>NC_140484.1:13413260-14613260 GCF_964271855.1 Acomys minous | reverse complement strand
CTCTGGGCCCAGGTTACTGAGCAAGGGAGAAGGAAGAGAGAGCTGCTGTAGCCACAGGGAGGCAGAGAGTTGTTTAATCTCTGCTTCCCAAACCTGCGTCTGTTTCTGTGCAGGTAGCATCTGGGAGAGGGAACCTAGAGAAGATGCCAAACTTAAGCAGCCTGGAGCAGGATGCTGAGCTTCCCAAGCTCAGCCTGATTTCTTCAAAGGAAGCCAAAGCTAGGGCAGCCAGCTGTAGTCAAAAGCTGCTTTGTTGGTTCTTGTCTTGGCTGGCCTGGACTTCTTGATTTTACCTATTCAAGTTCTATACCCTGGCAGACTCTTCAGTCCCAGGGAAGCCATGGTTTTTGGTTTCCCTAGGAAGGACTCCATCATGCTAGAGCCCGAGGAGCTTTTTTTGTCCTACGTCTGATTGTCTGTTCTATATCTCCTTTCAAAACACACTAGAGAAGAACTGGAGAAATAACTTTTAAACCTCAAAATGGGAGGGATTTCCATTTGCTCTCAGGTTTAATGCCTTTAACTGTACATTAGACTGCCCTTGGATTCTACTACCAAGAGTTTCTTACTCCATGGGTTTATGGCCTTTAAAACACCAGCCTGCTTTTACTACCTTCTCTTTGCCTTACTCTCTATCTCTTGGCTTTCAACGGTGCTTTTCAAGGATGAAAAGAACTTTCATCCTCCAGGGTGTTTGGTCACCCTGCCCCAGTGACTGATTTGTCTGTGTCTGACATATTCCAATTCCTATGGCTCTGTAGCTCTAAAAGGGATGAGATGACCTTTTCTCTAAGTAGCTTTTCGTAACACTAAACTGAGAGACAGATTCTGTGGGCCAGTGCACCACTGCTGTAACTGGTATAGAGAAGAATGTGTTCATTATCCCTGGTGACAGTCATGCCGTTCTCTATCTTACAGGTTACCTCAGTTCAAAGAAGAGCCCAAGAGCTATGTGGGAACAACCATGAAGAAGGTGGGGCCTGAAAGTTCACCGGCTGTCCCTTGTCCAAACCTCCTCAACTTCCAAACTTCGGTGCTATGGAATACTATGGTTTAGTAGCAAAGACATGCTTTTGCCTAGATGGGTCTACTTCTAATCTACAAATAGCTGTCACTCCTGCAGTCAGAACTGTGCCTCCCTCTCCTTCCTCCACCTTTCCTCTGTGACCTACCTGTCTTTGCTGACCTACAACATATGCTGGTGAGCCAGGTCTTAAGGAAACTGGCCATCCCATTTGGCTCAGTCTTACTAGCAAGCAAGAGTCCTGCCCCAGATCCTCCCCTAATGCTGAATACCGGGCTTGTGTTTGCTCCAGTCTCTATTGATGAGATCAAATCAAGCTGTGCTCCGATCAGAGGTTCTCAGGCTGCTAGCAAGAGAGTAGTGATCAGGATGGCCTCTTTCTCTCTTGAGCTGAAACTCTCGACTTCTCAGCCCTCTGATAAAGTTCTCTGCTCATGGAAGTGACCCTTGGCTATTTGGTGCATGCACCTGCCCTGCCCCATTCCCTCCCATTCAGCCCCATTCCTGCCCTATTGGCGCGTGTCTGAGTTTATTTCTCTCTGTTTAAATCGTGCGTTTGCCTGTCTTTCACAGATTTCTCCATGTCTCCTCAACAAACTGGAGCTAAGTAGTGGGGAGCAGACCAAAGCCCTGAACCAGTTAGAGAGGGTTCTACTGTTTAAGAACCTCAAGGTCTCTCTCCCTCTCCCTCTCCTTTCCCCCTTTTTATTTATTTATTTGTTTATTTTTTATATGTAACACTGGGTCCCATTTCTGTTGTTCAGAGCACAACTTACCCACTTGAGTAACACAGCTTGGCTTTTGAAAAGTTGCATGCATTTGTAGCTTTGCAGTGCTGGGAATTCTCCTGGGATTTCTGCTTGCTTGGAGGCAGAATTAAGTCTTGAACACTGCATAATAAGCCTACAGAGCCTGAGTCCTGCTGTCATCTTGTAGGGAGGGCTAACACCCACCACTTCAGCCAGGCGGTGGTGGTGCACGCCTTGAATCCCAGCACTTGGGAGGCAGAGACAGGCAGATTGCTGAGTTTAAGGCCAGCCTGGTCTACAAAGCGAGTCCAGGACAGCCAGGGCTACGCAGAGAAACCCTGTCTCGAAAAACCAAAAGACCCACCACTTCTAGGGAAACTCCAGAAACTTCAAGCAAGAGCCTTCCTGCTCCCCTCCCCTGTCTCAGAGTTGGTGGAGAGAGCTTAAGCACGGTCCCTGAGTAGCTCTGGGCGCCGGGCTTGTTGGTGGGAAGGAGGCTCACCCTGTGAGGGTCTTCTACATTTTGGATACAGGAAAGGGATCATTGCAAGGGTCAGATCTCTAGATTGATAGAAGTGAATTAGGGACCAGGACAGCCCAGGACACTGGAAATTGTCTACAGTCTGTAAAAATACCCTCTGTCTCTTAAAATTCAAGGTGTAGGTGAGTTTAGAGGAAGGGTATAAGCTAAAGGTTACCTGAGGGATGTTTAGGTTTTCGATCATCAGAGTGTGAGTGCCAGCCAGACGTGTGCATTCCTGCCACTGAAGAGAAACTAAGTCTGCGTGAATGTTCCCTGGCTAGGGGTGTGTCTCTGTCCTGTTTGATTGCATTGTCTCCAGTTGTGTGCTTGCATAGTTACCAGTTTCAGCTCTCTTTGGTAACTGGCCCGCATGTTGCTATGATTGTTAGCCTAAGACCTGTGCTATTTTTATAAAGCTGCTGTTGTCTTTTGAAATATAGAATCGTATAGATGAGGTGGTATAGGGTTCCGAAGACACCTGCCACCTACCATGCACCTTAGAGCCTTAGGACAGGGAACATAGCAACAGTGAGGCCTTGTGAAAACTGCCAGCCTTCAGGCTCCTGGACCAGTCAGAAGGCCAGGAGCACTCACCAAAGCAACTTGGTTAGAGCTAGTGTTGCAGAATGTAGTAGAAGAGGGGAGATGCCGATTGCTGTATGTTTGACTGTATGGAAAGGATGTCCGTTACTGCCTGTCATTCTCAGTAGAGGTGGGCTTAATACAGTGGAGCCTCCTGGGAAAGAGAGCTGTCTCATAAACCGTTAGTTTTTGGACTTTTTGGACCTTAGTGACTAATGACCAGTAAAGCCAGATGGTCCTTGTTTTCTCTCATTGATCCTTTGGGGTGTTTTGTTTTGTTTTGTTTTGGGTTTTTGTTTTTTTGTGTGTGTGGTTTTTTGTTTGTTTGTTTGTTTGTTTGTTTTTGCCCTTTTTGGCTTATTCTTCTCCCAGATCAGTTTTTATACCATGAACGGGACCTACCTGAACTCCAAGGTTACTTACTAACAAGAGCATCCTTCTGGTTCCTGTTTGGTCACAGAAGCTCAGTTTTAGCTTTTGGCTGCAGGTGTTTTAGAGATGGAGGAACAAGAGTATGAACCCAATGAGAAGCTGGTGCTGTGTTAAGAACTGGGAGAAACTGTTTGGGGCCTCCTTCATTAGGGGGAGGTTTGGGGAAGGAAGGAAGGATTACCTTAGCAGGTGACCAGAGGCTATCAAAGCTTTCAGAGTGAGGGAGCTTGAAGAAAGAACTTGATCTCCAAATACCAGAAGAAATTGAATAGATCTTTAGAATTGCATCTAGGGGTCCAGCTCTGTTGCAGGAGTCCTTGCCTAGAGTATACAAAGCCTCAGCACCATGTAAGTGGAGTGTGGGGACACATGCCTGCAATCCCAGGACTTGGGAGGTAGAAGCAGAACATAAAAGCTCAAGGTCATTTTTGGCTACATAGTGAATAAATAACATAATTAAATGAAATTTTAAAAAATGTATCTAGGAAGAACAACTGTAAGAAGAACAAGAGACTTTATTACTGTATCAAAATTGGGAATAGCAGCATACCATGGCCCTCTGTTCTTCACAAAGAAAGTGGAGTGCCACTCTTTTCTCTGAAAAATTAACTTTTGACCATCCATTTTAATGCAAAAATTCCAGGAAAAGAGTTGTCCTTACGGCCTTAAGAGCCAGCCCATGCCTTAGTGAGGAAGTTTTGAAGCTAGACGGGAAGGGTCGGGTGTTCGTAGCTGGGCAAGCACTAGAACTAGCAGCTGCCCTGCAGTGTGACTGTGGAGGAAAGTCAGCCCACAGGTCTGTGGCTCAGCTCCGGCAAAGCCTGCCCTTACTGCTTCAGCTAGAGGCTTGTGCATCATGTACAGCACTGGGGACCCAAGAAGCAGAGTGAGAAGTGTGACAGCTGGCTACATCAATGACTAGTCCAAAAGCAGACTGTTGCCTGCCGTGTGTAGGCCACCTTGCCACTCCAGAAAGCCACAAATGTAGAGGCCTAGCTGTCTAATCTAATGCTTTGGACTATTTAACGCCGATGTGAGGAATAGCTGTTTGCTAGAGCCCAGAGGACTCAGTGATGGGCTGTCTCTAGGAATAAGCACTCATTGCGTCTGGATACTAATGATATATGGTCTTTCCAGCTGAAAATGAGAGCAGGAGGCATGAGTGACTCATCCAAATGGAAGAAACAGAAAAGATCCCCTCGGCCTCCACGTCATACAACCAAAGTGATACCAGGCTCAGAGCAGCCCAGCCCGAATGGAGCCACCTTAGCCCCTAACTTGACTGGTGAGTGCCCTGGTTGCTTCTCATTAAAACACATAGAGAAGATCCTTTCATTTTCAGGGATTTGAAGTGGAAAGTCAGTCAACTGAGGGGCTTTGGTCTTTCTGCAGAGAACAGAAAGGGAAACTCCAAATCAAATCAAACTCTGACCACTTAGTGACCCTACACTAAATGACTTCAGTTTGCTCCCTTTTCACAGAGATTCTCACTACTCTAGAGGCATTTATAGATGAGCATCCAGAGCCAGGCATGGTGGCGCACACCTTTAATCCCAGCACTTGGGAGGCAGAGGCAGGCAGATCTCTGTGAGTTCGACGCCAGCCTGGTCCACAAAGTGAGTCCAGAACAGCCAAGGCTACACAGAGAGACCCTGTCTTGAAAAACCAAGATAGAGAGGGTGTGGTGGTGCATGCCTTTAATCCCAGCATTCAGGAGGCAGAGGCAGGTGGAGCACTGTGAGTTCGAGGCCAACTTGGTCTACAAAGTTGAGTCCAGGACAGCCAAGATAACATAGAGAACCCTAGTCTCGAAAAACCAAAAAGATAAAATACAATAATTAAAAAACCAAGATAGATAGATAGATAAATAGATAGGGCATCTAGTCTGAGAAGCAAGACCCTGGTACTAGAGGATGCTTTATTCACAGGGCCTCTCTTCACCTTAAAGTTCATTCTTTCTTTGTCAGGTGGCATGCCTTTCATTGATGTGCCCACATCCATCTCCTCGGCAAGTTCAGAAGCTGCCTCAGCAGTGGTCAGTCCCTGTACAGATAGCGGCCTGGAATTATCCTCCCAGACCACCTCCAAGGAGGACCTCACTGACCTGGAGCAAGCTGGCTCCCCTAGGGAAATCACAGCCACAGAGCCTGGGAGCAATGAGACAGGAGTTTCTGATCATCTCGACCCTCAGGTATTTTTAAAGGCCCCTCTACAGTCTGTCACTGTAGGGACTGACTTGTTCTTTTGGGCTTTCTACCTAAGCCTTGAGTAAGAAGGTTGGCCTGAGCATGGTGGCACATGCCTTTAATCCCAGCACTTGGGAGGCAGAGCCAGGTGGATTTCTGTGAGTTCGAGGCCAGTCTGGTCTATATAGTGAATTCCAGGACAGCCAGGGCTACAACAGAGAAACCCTGTCTCCAAAATCCAAACATAAATAAATAAATACATGGAGCAGTGTTATAATACCAGTTTATAATACCAGCATTTGGGAAGCTGAGGGAGGGGAATTTGTTAAGAGTTGAAGGACAAAGCTGGGCATGGTGGCACATGCCTTTAATCCCAGCACTTGGGAGGCAGAGCCAAGTGGATCTCTGTGAGTTCAAGGCCAGCCTGGTCTACAGAGTAAGTTCCAGGACAGCCAAGGCTACCCTGTCTTTAAAAAAAAAAAGAAAAGAAAAAGAAGAAAGAAGGTTGGGATAGGGAGTTCTTCTCTTTTTCCCAGAATTATTTTTGCTGCCCAGAAAACACATAGTATGACTTCCTGTGAAAAGGAGTTCATGCAATTTATCAATGTCAATATTATAGGTAGTATCTGACAAAAGGGAGGGGCATAGCTTTTACAGGAAGGTAATCATCTAACTCCCGAGATTATGAGAGCTTTTGCACCTGTAGAGATCAGTGGTGTGTCAGATCACCCTGGGCTATCTTATATTCACTCATGTAGTTCCGCAGCTTGGAAGCCGTACACTTCAAGGGAATAAATTCTAAGTTGTTTTTGTCTCATTTCTGTTCCTGTGTCTGACTGCTGCTGGTCATAGCAGGAAGGGGCCCAAGTGGAAAAAGCCCAGTCGGCATCAGTGGAGTCGATCCCTGAAGTGTTAGAGGAGTGCACATCCCCTGCTGACCACTCTGACTCTGCCTCTGTCCACGACATGGACTATGTCAATCCTCGGGGCGTGCGCTTTACCCAGTCCTCCCAGAAGGAAGGTAGGTACTCTCTGGAAAGCTCTGCCCATTCATCTACCCCATCATGCCAGAAAAACTGTCTGAGCCTAGAGCACCTGTAAGAAGGCGACTGGCACCTGTGAGTCTAGTTTCTAGACAGGAAATGGAATCAAGCCATAAAACTATTGTCATGGATGGAACTTTCCCCTAAGTCAGTCAGAGAAGGATTAGAGTAGGAAGAAAGAGGGAACAGTGTAAAGCGCAGGACTCTTAAAATCCTTGATTCTGATTTCATCCATTAAGAGATGAGTAGTAGATCCTTTGCCTTCAAGGAAATTAATTTCCTGAAATTGCCACATATAAGGGCTGGAAGATGGCTCAGTGGGTGAGGTTACTTCTCTGCAAGCATGAGGACCTGAGTTCAAATCGCTGGTACCATGTAGAGAGCCAGGCATGGCTGCATATGCTGTGACCCCAGCACTGGGGCTGGCAGACGTGTAGGTCTGCAGAGTGTGCTGGGACACTTTCTAGGTCAGGAAGAGACCTGTTTATGACAATCAGACAGCAATAAGAGGAGGACATCTGACATTTCTGTTGTGACTTCCATATATACATGCTCAGGCACATATACCTGCACACCACACCACACCTGCACATGCATGCAGCACACATGTATGCACCACAGACACACAGAGCTTTTGCCACAGGTAACATAGATCCATGTGTTATTGAGCAGCTGGGATATGTCTCTTCCCACCTTTTCAGGTACAGCTTTGGTTCCTTATGGTCTTCCTTGCATCCGTGAGCTCTTCCGCTTCCTCATTTCCCTCACAAATCCACATGACCGCCATAACTCAGAGGTTATGATCCACATGGGACTGCATTTGCTGACTGTGGCTCTTGAATCAGCCCCTGTAGCCCAGTGCCAGAGCCTCTTGGGTCTCATTAAGGATGAGATGTGCCGACACTTATTCCAGGTAAGACTAGAATGCCCAGAGACCTTGGTGGTTTATGAGACTGAAAAGCCAGGAGAACACTGTGACTACTGATCCTAAGAAACCACTTCCCTTTCAGTTGGCCAGAAGTTACAATTAGGGTTCCAGTGACTCTCCAAGGACTTGAGGAAGCAATGACTAAATCGGTGTGGTGGTGCATGCCTATAATCCAGCTTGGGAGGGAGAGGCAGGAAGATAAGGGATTTAAGGTCATTCTCGACTGTATAATGAGGTCAAGACCAGTCTGAGCTCCATGAGACCCTCTCTCAGAAAAACAAAAACAGGCCAGCACAACAGCTTTGTGGGCAAAAGAATATACCATCAAGCCTGGCATGCTGGGACCTAGAAGCTGCACAGAAAGGAACAACTCCCATGGGTTGTACCTTTTCATGTGTGTCCTTGCTCCCTCTCCTACTCACAAATAAATAAATGTAAAACAGAGGGTTGTTTTATTATTATTATTATTATTATTATTATTATTATTATTATTATTATTATTATTGTAAACAACAGGAAAAAAGTTCGCTCAGAACACAGGCCTTCTGTGGCAGCCTCACTAGTCTGCTTTCTTAGAAACCTCATGGCTTCTCACTCTCTGACCCCCAGCTACTCAGCGTGGAGCGACTGAACCTATATGCTGCTTCTCTGCGAGTGTGCTTCTTACTCTTTGAGAGCATGCGGGAGCACCTCAAGTTCCAGTTAGAGGTAAGCTTCTTGACCTTGGAAGTGAAACAAAACCAGGTGACTACATGACATCATCAATGGGCCAGCTCAATCACTCATGTGGCAGAGATAGGTTTGTTGTTGGTTTGGTTTGGTTTTTTTCAAGACAGGGTTTTTGTGTTGTCCTGGCTGTCCTGGACTCACATTGTAAACCAGACTGGCCTCGAACTCACAGAGATCCACCTGCCTCTGCCTCCCTGAGTGCTGCAATTAAAAACGTCCACCACCACACCAGGCTGAGATAGATTCCTAGAAATTTTTATTTATTATTCTCTCACACAATACATCCCAAGCACAGCTTCCCTTTCCTCCACTCCTTTCAATACCCGCCCCCCACTTCACTTCTCCCCCAGATCTACCCTCCTCATCTCCTCACCCCCATCTCACTCAGAAAAGAGCAGGCCTCCCAGGGATACCAACTCAACATGGGACAAGATATAATAAAAGCAGGCGCAAGGCTAGGCACGACAACGTAGTAGGAGAGAAAGGGTCCCAAAAGCAGAATGCTACTGTCAGGGTGATTCCAAAAAATACCAAGCCAGCAACCATGACACCACCATGGTGGTGGTGGTGGTGTGGGGGGCGGGTTGCTGGTGTGAGATTATTTCCTGTGTTTTCATGGGTGTAGTTAACCTTCTTGGGTTGGAGTTTTCCTTCTAATACCTTTTACAGGGCTGGATTTGTAGGTAGATATTGTTTCAGTTTGACTTTATCTGGACTATAATATTTTCATCTATGGTGATTGAGAGTTTTTTGGTGATTGAGAGTTTTTCTGGGTATAGTAGTCTGGACTGGCATCTGTGGCCTCTTAGTGTCCACAGGACATTTGTTCAGGCCCTTCTGGCTTCGAGAGTCTCCATTGAGAAGGCAGGCATAGTTCTAATAGGGCTACCTTCATATGTTACTTTCTCTTTTCCCTTGCAGTTTTTAATATTCTTCCTTTGTTCTTTATGTTTAGTGTTTTCATCCTTATGTAGTAAGGGGACTTTCCTTTCTGGACCCATCTATTTGGTATTGTGTATGCTTCTTGTACCTTTATAGGCATCTTCTTCTTTAGGTTAGAAATATTTTCTTCTATGAATTTGTTGAAAATATTTTCTGGACCTTTGAGCTGGGATTCTTATCCTTTCTGTATTCCTATTATTCTTAGGTTTGGTCTTTTCATAAGGTCTCAGATTTCCTGGATGGTTTATGCCAAGAGTTTTATAATTTAACATTTTTTGACCAATGTATCTATTTCTTCTATCACCTGAGATTCTCTCTTCCATCTCTTGAATTCTGTTGGTGAAACTTGCCTCTGTAATTCCTGTTTGCTTACCTAGATTTTTCACCTCTAGAATTCCTTCAGTTTGTGTTTTCTTTATTGGTTTCATTTTTATTTTCAGGTCTTGAATGGTTTTATGTTTTTTTCAACTTTTTTTTCCTTGGGTTTCTTTAATGGATTTATTCATTTCCTCTAATTTTTTATCTTTTCCTTGATTTCTGTAAGGGATTTATTCATTTTCTCATTAAGGACACTAATCTTCATAAAGTTGGTTTTAAGATCTTTTTCTTGTTTTTCAGCTGTGTTGGAATATTCAGGGTATGCTATAATAAGTAGTGCAGCTGGGGTCTGGTGGTGACGTATCGCCCTGGCTGTTGCTGATTTGTTCTTACACTGCTATCTAGACATCTGGGTTTAGGGTGATTATAGATCTAGGTGCCGATTTCTGAGTTGTCTTTGTTGGATGGGTGTTTTGTTTCTTGGTTTCCTTTCAGGTTTTCTGGCCAGAGTGGCCTGTGGTTGAGCAAGGGGTCCCACCATATTTGTGGGCTGGACTTCTGGCAGCAGACATGGCCTCTGGTCAAGCAGGGGACATTCTCCCCAATTTGGGGCCTGGGACACTGTGAGAGGTGGGGAATGGGGATAGGATGGGGGGACATCGAGAAAGTTGATGGGCAGGATCCAAAGGCAGGCAGCCTACCTGGACTTTTGGTGGCCAAAGTGGTCTCTGGTCAAGCAGGGCATCTCTGCCCAGGTTGGGAGCTGGGATACCACAATAGGGGGCGGGGATGGATTGGGAATAGGGCATTGAGAAAGTGGGGTGGTCTATCTCTAGAGGTAGATTTATAGCTTCCTGCAGAAAGTATTTTTAGCCTCCATATTTTGTGTCAGGGCCTAGCGTCCATAGTAGAAGAGTTAGGTAATGTAGGAGAACCCTTAACTGGGCATGACAGCTCACGCCAGCAATCCAAGCACTTAGGAGGCTGGGCCAAGAGGATTGTTGTGAGTTGAAAGCCAGCCTGGGCTACAGAACAAAACTGTCTCAAAGGCATGATGGGGTGGGGTGAAATCCAAATATAAGGACTAGCTGATAATCTCACCTCAGCTTTTCTGCCGGGGAGTTCTTAATGAATCAAAACCAGCATTTCTGCTAAATTGCCAAAAAGAAGTCTAAATAAGATCAGGGTAGGTCCTCTGGATAGCGCGCGCGCGCGCGCGCGTGTGCGAGCGAGTACACACACACACGCGCGCACACACACACACACACACACACACACACACCAGACAACTTCTTTGTGACTGGGAGTAAGAATAAGAGCCTTATTGGAGACAAAGAGGGGACTAAATTATTGAGGAAAGAGGATCTTTTGGAGTCTCTTAATGCATGCATCCTGAGTGGGCTTTTGCCTGTTGTTGAGTGTTGTTCCTGTCCAATTTTCTCTTCGTATCTTTTCCCCACCACCCATATTGCTGGGTTGTTGTTGACAGATGTACATCAAAAAGCTCATGGAGATCATCACTGTTGAAAATCCCAAGATGCCTTATGAGATGAAGGAGATGGCGCTGGAGGCTATTGTGCAGCTCTGGCACATCCCCAGCTTTGTCACTGAGCTCTACATCAACTACGATTGTGACTACTACTGCTCCAACCTCTTTGAAGACCTCACTAAGCTGCTGTCCAAGGTGCTGAGCACTATTACTGGCCTCTAGGAACTATCAAGGAAGGAAATCTCCCAGATGGTAGTGATGATGGTCACAGAGAAAGAGGAGTGCACTTCATGTGGGGAACAGAAAGGACAAAAGCCTTTTGTAAGGGTAGTGGAGAAGGCATGAGTTTTTGAGTTCTGGAAAAATAACTAGGTGAAGTATATTCTAACCTCAATTCTAATGGATCTGTTTTCTTCCCAGAATGCCTTTCCTGTGTCTGGTCAGCTTTACACAACACACCTACTGTCCCTTGATGCCCTGTTGACAGTTATTGACAGTACTGAGGCTCACTGTCAGGCCAAAGTCCTCAACACCCTCACCCAGCAAGAGAAGAAAGAGACAGCCAGACCTGGCTGTGAGGCCATGGATAGCATCCGGGAAACCAACAGTAGTGAGAAGCATCTCTTACTGTTCTCTCTCTCTCTCTCTCTCTCTCTCTCTCTCTCTCTCTCTCTCTCTCTCTCTCTCTCTCCCTCCCTCCCTCTCTCTCTCCCCCTCCCTCCCTCCCTCTCTCTTTCCTTTTCTTTGCTTTCCTCTCCTCCCTTGGCTTTCTTACTTTGTGTTGACTTTGTCCTATCAGAGCTGCTGCCCATATAAGAGCATGTAGTTCTTTTTGGCTTAGGAATCAATCTTTTCTCTAATGCTGCTTGACTTCCTACCCACAAGTCTTCTTATCTTTTGCTGTTACCAGCTGAGAGAGCAGCCAGTGATGCGAAAGCCCCAGCCGTGGCCTCAGATGCCCTGGGCCTTCATTTTCCAAGTGGAGGATGGTTGTCAGCAGAATATGGGAAGCCAGGATGCAATGATCTGGAGGAAGCTGGTGACTCTGGGCGTGGGTATCAAGTGTCCGTGATTCTAATCCCCTTCAACTAGAGGGCTAGAGAGAAGCAGAAGTGGGAGGTGCAGGGACACAGAATGGCCTAAGGCCGTATCTGAGAGAGACCTAGCACTTCACCTTGTTTTAAACCCCAGAGAAAGAAAGAAAACTATTAGAGCTCTATAAGGTAGGAGACTGAGGACAAGAACATTTATGAGATTGCTCCCTTTTGCTGGGGTATCAGCATCAGTAACCTTGCAAAGATCTTAGAGATTTTTCTTCTTCTTCCATCCTAGTTGACAAAAAGTTCACCAGAAAGCCGCCTCGATTTTCCTGTCTTCTGCCAGATCCACGGGAACTGATTGAAATTAAGAACAAAAAAAAGGTACCTGCATATCTGTGTTCCCCAGTGTGTTGAGTGTCTGCCCACCCTCTGTAGAGCTGGTCTCTGCTTTAGAGAATGAGGGTGAGGGTGCTTTGAGCTGCTCCTTATACAGCTCCCAAGGCACATCGGGAGGTTTCTGGGACTGCACAATTCTCCTTCTCCTTGAAAAGCCTTTCCTTCACCCAAGCAAAGCTACTCAGGCCAACAGCCAGCTACTCCTAGCTGTGGGGACAGAAGCTCTGGAAGCTGCTATCACTTGGGCCAGCAAAGGTTATTGATAATCTCCATGTCCAGCATAGTGATTGGTAATAAAAAAGGGAACTGATATTTATTCTGGCACTTTATAGTAAAGTCCAAATAATTGTTTGTTTGTTTTTCTTCGGTTGGAAAGACAAGAAAATTCTAATCATTACTGCCCTTCTTTGTTGTTGTTGTTGTTGGTGGTGGTGGTGTGGTGGTGGTGGTTTGGTTTTTTGAGACAGGGTTTCTTTGTAGCCTTTGGCTGTCCTGGACTCACTTTGTAGACCAGGCTGGCCTTGAACTCACAGAATTCCACCTGCCTCTGCTTCCTGAGTGCTAGGATTACCAGTGTGTGCCACCATGCCCAGCCTTAACCCTCCTTACTTTTTTCTTTGTCTTTTTCCCCTTTCCCAGCAGCAGCGGGTAGCAGTTGTAAATAGCTTCTTCATTAGAGTCAGGATATTTTTGGTTTTTCTAACATAAAAACTTGTAGTAAATCCTTTCTTCCTCTTTATTGTCAGATACATGTGTTTGGTTGCAGGTCTGTGACTAGATGTACAGGGACCAAAGAAATCAGTTAGTCTGCTTTGTCCTTCAAACCCAGGACCTTAAAAGCAAGGCAATCTGCAAAGGGAAAGTGTCTCAACTGGCCATGACATGGAGGTGGCTGACTGTAGAAGCCTGAGGTGGCTCTGAGACTGAAGAGAAGGCCTCGCTAATCAGCTTCCTCTCCATCTCCCTGGTTTCTCCTGAGAGGAGTGGAGACTGCCCTGTGCATCTGTAGCCCTCAGGGAGGAGTGGGAAGAAGCTCCCTAAACACTGCCAGTGAGATAGGAAGACAGGAAAGCTAAGGCCAGTACCACCCATTCATAGCTGTGGAGCCCACAGAACCATGTCCAAAGAGCTCATTGGGTGAACAGCCATAGGCTGTGGCAGTGTGGCCTACCCTGCCTGACTTAAGGACACAGCAATTTCTGATACCTCTTGTCTTTGTCTTCTAGCTGCTGATCACTGGTACAGAGCAGTTCAACCAAAAACCAAAGAAAGGGATCCAGTTTCTACAGGAGAAAGGCCTCCTCACCATCCCAATGGATAACACAGAGGTAGCCCAGTGGCTCCGAGAAAACCCTCGGTTAGACAAGAAAATGATTGGAGAGTTTGTGAGTGACCGCAAAAACATGGACCTGTTGGAGAGTTTTGTGAGGTGAGGAAGCAATAAGCAGTGGGGATTGGGATGTCACTCAGCAATGGCGCACTCCTTGAGCGTGCCTGAGCCTCACAAAAAAGAAAGATGAATGGGGGCAGTGCAGGGGAAAGAAGAAAGGAAGAAGAAATGTCTGTGGGGGCAAAGCATGCTTCCCTCAAAGGAAGTCTCTGCTGCTTCTTGCTGGTGAGCAGCTCATATATGCTATTATATCTGCTGGAACAGAAAAGGAGGGCCTCAGGCTTTAGGAGCCCCTCCTGCCTTCCAATGGAAAGCATTTGCGGAGTAGGCTAGAGCGGGGTTCTGAGGGGTGAGGCGCTGAAGTGGCAAGTGCTAAGGTCAGGGATCTTGGTGAAAATGCCCCGGATATACCACTCCTTTGTCAGCCCTCACTCTCCTCTATTCCACTAAGAGAAAGCTGTGAAGGCCATACCTCCAGCACCTTCATGCTGTTTCCTGTCTCTGTAGCACCTTCAGCTTCCAGGGCCTGCGGCTTGATGAAGCCCTCCGGCTCTACCTGGAAGCCTTCCGTTTGCCCGGGGAAGCACCAGTTATTCACAGGTTGCTGGAGGCGTTCACTGAGCACTGGAGGGTAAGTCTTGGTGTCAGAAACTGAGTCAAGGATCCCTGATCAGTTTGAGGGCTTCTTTGTTCCCTCAGCTAAAAACCTCAGCTATTGCCTCCCAAGAAGATTGAGAGCCACACCAGGGGGCTTTCAGGGGAGCAGCTTCTGTTAAGAGATTGGCCATTTTCTGGGGTGGGGCCCCCCTTTTATACCAACACTGACCAGTAGTTAGTAGTAGTGAGGATTTAATTGGATAGAAAAGGACATTGACATGATGGAGTCTTTGCTTTTTCAGAGCTGTAACGGCTCCCCATTTGCCAATAGCGATGCCTGCTTTGCCCTGGCCTATGCTGTCATCATGCTAAACACTGACCAGCATAACCACAATGTTCGCAAACAGAACGCACCCATGACCCTGGAGGTGAGCCTGGGTTCCAATCCAGACAGCAGACCCAATCAGCTTTGCAAGTACAGGAAAGATGCGGGAAGTTCCAGGGTGTGTGGGAAACGGAGTTCTGTCATGGGAACCAGGGAGGGCTGACAATTGAGAAGCAGGACTGGGATGGAGAATTAATTGTTTCCAAAGTCCTATTTATCACAGACTTAAGGAGTTCCTTGGGTGCTATACAGCACTGACACAAGGGAAACATGCTGGCCTATCTCTAGGAGTTTCGCAAGAACCTAAAAGGTGTGAATGGAGGCAAGGACTTTGAGCAAGACACCCTGGAGGACATGTACCACGCCATCAAGTGAGTACACATGCAGAGTAGCGGGGTGTCTCTGTTAAGGAGAAACTCGGTGCTTCCTTTTCCTTTTTAGAGCCGCATCCGTCAGGAGTACTCACATGCCGCTTAGCTGGGTAGCCGCCTCTGCGACAGCTCATTCCTTGTTTAAAGAAGGCTGAACAATAGTGGGACTTCAGTATTCCAAGCTTAGAGTCCATACAAATTGGCCCTCTTGTGTTATGTGTTGAGATATGGTAGTAGGGATTGAACCCAGGACTTCAAGTAGGCTAAGAATGTGTTTCATTGCAGAGCTACATCTCCAAAGTATTCTTAAGTGAGATATCCTGACCCTGTTTCCTGAACCCAAATTACCTTGCTTCCCGGAGAGCTCACAGAATGTATTCTCTGGTCGAGAGAGAGATTGAGGTCAGCACTAGAGGGTGAGGCTTGAGTCGGAGACAGGACGCTTATTTATTTTGTTATTACCTTGAGATAGTCTCATCGAGCTCAAGATTGCCTGAGGTTTGCTATGTATCTGAGTCTGGCCTTGAACTTCTGACCTCTGTACCTCAGCTACCAAGTGTAGAATTATAGACGGATACTGCCCCGCTCCATTTAGTTCCTTGTAAGTCAGGAAAAGTAAACTTTTATGCCCCACCCAGAAAGAATATGAGATTTCAGTGCAGATCTGAAGGTCCGAGGTGGGACCTGGAGATTGTGAGTGCTTCTATGCTCTCCCTGGCCCTAGTGCTGGGCTGGAAACAGATCACTTAGCTGCAGTTGTGATGACTCACATGGATGCAAATGCCTGCATGGTGAGACCCCTTTTCTTAGTTTGGAAGCAGTGAGTTCTCAAGAGTGCAGCTAGTTCTTCCCTTCCTTTCTGACAGGAATGAGGAAATCGTGATGCCAGAGGAGCAGACAGGCCTGGTTCGTGAGAACTATGTGTGGAGTGTGCTTCTTCATCGAGGTGCTACCTCTGAGGGCGTATTCCTTCGCGTACCTCCTGGCAGCTATGATCTTGACCTCTTCACTATGACCTGGGGCCCCACTATTGCTGCTCTCTCTTATGTCTTCGATAAAAGCCTTGAGGAGACCATCATCCAGAAAGCCATCTCAGGCTTCAGGTAGCCCAGCTTTGGCCTTGGTCTTCACATCTTGCTAAGTTACTGTGGGTTGCCCCTATGCCTCTTTGACTCCTGACTTACTTTGCTCAGGATGGGATTTCTCCTGATTTTCTGGAGGGAGGCTGGAGCTTGGGAAATCTCAGCCTTAAACAGACTGGAGTTAAAAGTTTCTTTCTGTCACCCATTGGGCAAGAACTGATGGAAGGCTGCTTAGGAACTTGGGAGGGCTGAGTGGCCTTGTAGTGACTGTTTCTGTGATGGGGTGACATTACAGGAAGTGTGCCATGATCTCCGCCCACTATGGCCTCAGCGATGTGTTTGACAATCTCATCATCTCTCTGTGCAAATTCACAGCTCTAAGTAGTGAGGTGAGTTGGAGCAGGAACTATGTTTAGAGTCCCAAGGAAGAGTGAGCCTCAGCCATAGGAGGCTACATCCACCATATCTACCCTCTGGAACAAACTTAGGCCATTTCTATCTTACAAGTTCTAGAGTGAGAATAGTGTCACTTCATGTAATGGGGTGGGGAAGAGGAAACACAGGAAGGACCTTCATCAGGTTGACCTTTCCCACTAATACTATAGAAAGACTTTCAGGGAGCCATGGGCTGAGAGACCTGAAAGACTCCTCTTCCCAGACTTAACCAGCCCTGAGTCTCTTTCCATCCTCTTTTTCAGTCTATTGAGAACCTGCCCAGTGTATTTGGAAGCAACCCTAAAGCCCACATTGCAGCCAAGACAGTATTCCATTTGGCCCATCGTCATGGTGACATCCTTCGGGAGGGCTGGAAGAATATCATGGAGGCTATGCTGCAGCTCTTCCGAGCCCAACTTTTACCCAAGGCTATGGTGGAGGTAATTCTCACTAGTGTCCAGCATTAACAAGGCAAAGGCCCAGCCACCTGTGCTGTGTACAGAATAGCACTACACCTGGTGCATGCTCACTAGGAACACCTCAAATAGAATACTACAGAGAGACGCTGTAAAGGAAGGGTGGCAGGACCACAGTTGGTCACCTCTTAGATGGGGCACAGTAGTATATGGGCTGTCTACAGGGAGAAATCCAGAGGACTTTGCTTGAGCCAGGAAGCTGAGGAATGCAAATGATACACAGAAAGAAATGATTTTTTTTTTTGAAGCAAGGTTTCACTAAGTTAACTAGGTTGGCCTTGAACTTGCTTCATAGCTCCTGTCTCAGCCTCCTCGGTGCTAAGATTCCAGGCATATTCCACCATGCCTAGATAATTTATATGTATGTACACCACATGCATAACTAGTCCCAAAGGAGGCTAGAGGAGGGCAGCAGAGTCCCTGGAACTGGAGTTATAGATGATTGTTATCTACCACGTCGGTGCTGGGAAGTAAACCCAGGTCCTCTGCAGTTGTAACAAGGGCTGTAACCACCGAGCCATCTTCCAGACCCTTAGAAATTAAGTTATTCTTGTTCTGCTTTTTCCAGGTAGAAGATTTTGTGGATCCCAATGGCAAGATCTCTCTACAGCGGGAGGAGACACCATCAAACCGGTAAGGGCAGACCAGTGCCTGAGGGCCTTGGAGAGGAGGTAGTCAGGATGCTGGTGCTCACCAGGACGTGCATCCTTTTCCTACAGAGGGGAGTCAACAGTGCTTAGCTTTGTGAGCTGGCTCACACTGAGTGGGCCTGAGCAGTCCAGTGTCCGGGGCCCATCTACAGAGAACCAAGAGGCCAAGAGAATGGCCTTGGACTGTATCAAGGTAACTGTCTGTCTGTCCTTCATGACAAACCCCAGACTCCTTCCTTCTAGAAAGATGTGGCCCTGTGAGCTGAAGGCTCGGGGACAGTTCTGCCCTCTCTCCTGGCTTTTGGAAATTCTCTTCCCTGTAGCCTTTGTTATAGAGCCCCTCCTCCTTGTGTCCCCTCTAGCAATGTGACCCAGAAAAAATGATGACAGAAAGCAAGTTCCTCCAGCTGGAATCACTGCAGGAGCTCATGAAGGTACAAGATGAGGAGGTCTGAGGAAGCAGCAGGGAAGCAGCAGGGTAGCAGTGTGGCCCTCAGTTTCTGTGGGACAGAGATGGTGGCCGGCTTCTCTTCCATTCCTACTTTTCCTGCTGGTGCCCTCTAGGCTCTGGTCTCGGTGACACCAGATGAAGAGACATATGATGAGGAAGATGCTGCTTTCTGTCTGGAGATGCTGCTGAGGATCGTGTTGGAGAACAGGTAGGAGAGGGCAGGTGAGGGCATTCTTCAGACAGACCCCAGACTGAGCTTGTGCCGAAAGGCTGAAAGCCGTCTTGATGAGTGGCCTCTGGGAGCGAGAAACAAGCGAAGCTATGAGCAGCAGGGGGAGCTTGTGCTTGGCTGTTTAGGGCATAATGCCAGTGAACTATGAAAGGCCTAGGAGACTTACTACCCAGTGGCCTGTCCAGTTGAGACTGTCCTTACCCTTTGTGATTTTTAGGGACCGTGTGGGCTGTGTATGGCAGACTGTTCGAGATCATCTATACCACCTGTGTGTTCAGGCACACGATTTCTGCTTCCTTGTGGAGCGAGCAGTGGTAGGGCTGCTACGCCTAGCCATCCGCCTGCTCCGGAGAGAAGAGATTAGTGGCCAGGTAAGTATGTGCATATAGGAGGGTGGGCAAGTGTGCAAGGACTAAGGCCACAGTGTCAGCTATGGATATGGCCTAAAGCAGAAAGTACATTTTGTAGCCCGGTGGCTAAGCTGAGGGCTAGTACAGTCTAACAGGAGGCACTGAGCCTGGAATGGCCTTAGACATTAGCTAGTAGCACCTGTCTTGGCTCCTTGAAGTCTGCTTTATAGAGTTGGACTGCTGCTGTCTTACAGTCTTGTTTCTGGGTTCCTGTTCTGTGTGTATGTAGGGGGCGGGGGTGAAGTTTCTTATTCTTACATTTAGAACCCTAAAGGTAAACTCTCAGGGTTCAAGTATGGAAGCAATCACTAAGCAGCAATTAGGTTCAACAGTCCCAAGACTTGAGGTTTGAACACAAAAGCTGTATTTATAGATGATATATATGATGAACATAGGGAAGTGGAAATTAACAGCCACATGGCGGCTCCAACTATCCACACTCTATTCCAGGAGGTCCAGTGCCCTCTCTGACCTCTGCAGGCTCCAGGCTGCATATGCTGCATATACATGCATGTAGACAAGATACATAAAAGGAGGAGCCTGGTCGGTAGTCTTGCATTAATCCCAGCACTCAGGGAGGCAGAGGCAGGCTGAGTTCAAGGCCAGCCTGGTCTACAGAGTGAGTCCAGGACAGCCAGGGATACACAGAGAAACCCTGTTTTGGAACTACACCCCCCTTCCCCCCAAAAAAAGAAAAACTAGAAAATGCAGATGGGCATAGTGGCAAGTACCTTTAATCCCAGCACTCAGGAAACAGAGGTGGGCAGATCTCTGCAAATTCCAGGCCAGCTAGGGTTACATAGTGAGACCCTGTCTTAAAAAAATAAATACATTACAAAATGTTAATCAAAGACCCCTAAATCAAGAAGCCATACGTGGTATTAAAAGATTCAACACAATTAAGATGTCAATTCTTCCTTCAGTAGAAATGTAATGCAGCTTTCTATCAATATCCCAGCAAAGATGTTGGCCGACATAGAAAAGCTTATTCTAAAATTTAGAATGAAAGGCACAGGTCCTACAATAGCCAAACATTTTGACAATGAATTGGGAATAATCTACCTTGTTTGTTATTGTTGTGTTACATTTTTATTTCTTTTTCATGCATGAGTAAGGACGTATGTGTGCACACATATGTACAACAGGTGCACATGTGGAAGGCAGAAGACACATGCAATCCTAGGATTTGAACTCAAGTCTTCAGGCTTGGCAGCAAGTGCCTTTGCCCACTTAGCCATCTCACCAGTCTGGGTTTGGATTCAGTCTCACTCTGTAGCCTGGGTTTGACTGGTTATTTTGACTGAGGGTCATTAGACCTCAGGATAACCTCATAATCTTCCTGCCTCCATCTCCCTAAACTGGGATCACAGCTGTGTACCCCATACTCTGCCACTCTAGCCAGTATTGAACTTCATGGTAGTTCCTATTAGTAGGATTGGGGCCTAGAGAGACGTCTCCAAGGATAAGAGCACTGGTTCCTCTACCAATGGACCCTTGACTGGACCTTCAGCACCAGTGCAGTAGCAAGTGACCCTCTGGAACTCTCAATTCCAGGCATCTGATGCCTTCTTCTGGCCTCCATGAATACTGCATTGGTGTACATACATACATACATACATACAGTCAATAATGTAAGCAAAACACCCATACACATAAATAATTCTTAAATTATGTAGTATTGGTGAAGAAATAGATGATCCAGAAGTAGACTCACACAAATTTTTTCAACGGAACGGCCTCCACAGACTCGTGTTGACCCATGGGGAGTGGCACTATTAGGAGCTGTGGCCTTGTTGGAACACGTGTAGCTTTGTTGAAGGAGATGTGTCACTGTGGGACAAGTTTTGAAGTCTCAGCAGTTCAGGCCAGTTCACTTCCAGCTGCCTGCCTATCTCATGTCTATCCCATGTCTAACCCATGTCCAGCACCATGTCAGCTTGCATGTCATCATGCTTCCCACCATGATGATAATGAACTGAGCCTGAAACTATAAGCCAGCTCCAATTAAATGTTTTCCTTTATACGAGTTGCCACGGTCATGGTGTCTCTTCACACAAAATAGTGGGTTTTGTTTTTTGAGACGAGATCTTTTTATGTAGCCCAACATGGCTATCTTCCTATCTTAGTCTCCCCAGTGAACTTTGACTTAAACATTTATTTTGTAGAAAACTTAAACAGATGATAAATGTAAGTACATAATGAAGGGCTGGAGAAATGGCTCAGTAATAGACTACACTCGCTGTCTTGCAGAGGCCTTGGGTTTGGCTCCCAGCACCACATCGTGGCTCACAGCCTTCTGTAACTCTAGTTCCAGAGGATATGGTGCCGCCTTCTGATCTCCATGGGCACGCATAGCATACAGGCAGCCAACACACTCATACACATGAGAAAATCTTAAGATCTAAAACTAAAGTTATTAGTTTATTAGATACTTCACTGTCTTTTTAAAAATCAAAGCTACCAGGCAGTGGTGACCCACACCTTTAATCCCAGCACTTGGGAGGCAGAGGCAGATGAATGTCTGGGTTCCAGGCCAGGCTGGTCTACAGAGTGAGTCCAGGACAGCCAGGGTTCACATAGAAACCCTGCCTCAGAAAACAAAGCAAAACAAGTCGAAAGCCTGAACACATACCCCCCCATCATGAGGACTTGGGCTCATAGCTCTCATTTTAGTCCTGATCACAGTCTAAAACTGGCTTATTTTGCTTATGTGCATGACCCTAAATTCTTCTTTTCCCTCAAGTGTCTACACACCAGCTTCAAAGTAAAGCGTATAGAGAGATAAAGGATGCTTCCTGCTCTTGTTACTGTACAAGCATCTGCAGTGACTAAAAAGTTTCGACAGTAACAGGAAGCAGAGAACACCTACTGCAAGACTGCCTGCCCTTGAACTCATAGAGATCCACCTGCCTCTGCCTCCCTGAGTGCTGGGATTACAGGCATGCACCACTCGGCCCTGCTCCACAATACTTTTTGGGTTTTGTTTTTGTTTTTGTTTTTGTTTTTAAACAGAGTCACTTTGTTTAGCCCTGGCTGTCCTGAACTCACTTTGTAGAGTAGGCTGGCCTCAAACTCCACCTGCCTCTGCCTCCCAAGTGCTGGGATTAAAGGTGTGTGCCACCACAGCCTAACTTGCTTTTTTTTTTTAACTTGATATTAGAGGCACAATTCCTAAGAGGAAGGGTTGACAGATTAGACCTTACTAATGCTCAGAACTTTCAACCTATGAAAGCTTATTTGAGAAAGATGAAAAGGTAAGTTATAAAACAATAAACAATGTTTGCAAATCATATATTTGAGAAAAGTCTAGTATCAAAGTGCAAAACATAGGTAAAAGATAGAAACATATTTCACAGATAATATCCAAATGGCCAATAAGTACATGAAATAGTATTAGCCTTTAGTAAAGTGCAAAAATAGCACGTATTACAACGTACTTACCAGAAGAGCTAAAACTAAAAGTGATGATACCAAATGCTGGCAAGGGTACAGAGAGACTAGATTATTCATACATTTCTGGAGGAAATAAAAAATACAGCTACTCTATTGGCAGTTTATTATAAGACCTAATATCCATGTGCCATACAACCCAGAAATTACACTTTTGGGCATTTATCCAAGAAAAAACAAAGGCTTATTTTAGCTTTCAACCTGAAGCTGTGTTCATCAAAGCCAAAGTCTGAAGTCAGCCTTGATGACTTGCAGTAAGAGAGTAAACCACAGTACATACCTGCCACTTAACACAGCAGCCAGACGTGTAAAATGTGGAAGACCTCCAGGTAGGGAATCCAGTCCCAAACAATAATTCCATTTAGATAACATTTTGGGATCCACAGAGTTTGAAAAGTTAAGGACAGATTGCTAATGTTAGAAATGGGGCAGAAGAGCTGGGCAGTGGTGGCGCACACCTTTAATCCCAGCACTTGGGAGGCAGAGGCAGGTGGATTGCTGTGAGTTCAAGGCCAGCCTGGACTACAAAGTGAGTCCAGGACAGCCAAGGTTGACACAGAGAAACCTTGTCTCAGAAAGAAAGAAAAGAAAGAAAGAAAGAAAAGAAAGGGAGCTAGAGAGATGGCTCAGTGGTTAAGAGCACCGTCTACTCTTCCAAAGGTCCTGAGTTCAATTCCCAGCAACCACATGGTGGCTCATAACCATCTATCATAAGATCTGGTTCCTTCTTCTGGTGTGCAGGTGTACATGCAGGCAGAACACTGTATATGTAATAAATAAATCTTTAAGATAAAAAAAGAAAGAAAGAAAGAAGAAAGAAAAAAGAAATGGGGCAGAAGAAAAGGATTGGAAAAGTGGCTGTCAAGTGGCAGCATGGATCCCATGTTGTGAGACAGACAATCGCACACAGGTGATAAAATGTGTAGACTCAGCACACACAGTGTACATATGAATTCAAGTAAGATTAGAGAAAGCTATGAAAACCAGCGGGCTATAGTGAGTTCTGTCTTTGTTGCCGTGTCATACTTAGTTCTGCCTCATGTCTTTTTATGTGTTGTTATAACTATACTAATAAAATGAATCATAGCCAAAGGTGTAGGTTAGCTGCAGCGTGCTAACCTAACACATGCAAGGCCCTGGGTTCAATTCTCAGTACTCCGAAAGAGAAAAAGACAAGACCAGCCTAGCAACAGTTGAGTCTGAGCCAAACTCCCCACTAGCCTAAATGGCTAATGGAGATGATGAGTCAGGAAACTGTATCTATGTCCCTCCCACTTTCTGCTCCCCCTCCCACCCCAGGTCCTGCTCTCCCTGCGCATCTTATTACTGATGAAGCCCAGTGTGCTGTCCAGAGCCAGCCACCAGGTTGCATACGGGCTGCATGAGCTCCTCAAGACCAATGCCGCCAACATCCACTCGAGTGATGACTGGGCCACCCTCTTCACATTGCTGGAGTGCATCGGCTCAGGCGTGAAGCCTCCAGATGCTCTACAGGCCACAGCCAGGGCTGATGCCCCTGATGCTGGTATGCCCTTCCCAGGGAGATAAGCAGTTAGGATGCAGGGGCTGCTCTGGGAAAACAAAACGCAGGTCATTACGTTCAGCAGACTAAACACACCTGGTGTCTGCCCTCTGCATCCAGATCTTCCTGTGCTGGCCTGCAGGAAGGCAGTTAAGCAGTACAGAAGGCTATTAAGCCAAGTGTTACTGTAAAATGAAGCCCATTTTACAGCGCTATCTGTCCTTACGCTGCTACCTTTCCCTGACAGCTGTTCTCACTGCTATCAGAAGCCCAAATTAGCTTCCTGTCCCATTTAGCCAAGAAAGTTGTCCAGGCCTCAACCCTTTGGCGACTGGGCCAAAACTCAGCCAGGCATGAGAGAGGATACTCAGCCTTGGCACCTTTCTCTGAGTCTGTTGTCCGGTTCCATGATCTCGTGTCTCTGCTCTTACTCCACTTTTTCCCTGCCTGGCTTAGGAGCACAGTCAGACAGTGAGCTCCCATCCTACCATCAAAATGATGTCAGCCTGGACAGAGGGTACACTTCCGACTCAGAAGTCTACACTGACCATGGCAGACCTGGCAAGATACACCGATCAGCCACAGATGCTGACATGGTCAACAGTGGTTGGTTAGTGGTGAGTCTACTACCATGCTGGGCTGACAAGAAAGGTTCTGAGTTCACAGAGGCGGTGACTGGCTTAGGGCAGGGCCCCAGCTTGTGTGGTGTGTATCTTACAGGTGGGGAAGGATGACATTGATAACTCCAAACCAGGAGCAGGACTCAGCAGGCCAGGCCCTTCACCCCTGGTCAATCAGTACAGCCTCACAGTGGGCCTGGACCTGGGACCACATGACACGAAGTCCCTGCTTAAGTGTGTGGAGTCGCTGTCCTTCATCGTTCGTGATGCTGCTCACATCACCCCCGACAACTTTGAACTCTGCGTTAAGACTCTCCGCATCTTTGTAGAGGCCAGTCTGAATGGTGGTGAGTCACCCCTTGTTGAAGGGACAGTTGGGAGTGGTTCAGGTGGAGAGGGGAGAAAGCAGAGCATCTTTGCCCTCAGGTTGTGTGAATGTGACACAAGTCTTGCTCTGCTCAGGGTGCAAGTCCCAGGATAAACGTAGCAAGAGTCACAAATATGACAGCAAAGGGAACCGATTCAAGAAAAAAACCAAGGAAGGCTCAATGCTTCGGCGGTCCCGAGCCTCCAACCAACATGCCACTCGGGGTGGACATAGTGATGAGGAGGAAGATGAAGGTGTGCCTGCCAGCTACCACACGGTGTCTTTACAGGTCAGTCAGGACGTAAGTATGGCACCCTTTACTTCTTCTCCTGCACCTATGACTCAGAACCTGGGTGGGACCAGGGAAAGTCAGAGCTCAGAAGAAACACCCACTGCGCACTGCCCGTCCCTTCCACAGTGCTCCCCTCGCCTGCTTACAGTGCATTTGTTCGTTTGGAGATGGGGATCTGTCTCACTCTATGGCTCTAGCTCACCTGGAACTCTTTGTGTAGAGCAGGCTGCTCTCAGACTCACAGATCTACTTGCCTCTGCCTCCCAAGTACTGGGATTTCAGGCATACACCATCACACCTGGCACTAAATTAAATTAGTATTCATTGGGCTCGGGATTTATCTGAGTGGGAGAGTTCTTGCCTAGCACATGGAAGACCCTGAGTTCAATTCCTAAAACTAATATGTATATTTAAAGTCTTCTTCATCTATTTCATATATAATAGGCAGCTCATGATACCAAATTCAGAAGATATAAAAGGACAGAATGATAGACTTGAGTTTCCATTCGTTCCTGTGCCCAGCTACTAAGTTCTCTTACCAGAGGCAGCGACATCTCTAGCATAATAACTGTTCTTCTACCCAGGCTGACAAAATCTGACTAGATAACTGGAGAAACAGTCGCCTCCAGAGCAGCCATAGAAAGATGGAAGCGGGCAGGAGGGCTAGTCAGCAGTTACGAGGGCTTATTGCCCTTGCAGAGGCCACAGCCCAGCTGCATGCCTAGTGACCATACCAGGTTGCTGTAACTGCTTGTAACCCCAGTTCCAGGGACTCCAATGCCCTCTGGCCTCTGCAGGTACCTGTGTACACATGGCACACCTGAAGTCACACATGGGCATATCCACACATACACAAAAATTTCTAAGAATAAGTTAATCAGGGCACTAGAGAGATGGCCCTGCAGTTAAGGACACTGACTGCTTTTCCAAAGGACCCAGATTCAGTTCCCAGCACCACATGGCAGCTCACAACCATCTATAACTCCAGGCTCAGGGGCTCTGATGCCTTCTAGCCTCTGCAGACACTGAATGTACCTGGTGCATACACATACATGCAGGCAAAATTCCCATACAGTATAAAATAATAATTTTTTTTTCAAGACGTTTCTCTGTGTAGCCCTGGCTGTCCTAGACTAGCTTTGTGGACCAGGCTGGCCTCAAACTCAGAGATCTGCCTGCCTCTGCCTCCCAAGTGCTGAGATTAAAGGTGTGCACCACCACTCCCGGCTATAATTAAATCTTTTTTAAAAATAGAATAAATACACTTGGGAGGCAGATCTGAGTTCAAGGCCAGCCTAGTCTACAAAATTAGTTCCAGAAAGCCAGGGATATGAAGAAAAATGCTGTCTTGAAAAAAAATAACTAATTAATTTTTAACTGATTTTTTTAAAAAGTTAAATCTGGCCTGAGCTGGGCAATGGTGGCACACACCTTTAATCCCAGCACTTGGGAGGCAGAAGCAGGTGGGTCACTGTGAGTTCGAGGCCAAGCTGGTCTACAGAGTCAGTTCTAGGACAGCCGTGGCTATACAAAGAAACCCTGTTTCAAAAAACCAAAATAAAAAATAAATAAAATAGAGCCCAGCGTGGTGGCACACACCTTTAATCCCAGCACTCAGGAGGCAGAAGCAGGTGGGTCACTGTGAGTTCGAGGCCAGCCTGGTCTATAAAGTGAGTCCAGGACAGCCAAGGCTACACAGGGAAACCCTGTCTCAAAAAACTAAATAAATAAATAAATAAAACAAATCTGGCCTGGCACCATTTCCCTTGAGACTGAGGCTTTGAGTGTTTATTTTTGCTTTCAGTTTTATTGTATGTGGCGCATGCACCATGGCACAAGTGTGACAGTCAGAGCACAGCTCTGTGGGTTGGGTCTCTCCTTTACCCGGGCTTAGGTGCCAGGGTTGAGCTCGGGTGCCAGGCTTGCATAGCAGGCCTTTAACTGCTAAGCCGTCTGTCTCACTAGCCCTGTTTGCTTTGTGTTTTGGGTTGCTTTTGTTTGGTTGGTTTGGTTTTTCAAGACCATTTCTCTGTGTAGCTGTGGCTGTTCTGGAACTGTAAAATGAGATTAACAAGGGCAGTTGACGTAACTCAGGTGAGAACTCAGGGAGATCATGGTGAAAGGAGAAAACCTGTTCCTACACGTGTTGTCACACACATACACAGACAGACAGATACACACACACACACATACACACACACACACTAAGTATTTAGGTTTTAATTATAATGAGATTAACAAAAATAACTGTATCAGCAGGTATAAAATAGGATTGAAAGTGTCTTCTTGGAGCCAGAGAGATGGCTCAGCAGTTAGGAGCACTGGCTGCTTTCCCAGAGGATCCAATGCCCTCTCCTGACCTGACCTCCTCTGGCACTGTATGCACATGATGCACAAACAAAACAGATGTGCAAGCCAGGCATGGTGGCGCACGCCTTTAATCCCAGCACTCGGGAGGCAGAGACAGGCAGATCTCTGTGAGTTCAAGGCCAGCCTGGTCTACAAAGTGAGTCCAGGACAGCCAAGGTTAACACAAAGAAACCCTGTCTTTAAAAAAAAAAAAAAAAAAGGTGTGCAGACAAAACACCCGTACACATAAAAATAAATAAATTTTACATTAAAAAAAATAGAAAGTGCCTTTCTGCGTGTGATCTCATGATATTAGGTAGGTCTCAGTGCACTTGTCTTTTAAATCTTCTCTACTATGAGTAACTCGATGTCTTTATTCCAAGAAACTGGCAGGACTAGAGCAGTGAGGTCAAGTTGAAGCAGAGGGTTTGTGTTGTGAGGGGTGGAGTACGGCACAGCCTGTGTTATGGGCCCTTGAAGACTCAGTCAGGGATAGTGTGGAGGGAGGGTAGGACCCACCTGAACCACCTTTGTCATGTCCTGCACTCTTTTCTGATCAGTTGCTAGACCTGATGCACACCCTGCACACGCGGGCAGCCTCTATCTACAGTTCCTGGGCAGAGGAGCAACGCCACCTGGAGACAGGAGGCCGGAAGATTGAAGCGGATTCACGCACCCTCTGGGCTCACTGCTGGTGCCCTTTGTTACAAGGTAGAACTGGGGAAGGATGCAAGGTGGGACTGGTGACATCAAGCTCAAGGAGGATCCTGACCCAGCTCTCACGTTCAGGTATCGCCTGCCTGTGCTGTGATGCCCGGCGCCAGGTGCGGATGCAGGCCCTGACATACCTGC
Organism: Acomys minous; assembly: GCF_964271855.1. Taxonomy (NCBI): domain Eukaryota; kingdom Metazoa; phylum Chordata; class Mammalia; order Rodentia; family Muridae; genus Acomys; species Acomys minous. Next base: position 14,584,948 of record NC_140484.1, on the reverse strand, counting down.
AGCGAGCCCTTCTGGTGCATGACCTTCAAAAGCTAGATGCCCTGGAATGGGAGTCCTGTTTTAACAAGGTAGGACTTCCTACTGGTCTTAAGAGAAAGCTCAGATCACAAGGCAGAAAGAGCCAGGCCCCCTAAAGAGTTCCTGCCATCCACCTGCATCAGATCTCGGCTGTTCTCTGCCCATCCGCTGAGGCCCAGCTTCCCTGGGGCAAGGCTGCCCAACTGACTGGGCTAACGTGACATTGGATGCTTAACTGCCAGGTGCTGTTTCCTCTGCTGACCAAGCTTTTAGAAAATATCAGCCCTGCAGATGTGGGCGGGATGGAGGAGACCCGGATGAGAGCGTCCACACTGCTCTCCAAGGTATTGCTCACCACCCTGCTCCCCTCCTCTCCCCATCCCTGCCTTTTCCCACAGAGAGAAGCCAGGCCTTCTCATGGAAGTGCTCAAAAGCCCCGACTGTAGAGGCTGCCAAGGGATTCGGGGGGGTTCTGGATTTCAGAGCAACCTCCGATTGAATACGTGCTATTCAATACTTTGGAAAGGTCCACAGAAGGTTCCTCTGCTTCTGTGGCTAAAGGGGGGCTGGCTGGTGGGCTCTAGGTCTTCCTGCAGCACCTGTCTCCACTGCTGTCGCTGTCCACCTTCGCCGCCCTGTGGCTCACCATCCTGGACTTCATGGACAAGTACATGCATGCAGGTTCCAGTGATTTGCTGGTAAGTTCGGCCTCAGCCCAGTTCTCTTCCTCCTCCACATGCGGGCAAGACTTGCTGTCTGCCCCTGTGGCTGCCTCCCACTGAGCTCTTTCTGTTCTTATGGTCCCACTGTGGCCCTGCAGTCAGAAGCCATCCCCGAGTCCCTGAAGAACATGCTCCTGGTGATGGACACCGCAGAGATTTTCCACAGTGCAGATGCAAGAGGCGGTAGCCCCTCTGCTCTCTGGGAGATTACCTGGGAGCGCATCGATTGCTTTTTGCCACACTTACGGGATGAGCTCTTCAAGCAGACTGTCATCCAGGGTAGGGAGCCTGGTCTAATCTTACAAGGAAGCTCAAAGCTGAGTTTTCTCTGTTCACTGGAGGATGGGCAGGGCACAATGGGTTCCCATTGGTCATGGTGGTGCACGCCTGTAGACCCCAGCATGACAACATAGTTATACAGTACATAGTAAATGTGTACACGGTAAGTGGGTACACAGTAAATGTGAGGCTAGCCTTGGCTACCTGAGACACTGTCTCAGAGAGTGGGTAGCCAGGATCCTGCAGGAAGGGAAGCACTGAGCGTTGCCATCTGCATTCTCTGCCTCAGAGCCCATGCCCACGGAAGCTCCCAGCCAGAAACCTCTGGCCTCCACCCAGCTGACTCCCGCTGCTGGTGACCCCAGGATGCCCGGCCATCCACCTCCCCCAGAGATATCCTCAGAAATGGGGGCTTGTGGTGAGTTTGTCAGGAGTGGTCATCTGAAGAAAGCCTAAGCAATGCCCAGGGTAGCTTAGCATTACTGCTAAGATGGGGCCTGGAGACTGGGAAGGACTCACTGTGAGAATCCTATCTGCCTGCTCTTGTTACGGGAGCCAGCAGGACCAAGTACACTGTGAGGAGGCACCTGCTTAAGGTTTTCAGACTTAGAGGTGAGGGCTGAGTCAGGGACCTATAATGAATACAGAGGCTGCCTATCAGGGATTCAAGAAACGTCCAGACCAAAATGACCCTGATTGAGGAGCACAGTGAAGGAGGTAAAGGTTGAGACAAGGCAACTGGATGCTTAATGAGTTGTGTGTGTTTGGTTTTTATATGGACAGATGAATGTGTTTTGATATACCTTACATTGTTTGGTGACCAGTTCCATAAATGACATGAGCTTTAAGAGGCTTCCAGTGTTTTTAGTCTGGGAGAGGAGTCGGGAGGAACATAGATTGGTAAATCCACAGAGAGGCTTGAGAGCTGCCTCATGTCAACCATAAAGTCTGACTACACCACCTTTGCTCTCCTTTCAGCCTCAGAGAAGCCCGAGGGCACCCGAGCTACGGGCAGCAGTTCCGTGGGATCACCAGTGGCTTCCAGCCCCAGCCGGCTGAGTCCTGCCCCAGAGGGACCTCCCCCACTAGCCCAGCCCCCGCTAATCCTACAACCCCTGACCTCCCCGCTGCAGGTGGGCGTGCCGCCCATGGCCCTGCCCATCATCCTGAACCCTGCACTCATTGAGGCCACCTCTCCAGTGCCTCTCTTAGCCACGCCACGCCCTACAGACCCCATCCCCACCTCTGAAGTCAACTAAGGCAGGTCCTCGGCCATCAGGACCATTCCTTCCCACCAGGCATTCTAGGCCCTGCTTCCAGTTTCAGGGGCCACAGAAGTCTTGAGGCCCAAAGCAAGCTGCTTTTGCTACTACTTGACGGGGGAAACGAAAACTTTTCTAGTCCCCGCTGGGAGCCACTTCCGGCTGCAAGACTCTCCTCCTCTGCCATCCATTCCTTAACTCCAAGCTGAGAGTGGATGCAGGCATAACCAGTAGCCTCTGCCTCCAGCCTGGCAGCCCTGGGGAAGCACAGAGCCAGCCTTGCTGTGCCAGTCCTGCAGTGCCTGCCATGTGCCCCCTGCCAGGCTAGGCACTAAGAGCCAAGCCCAGCCACTCTGCACTTTGTCCCTCTCTCCATCCAGTCTCTTCAGCCCTGGGCCACCTCCTCCAGTTCTTCCTTCAGTAAACACTTGGACACATCGGACTTGATGAGGGTCTGCCACAGGAGCATGTACATATGGAACATGACAACAATGGACTTTTTATGATGTAATAAATGTCTTAGTATCAACATGCTCCCTGCTGCTCTGCTCTTCTTTTGCATTTGCGTCAGGGCTGTGTTACTGGGATATCCTGCCCAAAGCTTGCTTGGGCCTTGGAGAAATGAGTAAAGGGAAGCTGAACATAGCAACCCCAGCCAGAGGCACCCCACTCCCACTGCTGTAAAGGAGCTGTGTCAGGGGCTTAGGCAGTTTCATCACTGCACCCAGAAAGGCACCTTAAGAAAGCCTGCGCCAAACAAACAACAAAAAAACAAAGACAGACAGCCCACTGACAGTGAATTAGAAGAAGCCTAGCTCTCTGCTGTGGACCTGCGTATGGAAAGTGAGTGCCTAAATGCCTAGTTTATGTGTGGATTCATAAAGATCTAATTGTACCTTGTTAAACAGAAAGGAGGCATACGATTAACTGAGACATTGGATTATAGTTTTTTAAAAAATTACTGAATTAGATCAACCTGTACACTTTAAAGATGTTTGAGCATCAGAATGGAACTCAGGGAATGAGCTACATTGGGGAAAATGTTTTGCCTAAATTTCCACAAGTGAAAGACTGTGGGTTCTGTCAAAATTGATAAAGATTCAATCAGAACAAGAGAAGATTCCACGTGAAAGGCACGCTCAAGGAAGGAAGAGACACAGAAAGTCAACAATTCAGACAATGCAGAATGCAGATGGCCCTGCATGGAGGCAGCTCAACAGATCTGCTGAAAAGGACAGATCATTCATCAGACTGGCATACTGGAACACCCTCATGCTGAAATGGACATTTACTGAAGACATGATTAGAACTGCAGTTGTGAAAGATCATCTCATCAAGGGACCTTCATAAGGACATTTGGACTGTTAACTTTTGGGGGTTGATAATTTGTTTTGGATATATTAGTTAAGTTGTGTACAATTTTTTGCTTAATCAGAAAGGGGGAAGATGCAGAGAGATTTTAACCCATCAACATGGCTAGCCTGGCTGTTAGTTGGTAGAAGGGAGTAGCCATGTTGGGTGGAGTTCATTCATGAGCTCAATGCAGGTCAGCAGAGGAAGTTTAAGCCAAGAGTAACTTGGGGTCGGGGAGATGGGGAGCAGGGGGTGAAGGTTGGGGGGCAGGGAGAGAGAGGAGGCAGTTTTACTGAGAAGGTTTTACAGAGAAAGGCTGAAGAGAGAACAAGCTAGACACAAGTGAAGACAGGACGAGCCAGAGAACGAGAAGGAACCAGCAGATTAGAAGGGATTGCTAGAGTTAGTATACTGAGGCCAAGCAGAGAAACTCAGTCACAGGCCGTGAGAAGCCAGATTGAATCAGTCATGTGGGAGAGGAATTTGAGCCAGAACTGCTGAGTTGAACCAGCCAGCCAGAGTTCAGAAAGAACTAGAAAATGTGAGCTTATTCAGCAGTAAGTCTCAGAGGCTAAAAACATGTTAAGCCTAGATAAGATTGTACAGAGGCTAGAAGCTTCCAGGACTAGGACTAGGTTAGCAGATGGAGGCAGTGAGCCTCCAAGATAACACTTACCTCTGGAGAATAAAAGCTTGTTGTAGAACATATAAAATGTTAAATTATTAAATGCCCATAGTTATTACAGCAGTTGCTGTTTCCTGCCTCAGCACTGCCAGCTCTTCCTTCCCACCTCAAGGCTGTTGGCCCCTCCTTCCTACCTTGGGGCTGTGGAGACAGGAGGGGACAAAATGGTGGCTCCTGTTAGCGCCTCAGCAGGAGCTGTCCATGGTGACTTTTCCTGCCTCAGCCTCCTGCTATGATTGATGGGAGTTGACACCTTTCCTGCCTCAAAACCCACCGATTCCTAGGCTTTTCACAGAAACCCACCAATCTCTAAAGAGAAAAACCCACCAGTTCACAAGCTGCCCTAAACTCAGGACTTGAAATCCCACCAATCCTCACTCTGGAAATCTGGCCCCTAAGAAATGCTCGTCCTGTCTGCTCAGTTCTCCCAGGAGCAGAGGCCCCCAACCCTGAATTCATCCCTCCACACCCTGGACCCTCTCAATAAATCTCTTTTATAAGATTTGCTGCTTGGTGTGACTCATTGGAAGAACCCAAGAAGCAATGAAGGGAAGAAGTGATGAAGTGGAGCCGGGCTGAGGCTCCTGAGCTGTTCAGCTCAGCTGGGGTGCACTCCCCTGGGAGAGGCAGTGTGGTGAAGCGGGGCTGTTACACTGTAACACTCCACAGACGGAAGGGATATCTCCCCCTCCAGGCTGCAAAGCCTCTGCTGAGGAGGCCTCTTCTCAGGGACACCTTTCCATCTGAGCAGGAAGGCCACCAGCTGAGGGTCTCTCTCCCTGGCTCCCTTCTGTGAGGGGCTGTCCACAGGCCCGGTGCTCCTTTTCATTGGTCATCTCCAGCTTGGGGGACAAAGCTGTCCTAGGCCATCCTATGAAGAAAGCAAAATGACAACTCTATGTCCTCAGAAGAAGATAGAAGACTACAGGTTCCACTCTGCTGGAAAGCAAAAAAGCAAACAAACAAACAAAACAAAAATAAACAAAAAAAAATTTATGTGAGGGGCCATCGGAAACAGAAGTGAGTGTGGGTTCCAGCACCCATGTTGAATGACTCACATCTGCCTGCAACTCCAGCTCCCAAGGGTCTGATGCACTCTTCTGGCCTTTGCATTAATTTGCACACACACACACACACACACACACACACACACACACACACACACAGAGAGAGAGAGAGAGAGAGAGAGAGAGAGAGAGAGAGAGAGAGAGACATACATGTAATTAAAAATAATTTTTTTTAAAAAGAAAATCATTCACCAGATGACATTAGAGATGTCATATATCTATTAGGAGATATTGCCATGATTCAGCTGTTCTTTATATAATAATACATAAAGAATATATAATATATATAGTATATATAAAGAACAGCTGAACTGTGACAATATTTCCTCTTAGAAGGCAAAGGTGGCCTTGAGAGAAGACCTCAGTTCTGACAAGAACAAACACCTTGGTGATGTGGAAGTGGCAGGATCCTTGGGGGAAGCAACAGCCTGGTCTGGAGAGAAATGCTAGTCTTCCTTGCAGCTCTATGACAGTAGATTTCAGAGATAATTGGACACCCATGTAGTCTCACCAACAAGACCCTAACAATGCCTGTGAACATGCTAACATGGAACGGGGAAATCTCAAGAAGACTCAACCCTAGACAACCTGGGGAATGCTGGGAGCAGAAATGGCCTTCCTCAGAGCAGAGTCTCCCAAGCTGGCTATCCGAAACCAAGTAGTCAGCCCTGAGATCATATAGATACAGTAGATGGTATTTATATATTTAGGACTACATAGTGTGTATGTGCGTGTGTGTTTGTAACAATTCAAGAAAAAGAGGCCAGGAATTTGAGAGGGAGCACATGGGAGGGACTGGAAAGGGGGGAAGATGTAATTATAATTTTAAAGAATGAAAAATGTTTTAAATGACCAGAGGAAAGCTGATGGTGGATCCATGACATAAAAACCCTCACACTGAAGCTGAGCAGTGGAGGTGTACACCTTCAGTCCCAGCACTCAGGAGGCAGAGGCAGGCACAGCTCTGTGAGTTCGAGACCAGCCTGGTCTGCCCAATGAGTTCCAGGGCAGCCAAAGTGATGCAGAGAAACCCTGTCTCAACAAAACAAACAAAAGAACCCAAAGACCCTCACATGGAAAACTGGCATTGCCAGAGTGATGAGCGTGTCGGCGCCGACTTGCCTAAGCATCCTTGAGGCATGGAGGTGGAGCTGGCGACCAGATCCTGTCCTTCCTGTCCTTCATTCTACGTGGCAGTGGTGGTGCAGAAACTCCGCACACACCAAGAATACATGTGCATTTTCTCACGCAGGTTGATAGTAGGAAGGAGGTAGGTGCAGAATGAGCTACGTGGCACATACTCAGAGCCGCCCCCCCACACACACACTTAGTAGAGCACAGGCATTCGCTTTTGTTCGGGGCTGACTGGCTGGAAGACAACAGCCAAGGGGTAGCAGAATGGTTGATCCCCTAGACCAGTGGTTCTCGACCTTCCTAACGCTGCGACACTTTAATTCAGCTCCTTATGTTGTGGTGACCCCCCCCAACATAAAATTATTTTTTGTTTAAATTATTTATTATGTACACAGTGTTTTGCCTGCATGTACACCCACAGGGCAAAAGGGCATCAGCTCACATTATAGATGGTTGTGAGCAGTCAGTGCTCTTAACTACCGAGACATCTCTCCAGCCCCCCCATAAAATTATTTTCATTGCTACCTCATAACTGTAATTTTGCGACTGTTATGAATCATAATGTGAATATTTTTGGAGGTAGAAGTTTTCCAAGAGGGTCACAACCCACAGGTTGAAAGCCTCTGTCCTAGAGACAACGATGTCCACCTCAACAGTTGACCATCTGCACCTTGAACTAGTCAGACTAGTCAATTCCCGAGGCATTGCTTTTTCTTGGTTTTCATCCGCCCCGCTGGCCATGTGTCCTTTGCTGTTCCCTTCATTGACTCATCTCCACAGCCTCTGAATATTTGAGCTTCCTAAGCTTAGTCCTCCACTCCTTAATCTGCTCTCTGTTCTCTCTGACTGATGCCATCCTCTGTGCTCAGCTTCAGCCTTCCAAGGCTAGCTAGCGTCTAACTCAGAGTTGCCCCCCTGCCCTACAGCACCTCTGCTTGAATGACCAACTCACAGGCATTTCCATTTACCAGTGTTAAGGCAGAAGGTCATTTTTAACATATATGTTTAATCTTATTTTATGTGTATAAGTGTTTTTGCCTGAATGTCCGTCTGTGTACTGTGTATTTATCTGCACCCAGAAGCCAGAAGGGGGTGTCAGGTCCCCTGGAACTGGAGTTACAAACTTGTGTAAAGTGTCTGTGGCTGCTGGGAGTTGAACCTGGGTCCCTAGAAGAACAGCTAGTGCTTTTCACCACTGAGCCATCTCTCCTGCTCCCAAGCAGAAGTTCTTAATTACCTCATGCAAATTGGCTCCTCCCTGAGCCTGCCCAGTGTCTCTGGGTTCCATTCTTCCAAGTTTTTAATCTTAAAACCCTCTCACCAAGTGTGGTGGGTTTTTGTTTTGTGGGTTTTTTTGTTTTTGTTTTTGTTTGGTTTTTCAAGACAGGGTTTCTCTATGTAGCCTTGGCTGGCCTGGACTTGCTTTGTAGACCAGGCTGGCCTCGAACTCACATCGATCCACCTGGCTCTGCCTCCCAAGTGTCAAGTGTGGTGTCTTATGACATAATCAACCACGGTACCTCAGAGGCTGAAGCAGCAGACTTGTCGCAAGTATAAGGTCATCCTGGACTATAGTGGGAGATCCTGTCTCAAAACAGTAAAAACGAAAACCCTCTTCTTGCATCCTATAGCCAGTCCTCAGCAGATCTTGATGCCCTTGAGCTACAAACCTGCCTGCCCACAGTGGACTGCTTCCTCCCCCTTTCCTAGCTCCCCAAGCCCAGGCCTCCATTTATGGTACCCTGACCTCCCTCCTTCGTCTTTGCTTGGTATACCATATGCTCATTTACAACCTGTGGCACTGTCACCCCGCTGCCTATCCTGAACAAAATGCACCCAGATTCCCTGCACTCTGTCGCCTGTCCCCTGCCTCCTGCACCTTTTGGAGACCAACTCCTGGAAACTGAACTCAAGGCCTTGTTTGTGCTAGGAAAATGCTCTACATCTACTCTATAGCCCCACCCAAAAGTCCTCGCTTTATTCCATCTACACAGGCTTACTATTCCTTAGATATGCCACACACACCCATGTGGGGCCTTTGCAACATCCACACTGTAGTGATGATTTTGGAATTTTAGTTTCTTTTTGAAAAACTCAGCAATGGGAGCTAGAGAGATTGCTCAGGGGTTAAGAGCACTGTCTGCTTTTCCAGCGGTTCTGAGTTCAATTCTTGCCAACCACATGGTGGCTCACAACCATCTATAATGAGATCTGATGCCCTCTTCTGGCCTGCAGGTGTACATGGAGGTAAAGTTCTCGTATACATAAAATAAATAAACAAATTTTTAAAAGAAAAAAACAAAAACACCCAGAAATATTATAAGAATATGTTTTCATTTTAATCCCAGGTGTGGGGATATGAATCTGCTTTGTAGCAGCTGACTATAATTTGCCTCCGGCTCTAGCAGAGGCATGGGTTTGCCAGCTGCAGATAGTGTCTGTGATTCTGTGACTTTTGGAATTCTAAATTTTGGAATTCAGAGGGTATATAAATGCTAGAGCCTTGAGAGGGGTGTTGTTGGTTGGTTGTTGGTTGCTTTGGGTCACTGTTGATCAAGGTTTGTTAATTAGTCAACAAGGAGAAGAAAGTAGAGCCGGGCGTGGCAGCACATGTCTTTAATCCCAGCACTCAGGAGACAGAGGCAGGTGGATTACTGTGAGTTTGAGGCCAGACTGGTCTTCAAGAGGAGTCCAGGACAGCCAAGGCTACACAGAGAAGTCCTGTCTCAAAAAGAAGAAGGAGAAGAAGGAGGAGGAGGAGGAGGAGGAGGAGGAAGAGGAAGAGGAGGAGGAGGAGGAGAAGGAGAAGGAGAAGGAGAAGGAGAAATTAGATATCCTGATGGCAAAGATCAAACTTGCCCCCAAGGAGCACAACGCCCCTAATCAGCAGGAAGTGGTCTAACAATAACGTTGCTCCTTTCCAGACTTTGACGTTATTCGGGGATCTCTTTCCTTTCCCCTTTTTCTCTCATATCTATTGTTAGGAGGTTGAAAGGAAAAAAGAAAAGGGGTAGAGAAGGATGGAAGGAAGAACCCACAACATAGGAAATGCAGGTTACAAGTGGTACCCAGATGTGGGGCCAGGCAGAATGGAAAGTCTGATTTCAAATACAGTAGATAAAATGTCAGTGGAAGAAGAAATGGATATTTTGTTTCAAGATGCCAGCAAAAAAAATTGCTGCAGCTGCTACCTCTGGGATGGCCTAGACTTTTCCCCCACAGGGAATTTTCTCTTTTTTTTTTCTTTTCCTTCTTCCTATATCCTGTTTCAAAAAATAAAAGGTTGGGAGACTGGCTAGACAACTGGAAAAATTGTCGGTGGAAGCGCTTGGGAAGCAAGGAGCACCAGAAAAGAAAGAACAAAAGGCTCAGACCCAGTGACAGAGCAGGAGAGGTGGAGTTTCCCACAAGAGCAGAGAGGGAGAGAAACAATGACGTAGGGGTAGTCGGGTCAGAGAAAAGCTGAAAAGCGGGAGAACAATCCAATGAAACATCCCATTTCAGGAGAAAGGGTTAATCTACCAACTGTGCCACCAGAGTGGGAGGGGCCCTGGGGTTAAGTGAGAACCATCAGCTTTACCAATAGCCACACAGCACATGCCTGCTAATGGTGTGGAACAAGGTTATGACAAGATAGGATGGCTGGCATCCTACAGAAATGATAAATCTAAGGCATTTTAAAGAGGCCATAGGGCTGGAGAGATGGCTCAGAGGTTAAGAGCACTGACTGCTCTTCCAAAGGTCCTGAGTTCAATTCCCAGACACCACACAGTGGCTCACAACCATCTATAATGTGATCTGATGCCCTCTTCTGGCCTGCAGGTGTACATAATAAATAAATAAATCTTTAAAAAAAAAAAAAGAGCCCATGATTTCATATGGTATGCACTCAACTTATGTGAAACAAATTCTGAATAACTGTGCTACTTAAAACAATTATTCCCTAAGACTGGAAGGGATTGGTGACAACAGTACTAGAGACTGGTCTGCAATGGTGGAGGGATGAAGCCTTGAGTGTTGAACAGGAAATAGAACAGGGGGAGTGAATATAGCAAAAGATCAGTTGCTGAGTGAAGTGCAGTACTCTGATTACAAGAACAGACTCAAGTTGAAGATGCTACTACAGAGCAATATTGCTTAGGACCTTTAAGAGCTTAGGACAAAGTTGAGGAGCCCCGGGAAAGGTCCACCTTGTTTGCAAAGATCATACACGGCTCTGGAGAAGCCTCCGCTGATTCTTTACAAAGCTTAGTCTCAGCTGTGAACAAACCTGTGTCAGACCCTGACTCAAGGCAGGTGTTGATAGAGACCTTGGTGTATGAAGACATAAACACCGAATATAAAAACGTTATTAAAGGCCCAGGCAGCGCCTATGAGCTAGTGAGTGAGGGGCAGGACTGATGTCGGTCCTAACATGTACCATACTAGTATCATAGGCTAAGCTACAGCCACAGGTCTTTGATATCAACGTATCTGGTGCCTCACTTACAAAGAGGCGGTGACTGAGCCACTGATGATCGCAGGTCTCGGTGCGTTAAGTGTGGGAAGTGTGGCCATTTGCAACAAAACTCTAAGGGCAATGGTTTTTTTAAAAATATAAACCAGGAGGAAGGCCTAGGCTTCCAGCTTTTTGTTTTGTTTCTGTTGTTGTTGTTGTTTGAGAAATGAAGAAAAGAAAATCAAGTAGACATAAGTCATTTCTAAATACTGCTGGATAACATTAAGTCTGCAGGACGATGAGCATAGTGATCAGGGGTTTCAGGTAGTCAAGGTTTTTAGTTTAGTACCAGTCAGGTAGTCTGGTTTTTTGTTTGTTTGTTTGTTTGTTTGCTTGTTTGAGACAGGGTTTCTCTGTGTAGCTATGGCTGTCCTGGAATTGCTTGTAGACCAGGTTGGCCTTGAACTCACATCATCCAACTGCCTCTGACTCCCAAGCGCCACCATGCCCAGCTAAGGGGAGCCTCTCTGAAGAGGTAACATTTAGACAGTGACTGGAAAGCACAGACATGGTGGTACATGCCTTTAAATCCAACAGCCTAGAGACAGATGCATGTGAATCTCTGTGAGTCTGAGGCCCGCTAAGACTTTATAGAAAGATTCTGTCTCAATAAAATAAAATAAAATAAAATAAAAGTTGAGACAGGACTTGAAGTAAAGCGGGGAGTGTGTGTGTTGTATGTTACATCTTGAGGGAGACCATTTCTGGGGTATAGCTGGTGTTTGCTACTTTGTGGGTGGTTCTTCTAGCCTTTTCCACCACTTTTCTTCTTCCCTTTCAACCCCTAATACTAGGTAAGAGAGGAAAAAAAGGATAAAGAGAAAAGGGAAAAGATCCCTGAATAAAGTCAGGGGTGAGAAAGGGGGTGACACTGTTGTCAAAGTACCTCCACACTGATTAGGGGCTTCGAGCTCTGTGAGGCAAGTTTGATCTTTGTCATCAGGATAACTAATTTCTTCTTGTTGTTCTGTCTTCTTTGCTCCCACCCAAAGATAACCGTGAAAATAGGTGACAAACCATTCAACTTCCTATTGATACTGCAGCAGATAAAATAGTTTTAAGACAAGAGGTCCCACAAGGCTGAGAACGAATTCCTGGGCCTCCACTTCTAAGCGTAGGAAGTTGCTCTTATGCTTTTACCACCAAAAAGCCTACAAATGAGAGGACCTGACTAGGCTATGGGCGTGGTATGCCCTCTTGTGGCCAACATTGCCACAATCTTCTAGACAATCTTCCAGAAGGAGACATCCTAGAGGCTCTGGAAGTTACTTCACTAGTAAAAAAAAAAAAAAGAAAGAAAGAAAGAAAGAAAAAAAAAAACTACCCAGATCTAGCCAATGGACAGGACATTCTCCACAGTTGAGTGAAGAGTAGGGTCTGACTTTCACATGAACTCTGGTGTCCCAAATTTGACCACGTCCCCTGCATGGGGAGGCCTGGTGGCCCTCAGAGGAAGGATAGCAGGTTACCAAGAAGAGACTTGATACCCTATGAGCATATACAGGGGGAGGAGGTCCCCTTCAGTCACAGTCACAGGGCAGGGGAATAAGGGGAAAGTGGGAGGAAGGGAGGAATGTGAGGATACAAGGGATGGGATAACAATTAAGATGTAATATGAATTAATTAATAAAAAATTAATTACAATAGGGTAAATGCTTATAACTGTAGTAATAATCATACTCATAAAAACTTTTTTAAAAAAACCTCCCCCCAGGTTATGCCCAACTCACCTGGCTCTCCAATGAGCCTGTGTGGGTTAAACGGTGGACTCTACCAAGGGAGAAACTTGAGTGGTCACGTGGTTAGAAGAACAGCTCCATCTTCACCACATTTGCCCTTCCTGCTGTCCATGAGCTCAGGGGGATGGAGACTGCGTAAGATTTAAGGGCGGTTAATAAAACCATGCAGGTTTTAGGGTCTCCACTATTTCTGCCAACATCCGTCTCTGTGCCTCTCCACCCAAGGGCTTGCCAATGCTTTGTGTCCTCATTACCCCCCACTAACAACTCTGGGATAGCCTTACGGTATGAGAGCATGGTCCTCCCCAAGTGGTAGCAAACAGTCTCACCATCTGCCAGGAGGCCGTTGCCACAGCATTAAGGCCCTACTCAGACAAAAGTCTATGTTATATGGCTGGTATCTTGGTGTGGGGAGACTCTTCCTCCTCCTCCTCCTCCCAACATAAGGATAGCTTAATACCTTCCCTTCCCTCCCTAAGATTTGAAATATCTCCTCACAAAACACAGCTTATTTTTTCCATATCATTCTTGAGAACAAAAATTCCCCTCACCTCAATACACCTTCTTAACCCCCCCCCCACACACACACATACACCCTCTCTTTCTGTTAAATCCTAACTCTTGCCTCCCTCCCTCCAAAGCTTCTTGGGAAACCTTAATTGGCTTGGACTGTGGCTTTCCCTACAGTACCCTACAGCCTCTCTTTGATCTCCTAAAAGGGGATCAAAATCTCTCCTCTCCACAAGCTCTCTGTCCTGAGGCAGTTGAGGCATTAGGTGCCATTAACTTGGCCCTAAAAAGCATGGCACTTTCTAGGTATGATCCAACAGTGCCCACACAGCTCCTTATTTTCAATCCTCCCTGGGTGCTGTGGTGGCTCCACACCCCATGGGCAGTGCACCTAGAATTCTGACTGAGGTTCATGCACTCACTGTTATGATTAGAAATGGCAGGGAGAGGACCCTGAAACCCTCAGGGAAAGAACCCAATATCCCTGTTACCCCTTTTCCTCTCTCCCATATTCAATGGCTACTCATTAATCACTGCAGCTTTGCTACTGGCATAATAGGATTCCTGGGACAAGCCGATGGCCATCCCCTTAACAAAAGATGGGTTTCTGCCCTGTCTTTGTTGTGGTGGCTTCCCCAACCCCTGCTCTTTGCAAATATAAGGCCATCATCAAGGGTCCCTCAGTATTTACTGATGGAGGAGAAAAGGGACTGTGGGCTTTGATTTTTCAAAAACCTACTTTATTTAAGGTTCTTAAATGCTACTACTTTCCTTCAAACCCACCAACCAGAGAGAGGAGAGAGACCAGAGGGAGGAAAGAAGGAAGGTTAATAGAGGTGGGGGACATAGACCTTTCTAGACATAGTTCCTTGGCTGATTCCACTCTGCACTGTCAGAATACCAGCAGTCCAATCAAATCGCAAACACCAAGCAACAGCACGAATCAGCAGTGGCATCACGACCCAGCAGAAACAGCAAGACTCCTCCTAATCTGCAGAGTCAGAGGGAGCAGCCAGACTCTGCTGGAGTAGCACAAGAAGTTCTCTGGAGCGTTTCCCTCTGCAAAGTGAAGTGTCAAAAAAACAAAGACCAGCCAAGTGATGTAAACTGTTGCAACGTGGTGTGATGCGAAAGTGTTGTCTCACTGTCCATGGGCTTCTGTTTATCTCCTCTCTGAGTCCACACAACGATATTTTGCAGCTGGCAAAAACGACGCCCCTCACATAAGATGCCCCTCACACGAGACAATTTCCAGCAAATATCATGTAGCTCTCACGATGGAAAAACATTCCCACTCCCATCCCCACCCCTCTCTCTCTAATTTTTTGTTTGTTTTTTCGAGACAGGGTTTCTCTGTGTGGCCTTGGCTGTCCTGGACTCTCTTTGTAGACCAGGCTGGCCTCGAACTCACAGAGATCCACCTGCCTCACCTCCCGAGTGCTGGGATTACAGGGGTGTGCCACCACACCCTGCTACACCCCATTATTTGACTCAGAGAGTTGCCTCATCACTCCCAATACAAAAAAAACCAAAAAACCTATGTGCTATTTGTTTAGCCCTCAAAGAAGTCAACAGGCCCTTTAGTCTTTTCTCAGACAATGTATATGCCTTTAACTTGCTTCCTTGGTTATCAAGATTCTTTGTCAAACTAAACGCCAACCCACGAGCCTCTCTGTTCCTCCATGTCTCCACATTCTTACAGGGAGGAGTCCCTCCCTTCTACATCCAGCATGTCAGATCTCACATTCCCCTGTCAGGTCCTATGTCCAAGGGAAACACCCTTGCTGACTGAACCGCCTCTACAGGAGTGTTCGCAGCCTCAGTCAAGCAAGCAGAGCAATCCCATTCATGAACACGCACAAGTGTAAAAGAGCTTCACAGCCACCTCCCCACATCCCTCTAGCTCAGCCCCAGAAGATAAGAAAAGCCTCTTTTTTTTTTTTTTTTCGAGACAGAGTTTCTCTATGTAGCCTTGGCTGTCCTGGACTCACTTGTAGACCAGGCTGGCCTCGAACTCACAGAGATCTGCCTGCCTCTGCCTCCCAAGTGCTGGGATTAACGGTGTGTACCACCATGCCCAGCAAGCACGTTCCTCTTGTGCATTCCTTATTACTACCACAGCTTTACACATTATGGGCACTATACCCCCCCCAACCCCTGTAATCCCCTCTGGCAAACTGATGTCACCGACATTCCTCAATTCGGCTGCCAAAAATATGTCTTTGTTACTGTTGACACATACATTTCATATAAGCTAAAGCCCAAATGGGAGAAATATAAAGAAGGTTAGTTCACCATATGCTTTCCACATTATGGTCCTTCCTCAACACATAAAAACTGGTAACGGTCCTGCTCTTACTAGCTCCCACTTCAAAGCCTTCTGCTCACAATGGGAGACTTCTCATCATACAGGAATTCCATACAATCCCCAGAGCCAAGGAACCATCAAACTATCAAACTCTAAAAACACATCAAACTCTAAAAGCCCAACTTTAAAAACAAGAATACTTACAAAATATGATGCCACTAAAGAGTAACAATACCAAATTCCAGCCTGTATTCAGCTGTCTGCTGGTTCAGAAATCAGCATTTGAATAATACCAAAAACCGTTTTACACAGTGCACAAAAAAATTACTCCAACATCTCCCCCTTTTATTCCAATTAAAAAAAAAAAAAAGAAACCTCTTTCGCCAGGCACGGTGGTACACGCCTTTAATCCCAGAACCTGGGAGGCAGAGGCAGGTGGATTGCTGTGAGTTCGAGGCCAGCCTGGTCTACAAAGCAAGTCCAGGACAGCCAGGACTACAAGAGAAACCCTGTCTCAAGGGGGAAAAATGACCATGTTTTTCTATGTAGCCTTGGCTGTCCTGGAACTTGCTCTGTAGACCAGACTGGCCTTGAACTCACAGAGACCTGCCTGCCTCTGCCTCCCTGAGTGCTGGGATTATAGGTGTGCACCACCACCATCTGGCCAAGTTGCATTTTTAAATTAGTTGCATAGGTACAATAGCTTAAAAAGTTTAAACATATAAACAGTATGTTGTTGCAGAATATAGCCTTCAACTGGTATTAATATACAATAATCTATACCACAGTAAAATATTTGGTTTGTTGATGCTCTTTAGTTTAAAAGTAGATTTAATGATCTACCCTTCTATCATTCATATTATATCCCTTTGTCTTTTCTTTTTTAAAATATTTATTTGTTATTTATTATGTATACAGTGTTCTGCCTACATATATGCCTGTACACCAGAAGAGGGCACCAGATCTCATTATAGACGGTTGTGAGCCACCATGTGGTTGCTGGGAATTGAACTCAGGACCTTTGAGAGAGCAGGTGGTACTCTTAACCTCTGAGCCATCCCTCCAGCCCCTAAAGATTTATTTATTTATTTATTATGTATACAGTGCTCTGTCTGCAGATGCAACTGCAGGCCAGAAGAGGGCATCAGATCACATTATAGATGGCGGTGAGCCACTATGTGGTTGCTGGGAATTGAACTCAGGACCTCTGGAGGAGCAGTCAGTGCTCTTAACCTCTGTGCCATCTCTCCAACCTATATATCCCATCTTTTCTATCCCTTTCCCCCCATTACCTCCTAGCTGTAGATAGGAGAGAAAGAAGGACAGAGGAAAGAAAAGGAGGAACCCCCTGAATTCTAACGCCCTTTACTTTGTCTCCTCCCTGACCAACGCCATTAACAATGTGCAACCAACGTCCTTTATGATGACAAACATCCATCACTCATCAAATGACCAAAAAGAAACCCCACCCACCCCACCTATTGGGATGAGGATGTCATTCTCTTAAAATTGCTTCCTGTTGCTGGGGGTGATGGCATTTTTGTTTGTTTGTTTTTTCGGGGTTCTTTTTTGTTTGTTTTTCAAGACAGGGTTGCTCTGTGTAGCCTTGGATTTCCTAGACTCCCTTTGTAGACCAGGCTGGCCTTGAAGTCACAGTGATCCATTTGCCTCTGCCTCCCGAGTGCTGGGATTAAAGGCGTGCACCACCACCACCCAGCTTGGGGTGATGGCATATTTTAGGAGCCCTGAGAAAATTGGAATATTGGCCAAGTCCTAGGAGAGCTAGCTGTATCATTTGTTGTTCAGTCTCTGTATGATAGGAAAATGCAGGGCTTAAATGAAGTCCCAGCTGGATCAGTCCGTGAGGCTGGACCATCTCAGTTATCCATTTTGAGGCTGTTCTGGGTGCAGACTTTTGAGAAAACAGCTACTGAGACAGACTGTGAGGCTGGATCATCTGGGATACTTGTCTTGTCTTCTTTGGTGTCTGGTCCTTTTGCTTTGTAAACATGTAAACTTTTAAAGGTAATATACATTTCTGTATTAACACATGTACAGAATATGTGGTGTGCACAGATCAGCTAAAGATGATTCTCTGCTTTTTGAGCAGGTGAAAGACATCAAAGTTCATGTCTCAGCCAGGCATAAGACATCCTCAGGCAGACATGAGACATCCTCAGCCAATGCAGAAGGAGCAGCATTTACGTTACCTGTCTTGTTGTTTTTCTTGGTCCCTATCTCTATAATTGTAGCCAAGGTTTTCAGGGCATCTCCCCTAGCCAAATCTGATCTTTATTAATTTTGAAGGAATCCTCATCTTTTCTCCTCCTGTGAAAACAAAGGCAAAACCTCTCCCCCAATAAACACATCTCCTGTTTCCATTCTGAGGTTAAGACATACTTACAATATATAGGCTGATTTGATTTGGTTCAGCAGTTTTTGTCCACAATCCAGTGTCTATCAGCTGCTGTTATTTTTTGATCATTAGCATTTAATTTTTGTAAAATTTAATAAAGCATTATATAATCTATCTCTGGGGGTCATTGTTACCCCTTTCTGTTCATTAAGTATCTCTTTTTTAAAAAATAAGATTAGGCTGGGCAGTGGTGGCACATGCCTTTAATTCCAGCACTCTGGAGGCAAGGGAGGTGGATCATTGTGAGTTCAAGCCCAGCCTGGTCTACAAAGCAAGTCCAGGACAGTCAAGGATACACAGAGAAACCCTGTCTCAAAAAGCAAAAACAAAAACAAAACAAACAAACAAATAAATATATATATTTGATTAGATCTTTCTATAATTGCTTGTCCTATAGGATTGTGTGCTATATCTGTAACATTTTCTATGCCTTAAAGTTTAAAAAAAAATGTTGCATTTTACTGCATACATACACTGGAGCATCATCAGCTTCCATTTGCGAAGGCATCTTCAAGATAGCCACCACCTGCATAATGAAACACATAAGCTATTGCATGACATTGCTCTAAGGTGGCATCTTTTTTTTTTTTTTTTTTTTTTTTTTTTTTGAGACAGGGTTTCTCTGTGTAGCCTTGGCTGTCCTGGACTCACTTTGTAGACCAGGCTGGCCTCCCAAGTGCTGGGATTAAAGGCATGTGCCACCACCGCCCGGCCTAAGGTGGAATCATTAAAAAGATCTGAATTTTAAATTCAGCGTATAGACCTTCATCTAGTAATTGATCCTTGACAATATAAACATAATATGTAATCTGATTGATTATGTTGGTTCACAGCTGAAGCTTTTTTATCTAACGTCATTGTAGGCTGCCGTTCTGGAATCTCACCACAAGGTGGCGCGGTAAGCTTGGGGTTGGATACCTCAGCAGGTCCTTTATTCTGATCAAAGGATTTTCCAATCTCCTTTCTCTCTCCTCCATTCTAGCATTTAATTTTTTTTTTCAGTCACTTCCTTCTCTGGGCTGCTTTATTCTGATCTTTCTTTAAGAAATACTTATTTAGGCTGGGCGTGGTGGCGCACTCCTTTAATAACAGCACTCGGGAGGCAGAGGCAGGTGGATCTCTGAGTTTGAGGCCAGCCGGGTCTAAAAGCAAGTCCAGGTCAGCCAAGGCTACACAGAGAAACCTTGTCTTGAAAAACCAAACCAAACCAAACCAAACCAACCAACCAAACAAACAAACAAACAAAGTTTAGGCACTAGAGATGGGCAGATTCTCAGGTATTCTTAGCTGACATAGGCCTGGCCTATGTTCTACCACATGGCCTGTTCCCTTTCCTTCCTTCCTTCTTTCTTTTCTTTCTTTCTTTACTATTATGTATACAGTGCTCTGTAGGGCATCAGATCCCATTACACATGGCTGTGAGCCACCATGGGGTTGCTGGGAATTGAGCTCAGGACCTCTAGAGGAGCAGTCAGTGCCCTTAACCTCTGAGCCATCTCTCCAGCCCCTGTCTGTTACCTTTCAATCTTAACTCCAGCATTTGTTTCTTCCTCTGGGGTCTGGCTGGCAACCTTTCCTGGCCTCTGATTCTTTCCCAGAGTCCCTATCTCTGCCCGAAGCCCCACCTTTCTCTCCTGACTTTGTCATAGGCCATTTGTTAAAGAGAAGGTGTTGGAGGGAGTGTTTACAAATGTGATGGAGCCAGAGAATAACAGTACAATAACAGTAACAAAGTCTGGCCTGTGCCCAGCTCTCTGCTGGTTCAGAAATCAGCATCTCAATGACACAAAGACAATCTTTACACAGTGCACAAAGAGATCACCTTCACCAGGAGGTGAAGGAGAAGATCCCACCCCTGACAGGGCAAGATTGCCTAGAAGGGCATCCATGACCTGGTGGCTGATGCTCCGGCTATGTGCCCCCAACAGGCCTCTCTCTCCCTCCTCCCTCGTTATGGCTGTGACTGTGATTCTCCATTCTAACTCCCACACTGTCCAGCCCCTCCCTAGTCACCCCAAAACCCAGCACTGGAGATTTTCTGTTAGAGAAACCCATTACAGACAGATCCAACGAAGCTATAGAACCCCAGGGCTGCCCTCCAGAAGGCTGCCTGCCGGGGGCCTTGGGAAGCCCCATGTATCCAGACTCTCTTGGCCTTCATCGCCCCTTTGCCTGCTTCCCATGGCGACAGGCAAACAGGGAGGAATTCAGTCTCCAGGAGCTTGGCATCTGTGGAGGCTGCTGCTAGTGAACTGCAGAACTTAAAGGGCAGGATCCGATACACTCGAGGCAACAGCCAAACCCAGAGACATCTCCCAGACCCCGCGACGGACATGGAAGGACAGGAAGAGTTGGCAGGTTTTACTCCCACCGTTTGCCCCATACCCCATCGCTGACTTTCACATTTCTCAACAACTTCCTCCAGCCCACAGCCAGTCCTAGTCTACTGATGCATTGTGGGGCAGAAAGTCAAAGTCCAAGGAAGTCTGAGCCACCCTTTCCTGCAATACAGCCAGTACATGGCTGACTCTTTCACCCCAACTCCTCCCAGTGCTTTTTCTGTGCCTCCCCCCCCCCCAACACCCCCAGGCCATTGTTGGCAGATGGTCCCATTAACACGTCACTTCACAAACCCTGTCGGCCCTTACCCACACGGAAGTTACAAAGCATAGTGCCGGGCATGGTAGTGCATGCTTTTAATGCCAGCACTCGGGAAGCAGAGGCAGGCAGATCAATGTGAGTTCGAGGCCACCCTGGTCTACAAAGTGAGTCCAGGACAGCCAAGGCTACACAGAGAACCCTGTCTCAAAAAGAAGAAGAAGAGGTAGAAGAGGAGGAGGAGGAGGAGGGGGAAAGTTACAAAACACTCCTTGTAGGGCCCTCTTCCAGGTCCCATCCTGCATGTTACCCGACCGGGTCTTCTTTGTTGCAGTAACATCACCAGTCCCTGTGCTAACTCCCCCTCCAAGGCTTTTACACCCCCATAAGGATTACTCCACAGGTTTGATGAAATCGCCTTCCAACTAGGAAGGGAAGAGAGAGAGAGAGAGAGAGAGAGAGAGAGAGAGAGAGAGAGAGAGATCTTCATCCCCTTGTTTATCGGATTTCTCCTCAGCAGGAGCAACAGGGGCCTCTGGTGCATCTCTAGTACAGACACAACACCTGGCTGAGGACTTCCAGGACCAGCTCGACCAGGCCACAGCCTCCAACTCAGACTGCCTGAGTCCCTCCATCAACAGACAGCCTCCCTTGAGAGGGTTGCCTTACAAAATAGGAGAGCTCTGGACCTGATGACAGCTAAGCAGGGGGGACTTGTACCTAGGGAGGAATGCTGCTTCTGTGTTAATGACTCTGGGCTGGTAGAACAAAGCATACAGGCACTTAAGGACCTCCGAGCCTGCTACGCCCTGGGTACCCCTCCACATCTGCTACTCAAACCCTCTGACAGCTTGGCTTCTTCCTCTCCCTGGCCCCATACTGGCCACTGGACAGTCCTCCTGCTGCCCTCCCCGCCCACCCCCACCCACCACCCACCCACCACCCCCTCCCCGGCTGCCTCGTTTCATCCAATTGCTAAAACAGCAAGTAAGCCACCTAGCCAGAGCCACACTACCAACCAGGTTCTGGTTCAATACCTAACCATGCCCGACTTAGAGGCTGGCAGCTGCGAGGATACATCCCCTTTGTAACATGAAAAAGGGAACTGTGGGGCTGGGGAGCCGTGGGACTGAGGGAAACCAGTCTGGAGCAAGAGTGGGGTTGACACATGTCCAAACCCTAGAAATCTCATCCTGAGATGGGTAAGAGTAGGATCGATTTCCGCCCTCCTGCACCAAACCTGCATGTACCAGTACACATAGCCCTGTGCCCCCACCTTTGCCCCCCTACCTTCCCCAACCTCTCCCATCCCCCACTGCCCCCTCCCCCATCCACACCTAGCCAGTTTAAACTTCCTCTCCCCTTATAAGTTCCCATCTGGCTAGAAATCCTCCTTATGCAAATGAGGCATCCCCAGCACCCTGGCCCCACCAATGATGTACACTCACCCTGAAAGCCCCCTATCCACCCCCTCCCCAAAGATTTGAGTAGCCTTTGTTCCCCACAATTAAATGAACTGTCTCCCGAGAGTCTGTCCTTGTCATGGCTGTGGCTGGTCCCACCTTGCTTCCCCTCGCAGGTTCTACTGGTCATGACTGCTGGCCAATCACACAACGATGGGCAGGGAAACAGAGTGTGGACAGCAAGTTGTGACCTGCAGTAACTAGCACAGGCTCACAAAACTGAAGTATATCACACCTTAGTCCACTTAAGAGGTAAGAGTCTGCTGAGCGATGATGGCACACACCTATAGCCCAGCATGTGGCCAGGAGATAAGGACAGGGGGACGGCTGCACGTTTAAGGCCAAAATGGTCTCCATAGCAAGACTCGGCCTAGCCAGGACTACACAGTGGTGCCTTGTCTTCAGCCTACTCCCCCCCAAAACGAAAAACACTCTGGTATAAGGGTGGAGAGAGGGCTGGGTAGTTCCCAGCCCTCATGTGGCAGCTCACAGCTGTCTGTCAGGCATGCAGTACACATACATGCATGCAAGCAAAACACTCATGCACCTACATGTAAAAACAAACACTGCTGGGCATGGTGGCACACGCCTTTAATTCCAACACTTGGGAGGCAGAGGCAAGTGGATCTCTGTTTGAGGCCAGCCTGGTCTACAAACTCCCAGGACAGCCAAGGATATGTAAGAGAGACCTGTCTCAAACAAATAAACATTTTTTTTTTAAGAGTCTGAAGAAACTGGATGGAACAGCTGGATTTTAGACCACTGTTGGCAGCGTCTCATGACAACTGCTTGAGACAGGCGCTGGAGTGGAAAGGCCGGTTTGCTCCCACGTAAGTCAAGGAAGAGGAGCTTTAAGTCAGAGTCAGGAGGTGTCTCTTCTCTCTCTTTCCTACCTATGTGTTTGGTTGTGTTAAGCCTTAGCAGCAACAGTATACGGAGAATGCAGTCGGCACCGCTAATTAATGGGAGAGTTCAGATTTTCAGACTAGTGGAGCCCAACCCGTAGTCTGTGCAAACACCCTAAATTTTGAAAAGAAAAATTTAATGAATCTGAAATGCTTCCAGAGATATGCATTTACTATAAGGATGAGATCAGAATGAATGGCTCCCCTTTACCTAATGCTAGTACACTTTATAGTCATGTGCTAAGCATTAGGGCAAGTTGTAGGAGGGCCCTGGAGGAGCCTGAGAGCCCTGGAGGAGCCTGTGCTCCATCACAAGCCTGAGGTCCAGAGTCCATGCTGAAAATCCCTGTCCTAACCTTGTCAGAAGTGTTCAATGGGAAGTCAGTGAAACGTCATTTTCAGGGTGTCTTTTAAAGAATGATTTATTTATTATTATGTATACAGTGCTCTGCCTGCATGTACACCTGCAGGCCAGAAGAGGACATCAGATCACATTACACATGGCTGTGAACCACCATGTGGTTGCTGGGAATTGAACTCAGGACCTCTGGAGGAGCAGTCAGTGCTCTTAACCTCTGAGCCATCTCTCCAGCCCTTCAGGATGACTTCTTCTTCTTTTTTTTTTTTTTATGAGATTCAATTTTTATTTGTAATTACATGGCTTTGGGGAGGGGATGGCTGGAATTCAGTTCTCTCAGAGGCGGGGAGACAGCGGTGGGATCCTCTGATGTTCTGGTTTTAGACACTTGTGAGCTGTCCCAAGTGGATAACGAGGAATAGAACTTTGTCCCCTGGGAAAGCTGTAGGAGGCCTGAACTGCTGAGCTGTCCCCCCCAACCCCGCACCCCCTTTTATGATGATAGTCGCTGGACCTCACACGTGCGAAGGACGCCACCGAGCAATATCCACAAACCAAGAGGCAATTCTCTATACTGGAGAAAGTTTGGAATATGCTTTGTAGACCTTTGTGTGCCTGTTTGTGGAGAAGGGTGGCTTCAAACTTGGGGTCTTCCTGCCTCGGTCTCAGGAAAGCTGAGAACTGCGGTGCCTATCACTACATGCCTCTCAACCCTAAGAGTCCCATCTGCGGTGGATGAACGGCCTGAGACTCCTAGACAAACCGCTCCCCCGCCCCGCTCCCCTTTTTATTTTATTTTATTTTGCTTCCTTTTTCCCCAGCGCACTGGTTGTCCAACAAGTCATCCTGAAAGTCTGGGCCCTAGAGAACCCTCCACTTACAGAATAAATTTTAGGTCCAGAGAGTTCCCTCCTGAAGCCATGAAACTAAAACAGTTGACCCTAGAAGTTTCCTTGCGGCTCCAGAACGGCCGCTAGATGGTGATCTGGAGCTGACCGCAAGAGTAACCGCCTTTCTCTTTCCCCGCCCCCCCCCCCCCCTTCCCAGCTTCGCTACCCCTCTCCAGAGTGTGACCAGAGTATCCGGACTGACCCCGGGGTTCCCCGGTTTGAGAGATAGGCAAGCTCTAGGCGCAGCAAGAACCAAATGGCCCCGTGGACTCCCTAGCTGTCCGGGGCAAGCCTGGAAGGGTGCAGAGATCCAAGCCGCGCCCCGCGCTGGGTCTGCCGTGTCGCCTCGCCTGTCCCCAGCAGAACTGGCGCTCGGTGACACCCCGCGGCCAGCCCAGGGCGAGCCTTCCCCGTAAGGGGTGCGCCTGCGTCGCTCCGGGTTGGCTACAAGAGTCCAGGAGTTAAACTTTCAGCCAATAATAAAGGGCATGGGGAGTGACGCACAGGAACGTCATGGGAATTCCCCCCCTCGGGGGGCCGAAAGGGGCTTTCCCGGCTGGAGCCCAGTAGCTGGAGAGGAGCAGCGACCGGTCCAGGGCAGGGCTCGGAAAGAAGTCGGAATCAGAGCCGCCACCGCGGTGAGTGGCCGGGTTCAGATCCCCGAGTGACCGGGGAATGGGGAGGGAGGGTAGGGGAACTTTAGGTGACAGTCTGGGGCTGGACGTCACCCCCCAGTGAGCGCGCACACAAACAGAACACCCAGCTACAGATCGACACGTACGCCTGCCTGCTCTTATGCTGGCCTGCGCACAGCCGGCCCGGGTGTCAGCCCCGCGCGCGCACACACACACACGCCGGCAGAAGCGCACCTGTGCACTGGAGCCTGCGCACTTCACCTAGACGTGCGCTAACGTATGCCCACACGGAACAGGCTCAAAGACTCACCTGCGTGGACGAATGCTCACTTACTTGCACGTGCATGCTGCCACCCCTCGCACTCACCAGACACACAAGACATTAGGGCTGAAACGCATATTCCTGTAACGGACAGGCGCGTATTACACACGGGTGTGGGGCTGGAGTCGCAAGGGGGCAGGAGGTGGCGGGTTGCCCGGCCACACGAGGCAGGTGCAGCGGGAGAATCCGAGAAGCTAAGATGTTCCAGAGTCGCTAGAGACCGTGGAAGGGGAATCTCCTTCCCAGCCCAGCGGCCCCGATCACATTTTCTGGGCAGCACCCGGGAGGCCCCAATGGAAGAGCCCCCGCCTACGGGCCATTCGGAAAAGAGGCCTCCGACGGCAGGAACATCCCCGCAAAAGCCCCTGAGTGAATCAGCCGTGTCCTCCACGCTAGCCGAAAATCCCAAGATTGCTCCAGGCGGCGGAGTGGGGGCGAGGCGGGTTAGGCGCCCCGACTAAGACCCGGGGGGCTGCGGCCACAGCCGGGGAACCAGGAACAGCCTAGGCCTCCCGCCCCTCCCGCCGCGGGGGCGTGGCCCCGGCGTCATTTCCAGGCCCGCCCCCTCCGGCTCCGCCTCCCCCTGGTATTTTCGGGACTTTCCTAAGCAGCACTAACTTTCTGCCCCTTCCCCGGCCCAGCCCCGCTCCGGATCTCGACCTCCACCGGATCTTACCCGCCACACCCGGACGGGCGGCCGGAGGAGATCAGACCCTCCCCCTAAATCTGCCCCCCCTTCTCCTCCCCCCCCATCCTCTCGCCCACCCCTATCCTGATCTCACCCCCCCCACCTTCCCCTCCCGCGTCTCTCTTCACCTTTAGGCGGGCGTCTGAAACTCTGGGAAGCCGAGAACCAGGGCCCGAAGCCGCAAGACACAGCCGGGCCTAGCCCAGAGATATGGACAGTTGCTACGATCCAGTGAGTCACACTGCCTGGCCCCGAAGGCGGCTGCTGGTGGCCCCTGTGTCTGCTTTTCTACGGGAAGCTCCTCCACTCCTCTCCTGCTGCTTGTCTTCAGATTGTCTTAGCCTGTCAGTCTGTCCTGTCTGCAAAACTCTGCCCAGAAAGGCGCTTCCTCGTGGCTTGTGGAGCCTAAGGAAGACTGCTGAGGGCTTAGAGCCTGAAGGAGGAGGGCCTGGTTCAGCTTCCACCTTCTCTGTCTACAAACCAGGGTCTGGATGGCATCCCCGAATATGATGATTTTGAATTCAGCCCCTCCATTGTGGAGCCCAAGAATCCAGTTCCAGAGACAGGTCAGTAAGTCTTGAGCCTCAGCCCCACCCCCACCTCCCACCCCCCGAGTCTCAGAACCTGGAGGAGAGTGAGAGCGAGTGTACCCCCTGCTTAGAGACCCTGGCTCAGCAAGGCCCCTCTGTTTCCAGCTGATGGCCCCTATCTGGTGATTGTGGAACAGCCCAAACAGGTGAGTGAGCAACAGAGGTGTGGATGGCTTCAACTTTGGGGGACGACGAGTTGGGGTAGTTAGCTGCTGGTTGGATGGTTGCTTGCTGCTAGTATGTTGCTGGCGTATGAGAGAGTGGTCCAGAAGAGACACTGCTGGTCATTGTGGCCAGCTGATGGCCAGTGGTTGCCTGGCGGAGGGGGCGGCTCTCCTGATCACAGTTGTTTCTGCCACCATGGAACCTTCAGCGAGGCTTCAGATTTCGATATGGCTGTGAAGGCCCCTCCCATGGAGGGCTGCCCGGTGCCTCCAGTGAGAAAGGCCGAAAGACTTATCCTACTGTCAAGGTGAGCTCAGGTGATGCTGGAAGGGAGGCTAGGGGACAGTGTGTCCAGGACCACTACTGACGATCCTTTGCTCTTCTCAGATCTGTAACTACGAGGGACCGGCCAGGATTGAGGTGGACCTGGTAACGCACAGTGACCCACCTCGTGCGCATGCCCACAGTCTGGTGGGCAAGCAGTGCTCAGAGCTGGGCATCTGTGCTGTGTCCGTAGGACCGAAGGACATGACTGCTCAGTAGGTGTCCCCTTTCCCTGGCCCTCAGAGGGATGCTCACTGCCTGCCAGCCTAAGGTCTCAGCCCACCTGGGTGACTAGCAGACAAAGGGGAGAGATTTGCTTTGGTCCCAGAACCCCAGGCAGAGCCTGGCCACTGTGCCGGGTGCGGGTAGGGCTGCCTCAGGTGGAAAGAGCTGCGCCTACTGACGAAGCCGAAAGAGCTGCGCCTACTGAAGAAGCCCTCTGATTTCTCCTCCCCAGATTTAACAACCTGGGTGTCCTGCATGTCACCAAGAAAAACATGATGGAGATTATGATTCAAAAACTGCAGAGACAGCGGCTCCGCTCCAAGCCGCAGGGCCTTACAGGTATGATAACAAGGGCTTGTCAGGGAGGTGCTTGGACAAGAGCAGGGGAGAGGAGCCCAGAGCTCACGCCAGGCCATGTCCACCCAGAGGCCGAGAGGCGAGAGCTCGAGCAGGAAGCCAAGGAGCTGAAGAAAGTAATGGATCTGAGTATTGTGCGGCTGCGCTTCTCCGCCTTCCTTCGAGCTAGCGACGGCTCCTTCTCTTTGCCCCTGAAGCCAGTGATCTCCCAGCCCATCCATGACAGCAGTGAGTGTATTCTGCGCGGTGCCAAGTGTGAGAGCCCGAAGGTGCACTTGAGATACCTTCAATCTGTGGCGGTTAACCTGGCTCTGCCCCACGTGAGATGAATGGTCTTAAGCAAGCGTGAGTGTTGCTTCTGAGGTGGTGAATGAGATCGCTGCTTTTCCTGAGCTGACATAATGACCACCACCACCACCCCCCTCAGCACCCCCCCACCCCCACCCCCCTCACCACCGCCAAGCCCCAAGTCCCATCAATGCCCCTCCCACCTTATAGAGTCTCCAGGGGCCTCAAATCTGAAGATTTCCCGAATGGATAAGACAGCAGGCTCCGTGCGCGGTGGAGACGAAGTTTATTTGCTTTGTGATAAGGTGCAGAAAGGTGAGCGAGGGTGGGGGGGGCGGGTGGGGATGGGGGGAACATTGGCCAGGGCAAGTTCAGAGTAAATGCAATGGGCCTGCAGGTTTTCTCTGCGGCTAAGCTTCCCTTTTCTCTGTAGATGACATTGAAGTCCGGTTCTACGAGGATGATGAGAACGGATGGCAAGCCTTTGGTGACTTCTCCCCCACGGACGTTCATAAACAGGTAACTGAGGGACTAGGGCCTGGCCCGGAGACAGGACTGTGTGAAGACCTCACTGACACCCTGTCTTTTTCCCACCCTCCGCCCCCAGTATGCCATTGTGTTCCGGACACCGCCCTATCACAAGATGAAGATTGAGAGGCCTGTAACCGTGTTCCTGCAGCTGAAACGCAAGCGCGGGGGAGACGTCTCCGACTCCAAACAGTTCACCTACTACCCTCTGGTGGAAGGTGGGGCGGGGCTTCAGGACTCTCTCGGCCGGCTGGGTAGAGCGAGGCAGGCCTAGAGGTGGCTGCTGGGAGCCAGCTGGAGAACTCTAGGGTCCGACCCATGTATTGGATTTTAATACCTTATTTCTCTCCCACTCCACCCCACCCCAGACAAGGAGGAAGTACAGCGGAAGCGGAGGAAGGCCTTGCCCACCTTCTCCCAGCCCTTCGGGGGCGGATCCCACATGGGGGGAGGCTCTGGAGGCTCCGCTGGGGGTTATGGAGGCGCTGGAGGAGGTAAGCGGGTTCCAGTGGCCGAGAGAGGGGTGAAGGAAATAAGAGGAAGTCAGAAGAGTTATCTGGAAGAGCTGGCACTCACAGCCCTCTCCATGCTCACAGGTGGCAGCCTCAGCTTTTTCACCTCCTCCTTGGCCTACAGCCCCTACCAGTCCGGCGCTGCCCCAATGGGCTGCTACCCCGGTGGAGGGGGCGGGGCACAGATGGCTGGCTCTGGGCGGGACGCCGATGATGGGAAGGCGGCGGAGGAGCCAAGCGCGCCCTCCCAGGTCCCCCAGGGCGAAGAGCAGGCCCTCGACTCGCTGCAGCGAGGTACGTCTTAGGAACGCTGGAGGTGGGTGCGCCCCGGGCTGGGGAGCTGGCCCGCACTCACGCGCCCTCGCCCCCCCCCCACCCCGCCCCCAGCTCGCGAGTACAACGTGCGCCTGTTCGGTCTGGCACAGCGCAGTGCCCGAGCGTTGCTTGACTACGGCGTCACCGCGGACGCGCGTGCTCTGCTAGCAGGACAGCGCCACCTGCTGACAGCGCAGGACGAGAATGGAGACACGTAAGCGGCCCGAGAGCCTGCCATGGGACCCTGGGGTCTCCTGGTACCAGGTTTAGAGGCTGAGGCAGTAGAGGAATCTACAAGGAGAGGAACCCTAGAGTCGGACAGATCTGGTCTCAGGTCCTCGATGTTTTCTAGTTGTGTTCAAAATATTTATTCTCCCAAACCTTCGATTTTGGTAGCTGTGATAGGGCACAATGGCAAGGTGTGACAAAGGATTGAGATGGTGACATTCAGGGATCACCAGGCCCCAGTGAAGGAGAGCATGGAGATGTGGAGTTTTGAGGGCAGATGAGGGCAGAGGGTGGCCGGGTCTCTCAAGCCAAAGCCTCGATATCCAACCCCCAGGCCGCTGCACCTGGCCATTATCCATGGGCAGACTGGTGTCATTGAGCAGATAGCCCAAGTCATTTACCATGCCCGGTACCTTGGGGTCATCAACCTCACCAACCACCTGCACCAGGTAAGCGACAGCCTTTGATGAGCCGTGAGGGGTTGAAGGCAGGGAGTCCTAAGCTAGAGTTGGGTTGGGCTCACTGCCTTCCTCCCTTCAGACACCTCTGCACCTCGCGGTAATCACTGGGCAGACAAGGGTGGTTAGCTTCCTGCTGCAGGTGGGTGCAGACCCCACCCTGGTGGATCGGCATGGAGACTCGGCTGTGCACCTGGCTCTCCGGGCAGGCGCTGAAGCCCCAGACCTGTTGCGGGCACTGTTGCACAGTGGGGCCCGCGCTCTGCCCCACATATTGCACATGCCTGATTTTGAGGGTAAGTTTCCAACGTCCTCCAGGGTTGGGGACAAGGGCCCTCCCACTTCATGTCTGTATGATCAGTAGACACGAGTGGAGGTCTCCTCGTTAGAGTTTGTCCGGAGGCCACCTTGGCTATCAGAGCTGCAGGCTGAGTGTACTGTCTCTCTAGGACTGTACCCGGTACACCTGGCAGTTCACGCCCGGAGCCCTGAGTGCCTGGATCTGCTAGTTGACAGCGGGGCTGACGTGGAGGCAGCAGAGAGGCAAGGGGGCCGAACACCCCTTCATCTAGCCACAGAGATGGAAGAACTGGGGCTGGTCACCCATCTGGTCACCAAGGTGGGAATAAAGACTGGGAGGGATGGGCCAAGGATTGGGGGGCGGGGACCAGGAATGGTGAAGAGGTGTGTGGGAAGGCTTGGCTAGTTGGACCATGCGGGTCACTGCTTGCACCCCACAGCTCCGTGCTAGTGTGAATGCTCGGACCTTTGCTGGAAACACACCCCTCCACCTGGCAGCTGGACTCGGATCCCCAACCCTCACTCGCCTCCTTCTAAAGGCTGGTCAGTTCTGAGCTTAGTGTGAGAACAGGGCAGGAGAGAGAGAAAGGGGACCCTCCCAGTCCCTCATTGGTCAGCCCTCGGTGTGGGAGCCACCTCTAGTCTCTTCTGATGACTGCCTCCCTCCTTCAGGGGCTGACATCCACGCCGAGAACGAGGAACCTCTGTGCCCACTGCCCTCACCCCCTACCTCTGAGAGTGACTCGGACTCTGAGGGGCCTGAGAGGGATACCCAAAGAAACTTCCGGGGCCACACCCCTCTTGACGTCACTCGCAGCACCAAGGTGAGGCCGTCCTTGCAAT
Organism: Acomys minous; assembly: GCF_964271855.1. Lineage (NCBI taxonomy): Eukaryota > Metazoa > Chordata > Mammalia > Rodentia > Muridae > Acomys > Acomys minous. Next base: position 14,553,965 of record NC_140484.1, on the reverse strand, counting down.
AGAAGTACTGAAGTGGGCACTGGCCACCTCCTGGGCTTGGAGATGTGGGCCAGATCACGGCCTTAAGGTCTGGAATGACTCTGCACACCATCTCCCCAGGTGAAGACTCTGCTGCTGAGTGCTGCTGAGACCGCCATGGAGCTGCCCCTGGCCCCGCCCAGCCCCGCAGGTGAGGTAGCAGCAGGCATTTCCGGTCCCCAGCACCTCCCAGTGGCCTGGGTTCCCTTTCTCTAGTCTGTCTTCTGCCCAATCCCCAGCGACCCCTCTGCCTTGTCTGTCAGGTTACCAAGGAGAAAGGCTGTCGAGGTCTGTGCCCCTGCCCGCCTCTTAGCTGACTCAGAAGGTCTGTGTTTATCTCCTCAGGGCCAGGGCTGTCACTGGGGGATGCGGCTCTGCAGGGCCTGGAGCACCTACTAGATGGCCCAGAAGCCCAGGGCAGCTGGGCAGAACTGGCGGCGCGGCTGGGGCTGAGAAGCCTCGTGGACACATACAGGAAGACCCCCTCGCCCAGTGGCAGCCTCCTTCGTAGTTACAAGGTGGGGCAGCCTGTGCCTTCCCAGAACAGAGTCCCCTCCCCGCAAGGCTTTCTACCCCACCTGGGAAACATCACTCAGACCTCCTGTCTCTTTCTTATCAGCTGGCTGGTGGGGACTTGAGTGGTCTGTTGGAGGCCTTGACCGACATGGGTCTAGATGAGGGAGTGAGGCTGCTGAGAGGCCCCGAGACCCGAGACAAGCTGCCAGGCACAGGTAAAGGGACGAACTTGGAAGGTGCGTCTGATTCAAGGGTGGGGAGGCCTGAGGCTTGACTCCCCCCTGTTCCCCAGCAGAGGTGAAAGAAGACAGTGCCTATGGGAGCCAGTCAGTGGAGCAGGAGGCAGAGAAGCTGTGCCCGCCCCCAGAGCCTCCAGGAGGGCTCTGCCATGGGCACCCCCAGCCTCAGGTGCACTGAGTGCTGCCCCTCAACTTCTTCACCTGGGTCCCTCTGTACAGCAACCCTGCCTAACCGGAATCTTATTTAACACCCCAAGCCCGCAACTCAGTGGGCCAAATAAAGGAATCCTACGGGAGGGGAAAACCCCTTCCCAACGCACGGTACGGCAACCCCAATGTGATGCCCGTCCCTGTCCCTGAGCCAAAACAGAGAAGGAGCCCAGCCAGCAATTCAGAGCAGTTTTAATGAGGGCGGAGGCTGTACAAAGGGCAGGGCCCACCAAAGGAGGAAAGCAGGCCGTGCCACCCCAGCCTATGGATGGGGCTTCAACATGGACACCTTCCTCTGTCTCTGCAAAGAGAGAGGTGAGCCCTTGGGGAGAAAGAGGGGGACCAGCTCAGCCCCAACTCCTGGTCTCTGTCTGAGCCAGGCCCCAGGACGGAGGGGTATTGCTGGTGTCAGGGTGGGGTGGTCTCAGCAGATAGCGGAAACTTTATCAGGCCTCCCCCACAAAAAAAAAAAAAAAGAAAGAAAGAAAGAAAGAAAAGAAAAAGAAAAGAAAAAGAAAAACCCCCATCAAAATTTAGGGGCACGGGCCCCTCCCACCCTACCCACCCTTCCTGTACGAAAAAGTGCAAAACATTATCACAAAAAGGGGGTCTCTGAAAGGCCCTTAGCCTAGGCTCTGAGGCCCCGCTCAGCCCTGCCCTGCCCCGGACACCGCGTCCGGCGCGGTCGGGCCCTGGGCCAGGAGGCCCTCGTGGGTGGCCCGAGGCTAGCTGAGCTCAGGCAGGGCCACGTCTTCATGCAGGTGCCCAGCAGGCACTGCCCCCATTGCTCCTGCTCCCTGCTCAGGGCTTTGGCCTTGTACTGCCTGCCCCAGCCCGGGCATCTGAGCCAGGACGCTGAGCCCGGGGCTGGCTGGTGGGGTTGGGCTGCAGTGAAGGACTGGAGTGAGGCAGAGGGCGTCCATCCTCCGTGCTCCCAGCCTGGGCCAGTGCTGCCTCTATGGCGTCCAGCTCCTCGCTGGCTGCCTTCATCTTGACTCGAAGCAGCGCTGCATATGTGCCATAGCGGGATTTCTGGGACGGGAGGCCAGGAGCAGTGAAAACCTGTACGCCTCCTCTGGCCCTTCCCACCCCATCACCCAGCCAATTCCTAAAAAGACATTTTTGAGAGGTTGGTGACCCTCCCTGGGCTCTTTAGAACTGCCTGTAGCGACAGCTGACAGTTCTGTAGCCTTTACTAGGGCTGGAGGCGTGGTATTAGTAATGGATATGACCCCGGGAGATGTGGAATTCAGCCTTGATTCCCCAGAAGAGAAAAATGAAGACTCAGGGATCTGTCAGTCACCTAGCTGGGGTCCATGCTTGGGTACCGTCCCCTTATCCCCAGCTTAGTCCTGTGTGGGGGACAGACACCAACACCTCAGGCAGGAGGCTCACCTCAAACTCCAGGTAGGCCTCCTTCTGCCGCTGCTCCTCGGCCTCCTTGCCTCGGGCTTTCTTTCCCAGGTGTGCAGCCCGGTGCTCTCGCAGCTCACTTGCCATGGCCTTCAGCTTGGCCTCGTGAGTCCTCACCTGCTCCTCCTAACAGCCAGGGATGCCTGGTCAGGGTCAGCAGTTCACAGGCCCTTCGTGCAATTATTATTATTTTTTTTTATGGCAAAAGGTTTATTTGAAGGAAAAGAAGGGTAGAGGGCCTGCGTGAGCCATGAGGGCAGAAGGAGAGGGGGGGAGACAGAGAGAGAAATAGAGAGACAGTGGAAGAATATAGGAGACACACAGAGGGGAGAAACTGGGAGAGAGAGGGGGGGGGGCTCCCCAGAGAGATGGAGAGAGAGCCCTTCGTGCAAATTTTAGCAAGGGCCTAGATTTCAATCACCACTACACCCCTCCTCCTGTGACCCACATAGGACTGTACAGCATGCAGCCTGGAGTACAGCTTAGCGCCCTGTCCCATTCCATCCACTGCCAACAGGGGGACCGAGCATTTGGGGACTACCTGGGAGAGGCGGGTGGCGGCACTGGGCAGTAGAGGGCGGCTGAATTTCTTCTGGGAACTAACAGCAGCTGGGAAGGGGGGTGCAGAGAACATAGCGGCCACCACATTGATGCGAGTGATCCATGACTGCATCTGCTCCAAGCTCCTGGGGAGACAGCATAGGTCCTGTTCCGCCAGTCCTGACCTGGAGTGTGGTCGTGGTTGTGTGTTTTGAGATAGGGTCTCAAGTATCCCAGATGGAGCCCAGACTGGCCGTGCTGACAAAGCTGACCTTGAATTTCTGATTGTTTTGCGTCCTAAGTGCTGGGATTATAGGTGTGCACTACCAACCAGGCGTGGCAGGTACAGGGCTGGAGATTGAACCCGGGACCTTCTGGATGCTATGCAGTCTCTCTACCAACTGAGCTATGACCCCAGTCCATGGAGTGAGGTCATACAAGGAAAGAGGGATCCAGGGAGCAGGGTCTGGAATGGGTAAGAATAAAGCACTCACGGAGCCTGGAAGAGGAAGACGCGCCAGTCAGCGGTGCGCAAGTAGAAGACGTGTGGTCTTTTGCTGTAATCGCTGGCGCGGGTGGCCAGGGCGTGGTGGATGCTGATGGCGTTCTTCAACTCTGCCTCAGAAAGAGCCTTCCCAGGCTGGTACTCCTCCTATGGGGGTGCCCATCTTGTCCTGCTCCAGTCCCACCTACTCCCCTCTGCCGAGGCAGCCCCGCCACCCACCCCTGGGCCCGCACCTTCTGCAGGTAGAGGATCATGCCCTTGAGGATCCCGTGGAAGCTCTTCCAGCCCCGCTTGCCACGAGGTGCTGGGGAGGGAAGGCAGGTCAGGGTGGCCTGAGGAAGGCCCGCTCCCATCCATCCCCCGGCCCCAGCACAGCCACGTACTCTTCCTGCAGTCAGGATCTGCGTGCACCTTGCGCACCAGGGCCCCGTGCTTGTAGACGGCAGCCCCGGGCTCGGGAGTCAGGTCCAGGAAAGGGCTGGAGCTGCTGCCACTGCCCCCGCTCACCCTCTTGATGACCTTGGGGTTAGGGTCGGCCAACTCAGACAGAGATCGTCTCAGCTCCTCCTCGTCTCTGCAGGTGTGATTGTTTTAGAGGGTGCTGGCTACACAGCCACACATACTTTCAACCCAAGCTTCTGCCCCTCAACTGGAAGCTCTGCGGTCTCTGAAGTAGGGCTCCTCCAGGCTGCAGGTCTGTGTCCTCCCTGAGCTGAGTTCCATCCCCACACCGTGCCTGTGAGAGCTTCCCCAGCGCCTGTGTCTGCACACACCCAGTGCTCACACTTTTCCCCTGGACAGACCTAACGCCAGGCTCTGCTCACAGTTCTTGGTCACTCACTGCCACAAGGAAGAGATGAACTGGGCCTTGTGGCTTATGCCTGCAGCAGGACTGCCACAAATCCACGCAGCCTGAGTCCCTGCCTCAAAAATCAAAAAGTGGCCGGGCGTGGTGGCGCACACCTTTAATCCCAGCACTTGGGAGGCAGAGGCAGGCGGATCGCTGTGAGTTCGAGGCCAGCCTGGTCTACAAAGAGAGTCCAGGACAGCCAAGGCTACACAGAGAGACTCTGTCTCGCAACCCCCCCCCCCAAAAAAATCAAAAAGTGATGGCTTTCTAAGGTTCCTTCCACCTCCCCCACCCCTGCCCTTGCCAGGCATGTTGGCGCACGCCTTTAATCCTAGTGCTCAGGAGGCAGAGGCAGGTGCATCTCTGTAAGTTCAAGGCCAGCCTGGTCTACCAAGTGAGTCCAGGACAGCCAGGACTACACAGAGAAACACTGTCTCAAAAAACAAACAAACAAACAAATAAATAAATAAGACCCCACGCCCCCAACGTCTTCCTTTGTAAATCCTGTCAGACAGAAAACTCAGATTCTCTCTTGCTGCCTTGCTCAAGAATTTTCAATGGCTCCATTGCCTCCTGCATGGAACCCACATTACTTCTTTCCCAACTCTCTCCTTTCCAGCTACCCCAGCCAGGCCTGTGACCTTGTATCCCCGTTGTCCACACTGACTTCAGCCACACCTTTGTTTACCTTCATACCCACTTCCCCCCTTATCTCCTACAGTGCACTGCCTGGCTTCAAGGCTTGCCTTCAGAGGGCCTTTCCTGGTCCTGTCTGCTGCCCCCCACCCTCTAGTCCCCAGGGCACACTGATCCTGAGTCTGGCTCAACAGCACCAAGTACTGGGTCCCACTGGTGTTTAGACAAGGGCTCTCTCTCAGCCTGGGGTCCCAGAGACTAAGCTGGACCTTTTCCTTCAGACAGAACCCTTCCAAGACAAAGAGAAAACTTGATTCCTTGTTGTGTGGCACTCCAAGGTATCCTAGCGTTAATCTGCTTTCTTCTCGGGCTGCCAGGGCCTCCTTCTGTGTTTCAGCACACACACCAGCCACCTCAGCCCAGCTTGTCATAACAACAGTGCTGGACACAAGACAGACCCCCAAGTGTAGGCAAGTGTAGGCAGGCATTTCCAAAGAAGGAAATGAGGTAGCCTTCCTGCGTCTTGGGGGCCTCCTCCCTCCCTGCACCCGCAGGCCCGGGTTCTCGGGTTCTCGGGTGTCCCCAGGCTCCCCCTTCCTCATGCCCCAACCCTAACCCCTATCAAACAGCCCCAGCACTCACATGGCCCATTGCAATTTCTCATTCTTGATGGAGCTGTACAAGGCCTGGAGAGGAACAAATCAAGTGGTGTGGATTAATCTCTTGTGGGGAGGTACACTGTGCAGCCCAGTGTCAGAGCTCAGAACCTTCCCTGCTTACTTGGGAGAGGAAATGGAACTAAAAGAAGGCCATAATGACCACAGTACTGAGACCCAGGCTCATCTCCAGCACTGAAGCTGCCTGACTTGGGCAGGCTTCTATGAGGAGAGCAAGCCTCGCAACATATAGGGGAAAGTGGCTAGTCAGCACAAGAAATCCTGGCCCACAGCTGGGGCATAGTAACTGCCGGGTGCTATGACCTCAAGGGGCTCTCCCGCTCAGAGCCTGGTAGGAGAAGCACAGCCCTAAATGGAAGCTGAGAGACCAGGCAAAGAAATCCTCCCCCTCCCCCCACCATGTGTTCTGGCCTGGTTCCACAGCATAAACCCACACAGTGCAAATCGGGAAACGGAGGCTCCACGGCAGGGTATTTGATCCTTTCACCCTCTTTGGCTCTCAACTGCAGGACAGAGTGAGCCTTCCCCGCGACTCCAACAGCACCATCAGGCCAGATGCCGAGCAGCTCTGTGCTCTACCCACAGCCGCTCTTCGTACTGCTACATGTCAGCGCAAGACTAAAGCGGTAGTTTCAGCTTCCAATTACTGTCCACCCCAAACTGTGGGCCCTGAAGCCAAGCACTTCCCCTCGGTCTAGTGGGCCTGGGAACATCTGAGGGCCGTGCAGAGACAAAAAGAGGAATTGGCCTTCAGGAGTGGTGTACAAGACCCCTGTGCTTGGGGATAGCTTAGAATACACCAGAGACTCCAACTGTGGGGGCGCTTCTGCCAGCCTGTCTGTGAGTGGGTGTGTCCCCAGCATGTGCGTGTTTTGCTGTGGGGCTGTGATGCTGCCTGCGCGTGAGTTGGGTGCAGTGGTGACGTCGGTGCCTTGCTGGTGCTGGGACACAGCACCCCCTCATTCTCCAACACACCAGGCTCTGCCTCTGATGGCCCCCGTAGCCATGCACTCCATACCTGCGCAACCTATCTACAGGTAGGTGCACCCCAAAGCCTCCACCCCACACTACACACACACACACACACACACACACACACACACACACACACCAGACTACTCAACACACAGCTCCCAGCACACCTGGACCAAACCCAGCAGGGTGCAGACCCTGAATCCTCTCACTCTCCAGAGATCCAGACAGGAGGCTAGAGTAACCATTAAGATCCAACCTGCAACCCTCGTCTCCAGGCTCCTCCTCAGCACCACCTCTGCCTACAACCACACCTTCCTTCCTCTGAAGGCCCTGTCGTAGAGCCCCGTGTACTGTTCCTATCTAGAAAACCCTCTGCACTCAGAATACTATGATTGGTTAGGCAGTTCCACCTTGGCCCTCCCCCACAGCCCATGTCCACCTCTAGCTGTCCAGGAGTTCCATCCCTGTTGGGCTCCCCAACCACCTTCATCCCCACTCATGCCCTCCTCGCTCTCTCACTCCCTGTCTCTCCTGCCTCGGCACCTCCCTCAAGCCGCCCCCTCGCTCGCTCGCCGCCCGGCCCGGCGTGGGCCGCGGGCCCCACGCCCTCACCGCCTTTTTCTTCTTGCGGCTCTGCAGGCGGCTGACCACCAGGTCAGTGTAGAGCACGGGCTTGAGACTGCGTGAGCGCTGCGGCCAGCCGTAGCACAGGGTCTCTGCGCCGCGGTGGGTGCGCCCGTAGCGCACAGAGCAGAGCGAGCGCGAGCGCAGCCGCCCCGCGCTGCTGTGGATGCTGTTGACGCCGATCATGCTGGCCCGGCCGCCGTGCCGCGGCCCCCGGCCATGCCCCCGCCCGCCCTCGGCCCCGGCCCGCCCGGACGGCCGCGGACGGCTCTCCGACAGCCGGCGCGAGCGCCCGGCCCGAGCCCGCCGGCTCCCACCGACGCACGGAGCGCTCGGCGGCGGCGCCGTGGGCTCCGCAGCTCCGCAGAAGGAGGGGGCGCCGGCGGGAGGGGAGGGCGCGGGCTGGGGCGGGGACGTCGCGCGATGGAGCAGCACGGCGCGAGCCCGGCGCCGTGGGGAGGGCCGGCGGCCAGCGGGGGCGCATGCGTGGGGGCTCGCCAGGGGGGCCGAGCCCGTGCGCGCGGTAGGCGGCTGCGGGCTGTGTTCAGAGCACCCTTCAGCGTGTCAGAATTGGGGGCAGAGGGAACGAACCAGTCGGCCTGCTCCGCTACTCTCCCCTTCCACCCCTGTGGCCCTGTGTCTGAGACTCGTGGGCCAGCCTTCGAACCGTCATGACCTCGTCCAACCCATAGACAGATGTCCCAATGTCCAAGCCAAGGCCATATGCCACCGAGGTCAAACTTCCAGACGCAAGGATTCCCATTCACCCGAGAGTTACAGATGTACACCTCAAAAGGTACCATCTACAGCGGACAAACACCCTCTACTGTCAAAGGAGACAAAGCCAACTGAAAGATGCATACCACGCTGCATCATACACAAATACCCAGACTACACCCAAAGCACAACCACCTCAAGTCCTTGATTCACAGACATTGGCAAACACACATGACTCTCGCAGACACCCCAGCTCACTGACACCTTGATTCACAGCGGACGCCACAGCTCAGGTACATGCTCAAATTCAGGTGCCCAATGTACCCCATCCTAGGACCTGTCCTGCGTTGTCACATGTATAGAGTGGCCCAGAGACCCCCTTCTTCAAGTTAGCTCAGGCCTCCCTAACACTCCACCACCATCGGGAGCAGGGAACTGCGAAGACAGGGTCACACCGCCCCCTCCCACTGGCACCTCTCCTTCCTGGCACTGGGGGGCAGGACCTGCTTCCAAGGGAGCCAGAAGAACAGTATACAGCCCCAGTATGTGTGCTCTGGATGACAGAACCTAGGAAAAACCTTTGCGCCTTCTCGGACCCCTCTACTCAGGCTCCTTCCTGGTCAGTGGCGCCAGAAGGATCTTTGTGGCTCATAAATAAACTAAGGTAGAGAGAGAGCAGTGTCCCGGTGCCCACCCCAGCCCCTCACGCCAGCAGAGACTCCTCCCTTCCACCCTCGGTGAACACTGGAAGGGAACGGAAGAGATCAAAGACAAGAGTCCAAGACTGCCTTGCTCACGTGCTTTCCAGAACCGGCCCCCCTTTCCCCTCTCTCAGGAATGCATGTGATTGTGCGCATGTGCGGTGAGAGCCTGCCTGTGGGGGCTGGGCGAGGGGGCGGTCCCCAAGCTGAGTCACTAGAGCCCAGGTTCCTACCGCCTGAGCTACCCAACAAGTGCCAAGTCCCAGCCCTTCCCTCCCTACAACCGTGCTGCGGAGCAGACACTGTATCCTTCCCTTCCAGCATCGTCTAAGGGCTGAGCGCCCTCTCTTCCCCGCCCCAACCTTGAGCAGCTCCCTGGGGAAGTCGCCGCCATCATTGAGGCCTTCCAGGTTTCCGATGAAGTCCCCACAGGTCATGCGCTTCCCAATGTTCTAAGGGAGGAAAGCAGAGGGCTGTGAGGCCTCCCAAGCCTTTCAGTTTCTTGTTTTCCTGCCCCCACTTGCCATGCCCCAACTCACGTGGCCATGGAGATCTGTGTTGAGGAGCATGAGGGCACAGGTCAACGTGTGCGCGCCGTCTAGGGGAGAATGGACGTCAGCCTCAGCCAGCCTTCCAGGGGACCCTTTCCACAGCAGTCCATCACGACCCACCTCCTTTTGCACCCTTTGGCCTCTACACTTTCTTACCACTGAACTCTGCGAACCCACTCCATCTCTCCTCCAGCTCACTTCTGATCTCTGGTCCCCCCTTCCCTAGTGCCCAAGTTGCTGGGGCAGTTGCTCCCTGCCTGTCCCCCAACACTCAGTTGGTTCCATGCACTAAACAAAAGCAAACTGCTAGACATCACACCCATGCAGAGCAGAGCCAGTCAGCACTGAGGCCAAGCCTGGTTCCTGCACATACACATGGAACAACGTCCATGCAAACACACCTTCACCTGCCTCTCAAAACATACGTGACCTAGCCACGTGCCTACCACACAGACAGCTCCACACACGTAGCTGTATTTTTACACTGATGTGTGTGCACATGCCTGCAAACATGTACAATCGTTCCCTCTTGCACAAACACTTGCTCCTGTATATGTGTGCCTCCCTGGCCGGCTGGGCCAGCCCTGCCCCCCGCCTGCTCACCCTCTGAGGACAGGGCTTCAGGATTGCACTGGAAATACCGCTGGGAGAAGTGGGCCAGCACACGCTCCCGCTCCTGGGTCTCACCCATTAATGCCAGCTCCTTTAGAAACACCCTAAGGGGGGGGGGGGGGAGATGATGTCACCCTCTACTCAAGATCTACTTACCAGGAAGTCCTGGTCTCTGAAGAGTGATGTCAAGACAAACTTAGAGGACACAAGCTGGAACCCCAATACCAGCCAAGCCTGGTCAGCAGGACCTGCCCTCAGAGAGGGCTCAACACCCACCTGAGAGCTTGATCCAGAGTCATGCCCGTGAAGACAAAAAACTTGAGATACTCGCCAGCCACCAACTTGCTGAAGTCATTGCTGTGGGCAGGGCAGACAGGTAGGGGTCACAAGGGGAAGTGTGAAAGGGCCAGCTGGGCATTGCCTAGAGACCTCAGGCATTAACTGGAGAGGGTGAGGTGGTGCCCCGGGATATATTCCTTGACCCTAGCCTCAGTCCCAGCCCAGGGGCATTACTTCTTGCCCAGATGTCGGGCCACGTCGGCCTTCCTGAAGCCATCAAGTCGGTATAGCCTCTTGGCTAGGCGCTGCGCAGCCTCCAGATCAGCTTTCTGTCCATTGGACAAGGTGTCTGTGCTTCCCAGGGCTAGCCGCTCTGTGCTGTCCAGCTCTGAGTCTGAGTCGGACACCAGCTGACTTAGGGGTGGTTCACTGCCAGGGTAGAACAGTGGCTGAAGGGTGGGGCAGAGCTCTTGGGTACCATACAGACCCTTCCTTTGCTCTAGACCCAGAAACTGGGGAATGGCTAGGGGGGTGTGGAAAGGTCATTTTCTTTTCTTTTCTTTTCTTTCTTTCTTTCTTTCTTTCTTTCTTTTTTAAGGGAAGGAGATTGGCTAGCCTTCTCTCCATCTGCCTACTTCTCTCCTGTGGAAGTTCTGTTTCAGATCTAACCCACATCAGTCTTACTGCTGGGGAGCCCTGGCTGTTCCTCAAAGCTCCCAGGGGCCTAAGTGTGCTCTTCAGCATAGAGTCCCCATCTCCACCTCTGCCCACCTCCAGACAGCCTTCTCTCTGCACACACACTCCTGTACACAGGCACCCAGGTATAAATGGGTGCTGGGGAAGAGTGAGGTCAGGCAAAGATCTGAGAGCAGTAGAGATGGGCACCTTCTGTTCCCTTCACTTCCTGCCTTTCAGAGGGCTCCCCTTCATGCCCCCTGATACCCATAGAGAAGATATCTCTGGGGTTACAGTTTTGGGGGTCAGAGTGTACCCCTCATCCTCTTCCTCTCCTTCCCCAACTCAGCTGCTCTACTCGCAAAGCCACCTGTCACCCCAGAGACAGAGGCCGGAAACTCCTGGTTGCTAGGCAACCCTGTCTCCCTGGCCACCCCCTCCTGTTGCCATGGCTTCCATGACTGAGAGGGTAGCAGCAGAGGGGAGAGCACAAAGGTTAGGCTATGAAAGGACATTCCTAGAGCAGGGTGAGACACAGGCTCTTGGACAAGCTGGTGGAGGGAGGGTAAGGGAGGGGCTGCTGGCTGCGGGTCTAGCCGGGTGGGGAGTGAGAGGCTCATTTGGAAAGGAGAGGGCCCTCCAGGAGAGAAAGAGGACGTTCTCAGGGGATTCTTCCATCCTGAATCATGGTTTCTCTAATCACTGGATCTGAGCCCAGGGAAGGAGCTACAGGGGGCCAATGGCAGGAGGCCTCCAAACAGGAAAACAGACATCTGTTAACCACCCGCCTTGGTGGGAAATATATAAACTACTTCCTCATTCTGGGGCTCTGTTCCTGGCGGCCAGGGGTTGGGGGCTAACCAGTCAAAGAAAACACTCACCTGCCCAGGGGTGCTGTCCCCAGCCCAAGGCTATCCTCAGAGTGGGAGGGACTAGGAAGCTCCCTCCTTGGGGCCAGCGTGGTCCCAGCATCTGACTCCTCTACCTCCCTTCTCTGGGTCCAAGGACCATCAGCAGCAGAGCTGGTACCAGAATCTGGTTCAAGAGGGGCAAGCGGGGCAGGTGCAGGTGGGTCGGGCCGGGGAGCTGGGGGCTGGGGAGGCATCTCAAAGGTGAAGAAGGGGCTCTGGGTTGGGCCAGGTGAGGCCAGGGCCTCCAGGGAGGCAAGGCTGCTGTAGGAGGTGCCCTTGGCCCGGTGTGACTCCAGGATTGCTTCAAACACACAACTGAAAGAGTCAGGCCCATCCGCCGAGGGACTGGTCCCGGGTAGAAAGGGTACTGGTGACTTGAGAAGCCCAGAGAGAGGCAGGTGGTCCCCTGGCCTGCAGAGTCAGGGAAGATGTCTGATCACCACCAGGACCAGGCCTTGGCAGGGTTTCACTGAACTCTCGCTGACTGATCCAGGGGTTACCACCCCCTTTCCATACATCCAAACCCCTTAAGCAAGAGTTGGAGTAGAGGGCCTGTGGAATTCAGGGCTTCTGCAGTGTCCTGGCCCTGCCCACCCGCAGCACCCAGGCCCCCTCCCCCCTCCCTACTAATCTAATCTCCCTTTCTCCTCCTTTCCCCTGATCCGCTTCCCTCCTGCCATCCCTTTTCTATTTCTGGCAACATCTTAGGAGATGCAGCTCCAAGCTGCAGTGGGGCGTGAGACAGAAAGGAAAAGGAAAAGCCCCCACATTTCTACACTTTCCTGCCAGGACCCAGGATCCAACCCATGCTCCCATGTCCTTAGGATGGCTTCCCCCTGGTCCCTAGTTTGGCCTCCAGCTTCTAACTCCTACCTCATGTATGTGGCTGCCCTGACTCCTGCCTTGACAGTGCCCGTGCATCCCAAATATTCTGCCAGGCCTCAGCCCTCTGTCGACAATCTCCTTCCCACACTGCCCATGTCTTCCTGGTCCTCACAGCCTGGCTTCTTCCCTACCCCAGCTCCTTACTAGGGTTGGTAGGAAAGAACAAGCCACTTCCGTCCCCCCAGTGGTCCCACTTACCGGGCCCCCTCTGAGGCCTCAAACACCTCATCATCAACATCTTCTTCACCGCCTGCTTCGTCGTCTTCATTGCCACTGCCTAGGCTGGAAGGAGGCCCAGGACACGGGCTAGGCCTTGAGGCGGGTGGTTGGGCAGTGCCGGTAGGGCCCTCAGAGCTGGGCTGACTCTCAATGGCAGAGTCAGCCTCCTCTCGCTCGGCCAGCACCTCGTCGATGTTAGTCTCTCGGTAGCACCTCAGGGGCACCTTGTCCAGGTCTGTCTCGGAGTACTTGGCTGCTCGCCCCACAGCCACCCCAGAGCCTTGCTTGGAGCCCACCCCATGTGATGGGAGGACTTGCTCTGGGGGCTTAGCACCTGTATGCACACATATCCAGGTCAGGAGGTCATCTGTGCTAGATGGCTTCCCCACATAGGCTGGAAACTCTTTCATATCTAACTACTACGTCTGCCACACCCTTCACTTGATCCAAATGCCTTCAGAACTCACCTCAAATCAAGCCCTTATCAAATAGCTATGAAGGAAACTAGACTTTCTTCTACTCCTAGGATGTAGTAACCCTTGATATCTTGCCACCTAGCTTTCTCTGAAGCCCAGCCCAAGCCTTAGGACAGATGAGAAAGACTGGAGCCCAGAGAGACTTTGGCTGACTTGGGAGCCCAAGGGAGCCCTGAGGAAGGTTTGAAGGGTGCCTCTGTGCCAGGACTCAGCTGCTGTGGAGAAGGCCCTGCCCTCCTCCCCTGGGCTAAGTCCACCACTTACCTGAGCTGGGGGGGTCCAAGGAGCCATAGAAGAATTCCCATTTGGCTCGAGCGATTCTCTGGGCATGAGAAGAGACTTCCCGGGGGGAGGACCAGGTGTCCCCCTGAGCCAAAGAGGGAGTGAAAGGCACAGGACCCCAAAATGAAAGCCAGACATACAGGGACACAGGAATATGGAACAGCAGAAGGGAAACCACACGGGACAGAGATGAAGGTGCAGGGACACAGCGACAGAGGGCAAGAAAGCTGATTTAGGACATTAAAGGATTTGGGTGACATTGAGACAAGCCTCAGTCCAACAGGAGCTGAGCTTTGTCCCCCAGCTAGGGCACTAGGGCTCCAGGGAGCCCGAGGCAGATTGCATACCTGGTTTAGGAATCCAGTGTCTGAGGGTCCTCGGAAGTGCATGGCCAGGTGCTCGGGGGTCCCTCCCAGCCCATTGGGGAGGGAAGAGTAAAGGCCATCAGCCCCAACGTGAGGTGGGATCAATGGCCCACGGGAGGGGTCCCGGCTGCCTGGAAGAGCAGAGCCTCCTCCAGCTGGGAGTGGGTCTGATGTGGATGCCTCTAGCCGCAACTTCCGGTTGTAGCCAGGTCCAAGGGCTGGGGTGGGCCTGGGGGGAGAAACCCCACCCAGGTCCCAGCTCCGACTCAGGCCTCCAGAAGCGGGTAGGCCATTCAGTGGCTTCACACTGGCCTTCTCCACAAAACGGAAGATGACCACAGAACTCTGTGCCCCTGGAGGGGGCTGCCCAGTGGGTGAAGAGGGTCTCCAGGGTGAGGGAGCCATACGGGGTGAGGGGGGCCCTCGAAGAGGGGTACAAGGTGCTGTCACACGTCCCAGATCCCGGCCTCGAGGACCTGGACCCGCCACTCGTCGTATTAGGGATCCTGTGCTGCCATACATGCTGGCTGGGGGACTTTGAGGCACTGGGCCTTCGGGGAGCCAGCGACGAGGACATCGTGGTGGGGAGATGGCACAGTCGCCTTCTGAGCAGAAGCGCATGGCACCCTGGGCCATGCTGGGGCTGAGGGGTCAGGCTGGGGGGGCAGGGATGGCGAAGCCAGGCAGGGAGTGAGGGGGCTGCATGCTCTTCAGACAGGCCTGCAAGAGAGGAAAGGGGAGCATTGGTGGGGTGCGTAGGAGGCAGAGAGGCAGAACAGCAGAGACAGTGATGGGAAGGTGGGTCTGGCCTTCTAAGGTCTAGAGACCCAGCCTAGGAATATGGGATCACCCATCCTAACCCCGGGGGTTCCTTCTATGGAAACCTTACAGGGAAAGGACCATCCACTCAGTGGGCCTCCAGCTCCCCTCCTCCTGTCTGGGAGCCTTGAACATCACTTTAGGAGGAAGGAATGAGCTAATTCAGTTCATTGAGTTCAGTTCTGGGGCAGTTGGGAACTCTCTCTTGGGTGGAGGCTGGTACCCCATCTTCTGGCTCACATGGGTCTGGGCCCTTTATAGTTCCACTTATTGGGGGGGGGGCTCACTTAGAAAAGGGAATCTCATGCTTCTTGGAAGGAAAGCGAAGAAAAAGAGGGGTTACATAGGGACGAGGAAGTGTTGAGAGAGGAAAGAGGTGAGAAGAAAGGCCTGAAAAGACACCCCTAATTTCAGACCATAGATGTGGAGTGAGGAAGATACCAGTATATACACACACAGGAATTCATATACACACATGCAGGACAGGATATCAATATACAGTTAGCACATTCATAGGCAACACCCTCCGGTACACACAGACACATGCGGTACTGCTCACAGACACACCCTCATGCACTCACAGTCATAACAAATATGTGTATAATGGGAAAGCACATGCTTGTTTTACACACACCACCAAACAGGAACACACAAAGAGGTACCCAAAATACAGACAGGCTCTCACCATCTGATACACAGAGACAGGTGTATCAGAGACGACCTCGTCACAATCATAAACAGAGATGCATATTTGCACACACAAAATCAGAGACACATTCTCTTCTCCCCCACCCCACCTCCCCCAACCAGGAGCAGTTCTGGGCGAAGGGGTTGCACCACATCCCTCTCCCCTAACTCCAGGGGTATGGCATATCTTGTCCAGCCCAGGAGGGACCATAAAGAAAAACCGGGCCTCTGATGGCAAAGCAGGGTAGAGAAAGCACCCCTGCCAAACAGGTTCTAGAAGCTCAACAGGGGCCTGGACCTCCCCTGTGCAGCCAGCCCCTCCTCCAGGACACCCCAGTACTCACCGCTGCTCTTTCGGAGCTGGAATTGAAGAAAGGTAGAGAGGCTGGGCCCTGTTCAGCTGTGAAAGCAGCACGGCTCCCGCTTGCTCCAGGCCCGCCCGCCTCTCAGTCCCTCCTCCACCCCTCCCCACGCTCTGCTCAAGCAACGCTAATCCCCCCCCACACACCCCTCCCTTCTTTCCCAGGGCCCTGAGTCCCAAGGAATGCCACCCTCTAGCCACTATCTAAGACTCACACCAGAGGAAGGGGAGAGTGTAGAGAACCCACCCCCAGTTCTGTTCCCTAAACCCTCATATGCCCCACCCCATTCGTGTTCAGTTCTCTCTCGTCCATCATCTCCTGAACCACCCATAGGGTTCAGCCGCACACGCCTGTCCTGCTCCAGACCCCACGCGTGTCCCTAGGAGGCTGCCACATGACCTGTTACATGCCACACGCGCTCCCGCCCCCACAAGCACGCGGCCACGCAAGGCACACGGTACAGGAGTACACCGGACCCGCCCCCTAAAACCAGAAGACCAACTATGGAAGGGACATCAACCGAACGCAGTCTTAAACACTTCAGGGGTCTGAACCCCAGATTCAGGAGTCCTGTCTTGACCACCCACCCGGAGTGCAGAGGAAGGATAAGTCAGACTCCAGGAAGAACTTCCTTGCTGCCTAGGTTAATCGTCCCTCCTTTTCAGGGGCGAGAGTTTAGAAGGGATGACCTCGAGACTGAGAAGCACAGGCAAACCTTGTGCCCTTGGCTAGGGTGGAAGAGGGTCTGGCTATTTTAGGAAAACGCCACACGAGTTACTATGGCAACTACTGCTTTGGAAGGCCAAGACCGGCAGGTTATGACCTGGGAAGGAAGAGAGGGTCGGTTCGGGTGGTCAGAGGGTGTGAGGACGCTCGAGACGGGGGTGCGCGGGGCTCACCGCGGGGAGGGGTGGCGCGGGTTCCGCGAGGTGCTGAAGGGGACAGCGCCAGATTTGTCGTAATGCGCAAGCGCAGAAGCGCGAACAAAGGGGCGGGGGAGGAGGCGCGCGGCCGGAGGTGGTGCGCGCCCACGTGTATCCTTGCAGAGATCCGTCCAGGCTATTCCTTCCCCAAGCAGGATGAGAAGAGGAAGCAACCCCCCTCACCCAACTTCACCCTTTTCTGCTCTTTCCGGTGTTGGCTGGCTTCTCCCTTCATGCTACATTGAGTAATGAGGTAGTGTGGAAGGGCTTCCGGGAAAACCAGGATGTCTGGGTTCTTTATCCTTGCTTCGTTTGATCCTGGTTAAGCTGCTTCCTCTCAGAGCCTCGGTTTGCCCATCTTTTAAATGGACAGATCTGCCTACCTTTGCAGAAGTCCCCTAAAGCCTGGTGAGACAACGGATGGGAAACAGTTTTCATTATGAAGAAGCGGCATAACTGTTTGCCCAGGGGCGCGCAGCCATGTAGAACGCTGCGGCCCTATAGTCTCTCACATGCACCCACAACCCCCACCCCTCGGATGCTGTAGGAAAATATTACACCAGGGGCTCCCCAGAGTGGGACTTCGACTCAGTATCTGGGGACGTAGTGAAAGGGAAGCCTAGTGATTGAGCTGCCAGCTTTGGGGCGTCACTCTCCCTACAATGAAGCCAGGGCCAGTGCAGAAGCAGGCAGCATGGCTAGGGGGGGGCTGCGCTGAGCACGCGTTCCTCCCGGACTCTGGGAAGGAGGCAAGGCTGGTCCTATATAATCCTTTCTCCTTAGGCAAGAAGCCGGCCTCCGCTGCCTTAAGTGGAAAGAGATGGCTGTCATGCTTGCGCGCTTCACAGTTCACCAGGAATGGCAGGTTTGAGCAAGTTTCCTTGATGAGAAAAGCCCTTTGAATCCATTCTTTTGGCATTTACTTGCTGAGCACCTACTACATACCAGTTAGTTAGAGCCTGAGCAGCCTCTCCCCCTTTTCTTTTTTTTAAAGTCGCTTAAACGCGACCAGAGGACAGAAGGAGGCTCTCGGTAACCTAGGAGTCCTGGCTCCGCCCCTTCTGCCTTTGGCCTTGTCTGCTCCTCCCATCACCACTCAGAGGCGGCTACTGGCCCGCAACGGAGACCGAAAGCAGTCTTGGCTCTGCGCTGCTCCAGCTTCGGGCTTTAAGCCCTGTAGCTGAGAAGACACCTAATGGTACATCACTGGTCTGTTCTGCCTCGGTTTCGGGGTCCATCCGGAAAGCTTTCCGATAAGGATTCTCAGTGAGACCGCACTCGATTAAATCGGTCTGTCTCTTCAGACCGAGGAGGCGGGCTCGCCGCAGCCGCTTCAAGGCCACAGCTAGAAGAGCTTACTGCGCACGCGCAATAGACAGCGATGGAGCCACCAATGGAGCAGTCCGGAGGGGAGCAAGAACCGGGAGCTGTCAGGTACCGAGCACTGAGGGGCCGGGGGAGGGGAAAAGGAGACCCGTGGGAGGGCAGCTGAGTCCTCCTGGGGAGACCTGGACCCATCTTGCCAGCCAGGACTCCGGGGCATAACAGACGGACTCGCACGTAACAGCGGCCCCGGGGACGTCAATGCCGCTTTACCCTCAGGCTCCTTGATCTGCCCTGGGAAGACGTGCTGCTGCCGCACGTTCTGAACTGGGTCCCGCTGCGCCAGCTGCTCCGGCTGCAGCGCGTCAGCCGCGCCTTCCGGGCGCTCGTTCTGCTGCACCTGGCCAGGCTGCGCCGCTTCGACGCCGCCCAGGTGAGCCCGGGACCGGAGCCCCGCCCCCGCGTGGGTACCACCCTCGCCCCGCCTCCAGTCCAGCCCCAGCCGCGCCGTAAACCTTTTCCGACCCCGGGTGCAACGTGGAGAACTCCAGAGGGCGAGTACTGGGCTGCGACTCGAAGGGAGCCTGTGTCTCTCCTGGGAGGGGCAGGTGGCAAGCCCCGAAAGTAGGCGTCTGCCAGGCAGTGTCCCGCCCTGGGGACAGACTGAGTCTCGGTGCCTCCCGCCCGCAGGTGGGTCCACAGATTCCACGGGCCGCACTAGCCCGGCTACTGCGGGATGCCGAGGGGCTGCAGGAGCTGGCGCTGGCTCCTTGTCACGAGTGGCTGTCGGACGAGGACCTGGTGCCAGTACTGGCACGGAATCCACAGCTACGGAGCGTTGCGTTGGCCGGCTGCGGCCAACTGAGTCGCCGAGCGCTGGGGGCGCTGGCTGAGGGCTGCCCGCGTCTGCAGCGCCTTTCGCTGGCTCACTGTGACTGGGTAGACGGGCTGGCACTGCGTGGCCTCGCTGACCGCTGTCCGGCTCTGGAAGAGCTAGACCTCACCGCCTGTCGCCAGCTCAAGGACGAGGCCATCGTGTACCTGGCGCAGAGACGCGGCGCGGGCCTCCGCAGCCTCTCGTTGGCAGTCAACGCCAATGTGGGGGACACCGCGGTCCAAGAGTTGGCTCGGAACTGCCCACAACTCGAGCACCTCGACCTCACAGGCTGCCTTCGGGTCGGAAGCGACGGTGTAAGGTGCCTGGGCATGGGGGCGGTAAGGTGGGAGATGGGCAGTCACTTTGAGGACAGGGTGGTGGGTTGAACTTGTCAAAGACCCAGCAGAAAGACCTCTGGGATTTTTTTTAAGGCTAGAAAGCCTACAATTAGAAAAACAAAACAAAACTTCTGAGCCAAGATTGACACACCGAGAGACGGAATATAAAGTTGATATCTGCATCAAGGGGGGTAATCTTGAAACAGCAGAAAGTACTAAGGGTTGGTACTAAGAGCCTGAAACTCAATGAACTTGAGGCCTGGAGCCTGTAATTCCACCCCGGCCCCTCCCTTAGGTACTGTAGAAAAGAGCAGACCTTGAGCTGCAGGGAAACTAGAAGGTGCTGGAGCCCGCTGCAGGTTTCCTGGGCTGGCCTCCTGCACACTTAGCACCACCCTGCTCCTCCCTCAGGACTTTGGCGGAGTACTGCCCGTTGCTGCGGTCGCTGCGAGTGCGGCACTGCCACCATGTGGCCGAGCCCAGCCTGAGCCGCTTGCGGAAGCGTGGTGTGGACATCGACGTGGAACCACCCCTGCACCAGGCTCTAGTGCTGCTCCAGGACATGGCAGGCTTCGCACCCTTTGTCAACCTGCAGGTCTGACTGACTTTCCGTAGGGCGGGAGCACAGCTGGACTGTGTAGTAGGAGCCTGACTCTAAGCCTTAGGGAAACTGAACTGTGGGGGCTTGTGGTTGAGAGGCCCGTGATGTGCCCTGCCCCACCCTGGAGTTTCAAATAAAAAGCTTTTTACCCCTTCTTGCCTGATGCATGGGGGATGTGAAGGCAAGAGCAGGTCAGACAGGAACTTTTCTTGGCCTGGGGGCGGAAGTGACCAGAGTGAACTTAGACCTTCTTTGAACCACCTTTACTGTGCTTTTGAAGGCAGCTCCAAGAATAGATTAACACTAGAGCAAGGGTGGGTGGAGGTGGGACGGGGTGGACAGGAGGGCTTCTGCATCCCTTTGGGATCTGGAAGGCTCAGCAGAGTCCAGCCAGCACCTCAGTGGAAGCGGTACTTCCTGGCTGGCTTGAGGTTGATGTATGTGGCCTTCATCTCCTCAGCCTCAGGGTTCCGTACATCTTTGAATCGCTCGCCTTTGGTGCTCACTACTTGGTTGTCAATGTATCGGATCAGCTTCTTGGGGGCCTGTTAGGCAATCAGGCAATGAATGACTAAAGCCAGGGGTCAGTACTCCTCAGGCCACATCCGCAACCGCATACAGCCCTCTTACCTCCTTGGGAGCCATAGGCCGATGAATCTTCTGATCCTCTGCGCTGTCGACCATCATGTACCTGCCAAAATGGCTGGCTGAAGCTCCTGCCGCCCTGGGAGACCCTCCCTGGTACGGCCCAGCCCAGACTTACTTCTGAAGGATGAAGGACTTCAACTCATCCTTTTGGGGGCCTCTGAGGCGCCTGGGCAAGTCCTGCGGATACAGGAGCCCTATTGTAGGCCCAGTGACAACAACAGGGGAGACAGACGGGGACAGACAGAGTGTGCTTAACAAGAAGGCACACGGAGCTGAGGTCACTGGGCATGGAGGGGCTGGGAGAGGGTACCTGATTTGAGCCATCCCAGCCTGGAGGCCCCTCTTCCTTGCCCTCTACCAGCATCTGCACAGCTTCTTCCAAGTCCCCCCGAGCTTTGGCCAGCACCCACTGGGCCTGCTCCACAGAACAGGTAGGGAATACCTCCAAGAGTACACCTACTCCCGGCAGTCCTTCCTGAGCAGCAGCAGCCTGTGGGCACGGGTGTTAGCAGGAGGCTACCCCGTCTTCCCTTCCCACCCCAGGGCCCTTCATGGGTTCCCTCCCCTACCAGTACCTCATCTTGGGTGTTCCCAGTAGCAGCAGGAGACCTGGTCTCTTCTTTGAGCTTTTCAGGTTGCCTCAGGGTCTCTGGAAAAATGGGCACCTGTGGGTGCAGGTTCTCTCCGAGAGTCAGAGAACGTATCAGGTTTGCTAGGGCTGGGAGTAGGTGAGAATCCTCCTAGTGCCAGATCCCCAAACTCACCTTTGTTCCTAGCGTCACTCAGCTGCACCGAGAGCTTCTGCATCATGTCCCCTACTATACCCCTGAAGGGACAAGGAAGGTAGTGAGGGGACCACTCTGCCCCAACCCCAGCCAGCCAGCCCCCTCCTCCTTTTTGCCCCAGCCAAGGTCCTACCTGGGGATGTGGGCAAAGCCCGGCACATAAGCCTCCATCATCTCAGTGAAAGCCTCCATGTCAAAGTTCTCCTCTGATGGGCCTGAGGGGCCCAGGTCCTCCAAGACCCCAAGCACATAGGAAAAGATGACTTCATCCAAGCCACTGTTGGAAAGAACAAGTCCGCGGGGCAGGACACTGCATATCTGCAGCATCCCCACCTAGTCTAAGACTTCAGTCCTCGGTTCCACAGGGTCCCGCGAGTCAGCTCAGTCCTTGAGACCTATCTCCTCCCAGCTCCTGTAGTTTTCAGTCAGTCCAGTATAAGTGACAGACAAAATATGAGAGAGAAGACCATCTAAGCAGGAGCTGGAGAGATGGCTCAGTGGTTAAGAGCACTCGCTGCTCTTCCAAGAGTCCTGAGTTCAATCCCCAGTACCCACATGACAGCTCACAACTGTCTTATGCTATTTTCTGGTATGCAGATGTATATGCAAACAAAGTACCCATATACATTAAATAAAAAAATTTTAAACACCATCTAGACAAATAAATTCAGCTCTTGAGGGCTGGCTGGCTCAGTTAAGAACACTTGCTGCTCTTCAGAGGACCCAGGTTTGATTCCCAGTGCCCCGGTGAAGAAGCCCACAGCTGCCTACACCTCCAGCTCCAGGGTGTCTGCCATCACCTTCTGGCCCCCATGGGCACCTGCACACACACACAGACATAAATAATCTTGAAAACCAAAGTAGGGGTTAGAAAGATGACCCAGCAGTTATGAGCACTTGCTGTTCTTGCAGAGGACTGGGCCTCGGTTCCCACCTCGGAACAGCGCTGAGTACGGTCTGACCTCCTGTCCACTGGCCAGTGCCCACAGTACTGTCTGGCAACACGCCCTCTGACTGGGCCTGGCCCTTCAGAAGGAGCTGCCCTTACCTGAGGTCCGCCTCTGGGAGGTGCGTCTGAACGAAGGCGAGGAGGGCTGAACTGACGGTCCTCTCCAGCTCCATGCTGTCTCCTGTACACGGGACAGAATTGCCAGGTCTCTGGCCTGTTTCCACCCACTGGGCCAAGGGGCAGAGGCCCCTCCTCTCCCTCCTGAGGTTGAACCAGCTGTTGATGCCGCCCCCCAGCTCCTGCACACAGCGCCACTCCCTTGGCCACCCACTCCTACGTCCTCCAGCTGCAGACAGGCACCAGCACTGTCTCCAGAAAGCTCCCGAAGGGAGCCCTGCCCCTCCCCATCTCCTGTGGCTAGAAGCTGAGGTCTTGGGGTCACATGCTTCCTGGCTAAGGAATCTCATCATTGAGGGGGCTACTTGGCCCCCAACTTCAATCACAAGGGGCCCCATTGTCCAGCCCTGGAAAGAAGGAGGTCTCAGGACCAAGCCCAGCCCTTCGCCAACCCAGGATAGGCCACCCACCCTTTGCACAGAGGGATTTCCCGCCCCCCTCAGGAGCCTATATAGAAAAGTCCTACATGGCTTCTCTCCTCTTGGCCGGTTCCTGCCTGTCCAGCAGTCTGGACCATGAAAGAAAGCCTTTGGTCATCCTGCAGCTTAGGGAGCACTACACAGTCGGGCCCTTGCCCACCCCTGCCTCACACTCCCTCTTCACTTGGCCTTGCCCGCTGCCCCTGCTGATCCCTGCACCTGCCATCTGTCTGGTACCCACCTAGCACCTAGGTCACTGTCTGCATTCAGCCAGTGCCAGGTAAACACTTGCCAGCTTAATTCACCCACACGCTTCTTAAAAAGACATTTTATTTTCTTCAGCTTGAGTGTTTGCCTGAATAGCTATAGGGGCACAAAGGTACACACCCGGTGCTCATGGAGGTCAGAAGAGGGTGCCAGGTCCCCTAGAACTGGAGTTTTGAAAGGTTACAGGCCGCTGTGTGGGCGTTGGGAACTGAACCTGTATCCTTTGCAGAAGCAGCAAGGGCTCTTAGCTGCCAAGGCAGATAGATCTCCAGCCCTCATTTCCATGCTCGGCCGCCCCCGAACTCTATTTGGGAGTCAGGAATGCACAGATGGGAAGACTGGCTCAAGACTCAGAGAACCAAATGCCAGCCAATCCTCTCCTCTGGAAGGCTGGAGCAGCGGCTCAGAATCCACCTTCCCCAACTCATCTGCTCACTAGTCCACATGCACCGCTAAACAACTACTACTCACTCAGCTACCACATCTGAAACTTGGGACAGCCTTGATTTTTCCCTCTCTCATCTTGCCCTGGACCGAAATGATCAAACCAAGTCCTACTGACTACACCCTACCTTCCCTCCTATTAACTCCCCCCACCCCACCCCAGGACAGCTTCTGCCCAGGCTCAGGCTACCAGTCACTTTTCAAGTTTTGGTCCACTGAGCTTGAACCATGTAACTCCCCCCTTTTTTGTTGTTTTGTTTTTTGAGACAGGGTTTCTCTGTGTAGCCTTGGTTGTCTTGGGCTCACTTTGTAGACCAGGCTGGCCTCGAACTCACAAAGATCCACCTGCCTCTGCCTCCCAAGTGCTGGGATTAAAGGCATGCGCCACCAATGTCCGGCCGTAACTCCACAATTTTGTTTTGAACACTTTATGTATAGTTTTGCTCAATATTTGCCCTTTCAGCAGCACTGCCTATGCTCCTGAGATGAGAGCCTCCTGTGTCCTCCCACCTCTCCAGCCATTCCTCCCCTGGGCTCCAGCCTCTGGTCCCTTCTCTGCTGCCCTCTGAAGCAAGGCCACACCTCTCCTTACAGGGCAGTGTCACCAACTCTGAGCTACTGCCACCACTTACTGGAGAGCCTCCAGGCACCTCACATTCTGCATGTCCCAAGGGCACATCCTCTCTTTTTAATCCTCGAGGACCATCCTCCCTGAGTGTACGTCCAGACACTGCTACTCCAGCTACAAGGCTAGCAGTCACCATGCCACCACCCGACCCCTTGCTCTCCATCAGCCAATTAGTTACCAAGTGCTAATTATCCTTAACACATCTTCGTGTGTGTGTGTGTGTGTGTGTGCGCGCGCGCGCGCGCGCGCGCGTGCGCGCGCACAGGTGGACTTGCTAATGGAGTGTGTATATGGAGACCGAGGCTGACATCAGGCAGTCTGCTTTAATCACTTCTCTACCTTTTTTGTTTGTTTAAGATAAAGTCTCTCTATTTAGTCCTAGAACTCTCTATGCCGGCCAGAATGGTCTTGAACTCACAGAGATCCTCCTGCCTCTGCCTCCCAAATGTCTTGTTTATTTGAGACAGGACCTCTTGATGAACCCAGAACATTCCATTTTGGCTTTTCTTTCTTTTCTTTTCCTTTCCTTTATTTTTTGGGATGGGGTTTCTCTGTGTAGTCCTGGCTGTCCTGGACTCACTTTACAGACCAGGCTGGCCTCAGACTCACAGTGGTCCGCCTGCCTCTCCCTCCAGAGTGCTGGGATTAAGGGCGGGCACCACCTTGCCCGGCTCCCCATTTTTGCTTTTCTAGTTGGCCATGGCACTCTTGCCTTGAACCCCAAGTGCTTTGTACCACCGCGCCTGTTTTATTTGTTTTTTTGGGGTGTATGTTTGTTTGAAGCAGGGTCTCTATTTAGTCCTGGAACTCACTATGTACCCCATGGCCTTGAACTGGCAGAGATCCTCTTGTTTCTGCTTGGGATTAGAGGCAGGTACCACCATCCCCACTACATCTGTTTTCTTGTTATTATTATTTCTTTCAAAGATTTATTTATTTATTACATATACAGTGTTCTGCCTGCCTGTATGCCTGCATGACAGAAGAGGGCATCAGAACTCATTATAGATGGTTTTGGGCCACCATGTGGCCACTGGGAACTGACCTCAGTACCTCTGGAAGAGCAGCCAGCTAAAGTCCCCCCCCCCTTTTTTTTTTTGTATATGAGTACTTTATTTGCAGAAGAGGGCATTAGATCACATTATAGATGGTTGTAAGCCACCATGGGGTTGATGGAAACTGAACTCAGGACCTCTGCAGGAACATCTCTTCAGCCCCGTTGTTATTTTTAATGTGGGTGCTAGAGACACAAACTCAGGTCCTTATGCTCACACAGCCTGCGCTTTGCCCCACTGAAGCATCTCCCTAGCCCTACGTCCTGCATCTCTGCATCCACATTGTGCCACTCCCTGACACTTCTCTCCCGGCTACCATCTCTCCCCAAGCACCCCCTTCTCCCCACCACAGCTGTATGATCTACTGAAAATCCAGTGGTGGAGGCTGGAGGGATGACTCAGTCGTTATGAGTACTTACTGCTTAATTAGAGCCCCAGAATCTGTATGTCAGCATCCACACCAGGAGGCTCCTGATAAGAGCCTACATCCCTTTGCAGGCAGGCAGGCAGGCAGGCGCACAGGTGCACACATGCACTAAATCTTTAAAAAACAGTGATGTGGTGGCGCACACCTTTAATCCCAGCTCTTAGCAAGCAGAGGCAGGTGGGTCTCTGTGAGTTTGGGGCCAGCCTGGCCTACATGGTGAGTTCCAGGATAGCCAGGGCTACATAGTGAAACCTGGTCTCAAAAATAATCAAACAAATAATATAAAACTTAACAGTGACTTTCCATTACCTTTCTAAGCGGTCTAGAATCTTTCTGTGGCCTTTGATTTAGGGCCTTATCCCCACCCATTTCTTTCCAGCCTCATCACATCTCTCCATCCTGGTTTGCTCTCAGATTGTCAACATTCAAGTCCAGACGTTTTAGGTCTACTGTACTTACCAACATCTAGAGCCCTCTGACAGAGTGCACTCTTCCTTACTTATCAGCACTTTTCACAGCTACAGTGAATATATTGTTTGGACAATGTTTAATGTTTCTTCTAGTTGTTTCGTGAAGGCCAAGATGACTCTATTCCTCTCCTCTCCATGGACATTGCTCCAACCTAGCTTATTCACCAATGTACATCAACAGCCTTGGTAACTGGCACTCAAAAAAAAAAAAAAAAAAAAAAGAGCCAGGCATGGTGGTGCACGCCTTTAATCCCAGCACTCGGGAGGCAGAGGTGGAGGCAGGTGGACTATTGTGAGTTCAAGGCCAGCCTGGTGTACAAAAGGAGTCCAGGATAACCAACGTTACACAGAGAAACCCTGTCTCAGGAAAAAAAAAAAAAAAAAAAGACACCAAAAAAACCAAAACAAAACAAAAAAAACAAACAAAAAAACAAAAAACAAAAACAATGATTCCAGCTACTGTGGCTGGAATACAGACAGGCCTTTAATCCCAGGAAACAGAGACTAGCTGAGTTCTGAGTTCAAAGGCAGCCTGCAACAGAGCAAACTTCAGGTAAAGAAAAGCCTGGGTCTAGGTGTGGTGGCACACGCCTTTAATCCCAGCAGTCAGGAGTCAAGAGGTCTCCGAGCTCTATCCAGGCAGTTCAGTAGAATCAGTGAGTTGAGTTCATGGCAGCTCAGTTCACCGAAATTCAGAGGCAGGTTTTTTGTTGTTGTTGTTGGTTTTTTTGTTTTGTTTTGGTTTGGTTTTTTGGTTTTTCGACAGAGTTTTTCTGTGTAACAGCCCTGGCTGTCCTGGAACTTTCTTTATAGACCAGGCTGGCCTCCAACTCAGTGATCCGCCTGCCTCTGCCTCCCAAGTGCTGAGCATGTGCCACCATGCCCAGCCGAGACAATTTTTCATCTTTTTTTCTTTTTTCTTTTCTTTTCTTTTTTCTTTTTTTTTTTTTTTTAGGCAAGGTTTCTCTGTGTAGCATTGGCTGTCCTAGACTCCCTTTGTAGACCAGGCTGGCCTCAAACTCGCAGCAATCCGCCTACCTCTGCCTCCCGAGTGCTGGTATTAAAGGTGCACGCCACCATGCCTGGCAGCCGAGGCAATTTTTACCAGGAGGGTTTTACAGAAAGAGGTTGAAGAAAGAACAAGCTAGAAGACACAAGGAGCCAGAAGATTAGAGCAGGTTGCTAGAGTTAGAATACTGAGGCCAGGCAGAGCAATTCAGTGAGAAGCTGAGAGAAGCCAGATTGCATCAGTCATCTAGGAGAGGAGTTTGAGCCAGAACAGCTGAGTTGAACCAGCCACCCACAGTTCAGAAAGAACAAGTAAGGGTGAGCTTATTCAGCAGTTAAGTCTCAGAGGCTGAAAACATTCTGGGCCTACGTTAGATTGTTCAGAAGCTAGAAGGTTCCAGCACTGGGCCTAGGATAGCAGATGGAGGCAGTGAGCCTCCGAGACTACAATTATATAAAGCAAATAAAAGTTACTTTGACGCTCCCCCTCTGCAGTACGATGAGTAAAGAAAGCCCAGCGAGCTTAAAGAACAGGCCAGAATCACCTGAGTGAACTGCAGATCTACGTTCAAGGCTGGGGACATAGCTCAGTGGTAAAGCTCAGTTGGATCCCCAGAAACTCCCCGGTGTCAATTAAGGGGTGACTCTGAGGGTGGGGATATCAAAACTTCCACACGGGTTGGGCCAGTTACCTGGTCCCCTCAGTGATACGAGGAGCTATGACAGAACAAAACTCACTTTGGAGCTGGGTGTGGTGGTGCACGCCTTTAACCCCAGCGCTCGGGAGGCAGAGGCAGGTGGATCACTGTGAGTTCGAGGCCAGCAAGGCCAGGACAGCCAAGGCTAACACAGAGAGACCCTGTCTTGGAAAACAACAACAACAACAACAACAAAAAACCCTCACTTTGGAAAGGAGGACTGAGTAACTCATCTCCCAAGGGTGATGACCACCCTCTTGCCCTTAGCCACGGACCCCTGTGCAGGGGAAGAACACCTTACCCAGGCAGTCTAGCCCCATCAAGCAACTCCCCTGAACAGGCAGCCCCCTCCAGACACCTACCCCACCTTCACACCCTGACTGTGGACAGTGGCCTGGGAACCTATGCAGGGAAAAAGACCCTTGGCTGCTATATAAAAGCTCAATTTTTGGGCTGGAGAGATGACTCAGAGGTTAAGAGCACTGCCTGCTCTTCCAAAGGTCCTGAGCTCAATTCCCAGCAACCACATGGTGGCTCACAACCATCTATAATGAGATCTGGCGCCCTCTTCTGGTGTGCAGACATACATGCAAGCAAAATACTGTATACATAATCAATAAATAAATCTTTTTTTAAAAAGCTCATTTTTTTTCTTTTTCCTTTCTTTTTCTGTTTTGTTTGTTTGTTTGTTTTACACAGATAGGATTTCTCTATGTAGCCCTGGCTGTCCTGGAACTCTCCTTATAGACCAGGCTGGCCTCAAACTCACAGAGATCCGCCTGCCTCTGCCTCCCGAGTGCTGGGATTAAAGGCGTGTACCGTCGTGCCCTGCTTGCCTCTGGGTTTTTAACCAATGTGTAGGAGCTACAAAGTTGTTATTGAGAAACTCCCCCTTGTCTCCAAAGGAAAAGCCTTCCTCCTTCGAGGTTGTGTAGCTGGTTTTTCTGCTGAGGGACCCTCATCTCTTCTCCTGTTCTTCGACTGACCAAACATGCTGCAGATTTTAAAGCTTGCCACATCTCTGTTCCCGCTCTTCTCTATCGTCCCATCTCTCCCGGACTTGTCCACCTGCTTGAGGGCACCCCCTAACCTTTCCTCCTCGGAGCTCCCAAGCTGGGCAAGACCTCCCAAGTCAATCTGAGCATCATAGTTTTTATTTTCTGGAGTAAAAACAGGATTTCCACGAGACTTTTCAAGTTACAGATCCAGCCCACAGAACCCCATTACTTCCTGGAAGCCCCAAAGCAGAAATCACAGTCATTGGGCCACAAATCCCACTAAAACACCTCTGACGGGACTTGGAGCAATGGATCA
Organism: Acomys minous; assembly: GCF_964271855.1. Lineage (NCBI taxonomy): Eukaryota > Metazoa > Chordata > Mammalia > Rodentia > Muridae > Acomys > Acomys minous. The sequence goes on along the minus strand of NC_140484.1, from coordinate 14,524,870 downwards.
ACAGTTAAAGGACTTTGTTGTTGTTGTGTTAGGCCTAGGTTTGATTCCCAGCACCCACACAGCCCATAATTGTCCATAACTCCTGTCTCCAGGGACACAACACACTCTCTTTGAGCTCGGAGGGTACCAGACCCGAGCCGCACATGGTACACAGACACACATGCAAGCATAAGAGTAATATACACATGCATGGATGTATTTTAAGTAAATCTAAAAATTAGAAAAAATACCTCTGAGGATGGTAAAAACAACAACGACTGTCTGCTGCCTGCATATAACCCACTGTATTACATTTCTTTATCCTCGTAACAGCTTTAAAACGTGGATAACTCTATTATGCCCATTACCTGAAAGGAAACGAAGGCACTGAAAATTTGAGAAACTTTACCAAGGTCACAGGCTTGGTTAATGGCGGATACACGGGCAGCTCGGCTTCAGAAGCCTCTCTCACACAGAGTCAGTGGTGTGGGCCAGACCTGTACTGTGGCCTCCTCTCCTGCCTGGCCAGCAGTCTGCCTGCATCAGAATCTTTGCTTGCCCACCCCCTTCTCCCTGCTCAAAAACATCTTTCCCTCTGGCTCTACAAACAGCATTCTGCAGGACTCACTTGCACTCTCCAGCCAACTCGGCTACCCATCCTCACCTGCCCCGAGATGGCTTGAGAGGCTCCCGAAGGACTAAGTACCAGCCTGCACCCTTTGGACACTATCAGAGGGTGCGGGGCGGGACTAGGGGGACCCTCTTGGCAACTTAGGTTAGGGTAAGTGGAGAGCACGAACTGGGAATTAAATGCAGGCCGTGGGAAGGAGTCCTGGGGAGCTACGGGAGTGGCAGGGGGTCTAGCCCTAAGGTCCTCACTACTCTTCTCCCATTCCTTTTATAAAGTCATGATGAGGCAGAATGAAGGCCCAGCAAATACATTTAACCCTGATCCCCACGTCAGGTCCTAGGGGTACCAAGGACACTGTGGAGAACAAGGGGGCCCACCATCCAAAGTCAGGCAGGTGCACAAACCCTGGGAGGTGAGGCACAGGAAGTGGCAGCCCGCTGATGGCCGACCCTTGAGGCAAGAGCTTTTTATAACCGTCAGCAGCAGGGCACTCATAAGCCTCCAGAATAGCTGGCCTGAGGACACAGGGATGCAGTTGCAGCTTTGGGAGGGGGTGAGTCACGTGACGAGATAGGCCTGAACAAGCTACATGTTCCTCCATGCAGGCCACGGAGACAATTAGAGAAAGGGTCCGGCCGCCCCCCTCTCCCCCACCAAGGGGGGTACTAAAATGGAACGCCAGGAGAGGTACCCCGTGTCAATGCTCTCTGTTGCTCTCCTAGCCCTAGACCCGGGGCTGGAGGGGAAATCACCTGCTTCGTCAGGCGCCGCCGGCGACTTGTCCCGCGCGGTGCAGTTCTTATCCCCCTAGTCCCACCAACGAGATCAAAGGCGGAGCCAGAACTGGTCCCTTTAGGAGGGCGCCATGGTGGCCATTTTTGAGAAGGGCAATTTGCCCATAACAGGGCGGAGCTTCTTTCCTCATTCTCAAACGTCGTTTGGGACCGCTCCTCCGGCGGCCATTTTTGTTTTGGGTAAAGAGGCCTGACTGACATGTTCCTTTTTGTCCACTAGAGGTCCCGAACGGTATTCATTCCTGAAAGAACCTAGGATTTCCCGGCCTGCCTTGTTTCCTCGCCCCTAGGACTCCCACCAATGTGCTACAGATTTCTCTTTCCTCTTTCTTGTCTCTCCTGCCCTTCTTCAATCCCTGTGGCTCACCGACATTGCACGATCTAATGACTGCCACCACATTCCAGCATCTTTTCAGTCTGGCTTCAAGCCCTGTTGTTCACTTCCAGAACCTTATGTGTTCCTTTTGTCCTTTTTTATATCTTCCCAAGAGTGCCTTACAGGGTCTTCGGAAGGAGAGGCATATTAAATGCTTAGAGGGAGGACAGACCTAACCCCAAATCCAAGGTGGCTTGCAGACCTCCTCCAACCCCATCACCCTCTTGCCTACATTGGCAAGGCTAATAATCTAGAGGAGACAGGACAGCTCTAAACCAGGACCCAGGAAGTAAGGCCTCAGCTTCCGCTTTCTGTTCCTGCTACCTCAGCTTCCCCACACTGCCCTGTGGGGAAAGCCCGCAGGCATGCCTTCTTTTGACCTCAAAAATGGGTGCCAAGAATCCCCTTCAATAGTCGACCGGCCCGCCCCAGTCTGCAAAGAGGAGCCTTCTTTCACTGCCAGGGACCCAGGAGCTACTGCTAGCCTCTAGAAACCCAGCCCCAGGGAGAAAGACCCCACCCACCCACCCCCTAGGGACCTCAGCGGGTGCCATGAATGCTCTCGCTGTGGCCCTCTCCACGGGCTCCCTCCTCCCCCCCAGGGTGGGTGCTGAGAGGGGAAGGGAAGAGAAGAGGGGGAGGGACAGGCTCATCTTCTCCTGGAAAAGCACTGCTGCTGCCAGACTGGCAGGGTCAAGAGGAGGTGGGGGTGACAGCTACTTTGAACTCTGGCTAAGCCGACCTCTGGAAAGGGACCAGTGGTCTCCGCCATGAGCCTCGGGCCCCTGCCAGCCCTCCCTTCTGGGTCCCCTTTCCTCCCTTCATTGCACAATACTGATGACTGTTCCCTCCCTACGCCCCCGTTCCCGGAACTTACAGGTTTCCTCAACAGGGCCACCTCTAGTTCTGAGCCAAGACCCCTCCCTGCAACCCTCCCTGAGGCTGGGCCTTCCTACCCCCGCCCCCCAACTCCCCGTTCTTGCTTGGTTACTACTGAGTGTAGCTAGATAGCATTAAAAAACAAACAAACAAACAAACAAACAAAAAAACTATGCTGAGTTCTCAGGGGGAAAAACGATCCCAAAGATTTCCAGGGAGAGCCCCTCTATTCCTAACCCAAACTCTGGTGGAGACCCAGAATGTGAAGACTGGGCCAAGTTCTGGGGCGCAGGACAGAAGGCAGGCAGAGGGAAGGGACTACCACAGGGAAAAAGGCAAGTGGCATTCCCACGAGTCTCTACAACGGTGGTTCTCAGCCTTCCTAATGCTGTGACCCTTTCCTCAGGTTGGGGGTGACCCCCCCAACCACAAAATGATTTCCACTGCTATTTCATAAGTGTAATTTTGCTACTGTTATGAATCATAATGTGAATATCTGTGTTTTCTGGTGGTCTTAGGCAGCTCCTGTGAAAGGGTTGCTCGACTCCCTAGGGGTGTGGACCTGCAGGTTGAGAGCCTCTGCTCTAGACTATGTGCTAGAGATCATAGCTAACCAGGCTTTGCCTGTAGCTCCTGGTGTTATGTCTCCTACGTTCTTACTTTTCCCTGCCCCACGATGGGAAGCAAGGCAGCCACCGAGTGCTGCTTGAAGCCCCTGGCACAGGAGTCGTGAGGTCAAGTGTGGGCTCCCCTGTCTTATTCCCTTAGGTGACTTGTAGGCTACAGGGTCGCCTTGGCTGACAGGAAAGACTAGGAGCCTGTGCTGTCCCCAGCCCCCTGCCTCAGAAAAAGGCATCAGGGCAAGAGGTTCCTGGCATTAAGAATATCGAAAGCGTGAGTTCAAGGCCAGCGTGGTCTACAAAGGGAGTCCAGGACAGCCAAGGCTACACAGAGAAACCCTGTCTCAAAAAATACAAAAATACAAAAATTCGCCGGGCGTGGTGGCGCACGCCTTTAATCCCAGCACTCAGGAGGCAGAGGCAGGCGGATCTCTGTGAGTTCGAGGCCAGCCTGGTCTACAAAGTGAGTCCAGGACAGCCAAGGCTAAACAGGGAAACCCTGTCTCCAAAAACCAAAACCAAAACCAAAACCAAAAACAAAAACAAAAATTAAAAATAAATTTAAAAAAAAGAACATTGAAAGCACCAGAGGGCTGAAAAGGGGAGGGGGAGGGGTAGTTAGCCACTGAAATACGCAAGGGGACATTTGGAAGAATGGGTGTGTGTGTTGAGGCGGGGTTGTCCCCAGCTCTGGCTTGAGGTCAGAAAGGGCTCTCTGGGCAGCAGGCAGCATGCCTGGCCCTCCCACACCTTCCTCCTTTCTCAGAAGAGCCTGTATGGGTGGGTGGGGCCCTGGGGCAGGGTAGGGGCCCATTTAAGGAGCTCCACGAAGTGGCACGTTGCAGATCCAGACCCAGGGATGCCAGAGAAGAGGCTTTAGTGGGTAAGCGGCTTCTCCTTTCCCAGGATTCAGGCCCGGCTGTGGGGAGGGCGACTCCTGAGTCTGCTGGTTTGGCTGTCCCTCTCCGGGGACTTGTGGGGACAGCACCCAGCTGCCCCATCCACTCCCCCAGGAAATGGAAGTGCATTTCAGGAAGGCTTCCTCTCCACTCTGCTATCCCAAACACTGGAGACCTTCATCCCAGCGGGGAGATTTCCCAGGGACTGAAAACTCCCTGACAGCATGCGGCTGTCTTGGAGATCCCCTTTGGTTGAGAGAGCTCGCCAACCACACACACATTGTCAGGGGCGGATTTTGGCCTTTTCTCCAGACCCTCGCTGCTCTATCCCTTATACTTGTCCCACCACAAACACATAGGGGCAAGCAATAACAGGCCCCGCAGCCACACCCAGTCCCTGCTGCTGTCCCCTGAGCCCCTCCCCTCACACTCTACTCCCTTTCTCTAGCTTCGGGATCCCAATTTCAGTTTTAAGCCCAGTACCCCACCACAGAGGGGATAGGAAGTGTTCTGAGATCCCAGGCTACATCCCGAGTCTCAATTTGTCCATGTTGGCATGGGGGGCGGGGAGGGGGGGAGGCATTTATAGAAGGGGAACCAATGAGATGGTTCAAGGTGCTTAACACAAAACCTGAGATCCACGTGGTGGAATGAGAAAAAAAGAAAGAAAGAAAAAAAAAAAAAAGGACAAAACCATCTGACCTCACATACCTGTATGCATACATCGCCTGCGCGCGCGCGCGTGCGCGCGTGCGCGCACACACACACACACGCACACACACGCACATACACTGAATACATACATGTAAGGAAAACCCACAGAAGAGCCCTCTGGAGGGCAACAGCATCCAGGCTGAGAGAACACTGGCCACCTGGCTCTGAGAACTGAATTCCATAGGCCGCGAGCTCTTGTAAATGCCCTAGGGGCTCAGTTCTGGTGCCCGGCTGTGCTAACCCTTCAACACCAAGGCTAGAGGGAACCAGGCAGCTGTCACTCACAGCTTCCCAGCAGGTGATCCTGAAGGCTCCCTGGTGACCCCTCTTTTTGTTTGTTTGGGTTTTTAAAAAATAGAATATTTATTTATTATTAAGTATACACTGGTCTGCCCACATGTACACCTGCAGGACAGAAGAGGGCATCAGATCACATGCATTCTAGGTGGTTGCTGGGAATTGAACTCAGGACCTGAGCCATCTCTCTAGCCCTTCTTTTGTTTTTGATTTTGTTTTTTTGAGACAGGGTTTCTCTCCATAGCCCTGGCTGTCCTGAAACTCACTCTGTACACCAGGCTGGCATCGAACTCAGAGATCCATCTTCCTCTGCCTCCCAAGTGCTGGGTTTAAAGGAGTGAGCCACCACCTCCAGGTTCAAAACCTTTTTAATAGCATTGTCTTGGGGTACTCTTCTGCTCAAAGGCTTCAGTGGCTTCCCCCCCAAAAATCTATGCCCTAATACCCCTCCCCCTCTGAGACAGAGTCTTATATAGGCCAGGATTCCTGTATCACCAAGGATAACCTTATACTAATCTTCCTGTCTCTGTCCTCCGAGCGGTTAAAGGCGCGCTGCACTCTCTCTGCCCTCTATCTGCTCTTGTCGGTGCTCTGGAATTACTTCCACTTAGCTTCGGGGCTGACCTTCCACTGCTAGCTCCTCGGTGATAACCTGCTGCAGCTTCCTCCTGCGGTCCTGCTTTCACTCTTGCTGTCTCCTGCTCAGCCCTTCTTGGATGACATCTTCCCTTACCGTCTGTCAGAGTCCTGCTTGTTCCTTGAAGCTTCTTTCAGCTTCCCAACAGAGCTTAGATGCCACGTTCCTCCCTAGTGGGGTAGATTCATAGCCCCTTACTCTGGTAGTGTGTAACCCCGTGTTCCCCACGTGATAGTTCCTCAGTGCATGCTGTTGCATGGGTCTAGGGTACGAAGAGAATGTTTGACCTAGAGATGAAAGTCAATCAGATTACATTCTCACTCTGTAGCCCCGGGTGAGTTGTTGGATTCACATAGGACTGTGTGAGACTGAGTTTCCCCCTGTATTAGTGGAAATAATAATTATATCACATCAGAGTTTTGTGAGCATAAACTTTACTGCATAAACTTTACTGAGTGGATAAGTGTGCACAGGGCTCTAGCACAGTCCCTACACATAGCAAGCCCTAGGAAGTGTGGAGACTATGCTTCTTATTCTGTTCCTTAAAAAAAAAAAAAAAAAAAAAAAGGAGTGTGTGTGAATGTCTGTATGAATGTAAAAATAGAAAATATCTAGATATGAATTTTTTTCCCAAGATAAGAGTTTTTCTGTGTTATCTCAGTTGCCCTGGAAATCACTTTGTAGCCCAGGCTGGCCTTGAACTCAGAGATCTGCCTGCCTCTGCCTCCCAAGTGCTCGGATTAAAGGTGTGAACCACCACACCCAGCTAAACATGATTTTTAAAAATCCTACTGCATAAAAGACAGAGGCAGGCAGATCTCTGTGAGTTCAAGGCCAGCCTGATCTGCAGTGTGGCCAAGGCAACACAGAGAAACCTTGTCTCAAAAAACCAAATTAATTCTTCTCTCCCTCGGGAGAGTGAGAGGGAGGGAACGCAGTCTGAGTGGACTTCAGGCTTAAAAAAAAAAACCAAATTAATTAATTAATTCTTAAAATAGTTGCTTACCTTATCAAGTAAAATAAAATTATATTCCCTTTTTCTCCCCAATCCTTTCCATTCTTTCTTTCTTTCTTTTTTTTAACATTTTGCTTTTTTTGAGACGGGGTTTCTTTTCTGTGTAGCACTGGTTGTCCTGGAACTCACTCACTCTGTAGATCAGACTGGCCTGGAACTCACAGAGATCCACCTGCCTCTGGCTCCTGAGTGCTGGTAACTAAAGGTGTGTACCAACATGCCTGGCTTTTTGCCAGAGGGTTTTTTTTTTTGACATTTTATTCATTTTTATTCATTTATTTAGTATGCATGTGTCCAAATAGGATCTGAATTCCAACCTTAACACTCACACAAGAAGTTGGCATAATGGTGCATGCTTGTGAGCCCAGCTGGGCATAGGAAAAGGAAGGAGACAGTCAGGCTCCCTCTGGTTCTAGCCAGTCAGCAAACCCCAGGACCCTAGGCGAAACGGTGTCTCAAAAACCAAGATGGGCTGAGGAGTGAGGCCGGGAGAGATGGCTCTTGGTTCCTAGCGCTCTTCTGGAGGCGCCTCACAACGGAAGTCTGAGTCCAGGGAGGATCTCACACCTCTGGCTTCCTCAGGCAGTCACAATGTACATGTATATGCGCACATACGCTCCACAGAAGTACAAACACATAATTAAAAATAATGAAATTAAATATTTTTTTTTCCCAAGACAGGGTTTCTCTGTGTCACTTTGGCTGTCCTGGAACTAGCTCTGTAGACCAGACTGGCCTCGAACTCACAAAGATCTGCCTGCCTCTGTCTCCAGAGATTAAAGGCCTGTGCCGTCACCACCACCCAACATAAAATTAAATCTTAATAAGGTGTAGGCTGGTGGTGTATACACACACACAGGGACATGCACACACATGCAGAGACAAATGAGATGAAGGAAGGATATTCTCAACTAATTAAATCAACATCTAAACATTATAGAATATTATAAAATGTACAATTATGGAAATACTGCATTTTTCAACCACATTTATGAAAAAAAAAAGACTAGTCAGGTGTGATGCCCATGTATGACTCCAGTAGGCTCAGGTGGGGGGTGGGGAGGTGGGGGGTTGGGGGAGGGTGGAGAGGGGAGGGGGGAAACTGCTGCCAGTTTGAGGTCAGTCAGCCAAATAGCAAGACATTCTTTTTTTTTTTTAAGATTAATTTATTTATTATTATGTATACAGTGTTGTACCTGCATGTACACCTGCAGGCCAGAAGAGGGCATCAGATCACATTATAGATGGTTGCTGTGAATTGACTCAGGACCTCTAGAAGAGCAGTCAGCGCTCCTAACCTCTCAGCCATCCCCCAGCCAGCAAGACCTCCTTTATCTGAAAATTAACTAATTAATTAATTAATTAAAGTTTCAACAAAAACTGGGGTAAAAAGCCAGGCATGGTGGTCCACACTTTTAATCGCAGTAATGGGAGGTAGAAACAGGCGGAAATCTGAGGTCGAGGTCAGCCTGGTCTATAGAGGGAGTTCCAGGACTGCCAAGGCTGCACTGAAAAACCCCGTCTTGAAAACAGAACAGAACAGAACAAAACAAAAAGTGAATCTTTGCAGGTTGAGGTGGGACACTAGCGGCAGGAGGATCTCTGTGAGTTCGAGGCCAGCCAGGTCTACAAAACTGAGTCCAGGACAGTCAAGGCTCCACAGAGAAACCTTGTCTCAAAAAACAAGGAACCAACCAACAAACAAAAAACCCCAACCAAACAACAACAAGAAAGAAAGAAAGAAAAGAAAAGAAAAGGAAAGAAAAGGAAAGGAAAAAAAAAAAGTAAATTTAAAAAAATAAAGTAAGCCAGGCGGTGGTGGTACATGCCTTTAATCCCAGCACTCGGGAAGCAGAGACAGGTCAATCTCTATGAGTTCGAGGCCAGCCTGGTCTACAAAGTGAGTCCAGGACAGGCAAGGCTACACAGAGAAACCCTGTCTTAGAAAACAAAACAAAACAAAAAAAGTAATTTGCCGGGGGTGGGGGGTGGAGGTGGCTCATACCTTAATGCCAGCACTTGGGAGGCAGAGGCAGGTGGATCTCCCTGAGCTTGTAGCCAGCCTGGTCTACAGAAAAACTTCCAGGACAGTCAAGGCTACACAGAGAAACCCTGTCTTGGAAAACCAAATTAAACTGGGCGGTGGTGGCAGAGGCAGCAGATCCCTGTGAGTTCAAGGCCAGCCTGGTCTACAGACTGAGTTCCAAGACTGTTGGCTCTGTTTATTAACAATTAAACTTTATTATACAACCCAACTATCATATACAAGAAGGAAAAAAAGGTTAAAGGGACAGAATAGTAAACCTTTTGGAATCCGTTCCGCAGGACGGGTCCTTAGGTGTCTCTGTCCCAGGAGCTGGTCCGGTCCCTTCCTCTCTCTGCGTGCCCTGCTCGCCTTCACCTGTTGTTTTTTCTTTGCCCCACCTTCCCAGTCACAAGCAAAGGGCGGTCTCCTCCCTTCGAGGGTCAATTAGGAAAACAATAGCCACGGTGGGGTTCCCAGGTCGGCTTCCTGAATTCCAAGCCCAGGAAGGCTCCAAACAGTCTGTCACAAGGTATTCATGGCTTGCCCCAAGGGTAAAGCCTGCTAAGACTGCTTCCACCTGTGACAAAACTTAATCTTTCCCACACAAGACAGCTAGAGCTGTTACACAGAGAACCCCTGTCTCATAAAACAAAAACAAACAAATAAATAAATAGAATAATTAATTAGTTAATTAACTTGGAGAAATGGCTCAGTGGTTAAGAGCACTGGCTGCTCTTCCTGAGGTCCTGAGTTCAATTCCCAGCAACCACATGGCGGCTCACAACCATCTACAATGGGATTCAATGCTCTCTTCTGGTGTGCAAGCTCTATATGCAGATAGAATACTCATATACATAAAACTAAAGAAACAACGACCCCTGTGTGGTGGTTCAGCACTCGGGAGGCAGAGGCAGGTGATCTCTGAGTTTGAGGCCAACCTGGTCTACAAAGCAAGTCCAGGACAGCCAGGGCTACACACACAGAGAAAGCCTATCTCAAAAAACCAAAAATTTAAAAATAAAAAATAAAATAAAAAAAGGAACAAGCTTTAAAAAAAAAGAAATACAGCAAACATTTGTTCAAAAAATTAAGTTATTTAATAAGATCATTGATATGTGTATACATAATGTATATATATATAATGACATTGCCCCAAAACATGTGATAGTGAAGGGGCTCAGAGAAGCTAAAGAATACGGCTAGAAAAATGTCAGAACCAGCTCTACAACCTAGCTCACGGGCGTCGTTTCCCAGTTAACTCCCACACTCCAGAACTACCCTAGGTCTTCCATCATCTTTGGATAGTGAGTCCGGGCAGACAGGTCTATGAGATTGTCCACGGCACACTGTGGAGGTGCTGCTGAAGAGCAGGTTGGGGAGGTCAGGGTCCACACGGAGTAAAGACTCGCGTTACACAGATGGCAAAGCGTCCACTTCCCAACATAAAATCTATCTCGCAGTGAACACCGGATTTCACGCATTTATTTACTTCCCTTTCCAAGCTGGGGACCGCTGTGGCTCCCTGGGGTTTGTGGAGAGGAAACCAAGTGGGAACCACACAGACGGCTAAGGTGGGGGAGGAGAAGTCACTTCAAGACCCTCTGGACCGAAGTACCTTTCTCTCCCTTCCCGCACCGTCCAGCAATAACTCAAGAGAAATCAAGGGGCGGCGTTGGGAGGGTTTGGGGGCGTTAGGGGGGTTGGGGGAAGTAGGGGGACGAAGCGAATGCGCAGGCGCAGTGAGGAGCTCATCTCAGCCCTTGCTTTTTCTTGGGGCGGCCGCGCTGCACCGCCTCCTGAGCGGCCGGGCTGTCCCCGCTGTCGCCGCTGGCAGGCCGGCGCACCACGCGCCGCGCCACCTGGTATTCGGGTTCGCCCACGCGCGGTGTAGCCCGGAGCAGGTACTGGCCGCCGCGCCGGGTGACGCGCACGTCGGTGCGCGGGTAGGTGCCGTACACGCGCCGCAACTCGCGGCGCACCGTGTCCGGGAGCGGCAGGGGCGGCCCCCGCGTGCGCTCCACGCGGCCCCAGCGCAGCTGCAGCTGCAGGCTGCTGCCCTCGGGCCACGGCGCCCAGCGCTCGGTGTCGGTCGGGGGCTGGGATGACGCGGACACGCCGGAGGCGGGGAACAAGGAACCAGGGGCCGCGGCACCGGGCGGCGGGAAGGCCCACCACGGCGGCCTGGAGACCAGGGCCGCGGCCGCACCGTGGAAGCAGTGGAATTCTCTCGGGGCCGCGCTCAGCCCCGGCGGCCGGCTGCAGAAGTTGTGGGTCTGGATGGGTGGCAGCAGCAGAGGGGCGGGCAGGTAGGTGTAGTTGACGGTCTGCAGCCCAGGAGGCCAGGCGCCCTCCCCGGGCGGCAGGCAGATGTAGGAGTACATGGCCTGACCCTCAGGCGGCGAGCATTCTCACGGGATCCAGACCTATGGTGGATGGGTGTATGGATACATAATTCCTAACAACCACGTGCCGCTGGACCCCGTTCTTAGGTCTTTCGTGACTGCCCCGATGGCTTTGAGAAACCTTTCGAGAGTCAGGCGCTGTGCTCCTCACCTCATCAGTTATTTCCAGGCTGGAGATATTGGTCTGTTGCTCATAGAGCCCCAGATATGCATAAAGCCCTGGGTTCGACCCCCCAGCACCATGTAAACCGGATGTGATGGCTCCTGCCTGGAGAGGCAGGAAGGCCAGGAATTCGGGTCATCCTGTCTGAGAACAGCCTGAACTACACGAGGCCCTCTCTCAAAACAGTTTCGAGCCCTCAGCCCCTGCTATGCGTCCCGCTTTAACATTCACTTGCCTCTTTCAGCTTAGTGGGATTGTTCGCCAGCCTTTGGGAGAGCCAGAACAGTCCAGAACGGAGCTTCTCTCCACTGCTTTTCAGTTGTGTTTTCCCCTCCAATGTCCAGCCCCTGCCACACCTCCCTGTTACTAGGCAGCAGAGAGAAACACCTTGAGTGGCCTAGGAGCCAGCCAGCCTGTAATTGATGTAGACACTAGGGTGCAGTGGCCCCAAGGTATAGCCACAGACCTCCCCCCCCCCCCCCAGAACACCGAACACTTCGCACCTCTTTCCCGCCAAGTCCCATGGTGGCTCACAGACACCTCCAACTCCACGTTCAGGGGATCTGGCCTCTAAGGGTCCCTACACGCAAAGCTCATAAACTTATGCAAGCAGACTTGTAATGTGAATAAAATAAGTTCTAAGTCTTAAAAGAGCAATCTGGATTACAAAGGAGCCCAGTGTAGTTTGAAGGACTTCAAACATGGAAGAGGTCCAGAGTCATACCGATGCCATCCAGAGAAGACTCCCCACCGTTGTTGGCTTTGTAGACTGAGTGGTTATCATGAGCAAGGAGCTTCTAGAAATCAGAAAGTATAAGACAACAGGTTCAACCACAAAAGCCCACCGAGGGGAAAGGAGCCCAGCCAACACCTTCCTTTTAGCCAGTGGGACCCATTTAGACTTTCAGCCTCCACAACTGCTAAATTTGTCCTGTCCGCAGCCATTACGTTTTCAGTTTGACATAGCACCAAAGGAACTGCTGATTTTATAACTTATGTAACTTTGTCCCCCTGGAACCAGCACCTGAGGAGTGCCCTCGGTTACCTGTGGGTTGCTCTTATCCCAGCCAGGATAAGTGCCAGACAACACTCAAGCTGGGCCTGAGCAGGGAAGAGCGACTTGAGCTTCCTATGGGCACCTTTACGCTTTGCTGGCCTGGCGGGAGGGTGGCTTAGGCACAATGAGGAAAGTAGGAATCAAGCTGTGAGTTGGTGTATATTCACCCTGATTCTAAAAATACCCTCATATTTTGGGGATGCTGTGCTTTCTTTAAAAAAAAAAAAGAAAAAAGAAAATATTTAGCCAGGCGTGGTAGCTCATGCCTGTAATCCCAGCACTTGGAAGGGAGAGGCAGGTAGATCTCAAAAATAAATAAATAAATTAAATAAAATCATAAATTTAAAGAGTTCCTGGCCAGCCAGCTAGAACCCATCTCAAAAGTCCCCACCCCCTCCCCCAGTGGAGAGCTAGCTCAGCAGTTAAAAGCACTGCCTGTTCTCCCAGAGGACCCTTGTTCCCAGCACCTACATAACAGCTTACAAACATCCATCTGTAACTCCAGGCTCAGATCTCTGTGGGCTCCTGCACGCACATGGTGCTCAAACAAATATTCAGGCACATTTCAGGCTGTGTGTGGGAGCCTGGGGCACGGGGAGCCCCAGTCACTGAGCACGCAGTCATAGAAGAAGTGAAGTCAGGAGACGGAAGGAGCTTGCTTTTTGATAGTGGTGTGTGAGTCATGGTCTTTACAGTTAGTCAGACCAATGCATTCCTTTTTGTTTAAGCTGCTTTGAATGCCTTGTTCCTTCCACCCCACCCCAGTGATACACACTTGAGTACTTTCTCTCAGCATCTTGTGAAACGTTTGAATACAGCAACCTTAGTTTCAGTTAGGGAGCCTCGTGATCAAAGTAGTAAGTAAAGTAAATGGGAGAGATACCCCAATAACAAGGAACAAGGAACTCTGGGAGAATAGGAGAGGGCCTAGGACAGAGAGGCAGGAGGCCTAGGAGGGAATTTAAAGGGCACTACTTGTGTTATTGTCTTCTTCAAGGACTGAAGGGGTCTGGCAGGGGGTTTTGCCTCCAGGACCACAGTATCATAGCAACTGATCACTTTGTCTCCAACATTTGAAGGCTGAGGGGCCTGAGTGTAACCATGGGGCATAAAAATAAGCATGAAGGTGCCGGGCGGTGGTGGTGCACGCCTGTAAGCCCAGCAGTTGGGAGGCAGAGGCAGGCGATTGCTGTGAGTTCAAGGCCAGCCTGGTCTACAAAGTGAGTCCAGGATAGTCAAGGCTACACAGAGAGACCTTGTCTCCAAAAAAAAAAAAAAAAAAAAAAGCACAAAAGACTCAGGTCTTTCTTCTGAGTCACTCTTCCAAGTCCTCCCTGTCCTACCATTTTATCCCCAAGGACGGCTAAAGAAAGACTCAAGGGGGTCGGGCGTGGTGGCGCACGCCTTTAACCCCAGCACTTGGGAAGCAGAAGCAGGAGGATCTCTGTGAGTTCGAGGCCAGCGTTGTCTACAAAACGAGTCCAGGACAGCCAAAGCTAACACAGAGACCCTGTCTTGAGAAACAAAATAAAACAAAAAAGGAAAGACTCAAGACTTGCTTTGTTTGGTTTGGTTCGTTTTTTAGTTTTTCTTTTTTTCTTTTTTTTCTTTTTTTTGCCTCGAACTCACAGCGATCCGCCTGCCTCTGCCTCCCGAGTGCTGGGTTAAAGGCGTGCGCCACCACACTCGGCTTCAAGGCTTGCTTTGAAGTGAACGCGTGCGCGGACCAGAGAGAAAAGCATAAGGAAAACCTGTAACACATTTTACAAAGGGCTGAATTCTGACTTTTGGTCCTCCTCTCACAGCCAGGAAAACATCTGTGGAGAGAAGGGGTGGGGATGGCTGAGAAATGTCCGTTTCCAGATCAGGACTGCGTTCCGGAGCAGGAGGGGTTTTAGCAGCTGTTTAAATCTAGAAGAGAGAAACGTGCGTGGCTTAGACAGGGTGAATAGGCTGAGCGTGACCTGGCAGCAGCAATCTTGAATTGTCACTGATGATTGTTCTAGGAAGATTTTCCTGAATAGTTCCTCAGCGCATTAGCAACAGACAAACCATTAGAAGGGCATGTGGAGGGCTGGAGAGATGGCTCAGAGGTAAAGAGCACTGCCTGCTCCTCCAAAGGTCCTGAGTTCAATTCCCGGCAATCACATGGTGGTTCACTACCATCTATAGTGAGATCTGGTGCCCTCTTCTGGTGGACAGGTGTATGTGCATTCAAAACACTGTACTTAATAAATAAATCTATTTTTAAAAATTAGAGGATCTGAGTTCAGCTCTCAGCACCAATGTGCTGGCTCAGAACTGTCTGTAACTCCAGTCCCATGAGATCTGATGCCCTCCTCTATCTTCTCTAGGCATTAGGCATGAACATGGTACACATACATACATGCAGGCAAAACACTCATACACTAATAAACAGAAAAAATAACTTTTAAAGATTGAGCTGGGTGGTGATGGCTCATAACTTTAGCCCTAGCGCTCAGGAGGCCGAGGCAGGGCCGATTTCTGAGTTCACTAAGCTGGTTTACAAAGAGTTCCAGGACAGCCGGGGCTACACAGAGAAACCCTGTCACAAAAAACCAAGGGGTTGAGGGTGGAGGAAGCAGGGACGTTCTGACTAGGATGAAGTGACTTTTATCCTAATCACAAATGACACACGCTCCTAACTCACACTGGAGGGATCCAGGTGTATCAGGACCATTGTTTGTGTCTGCAAGTCTTGGAATAAATTTCATTCTGCAATTTTCTATCTGTATGTGTGTTTTGCTTCCATCTCACAGCACATTGGAACAAGTCGTTATATACTTGGATGGGGTTATTTCAGAACAGGGGGTGCACAGAGGAGGGCCTGAAGGAGCAGAGGAAGAAGAACGCCTAGTAAAGTGTGGGTGCCAGGACAATGTGGGGGTCCCTGAGGACTGGGTTGAACAGGCTCCTGTGGGACCATTTGCTGTGGTAAGCCCTTTGCTGTGTTGTCACAAAACTGAGCAGGGACAATATTCCTGCTGCATAAAAATTAGCGGCAGCAAAAGGCACAGGGGTCAGCAGCACTTATCCTCCTGCACTTTCCTTGCCCCTTTGAGACAGTCTTATGTAGCCCTGGAAGTCACTGGCTAGCCAAGAATGGCCTTGAAATGACCCTGATGCCAAGTGCTGTGGTGACAGGTATACCCAGCCATGCTCACTTTATCCTGAACTGAGCCAGAGACTCACATATGCTAGGCAAGGACTCTGCCACCTGAGCTACAGTCCCCTGAATTTTTTTTTCTGCTAGGCTCTATGCAGCCCTCGTTGGTCTCAAACTGTGACCCCAATGCCCCAGGTGCTGGGGCTACAGGCGTGCGACCTGAAGTGCGGAAGAGGAAGGACACCCCTGGGACTCAGGAGAGGAAGGGTCTGGCCTGTTTGGGCATCTGATTGGTTGAAATTTGTTGAAGGCCAGGCATGATGTCATGCATCTTTACTCCCAGCACTTGGGAGGCAGAGGCAGGTGAATCTCTGTGAATTCAAAACCAACCTGGTCTACAAAAGTGAGCTCCAGGACAGCTGGGACTGTTAAATAGACAAACCCTGTCTCAAAAAGACAAACAACCAAAGATCTGTTGACTTTGCATCTGAACCTCAGATTTTTCTTTGGTTGGTTGGTTTTCTAGACAGGGTTTCTCTGTTTAGCTGTAGCTGTTCTGGACCTTGCTCTGTAGACCAGGCTGGCCTTGAAAGCAGAGATCCACCTGCCTTTGCCTCCCTAGAGCTGAGATTAAAGGCACCTGCTGCTGCCACCACCGCCACCTGTCACAGCCACCACCCAGTGATTATGTTCATCTCTAAGTGGAAATAATAGCATCTACTTGCCGTGTATAATTTGAGGAAGACACATTCAAATCAGTGTACCTATTAGGCAAGGTACATAATAGTGTTTCTTTCATTTGTGTGTATCTCTAGCCCTGTTTTGTTTTGTTTTGTTTTTCAGTTTGAGATAGAGCTTAAATTCACTCTGTATTCAGCACAGACTAGCTTTGGACTTTTTCTTTTAGACTCACCTTTCTGTGTGGCAAGAATTACAGACCATGCCTTTAATCTCACCAGCTAGGAGACAGAGATTAGCAGACCTCTGCATAGTGAATACCAAAAGAGCCAGAGCCACACAGACAAATCCTGTCTCATAAAAACAAACAAACAAATGACAGCAACAAAAACAATTACAGACCTGCGTTATCAGGCATTGAGTTTCTTTTTTTCTTCTAATTATTTTTTGTTGTTGTTTGTTTGTTTTTCGAGACAGAGTTTCTCAGCCTTGGCTGTCCTGGACTCACTTTGTAGACCAGGCTGCCTCTCGAGTGCTGGGATTAGAAATTCTCGCCCTCTGACATTAGGAATGGAGAAAAGGAGGGGAGCGTCCCCAAGAATAACTTCATTTGAGTTGAAATGACAATTTTCTTGGAGGTAAAAGAGAGGGGATAAGTCTGTCAGGAATCCAGGCAACCTGCTCCTGTTGGCGGATACCCAATTTCTTTTGGGTCCTTAAGGGAAAGAGCCCAAGACAAACATGGCAGCGACAGCCTCAGGCGCGGTCACCTGCCAGAGCAGCGATCGGGAGAGCCGCGCGGAGCCAATAGCTGGGAAGGGGCGGGGGGGAGAGACCGGGGAAGCCCAAGGCTGCTAACGCGCAGGCGCGCTGGCTGGCACCTGGCTCTCGGCAGCCGCGGAATTAAGCAACGCCTGCCAGGATTGCGGTGAGCTGCTGGCCCGCGGCCCGGGAGAGGGGGCTGGAGCCGGCCAGACTCGGGGGGTTGGGAGGTGTCGATCTGATACAAAGGACAAGCCCGAGGTGGGGCGGGAATGCGTTGTGGGGTGAGAGTCATTGGGACAGTTTGCAGGGTTCTTTGAGGTGTCAGATCGTGAACTGGAAAATTCTGGGGTCAGGAGGAGTTGGGTTCAAGGCACAAGCGTAGAAAGCCTGCAGATGGGCTGTGTTGGGGGTAAGGAAAAGGGATGCACCATCCAGGTTGCCCCCCCCCCCCCCCGAGGAAACCGAGTTCATGAATGCGATGTTTCAGGCAGGGATTCACTCACTGACCTAATGGCCCTTAACCCTGGTGGCACTGTAGAGCCACTTGGAAAGCTCTAAAGATTATCCGGCATCACCTCCAGAAACCCCAATGTTAGTGGTCTGAGTGAGGCCGGAGCCTAGGTGTTTGAGAGTAGGTGGTTTTAATGAGCAAACGAAAAGAAAACCACTACACGTGTTTCTGAGTGAAAAGCTCCTGGGTTGATTCCCAGGTCCTCAGGGACTTAGAAGTAGCTTGCGATTTTGAGGTGAATCGGTTGACACTTTTGTGCCACCACAGGATCCTGTGAAGGCGGAAGAAAGTCCCTCTCACCAGGGTTGGAAGCCCCATTTTTTCCATCTGAGGAGGGTGAACCTGTTAATTTGGGGGAAAAGAAAGAGTAAGGGTTCCTGCAACAGCTCTCCTGGGGCTACACCATGCTGTGAAGAGGCTGACCAGGGAGTGAAACGGAGCCAACAATCCAATCAGCTGCTGGCTGAGAAAATGGCACGCTTAATATTTGCTTTGCTATTATGATTTGAAATTCTACCTGTTGGTTTGGTACCCCATGCCCCAGCACAGGCAGGAAACAGATTCCCACTCTCCACAGGTGTGCCTATCAGTGTTAATGTTCAGCCTTAACCTAATACTGCTAACACCCAGTTACTCAGTAGTGTTTCCCCACTGTGGTCTTTCCAGGTCTGTCCTTCAGGGAGTGGGAAATCACCCACCCTCCAGGCCCTTACACTCACCAGAGGTTGCTGGAGTTTGCTAGTCCCTTCCTGTTCTTTGTCTCCCAGGAACCTTGCCTAGTAAACTGCTAGGGGAGAGATTTTATCAAGTTGCCCTGGAGGGCTCTTAAACAGAGAAGTGCCTTTGTGGTCTGCTACCCTCAGTTGGTGCCTTCCATCTTGACAGAATCTTGTTGGAGGCTTAAGAACTCCTTCTAGCCCGGCCCCTTTTACCGCCTGGGCCACCTTCTACCCGGAATGTTTTCTTAGCGCGGTGCTGTGTCCTTGGTGAAAGCATAAAACTGTTACTGCTGGCTTTTATCAACACTCCTGTCTGTTTATCTGTGGCCTTGCTCCACATGTGTTCTCCGAGGGACTGCAGGGTGCCAGAGTGCCTGCTTCTCCAACTCCCACAGCCAAACAAATCACCCAGGGTGGCTGGTGTGGTGGCGCACGCCTGTAATCCCAGCACTCAGGGAGGCAGAGGCAATCAGAGCCCTGTGAATTTGGGGCCAGCCTGATCTACAGAGTGAGTCCAGGACAGCCAAGGCTACACAGAAAAACCCTGTTTCATAAAACAAAAACAAACAACAACAACAACAACAAAAAAAACCCCAAAACCAAAGCGCAACAGGCAGTGTGGGTGCTGTGAGTGTTCCTCTGACTGCCCTGTCTAAGGAGAGGACACCTACATTGGCCTTTTGGGGACAATGGATGCAGCAGGTGTTCTTTGAGCACTTGCTGTGTGGTCCAGGAGCTCAGGGAGGAATCTGCAGTGGCACTGGCATATAGCCTTGCTCTTCAGGAGCTTGTGAGCTGGAGGAAATAAGGAAAGCATTTGTTTTTTGGGTATGGGGGACCTGACCTGGCCTGGGCACTGGCGGAGCAGGATTTGACAAGATGGTGGAAGGGGATGCATGGTCAAGTAAGAAGTGCTCAGATCTGTAGTCAGAGCCTATTTTGACTCTTGGTTCCAGCACCTCATGGTTTGTGACTCTGGGCCAATCACCTAGCCTTCAGACTTCCGAGCCTTGTTCGCTTCTATAAAATGTAGATGAGAGGGCTGGGGAAATGGCTCAGCAGTTAAGAGCACTGTTTGCTTTTCCAGAGGTCCTGAGTTCAATTCCCAGGTGTGGTGCCCTCTTCTGTGCAGGTGTACTTGCAGGCAAAGTGCTGTATACATATAATTTTTTTAAAATTTTATTTATTTATTTATTTATTTATTTATTTATTTCGTCTCTATGTCACCCTAGCTGTCCTGAATTCACTTTGTAGACCAGGCTGGCTTCTAACTCACAGAGATCTACCACCTGCCTCTGCCTTCCGAGGGCTGGGATTAAAGGCGAGAGCCATCTTGCCTGGCAAATAAATAAATCTTAAAAAAAAAAAAAACATAGTTGGGAATAGTAAGTGCACTGTGAAGGGTTCTTGGCAGTGGATGTGGAAGCCAGGCAGTCCTAAATGCCTAAGAGCCAGCACATAGTCACAGCCAGCTTTTCTGGATGGAAAGTACCATATGAATCAAACTGTGGAGGTGGCATTTAAAAGAAAATTTGGAGGAGACACTATTGAATACTTCAACGATAACTTAGCAGGGTGTGGTGGTATATACCTCTACTTCCAGCACTGGAGAGGCTGAGGCAGGGGAATTGCCACAAGTATGAGGCTGGCCTGGTCTACCTAGGGAATTTCAAGCCAGCAAAACAGACATAGTGAAATCCTATCTCAAAGAATTTAGTTATATATTTGCCAGAAGGGTCCCTGATTTTTTAATGTGATGTGGTGTGTGTGTGTGTGTCACAGTGAATGTGTAAAAGTCAGAGGACAACCTCAGATATTGGTCCTCACCATCCATTCTTTAAAAAAACTTTTTTTTTTTTAAAGATTTTACTTATCATATAGTATTCTGCCCAAATGTGTGCCTGCAAACCAGAAGAGGGCACCAGATTTCATTATAGATGGTTGTGAGCCATCATGTGGTTGCTGGGAATTGAACTCAGGACCTTTGGAAGAACAGCCAATGCTCTTAACCTCTGAGCCATCTCTCCAGCCCTTAAAAAAAAACTTTTCATGTTTGTTTGTTTGTTTGTATTTTTTCAAGACAGGGTTTCTCTGTGTAGCCTTGGCTGTCCTGGATTCACTTTGTAGACCAGGCTGGCCTCAAACTCACAGCGATCTGCCTTAATTGTCTACTGAGTGCCTGGCCCTACAACATTTTAAAAAAATTATTATTAATTTTATCTGTATGTGTGTTACCCAGGTGTATGCATGTGTGTCCTCTGTATGCAGGAACCCATGGAGGTCATAGGATGGCAGTGGATTCCCAGGAACGGGAGTTACAGGCAGTTGTGAGTTGCCGTGTAGGTACTGGGGTCTTACTCAAAGCGTTCCTAACCACTGAACCATCCCTCCAGCCCCTCACCTTCCATGGGTACTGTGGCTCCAGCGCAGGGTTTGGGGCTTGCTCGGCAAGAGCTTTTACACTTTGAACCATATCCCCAGTTCCTAGCTGCTTCTTACAAGTTATGAAACCCAGTAAGAGCTATTGTTTATGGAGAGTCTGCGCTTTCTGTTCCTTTTGTATTTGAGCCCCACTTTAAGAGAGTTGGTACTAAGATCCCCAGGGAGTAGCTGGCCCAAGGCCATCAACTAGGCTATTCTCAGGACAGGCCTCCAGCTCTTGTTCAAAGTGAGGTATGCAGGGGAAGAGTCGGCGTGGTTGCTGGTTATAGGTTACTGGATATGAAGTTTACGCAGCCAGGACAATGTGAGCCCGGTGCAATTCTGCGGTGGGGCCTCTGTTCTCTTGCGAAGTGGGTTGTGGGTAGGAAGATCAGAGGCAGAAGGCTGTTTGCTGATGGAGGAGTAGAATCGGAAGGAGCAACACGCCATGGCACCCTCCTCCCGGAGCCTCTCCAAGGCTGGCTCACCCGGATGGAAAGCTCTGCCTCCACCTGAGGTCTGTGATGGTGGCTGTCGCTGGAGTTCTTCCTGGGTGTTCTGGTTTACAGGCTTCCTCTCTGACTCCTGTGTCCACGTTTTTTCCCTGCCCTTCCCTTCTTACTTAAGAGACGGCGCTGGCTCCTAGGATACCCCACCAGCCCTGACGGAGTCTTCTTTAAGAAAAAGCTAGACTTGGGAGTAGAGGCTGGCAGACTTTTGTGAGTTCCAGGCATCCTGGTCTAAAGTTCCAGGCTACATAGTGAGATCGGTCTCAAGAAAGGAAAAGCTGGTTTCTGAGCAGCTGCCGTGTTGTGTGCGTCGTGCTGGGTTTCCTCGGGCGGTAGTTTAATGCTGCCCCGGCCCTGTACAGACAGCTCTTAGCTCTGCGTCTTTCACGTTCCGTAGTAGTAAATGACTAGGTCAAGCGCCCCCTGTGGGAGGAAGGAGTTGTGATTCGGACCCTCCCCCTTCTAAGGCATCATGCCCTCTCTGAGGTCTTGTACACTCACCTCAGCAGGGCTTGGGACCTTTTCCAGTGACAAGGGCCCGTCACCGTGTAGGAGTGGCTTCCACAAAGGCAGTGGTTTTGACCAGAGGAGCTATGAGAGTGGTGAGGTGACTGTCTTAGTTACTGTTTTATTGCTGTGAAGAGACACCACGGCCAAGACAGCCTTTATAACTGGGGGTTGGCTTACAGTTGCAGTGGGTTGGTCCATTAGCATCATGGGTGAGGAGCAGGCAGGTGCTAGATCAGTAGCTGGGTCCACAGGCAGAGAGAGAGCATGGCCCTGGCATGCCCACCCCTAATGACACACCTCCCCCAACAAGGCCACACCTCCTAATCCTTTTAATCCTTTCAGTCTCTTCTACTTCTTGGTGACAAGCATTCACATTCATGAATCTATGGGCAACATTCATATTCAAACTACCACAGTGACAGTGACCTGAGTTAGGGATAGTAATGCTTTGTGGTTCAAAAGGTCCCAAAGCCACATTTTCTGTGCTCTCTCTCACTCTCCCTCCCTCCCTCCCTCCCTCCCTCCCTCCCTCCCCCTCTCTCTCTCTCTCTCTCTCTCTCTCTCTCTCTCTCTCTCTCTCTCTCTCTCTCGTATATGTATGAGAGTGTTTGTGTGTTAAGACATGGTCTCAAGCCAGGTGATGGTGGCACAGGCCTTTAATCCTAGCACTCAGGAGGCAGAGGCAGAGGCAGGCAGATCGCTGTGAGTTCCAGGACAGCCTGATCTAAGACAGCTAGGGATACACAGAGAAACTCTGTTAAAAAAAAAAAAAAGCACTACCTGCTCTTCCAAAGGACCGGGGTTCAATTCCCAGCACTCACATGGCTGCTCACAACTGCCTGTGTCCCCAGTTCCAGGCGATCTGACAACTTTGCCCCAATGCACATAAAATTAAAACAAAAACAAAAAAGCCCCTGAGGTGGTGCACACCTGTGACCCCAGCACTCAGAGAGGCAGAGGTAGGTGGATCTCTATGAGTTCTAGGCTAGTCTGGTCTACAGAGCGAGTTCCAGGAAAACCAAGGCTATAAAGAGAAACCCTGTCTCAAAAAAGCCAAAGAAAACAAAACCAACCCCCCAAAAAACAACAACAACAAAAATAAATATAGGGTCATACTAAGTTGCCCAGGTTGGCTCTGAACTTCTTTTGTTTTGTTTTGTTTTTGTTTCGTTTTGTTGTTTTGTTTTTTGTTTTTGAGACAGGGTCTCTCTGTGTAGTCTTGGCTGTCCTGGACTCTCTTTGTAGACCAGGCTGGCCTCGAACTCACAGCGATCCGCTTGCCTTGCCTCTGCCTCCCGAGTGCTGGGATTACAGGCTGCGCCTCCATGCCCGGCTGGCTCTGAACTTCTTATTGTTGTTGTTTTTGGTTTTTTAAGACAGGATTTCTCTGTGGACCAGGCTGGCCTGGAACTCACTCTGTGGACCAGGCTGGCCTGGAACATATGGACATCCAGCTGCCTCTGCCTCCCAAATGCTGGGAGTAAAGGTGTGTGGCACCACACCCAGCAGGCTGTAGCTTCCTGAGTGTCTGGAATTACAGGGTTGTACCTGGAGAGTGAGAAGTCTGGACTCTGCTAGCTCACAGGTGCAGACAGGAAGGGAAAGAACCAGCAAAAACAAAGGCCTTGTCAGAGGAAAGGGAGACTGAGCAGGGAGTGGCCCAATCAGGGCGACTTGTAGGGTAGGCAGGCTCGGGTCTTGGTTTTATTGGGGCTGGGGGTGGGGGGGGGGTGGGGAACAGCCTTGGAGGACTAGGGCAAAGGGCGTACAGGATATGACTGGTGAGGGAGAGTGTGTGCAACTTCTGAACCATGTAGCCTTGGGACGAAGCCAGAGTTTTTCTGAGAATCACCCTCAGTGTCGTTAGGCTACCATAGCAAATGACACAAACTGATGGCTTAAAGCTCAGGGCTGGAGGGTAAAAGTCTGCATTCAAGGCCTGAGCAGGGTCAGGATTCTGCAGAGGCTCCAGGGAACAGTCCTTCCTTGTCTGGCTAGCTTGTGGAAGCCCGCTGGTGAGCCTCAGCACTCCTTGGCTTGTGGCTGCAGTACTTCAGCTGCAGAAAGATGAAGGCAGGCTCCGTCCAGCTTCGACATCAGCTGGGGGAAACTGAGGTGGGGCGTGAATCCTGTGGCTCGCTGGCTGGTGACCCTGTAGACCTTCTCTGAGAGTAACCTTCCAAGCCAGAACTGATTGTTACCGGCAATAGCTTCCACTGATGGTGGCAAGCTGGGGCTAGGGCTGATGGCTCCTACAGGGGCTTCCACTGATGGTGGCAAGAGTTTAAAATAGAAAGGGAAAGGAGGAGAGAAACTCCCCACCACCACCATGCACGAGCGCACACAGGCACACGCGCACACACACACACACATACACACACACACACACACTTACACTTGACGATGAAGTAAGACACTCCAGCAGGTAGGTTTAAATAAACTTCTTCTATTTCTTACTTTACAATTCATATACCTACCTACCTACATACATACATGTATATATACATACATACACACACACCTTGGTGGATGGAAAAGATTCCAACCCAACCTTACCCACATACACACATCTTTGTGGATGGAAAAAGATTCCAACAACGTTCTTATTTCTCCCGTAGCTTATATAGCGCAGCAAGATCTTTCAAGCAGTACAAAAATCACAATGTGTTTACATTCTGTTTCTCCATAAATAAATGATTACAATGGATATACGTAAGAAAATCATATTCCCCAATACCTTCACATGATCAAATGTTTTATGTATTATAGGTGAGGAACAAACATGAATAACAAATTATTTCTAAGAACCCACATATATATTTGTATACATAAGCAACTTGTTACATATTAACAGAGTATAAGCAAACAAGGTAATTTCTCAGCCAGCTTTTCTTTACTGGCAGGCTGCAATTTGCGGTTACAAAGAAGGAATCAATTATCTTAAGATGTAATCTTATAAAGATCTTAAAGGAATCACAAATCTAAACTCCTATATAAAAATAATATACTTTAAGTCCTAAAGGTGCTTACCTACTCATTAATATGTTTTATTAAATCATATGAGGAAGCTCAGAGCAGAAAAATAGAATAAGGAAATCAATCGTCATCTCAGTCACCAGCCCAGCTTGAAAGTCACGTCAGCCCATGCTGCTATGGGCCATTGTTCTTGCTTTGCCAACCTCAAAAAGTCCCTAACTTTACTAATAAGAGTGTACTTTCTCTTAACTTCAATTGTTCCCTAAGATTTCCTGGATCAGGGCCAATAGCAAAAACATCTTTACCTCATTTTGCTAAACAATATTTTTCCCTGAGATTTTCTACATCAGAGCCACTAGCAAAAACATCTTTATTTAACCTTGTTGACCAATCTATTTTTCTAAATTCTTTTTTTTGTTTTTTTGTTTTTCGAGACAGGGTTTCTCTGTGTAGGCTTGGCTGTCCTGGACTCCCTTTGTAGACCAGGCTGGGCCTTGAACTCACAGCGATCCACCTGCTTCTGCCTCCCAAATGCTGCGATTAAGGGCGTGCAACACCACCGCCCGGCTCCAAATTCTTCCTAAGAGTAATGATCAAAGGTGGTGGTTGAATCATTAATCTGCTCTAGCAGCAATGCCTGAAAGAGATCAAGCATTGTTATTGCATATGCCTATGATACTGCCCAGTGAGGGGCTGGAAACCCCTTTATAGCACTCACACAATTCACATATTAAAGGGATTATAAAGACCACAAAGGTAACAAGCAGAGCTGTGCTGCATAACAGCGTGAAGTCCTCACGGCAGCGTGAAGTTCTCAGGTTATGCCTCACCGAGACACACCCAGCATGGGGCCACATTCCATGCGTTCTAGAGCTGGTTTTTGTTTTTTGTTTTTTTTTTTCAGGCCAGAAGAAGGAACCAGATCTCATTATAGATAGTTGTAAGCCAACATGTGGTTGCTGGGAATTGAACTCAGGACCTTTGGGAGAGCAGGCAGTGTTCTTAACCTCTGAGCCATCTCTCCAGTCTTCTAGAGCTGCTTTGCTGTTCCTCCTGCATGGCCCCCAACAATCCTCACATGACCATCTTTTCTTTTTTAAATTTACTTATTTTATACATATGAGTGCTCTACCTTCACACGCACTAGAAGAGAAAAATCAGATCTCATTACAGATGGTTGTGAGTCCCTGTGTGGCTGCTGGGAACTGAGCTCAAGACCTCTGGCAGAGTAGTCAGTGCTCTTAACCACTGGACCATCTCTCCAGCCTGACCATCTTTTCTTGCTGTCTTTGGGTTGCTGTTACTATTAGCTTTGTGTTATTATTGCTGTGTTGAAACACTGTGGCTGCCGGGCTTGGTGGTGCATGCCTTTAATCCCAGCACTTGGGAGGCAGAGGCAGGAGGATCGCTGTGAGTTTGAGGCCAGCTTGGTCTACAAAATGAGTCCAGGGCAGCCAAGGTTACACAGAGAAACCCTGTCTTGAAAAAGAAAAAGGAGGAGGAGGAGGAGGAGGAGGAGGAGGAAGAGAAGGAGGAGAGGCTGGAGAGATGGCTCAGAGGTTAAAAACACTGACTGCTCTTCCTAGAGGTCCTGAGTTCAATTCCCAGCAACCACATTGTGGCTCATAACCATCTATAAGGTGATCTGATACCCTCTTCTGGCATGCAGATATACATGCAAGCAGAGTGCTGTATACATAATAATAAATAAATAAAAATTTAAAAAGAAGAAAAAGAAAGAAAGAAAACACTGTGGCCAAAAGCAAGTTAAGTAGGAAAGGGTTTATTTGGTTTATGCGTCCACATCCACAGTCCATCACTGAAGGACGTCAGGACAGGAATTGGAACCTCACAGGGACCTGGAGGCAGGCGCTGATGCAGAGGCCATGCAGAGTGATGCTGACTGCCCTGTTCCCATGGCTTGCTCAGCCTGCTTGCTTTTTTGCTTGTTGTTCTTGTTCTTGTTGTTTTGAGACAGGGTTTCTCTGTGTAACAGCTCTGGCTGTCCTGGAACTTGCTCTGTAGACCAGGCTGGCCTTGAACTCACAGAGATCCACCTGCCTCTGCCTCCCAAGTGCTGGGATTAAAGGCATGCGCCACCACTGCCAGACCAGCCTGCTTTCTTACAGAACACAGGACCACCAAGCCAAGGAAGGCACCATTCACAGTGGGCTGTAGCATCCCCCACCAATCACTAATTAAGAAAATGTCCTACAGCCATATCTTATGGAGGCACTTTTCAATGAAGTTCCCTCCTTTCAGTTAACGCTAATTTGTGTCAAGCTGACATAAGACTAGCCAGCTCTCTTGATATTTAGGGTTTTTTTTCCTTTTTTCTTTAAGGTTTATTTTCCTTATTTTATGTGCAGGGTATTCTGCCTGCATGCACAGATGTGTGCACCACATGCATATGCCTGGGAATGGATCTCTGGAACTGGAGTTACAGACAGTTGTGAGCTGCTATGTGGGTGCTGGGAATTGAACCTGGGGTGCCTCTCTCTCTCTCTCTCTCTCTCTCTCTCTCTCTCTCTCTCTCTCTCTCTCTGTGTGTGTGTGTGTGTATATATATATATGACAGGGTTTCTCTGTGTAGACTTGGCTGTCCTGGAACTCACTCTGTAGACCCCAAGTGCTGGGATTAAAAGCGTGAGTCACCACTGCCCAGCTCAGTTTTCATTTTAATAAGGACTGGTCACACCAATTCAATATGACTTTATCTTAATTTAGTTTCAAGTCTTAATTTGGGTTCTGTATCCACGTAGGGTCTCATTCATAGGTTTCTCATCTCCCACCTATGCCTGGGATAGAACCCGGGACCTTGTAGATGCTAGACTAGTGCTCTACCACTGAGCT
This sequence comes from Acomys minous, assembly GCF_964271855.1. Classification (NCBI taxonomy): domain Eukaryota; kingdom Metazoa; phylum Chordata; class Mammalia; order Rodentia; family Muridae; genus Acomys; species Acomys minous. The sequence continues at coordinate 14,497,312 of NC_140484.1, read as the reverse complement.
ACATACCCAACTTCCATACACTCTCATACAGGGTTCTTAAGTCTCTGTGCCCCAGTGCCAGCATTGCCCATATGTGGCCCTTTTTGGAGAGAATCAAGCTTGCTGGGACAGCACCTTGGTTACCTCGTTGGACTGTGTCTAGTTGTTTGCTGTTGCCATGCACATTCCTATACATATGATATTGGGGAGTAGTTACTTGAGGTGGCACTTCTAGAATCAGTGTATAAGCACATCTTGTCCTTTTCTTCTTTTTTTGAGACCAAGTCTCACTCTGTAACTGGGCTAGCCTGGGACTCACTAAGTAGACCAGGCTGGCCTGGGACTTACTAGGTAGACCAGGCTGGTGTGGGATTTACAGAGACTGGCCTGCTCTGCTTCCTAAGTGCTGGGATCAAAGGTATGCATCACCACAGTCAGTCATACCTTGTTGTTTTGTTGTGTCGTTGTTTTGGACAGGGTCTCACTATGTAGCCCTGGCTGTCCTTGAGTTCATAGAGGTCCACCTGCCTCTGCCTCCTGAGTGCTAAAGGCATGCACCACCATGCCTAGTCTTACACTTTATTTTTCTAAAGCAAGCTTCTCACTGCCTTTTCCCATTTTCTCCAGTGGTGTACAGAAATCTGATTTGGGGGCATCAGTTAGAAGCGTTTAGGCATCAATAAACTTGGGTTCAAGAATGGAGAAAACTTACATGATTTGATGAGAAACCAGGGAACAAAGTCTGGATTCAGATCTATTTCTCTTTTGCTAAGTGACATCGGTTAAGTTCCTCAGAGTTTTTAAATTTGGGGCTGTTCTATAAGACCATAGTAGTGTTTCTTCGGGATTGTATAAAGATAATAATCATTGCCAACATGCATTTATTGAACACGCTGCCCCTCTTTCCATAGGGTTGCATCACGTAACCAAGGCTGGCCTGAACTATGTAGCACAGGCTAACCCTGATTTAGTGTCTCAGCCTTCCTAGTGCTGGGATTAGAGGTATGTGCCATTATGCCAGGCTTATAAAGCATATTCTATGAGCTTATTTTACTGATGCTGCCTTCCCTCTAAGCACACTGTGCCTAAAGCCACCGTGGTCATAGCTAGACCATTAAGGTTGAGCAGTATGCTAACAGTCTAGCCCTGGAAGGTAACCTGGCCCAGTACTCGGATGCCTGCCCTCTCTTCCCATGGCTGCCTCAGTTTCCCAAAGTAATTCTAGAATGGTGGTATATAACTTGGATTGTTTCCGCTGTACTTGACTGGTAATTCCCCAGATTTGTTTTGCATGCAAATTCCCTCCCAAAGAAAATGAGCTTAAGAAAAAAAAAAAATGGTTTTTTTTCAGTGTTAGGGATTAAATGCAGGAGCCAGACTAGTAGGCCTGGAATGAGGTGGGTTTTTGTTTTGTTTTGGTTTTTTTTGGTCTTTCTTTCTTTCTTTCTTTTTTTCCAAGACAGGGTTTCTCTGTATAGCCCTGGCTGCCCTGGACTCTCTTTGTAGACCAGGCTGGCCTTGAACTCACAGCCATCTGCCTGCTTCTGCTTCCTGAGTGCTGGGATTAAAGGCGTCTGCCACCACACCCGGCAGAATGAGGTTTTTACCTTCTGGGTTGTTAATGACTCAGAGTGCTGTGTTGAGAGGAAGAGAGAGAGAGAGAGAGAGAGAGAGAGAGAGAGAGAGAGAGAGAGAGAGAGATAGCTCTGATCCTTGTCCCTCTGCTTTCTCTTACCCAGAGGCGAGAATGGTCAGGCTGGCAATGTCTGTGAGCCCCCCTCAGTGGTCCTGGGGCTGAGGCTCGGCCAGCAGCCATGGGCCTAGACTGGCCCCAAGCCTGGCTGTTGGGCCTGCCCACAGCCGTGGTGTACGGCTCCTTGGCACTCTTCACCTCCATCCTGCATAATGTGTTCCTGCTATACTACGTGGACACCTTCGTCTCGGTGTATAAGATCAACAAAGTGTCCTTCTGGGTTGGAGAGGTAGGCCAAACGTGGGACAGCCGGCACTGGTGGGGAGAGGTAGGCTAAGCGTGGGGCAGCCGGCGCTGGTGGGGAGACCGGGCAAGGCACTGGGTCCTGTTCCAGCCTTAGGCACTCAGGGCATACTGTGTTGCTTAGCAAGGCTCAGCCAGAAAAGCTGCTGGGGTCTTAATGACTCTTCAGAAGGATTCTAGAAGCACTCCTGGCCACTGCCTCAGATGTCCACTGCTTGTATGTTCATATATAATATAGAACAAATCCCCGTATGCATGAATCAGCTGCATTCACTTACCAGCTGCCTGGTCGCTGGGCTTAAATGTGTGTGCCAGCCAGGAGAGGGGCTTTAGCAGAGGAACTGGCGTGAACAAAAGCTTGCCAGCAGCAAGCTACTGCCACCTTTGGGGAAGGTGCATAGCCTAAAGAGGGGGAGCCCTGTGCACCTGTGCAGCCCACCTGCCCATCTCTCTCCTCTTGCAGACTGTATTTCTCCTCTGGAACAGCTTCAACGACCCCCTCTTCGGCTGGCTCAGTGACCGCCGGTTCCTCAGCTCCCAGCCCCGGTGTGTGTCTTGGGGATGGTACATCACTGCCCTGGCCCCACCCTGATGCTCCCCAAACTGGAGGACCGCTGCTCATACTTGGGTTGGGAAAAGGAAGGGATATACTGACAGGCTGGTGATGGGGCAATGGCCTGAGGAGAGGGCCTATGACTGGGTAAGCTATGCCTTTTAATCTCAGAGACTTGGGGTGTATCTAGGTATGAATCCTTGCATCTGTCTTCTGGGTCCAGCCAGGGGAACCAGGCCCTGCTCAGGGTAAAAGGTTACCTCCTAACCCTCTCCTCTCCCTGACAGGTCAGGACCTGGGTTCTCCTCCAGGGACGTGGTGCTGACACGGGTACGGGCTCTGGGCTGGCATGGGCCACTGCTGGCACTGTCCTTCCTGGCATTCTGGGTGCCCTGGGCCCCGGCTGGCTTGCAGTTCTTACTGTGCCTGTGCCTTTATGATGGCTTCCTGACACTCGTGGACCTCCACCATCATGCCTTGCTGGCTGACCTGGCTCTCTCAGCCCACGACCGCACCCACCTCAATTTTTACTGCTCCCTCTTCAGCGCTGCCGGCTCCATGTCTGTCTTTGCCTCCTACGCCTTTTGGAACAAGGAGGATTTCTCCTCCTTCCGTGCCTTTTGTGTGGCACTAGCTGCTGCCTCTGGGCTGGGCTTCCTGGGGGCCACACAATTGTTGAAGCGGCGGATTGAGGCAACCAGAAGGGACAGGGGGTGCTCGGCCCTAGTCACGGATGGCGGGTGAGTGACTAGCCTTGGTTCCCTAGGGTCAGAGCCTGCTTTTAACACCCAGTCCCCTGGCCCAGTCTGGCATAGACCAACAAGTCTCCTCTTCCCCTCTACAGTGTGTGTGAGGAGGAGCCACTGGTGGGAGGCGGGGAAGCAGGCAACATCACCTTGGGCCAGTACCTCCGGCAACTGGCACGCCACCAAAACTTCCTGTGGTTTGTGGGCATGGACCTGGTGCAGGTAAGGGGAGCCATTTCCTCACCCCTCCTTCAAGGGTACCTCCCTGAGTTTTGATGGTAGAACTAAGGTTGGGAGGTCTGTGTTCCTTACCCTCTTGTGCAATTGTCCCCCAATCCTATAGTGTGAGAATTGTTGAACCTGGGGCCTTATATATTGTTAGGTAATGATTCTCCCACTGAGCTACCCCCCCTCCACCCCCCGATACCCCCCATCCCCCCATCCCACCCCCGCCTCTCATTGTGTGATCTTAGGCAGGTCTCAGCCTCTGAAGCCAGTCCTGTGTTCATCCATAAGAAGACTGAAGAATCTTTTTTTTTTTTTAATTATTTCATGTATATGAGTGTTTTGCCTGTATATTTGTCTGAGCACAAGTGTGTGCCTGGTGCCCAGGGAGGCCAAAAGAAGCTCTCAGGTCTCCCGGAACTAGAGTGAGGAAGACTGTGAGCCACCATGTTGGTTCTGGGAGTTGATCCTGGGTCCTCTGGAAGAGCAGCCAGTGCTCTTAACCACTGAGCCATCTCTCCAGCCCCTGTAACAACCAGACTTCAAAATGAATTCTTTTTATGCCATGAAAACCTAAAAATTGTCCTTTTTGCTATTTTACCATGGCTTCAAACTTAATAACATTCCATAGGCCACAAGGAATTGTCTTAGGTTTGTTCAGGCATGTTCCATGTGTAGTGGCATGGGGACAGAGGCCAGCAGCTCTGAGGACCAAGGCTGCTGGTCCCATGCTGGCCCTGCCTGTGAACTCCCCACCGTCTGCCTGCAGGTGTTTCACTGCCACTTCAACAGTAACTTCTTCCCACTCTTCCTGGAGCACTTGTTGTCCGACCACATCTCCCTGTCCACTGGCTCCTTCCTGTTGGGTAAGTAGTGCCAGGGGCCAGCAGCTTGCACAGCCTGGGTGGAGGACAGTGGTCCTCACTTTAGTCCTCGTAGTATGGTGACACCTAGAGGCAATGTGATGTAGCGCAGTGGCCTGCGTGCCATTCACTTGGTGGACTTGGCTGTGCTTTTTACTCCGAGACACTGTTCTGTTCTTCAAGGCAGGGTTTCTCGGTGTAACAGAGCCCTGGTCTGTCCTGGACTCACTTTGTAGACAGTGCTGGTCTCAAATTCACAGAGCTCTTCCTGCCTCTGCCTCCTGAGTGCTGGGATTAAAGGCTGCATTGCCACATTTGGCCTGGGCTTTTTTCACTTTATACATTTCTTACTTACTGTTTGTGTGGATGCATACATGCCATGGTGCATATGGAGGTCAGAGCACAACTTTCAGGGATTGGTTCTCTCCTTCCATCATGTGGGGACCCAGGAATCAAACTCAGGATGTCTGCCTTATCGGCCAACCCCATTACCTGCTGAGCCATCTCACTGACCTAAAGCCTTTTTCTTTCCTTTCTGTCATTGTCTCGTAAATGATGCAGCGTAACAGTGATTTGTGTAGCATTTTTGTGGTGCTGGATATTATAAGACATCACTTATGCCAGGCTTGATGGCAAACACCTGTACTCTCAGCACTATAGAAAAGGAGTTTGATGCCATCCTCGATCTAAAATAAATAAAAATGAACAGTAATAACAACAACAGCAAATGCAAACAGCGAATACATTTATTTTAAAAGGGGAGAAAAAAAAAGTGGTAATGTAAAGTATATGAGAGGGGGTTGGGATAGAGCTCAGCTGGCAGAACCGATACAATGCTCTGCTGGGCTAGATTCCCCAGAAACACATAAATGTGGTGAGCTAGGTGTGGAGGTGCACATCTTTAATCCTAGCACGTACTTGGGAGGTACAGTTAGGAAGATCAGAAGTTCAAGGTCAGCCTAAGCTACATAGCAAATTTGAGGCTAGCTTTGCCTATACGAAACCCTGTATCAAAAAAAAAAAAAAAAAAACTAAAATAAAAAGAAATTGAGCATGGTAGTGTAGGCCTGTAGCTCTAGCACCCAGGAGGAAGAGGCAGGTTGATTTCTGTGAGTTCGAGGCCAGCCTGTTCTATATTATGAACTTTGGGCCAGCCAAGGCTACATAGTGAGATCCTGTCTCAAAAGAAAAATAAACAAAATAGGGTGAGTGTAATACATACACCTTTAATCAATCCTAGCACTTGGGAGGCAGAGGCAGGTAGATTTCTGTGAGTCTGAGGCCAGCCTGGTCTACATAGAGAGTTCTAGGACAGCTGGACTATATCGAGACCCCATCTCAAAAATAGATAAAGTAAAAATACAAAACAACGCTTGGTATGGTAGTTATGACTGCACTGCCAACACTCAGGAGACGAAGGCAAAAGGATTAAGAGTTCAAGGTCATCTAGAGCTATATGACACTAAACTAAAAAACCAAACCAAAATAATAGTATATGAGGTTATACAGATACAATGCCATTATATATAATGGCTTGAAAATCCAAAGGGTTTGTTATCCATGAGGGGTGCTGGAGTCAGCTCCCATGATTACCAAGTGACTACAATACCCACCTTGAAGGGCTTGTGAAAAATATGGTGTGAAAAGTAGGCTGGAGAGAGCTCAGCAGTTAAGCGCACTGACTGCTCCTCCAGGGGACTCGGGTTTGACTTCCATTTACCTACATGGTGGCTCGCGGTTGTCTGTAGCTCCAGTTCCACAGGATCTAATGCCCCCCTCTGGCCTCTGCACAGATATACATGCGGTCAAAACATGCGTGCACATAGAATAAAAATGAGAATATAACAAAGTGTGAAAAGTGCAAGACATTGTTGGTACACAATTAATGCAGATTGTGATTCTGATTATTACGATGTCATTTGCCACCTACTGTCGAGGCTGTGGCATTGCTCCTGAAGAAGTGGGACCCTCTTCCTTCCCTAGGCATCTCCTATGTTGCTCCTCATCTCAACAACCTCTACTTCCTGCCCCTGTGCCGGCGCTGGGGTGTCTATGCAGTGGTTCGGGGGCTCTTCCTGCTCAAGCTCAGCCTTAGCCTGCTCATGCTGTTGGCTGGCCCAGACCACCCTGGCCTGCTTTGCTTCTTCATTGCCAGGTATGCCCTGCCTGCCTTTGCCTCCACCACCCTCTGTGTCCACCCCCTTCACTCTTGCTCCTCTCTCCACGGGCAGCAACCGTGTTTTCACTGAGGGTACCTGTAAGCTGCTGACTCTGGTCGTCACTGACCTGGTGGATGAGGACCTGGTGCTGAACCATCGGAAACAGGCAGCCTCGGCGCTTCTTTTTGGCATGGTAGCCCTCGTGACTAAACCTGGCCAGACCTTTGCCCCACTGCTGGGCACCTGGCTTCTCTGCTTCTACACAGGTGGGTCTCCCGGAGGATACCTTATTTGACCCAGCTCTGGGTCTAGTGAGGTGTTGGGTTTGGAGTGGAAGCTGAGAAAACTCATTTCAGACGCAGAAGCTTAAAACTGAAGGCTTTATTTTTTTGAGCTCAGGGAGGCGGCCAGTTTGGGATCTGAAGCTCATCCTTGAGGGGGAAGTTGTATTGCATATTTAAAGGTGAAAAAACTGCAATTAGCTCATGGGGGGCGGGGGGAGGACCGTGGATGGTGGAACAGGGGGATCGGCTCGGACTCAAGTTACTTTGATAACAAGAAATTCTAGCTGACCTTGAAAGTGTGCCCAGCAGGGGCAACTGGACTTGTACTTGGGGAATTTCTGGAAACAACAAGGTCATAGTTTCTCATAGAACATAAACATAGTTTATGGTCAATCTGGCTTTGTATAGAGATACTTTTACATCAGCCGTGAGCTGAGGTGATGCGGCTGCTGGGCCTGAAATAAGAATTTCTATAGTTATGCTACCTGAAAGGAACAAGCCTCAGCAGAAGAAGACAGAAGGCCTGCAGTGCCTTGGGATGATAGCCCTTGTCCCATCTCTCCATTTTTTTCCTAAGTTCATTGATTCATTCAACAAATCAGCATAGACCTCTCTATAGGCTCAGCCCTATGTAAGGGAGGTAACAGTATTAAGACAGGGAGCCTGGAGAGATGGCTCAGAGGTTAGATTACTGGCTGCCCATCCAGAGGTCCTGAGTTCAATTCCCAGCAACCACATGGTGGCTCCTAACCATCTGTAATGAGATCTGGTGCCCTCTTCTGGAGTGCAAGCACACATGCAGGCAGAATATTGTATACATGATAAATAAATAAATCTTTTTAAAAAAAATATTAAGACAGGGGGAAATTCAGGAGAGGGGTGGCCAGGATGGCCTATGGACTGGGTTTTCAGTGCTCAGGGAGGCTATTTGGAGAGTTGGAGGCTGGGAAGTGACACAACTTGATTGACATTTGGAAGAAGTTCACTCCGCTGCCCTGAGAAGTGCAGCCCTGCGTACAGATCAGAGTGGTCAGTAGCCCGGAGACGTTAAGGAGGCTGTGGCAGAGGCTAGGAAGTCTGGACTAGGGAGGTGGCAGGTGGGATGCGTTTGGGAACTGAGGTGAGATTTGGTGGTGTCTCTCATGAGAAAGGAGGGACGTCAGAAATGGGTTCGAGGCCACCCTGCCCTGCATAGCAAGTTCCAGGTCAGCCAAGGCTATGTAGAGAAACCATGTCTCAAAAAGCAAGCCAAACAAAGGGAGAAAGGGATATGGTAATTCTACTACAGCTGTAATTCTATTACTTAGGAGACGGAGGGAGGAGGAGGAGGCCACAGTGGTGTTCAGCTGCCTAATGACTCCTAGAACAACCACGGCCCTTGAGACTGTCTCAGGAAACAAGATGGTGCTCGGGATATAAGTTGCCTAGTATGTGTGACCCTGAGTCTGACTCTTAGAACCACACAAGCTAGCTGTGGGGATACACACCTGTAATGCCAGCAGCACTCAGGACGCAGAGGCAGGACCAGAAGCTCAAGGTCATCCTGACTACACAAGGAGTTTAGGGCTAGTTTTGGCTAGATACCTGACTTTGTTTTGTTTTGTTTTGAAGGCAGGGTTTCTCTGTGTAACAGCTCTAGCTATCCTGGAACTCTTTGTCTGTAGACCAGGCTGGCCTCAAACTCACAGAGATCCTCCTGCCTCTGCCTCTGCCTCCCAAGATACCCTGACTTTTTTTAAAAGAAGAAAAGCAGCAGCAGCTAGGCATGGTGGCTCATGCCTTTAATACCAGCATTTGGGAGGCAAGTGCAGGAAGTGAAATTTGAGGCCAGTTCCAGGGCAGCCTAGATTACTAGAGACACTGCCTCAAAAAATTAATAAAATATATTTGTAAAGGCTGAGGCAGGAGACTGCAAGATTGAGGCCAGACAACATTGATACCAATTAAAATTTTTTTTGTTTGTTTTGTAGACAAGGTTTCTTTGTGTGGCTCTGGCTGTCCTGGAACTTACTGTGTAGACCAGGCTGGCCTCAAACTCACAGAGATCTGCCTGCCTCTGCCACCCTAGTGCTGGGATGAAAAGCATGCACCACCATGCCTGGCCTGTTTTAACATTTTTAAGCTGTGGTTTAGGATACTTGTATGTAATGCTTGAGATGCCATTCTGTGGACTTTGGTGGGGGGCTGAGGCGGGCAACTGGGCTGACCATACTTGTTCTGTGTGCTCTTGTCCTAGGTCATGACCTTTTTCAGCAGCCCCCAGTGACTTCTGTGGGGAGTGTCCGGCCTTGGCCAGAGCCCCCAGCCCCAGCCCCAGCGCAGGCTCCAACACTCCGCCAGGGTTGCTTCTACCTGCTGGTGCTTGTGCCCATCACCTGTGCACTGCTGCAGCTTTTCACCTGGTCCCAGTTCACACTGCATGGGAGGCGCCTGCGGATGGTCAAGGCCCAGCGCCAGAACCTGGCACAGATCCGAACGCTGGACATTAAGGTGGTGTGAGAGGTATGGCAAGGCCGCTCTGCTGAGGGCCCGAGTGCCTCTCCTGCCACCTAGCATCCTGCTTCTTCACCTTCTCTGGGTGCAGCCGAGAGAACAGATGGTGTGGGGGAGTTCCTAGGGCGGAACTGGGAGCACCACTGAGGTCTGCCTTTCTTCTGCCATCTGCCTCAGCTTGGGCAAGGGCTGGGCCATATGTGCTCAGGGACCTGTGACTCCTGTGGGGCAGGAAGAAAGAAAGACCAGAAAGGATGGGACTAAATATGGTGCACAAGCAGCCGCCTGGACCTGGAGCTGGGATGGTCACTCAGTGGGTGAACATAGGAGCTGCTGAAGCTCCTTTTGCCCACTCAGGTGCAGTTGACTGAAAGTGCCACTTGTCCATTCTTCTAGTAGTTTCTCTCAGAGGGTTCTCTGCTTCAGCCATGCTTGAAGTGGCATGCCCTTTCTGCAGTAGGGCTCCCCGAAGCCCAGCAGGCCTCAAAACTGTAGAGGCTCATCTCATTACAGATCAAGTAAAGCCAGTCATTCCTTTTCTTCGTCTGTGTGCTGTGTGTGTGCGTGTGTGCTCTGTGTGTGTGTGCGTGTGTGCTGTGTGTGTGTGCACGTGTGTGTGTGTGCTGTGTGTGTGTGCGCGTGTGTGTTGGGGGGCAGAGGAGGCAGACAGGGTTGGTGGAGGCCTGGAAACAGGCAAGTACCCCAAAATCAGTTTCCTAGAGATCCAAGAACAAAAATGCAAATTGCAAGCTGAGCCAGGTGATTTGGGCCTTGCTCCCAGTATTTGGGAGGCTAAGGCAGGATTGCTTCAGGTTCCAAGCTAGCCTAGGGGAAAAAAACAAAACAGAAAACCAACAAACCTACTGATACCTCCAGCAAATCAAGCAAGCAGACGGCTGGGTGATCACGCTTGGAACCAGTTAGTTACCTCAGTGCCATTGCTGGACACAGTCTTCAAAAAGGAGCCTCTGCTAGGCTGGGGGCTTTCAGCTCAGAAATCACCCGAAGAGCTTCCAAACACCAAGGCCTGAGTTTTTGCCAGGATCCCACCGGATGGGTCTGAACGGTGGTGTGAGCCTTTATGTGGTGAAAACCTCTGCACTACTTAGCACACATACTGCTTAGATCACATACTGCTTAGCAGCGACCATGGCCTCCGTCTGCCAGATGTTCGCAGCTTCCCCAATCTCCAGTTGTGATCACCAAACAAGTCTTCAGATATTGTTAATTGTGTCCAGTGGGCAGACCGATTCTGACAGGAACCTTCTGCTATATGCCTATGTTTCTGAGCGTCTGTACAGGGAATCCAACTGTGGGCTAAGGCACATGGCCCAGCCAATGTTTGTGTGTGTGTGTGTGTGTGTGTGTGTGTGTGTGTGTGTGTGTGTGTGTTTTTCTGGAAGTCTTTCTAAAACGGATCATAAGACACCCATACTTTATAGTAATTGGGGGAGAGTAAGCACTTGTTAGGTATCTAGCAATTTTCTTTTAGACACAGGAATATATATATAGTTTGTGTGTGTGTGTGACATGGTTTCTCTCTAGCCTGGTTGTCCTGGAACTCACTCTGTACATCAGGCTGGCCTCAAACTCAAGAGAGCCACCTGTCTCAGGCATATGTTACTGTGCCCCTAATTTTTTTAAAAGAGAGTTGGGCATAGTGGCACACGCATTTAATCCCAGCACTCGGGAGGCAGAGGCAAAGGATTTCTGTGAGTTCAAGGCCAGCCTGGTCTACAAAGCTAGTCCAGGACAGCCAGGGCTACACAGAGAAATCCTGATTCAAAAAAACAAAAACAAAATTTTTTAAAGAGGAAATTCTTATTACATTTCTTTGTGTGAATATGTATGTGTATATGTGGGTGTGCATGTAGAGGTCAGCTTGCTGCATAAAGTCAGTTCTCTATGGGTCCTGGGAATCAAACAGAGGTGGACAGAATTGTTGGCAAATGCCCTTTATCTGCAGTCATCTCAATGGTCCAGGCTCTTCATCTTAATCCATTTCCCACGGTTTGTGGGTGCGTGGGCCAGGAGTACTGGGAATTGAGTGCAGGGCTTCATGCATGCTAGGCAAGTGCTTCCCTACTGAACGTAAGCCCCAGCTCTCTTTGAGACATGGTCTTACTAAGCTGTGAGACTGGCTCTGAACTCTGTAGCCCATGAAGTCCTTAGAGGTGTGATTCTATTGTCTCTGTCTTCTGAGTAGCTGGGATTACAGGCTTGGTTCAAGTGCTTATACAAATGCATTTGGTTTTGCTTGGTTGGTTAGTTTTTTGAGACAGGGTTTCTCAGTGTAGCCTCGACTGCCCTGGACTCGATTAGTAGACCAGGCTGGCCTCAACTCACAGCGATCCCCATCATGGTGGCACATGCCTTTAAGGAAGAGGCAGGCAGATCTCTGAGTTTGAGGCCTGTCTGGTTTACAGATTGGCACAGCGTTCCAGAACAGCCAAGGCTACCGAGAAACCCTGTCACACATGGAACAAACCAAACCAAAGCCCCTCTGCCTTCAGGGATTAAGTCAGGCTTTGAGCAACAATTTGGGTGTCCACAGGAATCAGACCCTCAATTCTCTTTCCATCCACTGCCCAGGCTGGTGGTATGGCCTGCTTATCACATTCAGGTAGCCCCCTTTCTTTCTAGCAGGCACTGGCCACAGAAAGAGGCCAGACTGATGTATCTATCCGAACGACTTTATTTAAGTACACTGGGCCCCACCAGGCAACGTGGCTCTGCGAGGCTGTGCAAGGGCCGGGCTTGGGCTAAGAGAAGGTGAGCTGCGTAAGCGCACTGCAGTCCATGGGTTGCCACACTGACTTCACACACCAGCTTCGGCTCACATCTGGCAGGGGCCTTTGGTCATAGGATGGTAGAGAGAGAAAATACTGTCTGGAATCTGGAACTGCGGTGGGACCTGGTATCACTAGTGAGGGTGCCGGTGAAGACAGGCCCACCCTAGCTTTGTACTATCTGGGTACAAAAGCCCTTGGACCACTTCTGAGAGCCAGGCTTGAGCCCATCAGATCTTGGCACTTTGGTCTGGCCCCTTCTCTCCATTCAAACAGGTCCAAAGTCAGGAGTGGCTTTGACCAACCCGGAAGGGGCCTCCTTGCCACTTTAACTTAGTCCCCTGGTCAGCTAGAGTGGCAAAAGGCAACGTGGTTAACTGCAGCTTTCTTAGTTTTAAAGGGTCTAGATCTCCAACACACCTCCCTCGCAAGGGTCCTCTGCCAAAGCGTGATGCTACTTCCTGTCTGAGAAGATCCAACCACAACCAGCCTGTTGGTTCCAGGGCAGTGAGCAAGTGGGGGAAGGAGAAAGGGGAAGGCTGGTTGGGGTACCTTGTGCGCAGCCTCCAATCCCGCAGGGGCCTGAGGCCTGTGAATACTGTCAGTTCACCATCAGCAGGGAATGACAGGGCCCTGGATGCTATGGAAAACCTAGGTGCTGTAAACATTAGTGTAAGCAAGGTGACTGGTGCAGGAGATGGAAAGCCCTCTCCGCAGTCCCTTTACCAAACAAACACTTCAATAAATAAAACTGTGAAGATGGCATCAGAACAAGGATGTATGAGAAGCAAATAGCAGGACCTGGAGCCCACAGGTCCTTACAGACTCCCAAGACCCCTGGATGTGGCCTTATAAATTAACCCTGCGGCTGTCTCCTGTCTTCCTTAGATGCCCAGTGTGGTCCCAGGTAGACACAAGTATACTCTGCCCTCGCCTGACCCAGCCTATAGCCTCTGCTAGAGTGCTTTCCAGTCTCCCCAAGCCAAACCGAAACAAAACCGACAGAACACGACCCCGGCCCCAGTCCTCAGCCTGATCCAGAGGCATGGACAGCAGAATGATGAGGGGGAGACGGCGGCTGCCTCCAGCCTCAGAGCCCTCGGGTGGGGTGGAGTGGGGCCAGCCCGGCCTAGACTGGCAGCAGCAAGGTCTCCCTATGGCAATAGGCATAGTTCGACACAGCCAGCCAAAGGCCTAGCTGAGAAAGGAGTGGGCCTCTGCCAGAGCTCTTCCCTGTAAGGGGCCAGTTAGGAGTCAACCCCAGGCCTCAGGCCATCACCATCGTGGGTAGTTCAATGTCCTTTCTGGGCCCAGGATCTCTGGGCCCCACGGCACTCGATAGGCGCACACACTCATACTATACCCACACACTCACTCACACACACAGGCAGTTCCTCTCAAACACTCCAACTCAGGAAAGCGAGTTTGAAAGTGGAGTTAACTCCAGAGAGAGGTGGTGGTGTCGCGACATTAGAAGGTTTTCCTGTGGATGGATCGGGCACCATCTTCTTCATATTCCTTCTTCGAGACCCACATCTTCTTAAAGGTGTCCAGGGAAGCAAGAATAGAGCCTCTGGAGTAGGGAAAACCCAAAGGAGCAGGTGAGTGCATTGTGCAGCCAAGCCGATCCCTCGGGGGCCTTTCTTACAGGGACAGGGAGGGGGGTGGACATGCCAAAGGCTGGCCTCCCAGTCTGCCGTCATCCCACGGGCTACTCACCCAATCCACGTGGAATACAGTCTCTCCTGGGGTGCAGATATCTGCGGAGGGGATGGGAGAGGAATCTAAGACACCGGACTCTGTTGATCCCTCTTCTGCGTGTGTGTGTGTGTGTGTGTGTGTGTGTGTGTGTGTGTGTGTGTGTGTGTGTGTGTTCACAGGTGTGGGAGAGCATACAAATATGTGGGTGTGCACACACGTGTGCATGCACGGAGGCCCAGTGTTGACATCTGGTGTCGTCCTTGACAACTTTTTACTGAAGCAAGCGTCTACCTAGCCAACTTGCCCTTGGGGTCCTAGTCTTTACCTCCCACACGCTCCCAAGTGACTGCCTTGCCTACCTGGCCTTATGTGAATTCTTGGGAAGTCAGCGCTGGTGCTGATGCTTGCACAGCAAGTGCTTTATCCGCTGACCCACCTTCTCAGCCCACCCCACCTCTGCCCGCCTTCTCACTGTCTCACTGCCAAGTACAGTGGCTATGTGCCGTGCAACAGGCTCCTTGCTGCGCCTGTGGATTCTGCCGGGAGCTCTGGTAGCCTGACGCTGAGCAGAGAGCTACCCCATGGCAGAACTAGGTGCCTTTGGGGCCCTTGCTCTCCACATGAAGTTGACAAATGCATTACAGGGGTTCCATCTTGGGGGATAGGAGGGAGCATGGCAGCAGTAAGGGCAAATTGTCCATTTTGTTTTCCTGAAAGACCTCAGTGGGGACCCAGCTAAGTACTCTACCACACGCAGACACTAGACTTCACTGTTTTTAGGGTCTCGCTATGCAGGTCCAGGCTAGCCTGGAGCATTTGGCAGCCCCCTGCCTCAGCCTCTGAAGTGTTGGGATTACAGGTGTGCACATGTAGCTACCATTCCCTAGTGAAGAGGGAGAGTGAGAACAGGTCCTCTTGGGGCAGATGCGTGCTGAGGTCACTCTATATGCTGGCAGCCCCTGGTGCTGCCTACAGTGCAGTGCTCGCCTGAGGACCTTGGGCAGACCCAGCAGGGGAACCACCATGCTCTCTAAGTCCTGGAGCCCAGGTGTACCCAGCCCAGCCTCCAGGGGGCTCCTACCCTGATCTTCACGTCCTTTGGAGCTAGTTTCTTCACTTCACTCAGTAGCCTGTCACCAAAACCTAAACGGGCAGAAAAAGAGATTCCCCAACTTAACTCTGCACATCCAATCCCTGCGGGATGCTTCCCCAACAACGGCCCCATGAGCAAAGACCAACCTTTGAACAGGGTAGAACCTCCCGAGAGGACAATGTTAGAAAAGAGTGTGCGCCGTAAATCCATGTCAGACTTCTGGATGGCAAACACCAGGACCTCGTGGATACCCTCACTCTCCTCGCCGATCAGGTCTGGCCTGAACAGCAGCTCGGGGGCCCGGAACCTGGAAGGGCCGATCTGTAGGATAAAGAGCCAGCCTAAGAGGTTGGCCTGGGCCTGAGGACCAGGGAACAGAAAAGGTCTCTCTGCCTATCTCTTAGGATCCAGGTGTCTGTGAAGCCCAGGCTGAAGACAAACCTGTGACAAGGGTCTCGAGGAGCAAAGACAGGGCTCCTGGGAACAAATAGGGAACAAACAGTTCTGGGAAACGAGGGCGGGAAAGCGCTTGCCTTACTACTAGCTCTGGCATTTTCTAGCTAAGAGATCTCTAGCATTAACACTCTCGGAAAAGTCTCCTTAGCAGGAGTTCCAGGGAGCAGCGATTTCACTAATCTGTACCCAGGGGCGGTTAAAGAGAGCACCCACGTCCACTTCCTATGGAAGTCCCTCAAGGGCCTCTCCCTTTTAGAGAGAGCACAGGGCCACTTGTGCTCTCAGTTCTGCTGTTCAGACCCTCGCAGGGCATCTGCTTGAGTGCAAAGCTTAATGGTAGGTGTCAGGCGGAAAGGGAAAGCCTTGGTCACTACCTCAATGGTGCTGCCGTCGGGCAGGTAGTACTGAGCCTTCTCGGTCTCTAGTGTCTCGTCCTTCTGGGGGTTGATGGACAGGTAGCAGGCTCTCTGCAGAATCAAGGATGACAGTCAGCATGGCTGGAGACCCAGTGCACTGCCAGGCAAAGTCCCACGAGAGTGACATGCTGTTGCAGAGAGATCTGCTCGTCTGCAGCAACTGCCTAAAATTGCTTGCCCACAAGCAGGCACAGAGGTCTGTCACACTGCCCTAGGGGCATTTAAACGTGAATTCTTCTTCCACCTTACTTGTAAGCAAATCTAGGACGGTGGCTCTGTAACTCCTGGGCTGAGACTATGGTTTAGCCAGGCTCAGACATCCTTCCCTTACCTCTGGTATGGTTCTGGCTTCCCATGACCAGTTTGTGTGTTATATTACAATCTGTAGTAGTGAGCACTCACTCATGCACAGGGCCCAGCTTAGGGACTGAAGACAACAGCTTCTTTCCTACAAGATGGCAGCATCCAAGGAGGTGAAGGAGAGAGCCACAGCCAGGTGCTGGCCCAGGACCCTTTCTCAGGCCCACTGCCCCACATCCCACCCGAAGGCCCACACGACATCACTCACTTCCTTTATGGCCTTGACGATCTCGAACTCGGAGGAGGAGTGGAAGTCATAGCCCTCCTTGCGCAGGTAGAGGCGGAGGAAGCGCGAGACGTCTCGGCCAGCAATGTCGATGCGCATGATGGAGTGAGGCATGGCGAAGCCTTCATAAATCGGGACTGCGTGGGTGACACCATCCCCGGAATCTAACACCACACCTGTGGTCCTGCCTGTGGCATAACTGAGGCAAAGGGACAGACAACCACTGAGCCCCACGCCCCTCGAAAGAACCCACTTGTTAAAGCTAAGGGTCAGTGGAGATGAGCCTTGGGTCCACCTTTCTCCAGGGCCCCTCGGTGGGTGGAGGACTAGGGAAACCTTAGACACTGGATGAGGACCACCTCTCCAGCATCCAGAAGAGCAGGCCTTCTGGTCTCGGAGTACAGCCTGGCCTTTAGCTGTCCTGGGGTCATGACCTAAAGGGCAGCTTCAACTCCCAAGAGAAGAGGAGGGAAAAGGAGTGAGGGTTGCTTTTTCCCTTTCCTGGACAGCCAGGTCTTGCCCACGCAGCCTCTGAGGTCTGCTATAGTTTGTTTTGTGTTTTTAAATCTCCAAACGACAGGTATGAGACTCAGGGAGGGGAGCAAACATACTCGGCCTAGTGGTCAGAGGTCAGCAGGTAAAGCCAGCCGGGTGCCATGGCAGCTGCTGCCAGCCAAGGCTGGATTTTGTCCTACAGGAAGGCTGGCCCGCTAATATCAGAGATTGCCATTTGTTCAGGGGTCAGAGATTTTGATTTGGCTATGAAATCTTTCAATGTATTTTTGTTTTGGGGGTGCTGAGGCTCAAACCCTAGGCCTTTCTACATGCTAGGCAAGTGCTGTACTACTAAATGTCATCCCCAGCCTAGGAAATCTCCCAGCCGGCAAATGCTGCCTCACGATGTAATGGGGTCCAATAAATCATCTCGGCAGCAGACAGGTAGGCATGAGGCAGGGTGGGGCTGCCTGCATCACAGACGCAGCCCAGTAGAGCACCTGGCACACGGTCAACCCAGCGCCAATACTGGGATACACTAAGGAGCCTTGAGGAAGGGCGGTGGCAGTGTGTGGTCATGGACTTGGATACCAAAGAGCACTGGGACAGTCTCAGTACCGGCCACACCTCTGCTTCTGGTTTCGTCTGAGGAGCTTCAAAGTCTACTTTCAGTGAGCGTTTCCTTTTCTCCCTGTCTAGCTCTTCTTCACTGGGGAGAGTATATACGGAGGCTCAGTCGCTGTGTGAGGCCACACTAGCCGGGCAGGCTGCTACTCACAGGCTAAGCACGGCTTGCATGGAGATGAAGAGAGCTGGCACGTTGAAGGTCTCGAAGAAGACTTCTGCAGCTCGCTCCCGGTTTTTCCGAGGATTTAAAGGTGCCTCAGTCAGGAGCACAGGATGCTGGGAAAGAGGCCCAAGGAGGCAGGCAGTGAGGCCAGCTTGCTACCTTTGTGACCCTGCCTTGAAAGTCTGCTAGTCCAGGAGGCCTTTGTCAGCCTCCTCAGAGAAAATGGCCATGTCCAGGTCTCTTTCTTTACTCTCCAGCTCACACCCTAAAGTCTCCTTCTGTCCTCACCCCGACCCCACCTCCTTATCCTCCAAAGCTCATCTACAGGCCACTGTATCTGCTGTGTATTGCCTACCTGTCAGGATTTTGTTAAACTCTGATTTATGATACTATAAAAATATTTCAAAATAGAAAATTATTTAATAATGTTTTTTTTTTAAATTTTGTTCTTGTGGTACTGGAGTCTGTTTCACATGCTACACAGGCACTCCTCCACAGAGCTACATTTTCAGCCCTTTTATTTACTTATTTCTATTATTTTTAATTTTATTATTATTATTTTGTTTTACTTTGTTTTTTTATTTTTATTTTTTGAGACAGGGTTTCTCTGTGTAGCCTTGGCAGTCCTGGTACTCGCTCTGTAGACCAGGTGGACTCAAACTCATAGAGATCTACCTGACTCTGTCTCCCAAGTGCTGGGATTAAAGGCATGTGTCACCACTACCTGGCTTATTTTATTCTTTTTTTAAAGTGATGTATGTAGCCCTAGCTGGCTTATAACTTGCCATGTACACCAGGTTAGAGTCAGACTTAAGAGATACACCTGCCTCTGCTTCCCAAGTGCTGGGATTAAAGGCGGTCGCCACCATGCTTGGACTGTTTACATTTTAATAATTTAAAATTATGTTTATGTATGTATATCTCTGCATGTACCAGTGGAAGCTGGAGCTGGAATTGCAGATGGTTATAAACCATCCTGCATGGGTGCTGGAAACAGCTCAAGTTCTCTGGAAGAGCAGAACTTGCTCTTAATTGCTGAGCTGTCAGCACATATTGAATCTATTTGAAACCTTGAACATTTCCTCTCCCTGAAAATAGATACATTCTCCTTTGATCCCTGAACTACTCCCTTGGACATTAGTGAGGATGGATGGGCCCTAAAAGATGTGAGTATGAATCCCACCTCTACGCCTTTACTCATTAAATGATTCTGGAAATACCACTTCGATTTTTTTCATTTCCTTTTCTTTTAATTTTTACTTTTCTACATTTATTTGTGTATACACACATGCACATATGTGAAGGTCAATGGTCACCTTATAGAGTCGGTTCTCTCCTTCTACTGAGCATTCTGTTTTGTTTGTTTTTGTTTTTGGAGATGAGGTTTCTCTATGTAACAGCCCTGGCTGTCCTGCCCTGTAGACCAGGCTGGTCTCGAACTCACAGAGATCCACCTGCCTCTGCCTCTCAGTGCTGGGATTAAAGGCTTGTGCTACCATGCCCAGCTCAGTAAAGTGCTCTTAACCCTGAGGCCACCTCTCCAGGCCCTACTTTTGTTTTTTGAGATGAGTCTTGCTACATAGCACTAGATTGGTGTCAACTGTTCCTTGATGCTGCTGCCTCCGCCTGCAAGTATGTGCTACCAGCACACCTAACCCCAGTCTTAGTATACGAATAGGGATGGTATGAGTATAAAACGAGACGATCTAGGAAGTCTGCACCCCAGTGCTCGTACATGTTTACACTCAAACACTTCTGGTGGCTATCGTGGTCATTTTCATCCTCCTCCTCCTCTCTGGGGTGGAGTGTCCTGCACACAGGTCCCTCACCTCCTCGGAGAAAGTCTGCAGCTGGTCCTTGGAGTAGACATACTGCCAGATGCGCTCCATGTCGTTCCAGTCCTTGACGATGCCATGTTCCATCGGGTAGCGGATTGACAACAGCCCTCGGTGCTCCTGCAAGCAGAGGGCACAGTCGGTAGCACAGTCGGGCTCTGGCTGGTACCCTGCCCTCCCAGGCCTGAGACAGGCAGAACCCTGGAGGCTGCAGGCTGCAAGGTGCTGGACATTCTTTCTGAGCAGCTGTAAAGCGAAGGCTTCTGAATTCCCATGGCCCCCGGGACCTGTGGCCCCCACCCTATTACCTGGTTCTAGGACACAGTCTCCTGGCTCCTACCTCAGCACTTGGAACCAAAATGGGCAGCAATGACTCTGGTTATGTTTTCTAGAGCCTATCTCGGGGATCCTCCAAAGTTAGGGTAATTAACTCAGACCTAGGGCAGGCCAGGCTAATCTCAACTTCTGAATCCCTCTTGCGAAAAATATAACCAAGCCAACTAATCTAATTGGTAAGACAGTGACAGGACATAGAAAGACAGTAAAGGGCCCATTTTCCAGACTGGTCTGTTTCACAATGTGGGGTTCCAGCTGCTACTTCTCCCCTTTATTCATTGCTGTGGTGGGTAAGGCAGGTCCTCAGCAAGCCTGAGGCTTCTTCTGTTGGACTGGGAATTACCTCAGCTTTGGGGCCAATGAAGATGTCACCTTCGAGGGCTCCTGCCATGACACGGACATGTTTGGGTCTGCCCACACTAGAAGAGACAGCAGAAAGGAACATTTTTCATTTCAGGACAGACCACAGTCCGGACACTCCAACGCACTCCCGTTCTACTGTGATCGGGAGGGAGTCCACCATAGGAGGGTGGACTCAGTTAATGTCCATTTTCTTGGTTTTATTTTTCTGTGTAGTTTTTGTTTGTTTGTTTATTTGAGACAGGGTTTCTCTGTGTAGCCCTGGCTGTCCTGGACCTGCTTTGTGGACCAGGCTGGCCTTGAACTCACAGTGATCCACCTGTCTCTGCCTGCCAGAGTGCTGGGATTAAAGGTGTGCATCACAATGCCTGGCCCTTTTCTGTGTTTTATATAAAGAACATGTATAGTTTGAAGTTATTTTGCATATTATCTATTTTTTATATTGTTTTATAAATAATACCTCTAGTTCTTGTATTTTCCCAATGTGTATACAGACGGAAATAAAGAATTCCTAGGGCTGGAGAGATGGCTCAGTGGCTAAGAGCACTGTCTGTTCTTCCTGAGTTCAATTCCCAGCAACCACATGGTGGCTCACAACCATCTATAATGAGATCTGGTGTCCTCTTCTGGCCTGCAGGCGTATATGCAGGCAGAACACCCATACATAAGCTCGTACATAAAATAAATAAATCTAAAGAAAAAAAAAAAAAGAATTTCTAAATGGCCAGGCAGTGTAGTTCCTCCCTCTTTAATCCCAGCACTCGGGAGGCAGAGGCAGGTGGATCTCTGTGAATTCAAGGCCAGCCTGGTCTACAAAACAAGTCCAGGACAGCTAGGGCTACACACAGAAACCCTATCTTGAAAAACAAAATAAAAAACAAAACACAAAAAAGTATTTATAAATGAATGAGGACTAAAAACATGTTTAGGAGCTGAGGTAGCTGTGTCAGAGCCCACCATGCATGTGGCCTTGCATTTTATCCCTATTTATAAAAACAAAAAATAAAACCCTAAAATCTTTAGCCTCTAAGCCCTGTCATCCCAGAATTACTGAGACTGTGATGGTGTTGCCCAGGTGCCTCATTTCTCTTCCCACATAAGGACTCCCTAAGCCTCTGATGCCATCCTCTCCCTGTAGTCTCTTCCTTGCAGAAAATCTCCTATTCTAAGACAGCAAATGTGGTTTAATGTTAAACTCCATCCTGGAAAATAGAAGAATAAAAGGGATGTTAAAAAAAAAAAAAGCCAGGCATGGTGGTGCACGCCTTTAATCTCAGCACTTGGGAGCAGAGGCAGGCAGATCTCTGTGAGTTTGAGGCCAGACTGGTCTACAAAGTGAATCCAGGATAGCTGAGGCTACACAGAGAAACCCTGTCTCGGGAAAAAAATATATTTTACAGTATTCAGGAGGCAGAGGCACAAGCAGATCTCTGAGTTCCAGGCCAGCCTGGTCTACAGAGTGAGTTTCAGGACAGCCTGACTATCCTGGGCTATACAGAGGGACTCTGCTTAAGAAAATAAAAACTAAGGGCTGGAGAGATGGCTTAGCAGTCAAGAGTACTAACGGCTCTTCCAAGAGGTCCTGGGTTCAATTCCCAGCACCCACATGGCAGCTCACAGCCATTTATAACTCCATGATCCAACATGCAGACATACATACAGGACATACATGCAGGCAAAACATCAGTACACATAAAATAAAAATAAATAAATTATAAAAAAATTAAAAATAAGATAAAAAGCCAGGCGTGGTGGCGCACGCCTTTAATCCCAGCACTCGGGAGGCAGAGGCAGGTGGATCGCTGTGAGTTCGAGGCCAGCCTAGTCTACAAAGTGAGTCCAGGACAGCCAAGGCTAACACAGAGAAACCCTGTCTCGAAAAACAAACAAGCAAGCAAACAAACAAACAAACAAAAATATAAAAATTAGAGGTCTTTGCAGTTCTCTGAGACACCAACAGTGTCTCTCTCTATAGTCCTGACTATCCTGGAACTCTCTCTGTTGACCTGGTTGGCCTCCCAAATGCTGGGATTAAAGGAATGAGTCACCACACCCTGCCTTAGAATTAATTTTGTTTTTGAAGACAGGGTTTCTCTGTGTACTTCTGGCTGTCCTGGAACTTGCTTTATGGGCCACCCTGACTTTAACCTCACAGAGATAAGCCTACCTTGGTCTCTGCCTCTTCAGTGCTTGGATTAAAGGTATATGCCATCATGCCAGACAGAATCAGATTTTAAAAAAGACGGACAGTAAGATGGCTTAGTGGGTAAGGACTCTTGATGTGCAAGTCAGTGACCTGGGTCTGACTCCTGAGGCCACCTAAAGGTGGGAAGAGTAAACTGACACCACAAAGTTGTGCTCTGACCAGCACATGCATGCTGTAGCACCTACCTCCTCCAACTCACACACTTTCACACTCTTATGCACGCACACACACATATACTTTAAAAAAATAGAGACCTTTGTTGTACCTCTCAAAATATACCAGGTAATAAGAAATCCCTTCTCTTTTCTTTTTTTGTTTTTTCAAGACAGGGTTTCTCTGTGTAGCCTTGACGTCCTGGACTCACTTTGTAGACCAGGCTAGCCTTGAACTCACAGAGATCCACCTGCCTCTGCCTCCCAAGTGCTGGGATTAAAGGTGTGAGCCACCAGAGCCTGGCTACAAATCCCGTTTTTAATCCCAAACCCAGTTCATATCCTTTGCTTATTGTTTTGGGTACGAAGGCCAACTTGAAAGCAAACGCGTCCTCTTCAACAAGGCAGGGCTAGCCGCAGGGCAAAGCCTACAAGGTCCCCAAAGTCACAACCAAACCTCAAAATGACTTACTAGTTTGGAAAGCAGTATTTGGGGATTTGATCGCCAGCAAAACCAGCTTTAATCACTCCGGATCCCTGGGGAGAGAGGAGAAAGAGAAGTGAGAACCATGACCATACAGTTCCATTTCCACTAAGAGAGAGCCTTGCATCTGTATTATAGCAGATATGAGAACAGCAGCAGACAGGAAACAGTGACTACACATCCAGGCAGAGACGGGACTAGACATGGTCCTCTGCATGTGCAAGGAACTGTTCAGTGTCTGTGTAATTTCCTCTTTGACTGCATGGAACATATTTTACAAATAGCATTGGTACCAATAATATTAACACATAGAACTGATGGGGACAAGGGGATGGCTCATCAGATAAAAGCACTTGTTACACAGGTCTGGTGGAAGGAGTATGTCGATTTCACAAAGTTGCTCTTTAGCCTCCACATGGGGGCTGTGGGATGTACACACCTGCAGTCTCTACACACATGCACAAAAATAATAAAATGAAGTTTGAAAATATTAATAAGGGGAAAAGAAAAAATAGAAACATGAGAAATAGCCATCACCTAGAAGTTGCACGTTCTGGTACACACTAGGGAGACAGGGAGGCACGGGTTCCTTTCTGTTCTACTGCATGGGATGCTTTCAACCTGCATTCCAACTGAGGCTTCAATTCTCCCTGTCCCCAGGTCTCTAGGACACATCTCACTACACGCATCTTGCATTGGTTCTGACCAAGTGCGTTTTCTCTGTCTCTTATTGAAGGGACAGAAGCACTATACTTTGTAGAGCACCCCCCCACACACCCCCAAACAAGCCAGCGCTTCACTCCTGTGTCTCCTGACAGTGAAGAACAGGGAGGCCTAATGACTTGTCTGAGGAGAGAAGACAAGATGCAAATTCCCACTCCAATACCAGGTACGTTGGCTGAATGCACTGCCAAGAAAGAATCCTTTTTCTAACAAGCATCTTTCATACCTTCCAGGACCAACCAATGTAAACACTGACTCTAGGCACTGATGGTGTGCAGGGAAGACATCAAGACACAATCTTGCCAGCAAATATGCCCCATTCTCCTCCTCCTCCTTTTTCTTTTCTTGTTTGTTTGTTTTTTTAATAATTTATTTATTTTTATTTTATGTGCATTGGTGTTTTGCCTGCATGTATGTCTGTGGGTGTTAGATCTTGGAGTTACAGACATTTGTGAGCTGCCATGTGGGTGCCAGGAATTGAACTAGGGTCCTCTGGAAGAGCAGTCAGTGCTCTTAACTGCTGAGCCATCTCTCCAGCCCCGTTAGTTTGTTTTAAAGATTATTTTATTATGTATACAGTGCTTCACCTGCATGGATACCAGCACATCAGAAGAGGGTATCAGATCACATTATAGATGGTTAAGAGCCACCATGCGGTTGCTGGGAACTGAACTCAGGACCTCTGGAAGAGCAGTCAGTGCTCTTAACCTCTGAGCCATCTCTCCAGCCCCCTGTTTGTTTTTGAGACAGTGTTTCTCTGGGTATCCCTGGCTGTCCTGGAACTCATTCTGTAGACCAGGCTGGCCTCAGAACTCTGTCTGCCTCTGCCTCCTGGGTGCTAGGATTGAGGTCGTATAACATCATGCTCGGCTCATTCTCTTCCTCCTAAACTTAACTACTGCCTTATTTGGTTCCCGCATCCTCCTACCTGACATGGTCTGCAGTCAACCACTTCTGGGGCAGAGCATACTTCCAGAAGCCACACACCATCAGTTAATACGTGAGAGATGCAAAGTAGCCAGAGCTATCTTTGCACCCAGGGCTTGCTGGCACACCCTTGGCTCTCTGCCTCCTGCTCCTCCACAGAGCGGGAAGATGGGCACGATGAGACCATCCTCTTGCTGTCTGCCTCCGGCAAGTCTGAGGACAAGGGTGTATGTGGCAAGAAGTGGTGGAAAGACCGGGAAAGCAGTGTGGAGGGGCAGAGGGACAGCCAGTTCTCTAGGAGGCAGGAGCCTCTAGTGGCAGAGGAGAGCACACACAAGGTAGCTGCAAACTCCCTGGCCTGGGCAGCACGGCAAGGAGCCCTGGAAGGTTCAGCTGTGAACTGAACCCAAAGCCTAGGAGGGAGAGGACTTCTACTGCAAACCCTAGAGTTTGGGCGGGTGGGTGGTAACAGCACTGTGCAAAAGACTGTCAGGAACTTGTCCGTTCAAGTTCCTAATAATTGTTCATTGTCTTCATCAGGTATGTGATGCCAACAGACTAGCTGGATCTCCTGGCAGGGGTTCAAGACCTTTACCTTAGACCAGTATTCATTTACTTGAGATGGGACTTCACATATCCCAGGCTGCCCTCAACTCTGTTCTGTAGCTGAGGGTGACCCTGAACTTCTGATCTCCCTACCTCCACTTCCTGAATGCTAGAGTGTAGCTGGTCTTTGCTACTTTGTGGGTTCTTCGTTTTCCTACCCTTTACCCCCCTGGCTTCACCCTCTATCACTACATAGGAGAGAAAGGATAGAGGGGAGAGAGACAGAGAACCTTGAATTTAATTTCTTTCTTCTTGTTTCTACTTTGAGCATGACTACTAACAAACTGCAACCAACCCTCCTGAATGACAAACGGCCACCAGCCCCACCTCTCAGCCCCAGCATTTATATACACTCTGAAAAGTTCCCCCAAAATTCCAAACATCACACACTCTGCAGCTAACAAAACCACACCTCTGGCAAATCATAGTTAGCTGCTGGGGACAGGTATATATCCCTACACCTGGGATTAAAATGGAAACATAGTCTTATAATATTTCTGTGTTTCTTGAAGAAACCACAATTCCAGAATTGTTACTACATTGGGATTACAGGCGTGTGCCACCATAAAAATAGGTTCAGATTTGAATATTTTTAAGAGCTGATTTTCCAAGTTGTTTGCTTTTTAGTTTACTAGTTTAAGGACAAGAGTCTGGGCCGATGACGCTGTAGATTCAGCCATGCTTAGAGGCACACACCTGTGAACACTACCAACTGGAGGCTGAGGCAGGAAGATCCACATAGCAAAACTCTGTCTCAAAAAATACCAAGGGAGGGGCTAGAGAGAGAGAGATGGCTCAGTGGTTAAGAGCACTGAGTGTTCCTCCAGAGGACCCAAGTTGGAGTCCCAGCATCCATACTGTGGCTCAGCACAGGCTGTTCCAAAGGGGAACTGATGGCCTCTTCAGATATCTTCAAGAAATGCATGCATGCCAGGCTAGGTAGTGCAAACTTTTAATCCCAGCACTCAGGGAGGCAGAGACAGGCCAGACCTCTGAGTTTGAGGCCGGCCTGGTGTACAGAGTTCCAGGACAGCCAAGACTACACAGAGAAATCCTGTCTTGAAAACAAACACAAATTTAAAAACTGCATGCATGTGGTGTACAGACATGCAGCAAAACACCCATGTATATAAAATATAAGCAGATCTCAAAAAACCCAAACCCAAAGCCAAGTGAAGCAATGCCAGATTCATTTATTTGTTTCTGAGTATAAAAGGCCCAGTTGCAATACTGTGCCTTCTTGAAGGATAACCCCAGTGGTTATCCCCCTGTACCTCAGCAAATCATTACCTGTACCATGACAAAGCGAAGCGTATCTCACTGCCCTCTGTTAGAATCTGTGATTCCTATTTTTCTCTACTCAAGATCAGAGACTTCACCTAGCAGTATTTGTCATTTGCTAGACACCAAAAGAGACTAGCTGGTGAAGTTAAAGTCATGAGCAAAAGATTGGCAGATAGAAGCCAGGTGTGGTGGCAAATGACTTTAATTCCAGCACTTGGGAGGCAGAGGCAGGCAGATCTCTGTAAGTTTGAGACCAGCCTGGCCTACAAAGCAAGTTTCAGAACAGCCAGGAATATCCCTGCCTTGAAAAAAAAAAAAAGAGCAGATAACAGGATATAGTGGCACACGTCTTTAATTCCAGCACTCAGGAGGCAGAGGCAAGTGGATCTCTGTGAGTTCAAGGTCAGTCTGCTCTACAAAGTGAGACCCTGTTTAAAAAAAAAATTTAGAAATAAAAATTGGCAGGTAAAACCTAAATTCTGAACCTGACCGAATACCTAGAAAGCCAGTAAGCAGTCCTGGGCAGAGCTGGTGTAGGGAAGGCAAAAGCAGCACTGGGAGTGATGCATTAACCAGACCCAGCTTGTCCCTACGGCCCCAGCAGGCATGGCAAGACAAGAGTTGGACCAACAGGCAGAGGGGAGGAGGGGAGGAGGGGAGGAGGGAAGGAGGGGAGGAGGGGAGGAGGGGAGGAGGGGAGCAGGGGAGGAGGGGAGCAGGGGAGGAGGGGAGGAGGGATGCTCCATTGTGCAAGCTGTTCCTCAGAGCACACAGAAGGCTACATCTACTTCAGCAGCATTTCCACGGGAACTGTGTGCGGACCTGGCAATAAGCTGCCACCCAGTGCTCACTTCAGCAAAGGAACCGAACAAACACCCTCTGGAGGCTTCTTCAAAGTGCAGTCTCATGCAATGTGTGAAACTTACATATCACATGTATAATTTACTAATTCAAAGTATAGACTGTTTTTAATACAGTCAGAATTGTATATAACCAGGGTTTAGCCATATAGCCAAGGTTGGCCACAAACTTGTAATTAATTGAAGAACTTTTTAAATTTTTTATTTATTTTTTGGTTTTTCGAGACAGGGTTTTTCTGTATAGCCTTCGCTGTCCTGGACTCACTTGTAGACCAGGCTGGCCTTGAACTCACAGAGATCCACCTGCCTCTACCTCCAGAGCGCTGGGATTAAAGGTGTGCACCACCACACCTGGCTTTTTAATCACTCAAGAAAAGCTGTATCCATTCTTCCAGCACTATGCAACTACCAACTTGCTTTTGTAAATCACAACAATTTTTATATTAGCTGCCAATGGTTACTAATGTAAGACTGCATATGAAATAATCTGGAAAAATCAGAAAACCAGCTGGTTATGGTGGCACACAACTGCAATCTCAGCTCTCAGGAAGCAGAGAGGCAGAAGGACCCTAAGTTGAGTTTTGCCTACATAATGAGTCTCCAGGGTAGCCAGAGCTACATAGTCAGAGCCTTTTTAAGGACAGAAACAAGGGATGGAGAGACGGCTCATCGATTAAGCACACTTGTTGCTCATCCCCAGGACCCTGGCTTGATCCCCAAGCATCAATTCAGGAGCTCACAACGCTAATTCCAGTTCCAGGGTGGCTGATGCCCTCCTCTGGCTTTCTCATCACTGCCTGCATGTGGTACACAAAACAGAACTTGAGATGTATTCAAATCGCAAAAAAGAAAAAAGGATCAAGGGGGCTAAGGAGCTAGCACCTGAGGTAGGACCACTTGCTGTTCTTCCAGAGGACTGGAGTTGGGTTCCCAGCATCCACACTGAGTGGTTCGCTACTGCCGTAAAGGCAGCTCCAGGGATCCAAGGCAAGGGGCTTGTGGGATGGACAGACTGCTGCACTGTTAATGCCAAAACACAACCGATAATTCTTGTTTTAAAAAACCTTGATTTTAATTATGTATATGTCTTGTGTGGGGATCAGAGACCAAAGAGGTTATCTGATCCTCTGGAGCTTGAGTTACAATTGTAACCTGCCCACACGGGTGCTAAGAATCCTCTGCAAGAGTACCAAACACCCTTAACTATGGAGTCATTTCTCCAGCCTGAGATAGACCATATATATACATATATATATATATATATATATATATATTTTTTTTTCTTTCAGTGACTAAGAAGAAGGCAGACCTAACACACGGGAACTGGCTAAAGATATAAGTAGTACTCTTCTCTGGGTATCAACATTGAGAACAAGAAATTACTCAAGACCCTGCCTCAAACAAACAAAGAAGTGTTATTTGCCCATTTAAGGCATTACATAGCCGAGACCCCTCATCTTGGTTGGGTGCCCCCTCGCCCTGGACATTTCTGTGATCAGGACAGAGATCATTAATTATTCACCTATTTAGCCACTTAGCCAATAGAAAGGCTTTATTTTGTACACTGAACAGAGCAGGGTGGATATGGTGGTGGTGGGCTGCAGAGACGGCCCATTGGGTAATAGCACTAGCTGCTGCCCTTCCAGACTGTGGATCCGTCCCTGCACCGCGTCCATGCTGGATGGCTCATAACTGCCCGCAGCTCTAGCTCTAGGGAATGCAATGCCCTCTTTTGGCCTCCAAAGACATACAGGAAAGGAGAAAGCACGTGCACACACAAAAATAAACGGGGGTGGGTGGATTGGTACTCTGTAGCGTGAAGGATCACTCCCCTCCCTACAGGGTTTTAAAAAAAAAGTCTATCAAGTCTATCAAGGAAGACAAAAAACAAAAACCACCTAAAAATGAGGTGTCTCATTTAATTAACCTTGTTTCCATCCCTTCCCCCATGGCCAACAAACAAACTGGGTCTTGAGTTTTAGAGGCTGGCGTCAAACAATGAGCTTGCATTTCTGATTTTCTGGCCTCCCTCTCCCCATTGCTGGGGCTGCAGGCATAGATTTATATACCAGGTTTATGCTGCTTTGGGATGAAGCGCAGGATCTTGTGGATGTCAGACAAGCACTACCATCTGGGCTACTCCCCAGCCTCAGCCTCCTCTTTTAAAAAGGCAGTCTACAACAAATAAGGCAGCCACCCTTGAAAGACTGAAGAACCTGGAGCCAGACTTCAGTGTGGGTCTTGGATCCTCAGTTCCTAAAGTGGGTGGTTTGAAAAAAAAAATCTCCCCAAGCCTCATGTTCCCGCATAAACTGAAGAAAGCAATCTCTATCCGTCTATGATGCAATAAAAGAACTTAGTGGAATGCCCAGGTCCTGAGGGTTGGAGCATCACACTCACTCTGAAAAGGTCAACCTAGGATAGAGGGAACTGGTAGTCTGCCTCGGTGGAGCAACCTTGAACGTGCACAGGAAGATTCCAGGCAGCATCGGTGGAACCAAACGTTTGAGTGGAATACCGAAACAGAAGACAACTGCCCTGGCTCATAAAAGCAATATGTAGGTTCTTTCTATTTGCCATTATTGATGCGTTTGTGGAGGAGTGGTCTGCAAAGGAATGCTATTTAGAAAAGGCAATAAGGCTTATGGGGCACCACGGCTGTATGACCTTGATCGCTTCTACCTTCGGTGTTCGTTCTGTCAGTGAAAGGAGGAGCAAACCTCCTTCTTAACCATTCATTATTTTTATTTTTTTGGGTGAGGCTTCAACTTGCATGTTGGTGTAAACTGCCCTGGAAACGCTAGTGCACCTGACACACTCGGTGTCCGGATAATCTCTTTGCATCCCAGCTGGGCACTGTGAAGAGGAAAGCACCTCGCTGCTTTGGTCGCTCTCTTTTCTCTTTTACCTTTACTAACTACAATTTATAATCACCAAGATAACTGAAATCCCATGGCCATTTCAGGCACCAGATTATCCGGCCCCACCCAGATTCAGTTTACTATGCCGTCCCTCCAGCTCACACTGTCCTCCTTCACCGGTGGCCCGGCGGACGCCTTCCGCATCGTGAGTGCGCCAAGCCAATCCCTACCCCTAGTGCGCTGCACCGCCCCTTATATAAGGAAAACGCTATGGCGGCCGGAAGAGCGACAAGCGCCGGAGCCAATAACCGCAGACTACTCGTTTAATCCGGCAAGGCCCAAAGGCGGGACCAATAGGCCAAGATAGACAACAAAAGCAGCCAATTGAGTAATGGAAAACCAAAGCGAGGGCGTGTGCCAGGCTCTAAGAGAACGGTTAAGGCCCCTGGAACCGAGGGTCCAAGGACCCTTCTCGGACTACAGCTTTTCCCTTTGTTTACTCTCAAATCCTCCATTACACGGGTGCTGGCTGGCCGCCCTGCCTGCAAACTATAGATGCGGGGAGGACGCGGGCGGCGGCAGCTGAACCCGCCTGACAGGCCGGGCCAGTGACAAAGAGCTGGCGGCCTAGGCTGAAACCTCGGAAACGATCCTTTCTGGAGGAGAGCACAGTGCCTTTTGAGATAGGAAAGATGTTACTCACGTTGTCGATCACAACAGGCTGGTTGGCGATCACATCGTAGGACTCCATGGCAGAGGAATCTATCCTTCCGAGGAAGGAACTGCCAGCCTGGTCCGCTGCAAACGGCACTGACACGCATGCGCAGTCTAGTCGCCGGTACTGGGCTTTCAGGGAGCGGCCCGACCTCGCCTCCTAAGAACTACAATCCCCGGCATCCTTTGCCCCAGGTTTAGCTCTCCAAAGCCTGGCCGAGCCTCTTCGGGTTTAGGAGATCGGACAGAGTATTTCCGACATGTGGTGCCATGGGGTTTGTAGTCTCCGTAGATTGAAGAGCCACAGGTTGATGATTATGTTGCATGCCTGGATTTGTAGTCCCTTTGAAGGGATTTTTCTTTTTCTTTCTTTCTTTTTTTTTTTTTTTTTTTTTTTTGAGACAGAGGTTCTCTCTGTAGCCTTGGCTGTCTTGGACTCGCTTTGTAGACCAGGCTGGCCTCGAACTCAAGATCTGCCTGCCTCTGCCTCTGGAGTGCTGGAATTAAAGACGTGTGCCACCACACGTGGCGAAGGGATTTTCAGTACACCTTTTTTCCTTATTTCTTTTATTCCGAGATAGGGTTTCTCCGCGTCGCCTTGACTGTCCTGGAACTCACTCTGTAAACTAGACTGGCCTCCAACTCAGAGATCTGCCTGCCTCTGCCTCCCCGAGTGCTGGGGTTACAGGTGTGCGCCACTGCTCCTGGCGCCTCGTTGGAGTCTGGAGTATTTGTGAGTAGTAAGGATTGGATTTGTCAGTAATTCAAGGAAGATTGAATTTTACAAGTTAGTCCCACCACTCAGCCACTCTGTCATTTGGGCAATATAAACCATTAATAAACATCTCTAATGTCAGTGGTAGAATGCGTGCCTAGCACATACAAGAGCCCCAGCAGCGCCAGATGGTGGTGGCACACACCGTTAGTCCCAGCACTCTCGAGGCAGCGGTAGCCAGACCTCTGAGTTCCAGGCCACCCTGGTCTACAAGAGTGAGTTCCAGGATAGTCAGGGCTACACAGAGAAAGCCTGTCTTGGAAAAAAAAAAACAAAAAACAAACAAACAAACAAAAACAAGAACCCATGATGCAAAAGCCAACAAAGGTTATAAAAATACGTGTAGTTGAATGCAATGGAACTACGGGTCTGAAATACCATCTAAAGGCTTAGAAACTGCTTTAGTATCTCTTTTCTGAGTTTGACCATGATGGATGAGAATATCCAGGGGAAGAGAAAGATTATGTAAATGCTTCCAAAACAGCTTGGCATTTTCCCCGGGCACTTTTCGAATTGCAGGACCTTTTTGTCCATAGTATCAAGAGATATGCTGGGCATGGTGGCGCACTCCTTTAATCCCAGCACTCGGGAGGCAGAGGCAGGCGGATCTCTGTGAGTTCGAGGCCAGCCTGGTCTACAGAGCGAGTCCAGGACAGCCAAGGCTACACAGAGAAACCCTGTCTTGAAAAAAAAAAAACAAAAAACAAAAAACAAAAAACAAAAAAAAAACCCGAAATATTAAAGAGTTGTAATATATTAATAATGACATACAGCCTAATTGAATTAATCAGTTGCCCGGCTTATCTTAAAATCGTGTATCAGCAAATCAAAGTTAAGAGCTTCATAGGCGCTTCTTAGGGGTTTCACAGGACCCTGGCACCTCTGGGTACCCCGTCTCTGTGTAAAACTGGGTTCCTCCTAACGCTAGGGGGGGCCAAGATCCTTATGACTCTCCCAACATAGGGGCAGGTGGGCGGGGTCTATTGCCTAGTCACGCCTTCCCCTGTTGTGACTGGCAATGACACTAGCCAATGGGTGGCAGTCAAGGGCAGGCCGACGCCCCGCCCCCTAGAGCTCCCCGCGGTCCCGCAGCATCCTCCAGCCGACTCGATAGAGGCTCGGGCTTAGGCGGACGGAGCTCCGTGCGCAGGCGCGGAGTTAGACCTCGCCGTTGCCCCCATCGCCTGG
This sequence comes from Acomys minous, assembly GCF_964271855.1. NCBI lineage: Eukaryota > Metazoa > Chordata > Mammalia > Rodentia > Muridae > Acomys > Acomys minous. The sequence goes on along the minus strand of NC_140484.1, from coordinate 14,464,377 downwards.
GGGAGTCCCATCCACAGTGGGTCCGCTGGCCCATCGGGGCTCTTTCCCTCCTCTACCCTCCCGGTTTCCCCGCGCGCCCTACGCACCCCGATGGCGGAGCTGCGGCCTAGCGTCGCCCCCGGCCCCGCCGCGCCCCCGGCCCCTGGCCCTAATGCTCCTCCGGCCTTTGCCTCACTCTTTCCCCCGGGACTGCACGCCATCTACGGAGAGTGCCGCCGCCTTTACCCTGACCAGCCGAACCCGCTCCAGGTTACCGCTATCGTCAAGTACTGGTAAGCTCTGGGCCTCCGGAGGACGAGGGACCGGCCGGGAAAGCTTTGAGCACTAGGGACGAAGTAATTTTCAGAAGAGGGAGGAAGAAAACGGTTGAAGAACTTGGGAAGCAGGAGTTTCCTGATGCTGTGGAAGGAGTTAAGACAGAAGTTGGGACTGGGGACAAAGGGTTAACGGATCCCGTGAGTAGCGAAGGGTTAACTGGGATTAGAAGAACTGAGAACTGGGGGTGTATACAGAAACGGAGGGGGTACGTGTGAGAGGCAACTGTAAACGTGGAGAAAGGAGGGGGCGCCTGTAGTCATTAGTGGGCTTGGGGAAACCAGGGGGCGGCTGGTGTGGAGTGAAGGAGGTGAGGCGGGGCCTGGCGAGCGTTTGGGGACCAGGACGCCCCTGTGGGTTAGGAGGGAGCAAGATGCGGGCATTGTGCCTTTGATGAGTGACGACTAGAAAAGACGGCCTTCTTTGGAGGGGGGGGGGGGCTTCCCGAGTGCAGGAGCGTCTGTCATTCAGTGCGAAGCTGTTGCTCTTGAGGTTTGACAGAGCAGCTCTTCCAGATAAACTTTTTGCTTACTCTGCGCAGTTCTCTTGCTCTCTGCAGAGCTTGCTTCTGGCTTTGCAGCTGCTTTTGCTTTAGGACGTTCGTTAAGAGCAGGCTTCGGGAGAGCTAGTGGTTGAAGGGGATCGAAGTTTGACACTTACGGTGGGGACCTGAGTGGGCAGGAGGAAGGAAGTGCAGCCTGAAGAAGCGCTTCCTGTCATGGCTTCAGGATTTCAGTTTATAGTTGCCCAGTAAAGGATCAATTTCCAAATGGGCTGTCCTTGGAGTAGAAATGGCTCTTTCTGGTTGCCCATTCCTATTTGCAACCCGTTCTTCAGGCAGCCTTCAGACAAAACAGGTGTAATAGGACAAGTCCTCATGGTGTTTCTGGACCTAAAATAGACGAAAAGGTGGCCATATTGGGGTAGGCACTCGCTGTATTAGATGACCCTTTCAGTGGATCCCGGAAGGCCCCCGGGGCAACCTATTGTAAAAGGTGGACCTGAGGGGAGAAGTGGATGTTTTTGCTGGTTACACCCCCTCTAAAGCTGAGTCTTTTTCCTATGTGACATACTCTCACTGGCTCGGAAATGGCAGTTAGGCTCTACAGAGATGAAGCTAACTCCACGTGTCAGTGGAGGACGATTAGGACGATGGACCATGCAAGAAAACTGACAGCCGGGAGGTCCTGGAGACCAGCCCCTGTCCTGGTAGCCAGGAGGTATGGCAGCGGCAGTGCGTCTGTGGAGGGCAACCTGTTTCCAGGCTGAAGAGAGTTTTGAAGGGCACTTCTGAGTGGGGAACAGCTCTTGCTAACTCACCCATTTTAATTGCATCTCTATATTTAACTATGTTGTGGTGAGCTTATCCTGACACGAGAGAGATGAGGCTGGCCTTGCCATGCTGTTTGCCCTGATCTTGTGTAAGTGTGAGGGGAAGTCCCTGCGCAGAATAGGGCAACTGGCTACCCACATGACCATCAAGACAGAATTATTCATTAAAGGTATGGCAGCTTTGTCTTGAGGCTGCTCCTCCAGGGACAGACCAGATAGCAAGTGAGAAGGTGTGCAGAGCACTTTGTGAAATAAGGAACACCGCCTAGATGCAGGAATTTGAGAAGGAATGGTTCAGGGACTTCTAAGACTCAGAGCGATTCTCAGAATAGAGATGCTGAAGTTTATACCTACCCCCTTCTCTTTAGGATCTTACCAGCCCCTTCAGTTCTCACAGCGAGATGTGCTGTGATGCTTGGGTCTGGCTATGGGATTTCTTTGGGGGTTGAAGGCTGCCTTTTAAACTAGTGGTCCCTGGCCAGCAGGAGTATTCCAGCTAATAGTTGGGATTGGGAGGCAAAGCCTGGTGCCCTGGGTCCACTCCAGTCCTGCAGCTGCCCTATAGGAAGAAGTCAGGCATTCAGGGAATTAAGGTAAGGGATGCTCTGGACCCTTGGAGCGGTCTTTTCCTAAGTGTTAAATGTGATTTTTTTCCCATAGTCACGGAGTGTGAATGGTAGAACAGAACTCTCTGAGCTTGTGATGAGGTTGACATTCCCTGACTATTTTATTTATTTATTTTTATATATATGAATGCTCTATCTACATGTACACCTGCAGGCCAGAAGAGGGTATTAGAGGGTAAAGATGGTTGTAAGCCACCATGTGGTTGCTGGGAATTGAACTCAGGACCTCTGGAAGAGCAGACAGTGCTCTTAACCGCTGAGCCATCTCTCCAGCCCCTCCCTGACTTCTTAAAGCCTTTTTTTGATGTGATTTCTCTTGGGAGATGGCCTGTCAGAAGGAGCTGCGGCGTGTTGGCAGGTGGAACAGGGGCAGTAAACACAGTGTCACTGCTTGTTGCTGCATGGACCTAGACTGCAACAAGGCCTATTGGGGACTTGCCGCAGGAATTTGGAGAGAATATGGAATCTGTCTTTTTTGGGGTTCTGCAGCCTTAAGAGGCTCTACCCTTCCCCAGAATGTTTTAAATCCAGATGGTCATGGGTTTAGTCAGATCTGGTGAAATCACATTTAAAGACACACATCGATATTTGTCCCTTCACCTAACTCACTCAGGTGAGCGTTTGGGGACCAGGACGCCCCTGTGGGTTACTACTACTTGTAGTGACTTTTCTTTCTTATGACTTCTATAAATAACTTAGCTTCCCACCACCACCACCACCACCACCACCACACACACCAAGAGAATAAGGATTTCTACAAAGGCTAATAACATCCTGGCAAAGAGGATGAAACCAGACTTACTGGTTTTAAAATAGGGTTTGAATTGCAAGGTCCTGGCACACTTGCTGGGATCTCCTGCGCCTTGTCTTTCATTTGGTCATTAGCTTTCCCTCAGTAGTTCAGCCCACTTGCAAAGTGCACTCCTGTCCGTGTTCCAGGGCCAGGCAAAGGCAAACTCCACTTATGGTCTGAGGAGTGCTGCATGTGAGGCAGCTACGTGTGGATGGAGTTCATGGGCTCGGTGCATACTTTCTTCCGCTGACGGCTCCCGCCTCACTTCACAATTCCTACTGTGTTTCCCTGTCCATCCTGAGGGAAAGCAGGTTTTAGTTGTTGTTTTGTTTTGCTTTGCTTAAGCATTAATTGCTAATGAGGTAATGACTGAATCTCTTTCCCAACTGCTTTTCTGTTGGATTTATGGAGAACTAAGTGTGATCCTTAGTAGCTACACACTATGCCATGTCCCATCTTCTCCTTTGAGACAGGAGCCTCCTAGGATACTGTTTGGGATGCAGGTGCTCACAGGGCCCAGCCTGGCTCCTGCTGCAGTGAGAGTAAGTTTTGATCTGTGGAGTACAGGCCAGGATCTGTGCAGACTGGAGGCTTTGTGTGTATTCAAAAGAAACAATAATAGAAGGCACAATACAGTCTTTCAGGAACTCAATGTCTAAGAGACAGGTGCAGAATGGAACATGCACGTCCGGGAGTGATGTGCACTGGGCATGCTCTGGAGAGTCATTCAGCAGAAGCCATTTGAGTGACCGGTGCATCTCTTACCTTGGAGCCTGGTATTTTGACAGTTACATAGAAAGCTCTGTTTAGAGTCAGCAGCTTGAAACAGATGTAAAATGGACAACCACCAAGTGTGTTTCGTTTCTAAAAGAGGCCTTCGTGTTGGAGAGAAGAGAAAGGAACTCTTGAACGTGCAAAAGGACGCAGCCTCAGCTGGGTTCTTTTTCCCCCTCAGCTCATCTCTGACGAGATTCTTGCCCCGCTTTAGTTATCTTTGCTTTAGGCTCCTCTAGGATACGGCTTTTGGGTTTGTAGAGCGAAGCGTCTTGATAGTCTCTGGTCTCCAGGGTTAAATGGACACCTTGTGCTTTGTCTTTTGCAGGTTGGGCGGACCAGATCCCTTGGATTATGTTAGCATGTACAGGAATATTGGGAGTCCTTCTGACAACATTCCTGAGCACTGGCACTACATCAGCTTTGGCCTGAGCGATCTCTATGGGGACAGCAGAGTCCATGAGTGAGTGTATGCCACCTGTCTCTCCTTAACCCTAAGCCTGTTTCTGAGGTTTTATTGAATATGTGTGATAATGTTGGTTCTACGACAGTAACACTTTTTAGCGTCACCTCTCTGGTTCTGCCTTCTGCCTGTGCTGGCTATCCTGGAACTTGCTATGTAGACTAAGCTGGTCTTGAACTTGTGGTGGAGAGGTGGCTTGAGGAATTGCTTAGGCTGGTCTTGAATTCTCCATCTTCCCACCTTAGCCTCTTAAGTGACAGGGGTTGCAGATGTATGCCACCAAACTTGCATTCATCTGTGCTTCGATTGTCCCCTTCACATGTTTAGCCCTGATCTGCTTCTATTCTCTGCCCTGTGCCTCTTAAAGTCTTACCCCTCTCTGGGCTAGAGGGATGGCCCAGCCCTGGATCAAGTGCTTAAGAACACTGGCTGCTCTTCCAAAGGGTCCAGGTTCAATTCCTAACACTCACGGGGCAGCTTACAGCTGGTGCACAGACATGCATGCAGCCAAGACACCAATATACATAAAAGAGAATAATTAAAATTTTTTCTTATTCTCCTCCCAGATTTTTCTTTATAATCACTTATTATATGTTTTAATTCCAAAACATGTTTTGATACCAAGCGAAATATAATTAACAGTATTTAATCAGCCGGGCATGGTGGTGCATGCCTTTAATCCCAGCACTCAGGAGGCAGAGGCCGGCTGATCTCTGTGAGTTCGAGGCCTGCCTGGCCTACGAAGCAAGTCTAGGACAGCCAGGGATGTTACGCAGAGAAACGCTGTCTGGAAAAACACCTTTAATCCCAGCACTCAGGCGGATCGATGTGAGTTCGGGTCCAGCCTGGTCTACAAAGGGAGTCCAGGTCAGTCAAGGCTAACACAGAGAAACCCTGTCTCAGAAAAACAAAAACAACAAAACAGTATTTAATCCTCCAAAATTACAATTAGAATAATTATAAAAGCTAACAATGCTGGGCGTGGTGGCGCACGCCTTTAATCCCAGCACTCAGGAGGCAGAGTCAGGCAAATCACTGTCCATGAGTTCGAGGCCAGCCTGGTCTACAAAGTGAGTCCAGGACAGCTAATACTACATAGAGAGACTTTGTTTCGAAAAACCAAAAAACAAACAAACAAACAAACAAACAAAAAAAAAAAAACCCAAAACACAAAAACCGTTAAAAAAAAACAGATTATGTACCAGGTACTCTCCTAGTCATTTTATCCCTGTGTGTCACTAATAAATTTAATTTTTGGCCTAACACTGTATAACTAGTAGATGATATTTGTCCCACCTAGTAATAAGGAAATAGAAACAAAGGGCTTCTATAAATTAATATCATTTCTCAGCAGTGTGAGGGGCACCACTGACTGATGGATTGAATGGGCGGTTGATTCAGAGCCTGGATTTAGATGTAGACAGTCTGGCTCCCCAGGTCAGACTGTTAAGATCAAACCCGGTCCTCAGGCATAGAAGGCAAGTGCTGTATCATGGGGTACACCTTCATTCTAATAGTCTATAGTCTTGGGGGTTTTTTGAGACCAGTTCTTTGTACGCAGCCTGACATGTCTGGAGCTCACTATGTGAAAGTATTTATTAGCACAGCGACATGGAAGATAAGAAGAACTCCAGCAAGCGGGAAAAGGTTATGGTCACTTTGACTGATGTATCAGTCTCCCTCATTCAGTCTCTGCAGAGTCAGGACCAGAGGAGCCTTGCTACTTGCTACTTTGTTTTGTTTTTTTGAGACAAGGTTTCATTGTGTAGGCGTGGCTGTTCTGTAACCAGGCTGGCCTTGAACTCAGAAGTCCACCTGGCATTATAGGCATGTGCCGCCACCACCACCACCGTCGTTGGGGGTGGGGTGGGTGTTGGGGGGGTGGGGGGGCTGGGGGGGGCGGAGCTGTACTATCTTTTCAACTTTCCTAGGCTCAGTGCCCACCACGATGGTGTAAGAGGCCTCCCTTGTTACCAGGTTTTCTTGCTGCTGTCTCACAGATGAAGAACCTGAGTTGCTTAAGCCTCACATCTAGGTTATAAAATAACTGGAGTTTGAATTAGCCTGAGTCCAGAGTTTGAACTCTTAAATCACTGCACTATACCATCCTGACTTGTTGCCTAGGCCCAGGCTAGCTTTCTCTGTCTCTTGCTAGGCCCAGAGGCCAGGCCTCTTCTCTTCCCTAGCACAAGGCAGGTCGTGTCTCTTTGCTTTCACAACCTTCCAAATGGATCAGCAGGAACTTTGGGAATAGACTTAATCTTGCCTGAGCAGGGACCTTGCTGTACAGTATTTGCAGTAGAGATAGAATGATTAAAAAAGAAAAAGAAAAAAGAAAACAACAACAACAACAACAACAAAAAACCAAGGCAGTAAAGGGACTCAGTTGTATATTTTTTCTTTTGATTCTGGGAGACAGGATCTCACTCTGTAGCTCAGGCTGGCCTCAAACTCACTGTAGTGAAACCTGATTTATATTCCCTAGAGCTGGAGTTACAGGTGGTTGTGAGCTACCTGGTGTGGGGGGTAGGAACCTAACTCTGTTTCTCTGGAGGAGCAGGAAGTATTCCCCCCCCACCCCACCCCGCGCGTGCCTCTCGTTTTTTGTTTTTAGAGACGGGGTTTCTCTGTGTAGCCTTGGCTGTTCTGGACTCACTTTGTAGACCAGGCTGGCCTCAAACTCAGAGAGCTCTGCTTGCCTTTGCCTCCCGAGTGCTGGGATTAAAGGCATGCGCCACCACCTCCCGGCCCAGGAAGTATTCTTAACAATGTTCAGAGCCAGTGAGCCGGTTTAGTAGCTAAAGGCACTGGCTCCAAGCCTGGTGATGACCTGAGTTTCCTCCCTGGAGCCCATGCAAAGGGAAGAAGAGAACCAGCCCCACTGTTGTTCTCTGACCTCCACACTCTTGACCTGTACACACGCGCCTATCCATCCTCAGCTGAGACGAGGATACTGTGTGATGAAACACCACGACCAAAACCACATGGGGAAGAAAGGCTTTGTTTGGCTTACATATCCTAAATCATAATCTCTTCAGGGAAGCCAAAGCTCCTGCTCAAAACTCAAAACCAGGCAGGAACCCTGAGGCAGGAGCTGGTGCGGAGGCCGTGGAGGAGTGCTTGCTCCTTATGACCTGCTCAGCCTGCTTTCTTATAGCACCCAGGCCCACCAGACCATGGTAGTACTACTCACAAAGTGCTGGGCCTCCCAGTTTAATTAATAACTAATTAAGAAAATGCCCCACATGTAGTGGTGCACACCTTTAATCCCAGCACTCAGGAGGCAAGCCTGGTCTACCTAGCCAGAGCTATGTAGAGAGACCTTCTCTCAAAAAAAAAAAAAAAGACTTCTTTAATATTTGTGTGTGTGTGTGTGTGTGTGTGTACATGTGGAGGCTAGAAGAGGGAGCTGAGTCTCCTAGAGCTGGCATTACAAGCATTTGTGCATCTGATGTGGGTGGTGGGAACTGAACCGTGCTTTTCTGAGACAGTCGCAAGCACTCGTAAGCACTGAGCCATCTCTCCACACTCCCGCCCCACCGTGAGGAATTCTTATTCCCTCTTAAGTATAGACAGTGAAATCCAGCGACATTTGCCATGGAGGTGGTAAAATAGAACCCTGATCTGTTCATCACCACAGTGTTGTCCTGTTTTCTTATGTGTCCCTAGCGTGTTTCCTCCTAGCAGCAGCTTTTTTTCTTCACAGCTTGTTGAGGATAGAGACAGGTACTTCCTTTTGCTCAGGGACAAGAGGAGGAGCCCTGCTTGGTGGTCATGAGGTGATGAACAAGCAATTGATATGGCCAAGTTTTTCCTGCCTCACATTCACTAGAGGCGACAGGATGAGAACAATTTGTTTGCACCAAACCTGCTTGCCATACAAGCATGAGGAGCTGAGTTTGGCTCCGTACGACTCACCAAAAAAAAAAAAAAAAAAAAAAAAAAGCCAGGCACGGTGGTGCACACCTATAATCTTAGCACTAGACAAGTGGAGACAAGACGGCTGGTGCTCACAAGCTGTTTAGTCTTACTGAATGGGGAGCTCCAGGCTCAGTGAGAGGCCCTGTCTCAAAAAATAAGGTGGGGAGCTGCTGAGGAAGACAGCTAACTACATGGGCACACCTACACCTACACGCAGAACACACGCGCACGCATGCGCGCATGCACGCATTGATACTTGGATGCTGAGAATTGTACTCAGCCCTCTGCTCCATGCTGGTACACACACTACCACTGAGTTCTACATTAAGAATCTAAAAACATAAAAATTATGTCATGGAATCTCATGGTGGGTTTTTTAATTTGTTTGCTTGTTTTTTATTTTCCCGAGACAGGGTTTCTCTGTGTAGCCCTGGCTGTCCTGGAACTCTGTCTGTAGACCAGGCCAGCCTTGAACTCACGGAGATCCACCTTCTTCTCCCTTCTTGAGTGGTGGGTTAAAAGCGTGCACCACCACTACCAGGTACCCTAGTGTTTCTTGAACTTAGTTTCCATTGATTAGCTTTCCCCATTCTGCTTTGCTGCCCTGTGGTGCCCGGGTGACCACGGGTCCACTCCCATTGCTGCGAGTGTATCGAAAGGGACTGTTGTTTCCCTTGGTTTTGTCCATAACTTTATTTATTTATTGGTTTTTTGAGACAGGGGTTCTCTGTGTAGCCCTGGCTGTTCCGGACTCACTTTGTAGACCAGGCTGGCCTCAAACTCACAGAGATTCACCTACCTCTGCCTCCCGAGCGCTGGGGTTAAAGGCGTGCGCCACCAAACCCGGCTTTTTGTAAGTTTTATTTACTTATTATTATGTATATACTGGTCTACATGTACACTTGCAGGCCAGAAGAGGGCATCAGATCTCATTATAGATGGTTGTGAGCTACCATGTGGTTGCTGGGAATTGAACTCAGGACCTCTGGAAGAGCAGTTAGTGCTCTTAACCTCTGAGCCATCTCTCCAGCCCCTTAACTTTTTATTTTTATTTTATATATATGTCTGTGCACCACTGGTTTCTCTATTACCTTGGAAGCCGGAAGAGGTTATTAGATGTCCTGGAACTGCAGTTACAGATGTTTGAAGCCACCATGTGGGTGCTGGGACTCGAACCTGCATCCTCTGGAAGAGCAGCTAGTGTCTTAACTGGCTGCAGCATCTCTCTAGCCCTTGGCTTGGTGTTTTGAAATAGTCTTGTCTCATGTACTCCATATTTGCTTCATAGTCCGTGTATTCCTGAGGATGACCTTGAACTTGTGGTTCTCCTTCGTCTCACCCAGCTGCTGGGGTTATGGCAGTGTGCTACCACAGCCAGGCTTATGTGGTGCTGGGGCTGGAACACCGGGCTTTGTGCGTGCTAGGCAGATGCTGCCAAATGAGCTACACCCCTCACCCAAATGGTTTTGAAGAGGCTGTTTCTCAAGTTGAAAGATGACAGATTCTAGCTTGGAGCAGGAGGGTTTTCTAGAAAGTGAGAGGCCACCCACAAATGCCTTCAGTAGAAGACACCGCCCTTTCTCAGTCCAGACTTGAGAGGTGTCAGACATCTGAGCCTCAGCTGCCATGCCTATAGCTCTGGCCTTCTCCTTTGTGGCCAGGCAGGCATGGATAGAGTGGGCTGTGTGCTGCTCCTGGGACCTCCTCCTCACCCTCGTGGGACAGGAAGTTCCTGAGGCCACAGGCAGGCCCTCAAGGCTGCCCAGTTGGAGTGTGTGCTCTCCTGGTGCCGTTCTGGGGTAGTCGTGTGCTAGAGTTACTGCTTCCTAAGACTGTCTTCATGTGGAATTGACCCAAATGACCCGGGAGAGCTAGGCTGAGCCCCACAAATACTGACTGGTTGACAGGCGTGCCGTGTCCAGGTGGGTTTGGGTTGATCTGTGGGCACCCTTAGGCTCCTTGACTGAGGCTGTGGAACCTTCTTTTTCCTTTCTTGTTCTTCCTCGCTTGAGCCCATACCACAGGAGTTATTTATTGAAATTCTGAGCATTAAAAAAAAAAAAAAAAGAAATTCTGAACATAGATTAACTTGTCCACCTGTTATTTAGTGTGGACTCAATCCCTGCAGTTGAGAACGGTTAACTTTCCTTTCTCAGAGCTTGCCTTGCAGGAGCTCCGTAACAGACACCTCTGTCTGCTGGGGTCTCCAGTAGGAACCCTGCCTTTGCTTTGGGTGCATGGTTTTTTTTTGTTTGTTTGTTTGTTTGTTTTGATTTTTGGTTTTTGTTTTTGGTTTGTTTTTGTTTTTCAAGACAAGGTTTCTCTGTATAGCTTTGGCTGTCCTCAAACTTGCAGCAATCCACCTGCCTCTGCCTCCCGTGTGCTGGGATTAAAGGCGTGCACCACCATGCCTGGCTTGGGTGCATGTCTTAGCCTTGCCTCCCAGTGGGTCTGAGCCTCCCTCCCTCCTTCACAAGATGGTGGTCCCCAGGATAGCCCAGCTGAGTTCAGCAGGCTGGAGGAAGGAAGTGCTTTGCAGGCCACACTGAAGCCTAGTCCTTTGCTTTTGTCTTAAGACGTGTTTGGTTTCAGGGTGACTGTGAAATTCAGACAGTCTCTGCTAAGGCTAGGAATTCAGACTGCATGGGAACAGTAGGAGGCCCTTTGTCCTACGCTGAAAAGAACTAGATCTTTTTTTTTTTTTTTTTTTAATTACATTACCAGGTGGTGATGGCAGCTGTGGCAGTGGTATACACCTTTAATCATGGCACTCAGGAGGCAGAGGCAGGTGGATCTCTGTGAGTTCAAGGCCAGCCTGGTCTACAAAGTGAGTTCAAGGACAGCCAGGGGTATTACACAGAGAAACCCTGTCTCTGAAAAACCAAACAAACAAAAAATAGTATAAATTCCATTTATCCATCTGGGCGTGGCACAGGCACTGTGTGTGTTAGAAGACAACTTGTCTGAGTTCTTGCCCCTCCTCCCCCCCCCCCCATGTGGGGCTCCAGGACCCAACTCAGGAGGTCAAGCTTGATAGTAAGCACCTTTTCTCGCTGAGCTGTCTTAGCAGCTCTGTCGGGATCTTTTTTTATAGTTGCTGAGGTGCTGGATCTCAGGGCCTTATGCATACTGGGCAGGTTCCCTAGACCTCCAGCCCCCTAGACCTCTGAGGTTTTCAGTGTTGAGAATTTTCTTCCTCCTGCCCACCAGAAAAGCAGTGTGAGGTTATGAGTGTGAATGCGTGTGTGTGGCAAAGTGTGGGAGTGTGTGCTACACTTGCCTGTCTGCTTGTGGAGGCACAAGTGATTCTCTTCCTCGGTCACTTTTCCACTTAATTATTTTGTTTGTTTGTTGTTTGAGACAGGATCTTTCACTGCTTAGTTAGGGTCACCATTGCTGTGTTGAAACGCCCTGAGCAGAAGCATCTTGGGAAGGGAAGGATATAGTTGGCTCGTATTCTCTTATCACAGTTCATCATTAAAGGAAGTCAGGGCCAGGAACTCAAGCAGCTCAGGAGCCTGGAGGCAGGAGCTGATGCAGAAGCCACGAGGAGTGCTGCTTCCTGGCTGGCCCTGTACAGCTTGCTCATCAGTTTTCTGACATGCCCTAGACCACCACCAGCTCAGGGGTGGTTGCCCCCACAACGAGCAGAACCCTCCAACATCAGTCACTTTACAAACTAAAAAGATGCCCCTCAGGCCTGCCTTTCCTCAGATCTTAGGGATGCATTTTCTCAATTGAGGCTTCCGCCTCTCAGATGACTATAGCTTGGGCCAAGTTGACATAAAAACTACCCAGGCCACTCATCGAATCTGGAGCTCGCAATTTCAGCTACACTGGATATCTATCTATCTATCTATCTATCTATCTATCTATCTATTTTTTTAATTAATTAATTTATTTTTTCTGAGAGGATTTCAAGATGGCCTTGGCAGCTCTATACCTGAGGAGGATCTAGAATGCCTAATCCTCCTGCCTCCACCTTTCAGGTGCCAGAATTATAGGCATTCCTTGAACCATGCCTGGTTTATGGGCTGCTGGGGATCAAGCCCAGGGCTTCATGCATGCTAGGCTAGCGCTTTACCAACTGAGTTCCATCTTCAGCCTCCACACCACGTTTGTACAATGCTTGGATGGAGCCCAGGCCTTTGTGCATAGTAGACAAGCATCTTACCAACCGTATTCACTCCCAGGCTGCCGTTAGTGTAGTGAGCACCTGCCTTCCTACTTCCTGTGTGGTCTGGGTTTGACAGCACCTTCCTTGTCTAGCATTCTTATTCTGAAATGCTGTGCGCTACCCTAGTTGACTCCATGTTACAAAGTAACATGTGGCTCCAGTTGGAGTGCAGGAGCAGAGACAGGAGCTCTGCATCTCAGATGTGTAGACACCAGCTGCTGCCCAGCATCTCTTGGGAGGCTCAGGCTGATAAGCAACTTACTTCTAAAAGTAGAAAAGATACCATCTAAGTAAGTAAATGCATGAATAAATAAAAGTATGCACCCAAATTCAGAGGTATCGTGAACTAACGGTGTGACCGTGACTGAGCAGAGTTAACCAGAATGTGCCTGCTGCTGGGGAAAGTGTTGAAGCAGCTCAGCAGAGAAGAAAGTCTTGCTGGGTCATAGCCAGGGAATACAGTTGGACAATGGTGACAGCTGGGCAGTGGCTACAGGATCTTATGTCATCTCTTAAGTCTAAGGGCTCTATAACCTTATTGTGTATTTTCAGAAAATTACCAGGGAGTCTTCAGCTCTAATGCACAGTAGTGAATGATTCGTTACTGGCTTGGTTGGCAAACTGACAAGATCATACTTCTTGGGTGGTCAGGAATATGTCCAGTATTCTACAAGCCCACAGCATGTTTTGGCCAGGATTTTTGGGGTGTCTGGCCATTCTTTCTGAGGCTTCCTGTGGCTATGAGGTACACTTTGCGAGCTTGCTAAGGTGTCTGCATAGCTAATCTGAGATGAGTTACGCAGATGTGGTGGCACTGGGCATAGTAGCACATGCTGAGGCAGGAGGATGTGTAAGTTGTAGATTATGTGCTTAGCAGACTCAGGGCTAGCCTGGGTAACTTGGACTCTTACTTGGTCAGAAAGAGTTGAGATAGGGGCTCACGATGTAGCCCAGGCTACCCTGGAGCTCATAGCAATCCTCTTCTCTCCTTTAGAATCTTACAGATATAAGCATCACATCCAGCAAGATTTCAACTTTAAAGCAAAAATAAAATAAAGTAAATTAAATAAAACAAAACAAAATGGACCAGAGAGATGGCACATTGTTTAGGAGGATTTGCTGTTCTTTAAAGGCCTGCCTGGGATCAGTTCCCATCGGCTTATCACAGCCATCTGTAACTCCAGGTCCAGGGGACCCAACACTGTTCTCTGTCCTCTGCAGGTGCTAAACATGCATGGGATACGCATACATACATGCAGGTGAAACACCTATACTCATAAAATAAAATTAAGCAGTGTTGGCTCAGGACCCCCAAGACCAAGTTCTCTGCAGGAAGGATGTTTATTTCAGAGGGACAGGGCCAGGGAATAAGAGACCAAGGCAGGAGAGGAGAGGAAGGAGAAGAGGACGGAACAGGGAGAGGTATTTGTCAGGGCGGGGTGGAGAGGCCTAGCCCATTCACAGATGTCGGTTTATAAAGGAAAAGGGGAAACCCCTTGTTAGGATGAGGGGTTTTATTTTTTTGGACATGTAAATTAGATGAGCCAAAGGGGGCTTTTGATTGGTGGACTTCAATACTTTGCTAGCTGGACCCTGATAGTCCGGAGTAGGAAGTGGCCAAGCAAGGGAACAGGCCTTGGTGGCTGGCTAGCTTTAGGAATGTAACAGAATGGTTTTTAGCAAGGCAGAGAAAATGGGGGAGAAGGGCAGGGCCTGACAGGGCCATACTAACCATGCTTGAGTTGGCTAGAGTCCCTTCAACACCAACAAACCCAAGGACATGTGCCTCCCAGCTCTGGGGAGGCTAACAGGAGGATTGTGAAGCTAATCCAAGGTTCACGGTGAGTTCTATGGTAGCCTAAGTTATATAATGTGCCCCAGTCCCATCTCCTGAGAAGAAGATCTCTTCTGTGTTTATATTCAGTTAACACACACACGCGCGCGCGCACACACACACACACACACACACACACACACACACACACACACCCTTTAATGCTTTAAGAGACTATTGTGTTTCTTGTTTTGTTTTGATTTGGTTTTCGGTTTTCTCAGACAGAGTTTTCCTGTGTAGCCTTGGCTGGCCTGGACTTTGTAGACCAGGCTAGCCTAAAACTCACATCAATCCACCTGCTTCTGCCTCCCTGAGTGCTGGAATTACAGGTGTGCACTACCTCGCCCAGCTTTGTAGTCTCTATTTCTTTTCTTTTTTTTTTTTTTTTTGAGACAGGGTTTCTCTGTGTAGACTTGGCTATCCTGGACTTACTTTGTAGACCAGGCTGGCCTGGAACTCCCAGTGATCTGCCTGCCTCTGCCTCCCAAGTGCTGGGATTAAAGGCGTGAGCCACCACACCCACATTCATTCAATCAGTCCTGTTCCTCCTGAGAAACGTGACTAATAGGCCCAGGCAGTCCTTGTCCTTTAGAAATCCTCCTGAATCAGCCTCCTGAGTGCTAGTATTACAGGCACGGCCTACTGGCTCCTTAAATAAAACCATAAACTTACTTCCATGCATGGTTGCAGTAATCTTTTTTTTTTTAAGATTTATTTATTTATTATGTATACAGAGCTCTGTCTGCATGTGTGCCTACACACCAGAAGGGGCACCAGATGTCATTATAGATGGTTGTGAGCTACTATGTGGTTGCTGGGACTTGAACTCAGGACCTTTGGAAGAACAGCAAATGCTCTTAACCTCTGAGCCATCTCTCCAGCCCCTGTTGCAGCAGTCTTGATGATATGTTGATCATGTTACTTTCCCCTTGCAAAGTATTAGGCTGGACATGATGGCATGTGACTGTAATCCCAGCACTTGGGGAATAGAGACACAAGAATCACAAATTTGTAACCTGCAAGAACCTGTATTTAGGGCTGGAGAGATGGCTCAGTGGTTAAGGGCACTGCCTGCTCTTCCAAAGGACCCAGGTTCAATTCCTAGCACCCACATGGCAGCTCACAACTGTCTGTAACTCCAAGATCTGACACCCTCACACCAACACACATAAATTTAAAAATTAAATAAATAAAAAATATTTTAAAAAAAGAACCTGTATTTAAATTAATAATGTATAATAAATGTATGTATCTGCTTGTATGTGTGTGTGTGTGGGGGGGTGCCCATAGAATCCAGAAGAGGGAGATGGAGTTACAGGCTAATGCAAGCCACTACCTGACATGGGCACTGGAAACTGGAACTGAACTCTGATCCCCTGGGAGAGCAGCAAATGCTCCTAAGTGCTGAGCTGTTTCTCTGGGTCCTTGTACCCAGGATACACAAAATATTCACAGACATGCTCACAAATGCCATGTGGTAAGTCCTCCTAGTAGGTCAAATAAATGGCCTACATTTTAGACCAGGCTTTCACAGAAAGCCAAGCTTTACACAGAAAGCCAAGCAATGTGATACTTGGGGTTTGGGCTTAGAGGAAAAGATGACCCACTGGCTGCCCTTTCTGACACAGGTCCACAAGATGATGGGTCGGCAGGCCCAACTGGTTACCACCCAGTGTGAATCCTGCGAAGTTTTAGAGAGCCAGGTTTTCTTCATTGCATAGAGAGCCATTGCTGGGACAGGTTCTGGGCCCCAGGGCTGTGATAATGAACTACACACCTGATCCTGCTCTTCATGGCCTGTTGTCTGTTGGCTGAAGTGACCTTGTAGGAGGTGGACTTTGTACCACTTCAGAGCCTTGGGTCCTCATGGCGCCTGGCTGTCTCTTCTTGCAGAGTTCATGCCTTAGGCCTTGTGGAGAAGGAATCCAGAGGCTTAGAAATGTGGTCAGCCTAGATTTGAGGCGAGGCCAGTTGGCCATTTGACAGTGAGGACTTGGGTTCATAGCAGCTTCCTAGAAAGTGGAGCATGCTGGGGCTCCAGGCTTTTAATGTAACCCTCAAACGTCCCCGCTTTTTCTTTTTCTTTGTTTGTTTGTTTGTTTTTCAAGTCAGGATTTCTCTGTGTAATCCTGGTTGCCTGGACATGCTTTGCAGATCAGGCTGACCTCAAACTCATAGCAATCCGCCTGCCTCTGCCTCCCTGAGTGCTGGGATTAAAGGCTTGCGCCACCACGCCCGGCTGGGTCCTCCTTTTTATACCCCTCTTGTTTAGGGCTCACAGTCTCTGGTCAGAGAATCAGTCTCGCCTCAGAAAGACCACTCAAATCAAAGAGCTGTTTGTGATTTCCAGAACTGACTTCCATGCTATACCTGGTGCTGCTGGGAGCCCTGCCTCTTACTTCAGGCCTTCCAGTGTGAGGTCAGGAGCTCAGGGGTCGTGATTGCGAGATGAAGGAACTGCGGGAGGAGTCGGCCTCGGTCTTCAGGGCCCATCCAGCTGGCAGGCTCCACTTTCTGCTGGCTGCAGATAGGACTCCTAAGCACCTCTGAAGGCTTGGCCAATAGACGGGAAACGCTTAGTGAAAACTGACAGCGACACTATGGCGTGCCCGAAACTCCGTCTCCTTCCTGCTCTAACATTTCCAAGATCAGATTGCAGACACTGGATCTCCACCCTTGTCTGGAAATTTTTCATTCTTGTAACTAGGGGTTTTACATAGAGCAAAGGCCTAGATGGAAGGAAGGCGGCAGCTGGGCCTTTGGAGTTAGAGACTTCTGGAAAGGTGGGAGATGCAGGCCTGTTAGTTTTGTGCTAGTTCTTTGACCAGGCACGATATGCATAGCACATCCTATAGTTATGTCTCTGCTCAGAACCAGCCCACTGCACTTGAGTAATATAAGTGTAATATAAGCCACAGGCCATATGTTCTGGCACCTCACTTCACTGGCCCTCCTCCCTGCCTCTCCTGCCCTCCCTCACTGTGCTCCCTGTCCTTTCTTCTGCCTCAGGGACTTTACATTTGTCTGCCCCAAACCTGGAGAGTTCTGCCCATAGATGGCCTCACCCCTAGCTCCGCCCCCTTGGAGGTTTCCTCAAATAGCCCATCAGTAAGGCCAGCTCTAGATTCCTCTTTCTCGTCTCTTCTCCTTTCTTCCTTCTTTCCTTCCTTTCTTTTGAGACTCGGTTTCACTGTGTAGACCAGGCTGGCCTTGAAGTCACAGAGTTTATATATGTGTGTATATATATAATTTTTTAAAAAAATATTGCATTGATGGTCTTCCTGACGAATCTAGTATGTGCTGAATAAGTACATTGGAAGCGGTTTTCGCTCCATGGGTCTGGCTCTTGCAGAAGGGCTCCCAGCTCCAGACGGGAAGGAGTGTGTGGCTCGGCACCAAGTCTGAGCACTGAGCTCAGGTGAGAGCATTTCTTTCATTGAGGCCCCCACTATGGAGATCAGAATCCGTGCAGGCCCAGGTCAAGCCTTTCTCTGAGGATGGTGTGTGACGTACATAGAGGTCTGAGCTTGGCTTGAGGTGAGGGACCCAGCACTGCACGCAACACGAAAGCTCTGTCTTGTTCCTGGCATTTCCAGGGCACGTTCTTGAAAGGTCTTGTGCTCCAGTCAGTGCTGGGGTGCCCTCGAGAGTGAGACTAGAGAGTGCAGGTGCCAGGTTGAAAACAGAGTGGCGCATGGAGTGTTAAGGTGAGTAGAGAGGAAGGGGGTACATTTCACAGGGACACCAGCAGTGGTGTGTGTGTTAAGTTTTGAAATGAGACCTTGGTGCCAGAGCTGTCATGTTGTGCAGCCCTAGGACACTGATCACACTGGTCTGCAGCCGGCGCTCCCTGGAAGGTAGGGTACTTAGAGCCCTGACCATCCAACTCCATGACAAATCTAGGTGGTAAGAACTGCTTCTGCAAAGTCAACGCGGGAGGGACCTGAGGCATTGTAGGAACAGAGGGAGCAGCAGTGCGGCACTAGAGGAGGAGGCCAGTGGAAGCGCTGAGACGCAGAGCCTGAAGGCAGTGTGAGCAGTGTGGTCCTTGGCACTGGGGAGATGGCTCAGTGGTTAGGAGCACTGGAGTTTGGTTCTTAGCACCCTACGGCAGCTCACAACCTCCTGGAACTCCAGTTGAAGGGGGCCTAACACCCTCTTCTGGCCTCCTTGGGTAGTAGATATGCACGTGGCACATAGATACATTCAGGCAAAACACCTCTGAACACATAAAATAAAAATAAATAAAAGCTTCAAAAAGAATGTGGCAGTCAGACCAGCCATTGAGCACTCCAGTTCTAGACGGTCCAATTCCTTCTTCTGACTTCTCCAATACCAGAGACACTGTGGCACGTGTACATGTATGCAGACAAAATACTCATTATACATAAAAAGTATTAAAATCTAAAAATAATTAAGATAAAGTTAAGATTCGTTTTGATTTTTATTTGTTTATTTGTTTTTTCAAGACAGGGTCTCTCTGTGTAGCCTTGGCTGTCCTGGACTCACTTTGTAGACCAGGCTGGCCTTGAACTCACAGCGATCCGCCTGCCTCTGCCTCCTGAGTGCTGGGATTAAAGGCATGCGCCACCACTGCCCAGCTTTATTTACTATGTATACAGTATTCTGCCTGTATGTATCCCTGCAGGTCAGAAGAGGGCATCAGATCTCATTATAGATGGTTGTGAGCCACCATGTGGTTGTGGGAATTGAACTCAGGACCTTTGGAAGAGCAGCGAATGCTCTTAACCTCTGAGCCATCTCTCCAGCCCCCACTTGTTTGTTGTCTAATGTCAGGGTCTGATAGCTCCTTGAAAGGATGGGAATGCCATCACCACTTAGTGTCGCTCGATGTTGACATGGTGTACCCCACGCATAGCACACACACAGAATACAACCTTGCCCTTGGGGAACTGAGATGCAGAAGAGATTGTGTCTTTGAATTACCTACTTCAGGTGTCTTGAGGCACCTGGCTGCTCAGAGTCTTAGGAGCTGGTGAGTGGACAGAAGGCTCCTGGGCAGACCTTCTGCCTCTCGGGTCATCAAGAAGCCCGTGAGCTATATACCTATGCGAGAGAGGCACACTTCCCACCTTGGGTTGTGACTTGCCATCACTGGCCTGGCTTGCCTTATATTTGAAAGGTTTTGTAAGATTTTTGGCTTAAATCAACAAGATGAGGAATGGCAGCTGTTAGAGTTCTCATCTTTCTTTTCTTTCTTTCTTTCTTCTTTTTTTTTTTTTTTTTCCTTGAGACAGGGTTTCTCTGTGTAGCCCTGGCTGTCCTGAATCTCTGTAGACCAGGCTGGCCACAAACTCAAATATCTATCTGCCTCTGCCTTCTGAGTTCTGGGATTAAAGGGGTGGCATGCAGTTGGGGTGGGGGTAGCAGGTTGGGAGAGGTGGAGGGGGTGGCAAACCTTTAATCCCAGCACTCACTTGGGAGGCAGAGACAAGTGGATCTCTGAGTTCAAGGCCAGCCTAGTCTACAGATTGAATTCCAGGACAGCCACACAAAGAAACCCTGTTTCAATAAGCATAAACCAAAAAATAAAAAAAAGAAAAAGAAAAAAAAAAGGCATGTATGCACTACCACACCCAGCTTTATGTCAGTTCTTTCTTTAAAATTTTTTAAAAAAATTTTGTGTGCATTGGTGTTTTGCCTGCATGTATGTATGTGGGAAAGTGTCAGACCCCCTGGAACAGGAATTACAGTTGTGAGCCAACATGAGGGTGCTGGGAATTGTACCTGGGTCCTCTGGAAGAACAGCCAGTATTCTTAACCACTGAGCCATCTCTCCAGCCCCCAACACATCAGAGTTCTTAATAGCTTTCCTACCTGGCTTGGGATCCCCTGGGTTTGGCCGCCCTGCCCTCTGGAGGAAGTTGGAAATAGAGGGAAGAAGGTCTAGCAGATCTTCCTGCAGGGGAGGCCTGACTGAGCCTCCACTGCTCTGTAGGGAAGGGTCTGAGGCTCCTGGCCTTTACTTTTCTTAAATTCCATGTCTTGGGCTGGGAAGCTCTTTGCTCACTGAAAGCCCAGGACACAGTTGAGCTGCTAAAGTATTGGGAGCAGGAGGGTCTGGCTGGATTCTTAGCTGGGAATGCTGCGGCACGTGGTCGTTGACTTCTGGCTAGGCTTAGGAAAGGGCTCCTCCAGCAAGGAGGATGGATGCCATGAATCTGAATGGACAGAGTGTAGCAGAGAGCAAGCATGGGAAACGCAGAGTTAACACTCTCAGCTCTAGAGAGAGCGTGGTCCCTGTGATCACTTCTTGGTTCCTTCTCTCCCTTAGCTGGGAATGAGCCCAGGACCTTCTGCAGGGGCTGCCTCCGGCCCTAGGATGATGATTCTTTTTCTTTTTTCCTTCCTGACTCCTCTTTGTCACCCCACCCTCCTTTTCAATTTTTTTGGTTTTAAAACAGGGCCTCATGCAACCCAGGCTGGCCTTGACTTTGCTATATAGCTGAGGATAACCTCAAATTCCTGACGTTCCTACTTTCACCTCCCCAAATACTAGAAATACGATTGATGGTGCCATATCCAGCTCCCTTCTCTTTTCAGAAGCTGGGTGTGGTGGCGCATGTCTTTAATCCCGTCACTCGGGAGGCAGAGGCAGGCGGATCGTTGTGAGTTCGAGGCCAGCCTGGTCTACAAAGCAAGTCTAGGACAGCCAAGGGTAACACAGAGAAACCCTGCCTCAAAACACCAAAAACAAAACATAAAAAACAACAAGAAGATGGTTCAGGTCAGGCTTGGTGGCGCATGTTTTTAATCCCAGCACCCGGGAAGCAGAGGCAGGTGGATTGCTATGAGTTCCAGGCCAGTGTGGTCTACAAAGGGAGTCTACACAGAAAAACCCTGTCTCCAACAAAAACAAAAACAAAAGATGGTTCAGTTTAATTCAGAATTCTAAGGAAATCTTAATTCCAGAAGAATACTGTCATGTAAACATCTCAAAATTTTAGGGTGTTTTGTTTGTTTTGGTTTTTGCTAAGTTTTACTACCCAGTATAATACTGTTGTCACCAGTTACTGTTACTGTTGTGTTATCAATAATTCAGAGTAGTTCAAAATGAAAATGTCCCTCTGCTTAGGTTTACTCGGTAATTATTTACAGAACTCCACCACTGAGCTGTTGTCACTCAGAGAGCAGTAGCCGTCCAGAAGTCTCAGGGCCACATTCAGGGCTTTGGAGGGACCTACTGCCCGGAAGACAGACAAGGCTGGTAGACTCTGGCCAGTGGTTCTTGAAGGACTGTGTCCACAAAGCCCGCAATTCCCAGAGTTAAGGAAACCATCAGGCCCTGCACACACTAGAGGTGTAGGAAGGGGAGACAGGTGGCTTCCATACACTGAGGGTGTGAGAAAGGGGCACAGGTGGCTTCCACACACGGAGGTGTGGGAAGGGGACAGGTGGCTTCTAGCTGGCTCTAAAAAGATCAAAGGTGTTCTCCGGAGGTTGAAAATCTATCCCTGTGGGTGGAGAATGTCCTTGTCCCTGTGTGTAGGTGAGAAAACTGGGCGGGCACAGGGAAGTTAGTTTGTCCACAGGTCAGCCAGGAGGTGGTGGAGCTAGAGCCAGCATCAGCTCACTGGCCTGTGCACCTGTGTCCATGCCTTCTGTGATCCAGCCTCTTACTGGGGCCCTGGAGTCGATTGGCTTTGGAGCTACCCTGTAGCAGCCCGTGGCTAAGGGAGCTGCTGCTGAGGCTCTGTTGGTGATGTTCTCCCTGCCCAGCTCACTGTTGCTACTGGGAAGCTTGGCATTCTACCTCAGCTACTTGCTATTGATTTTTAAGTGTGTGTGTGTGTGTGTGTGTGTGTGTGTGTGTGTGTGTGTGTGTGTGTGTACACACGTGTGTATATTGCCCTCAGGTGTGAGACTAACATTCCCACGTCAGCCTTCTGAGTAGCTACCACTAAGGTGACACATTGTATCCAACTACAGGTATTTTTGGTAGCTTTTGGTAGCTTTTGCTTCATGATTTTTCATGTTGCTTTATTTGGTTTTATTTCTCTGAGACAGGGTTTTCCTGTGTACCTAACCTGGAACTCCCTCCATAGACTAGCCTGGCCTCAAATTCTTGCTTTTTCTTTCTTTCTTTTCTTTTTTTCTTTTTCTTTTTCTTTCTTTTTTTTTTGTTTTTGTTTTTTTGAGACAGGGTTTCTCTATGTTACCTTGGCTGTCCTGGACTCACTTTGTAAACCAAGCTGGCCTCGAACTCACAGTGATCCTCCTGCCTCTGCTTTCCGAGTGCTGGGATTAAATGCATGTGCCACCACACCCAGCATTTTTTTGTTTTGTTTTGTTTTTTCGAGACAGGGTTTCTCTGTGTAGCCCTGGCTATCTTGGACTCACTTTGTAGACCAGGCTGGCCTTGGACTCACATTTGACCCACCTGCCTCTGCCTCCGAGTGCTGGGATCAAAGGTGTGCGCCACCACGCCCTGCCCCTGGCTTCATTTTTTAATGCTCATTCATTTATAGTAAAATATTCATGATATGAAAATTATCATTGCCACCAAGTTTAGATATAGCTTAGTGAAATTAAGTTTCTACATTAGTGTACAGTCGTTAGCACCTTCTGTTTCTGGAACTTTATAGTTTTCCCAATTGAAACTAGACCCTTTCAAATTAATAGTTTACCATTAAATGTGTCTCCCAACACCTGGAAACCACGGTTCTACTTTCTGTCTCTAATTCTGAGTTCTCTAGTTGCCTCAGCTAAGTTGGTGCACGC
Source organism: Acomys minous (assembly GCF_964271855.1). NCBI lineage: Eukaryota > Metazoa > Chordata > Mammalia > Rodentia > Muridae > Acomys > Acomys minous. The sequence goes on along the minus strand of NC_140484.1, from coordinate 14,441,400 downwards.
AGGGTTACTCCTTTGTGTCAGGCTTAGTTCACTTAGCACGATCTCTTCAAGATTCATCTGAATTGTTTGGGTCAGAATCTCGGTGTGTGTTGCTTGTGTTTGTGGCAGGGTTTCACCTGTGGCTGGCCTCAAGAATCACTGTGGCCTCAAAAACCAGGCATGGTGGCGCACACCTTTAATCCCAGCACTCGGGAGGCAGAGGCAGGTGGATCTCTGAGTTCGAGGCCAGCCTGGTCTACAAAGCGAGTCCAGGACAGCCAAAGCTATACAGAGAGACTCTGTCTCAACCAAACCAAACCAAACCAAACATTGTGTAGCTGAGGGTGGTCTAGAACTGCTGATGCTCCTGTTTCCACCTCCCAAGTACTGGGAGTTTAGGACCATGCCTCCGCTTTTCTTAAGGCCGATCAGCTGGCTGCTGCTTCTCTGCACAAGTTTCCATTGCTTGCCTGGCATTTGCTCTTTGCCTGTCCTGTGTGGGAACCCGTCAGCACTATTGTGAACAATGCTGCTGTCAACAGGGGTGTTCAAGACCCTATTTTCAGGCTTTTGTGTAGATACCCAGACATGGAATTACGGGTTCATTGCAGCAACTCTGTTTGTGTTTTGAAAAGAGCTGTGCTCCTACAGCAGATGCACTGCCACCAGCTGTGCAGGAAATTCGTTTCATGACCGTGTGACTTGATGAGCCGCCATTTACATTTTTACCTGACAGTTAGCAGAGAGGCTGTATGGTTCTCACCAGGTGGAGGCACAGAGAGCCTGCTTCTCAGAGCTTCCTGGCCAGTCCGCTTCCTGCCAGCCCTGGCTTATAGTCATGGTGGTGTCAGAACTAAGCACAAGACCTTAGCTAAGCCCCTACTTATAGAACACTGGCATTTTTGCCATTTTTGCCTAATTTTTTGTTTCATAAATACTACTGAATATGTTAATGCCAAAAGCTTTTTTCCACGTAGAAGATTATTCCCTTATGGTGAGGTCCCAGATCTAGTAACTGCTACTGTAAATAATCGCTGACGCTGAGCTGTTCTGTGTTCAAGTGTTCTTCCAAGCATTTGGCTCTATGTGTCGTATGCATGAATTAAATAGCTTCCTAGAAGCATCACATACACGACCACCACCCCCACCCCCAGACAAGGGCTCGCTCTACCATGAATTCATGCTGAGATGCTCCCTCTGTCTGTCCCTGGACCCTGGGCTCACATCTAGGCTAGGCTGGAATCGAGGCAGCCCTAGCAGCCCAGCCTCTGCTTGCTTTAGAGCTGGGTTACAGCATTTTCAGGAATTCTTGGCTTGTCATGTGGGTGCTCAGAGCCAAAGCTTCATGGGTACAAAGCAAGCGCTCCTAACTGCCTGGCCATCTCTCTGGCTACCTCTTTTTTTTTTAAAGATGTGTTGTTTTAAAAAAAAAAAAAGATGTGTTGTTGTTGATGTTGTCTTGTTTTGGTTTTTCTTTCTTTTTTTTTTCCCCTCTGTTTTTTTAATTAATTAAAAAAATTTTTTACATATACATTCATATTATTACGCATATATACAATAAACTACCTACAGCAAGAAAAGGCATTAAACAATCAGGAATTATATAAATATCACATTCTTAGTATTTTGGCTATTTGTATTTGGAAGCCTTGAAGATTAGGAAGCCTTTCCTATCTTGGTCTATCTAAAATTCTGAATGTAAATCAATATCTATCATATCTTATCATTATCAACTTAAAACATCTATCTAGACCTTAAAACATCTTAACCCCTATACAACTAAGCTTAGTTGTAAAACCAAACTACATTTGGTTTTGGTTTTTCAAGACAGGGTTTCTCTGGGTAGCTCTGGCTATCCTAGAACTGGGTTTGTAGATGACCAGGCTGGCCTTGAAATTAGAAATCTGTTTGCTTCTGCCTCCCAACTGCTGGGATCAGAAGTGTGTGTCACCTCTACCCAACTCTTTTGGTTTTTTAATTTTTTTTTTTTTTTTTTGGTTTTGAGACAGAGTTTCTCTGTGTAGCCTTGGGTGTCCTGGACTCACAAACTCACAGCGATCCTGGAGTGCTGGGATTAAAAATGTGTGCTACCACGCCTTTTTTTTTTTTTTAAGATTAAAATTTTTTTAAATTTTATGTGCATGAATGTTTTGAATTCATTTATGTAAATGCACTTTGTGCGTGCCTGGTGCCTGCAAAGGTCAGAAGAGGGTCATATTTTCAGGAACTGGAGTTATAAATGGTTATAAGCCATGAATGCTGGGGACTCAATCTGGATCCTCTGAAAGAGCAAGAAGTGCTCTTAACCACTAAGTCATGTCTCCAGCTCCCTGTCCAGCCCTGGTTTTGTTTGGCTCGGTTTTTGAGACAGGGTTTCTCTGTGTAGCCCTGGCTGTCGTGGACTTGCTTTGTAGACCAGGCAGCAATCCACCTGCCTCTGCCTCCTGAGTGCTGGGATTAAAGGTATATACCACCACGCCTGGCCTTGGCAGAGCAGGCGTATGCTTATGAGTTCAAGGCCAACTTGATCTACAAAGTAAGTTCCAGGACAGTCAGGGCTACACAGAGAAACCCTGTCTTAAAAAACAAACACAGAACAAAAAAACCTCTGACAGAGAGGAATCTGACTCTCATTACCCCAATACATTTACACTTGGGTAGTTTCAGAATTATTAACCTATACTGAGGTAACAATAAACCAACTCTAGACTTTGTTTTTTGTTCTTTCTCTTTCCCCAAAGATACATGGCCAACAAACTGTATCCAAAGGTTACAAATGGAAAAGTAAAAAAAAAAAAAAAAAAAAAAAAAAAAAAACCCCTCTCCGGTCTCCAGCCCTTCACACCCAATTTACACATCTTGTCTCCTTCCCAGTGCCTTTCCAGTGTGGCTCCCACATAAATGAACAGATAGTGTTCGTTTGCTTTTTTTCCACTTAACAGTGTCTTATCAGTTTGTTTTCCTTTGGGTGTTTTTTAATTACAAACTTTACTAGCGCCAACATCATCATTGTGTTTGTCAGGACTCACACGGAGCTGCACACAGAGCTGCACAAGGCATTTACTTTTCCACCTGTCTTCATGCCTTTGTCACCAATTGGACAAAAGCATAAGCTCTCTCGCTTTAATTTTTAAATTGGACTTATTCGTTTACCATTGATATTTCTTAGTGTGTGAGTGGTGTGCCTACGTGTGTGCATGTGTACCACTTGTGTGCCTAGTGCCTACGTGTGTGCATGTGTACCACTTGTGTGCCTAGTGCCTACGTGTGTGCATGTGTACCACTTGTGTGCCTAGTGCCTACGTGTGCGCATGTGTACCACTTGTGTGCCTAGTGCCTACGTGTGCGCATGTGTACCACTTGTGTGCCTAGTGCCTACGTGTGCGCATGTGTACCACTTGTGTGCCTAGTGCCTACGTGTGCGCATGTGTACCACTTGTGTGCCTAGTGCCTACGTGTGCGCATGTGTACCACTTGTGTGCCTAGTGCCCTTGGAGGTTGGGGAAAAGCATTTCTGATCTCCTGGAAATGGGGTTACAGATAGTGGCGACCACCTTGTGGTTGCTGGGAGTCGAACCCAGGTCCTCTGGAAGAGCAACCAGTGCTCTTAACTGGCTGAGCTGTGTCTCCAGCTTCACTATTAAAAAAAAGAAAGAAAAAGAAAAACATATTTTATTTACTCTTTGATAGTTTCCTATATGTAAACATTGTTTCCTGATCATATCCACCTCTGGCCCCCTCCCTTGATCCCTACCCCCACCCCCACCCCCGGGACCCCTCAACATAGCCCCCTCACCTTTTCAGGCCCTACGCTTTTAAGTGTTTTTTGTTTTTGTTTTTGTTTTTTTTTTTTGGTTTTTTGAGACAGGGTTTCTCTGTGTAGCCTTGGCTGTTCTGGACTCGATCTGTAGACCAGGCTGGCCTTAAACTTGCAGTGATCCACCTGCCTCTACCTCCCGAGTGCTGGGATTAAAGGGCGTGCACCACCTGTGCTTTTAAGTTATTTTAAGCCACTACTGAGTGTAGTTAGTCCTGACTGTTGGTGTGTTGCTGCTTATGTTGGCTTCCTCTTGTTCAGGTGGATTGCTTTTGAGAAACTTGTCTCAGTAGCTCACCTAGGCTGGCCTCCAGCTTGCTGAAGTGAGAATGGCCTTCATTGCCGGGCAGTGGGGACGGACCCCTTTAATCCCAGCACTCGGGAGGCAGAGGCAGGTGGATTGCTGTGAGTTCGAGGTCAGCCTGGTCTACAGAGTGAGTCCAGGACAGCCAGGGCTACACAGGGAAACCCTGTCTTGAAAAAGAATAAGGAAGAGAAAGAAAAGAAGAAGAAGAAGAAGAAGAAGAAGAAGAAGAAGAAGAAGAAGAAGAAGAAGAAAGAGAAGAAGAAGAAGAAGCAGAAGAAGAAGAAAGAGAAAGATCTTCAGGGGCTAGAGAGATGGCTCCATGTGGCACATGGAGAAACCCTATCTCAGGGGAAAAAAAATAGGCCAGAGAGATGGCTCAGGGGTTAAGAGCACTGTCTGCTCTTCTAAAGGTCCTGAGTTTAATTCCCAGCAACCACGTGGTGGCTCACAACCATCTATAATGAGACCTGGTGCCTCATTACACTGTATACATAATAATAAATTAATTTAAAAAATATAAAAATACTGCTTTTGCAGAGTGTCTGTGTTTGTGTCCCAGCACCCCCCACCTGCCTGTAACTTTAGCTCCCTGAGATCTAATGCCTCTGGCCTCCATGGGCACCTGCACTCATGTGTGTACATACCCCCCCCACACACACACACGCACACACGCACGCACGCACGCATGCACATAGCTAAAATTAAAAATAAAATCTTAAAGGGCAGGATGGCTCAGTGGTTAAGTGTGTTTATTGTTCTTCCAGAGGATTCAAGTTTGGTTCCCAGCACCTACACTTGTGTGGCTTACAGCTGTCTGTAACTCTATCTTAAGGGCAATCTGCCATCTGTCATGATCATTTGCACTCCTGTGTACATACTTGCGCGTGTGCGCGCGCGCACACCCCCCCCCCCACACACACAGTTAAAGTAAATCTTAAAAGAAGAATGACCATCAACTCCTGTTCTCCACACCCACTTTCTTCATTCATTCCCTCTTACAGTTGCGTTTACTCTTTGAACCTCTGGCATATGAATGAGCAGTTAGGTGGATGGTCTGTAGTAGTTTGAGTGCAGTTCTTGTTAGTAGTAAGTGTGTATGCACTTTTGTTAGATATTGCTAAATTCCCCTCCTCAGTAAGTGTACTGCTTGTGCTCCCACCAGCACTGTGAGAATGCCTCTGCCCTATAACCTCGCCAACAAAGTGTAGCATCATCCTTGTTAGTATCTGGTAATCTGGGAGGTAGGCACAGTCTCTCACGGTTGTTAATTTGCTTCAATTTGTGTCTTTCTTACTACGAGTGAGGCTGAACATTTTGTCACGTGGTAGTGAGACATATACCCGCATACGTTGGCTAATGGGGAAAAGTTCTAAGATGTATCACCAGCCTATGCTATTGTTTTATGAACATCATATATGGTACTTACACAAAACTATAGGAGGTCTAACCTGATAGCACAGCCATATGGCACAACCTATTACTCCTAGGCTACAAAGCTAGACAGCATGTTAATACACCAGATACTGTATACAGTTGTGAACACTGCAGTGTTTGTATATCAAAACCTAGGAAAGGGTTGCCAGGCATGGTGGTGCACACCTCTAATCCCAACACCCGGGAGGCCAGAGGCAAGCAGATCTTGTGAGTTCAAGGCTAGCCTGGTCTAGACAACGAGTTTCAAGCCAGCTAGGTATATTTAGTGTGATCGAGTCTGAAAAAACAAAAAACATAGAAAAGATATAATGAAAAATATAGCATAAAAGGTTTTTCAGCAGGGCTGGTAGGAGACTCCGTGGTAGCGGTGCCGTTTGGAAGCCCATAGCCTGAGTTTGCTCGCTTGGATCCACATGGTAGAAGGAGCAACTGGCAAATTGTTCTTTGATGGACACATTTGTGCCAGGGCATGTGGTTTCCTGCCACGTTTATACATGTGCACACATACACAGTGAGTAAATCTTATAAAAAAGGAAAAGCTGGGCCTGTAGGCCACTTGCTGTGAGCGGCGCATCCAGGACTAGAGGTTGCTTGCTCTCGCTGAGTCTGTGGTGCAGACTTTATAAACACTGACACACAAGCTGCACTCAATTACCAAAAAATATTCTCTCCAAACATTAATTAACATTAAATTACTATAACTGTTTTACTTTATAAATATATTTTGCGTATGTATGTAGTATGGGTCCATGAGTATATGTGAGTTGTTGGGGGGGTCATGAGCGTGTGTGTGTGTGTGTGTGTGTGTGTGTAAGAACATGTCTCTTTGCTCTCAGGTTTCTTCCTAGAAGACATGAAAGACAGCTGTTCCCTTGGAGTGACTCCATTCTCTGCTCAGACATACCCTCCTTGGCACAGAAGCCTTTGTGTGAAGCAGGCCAGACCAGGCCAAGCCCCTGTGGGGAACTTGAAACACTGAATGACCTTGTTGCTTGGCTGTTATTGCCTGGACAGCCTGCTTTGAAAAAGAAATCTGACAGGCCCAGGTCATGTGTTTATCCTAAGGCTGGGCCATTCCAAACTAATGTTTCAGAGTGTTGAGGTTGTGTCCAGCCGGCCTGGTGGGTGGTAATCAAACACAGGTGTGGACCATCTGGCTGGCTCTGTCCCTCCTCCTCAGCCAAGGAAGAGCTGGCCTGCCTACCACAGAGCTGGCGTAGAAAGCACCCTGTGTAGAGACAGATGGTGTGCACATGTGTGTGTGCATGAATGCACACTCATACATGTGTGTGCACACAGCTCTCCTCAGGGAGAAGATGTGGCGTGGGTGCATATGACTCAGTGACTTCTCTCTGCGTCCATGGATTCTCTCTGCTGTGCGGTCTATAACACATATGTTCCTCTCAGTCTGCTTCTCAAGCTTTTGTGGTTAGAAATCATGTATTTTCCTTGGCCCAAGATGAAAGCCTTGGAATAATAGTCTAATGCACTTCACAAAGCTGTCTCTAATTGGCGGCTGCTTGAGATCTTCCTTTTGCCCTAGTGACCCATCTCTGTGCAGAGTGTTGTTTAGTTGTTGACTTTTGAGACAGGATTGTGTAGCCCTGGCTAGCCTAGACCTCACTGTGTAAACCGGCTGTCCTCAAAGTCTGCCTCGCTAGTGCTAGGATTAAAGGCTGTGCACCACCAATGCCCCAACCTTTCACAGAGTTTTAAAGTCAATCTCACCAGGCTCATGCCTTTAATCCCAGCACTTGGGAGGCAGAGGCAGGCAGTTTGAGGCCAGCCTGGTCTACAGAGAGACTCTGTCTCAAAACAAAACAAAAACAAAAACAAAAACAAAAACAAACCAACAATAGCAACAATAAAACCAACCAAGAAACAAAAGCGAAACAAAACAAAAATGTAAAGTCAATCTCCTATAAACTGGTTTTTTACACTCTTCCAAAGCCGGGGCCTCTGGGAGGCAGGTTTGTGTCTTCCATGTACATAGCTGTTCCCTCAGACCCTGTGCACACTTGACCCCAACATGGCAATTCATCAAGGAAACAATGTAAATAGTTTCACTATGAACAACTTGTAGCTTTGTCTCCAAAAATCCATGTATACCGTCTAAGTGGGTTCTGTTTCCCTCCTGGGAACCAAAAAGACAAGAACCCACACACACTTCCTTAAATGTAGTTGGATTAAAGATGCCTCTTCAGTCAGAAAGGCAGCTCCTCAGAGCGATCTTTCCCCTGATGGTGCAGGGGGCTGGATCTCCCTGCGCCTGCCCAAGCACACAGAACCAAAGCTGGGACTCAGGTCAGTTCTGAGGCGTTGGGTTTCTTTCTATCCAGTCTCCCATCCCAGCTCTGGGGAATGGTGACCAAGGAAAGATGCCGGAAAGAGTTCCAGGGTTGAACAGTGATTGTATCTTCAGCTCTCAAGAGGCAGGAGGAAGGTGTTGGCATCATTTTAGTTTACGGTTCATGTTTGTATGCTGGGGAGTTTACATGGGTATAATCATTGTGGTTCATGTTTGTACAAGATGTAATTACTCAGAATTACATGAACATATTTTAGCCCTTAACCCTTCTCACCCTGGCAAGCTTTGTGGAGCTCTCAGGGACTTATTCCTAGACACCTCCCTCATCTGAGTAGGTGTAGCACCCCATGAACATCACTGGCCTGTCTAGTGGTTTCAGGGACTTCCCTGAGACTCAGAGCTCCAGAGCACTTCCAACAAAAAGAGGCTGGCATTCAGATCTCATGCTCATAGTCACCCTGAGGAGTGTGGCCACGGAAACTATAGTCTCCCCATCCTGTTGCTGTTCTATGTTGGGGTTCAATGACTGAGGAGTGCTCGCTGACACATGGGGTACTGACCTCAGGAAGAGAGGGGCCCACATATTTCAGTCTGCCTTGGGATCTGCGTACAGACTCAGGAGGCCAGTCAGTGCGGCAAAGGATGCACTGTCGTCCTGGTGTCCCTGGAGTGGAAGAAGGCCACGTCTTCACAGAGCACACAGCCATACTGTTGGATCACAGAACATGTGGCCTTAGCCAACTCAGTGGGTTCTTACTAGCAGTTTGAATCAGTGAGGGGCAGAAGGCTGGTTTTCAGTAGTGAGTCGTCTGTCATATAAAAAGGAATGCGTAGTACCACAAAATCTGGAAGTTAGCACTCAGGAGCACCAGAATAGTTCAGCTGGACTAACGTCACACATGTCCACCTCAGCTCACTGAGGGGAAAGCAGACTTTGGAGAGACTTCTTCACCCTGGGATTTCCCTTGAGTTGAAGATTTACATGCGGATGCCACCAAAGACTTTGCAGATCTTTGTTCTATGGTAGTTAAACCAAAAATGTCTTTTATTCCTTGCAGATTTACAGGAACAGATGGACCAAGTGGTTTTGGCTTTGAATTGACATTTCGTCTGAAGAGAGAAACTGGGGAGTCTGCCCCTCCAACATGGCCAGCGGAGCTGATGCAGGGCCTGGCCCGATACGTCTTCCAGTCAGGTAATAGCGCAGAGGCTGGCTGGGGTGCGGGGCCTGTGGCCGTCAGCCTGGTGGGCTTTGGGAACTTGTGGTCTATTTTGATGTTTAGAGAGTCCTTTTGTGGGTAGAAAGCCATGTGGACCTTAGCGGACAGATTATGTCAGTGTCCCGTTACCCTGAGGCTTTGCTGCTGTCTGTCAGGACTAGCATTCCCTTTGTTGCTGTCTGTCACAACTAGTCTGGTCCCTGTTCCCAGTGGCCTGGCTGTCTCCGTGTCTGTTTCTAGGCCTCAATCACATGGGCTACTCGTGGCTCAGTCTGGGAGAGCAGTAGAGACTAAAGCGTGTTCCCGTCCCTCAGAGGGAGGAGGGGATGCTAAAATCAGAACCGAGTTGATTATTCCAATGCCCCCAAGAGATTGTCCTTTGCTCCTAGTGCCCCCTGGGGACTGCTGCAATGCATCCTGGGTAAGGCCTTTGTGCTGGGAATGTTCTTAGCTCAGTCTGCCAGAATCCTCCAGCCCGCGGAGGCTTCAGAGCTCCTGGTATTTCTCAGTGGCTGGTATTCAGAGGGTTCAGAGTGCTTACATGACCCAGATCTGTGTACAGCCTGCTGCTTCCGTCTCGCTCTTCTGCCTTCCCATCCCTTTCTCACTATACATAATGGCCTTGGCCAGCCTGACATTCCTTTGTAGATCTACCTCTCTTAGCCCCCAAGTGCTGGGATTTCAGGCTCATACCTATACCTAGGTGAGAGAGAGAGTGCAGGGGGGGGGGGCGCGGGGGGCAGCAGAGAGGCAGAGAGAGGGAGAGAGTGTGGATGTGTGACGTATGACATGAGAACTGAATCTGGGCCTTATACATAAAGGCAAGTGCTCTGAAACTGGCCTGTATCCAGCCTACTTATTTTTTTCTTTTGAGCAGGGTCTCATTAAGTTGTCCAAGCTGACCTTGAACTCACTCTTTAGCCTGATTATAGGCCTGCGCCCCTAGGTCTAACTTTGAAAATGGATTTTTCTTTGATGTAGAATTTGATCTGCTTGAGGAAGGGGGGGCCTCTAAAGATGAGGCAACCTCTTGCTTATAGAAACAGCTACTCCACTGCTTGTTAATCTATTCATCTGGGTACCTGCTTAGAGAGACAGAGATAAGGTGAATGTAAATAGGTGTTACAAAATATCAATTTTTTTTTTTTTGAGACAGGGTTTCTCTTGTAGCCATGGCTGTCCCGGTCTGCTTTGTAGACCAGGCTAGCCTCGACTCACAGAGCTCCGCCCTGCTGGGTTTAGAGACATGTGCCACCATGTCCAGCTCAATAATTATAATGTAAATCAGTGAAAAATAAGATTTTATTTGCAAATATTCATTCACAGTAATTTTCACTAGTGACTGTTTTACTCCCCGCCCCTTTTTTTTGACACACAGTCTTGATATATAGCCCAAACTGGTCAAATCTTCTTTAACTGGTTAAAAAGGTTACCTGGTGGTGGTGGTGGTGGTGGTGGTGGTGGCAGCGGCAGCAGTGGCGCAGACCTTTAATCCCAGCACTTAGGAGGCAGAGGCAGGGAGATGTCTGTGAGTTCGAGGCCAGCCTGTTCTACGAGAGAGAGTTCTAGGACAGCCAAGGCTACACAGAGAAAACCTGTCTCAAAAATAGAAAAAGGTGGCTAGAGCACTAGGGAAATAGCTCGATAGGTAAAGGTTCTGGCTACCAGGCTGTCCTCTGACCTCCGTGTGTGTGCCAGGGCACACATGTCCGCACAAGTAAATTTAGTTTATTACATTAAAAACAAGAGTGTTAGGGAGCTGCTGAGATGGCTCAGTGGGCAGAGGTGCTTCCTGCCAAGCCTGAGGGTGGAGAGAACCAGCGCCCTCAAATTGCCCTCTGTGCCATAGCACGCACCTTCATCCTCAGCAAATAATGTGTTAATTAAAAAAAAAAAAAAGCGAGCTGGAGAGATGGCTCAGAGGTTAAGAGCACTGACTGCTCTTCCAGAGGTCCTGAGTTCAATTCCCAGAAACCACATGGTGCCCCACATGGCGTTGCATCTATAATGTGATCTGGTGCCCTCTTCTGGCATGTGGGTGTACATGCAGGCAGATAACTGTACATAATAATAAATAAATCCTTTAAAAAAATTTTTTTAGGAAGCTGGGCGGTTGGTGGCACACGCCTTTAATCCCAGCACTTGGGAAACAGAGGCAGGTGGATCACTGTGAGTTCGAGGCCAGCCTGGTCTACAAAGTGAGTCTGGGATAGCCAAGGCTACACAGAGAAACCCTGTCTCAAAAAAACAAAAACAAAAAACAAAAGTTGTTAGGAGACAAGAACTCAAAGAATCATTCTATGGAAGATGTACTTATTGATAGGAAGAAGAGAGGCTGGAGAGATGGCCCTGTGGTTAAGAGCACCGGCTGTTCTTACAGAGGACCTGAGTTCAGTTTCCAGCATGGACACAGTGGCTCACAACCTTCTGTAACTCCAAATCCTAGAGGGAGTCAACTCCCTTTTTCCTCCATGGGCTGAGGAAACTCATGGGTGTACAAACACACATGCAGGCAAAATACTCATACACATAAAACAAAAATAAAAACATCTTTTAGGCCAGGCATGTAGTGCACGCCTTTAATCCCAGCTCTTGGGAGGCAGAGGCAGGCAGATCACTGTGAGTTCAAGGCCAGCCTGGTCTATAAAGTGAGTCCAGGACAGCCAAGGCTATACCGAGAAACCTTGTCTCGAAAACCAAAAAAAAGGAAAAAACCATCTTTTTCGAGAGAGGGCGGGAACTGTCCTTACAAAGGAAGGTCTGAGCAGGTCGCCTCAGCACAGGGCGAAGCTCAGCAGCACTGCTAGCAATGTTACCGCCTGTGCTGTGCGTGCTGCAAGCCAAGTGTGACACGGCTCAGGAGCGCTTCTCCTGGACTCAAGCCTGAGTTACAGCCAAGTGCGGGACATTGAGGGTGTTCTCCAGTACAGCTCCCTGGATTCCTGTACCTAGCTAGGACTGCCTCAGATTTAAGGCATCTTGGTGGTTCACATGCAGTGTTGATCCTTGATGGGCCCTGGAGGAAAAAAAAAGTCATTTCGTAGTACAACTGGGAAAATGTGAAGGTAGGCCGTATGTGAGGCGCTAGTGTTGCGCTACTGGGGAGTTCCTTGTGTGCTTGTGCTTTGTGATTATACACAATAATTTCTTTACTCTTAGGAGACAAAGGCTGAAATGCCAATAGATAAGGTGGCACTAAATGAATCAGCAAGACGTAAGATGTGTGAGAGAGAAAAAGAAAATGTTATTAGTGAGTTAAGGTGGCTGGTATCTGGATATTTTTCCCCTTTGATTTTCTTTGTTTTGTTTTTTGTATTTTGTTGTTGTTGTTGTTGTTGTTGTTGTTGTTGTTGTTTGAGACAAGGTTTCTCTGTGTAGCCTTGGCTGTCTTGGACTTGTTTTGTAGACCAGGCTGGTCTTGAACTCACATCGATCGGCCTGCCTCTGCCTCCTGAGTGAACAGATATGCAGCACTGTTCCTGGCCTCGTTTTACTTTTAGTTTTCCTATAGGATTGGAAATTTTTCACTAAAATGTGTGGCTCTTTGTTAAGTGTGTGTTGAGTGTGAGCTCTAAGTCCCTTCTGTACCAGTGGCCTCTCTTCCAGAAGCTTCAGTGTGACTATTGCAAGTCCCATGGGATGCTTCAGAACAGGAGTGACTCTGCCCTTAGCTATAGTACCCAGCTTTCCAGTGTGCAGTCTCTCTGTGATGCCACTGCACTATTCAATAGCTCACACCTGTAACCCTGGCTCCAAGGAGACAGAGGCTGGGAGACCCAGAGCTGAAGGCCACGTTGGCCTATATAGTGGGTCTCTGCCTCAAAGCAAAGGAAAAAACCCAACTGAATAAATAGTTAAACAAGTCTACTTTAAATTCTTTCTTGGAACTTGACAGAGAATAATAGTAAGTTACCAAAACACAGGAATGTGATAAGGAGAAGCCGGGGGTCCCTGCCTTCAGGCTAAGGCCTACACAGTGGTGAGGATGACGGCTGTTGTCAGGGTATCTTGTGTGCCTCTTGCAGGTGTGGGGGCCCCGTTTTTGTTTTATTTTGTGCTTAGAGACAAGAGGCTGACATTGTACTTGACATTCTCCTGCCTTAGTGTCTTGAGTGCTTAGGCCACTGTGCTCTGATTAGTACTTTTTTTTTTTTTCCTTTTCCGTACTGGGATGGAACACAGGGCTATGTCAGCCTTACAGTTTCAGAAGACAGCATCGAGAAGGTTAGTAACCCATTCAAGATCACAAATCTCATAGTGTGAAGGGGGGATTTGAACCCAGGTAATGAATGAAATACACTCTACCCCAGGGTTGTAGTGACAGGAGCTGGGCAGACATTTGGTCTACCTGGTGCCACAGGCTATACAATGAGACATTTGAAAATCATCCATGTGCATACATGCTGCTGGTTCACATGGCCACTCTGCTCTATGACGGCTCACTCAGTATTAGAGAACACTGTTCTGAGTAAGGTGGTAGTCCAGAGTTCTTGCAAAGTGGAGCAGGGATTTTTTTTTTAAAAAAGGCATTTATAAAATCTCCAAAATCCTCTTAGATACATCGCTCATCTTTTGAAATGTGTGTGTGTGTGTGTGTGTGTGTGTGTGTGTGTGTGTGTAGAGGTAGGAGAACAACCTTGACTGTAGTTTCTCAGGACCTATCTGCTGTGTTTATATTTGAAGGCTTACTGTTACTTCATGTGTATGTGTGAGTGCCTACGTGTATGTGTGTACACCACGTGTATGCCTGGTACCTTCAGAGGCCAGAAGGCGTCAGATTGCCTAGAAGTGGAGTATATATACTGTTGTAAAGCACCACGTGGGTGCTAGAAACCAAGCCTGAGTCCTATGTAAGAACAGCAAATACTCGTAACTGCTGGGCCATTTCCACAGTCCCCACTTCATTTTTTGAGTTAGTGTGGCCTGTGGCTCACAGAAGCTGCCTGGCCAGCAAGCCTGAAATCTGTCTGTCTCCTCCCCCAAGTGCTGGGATCACAGATGTGCGCTACCACATCCAGCTTGTGTTTTGTTTTGATTTTTCAAGACAGGGTTTCTCTATGTAACTCTGGCTGTCCTGGATTCGCTTTATAGACCAGGCTGGCCTTGAACTCACAGCGATCCTCCTGCCTCTGCCTCCACCTGGCTCATATCCAGCTTTTGTTTTGTTTTGTTCTGTTTTTCAAGTCAGGGTTTCTCTGTGTAACAGTCCTGCTTGTCCTGGACTCACTTTGTAGACCAGGCTGGCCTTGAACTCACAGAGATCCACCTGCCTCTGCCTCCCGAGTGTTGGGATTAAAGGTGTGGGACACCTTTGTTGTGAGGTGCTCGGCCTCACATCCAGCTTTGTATTTTAACTTTTTATTCATGAAAATCTCTGTACTGCATACACATGTAACTGTAGAGGGTGATGAACTTTCACAAACCAAAAGGACTATATATAGCCAACACCCAGATCGAGAAAAATCAAGAAATAAGTTCATTATCCAGAAACCCCCAAGTGCGCCCCTTAGTCTAATCCCTGCTCTCCCCTTAGTCTAATCCCTGCTCTCCCCTTAGTCTCGTCCCTGCTCTCCCCTTAGTCTAATCCCTGCTCTCCCCTTAGTCTAATCCCTGCTCTCCCCTTAGTCTAATCCCTGCTCTCCCCTTAGTCTAATCCCTGCTCTCCCCTTAGTCTAATCCCTGCTCTCCCCTTAGTCTAATCCCTGCTCTCCCCTTAGTCTAATCCCTGCTCTCCCCTTAGTCTAATCCCTGCTCTCCCCATCGCATTTCCCACACCTTCACCTCTCCTTTTTCTCATCTGCTGTTACTCTTACCTGATCTTACATACTATTTGGATCAGTGCAGAGATGGTTCATGGTTGAGAGCATTGGCTGCTTTCACAGAGGAGCAGAGTTCTGTTCCCGCACTCATGCTGAAGCTCACAACCCCCTTAACTGGCTCAGGGGGATTAGATACCCTTGGCTTCTGGAGTGCCACACAAAAGTGGTTTACATACATACAACACACGTTCACATAAAGTAAGCTTCTGGGGGTACTGCACGAAGGTGGTTTACATACATAAAACACACATTCACATAAAATAAAAGTAGGTGTTTAGGGCCGGAGAGACAGCTCCACAGTTAAGATCCAGTCATGCTTTTTAGAGGGCCTGAGTTCAGTGCCCAGCACCCACCCTGGACACTCGCATCCACCTGTAGACTCTAGCTCCAGGGAGTCCGCTGCCCTCCTCTGGCCTCTACACACATGACACACATGTACACATGCACACATTTAAAGCAATAAAATAAATATTTAAAAATTTTGTTTAAGCCAGGTGTGGTGGCATACACCTTTAATCCCAGCACTCGGGAGGCAGAGGCAGGCGGATCGCTGTGAGTTCGAGGCCAGCCTGGTCTACAAAGCGAGTCCGGGACAGCCAAGGCTACACAGAGAAACCCTGTCTTGGAAAAAAAATACTTTAAAAAAAATTTTTTTGTTTAAATTTTAAAACACTATGGATCAGCAAACTGGTTTGCTGAGTTGTGTGGTCCGTTTGATTATGCCTTTGGCTGATGCCTGCCTCAATAGACAGTAGACATTGGGGCCAGTGTCTTGCCCTAATGTAGAAAATCAACACTAGCTATACAAATACAATTACTTGTTTTGTATTTGTCACATGATATGCACCCAAAGCCAATACAAGATCTCACTCTATAGCCCCGAATGGCTTGGAACTCACTATGTAGACCAGACTGGCCTCCAGCTCACAGAGATCTGCCTGCCTCTACCTCCTAGATCCTGTCACCAAAGGTGTGTGCCGTCGTGCCTGACTGTCCCTTGATATTAGGTAGCTGATTTAGTACTTGCCTTGGAGCCCTGTTCTAAACGCTGTCTGTACGGCTTAGCGGGGCTGTATAGTAAACCCTGGATAAGGTGCACAATCCTGATAGTATGATTAACTGCTCTTTAGATTGGATTTAGGCTGATGAAGCGGTCAGTGGAGCATGCTTAGGTGATGGTAGAGCGCCCCCTTGTGGCTTGTAACTATCACTAGCCCCTGTGTGGTTACACTCTGTCAGGGTCACACATAATCCTATGACAAAGAACATGTGTGCTCTTTGCTTGATATGTCCACAGATGCACTGTACGTGTGTAAATGAATTTTGTCTGATGGTCTTGCCTTTCTGTTCTGTCCACTCTAAACCCATTAGCTCCATACAGAGCGCTCCACTCTCTTTCCCACCCAGCTGCATGTGAGGACATGTTGAGCGGTGTAGTCAGATGAGTGTTGAGACCTGCTTTTCCAGATCCGAATACCTGGCACAGTTTTAGCACTAGGCCAGCAAGTGAAGGAAAAAGAAATGAAACTGTGTCCCAGCACTCGGGAGACAGAGGCAGGTGGATCGCAGTGAGTTGGAGGCCAGCCTGGTCTACAAAGTGAGTCCAGGACAGCCAAGGCTACAAAGAGAGACCTTGTCTCGAAAAACCAAAAAAGAAAAAAGAAATGAACTGCGGTGGGTGTAGAGTGGAGGGCAGCAGTGTCCACACCAAGCCATCAACCACAGCAGCAACCTTTGGAGTTTGCTCTGAAGACTCACTCTCAGGCCCTAAACTCAGCCTTGAGTTTAGGAAGATTTGCTGAGAGGTGGGGAGCTAAGCTGCGGAGAAAACAGAAACGTGGGTGGCCAGGCAAGGAATTTCCACGGATGACAAAGCCTTCCTGACTTTGTATATGATGCAGATCACATTATATACAACCCAAAACAAACTTGGATCAGATGTTGCTCCAAGTTGTGTGTGTTTGTTTGTTGTATGTGTGTGGGTTTTTGTTTGTTTGATTTTTCGAGACAATGTTTCACTGTGTTGCCTTGACTGTCCTGGACAGTAGACCAGGCTGGCCTTGAACTCACAGCGATCCACCTGCCTCTGCCTCCCGAGTGCTGGGATTAAAGGCATGCACTACCATGCCCAGCTTGTGTGTGTTTTAATTTTTTATTAATTTATTCTTGTTACATCTCAATGGTTATCCCATCCCTTGTATCCTCCCATTCTTCCCTCCCTCCCATTTTCCCCTTATTCCCCTCCCCTATGACTGTTCCTGAGGGGGATTACCTCCCCTTGTATATGCTCATAGGGTATCAAGTCTCTTCTTGGTAACCTGCTATCCTTCCTCTGAGTGCCACCAGGTCTCCCCCTCCAGGGGACATGGTCAAATATGAGGCACCAGAGTTCGTGTTTCTTAAAGATTTGTTATTTATACAGTAGTCTGCCTGCATGTATGCCTGCACGCCAGAAGAGGGCACCAGATCTCATTATAGATGGTTGTGAGCCACTATGTGTTTTCTGGGAATTGAACTCAGGACCTTTGGAAGAGCAGGCTCTTAACCTCTGAACCATCTCTCCAGCCCCTGTTGTTTGTTTTTGTTGTTGTTTTGGTTTGGGTTTTTTGTTTGTTTGAATTTTGGGGGCTTTTTTTTTTTTTTTTTTTTTTTTTTTTTTTTTTTTTTTGACATAGGATCTCACTCTGTAGCCCTGAGTGGCTTGGAACTCACTATGTAGACCAGGCTGGCCTCCAACTCACAGAGATCTGCCTGCCTTTACCTCCTAGATCCTGACACCAAAGGTGTATACCGTCATGCCTGACTGTTCCTTGATTTTATGTAGTTGATTTAGTACTTGCCTTGGAGCCCTGTTCTAAACGCTGTAGAGTCTGTACAGCTTAGCGGGGCTGTATAGTAAACCTTGCATAAGGTACTCAGGTGACGTAGACATGTAGGGTTTCAGGTGTGGCTTAGTGTGCTCAGTGTCTGCGGGACTGTGGTGCTGTGCCCTGGGCTTTGGTACTGCAGAGTGTCCTTCATCGCAGCATGAATCCTACTTCCAAGATCTTGCCTTGCAGAGCCATAGGTGGGAGGGTTTTTTTTTCCTCCCAGCACTTGTATGTCAGCCTTGGAGAGGGTTTAGGTCAGTCTTGCATGGGCTGTTTGACCCCTGCTGCTGGTGGCAGTGTCCCAGGTACAGCACTGAGACTGTATAAGGTGACATCACCCTTACTTCCAACCACAGAGAGTGGCAGGGGTTGCGGGGGGGTGGGGGGGGTGGGGGGAGGGGGGTATCCCTTAAGCCAAAGGGTAACTATCTATTGGCAGAGGAAGAATGGGTGTGGCTCTGGCTGGCAAAAGCAGCTGTTCATGGGGCAATAGAGACATCTTTTACTTCAGTCGTGATGGTGTGCATCACAGCCACACTGGGAAGCCAGTCATCAGAGGAGATGTAGAGGCATGCCCTGTGTTCTCTTTGCAGCTTATGGGATGTCCTGACGAGTGAGTGAGCACTCTGGCTAGAGTGCCCTATGAGGATGACCGTAATCACTGGAAGAAGAGCTGTTCCTGGCTTGCTTGGCTTTCTTTCAGGAACATGGCTGAGGACCTATTCTTTTGCTGCCTTCCTCAGCACTTGGTTTGCCTTTGTAAACTGGCCTTCTCCTGTGTCAGGGATGGTCACGTTGGTTCGTTGCACCTCGGTCTACAAGTGGCTTGACTGACATTTCATTTTCTTTTTTGTTTTTTTGTTTTCCGAGACAGGGTTTCTCTGTGTAGCCTTGGCTGTCCTGGACTCGCTTTGTAGATGAGGCTGGCCTCAAACTCACAGAGATCCATCTGCCTCTGCCTCCGAGTGCTGCCACCACCACCCGGTGCCTTCCTGCTACTTCTTTTGTTTTTGTGACAAAAATACCCCACAGAAGGGACTCAAGAGAGGAACAGCTTGTTTTGGCTCACTGTTTCACAGAGATTTAAGTTGCAAGGTAGATGTAGAAGGAGCACATGAAGTCTTGTTCACAGGAAGCAGCACAGGCTAGAACCAGAGGCTGACTTAACCTTAAAGGGCTGCTTTGAATGTCCTACTGCCACCAGCTGGGGACTAAGTGTTCAAACACAGGTGCCCAACGGGAGTATTTCACTTTCAGGTAGCATCAAAGATGTTGTGATAAAGCTATGAACCCCTCACCAGAATCATGCTGTTTGGAACCTCCAGCCATCAGTCATGAGCCTAATAAACCTCTTTGTGTTATAGGTTAACCAGCCTCAGGTATTTTGCTATAGTGACACAAAGAGAATAAGGCATCAGGGGTCAAAGGAACCTTGTTTACTGGTCAGGATCTGGGACAGTAGAAAAATATCATGAGGAAAGGACACGTTCTAGATGGTAGGATATTTTCATTTCACAGGCTGTCATCTCACCTGCTCCTGCAGATTTAGAACCAACTCCAGCCTCTGCAGAGTCTTTTGGAAGGTTTTGTGATAAAGGAGCTCACATCTCAGCCTCTGTCTTCCTGACTTTGCAGCAGTTCCTCTTCCTTCCTGTTCACTTAACGTTTTGATTAGCTTATTCCTTCTCATCAGATGGCCAGTGACAGCTCTCCTTACCCGGCCTCTGGGTTTCATTAGCGTACCCCACCCACCCCACCCCCAGTTCCTTGATTCCTGAGCTGTGCCTTAGAGTTCCGCAAGAAAGAGCATCTCTGTTCTGCCATTGCTGGGTCTTAACCACAAATTCCAGGCAGTTTCACCCACGTTTTCAGGAGAAATATGGTCCCAACCCTTGTAATTGACACTGGGGAAGTCTGAGTGCCTTTGCCTGCTGCTGTTTAATGGCAACCTCATGACAGTTCAGACTCAAATAGGGAACCTGGGCAACCAAGTCCAGTAGGGACCTTTTCCTGAGCTGTCAGCTGGGGGCAACTGACCAACTGAACTGTCTGTGGTACTGACAGACTGGCACCACGGAGTTAGTTTTTAAACATTTCTTTCTTTCTGTTTATAAAATAAATTGTAGTGGCCGGGGCATGGCAGGCATGTGCCTGCCATCCCAGCATTTCGGAGATAGAGGTAGGAAAATCGCCCTTAGCTACAGGATGAGTTCAAAGCCAGACTCGACTATATGAGCCCCTATCTAAAAAGTAAAAACAATCATATAAATAAAGTCAATAGTAGTTCATTTTAAAACCCAAACAGGTATTCTCAGAAATCTCTGAGGCCTAGCTGCTTCAGGCTCCACCTCCAGAACGTTTAATGGGCCTGGCTTTGCAGGAGGGAGGAACTGATGGAAAAGAACCTTTTTTGCATTGTTTCACTTGTGTGCCTGCTGCACATTGGAGCCCTACAGATCCTGGGGAAGCCAAAGTGAAAGAGACGGGATCCTGTCCCAACATGGAGACAGCGACTGGGAGCCAGGCAAATGAGAGCGGGGTTCTGTAGAGCACGGGGGGGGGGGGGGGGCAAAAGGCTCCAGAAACATTAAAGTGGCGGCAGGTTTTAGATCACAGGGCCGGCGAAAGACAGACTGCAGGCAAGAAAGAAGAGAAAGGCATTTTTGGCAAAGGGAGACAACATGTGTGAGCCCCTGAGGGAGGAAAGAGCCTTCTCCAGCCAGCTGCTGGGGAGAGGACAGGCCGGCTGTGCGGCTGGAGGTGCAGCCTGGATGGGAAAGTGCTGGGACTCGAGGCAAGTCAGGACTGAGTCTGGAATTGATTCTGGGGGCAGTGACACGCCACAAATGCCTTTTAAGGAGGGGTGGGGGGGAGGAGCTTGGAGAATAAGAACTTCCTTTTAATAAAATGTAGTTAGACTTGAGGTGCATGCATTTTGGCTATTTCCTGTGTGTGAGTGGTTTGCTACATGTGCAGAGTAGCCTAGGAGACCAGAAGAGAGTGTCAGATCCCATGGAAGCGGAGTTACATGTGGTTGTAGGCTAGCACGTGCATGCTAGGCGCTCTGGAAGAGCAGCAGGTACTGAGTCATCTCCCTAGCCCCTTACCTACTGTTTAAATTTGTTTGTTTGTTTTTTGAGACAGGGTTTCTCTGTGTAGCCTTGGCTGTCCTGGACTCACTTTGTAGACCAGACTGGCCTCGAACTCACAGCAATCCTCCTGCTTTTGCCTCCCGAGTGCTGGAATTAAAGGTGTGTGCCGCATATTATTTTATATATATATATATATAATATATTATTATGTATACAGTACTCTGTCTGCACGTATACCTGCACGTCAGAAGAGGGTGTCAGATTCCATTACAGATGGTTGTGAGCCACCATGTGGTTTCTGGGAGTCGAACTCAGGACCTCTGGAATAGCAGTCAGTGCTCTTAATCTCTGAGCCATCTCTCCAGCCTTCCCCCCCCCTCCCCCCGCCCCCGGCTTTTTTGAGACAAGGTTTCTCTGTGTAGACCAGGCTGGCCTCAAACTTACAGCGATCTGCCTGCCTCTGCCTCCTGAGTGCTGGGATCACAGGCATGCACCACCTTACCTACATTTTGAGAGGTCTTCCCAGCAGGTGTGGAGGCTATGCAAAGCTTGGACCCAGCTATCACTTACAGATTCCGTGTTCCGCCCTCCTGCTCGTTGGGAGCCTTAGCTCAGGAAACTCCTTCCCCAAACTCTAACAACTGAGGCTTGCAGCCTCCTCGCTGGAGCTTGTGCTCCTCAGGACACCTGTGCAGCACACAATACTGTTACTATTTCAGCTCCCAGAGGGAAGCCAGCTCCGCTTCCTCCTGCCCTGCCCTGCCCTCCCCCCCACCCCACACACATACCAGTGAGCTCAGAGTGCTGCCCAGGTAAGACACTGCCCTGCCACAGCTCACCAGCCTCCCTGTTTGCCCCTCTCTGACATTCCCTGTGTGTATGCTGGTGCCATCTGTGCCTCAAGTGAAATTCTGACAGGAGATGCTCCGCCTGCTCCCCGAGGAGAGCTGGAGCCCTCTGCTTCTCGGTTTGGATAAGCTGCCCTCGTCGCCCCAGTCAGCTAACCAAAGCCAAATGGAACTGCCTGCTTATATTAGCATCATTTTTCTTCCTCCTAGTCTTTTTGATTTTCCTGACGTTTTCTTTCCTTTGGCTGATTTATCCTATTCTGGTTGCTATGGATCTGTAAAATATTTCCCCTTTCATCTGTTAGGAATACTGACCAGCTGCAAGTCAAAACACTTTCTCCGCATTTCCAAAGATTTTAGATTAATAGCTGAAGGATTGCATTCCTGTTCCACAGAAGGAAGGCAGGTCAGACCTCAGCGATGAGCGTAAGCTCCAGAGCCTAAGTGCTTCAGCCCAAGCTCAGAATTCTAAGCGTTTCAGGAAGAACTGAGAGCAGAGGTTGGCAAGTGCAGCCCACAGGCCGGTTCCGATGGCCACCTGCTTTCTGCAGGAGGTGGCACTGTACTGCTTGTGAGCACTGCCCATGCCGCCCAGGGGCTCATGCTACCACAGCAGAGTTAAATGGTTCAGGGCTGGGGTGTGGCTTAGTGGTAGAGCACTGTTTCGTCATGTAAGGGCCTGGGCTCAATCCTCCAACTCCAGAAAAGCAAAACAAACAAATGGGAAAGCTACAAAGATGAGCATCTGGCCACTCACTGAAAAGCCTAACTTTCCCTGGGAAACTGTCTCCCACCTCTGAAAAATGCCCAAGTGCAGAGGTGGCCGCCTGGAGACTGAGGATGGGATTGCCTTAGCTTCCTTCTGCACCATGGCGGGAGGTATCCTGTAGCCTAGAGCTTCCCTGAGGAGGGAGTGGGCTCCCGCTGAGCTGCTGGGGGCGGGGGTAGGGGATGACTGAGGCAAATTCCTTTGGCTTCCCTGGTCTGTATCCTCCTTGCAGACCTTGGTGAGCCCCTTGGGTCTTTGGTACAAAGAGGCTATTTAATAGGCATTAAGCTGAGATAATTCACCCTTAGGCTGGGTCTCTCATCTCTGCTCTCCTGTGGAGTCTTAATTGCTTAGCTTTCAAGCTGAATATGACTCTTTTGTTTATGTCACCTGCATTTTAGGGATGCTCCCTGCAGGGGAGCATTGAAGGCCCCTGGTGAGGAGAGTTGAGGGATAGACTCAGACTTCTGACCACTCTCAATAGGCTTATTTATTTATTTAAATTTGTTCTTTGGCTGGTTGGTTTTGATGATCATACCCATGGGTTTAGAGAAGCCTGTGGAGCAACGTTTCAGGGTCCCAAGTGTCAGGCTTCCTGGCTTCAAATCTCCAGTTCAACAAGGTGAAATGCACACCGTACTTCATCTGAGGAACAGTTTTAGGTATGGGAACTCTGGGTGCCACTTCCTGACATCACACGTGGAAGCAACAGTAGTGTTCATGGGGATTTGTTTTGGTTGTTGCTTATTTGAGTTTTTTGAGACAGGGTCTCCTGTAACCCAGGCTGGCCTCAAATGCATTGTGTAGTCAAAGATGATTTTGAGCTCCTGCCTCCTCCCAATTGTGCTAACAACCTGTCCCCAACATGGGCATGTGGAACTAAAAGAGGGTAGTTATAGATAGTGTGATGGGTGGGGCTGAGTCCCTGCTACTTCCTTTCTTGTACCTGCCTGCTGGCGAGATGGCTCAGTGGTTGAGAGCACTGAGTGCTCTTCCAGAGGACCCAGGTTCAAATCTCAGCACCCACATGGCAGCTCACAACCCTCCGTAACTCCACAATGTGATGCTCACAGACATATATGCAGGAGTCCAAAGCCAGGCTGGGTGACACCAGGTGTTGTGAGACCAGCGAGGCCCCACAACAGCTATGGGGTCCTTTTTCTGCCTGAGAAGCACACACCTGAGGTGCGCTCTGGAGCGCCCGTGGCCTCGCCTAAGCACTGGGCCTACCTGCCTCCGAGCACACCTTGCTTGGATTCGATGATTTAGGAGAACAGGATGCTGTCAGCTTCCGTTGGGTGTATCTGGGTCCTCCCATGCTGAGCAGTGTGGTGACCTGAACTCTGAGGTCTGTGTCCTCTTCCTCTCTTCACAGGGCGGTTCAGTCACACACTTGCTAATGTCTGTCTTACCTGGAGCACTTTCATTCCTCAACTATAACTTTATTGTTTTTGCCACTGCTAAAATATCCAGCTGATACTAGAAACATAAAACTAGGCAGGTATCAATCAATTCAAACGCGACTGTGCTAGCCTGGCCTACTTCCCAGCCACGTGCCCTGTTACCTGTCCTCCAGCCTCCCCCTGGCCTCCTCTGCTCGTTCTTTGTCCCCATGGCGACTTCTCCATGGTGGCCTCCTCATGGCATAGCACCTTTCCCTTCTTCCGGCCGGGCCTCCTCCCCATGGCCGCCTCCTCACTGCCCGGTGAGCTTCTCTTCCTCTCCCTCTTTCCCTGGGACTCCCCAGTCTGGGAGCGGAAGTCCTGCCTACTGTCTCCTCTCCCCAGCCATTGGCTCTTTAACTTCTTTATTAACCAGTCAGAGATAACTGGGGAGTCGTTTTTTACACAACATTGAGACAGGAAATTCCTCAATAGCAGCGGCAGTACCAGACTCTGTTAGCATTTAGCTCACTGCTGGTTCAGCAGTTAACAACTGAATACACAGAGGCACACTGTGACGCAATGTGAGAGAAGGTCACCTCTACAACATGTCCTGCTTGAAGTCTTCGGAGCTGTGCTCAGTAGCAACGGTTGTGACAGCCAGTGTGTGCCCTTGCATGGAAGTAGCCTGACAAGCTCCTCTCGAGGAGCTTCCAGGTTATCTTCACCCCCACCCCACCCCCCCAGTTTAAACAGTACATAAGGAACATGTGTATGCAACTTGCAGCTGTGTCCTCTTAGCTGAGGGCAAATTCCTAAAGTGGGTTGCCAGATCATGCAGTCTGCACATTTGCAGTTTGGTACCTATGCCCAGCTGCTCTTTAAGAAGGAATGCACAGTTTTGGTGTTGCTGGCCAGGACTGCTGCTGTACGCTCACCTGCCAGGAGCCCCTGCACCAAGGAAGAGGCTGTGTCACCTCTAAAGTCCAGAGAAGTCACAGGAGTCTTCCAAGTCTTCGTCCTTCAAAGCTGGCCCGATTCCAATAATAAGTTCTCTGAGACCAGAGACTTTAAAGGCCCAGCAGACCAGTGTTAGACTTTGAGGATGTGGTTTTTCTCGGATAGAATACAACAGCCCTGAGGCCATCTTGGAAAGTACCAAGTGGCCAGGGTGGAAAAACAACGTTTCTATGTCTTCTCCAGCAAGCCCCACTTGCCGCCTTCAGCTTCGATCCTGCAAGGAGTCTGGCCAAAGTAGCAAAATGTTGTCACCAGTCACCATTACTGCTTCTTCCTACAGTCAGGTCACTTGGATTTGCTTGTCCTTCCTCTCTTACCTTTACCAGAGAGGGAAGGGAATCTGGAAGAGCCTGGAACAGCGGTGCAGACAGCTAGGATCTGTCCTTTACCCATGCTCCTTTGCATGCCATCCTCCTAGCTGCCACTTTCTACATAGCACACTGGTAAGTTAGGGTGGATCCAGACAAGGCTTACTTTCTGCCTGACAGCCTGTCTGAGCTGTGCAGTGGGGGAAGAACAGCTGGCTAGAGACGCAAGGAAACCAAGGCAGCCCTGTCTCCAGGCAGGGCTGGCAGAGCTGAGCTCTGACCCACAGCAGGTGCTTAAAAATGTCTGCTGTCTCGCCATGTGGCAAAGGATTTGCCTCTTCTTTGTTCTCTTCCCTTTTTGTGGAATTTAACTAGAGCACTGCTAGCTACGCATCAGGGTCTAGAACCCTTTCCTAACATGGCTAGCCCGTAGGAGGCAGGAAGTAGATCCATCGTCTCAGAAACAACTCTGGAAAAGCTCGGGCAGTCTCCTGTGAGTTAAGCAATGCTGATTTGGGTACTTAGATGACTGGCCCAGAGGCCACTCGATTTTCTGGATTTTTATTTATCTTGCTTTCTTCCGACAGGATCTCTGTGTAGCCAAGGCTGATCTGAAACTATGTAACCCAGGATGTACCTGAACTTGTGGTCCTCCTAAGTTTTGGTGTTAAAAAGGTGTGCCGCCATGGTCTAGCATAACCCAGGACCACCACCACCATCTTTATTATTGTTTTTTGTTGTTGTTTTGAGACAGGGTTTCTTTGTGGCTGTGGCTGTCCTGGACCAGGCTCTCCTCGAACTCACCGAGATCCCCAAGTGTTGGCATTAAAGACATGTGCTACTACCATGTAGCCATTTCTTTATTTTATTTTTAATTATGTATTGGGATGTAAGTGCCCACAAGTTGGATCCTCCTGGAGGATATAGCTCCTATAGTTAAATGTGAACCTCCAGATGTGGGTGCTGGGAATTGAACCTAGGTCCTCCGGAAGAGTAGCTAGTGCTTTTAACCACTGAGCCGTCTCTCCAGGCCTAGGGCTTGTTTGTGTTTTTAGTGCATAGAGAAAACATCTGGTAGAAGAAATCTGTGGGGTTTTACTAGCAATAGCCATGGGCAGCGGCTAGGGAATCTGTGAGGTGTCCTCCTGGACCATAGTGAGGTGAGGGACCCACAGTCTGCCTGTGCTTGCCCTGGAGACTTATTTGGGGTACAGGCCTCTCTGCTGTGACCCATAATTGCATTGTACTAAGCTTCCTTGACTACGAAAGGGGTTTTCTATGCAGTCAGTCCTCTCTGTGACTGTGACTCTGAGCAAGAGGAAGGAAGCTGGGGAGGGAGAGGTTTTTGTTTTGTTTCAGTTTGAGACGGGGTCTCATTGTGTGACTTTGACTGGACAGGAACTAAAAGACCCCCCTGCCTCTGCCTTTCTAGTGCCTGGATTCAAGATGTGTGCCCTCATGCCCCAATAAAGTGAAAGGTGTTTGAAAAAACTCCTAGGGGCACAGCTTTGTATCTACCTTGGTTAGGTTTCTAATCTGTTCCAACTCCTTTTGATGCCAGACAAAACCTAGGAGGATACTATTATGGTATGTAGTGATAATGCAGTGGCAGGGTGGCACCATGGTAGGCCCATGCCAAGGTGTTACCCCCGCCCCCAGGAATTATGCCATGCAACAGATCTGGTATAAAGGAGCTTTCTTGAGGGGGAAGGGAGGGAGGGGGGCGGCGGGGGACAAAGAAAGGAGAGGGGGAGAGCTTGAGCATGAGCTAGAGGTGGCCAGGGCCCTTCTATCTAGCACACACCTGGCACATCTGGCCTCAGCAGGTGATGAATAGCGTTTGCTAGGACCCTGAAGGCAGGCCAGCTGAATCAACTGTATGCTAAAAAAAAAATACCCTGCATATTGCTTCTTGCTTTTCTTTCGTTTTTGCAAAAGGGTCTCAAAAATCCCACTGCATCTGCCTCCTTAAGTGCTGGGATTATAGGCTTGCACCTCCCCCCACCTCTCCCCCTCTTAATCATGTGATATGCCTATCCATTTCTCATTTCGGAGTCTTGCAACCACATTGAGCCAAATTAATATCAGGGACCCTGCCGAGCATGGTGGCATATGCCTTGAATCCCAGTAGGCGGATCTCTGTGAGTTCAAGGCCAGCCTGATCTACAAAGTGAGTCCAGGAAAAAAAAAAAAAATATATATATATATATATACACACACACACACACACACACACACACTCAGGAACCCCACTCAAATGAACTTTTCAAGTTTCAGAGTGTTCAAAAGGAGGTCCAGTGGGGTTGGAGGAGGAAATTCTTTCTTCCACCACGTGACCAGGTGGGAAGAACTTCGTAACTGGCTCCTACCTACAGCAGCTCGGCTAGGAAGGACTTGGCCTTTAGCCACAAAAGAGCCATTGACCCTACATATAGAAAATCTGTGCACACAGTTTGGTTATTTGTTGTTCTTATTTCTTAGAGAATGGCCCCACCTTAACCCTTTGCTGTAGCGTTTGCTTGGAAGCCCTGCAGTAGGGCTGCTGCTGTGTGCACATATGTAGGAAGGTAGGGGTGCAAGTCTGTGCAGCTGAAGCTTCAAAGCTCCAGAGTGGCGCATCCTTGCCTCTCCCTGCAGGAGAAGGTCAAGTGTTAAAAGGAGAATTAATTACCCAGACCGTACTTTGATTTTGCTCCTGTGTGATGTGTGCTTTCTCAGTTCCTGACATGAGCCTTGCTACAGACAGAACTCTTGGCTGTAGCTTCTGGGTGGGGTTGTGTGTGGAGGGGGAGGGGGTTCAGGCTCCTGCTGAAGTGCTCAATCACAGCTGCATTTGATCCCCCTCAGGGAAAGGGTCAGCCTCAGCAGGAAGGGAGTCCGCTGTCCTCTTTTGATGGGTAAGTGCTGTCTTGTGGACAGATGTGGAGGCTGACTGGAGGAACCACAATGAGTGACCTCAGTATCGGTGCTGGGTCAACCTCTTCCCCAAACGAGGTTAGCATTGCATGTGTGTGCTAAGGGCTGCGGAGCTTGGTAGCAAAAAACTAGATATATGCAACCCACTTCTCTTTAGCATGGCTTAGAGGGGGGAAAATGCCCCTACTAGAGCTGTCAGGATTGGGGTGAGCTTATAGAGAGATTCCAAAAATCAGGAATGTTTGGGCTTAGCAGAACCAAGAGAATTGGCTTTGAACTTTATTCCCTGCACTGCCTCAGTCAGGCCTGCCTGACTCAGCCACTTCTTGGGAGTCATGATGCTTGGTCTGACCTATTCATCTGCCACCAGCTCCACTAAGCTGCCCCAGCAGTCACAGCAGCAACTTGGGCCATGGAATGAAGTTGGTAGTTTGCAGATTCTCTCCATGTGTTTTGGCTTCACCCTGGCTCCTTCATAAATGGAGCACATCCTAACTGGCCCCTCCTTCCTCAGCAGTCTGGGAGCGTAGCTCGTGTGTCCTAGAACCCAGAGAGGGCACACGGCATTGGCACTGTGATCTGTGAATATCAAAGCACAAGAAGATGAGCTGGCCGGGCGTGGTGGTACATGCCTTTAATCCCAGCACCCAGGATGCAGAGGCAGGTGGATCTCTGTGAGTTTGAGGCCAGCCTGGTCTACAAACTGAGTCCAGGACAGCCAAGGCTACACAGAGAAAACAGAAAACAAAACAAAGATGAGCTGGGAGCAGCTCTGGGGCACAGTGCTTTCCCAGTTTTTCCGTGGCCCTGGGTTTGGTTCCCAGCACAGCCCTGCAGGAACAAACAAGACAAGATTCCTTAAGACAGCGTGGCTGCTGTGCTATGAGAGGCTGGCCTCACAATTGCCAGGCCTGAGTATTCAGTCCATCTTGGGTCTCCAACCATTTTCCTCCTCTGTAAAGCACCTGAACAGACTTGATGCCTGGCACCGTTCAGATGCCTTTTTTTCTTTTCTTTCTTTCTTTTTTGTTTTTGTTTTTGTTTTTCAAGACAGGGTTTCTCTGTGTAGTCTTGGCTGGCCTGGACTCAGTTTGTAGACCAGGCTAACCTTGAACTCACAGAGATCCGCCTGCCTCTGCCTCCCGAGTGCTGGGATTAAAGGCGTGCGCCACCATTGCCCAGCTGCTTTCTTTTCATTTAGTGTCTTTCTATTGAGAGAGGAGAGAGAGAAAGAGAGAGAGAGGGAGAGAGAGAGAGAGAGAGAGAGAGAGAGAGAGAGAGAGAGAGAGAGAAGTGTGTGTGTGTGTGTGTGTGTGTGTGTGTGTGTGTGTGTGTGTCACAGTATGGAGATCAGAGAACAACTGGGGCGAGAGGGAGGTTGCCTCTTCTTCTACCATGTAGATTCATTAGACTTGTTGCCCCTCTGTCCTATTTCTTACTTATTATTGTCCTTAGAAGGCCCATGGTCATCCTAGGGTGCGCAAACCACTACTGGACAAAGGAACATTTGCTCAGCCACACAACCCCCAGAAGGAGTGTAATCTTCTTCTCTGGCTCCAAACTCCTCAGTTCTGAGGGCCAGATGGGGGTGGGGCCCCGCTCTTCAATGTAGCCCTGTGGACTGTACTCGGCGTAGAACGCGGGCAGCCAGACCATCATTCTCCAGCACTGGAATGGATTTGAGGCCCTTGGGGAATGTGTTCACTTTTTTTTTTTTCAGTGTTTCAAAGGCAGGGCTAATTATTTTTCAAACAATAGCTGTTTCCTGTAACCCATAGCCCTAAATTTTGCTAATTTATTATATCCTGGCCAGTCACGCTTCAGACCACTGTAACTAAAGCTGGACTCTGGGGAGGTGGGGATGGGGCAAGGCTAATTTGAGGCATCCATGAGAGTTTCCACACCCATTCAGCACTAGGCTTGCAATTATGTACATACACACACACACACACACACACACATATATAGATATAGAAGCATGCAAACATATATACAACATACACACACAGAGACACACTCATATACACATATACACAAACATACAGACACACATACTCATACACACAAACACATACACATATATACAAACACACATACATATACACATACAGGCCAGTGGTGGCACACACCTTTAATCCCAGCACTTGTGAGGCAGAGGCAGACCGATTGCTGTGAGTTTGAGGCCAACCTGGTCTACAAAGTGAGTCCAAGACAGCCAGGGCTACACAGAGAAACCCTGTCTCAGAAAATCAAACCAAACAACCCATACACATACACTCATGTACAAAACCACATACACAAACACACACACACACACACACACACACACACACACACACACACACACACGAAGTGGATGCTGAGGAATGTGCTCTGTGGGTTCATGAGTCCTTTCAAGCAGGGCATATCATTGACTGGAACTGGCTCTCTTTAGGCTTGAGCCAGGAAGGGCTGAGGGCTCACAGGAAGGAAGGGAGGCAAAGCCTCTCCCCAGCCCCCACTAGCAATGGCCTTTTACAGACTAGTGCTGACCCCAGGATTTCCAGTCTCTCTTGGTGAGGACACTTAGGGAACCAGAGGAGACAGAGCCCCTCTAGCCCCTGGCTGGACAGCTGGGCCTCTGACCAAGGCTTTATTAGCATTTGAAAACCCCTCTGAAGGACCTGAGCTTCCTGGGGCAGGGCTCTGGGGCCTATGTTGAGACCTGTGGTGGCTCCCCACAGAATAGGCCAAGAGTCCAGGGCATAAAGACCATGCTGGACTCAAGAATGAGCCTTTTGTGGCTTTGTCCCTAGCTTGAAAACTGTGACCAGGGCTCTTCCATTGTTAAGAAAGACTGTTTTTGGCCACTGCAGACCTGTCTTTCGCTGGAGAGTCCTGTTAGTGCGTCATGCTCAGGAAACACTTCCTGCAAAGCTAGGCTCTTTGTTGACGCCTCTTAATGCAGTAATTCCTTTTGCATTCTTGGCACACACGTGTTCATGGTGACATGTGTTGACCCAGGAGCAGCAGCTTGGCCTGAGACATTTCTAGCCTCAGGATCTCTTCATTACTTCCTAAGTTAAACCCCTCCCCAAATTAAGCCTGAACACAGTGCTCTTTGATCATTCATGTTTAAGCAATTTGGGTTTGCAACCGTTTATTTTTAAATCAGCGTCAATAGTGGTTGATAAAAGGCCATAGCTCTAAACTTTTCCAACCTTTCCCTTGTGTCCAGTCTAAATCCTTGCCTGGTTTGTGGTAGTGCAGCCTAGACTTCTGAACCGCAGGACAAGCCTGTAGGGTCTGGCCATCTGTTTGTAAGTCAGGAGCAATGGCGCCATCTACTGGGATCTTCCTGTTACTACAGGCTCAGTGGCTGTCCTGTTTTCTGGCAAGTACACTTTGGTAGGGAGTGTCTGCCGTGTTCCAGCACATGGCAGTGGTACATTGGCATGCACTGAATACAGACCAGGAACCAAGCTTAGACACTGATTGGGCAAGTTGCCTAAGGTCACAACTAGTAAGGGGCAGTGGCCTCCAAACTCCAGAGTTCACCACTGTGCCATGGCCTGACCTCAGAGCAGTGAGAACTCTGTTCACTCCCTTTTTCAGTAGCCTGGCACCACTCTCAGCTGGAACACAGGAGTTATTTCTTCTGTGTCGTTTTGGAGCTGTCAGGTTTACTTAATGGTAAACTAACAACACTAATCTTCAGCTTATTTTCCTCAGTATGATGATACAAAGTTGTTGTTTCAGTAACTTTGCTGGGATGGGAATGTTGAGTGGTAGAAGTCATGCCCAATGTGAGTCCTGGGTCCCATGCCCAGCACTAAAGAAAAACTAGGCTTGCTGCGTGGCTGGAGAGGGAGGTGGCTTAGCTGTCACAAGCACCTGCTGCTCTTGCAGAGACCCAGGTGTGGTTCCCACCACCAAACAGCACTACAACCTTCTGTAACGTCAGTTCCAGGGGATCCGGCGCCCTCTTCTGTTCTCCTAGGGCACTGCATGCACAAGGGGTCCATACATCCACGCAGACAAAAACATGAAATAAAACAACAACAACATTTTAAAAGTTTGTTTGGGTAAAAAGTATGTGAGTGTCTGGGGATAAATAGTGAATGATACAGGGGCACACATACAGCAGAGCTCTTGGTGTGGGTGAGTGTGGGAAATGGCCATCCTCACTAACTCACCACATGATTGGCAGTCTCAAGATGCTTCCCTCAACTGTAACTAGTAAACTGTTGTCCTGTCACACAGACGTGTGCTGTGCAGTGCAGACAGTGTGCGCTGGTGTCTGTGGGCTGTCACACAGATGCATGCTGTGCAGTGCAGGTGGTATGCGCCGGCGTCTGTGGGCTGGCTGCTGAGCCTGAGGCTGTAATGGCTTGGTGTCCTCTCCTTTGCCTCCTCACTCTAGTATTGTCAACGTCTCCTCCTCCTCTTCTTCCTCTTCTTTTGAATGACTTGTTGTTGTTGTTTTGTTTCTTGTTTGTTTTTTGAGATAGGGTTTCTTGTGTATCTTGGCTGTCCTGGACTCTGCTTTGTAGGCTGGTCTTGAACTCACAGAGATCTGCCTGCCTCTGCCTCCCGAGTGCTGGGATTAAAGGCGTGCGTTACAACACCTGACTCTCTCTCTCTCTCTCTCTCTCTCTCTCTCTCTCTCTCTCTCTCTCTCTCTCTCTCCCCCTCTCTTAAATATTTTTAAATGTATTTACCTTTATGTGCATTGGTGTTTTGCCTGCATGTCTGTCTATGTGAGAGTGTCAGATCTTGGAGTTACAGACAGTTGTGAGCTGCCATGTGGTGCTGCGATGTAAACCCAGGTCCTCTGGAAGAGTAATCAGTGCCCTTAACCACTGAGCCATTTCTCCAGCTCTATTGAACCTCTTTTTTATGTGCTAATTGGCTGTTTGTATCTTCTTTGAAGAAACTTTTTTAGTTTTTCTAGACAGGGTTTCTCTGTGCTATCTTGGCTGTCCTGGACTCTTTTGTGGACCAGACTGGCCTCGAACTCATAAAGATCCACCTGTCTCTGCCTCTCTAGTGCTGGGATTAAAGGTGTGTGCCACCACACCCTGCTTATTTTGCCCAATTTTAATTGAATTATTTGTCTTATTGAGTTGTAAGCACTCTATATATCCTGGACACAATATGCTTTATATTTCATGAGCACTTACAGGTTTTTGGCTTGACAATATTTTTCCATTCTGTAGGTCATCTTTTTTACAATTGTAAATAACTTGAAATTTTCATCTTGAAATACTTGAGTTTTAAGCCTGTTCACAGGACTCTGTAGCCACCCCACCATTCATCTTTTTTCATCTCCCCAGATTGAACTTTATACCATTAAACTAGTTCCTAGATTGCCATGTAAACATGACTACACAGGAGGCCTCTCTGATGAATGGAATCTTGAACCATTTCTCCTTTTCTGCCTGATTTCACTTAATACAGTGTTTTCAAGGTTCATCCATGTGGTAGCACAGGTTAGAGTGCTAGATAGTATTTCATTTTATGTAAATTACACATTTTGTTAGTCCATTAGTTTATTGACAGGCATCCGGGTGGCTTCCACTTTTTTGCTATTGTGAATAATGCTGCAGTGAGCACTGGCACACAATCTGTTCAAGTCCCCGCTTTCAGTTCTTTTGCGTATGCACCCCAAATTGGAACTTCTGGATCATATGGTAGTTCTGTTTTATAGTTTTTGAGGACCTGCCATACTGTTTCCAGAGCAGCTGTTTGGCATCACCACAAGCAGGGCACCAGGGCTCTAATTTCTCCATCAGTCACCAATACTGTCATTTCTGGGTTTGTTTTTGTTATTGTGTGTGGTTACAATTCTATGGGTGTAGAGTGGGCATGGTGTGATTTGCATTTCTCTTTTTCTTCCTCGTTGGTGATGGTTACAGCACAAAACGGTTTTAATTTTGATGAAGTTCAATCTGTCTATCTATTGTTGCTTGTGCCTTCAGTATTACATCCAGGAACCGGTGCCTAATCTGACACTTCTTTGTTTTCTTCTAAGTGTTTTGCAGTTTTAATTCTCACTGTTAGGTCTGTGATCCATTTTGAGTCAGTTTTTGTTTATGGTATAAGGAAGAGATCCAATTTGAGTCCTTTGAATTTGGGTAGCCCGTTGTTCCAGCAGCATTTGCTGAAAAGAGTCCCCCCCACCCCCACCCCCGGGGTTGTCTTGGCACCGTTGTCAAAATTAATGACCATAAGTGTGCAGTTTTATTTCTGTCCTCCCAATTGTGCTGTATTGATCAGATGCCTCCCCTGTGCCAGCACTGTACTCACGTGGCTGCTGTAGTTTACAGCAAGCTCAAAGCTGGGAGGACTGAGTGTGCGGCAGTGTGTTGGGCTCGTGGGCAGAGCACGAGCCTGAGTGTAATAAGGCCCTGAGTTTGATTCTCAACACTGCAAAGACAGACAAATAAACAATAAAATTGGGGAGACTAAATCCTTGAATTTTGTCCGTTTTTTCTTTTCTTATTGTTTATGTCTTTATTTTCAGTTCCAGGGGTTGAGCTCAGAACCTTTTTGATACTTAGAAAATACTCTCTGGTGCTTGCTTTTTACTTTATCTAATGTTTTGCCTGCATGTATATCTATGTGTATGAGAGCATATATCTGTGTGTACGAGTGCACGTATATCTGTGTGTACGAGTGCACGTATATCTGTGTGTGTACCACATGCACGCCTGCTGCCCTTGGGTATCAAAGGGCCTTGGGTCCTTTCAGTCCCTGGAACTGAAGTTACAGATGGTTGGGAGCCACCATGGGGGTGCTGGGAACCAAAGCCCAGCTCTCTGCAAGAACAACAAATGCTCTATCTCTGAGCCACATCCCAGTCCTTGGTTTTTGTTTCTTTAGTGTTTGTTTTCTATTAAAATAAGCATAATTAAGATGGGCAGTGGTGGTGCACACCTTCAGTCCTAGTACTTTTGGGAGGTAGAAGCAGGCGGATCTCTGAGTTCAAGACCAGCCTGGTCTACAGAGGAAGTTCCAGGACAGCCAGGACTACACACACACACACACACACACACACACACACCCCGGTCTCAAAAAACAAACAAATTAGCATAATTGGCTTTTAATTTTATTTAATTTTTGTTTTGTTTTGTTTTTTATTTTTCGAGACAGGGTCTCTCTGTGTAGGCTTGGCTGTCCTGGACTTGCTTTGTAGACCAGGCTGGCCTTGAACTCACAGAGATCCACCTGCCTCTGCCTCCCGAGTGCTGGTATTAAAGGCGTGTACCACCATGCCCAGCAGTTAATTTTGGTTTTTTGAGACAGGGTTCCTCTGTGTAACCCTGGCTGTCCTAGACTCGCTTTTTAGACCAGGTTGGCTTCAAACTCACAGAGATCCGCCTGTCTCTGCCTCTTGAGTGCTGGGATTACAGGCATGCACCACCACACCTGGCTTTATTTTATCTCTCTTAGACTGGCCCTTAGTATTCTTCGCTGGCTGGCCTGGGTATCACAGTGTAGACCAGGCTAGCCTCAAACAGAGATCTACATACTTCTGCTTCCCAAATGCTGAGACTAATGCTGTGTGCCACCATACTCCCAGCTAACCCTTGGGTTTTGAGACAAATTTATTATGTAGCTCAGGCTAGCCTCAAGCTATCAATCATCCTGTGTTTTAACATACGAGGTGGGCATGCATGACCCGTTCCTTTTGTTTGTTTCAGATTTTGTTTTGGCTCTTCTTGAACTCTTGCATTTCCATAACAGTTTTAGAGTGTGTATGACTTTCACAGAAGCATCTGACATTCTTGGGGAGATTACATCGGCTGCAGATAATCTGGGGAACGCTGTTCTCCTTGTTACGCTGTCCTCTGAGTGGATGGCTTGGCATGTGGATAGTTCTTCTGTGAGATCTTTCAACAATATTTTGAAATTTTCAGCACACGTGTTGCTAATTCTCTTGTTAAATGTATTTCAAGTAGTTTATTCTTTTGGGCACTATTGTAAAGACATTGTTTTTGTTTGTCTTCAGTTTGTTCATTCCTTGTATCTAGAACTAAAAATTGTTTTTGCACATTGCTCCTGTAGCTGCAACCCTTGTAAATGTGGTAGTTCTTATTTTATGTATATGAATGCTCTATCTGCATGACCACCTGCATGCCAAAAGAGGTCATCAGATCTAAGGAGAGATGGTTTGTGAGCCATCCACATGGCGTTGGAACCCAGGTCCTCTGGAAGAGCAGCCAGTGCTCTTAACCTCTGAGCCATCTCTCCAACCTGAATTTCTGATTTATTTTTATTTATTTATTTTTTTTGTCTCCACTTCCCTTGTGCTAGGATTACAGATGTCTACCCCACACCTGGCTGATGCTAAGGATGAAAGCCAGGGCCTTATGCATGCCGGGCGAACACTACCAACCGAGCTGCATCCTCAGCCCTGTGGTATTGATTTCTAAATTAAATCAAGCTTGCACTTCTGGGATAAGTCCTACGTGGCCTTATGTACAGCCCCTTTTATATCCTGCTGGGTTCAGCCAGCTAGTATTGTGCTGGGAATTTTTTTTCTAAATGTATAAATGGTATCGGTCTATGGTTTCCTTTTTTCCGTTTTCTTAAATTCTTTTGTCTGATTTTGGTATTAGAACAGTATTGGCATCGTCTTTTTTCTTTTTTGGAAAGGCTGGTGAAAAATCGTCAATTTCCAAAGTGTCTGTGTCAGTGGCATCTAGATTGTAGGTGGGGGTCTGGTGAGGGTTTTAATTATTGGTTCAGTCTCTCGTGCTGGTCCTTACTTCCAGGAAGCTGACTATAGACATGGCAGTGGAAGGGGGGGGGGGTCAGGAGTGTGCAAGCAGGAACCCAGAGCCTGAGGCTTGCTCAGTAGCCCCGCCTTCTCCTTCTCAGTCAGCACCTGAATGACTACTGGGGAAGTGTGGCCCTTGACATAAACACGGCCGTGTGACCAGTGAGTTTCCCCTCAAGCAGATGTGGAATGAACTCTAAGCTATGGAAATGAGTGGAGTGTGGAAACTCATCTACTTCCCTTTATGTTCAAAGAAAACAAAGAGGGGAGCTGGGGGTCTGACGCACCCAAGTTGGATTCCCAGCACCCACATGGCGGCTCACAGATGTGTAAGACTCCAGTTCCAGGGAACTTGATATCGTCTTCTGGTCTCCTCAGGCCCCAAGCACCTAAGTGGAACACAGACGTACATGCAGTTAAAGCAGCCGTGCACATTTTTAATCCCAGCTCTTGGGAGGCAGAGGCAGGCGGGTCTCTGTGAGCTCAGGGCCAGCCTGGTATACAAAGCAAGTCCAGGACAGCCAGGGCTGCACAGAGAAACCCTGTCTGGAAAAAACAAAAACAAACAAACAAAAAGAACCAACAACTGTGTGATGGTGTACATCTGTAATTTCAGCGCTTGGGGGGGAAAGCAGGAGGTTAAAAGTTGGAGGCCATCCTCAGCTCCATAGGGAATTTGAGGCCTGTGGATGCCCAAGAGCTGGTAAATGCAGCACATGCTGAGGGTGGGGGAGGCACTTAGCACTGCATGGGGGTGTTCTATTTGGTTTTTTACTTTTATTTTTTCAGTGTTGACAAGTAGCCCAGGCTAGCCTCAACGTATTGTCCTCTTGCCTTAACCTCTTGAGTGCTAGGATTACATGCATGCGCCTTTACTCCTGGCACTTTTTTTTTTTTTTAAAGTAGTAGGCCTCTGTGAAGCACAGTCCTGCGGCTGGAGTTACTGTGTTCTCACAGAGGCAGCTGCCCTCTGCTCCCCAAGGCTGAGCAGTCTGCTGAGGTAAAGGGACTACCCTGGTCTCCATTTACCCGAAGTCTCCAGTATTCCTCAGAAACCCTCCATCTGCCTGTGGGAAGCTGGCAGCAGGTCTCCAGGGCTCTGTGAGGCTGACTGTTCCCTTCTGCGCTGATTCACCAGCACAGAAATCCCCGTTGTTTTTTCCAAGAAGGATTCCCACTGTTCCCCTGCTCTCAGATGGTCCAGTGACCACACTGGAAAGCAGCTCATTCCTGGCCTGACTGGCCATGCCCTTCCCCCACATGGAGGTACTGGAAAAGCCCATCAGATGCTAGAAGGCTTGGGCCTTCCCAAGCCAAGTGAGCTCGCACATCAGTAGCCTGTCCTCTTCTTCCAGTGAAGGCAAACACAGCAGGCCATTTGGGAGCATTTGGTGTTTGGGGGGGGGGTAGCTGCAATTCTTGTGTGAGTCAGGCAGTTCTAGGAGGCTGGGAGTGGGGAGCCTCCCAACTCTGGGCTCTGAGGTCTCGGGGCAGATTCCAGGCCTGGATTCAAATGCTGAGGATCCTCCTGTCTCTCCACAGAGAACACCTTCTGTAGTGGGGACCACGTGTCTTGGCACAGCCCTTTGGATAACAGTGAGTCGAGAATTCAGCACATGCTGCTGACAGAGGACCCCCAGATGCAGCCTGTCCGGACACCCTTTGGGATAGTTACTTTCCTCCAGGTGAGGTGTGGGGGAGTCCAGAGCAGAGGGGCCCACAGAGGGGAGAGGGAAGCAGGAGGCTACCCTTGGTCTTCTCTGCTGTCTTGAGTCAGATGGTTTGATTTCACACTGCAGTGACAGAGGCAGGAGGGACTTCCCAGCTGAGGGCTAGCCCCAGGCTTCCCTCACATCGGGCACCTCCCCCCCCCCCCCCGCCCCGTGGGTATGAATCCCCCCTGTCCCCCCCTCAGCTGCAGCCCTTGCTTGCTTTCAGTTAGGAGGTCTGGGTGAAGGCTCAGCTGGTGTTCTAGAGATTTACACAAACGTGTGGCTAGTACAGGAGTAGCTACCTGACCACACATGTCCCTAAATGCCTGGCCTGATGAGGCTCAAGCTGCCCTTTGTTTCTTCAGTAGCCGAAAACTAGACTGTGTCCCACTAGCCACCTGGTCAGCCCCCCATGCCTGTCTATGCACTCAGGAGTCTCTCAGCTGGGCAGCACTTCCTAAGGGAGCCGTCACATTTTGGGAACACCAGCCTAGAAAGAGACCCTGCTCTAAGCCCCCTACTTGAGATGCCCCTGAGAGAACCCGGGTAGCTGGACAGCTAGGAGGGATGGCCATTAAACCACAGTGGCATCTCGTCCTGGGCCGCAGATTGTTGGTGTCTGCACTGAGGAGCTACACTCAGCCCAGCAGTGGAACGGGCAGGGCATCCTGGAACTGCTGAGGACGGTGCCTGTGTGAGTACATCCCCAACAGTGGAGGCCTGGGTCCTTGGGTCATGGGGGTGGGTGTCCTCCTTCCACCCCACCTGTAAAGGCCCTTGCTTTGCCGTTCGGGGCATTCATTTTTCTATGGTCCCTGACCACTAACACTGGCCTTTATGTTCTGGGCCTAGAACAGCAAACAAGAAAGGCTGTTGACTGATGATCAGTCCAGACCCTCAGTTACCACCATCTCTCCTTGTCCACAGTGCTGGCGGTCCCTGGCTGATAACTGACATGCGGAGGGGAGAAACCATCTTTGAGATCGATCCACACCTGCAAGTATGTCTTGAGTGAGGAGAACCTTGCTAGCACACTCTTCCAAATAACATTGGCTTTCATCCTGAGAAAAAAAACAAACGGAGGGGCTTTGTGTGTGAGCCAGTAGAGATATGGCATGGTTTGGAACCTGTCCCCTGAATTCTGTGCCCCTTATTAAAAAAAAAAAAAATAGAGATCTCAGCCCACAAACACAAGCCTGACACTCGTATATGTGCATTTAAAAATGGATTTTATTGTATGTAAATTATATAACAACTTAAAATTAGACCACGAGGGCTGGAGAGATGGCTCAGTGGATAAGAGCACTGTCTGCTCTTCCAGGGGTCCTGAGTTAAATCTCCAGCAACCACATGGAGGATCACAACCATCTGTAATGTGATCTAATGCACACTGTATACATAATAAATAAATCATAATAAATAAATAAATAAATAAAATCAGATCATGAACAACAAAGGAAGGTATTCTCAGGGAGTATTGCTCTGCCCTGCCCTCCTTTCCCTTCTCCCCCTCCTTAACACACATATCCAGGGAGCCGCCCTCCCTGTATCAGACAGCAGCACAGGCTACGCTGACCCCACAGCCCAGCCCATGCCAATTGGCCTGATGATCCTGTCATTTTTCCTGATTCACTTCCCAGCCCTGTCCAGGTAGGTTGGCGCTCCCTGCTGTGTAAGGAGTCGTTAGACCCAACAAGTCTGTGGCTGCCTGGACAGTGTCAGTGTCATCTTGGGGCTTTAAAAGAGATGCTCACTTGGCACACAGCTGCATTTTGGGGGCTGGCCCAGAGCACTGCTGCATCTCCTGCATGCTGTGCAGCGGCAGAAGCAGCAGACCGTATGCCTGCCTTGTTTGGCTCCTCCTGCTCACCTCGCCACCAGAGGCAGGTCGTGGTATCTCTGAACTTAGCATGTTCCTGTAAGGCTCCGGCCAGCCATGGCAGCACACGCTTGCAGACCTGTGAGTTCTTGAGCATACATCCTCTTCCTTTACAGATGAGGCTCCTCCACTTCCCGGCTACCTTTAACCCTGAAATGCCCATGCTGCCGCCAGAATCTTTTGTTATCTCTTCTTCAAACCCGCTTTCTGTAGCTTCTGCTAATGCAAGAGCCAGAAACTATGAAGGCACCATTAAGTCCTTGTTCAGCAGCCACACTGGGGCACAGCATGGGGCATCATGGCTTCTTGTTTGGTCCCTGTCACGAGTGCCAAGTACTCAAAAAGGACTTGGCCCCTTGAGTTAGTAGGGCAAGCAGACCCTTGCCCCTTCTGCATATGAGAGCCCGAGGTTCCCTGAGACCCCAGCCAGCAGGACCGTAGCACCCTATGCTCTTTCTCATCCGAGTGGGAAAAATACAGCTTGCTTTCCCAATGGCTCCAGGTGCCAAGTGAGAACACTGTTTGTTTGTGTCTTTGGGGCCTGTTTGCCATTAGTTCCTTTGAGAGCTGGTTCATATTCCTTTGATCTTAGCTTACTACTAACCAGCTGTGAGCCTAATCAGGCTGGTCCTTCCACTGCCTTTTTCCTTCAGACACTGGGGGCTGAATCTAGGGTCTCGCACATATGAGCCAAGTGCTCCAACACTGCTCTCGATCCCCAGCCCAGCTCACTTTTTACTTTTTGAGACAAGTTCTTACTAAGTTGCCCAGGCTGGCCTTGAATTTCCTCTGTACCCCAACAGGCCTTAAATTTATTATCCTCCTCCTTCAGCCTCTTGAGTAGCTGGGATTACCACAGCACCACTCCTGTGGGGTCTTAACTCCTCCTTTTTATATTAAAGATAAGTGGTCAGGCTAGTCCTGGGGCCATGGACTGATGTCCTCAGCGTAGCCTTCCAGAAGGTCCCAGGGCAGCCACTGGCAAGAGATCCCAGGCTCCCCCCACCCCCAAGCATTTCTGCCCTTCCCTCCCTGCTTATGCAGGGAGTCTAGAGCTGTGCCTGCCTGCTGTCAGCCTCGCCCAGGCTGCTGGCAGCATCAGAAGAAAGAAGGAAGGGTGACCACCTGTGACCACGGCAGAAAGACAGTGGCCTTGTCTGGGAGCCCTGCAGAGGGGCGGCTGGCACAGCTTTGGAGGTGTTTAGTCACAGCAGCTATACTTGGCCTGCATGGCTGTTCACGGGCAGGGTTGCTAGAATCTTCCAGACGACCTTTGATCCAAAGCCCAGCACCAGAAAATCCAGGGATGTTTTGAGTACAACTCTTCCTTGAGGCCATTTGGAGACAGTTTAGACTGAGCGTGCCAATGTCTACACAAAGGCAGGGCCCATGGGAGAAGTGTGTAGCGGCCACTGCCCCCCAGACCCCCATTTCAGCCTAGGGGTTGGAAAGGAACCTCATCCAGAGCCCTTTGCCAAAGTTAGCTGGCACCTATGGTCAGGGAGCTCTTCTGCTCTGGAGTGATGGCCCCCTCTAGCTGTTAAGATGAGGAACTGCAGGTATGGGTTCCCAAGTCAGGGCAGGCTTACACCCTAACTCCTGTAGGGGTAGGTAGAGGGTTGGGGTGGGGTATGGTCATTGTTGGAAGAGCAGGAAGAAGGGAAGGTTTCCGCCTTTCCTGAGAGAAATGGATCTTGTCTTTGTTCCATCAGCTCTGAGGGCCAGAGGGTTAGGACTGTCCAACAGGACTGAAAGAAGCACAAAGGCCTTTGTGCTGTAGGCTGATGGGAAGGAAGTGTCCACGGCATGTCCACTCTTCCTAGCTTCCCCTAATCCTGCTCCCAGTGGCTGGCAGAAGCCACAGTACGTGTAGCCAGAGAACAAGATCACAGAGACCCTGATCTTACAGCGCCGTCCATGCTCCGTGCCTATGGGGCTAATAGTGGCTGGGCTGGGGTGGTGACGCTGGGCACCAGTTCTCTGAAGGAACTCTGACTCTTTGGTTCTTTTCAAGCAGGAGAGAGTTGACAAAGGCATCGAGACAGATGGTTCTAACCTGAGTGGTGTCAGTGCCAAGTGTGCCTGGGATGACCTAAGCCGGCCTCCGGAGGACGATGAGGATAGCCGGAGCATCTGCCTGGGCACACAGCCCCGGAGGCTCTCTGGCAAAGGTTGGGGCTCCCCTGCCTTCCCTGCTCGCCTTCCAGGCTCCCTAGGACAAGTCTCTAAGCAAACAGCCGCCCGCTCTGGTCTATTTTCTAACAAATGAATTTTTCCAATGTGAGTGAACTATATAAGCATTATTGGCCTGTTTGTAGCTGTTTCCTGTGTGTGTTTCAGACACACCAGTGGCAACCATGTGTACACTCCGCTCCTCAGACTCTGAGCTCATTGCTGTGAGTGGGAACTCTGCAATAGTTAATAGCAAAGGTCCACAGTCCACCCAAAGACAGGACAGCAAATGCCCATGACCCACAGAACTGGCATGGCTACCAGCTCTGGCCTGAAGGTCATGCCAAACCTGAGGAGCTCTCCTTGGACCTTCCTGGGCTCTTGATGAGAATGACGTGAGTGTGAGGCCCCCACACTGGCCTACCCTGCAGTTCAAGAGCCTGTGGCAGGGCACCCTGCTCCCACTGCCTCTGGGTAAGGTCCTGGAGAAGGAGGATGTAGTCACCCTGTTGGACACTCCCCATGCTGGTCTTGGCTACAGAAGTACTTGTGGGGTTTTTTGTTTGCTTGTTTGTTTGTTTGTTTTGCTATTCCTAAGGCTGCCCCTGGCTAAGGCCAAAGGAAAACCAGCCATTTGCACACATGTATGTTTGAGGCGTCCTGTCTCCCTCCTGTCTCAGTTCTTCTGCCTTTTCATTTATCAAAGATTAAGATGCCTTTGGGCCTGCATAAAATACCTGGCTTGTTTTGCTTTTGAGACTGGGTCTCATGGAGCCTAGGCTAACTTCCAACTTACTGTGCCCCCAGGGATGACCTTGAATTCCTGATCCTGCCCCCAACCTCCATGGTGTTAGGTTTCCAGAAGCACTGTGACACAGCTTTCTTGTGTCTTTATTTTTTGGTGCTGGGGTAGAAGTTCAGCACAGATTGTCCACACTCCATGCCATATGTGTGAAAAGGTTTCTGAAGAGCCAGGGGTGGTAGCACATGCCTTCAATTCTAGCACCCAGGAGGCAGAGGCAGGTGGATCTCTGTGAGATCGAGGCCAGCCTGGTCTACAAAGTGAGTCCAAGGACAGCTAAGGTCACACAGAAACCCTGTCTCAAAAAACTAAAAAAGACAACTTAAACTCCTAGTGCAAGGATCTGAGCCCTTTTCTTTCCTGCAGGGGTCAGGGGGGCTCACATCTGGTTGCTGTTGGCAAAAGAGTAGCTTAGAGAGTTTGCCAGTGTGTCCACAGCTGTGGTCGTCATTACTATCTTATTTATTGTTTATTTTTCAGACATGCTCTCCCTCCCCCCTCTCTGCAGCATATGCTGGCCTCTAATTTCCTGCCTCAAACTCCCAGCGCTGGGAAACACGCACCACTATGCCCAGCACTGTTTTGGTTTTAATCGTAAAGATAATTCATTGTACAATAACAGGTCACACAGCAAAGTTGGTGGTCATGCCAGCCCCACTAGTACTGCCCGCCCACCACCTCTTTCCTCCTTTCTTCCTTTATTTGGACGCAGTGTCCTATTGTGTGTAGCCCACCCAAGCTGCTCTCAAACTTGTCAAACTCCTGTTACAGCCCCCTAGTGCTAGGATTCCTGGTGTGCACCACCTTGCCCAGCCTTTCACCAGCATACTGCTCTACTAGGCTCTAGAAGAAGCTGGGGAAAGGGGCTGCTGGGAGCCCAAAGGGCCATCAGGCAACTTTGTAATCTCATTGCAGACACAGAGCAGATCCGGGAGACCCTGAGGAGAGGA
This sequence comes from Acomys minous, assembly GCF_964271855.1. Lineage (NCBI taxonomy): Eukaryota > Metazoa > Chordata > Mammalia > Rodentia > Muridae > Acomys > Acomys minous. Next base: position 14,397,032 of record NC_140484.1, on the reverse strand, counting down.
CTCGAGATCAACAGCAAACCTGTCCTTCCACCAATTAACCCTCAGCGACAAAATGGCCTCACCCATGACCGGCCCCCGTAAGTGTCTGTGTTCCAAGGCTAGGACAAGAGGACTGTCCCTGAGGGCTGCATGAGAGAGAACAGTGCACATGATTCTTGTTGGCTGGACCCACAGTCTCTGGGTTTAAGGGCAGCCCTGGTCCTGGGTACATAAACCTGTGGATTGTAGGAAAAGACCACAAAGGGGACTCTGCAGACCATGAACATAAGCAGCAGTAAATATTTACATGGGCTGTGTGAACAGGGGAGAGTCCAGGTCGGGGCAAGATCTGACTGGGGGCCTCTCAGTCTTGTGGGAGCCCATTGTGCTAAGCCAGTCCCCTCCTTATCTCACTCTGGGTCAGAGTTGCCCTTCCTTCCTTCCTGGAGCCTGGGCTCTGGCTGATAGCAGCAACCCCAGGGACCTCCTTGTCTGGCCGGCCCTGTACTGCATGGCTGCTGCGGAGGCCCTCCTTCCTGCCTGCCTTTCCTGGGGCCCAGAGAAGGGAAGCAAAGTCCTCTGCAGGCTCTGCTGCCTGTCTAAGGGTCCTGTAGTCCTCGGGAGAAACCAGCCCAGCCCAGAGGTCAGGTCTCCTTCCTGCCCACCTCTTTCTTTGTTAGGAGGCAAGTGGTGAGCAAGGCTGGAGCCGGGAGCCCCTTCTTCTCATCAGGCAGGGGATGCCTAGGTGCTGGCAGCTCAAAGCAAGAACCTTGCCTACCCGGGAGGAAATTGGTGGGTCTTGGGTGAAAAAGGAGCTGGGCCAACCCAGCAAGACTAGGGTGATTTGTCTGCCTTCTAAAAGTCCTTACTGTGGCGAAAAAGCCCTGGGGGCCATCTGGGATGCACAGGGCCTTCCTTTTGGGGAACATGAATGAAACAGTGATGTGTTCATAGTATGCACAGTCTGACTGTACACACTGTGTGTTAAAAATGACCACAGCTTTGGAGTCAGGCTCCAGCTGCCAATTCAGAGTCCTGGGAAAGAGCAGTGGTGCGGCACGTGACAGGAGCGATGGCATCTTCTGGGGTAGGCAGCTTGTGGTGGAGGCAGAGGGCCAGGAACGGGTCCTAGAAGTGTAACTAGCACAGGAAGCTGCTGAAGGCATTGAGGAGGGGAGGCCTGGCTGCACTGAGGACGCTTCCTGGGAGCCAGTGATGATGTTGAGAGGGTTACTCTGGGCTCACTTCCATGCAGTGTGCCTGACCTGGTGTACCTGCCTTCCAGAAGCTAGAAGAACTGAGCTCGCTAACAGCACAGAGAGGCTTCCAGTGCCACTTTAGCTGCAAGCCAAACTTTGTTTTTTGTTTTTGTTTTTTGAGACAGGGTTTCTCTACGATAGCCTCGGCTGTCCTGGACTCACTTTGTAGACCAAGCTGGCTTCAAACTCAAAAAGATCTGCCTGCCTCTGCCTCCCAAGTGCTGGGATTAAAGGTGTGCACCACCACCGCCTGGCAAGCCAAGCTTTCTTAAGCCACCTGGGTTTTGCTCAGGCCGTTGCAGATAGCCAAGCTGCATCGTGGAGCATCTAGAAGCTTTCTACCTGCAGTCTGGACCCTGACCCAGGCCTGTACGCCTCCCTAAGCCCTGAGTATGGCTTCTTGCCCTGGGCTTCCTTGGCACTGGTGGCAGTCCAGAGCTACTAGTGGGCTTGTAGCCTTGAGTGGTTTGCCACAAATTCAAAGACAGTCACCTTCCAGATGTCCCTCCCACCTCTCAACAAAGGCCAAGACTTCTGACAGAGCTCTTGAGGAGACGGCCCTTGTTCCCTCTCTGTCCTGAGACATGCCTGATATCTCATTCCCTGACTTGTTTATACGTCTGACTGGTGTGCCCCTAGACACCACGAGGGGCACAGACTGGGCTCTCTGTTCCTGTAGACACAACTCAGCAGTACGGCGGCAGGCGGGACACTTGGCAGAGGCTTCGTCCCTTTGCCCCAACTCTTTGCCCTCCCTTGGCTGGTACACAGAGGCGGGTGAGAAGGATCAGAAGTGCTAGCCCTCTGGACTCATCTGCCCGCCCTGCAGCTCCATGCCCAGTCAGGTCCCTGAGGCGCTGAAGTCTGACATGTGAAGGGGTCAGAACTTCTCTGAGGCTCTTGGTCCCGGTTACCAGCTTGTTAGCAAGCAGTAGTTCACCCTCCTCGCTTCCTGGCTAAGCCCACCCCCAGCACGCCCAGTCTCCCAGAGCCCAGCTGTCTGTTGTCTCAGGCTCAACAACTCCAGCTCAGCCGAGATTAGCAAGCACATTGTAATATCTGTGCTGCCCACTCTGGGACCTGACCTCGTTTCAGGCGCACCATAAAGATCGTGACAGAGAAAGCCAGTCCCAAATGTGCTGGCACCAGTGTTTGCCCTTCTCCCTCTGGGAAGCTGCCATCACAGCATGGGCTCTATTTTGTCTGCCTGTCCAGTTCTGCCTTGGTCAGGACTTCAGGCTGGCCATTCTGATGCATGGGTCTTTGTGGGTCTGGATATGATCTAGGAGGTTACAGAGATGGATTGGTTTAGAACAGCTGACCAGGCTGGGCATCAGCAACTGGGTCCTGGCCTACTTGGGGAATTGGACACTTGCTAATTTCATACATCCGTAGCAGCTGGCAGTTCATTCCAATATTAATGTGCCTCATCCTCGTGGCCGCTGTGTGTGAAGTAGACAATCTTATGTTTTCCTTTTACAGAAGTTGAGACCTAGGGAGCTGATGAGTAGCTGAGAGCAAGCTTATCAAGTGCAGTCTTTCTTGCCCTGTGCTCAGGGACCTGTGAGGACCATGCAGGCCACGTCTCTTGAGATAATACTGACCTTACTGGGGAACTCAGGCAATGAACTGGTTGTGGCAGGAATAGGGACAAGCTCTCACATGACACCAAGGGCAGGCTAGGTCCACACTAGCAGATTACCAGGCTTAGTTAGCTGTAAGGACCTCTCATTAACCTCGGTGCTCTAGAAAGAAAGAGCTTTGTCATGACTGGCTCATTTATGGCAGAATTACTTTTTGACACAGGCCTCGTTTTCTTCCTCAGAAACAAGCCTAAGCCTCTCTCTTCTCTCTGGCTCATCTCCCACCTCAGGGCCAGGGGATTTCTTTCTTTCTGGAGCCCTATTTCCTGCTTCCCAGAAAGGCAGCCCCTCCGGGTAACCTGTTGTCCCACCAGCCTTTGCCAGCCCTCCCCCCACTGCCTTCCTGGAAGGAGAGTCCTGGGCCCTCTTTGGGGCGTCTTCAGCATTTCACAACAACCCTTGCATTCCAGCCATGAAATTTGTATCTGCCTTTTCCCAAGATGATCGGTTGAGAAAAGCCTCCTTCGGCGTGCTGGCGCCTCCCTTCCCACTGCCTGCTTGGGTGAGTTTGGGAAGCTGCCCTTTGTGGCACATGAGGACAGCTGGGCCTAGAGCTCTGCCTGCCAACTTTTGTGGCGCTCCAGGGTGGGAGTCACTGGACACCTTCTCTGCCTGAGGTTCCCTGGTCAGCCAGAGGCTAGCTTAGCTCCCCAGCCTGTCTATGGTGATGGTGACACAGGCATGTGTGGTCAGGTGTGTGCACGCATGGGGAGGTCTGTGTCTATAAGCTGCGCTTCCAGTGCCCTCTCCTCACATAGCCAGTGGCTCACTGAGGAGGAGAGTTCCATAAGCAACTCTGGGTCTTGCCTCTTCCCAAAGAGGAGCAGGCAGCATGTGTGTACACAAGTGTGTTAGAGAGAGAAGGCTCTTGGAGAGTCAAAGGGCCTCTCAAAAGCAAGCTTAGCATCACTTCTCAGCCAGGCCCCTTATTCATATCGAATAGCACCAGAAGTTTAAGAAGATGCTTCCCCCTTAATTTTCTGAAGAATGATGGTTTCATAGCATGAATTATCCTATTATAATATTCCATCTCTAAGATTCCCAAACACACACACACACACACACACACACACACACACACACACACACACACACTCCTCTCTCTCACTCTCTCTCTCTTCCCTTCCTTTCTTCTTCCCTTTCTTTTTATCTATTTCTACTTATCTATTTATTCATATTTATTCCTGTTTAAGATGGGGGTCTCACTCTTTAGCCCAGGCTGCCCTGGCATTCACAGGTAGCCAGTAGCCCAGGGTAGCTTCAACTCAGGGCTGTGCCTCTTCCTCAGCCTCCCGAGTAGCTGGCTTGCAGGTAAGAGCCACACTCACCTGTTCTTCTCTTCGCCTCTGTGCAGGTCTCTGCTCCCATTTGTGTGGCCTTTAGGTGGGGTGACTTTGCTGCCTTTCACTCCCATCTTGAGTGGGTTTGTGACCTGGCCAGGGGGGTTATTCTTTAGAGAAAACGTTTTTGTTTTGCTCAGCCTATGGGGCCCATGAGGCACAGTTAGAGGAAAGTATCTGGTTTTATCCGTCCCGCCAGTGGATTTGGGTGAAGGAAGGTGCCGTTTCCACCTAGGAAGGAAGCCGGTTGCTTGTGGTGCCACTTTGCACATGGGACAGATTTGGATGACCCCACTGTCAGGGTTGTGTGTTAGGGCAGTAGACAGCCTGGAGCCACTCTGTCACGGTGGCTTCACTCACAGTTCCAATCCTGGCAAAGTCCAGTCGTTTACACTGGAAAGCAAGCCCAGAAAGAAATAACCCTGCTCTCAGGCCTCCACCATGCCCTCCAGAGCTGACAGTGGGAAGGGCCAGGGCCTGCCCTCTCACTGCCTCCTGGAGCAGGGTCTGTCTTTGGCTCCCTCACCATGAACCAGATTGTCATGCTGAACGTCTGTACTGCCTTGCTTAGAAAACACTTGACAGGGCAAGGGAAACAGGTCCAGCCGAGCTGACGTAGGCCAGCTTATGTTTTGACGCTGGTCTTGGCTCCATCTCTCCAAAGAGACAAAGCCGTGGCCATCATTCAGGCTTGCTTGATGGTGCTTTGAGTCTAGGTGCTGCACGCCTCCCTCAAGTTGCACAATCAGGAATATTTTTATCATCCATCCTTGCTCCTCAGTGTCACCCAACACTTCAACAGTGAGTCACTTCTGCAGGGAAGGAAAAGGAAGGGTCAAAGGTGAGAGCTGAGGAAAGGAAGTGACTCAGTGTCTCAGAGAGAGGAAAGCCAGGGGCTTGGGGTAGAGTGGGCTCACTTAAGATCACAAGCCAGTGGGGCCAGACTGGGATGGAGTCCCTGGCACTCATAGCCGTTGACGGATGGTTAAAGAAGCCTCCGAAGCTTAGTGCTGTTGTCCCGCCTGCCTTTGCCCTTTTACCCTCCTCACGTTCCATTTGTGGATTGTGCCTGCCTAAAATATTACCTTTCATCTTTGCTTGGTGGCACTTACCAACAGTACTGTTGGTCTTGTGGTGCTGATCTCAGCCTGTCAGAGAGTCTGTCAGCTTGACAGTGATACACAGCCCCGCGCGTCCCTCCACCTCACACCCTTTCCCAATCCTGCCCTGAAGGGAGGGCCTCCAAGTGGCTCTTTCCCTGGAAGGTCCAGAGCTTCTGTCAGCAATCATAAAGCAATAGGGATCGTCTCCCAGGCAAAACGCCAGAGCCAGAGGTGGGGCTTGGCTCCACCAGCCAATTGTACTTCAGTTCTGATTTGTCACCAAGCCCCATGTCCTGCTTCCAGGTGTCCCCAAGGAGAAGGCCTCAAGTCATGTGGCTAGTGCAGACGTCATGACTGTCACAGGATGAGGGTTGTGGCCAACAGGAATCTCGGCTGCTTGGTTGTTCTCCCTAGCTCTGTTGCCATGGATAGAAAATAGCTGGAGCTGTTTAGGTGAATTTGGAGAATCCAGAGTGGAGAGAAATATAGATTAGGTTCTGCCAGGAAGGTAGGGCGACTAGAGCATGTGCCATAAACCGCCCAGACTGGAAGTCAGGAGTCTTGTCTTGACACTAGAATGAAAAGATGTGCCAGGGTATGTGAAAAGGTGTGCCAGGGTATGTGAGAAGGTGTGCCAGGGTATGTGAAAAGGTGTGCCAGGGTATGTGAGAAGGTGTGCCAGGGTATGTGAAAAGGTGTGCCAGGGCATGTGAGAAGGTGTGCCAGGGCATGTGAAAAGGTGTGCCAGGGTATGTGAAAAGGTGTGCCAGGGTATGTGAGAAGGTGTGCCAGGGTATGTGAGAAGGTGTGCCAGGGCATGTGAGAAGGTGTGCCAGGGTATGTGAGAAGGTATGCCAGGGCATGTGAGAAGGTGTGCCAGGGTATGTGAAAAGGTGTGCCAGGGCATGTGAGAAGGTGTGCCAGGGCATGTGAGAAGGTGTGCCAGGGTATGTGAAAAGGTGTGCCAGGGTATGTGAGAAGGTGTGCCAGGGTATGTGAGAAGGTGTGCCAGGGTATGTGAGAAGGTGTGCCAGGGTATGTGAAAAGGTGTGCCAGGGTATGTGAGAAGGTGTGCCAGGGTATGTGAGAAGGTGTGCCAGGGTATGTGAGAAGGTGTGCCAGGGCATGTGAAAAGGTGTGCCAGGGTATGTGAAAAGGTGTGCCAGGGCATGTGAGAAGGTGTGCCAGGGTATGTGAAAAGGTGTGCCAGGGTATGTGAGAAGGTGTGCCAGGGCATGTGAAAAGGTGTGCCAGGGTATGTGAAAAGGTGTGCCAGGGCATGTGAAAAGGTGTGCCAGGGCATGTGAAAAGATGTGCCAGGGCATGTGAAAAGGTGTGCCAGGGTATGTGAGAAGGTGTGCCAGGGTATGTGAGAAGGTGTGCCAGGGTATGTGAGAAGGTGTGCCAGGGTATGTGAAAAGGTGTGCCAGGGTATGTGAAAAGGTGTGCCAGGGCATGTGAAAAGGTGTGCCAGGGCATGTGAGAAGGTGTGCCAGGGTATGTGAAAAGATGTGCCAGGGTATGTGAGAAGGTGTGCCAGGGTATGTGAAAAGGTGTGCCAGGGTGTGCCAGGGTATGTGAAAAGGTGTGCCAGGGCATGTGAAAAGGTGTGCCAGGGTATGTGAGAAGCCACCTTATGCAGTGAGAAGGGTAATCTAGAATATGTTATATTACAGGTGATAAAGGCTGAATGAATGGAAGAATTAGGTCCATTTCTGAGTTGCCAGGGCATAACCACCATCCTGGAGAGTAGCCCTCGGCTCTCACCACACGCACAACCCTGGGCTTGAGAGTGACTTCTTGGGCTGAGTGGCAGTTACTATGTGTCCCGTGTGTGGGCTGCTGCTCCCCCTCCCCCCTGCGCACGCTGCAGCTCTGCTGCCTTGGTGTCATAAATATAGAGAGAAGCCAGGACATGGAAGTATACACCTAGAATCCTAGCACTTGGGGAGCAGAGGCAGGAGGATTGCTGCAAGTTTAAGAAAGCCTGGGTTACATAGGGAGCTCAGGGCAGCCAGGGCTAAATAGACACTGTGTCAATATCAGTTAATCAGTCTGTGTAGAGTTGAGGCACTAGGAGTAAGCAGCGGTCTGGGTGTGGCCCTCCGTGCTGCCCACCCACTGTGCACACCTGCAAATGGAGACAGCTGGACTTGGTGGCACACACCTGGAACCCTAGCAGGTGAGATACTGAGCCAGGAGAGTCTGAAGTTCTAGACTGGGCTATCTATATATACAGCGAGACCCTGCTTCATTTAAAAAAAAAAGCCAGATAGTGGCATATACCTTTAATCTCAGCACTCAGGAGGCAGGGGCATATGGATCTGTGTGAGTTCAATGCTAGCCTAGTATACATAGTGAGTTCCAGGACACAGGGCTACACAGAGAGACCCTGTCTCAAAAAAAAAAAAAAAAAGAGCCAAGAAGTGGTGGCACACACCTTTGATCCTATGCAGGCAGAGCTCTGAGATCCAGGACAGCCAGAGCTACACAGAGAAATACTGTTCTGAAAAACAAAAATAAACCCACAAAATGATGATGATGAGGAGGAGGAGGAGGATGATAAGGTTCAGCAGGTAAGGGCGTTTGCCACTGAGCTTGATGACCTGAGTTGGATCCCTGAGATCCACTTGGTGGAGGGAGAGAACTGACTCCTACAAGTTGTCCTCTGACTTCCAAACATGTATGCATATACATACATAGTACACACACACACACACACACACACACACACACACACACACACACACACACAAAACTATAAGAGGGCTGTAGAAATGGCTCAGCGGTTAATAGCATGTGTTACTCTTCAGAGACTCTAGGTTTGTTTTCCAGCCCCACATGGTGGCTCACAACAACCCTCCGGAACTTTAATTCTAGGGGATCTGATGCTCCCTTCTGGTCTCTGCTGGCACCAAGCATGCTCATGGTTCACAGACATACCTGCACACATGAATGAATGAATGAATGAATGAATGTGGCAGGTGTAATTTAATGAATTAAAAAATTTCAAAAGAAAAATAAATGAAAAACTAAAACAGAAAAGGTGAAAAAAGATAAAAACTGACCATCTGAAAGAAGCTGGCATTTTCCTTTGGTTGGAACCCCAAGAAGGTACAGGTGAGTGGGAGCCATTTTGCTGGCGTAAACATGCTAAGCAAACAAGTGAAATCTGCTCTCATATCCCTCACTGTGAGTGAGGACGGCAGGCGAGGCGTGAGGAGGGCTCTGTCTTAGTTCATTTTCTGTTGTTCTGATTGTGACCACAACCAATGCTAGCAGCAGTGGTGCATATCTTTAATCCCAGCACTCTAGAGGCAGAGGCTGTGAGTTCAAAGCCAGCCTGGTCTACAAAGCAAGTCTAGGACAGCCAAGAGAGAAACCCTGTCTTTAAGGAGAGAAAAAAAAAAAAAAAAAAAAAAAAAAGACCACAACCAAAAGCAAGGACCTGGGGTGGGAAGGGATGGTTTATTTTATCTTACACTTCCATGTCATAGCCCATCCGTGAGAGGAGTGTCAGCAGGAGCTCAAGGCCAGAGCCTGGTGGGAGGAACTGAAGCAGGCCGAGGCGGATGCTGCTCATTGGCTTGCTCTCCACCATGGCTTGCTCAGTCTGCTTTCTTACACAGCCCAGAACCTTCTGTGTGGGAGAGACAGTGGACTGGGCCCTCTCACACCACATCAATCATTAATCAAGAAAATGTCCCCCAGACGTGCCTACAGGCCAGCCTGACTGTCTACGCTGAGATTCCAACCTCTGCTCAGGTAACTCCAGCTTGTGTCAAATTGACAGAAACAGAACAAAACAAACCTAACCTAACCAGCTCAGACTCCAACATGAGGAGGCAACAGGAGTCAGGACCAAGGTCACACATGGTTCAAGATGGCAGATGTGCAGCAAGGACAGAAGGCAAGCAACATGAAGGCGGAGGCAGGTGGATGCCACAGTCCAAGCCAGCCTGGTCTGCAGAGAGAGTTCCAGGACAGCCAGGGCTACACAGAGGAACCCCCCCCTTCCCCCACATCTTGAAAAGCCAAACAAAGAAAAAGGAAGGAGGTTGAAGCCGGGGACCCGAAGTTAAGAGCTGTTATAAAGAGTAAAGCAACTGAGCTTGCGGTGCACCACCTGACTAGCATGTGTGTGCCCTGCTCTTCTCGAGTGTCGAAAGTAATCACACACAGTTATGTCCAAAGAAAAGACAGAACCGAGTGAGAGGGAGCCTTGTCTGTCTTCTTGCCTCTTTTCTACCCTGCAGGAAACTGCTCTCCCTCAGCCCTGCCCTGCTGCTGCTGACTGGCTGAAGGAATGGCCCCCTTCCTTAGGTTGTACTTCATGGTCTGGCAGTGAGATTGATGTAATCAATCATGGGAACATTTACTGTGGCCACACAAAGGCGCCAGGGGATTACTTTTCAAAGAAGAGAGTGGATGAAAGAAAGCTCAGAGCTCAGCTTCCATAGTGGGGAGCCCATACATAAAACCTAAATAAGGAATGCTGGCTCTGTGGTTAAGAGCCCTGGCTACTCTTCCAGAGGACCCAGGTTCAGTTCCTAGCGCCCCTCCCTGCCCACACACACACACGCACACACATGGTGGCTCACAATTGACTTGTAACTCTAGCCCAGGGGGATCTGATGCCTCCTTCTGCCCTCCACAGATACTGCATGCAAATGCTACACAGACATGCATTCAGGCAAACCCTTATCACATAAAATTTTTTTTAATGTCAAAATTTTTGCAGGGCCATTGTGGTACACACCTTTAGTTTCACAACTCGGGAGGCAGAGGCAGGCAGAACTCTGAGTTTGAGGCCGGCCTAGTCTACTGAGCAAGTTTCAGGACAGCCAGCATTGCACAATGAAACCATGTCTAAAAAAAAAGAAAAAGAAAGAAAGGAAAACACACACACACACACACACACACACACACACACACACACACACACAGGGACCCCTACAGGACACGAGGAAGGTGATCTCTGTGAGTTGATCAGCTTGGTCTTCATAGCAAGCTCCAGGACAGTCAGGACTACATGTGAGACCCTGTCTCCCCACTTCTAAATGTGTGTGTGTGTGTGTGTGTGTGTGTGTGTGTGTGTGTATGTGTGTGTGTGTGCACGTGTGACCTGTGAAATGGCTTAGCAAGTAAAACTGCTTAATCCCAAGCCTGACACATGAGTTCAGTCCCAGGACCGACATGGTAGAAGGAGAGAACTGACGTCTGCAAGTTGTCCTCTGACCTCCATACATGGATACATGCAACAAGCACACACACACATACAATAAATAAGTAAACATATGATTTTAAAAGTATTGGGATAGGGCAATGGATCAGTCAGTACTTACTGAGTGAATCCAAGGACCTGCATTCAGATCCCAGCACCCATATGAAAAGCCAGGCATAGTACACGTCAGTAACTCCTGCTGCAGGCAGCTCCCTGGAGCTCACTGGCCCTCTAGTGTAGCCAAGTCTGAGCTCTAGGTTCAAAAGACCCAGTCTCAAAGGTTAAGGTGGCCTGACTCCCATCTCTGAGGCTCACATTGGAGGGTTGTCTTCTGATGTCCACAGTGTCACATGACCTGTGTGCACATGTGTATATATGTGTGCATGCTCAAATAAAAGTAAACTGTTTAGTTGGGTGTGCTGGTGCACGCCTTTAATCCTGGCACTCAGGAGGCAGAGGCTGGTGGATTGCTGTGAATTCGAAGCCAGCCTGGTCTACAAAGTGAGTCCAGGACAGCCAGGGCTACACAGAGAAACCCTGTCTCAAAAAACCAAAAATAAATAAACTTTTAAAAAAGATTTATTATTTATTATGTATACAGAGTTCTGCCTGCGTGTACACCCGCAGGCCAGAGGAGGGTATCAGATCACATTATAGATGGTTGTGATCCACCATGTGTTTTCTGGGAATTGAACTCATGACCTCTGGAAGAGCAGCCAGTGCTTTTAACCTCTGAGCCATCTCTCCAGCCCCAAAACACCAGGATTTTTTGTTTGTTTGTTTTGTTTTTTGAGACAGAGTTTCTCTGTGTAGTCCTGGCTGTCTTGGACTCGCTTTGTAGACCAGGCTGGCCTCGGCCTCGAACTCATGGTGATTCAGCTGCCTCTGCCTCCAAAGCGCTGGGATTAAAGGCATGCGCCACCACTGCCCAGCTTTTATTTATTTATTTATTTATTTATTTATTATGTATACAGTGCTCTGCCTGCATGTATATCTGCAGGCCAGAAGAGGGCATCAGATCACATTATAAATGGTTGTGAGCCACCATGTGGTTGCTGGGAATTGAACTCAGGACCTCTGGAGGAGCAGACAGTGCTCTTAACCATTGAGCCATCTCTCCAGCCCTTTTTTTTTTTTAATTGCTGTGATCCTAGCACTGGGAGGGTGAGACAGGAAGACTGGTGTGGGTTTCGGGCCAATATAGGTTACAGAATCAAGGAATATATCAGAACCCTCCACCCCATTTGCTCTGGCAGTACACACACTGAAACTGGAAGACATAGAAGAACCAGCTAACAGATGACAGATGAGAAGATTCTGGAGTACTGCGAACTGTGGTAGTGAGCCTTGTAGGACCATTTGGCCCTACGCTTTAGAGGAGGAAACAGCCTGCTGGCACATACCTGTAAATTCAGCAGAAAGCCAGGAGAGGTTACCCAAGGTGATTTAAGTTCAAGGCCATGCAGGGCTACAGTGGTGATAGTCCCATCTCAGGGGGAAAAAAAAAAAAGGAAAGAAGAAAGACTGTTGACTGTTGTGAGCTGTCACAGCTTGCCTGCCCTTGGGAAGACTTATGACGCATTCCAGGTAAAAACACAGTAGCCTCAAAGGCAAGCCCTGGGGGAAGTTTAGCTTTTTTGGAGTCTGATGAGTATGGTGGTGAACAGTGGGAAGTCCGCTCATAGCCCCTCAGTTAGAGTGAGGGACTCAGTGTGGCTCAACCCCTAACCATCAGGAAGTGTGATGAGCTAGGTCTGGCATGGCCTTAGATGCAGCTGGGCAGGGCAGAGCTAGGGCGGGGGAACCCAGAGCCCTGTCAGAGTAGCACCTGGCCACTGGTCCCTAGAGGCCATCCTCACAGCCTCAGGGGATTTTGGTGTTCATCGGAAAGGGAATTCTTGACAGAGGTTGGGAAAATGCTGTCTTACACAAAATGAAACCAGTTCGTTTTTCCTCTGTAGTCCTCAGTCCAAAATGCCAGCGTCTGTGAACCACTGATCCAAGAGGCAGCACATTAAATCTAGCCCTGCTGTATCTATTTTTCCAGAAGCATCTCTTAAAATAAAAATTTGAGAGGCAGTCTTGTATTTCCAGGAAGGCAGTTCTCTTAAGAGCTCAGGGAAAATGGCACAGGTCTGTAATCCCAGTGCTTGAGAGACAGAGGCCAGGAGGATTGCAAAGCTGAGGCTAGCCTAGACTGCACAGGTAGTTCCAGGCCAACCTTGCCTACATAACTGGACTTCATTTAATAAGGTTGGAGGTGGTGTATGTAAGAGAATGTATGTGTGCATGAGAGAGTATGCACATGTATGTGTGCCTGTGGAGGCTAGAGGTAGACTCTGGGTGTTTGTCCTCTATCCCTCCCCATCTTATTTCTTGAGACAGGATCTCCCCCTGAACCCTGAGTTTACAGACTGACTAGCCTAGCTATGAAGCTCCAGGGCTCCATCTGTCTCTAGCATGCTGCCCAGTGCTAGAGTTGCAGACACCTGCTGCCTATGCCAGCTTTTGAAGGTTGTTTTAAATGTGTATGTGTGTAAGCCTGCATGATTGTGTCCCACATGAACGCAGAAGAGCATCCAAAACCTGGAACTGGAGTTACAGGCTTTTTCGAGCCACCATGGGGTGCTGGGAATCCAAACCCTCTGTAGGAGCAGTACGTGCTCTAACCACCAGGCCACCTCTCTACTTCTCTATGCCCAGCTTTCACATGGGTGCCGGGGCTCTGAACTCGAGTGAGCACAGTGCTTTACCAACTGAGCCATTTCCCCATCCCTGAGGTAGGAGACTTCCTGGTATCAAGAAGAGCTGAAATTTCGCATCAGCGTTTATCTGCGCATTTCATGACTCGGGGCTTGTTACCTAAGTCTCTAGGTTTCCGTTTCTTCATCTTTAAGGTGAGGGAAGTAACTCCTACTAGTAGAGTTGTTGTGAAAACTAAAGGAAGTGACATGTATGAAGAGCTTGGCACAGGATGAGGTACCATTGTCTGCACTCAGTAAAAGTGGCTCAGCGAGTAAAAGTGCTGGCCATGCACCAGAACTCAGGTAAAGGTGGAAGGAGAGAACTGCCTCCATAGCGTCGTCATCTAACCTCCACACGTGCACCGCTCACCCACACCACACAGTAATCAATTTTAAAACTAAGCAGTAGAGCTGGGCAGTGGTGACACACACCTTTAATCCTAGCACTTAGGAGGCAAAGGCAGGCAGATCTCTCAGTTCGAGGCTGGCCTGGTCTACAAATAAAGTCCAGAACAGCCAAGACTGTGTAGGGATACTCTGTCTCAGAAAAAAAAAAAAAAGCCGGGTGTGGTGGTGCACGCCTTTAATCCCCAGCACTTGGGAGGCAGAGGCAGGCAGATCGCTGTGAGTTTGAGGCCAGCCTGGTCTGCAAAGCAATTTTAGGCTAGCCAAAGCTACACAGAGAAACCCTATCTCGAAAAAACAAAAGCAAAACAAAACAACAAGAAAACCCGAAAAAATTAAAATAAAATAAAAATAAGTAGTAGAGCCAAGCAGTGGTGATGCATCCCTTTAATCCCAGCACTTGGGAGGCAGAGGTAAGCAGGTCTCTGAGTTCGAGGCCAGCCTGGTCTACAAATAAAGTCCAGGACAGCCAAGGCTATACAGAGAAACCCTGTCTCATAAAACTAAAAACTAAAAAATATAAATAAATAGGTGGTATCAGTATTATTGTGAATAGTTCCCTTCAAAGCCCAAAGGAGGCATAATATCTCTAGATACTAGTGTAGGTAGGTTTGTAGAGAATTAAACACATAATGTAGGTATTTTTTAAAAATTGAAAGAAGAGAGAGAAAGAATCCCAGGGCAGTGGCGCACGCCTCTAATCCCAACACCCAGGAGGTACAGGCAGGTGGATCTCTGTGAGTTCAAGAACAGCCTGGTCTACAAAGTGAGTCCAGGACAGCCAAGGATACACAGAGAAACCTTGTCTCAACCAAAAATAAGAAAGAAAGATGAGGCTAGAGAGATGGCTCAATGGTTAAGAACACTGACTGCTCTTTCAAAGGTCCTGAGTTCAATTCCCAGCACCCACATGGCAGCTCACAACTATCTAAGGCAATTTTCTGGTGTGTAGATGTAATGTAGACAAAGTATCCATATATATTAAGTAAATAAATTTTTAAGAAAGAAAGAGCCAAAATTAAAAGCAGAGTTAAAATTCCAAGAACTGAGTCTTGAAAGACAAATTATGACCAGCATAAAGGACTATTTGTTTGGAGCAAGAAGAAGATGACCTAGGCCTTATGTTTGGACAGCGTAACATTGAGCAGTGACAGGAAGCAAAACGTACTGCGGTTGTATTCTGTTTCCATCTCAAAACAATTGGTTCTCCACCCAAGAAGAGCCGCACATGGCAAAAGCCATGTTTGCACATCTTAGGCCACATAGATTGTGTTCCAGAACAGCAAAAGAATTGGCAGGTGCGAGTCATGGTCATCTAGGGAGTGGGGGACAATGGGTGCCAACAGACTGGCAGCGTATAAATGTTGAGGATGTGGCCAGGCAATGGTGGCACACACCTTTAATCACAACACTTGGGAGGCAGAGGCAGGCAGATCGCTGTGAGTTTGAGGCCAGCCTGGTCTACAAAGTGAGTCTAGAACAGCCAAGGCTACACAGAGAAACCCTGTCTCAAAAAAAACTTAAAAAAAAAAAAAAGTTGAGTATCTTGCACATCCAGCACCAATGATCTTGGTATCTCTCTCAGGAGAATTCTGGGCCAGATTATTCATGAAGGAGCTTTGAATGCTGTTGGAGAAACAACCCCAAGAGGCGAGAGTCAGGCTAATAAGTGAAAGACTTGCTATGGCCTTGCTGAGGAAGCAGTCAGCCAGACATCTTGGGTATGCTCTTTACAGGCAAGATGGAGATGTCCAGAGAGCATACAGAAGGGTGATGGTAAAGGTGGATTTGTTTACAGCTGGTTGGATGAATATACCCAAAAAGCAGTGTTGTCAGTCCCTCTGCCCAGCCCAGGTCTGATCTCGATTTAATCACTGACTGGACTGAGAACAGCGACAGCAAGTTCATTGGTCATGTCCGTGATGTAAAGTCTGGAAGGGATGCTGAGCTGGTGGGTGCGGAGTCAAGTTCAGAATCATCCAAACTGCCTGAAACTCCAGCCAGCTGATGTAGATTTCCATTCTTAGCTTCAGACAACCCACAGTGCACACTGGACAGGAGAGGAGAGGGTAGCCTGTGGGAGAAAACCTGAGTAACATTTCGTTGACCGGGAGTGCCATTTGAATTGGTGGTACGATGAGGTTACAAAGAAAGACAGTTTGATGACAGTTTTAATAGAAATAAACTGCCCCAGATAAGAGTGATCACAAAGCCTCTGAGATCTGCACTGGTTACACTGCATACTGTATTCATTTCCTCACATGCCACTTCACTTCCGGACATGCCACTGTAGCTTTGACGCGTTCAAGTGACTCCAAGGGAGGGTGACTTGAACGGATGGAGGATTTCAGAACCTTGTCAAGAATGTAGTTGAAAGTTGGGGCCACGTAGCCAAGAAAAAGAGGCTGTTGATAGGCTGTGAACGCAGCCTCAGGCATGCAAAAGGCTGCCAGGAGGAGATGGATTCAGCGACTGGGCTGCCCAGAGGCCAGCGGGTTGGGAATTACAGGCAGTTTGCAAGATGGCTGAACCACCACATGCCTCAGTGAAGCAAAAACCTTGAGGGATTTTCCTTGCCTTTAATCCGGCCACCCAGTGCACCAATGGTTGAGCAGGACCTAAAAGCATTTACTCCTGGTCTCCCTTTCAAGACCTTTGCTCAGCAGGGAACTGACCTGGCCGGAGGCAGTTGGATCCTGGGCCCAGGATAACAGCAGACATTCTTGCTGGAGCCAAAAAGCACCTGCAGCACCCCATGCACTGTTAGATGCCTCATTTAAAGAGGATGGTGGCCCTAGGAGGTATTGAAGCTTAGGGAAAAGGTTAAGTTCTGTAAAGCACATGATGGCACACCTGGAATCCTAGTGCTCCAGAGGCTGAGTCAGGAGGATAGCAATGTGTGTTCAAGACCAACCTGGGAATTCGAGGGGTGGGGGGCTACCACGCTTCAACAGATAAAGGCAGTTGCCACAAAGCCCGATGGCCTGAGTCTAATCCTGGGGCTCCACCTGGTAGGAGAGAACTAAGCCCCGGAAGCTGTCCTCTGACCTCTACACACACCGGCACATCTGTGCACGCATGCATGCACACTAAATAAATAAATGTAATAAAATTAAAAAGAAAAAAAGAGCAGCTTAGGCTACATGGCAAGACCTTGTCTCAAAAAAGAAAAAAGTCGCCGGGCAGTGGTGGTGCATGCCTTTAATCACAGCACTCAGGGGGCAGAGGCAGGTGGATCCCTGTGAGTTTAAGGCCAGCCTGGTCTACAAAGCAAGTCCAGGACAGTCAAGGCTACACGGAGAAACCCTGTCTCGAAAAACAACAACGGGCTGGAGAGATGGCTCAGTGGTTAAAATCGCCGCCTGCTCTTCCAGAGGTCCTGAGTTCAATTCCCAGCAACCACATGGTGGCTCAAAACCATCTATAATGTGATCTGATGCCCTCTTCTGCAGATAAAGCACTCATATACAATAAATAAATATTTTAAAAAAGAAAGAAAACAATAACAAAAAAAAAAAAGAAGAGAAAGAAAGAAAGAAAAGAAAAAGTCATTTGCCAAAGTTACCTAGGATGTGAACCCTTGATGTTCGTTACTCTGCCTCTTAGAGCATGCCTCTGGTCCCATGTCCCCAGGCCTCCCGGGTGGCT
Source organism: Acomys minous (assembly GCF_964271855.1). NCBI lineage: Eukaryota > Metazoa > Chordata > Mammalia > Rodentia > Muridae > Acomys > Acomys minous. Next base: position 14,379,687 of record NC_140484.1, on the reverse strand, counting down.
GTGGGTTGTGCCTCCCGAGAAGCCTGTCTTCTTCCCAGCCCCACCCCCAATAGCTCTGCCTTCTCCTCTGTGAAGAACTCAGGGAGAAAGCCCAGCTGAAAAATTAGGCCACGCTGCCGAGCACACTACTTATTTTTTTATGACTAAGATTAAGCTGACAACCATGCAAAACATTGCAAACCTGTGTCGGCTGCAGATTTAATACCTCACCCAGCCCACACAAATAATTCATGCTTCTGCATCGATGTCCAGAAAAAACAAATCAGCAAAAAGCTGGGCTCCCGCCTGTGAGAAGCAGCCGCCTTTCCACTGAGGCAGCATGCCGGAAGTGCCAGGCTCCAGAATGCACATCTAGCATTTTGAGTTCTTTTTTTTTTTCTTAAAAGATTAAAGTATGTTTTCTCAAATGATTGAAGGTTGGTGGGAGGTGTAAATGTGGGCACTTGTCACATTAATTCTTGGGATGATTAAGCTCTTTGCCGCTTCTTTAAAGCTGTTTGCAGTTGGTTTTGGTGTCCTCTTTCTTGGGTGAGTGTTGTGGCAGTTACCAAGGTGACTTTAGCTGACTTTCAACAATTTATTTTTCCCTCCAGCTTGAGACTCTCTAGCCCTGTGTGTTCTGTGATTCTTCTCTACCAGCCCCGACCCTACCTCCCATGGCTATTCATCAGCAGTTTTGCCAGTCCCATTGAGACTGGGATCCTCCAGAATGCTGGCTCCCAGCAGCCCAGGCCTCAGCCCCACAGGGCAGCACAGGGATAGGAGGACCTGTTATCAGATAAGCCTCACATCCTGGCTTTGCCATCTAACTTACTCAGTGGGGTTCAGGGTGGAGCTCAGTGGTAAAGCATTTGCCTAGCATGCACGAAACTCTGTGTTTCAGCCCCAGCACCCCCAAAATAAACTCCCACTGTAACCTTGATGTTATCTCTGCTCATTTTATTTACACAAGGGCTATAGAGTTTCCATGCTTGCTGTGAGGACCCAGTGAGTGAACCTGTGTGTTTAATGGAGAGCTGGGCACAGAGGAAGCACTCGACAAACATGGCTGCTGTTGTTTCCTGTGTTCTGCTCTTGTTTAGGCCCCAGGGGCCACCCCCATATCACCTCTGCACCCATCATTGGTGCCTGGATGAGATGAGGGGTTGCCTTCCTTGGAAGGCAGGCCTAGAATGTGGTCAGAAGCACGAGCATCACAAGCTGCCCTGCCACAGGCATGCTCTTTGTTTGGCCTTGGATATTTCCTCCTTTTGAAAAGGAAAGAGGTAAATTAAACAGGTTGAGTTTCTTTCCGATCTTGAAATGCTGTGGCCCTCTTGGCCAGTGTTTGTCTCCTTCAGAGTTCTTGTGAAAGTGCTTGCCAAGGGAAAGGCAGTTCCCAAGGCAGCTTTGGGAACGCAGGAAGGGCTGCCTTGGTGATGGAGGAGTCATCTGGGGTGGGTCCTGGGGGGACCTGGTGAGAGGGGCGGCTGAGCCACAGCCTTGCTGCCAGTGCTGACCTCAGGCTTGCCCTGGGCAGGGCCCTGCCTGTCAGGTGCATCACTGCATACGAGCCCCTGTGCTCACCCTCCATTGTAAGATGAGGCCTGCTCCTGGGTGGCTGGCTGTCCAGTTCCTGCCTGCTGCTTGAACGATTTAAAAACAAGCAAGCAAACAAACAAACAAACAAAAAATGAACGCTCCTCTCCTAGTATTCTGGTGGACACTTAAATAATTGTTCTGGGTTTCACAGCCCAAACCAGAGTCCCGCCTTTTACATGGATGGCCCTCTTCTCCTCCTGGGGTAGATTTGAGAGGTCAGTAAGGACAGCTGGATTTGAAAAGCAAAAGTTAGATGACAAGAGCCCAGTAGTCCAACTGTGGGAGAAGCTGTGGGTGGAGAACTGAGCTGGAGGGGTCATGATGGACAAGGACAGCTTAGCCGGGCCAAGGTCACTGTCAGAGGGAATCTAGCTCAGGGCTTACATACACACACACAACACACTCACACCACATATACTACATATCACCACATACACACACCATATCACACACACCACTTACACCGCACACACGCACACACATACACACCACACACATACATACACTAAACATCCACATCATACCACAAACACCATACACACATACATACATGCCACACAACATACAAATACCACACCATACACACTGCACTCACATGCCACACAACAAACACCACACCATACATACTACACACACACACACACACACACACACACACACACACACACACACACACCCCAGTGAAGCTCATTGACTTCACACGCATCTGACTGATTCCTAAGAGCCCAGTATTTACCCCTCAGCGAGGAGCGCCCTGCTCTCTGGGTATCACTTATGTCACTGTCTTGCCTGGCCCTGGGCAGGAAGGAGTGGGCTTGCTCAGAACCCCACTAGGGTCAGCCAGCCTGACCTTGAGCTGCTGTCCCATGTCACCTTGGAGAGCTAAGAGCCTCTAGAGCTTCAGGGAAGGAAAAGAAAGTCTCTTTAGAGTGCCTGTTGATTTCCTGGGCAAAACAAGCCACTGTGCTGTGAATGTTTGTGTGTTGTTGGCCAAAGATGTGGGCTCTAGAACCTGAGCGACTTCACGTCAAGTGCCAGCTCCACCTCTTCACTTGCTGTGCAGCCTGGGCAAGCAGCTTAGCCCCTCAGCCCACCTCATGGGCGTCAGGGGCTGTAGCTAGCCAGTGAGAAGTGCTTGGCACCACCCTGACCCTTGGCTAGAGCTTAGTGAAGGTGACTGTTACTGCAGTTAACAGGCACCGTGGTTGCTAAGCAGGAACTCTGCCAAAAGTCCCATTTATTCCCCTCTGTGCCCTCCCCCATGTGCTTGCTTCGCAGAAGCCGCAAGGACAGCTTGGGAAGTGACAGCTCCACGGCCGTGATCCCCCACGAGCTGATCCGCACGCGGCAGCTCGAGAGCGTGCATCTGAAATTTAACCAGGAGTCAGGAGCCCTCATCCCTCTGTGCCTCAGGTGAGCTGCACATCAGCCCATGTAAAGCTTCAAGTTCGCCATTTTAACTGGACAGGTACCTGTGGGCAGAGTTAAGGGCTGGAGGTGGAAGAGAGCCACTCAATTCTGTCCTGGGCGGGGCTTTGGGACTCTGCTACTGGTCTCGTCAGTGTCTCCCCCATCCAAGCCTCTGGGCATTGCAGGTGGTTGAAAAGTCTAAAAGCGGAGTAGCAAGGCCAGATGGTCCTGCAATTTGTTCCTAGAGATAAACTATTCTGCATCTGTCAACCTAGAGCAGTGACAGCCCCAGGCACAGAGCACCACCCACTTTGGTCTGTCATCTGGGTTGGTTTTTTATTTTATTTTATTCTTTGTTTATTTTATTTTAATTTTTATTTATTTTATGTATATGAGTGCCCTATCTACATGTACACCTGAATGCCAGAAGAGGACATTAGATTGTGTAGATGGTTGTGAGCCACCATGTAGTTGCTGGGAATGGAACTCAGGACCTCTGGAAGAGAAGACAGTGTGCTCTTAACCTCTGAGCTATCTCTCCAGTCCTAATTGTTTGTTTATTGAGACAGAGTCTCACTATGTGGCCCTGGCTGGCCTTGAACTCACAGCGAGCCCTGCATCTGAGTGCTTACATTAAAGGTGTGTAGCCTACACCTGGCTGTCTATCATCTGATTCTCTGAGAAATTTCAAAGTCAGACTCCTTGGGGACTAGATGCTGAGATCTCTCATTTGTCCAGGAAGTGTTTTTCAGCCCTGTCCCTTTTGGAAGGTCCAATGAGCAAGAAGGTCTAGGATGGCCCTGCCATCCCCATAAGCTGGGTCATAGGTCGGTCATATTGAGCTATCAGGGGTGGGAAGGTTCTGTCAGGTTGGGCTGTACTTCCTCTCACTTGATGCAAGACACTCAGTTCTTTACAAAACCCAGTGACCAGCCCAGCAGACTCCTTGAGGGACCAGAAGCCCAGCTGTGTCTCTTCTGCAGCTGTGAGACTCAGAACTGCCTGCCCTGTAGCCAGAATTCAGCTCTGTTCAGAACACTGCACAAGGAGCTCTTGCAGCTGCCCTCTTTCAAACCCTTTTGAGTTCCAGCCTCACTTCGCTAGCAGAAAAAGCAACAAGAATCCCTCTAAACGTGAGGGGACGGTGACAAGGAAAAAGGAATTGCATGGTTTGAACCCTGCCCACGGATGTAAGAGCCAGGAGAAGTGGGGGGAGGAGTTAAGAGTTTAGCCAGCCTTAGCCAACTACCCTGAGCAGCACGGCAAAGGTAGGTCAGCCAGTGGTCTGAGTGAACAGGACCTCCCAGGGCTGCCACCAGCTTCCACCTTCCTGGGCACTCACTGGCTTGGGCTTTTAGCCTGGGGAACGGTTAATCTGAAGCAGCCGGCGGAAGCAAAACTGACTTCAGTGCCTGGCATGCCTGCCCTTCCTCCATGCGTATTTCCAGACTAGTGACTAGTGGTCACTTCATGCAGTGACCCTGCTTGGCTTCAGATTTTTTGTTTTTGCATTTTTAAAGATTTCTAGGATAACTGCATACGTGTTACAGGAAAGCCCAGAACAAATGGAAGATTCTTTGTGGGCACAGAAGTATCCTTGTGGAGGACACAAGCCCTTCGTGCTAGGCACAACGCTGGGCACACTGTTAACTGTCCTCTCTGGCCTCCGTGTTCTCACATTCCCTGAGGATCTTTGAGCTCTGATCTAGTGTGTCTACTGGCTAGGAGCCGGTTGGAAGGGCATCTTCTGAGAACTGGTGGTGACGGCCTTTCGCTGTGATACACTACAATGGAGACTTTTGGTTAAAGTCCCCTGTTAGCAGGCAGGTGGGCCATCAGGAGGGCACCGGCCAGGCATTGTGCCTTAGGGAACTTGCACAGTAGCTCCAGCACCTCGGCTAGGGACTGTGTTTCTAGGCCTGGAACCACAGTTTCCATGTTCCCATCCCCAGGGGCAGACTCCTGCATGGCCGGCACTTCACCTACAAGAGTATCACAGGTGACATGGCCATCACATTTGTGTCCACGGGCGTGGAAGGCGCCTTCGCCACCGAGGAGCACCCTTACGCAGCTCATGGACCCTGGTTACAAGTGAGCCGCACGTTTTGTTCCTTCTGTCTTGTCTTTCACCTCCCCTTGCTGCCTGCCCTCCCTCCAGAGCAGCTCCCTCTTGCTCCCATCCTGAGTGAGAGCTGCATCTTGGATGCGTAGCCTGAGCTCTGTGTGTGCTTATGAACTTGAGTGCCACTGCTGTTGTCACAGCTCCAGGGCCACTTCCTGTCTCCCTCATGGCCACTGGTGGAACCACTAATGACAATGGAAATCACATGTGAGAAGTAGAAAACTTCCCACTACCCTGGGAAATCAAGGTACAAAACTCGAGGGTGAAATATGTATATGCCAGTCTACCGTGACTATATGGAAACCTCACCAGAATTTATACGAAGTGAACTCTGTGACCAGAATGGGCAGGTCACAGTGGCCAGAGTGTCCCACTGACCAGTCAGTTGCTCCCTTTTGCTCCTGATGGAAACCACTGAGCAGAACTGATGGCTTGTCCAGCGCATTCTGTTCTTCTGCTCTTCTGCTTGGAGCAAGGACCAAAGCTGATGTCAAGAACAGTACTTGGGGCTGAGAGCCATCAGCCTCTTTCCAGTGCCTGCCCTGCCCTATCTCTAAAAGGTCACTAACTTGGTCTGCCATACTTCTTGGCTTTGGGTTGTGTTTCGGAGTAGAGGAAAAGCAATTTACCTACCTTTCACTAGAATATCAAGAAAGGGAATCAGGACCAGATGTGTTGATGTATACCTTTAATCCAGCACTTGGGAGGCAGAGACAGGGGGACCTCTATGAATTTGAGTTCCAGGTCAGCTAGGGCTTCAAAGTGAGATCATATCTAAAAAGAAAAAGGAAAAAGAAAGAAAAAGAAAGAGATTCCGGGGGCTGAGGAAAGATAATCTGATCTTCATCTAAAAGGTAACCAAGCTTTGTCTGTGGTGGGCGTGTTAGAGAAAGCATGGGGGGATTACAGTAAGAAGGAAGAGAGCCACACTGGCTTTGTGGATAACCAGTCTGGGGTCTTCACTATTCTTAATATAGGGATGCCTGCATCTGCTTGTGTCTGCTTGCCGCTGATGCCCTCCTCCCTCAGAGCAACCTCCTCCCTGCCCACCACCAAAGCCCTAACCCTTAATTAAAACAAACAGCAAACAAAGGACACCAACCACTCTTCTCAAACTAAGCCCAGAGGCAGAAATGGAAGCTAGTGCTTTAGGGATATTGTGTTCCATAAATTATCTTGCCTTTTTCCACTGTTGTTATTACATTGTTTCATAACAAAATTACTTTGAACCATAAAGTTATAAATACATTTTAAAAGTCCCACTTGGTAACATTAGATTTCTGTCTGTGTGGTGCTGGTAGTTACTGTAGCAAAAGCTTTGAAGTGTAACATTTGAAATGAGCCCAGCACAAGTGGGAAAGGCCTCCCCCATCCCCACTCCCACCGTAGCCTCCCTGATCACTGACAACCAGAGGACACAGGTCTCTTCCCATGGATAGAACTAGTATGGAGGTGGGAGATGGTGACCCCTCAGGAGACCCCAGCCACAGAGGCCACAGACCGTTATGCCAGTAAGCGATGCAGTGCCAGCAGGTCTTAGCAGAAGCACCCTCATAGTTCATGTGTCTGCGAACTGGCAGTTCAAGCATTATTTTGAAGAGGAAATTAGGCTGGGGTCTCCCTAAGACTAAAGAAAAGTACCTGCCCTTCTTGCCCTTCTGTTCTGTCATCCTTACATCTTCCTGCCTGAGGGCTGAGATGGTCAGCATCTCTGATTTTCAGCTGCTCAGAAACCTGGGTCCTTAGAAGACTCAGCAGATATCTGGCAGCCCCTTAGACTTCTGGAAGGAAGCTTCCTGCACCCCACCCAATTACCAAGTTCCTAATCCCCTTGTGTTCCCACTCTTGGCACTACACCATCCCCAACACACACACACACACACACACACACACACACACACACACACACACACGGGCAGCCCCTCAATGAGTTGGGGCCTGCAGCACCCTCCGACTCCCAGCACTTGGGTCCCCTCCCGTGGGCTGTTGCCTGGGGAACCAGGGAGCGGTGGGAACGAGTTGCTGGCCTCGGCATGTTTCAATCAAGTTGCTGTGCTAGGAGCTGCTTAATCAAAGGCCTGTTATGGGCTCATTAGTGTGGTCCACCACAGGCCGCCCCTCAGGAGAGTCCTGGGAAGACTGGCTCAGGGCCCACCCTCCAGGCACGCACCCTTGATCACCAAGGGGTTTCTCAGGCTCTTTGCAAGGAGCCCTGGGAAACTCTCCATCTGCCTGCCCCAGCCAGCCGGGTTCTCAGCAGTGAAGCCAACACCCACATCAGCCTTCCTCCCCTCCTGAGAGCATCAGCATTTTCTGCTTCTGACCGCTAGCCTGACTTTCCCTTTAGGGTCTTGCCTCTGTGGTCACAGGCAGCTCCCAGGCTTGTGGAAACTAGGCTTGTAATGACTTGTGGGCCTCTGTTGCTTCTCAAGAGCCAGTCTATAGGACTCCACTCAAAGTCACAGATCAAGCCTCACTATGCCAAGGGGCCCAGGCCTGTTTGGAGGGGAGAACTCTACACCCAGAGACCTGCGCCTGCACTTTAGAGGCTTCTGTCACTCCCCGGGTCCGGGTCCCTCCTAGAGCCTGTGTACCCAGGCCTATTGTGGGCAGAAGGCAGCGGAATGCAGCTGGCATAGGATATGGAGAGACCCAGACTTCTGTCTGTTGGCTGCTGCTTGAACTACCCCTGTGAGTCACTGCTGACGTGGGAGGGCCAGGGAGACTGTCTTGCATCAGCCTTCAGCAGCCTTTGAAGCTCTCCCTCCCAGCCCTGGCACCTTGTCCTGGCTGCCAGCCCAGGCCAGTTATCTCTTAGGGAAAGGCAAGGAATCCATCCCCCTGTGCTGGGAAAGGAGGGCTGGAAGGTTAGAGAGCCAGAGCCCCTTTTTCAGAGCTAGTGGGATGGCCTCAGACAAGTTCCTGTACCTACCTACCTCATCCTGGTCTGCCACCTGCTGCCCTGCTTCCTACCACCTCAGGGGGACCCAAGCCTGAGGGAGTCAAGACCTAAGGCCCTGGAGGAGAGGGCTAGTAGAGACACATACTGGGGGCTGCTGCAGAGGCAGGAGTCGGCTCAAGCCCAGACTCTTTCCAGAGAAGAGACCTGGTTTCGTGTACCCTGCCTTGTGTCGCCCTTAAGATCATAGGGCCTGTAAGGCCAGAGCTTCCTGAGGAGGTCCCCAGACCCAGGAACAGGCCTGACGATGTCCTCTCTTGCCCCTAGCGTCCCTTCACTGGGGCTGTGGCATGCTTCTTCCTTGGCCTGTTGACCCTAAGCTGTCAGTCTTCTGAGCAGAGCTCCGGCCAGAGCCGAGTTCATTCTGTCATCAGTTCTTAGCCAGGGCAATCTGAAGGAGAGAAGCTTCAGTCTCAGAGGTCACAGAGAGGTCATATGACCAAACATGAGATTATTGTTTTTAGGCCCTGCAATGCTTTCTCAGCTGTGTGGTGTCTGACAGCTCACCCAGGTGGCGCCCTTAGTCCCAGCCACTCCCTAGCAGCCCAATAGGAGGTCCTGGCTTGGGAGAAGACACCTCCCAGCTGTTCCCAGTGGGAAGCCTCTGCTGAACCCTACCCCAGCCCAGGAACAGGCTCCCCAGATTGCTTCAGCCTGTGCTCTTCTGTCTCCATGCACGCCAAGGCAACCTGGGAGCCCCCAGCCCAGCCCGTGGCACCTCCTTTCTGGTGCCTAGCATTTCTCCTACTGGTGGGCCTACCTGTACCTGCCTCCTTTGGAGACCTTGGCTTAGGCTGTCTCAAGACCTCATTGTCCAGTCCTGTTCCTGTAACTCCCTGCTGTGTCAACAGAGCAGGAATCTGAGCCTGCTCCTGGCCACCAAAGCCAACTTCTCACCACCCACCCAGAGCAGGAAGCGAGTGAGTGCCCTCACTGCTCACGGGCACATGCCTCTGGCCCTCCCAGCATGGGAGTGTCTACAGGCTGTTTTCTGGCCTTTGTCTGCCAGAGTTGGGGGAAAGGGGAACAGCAGGAGGGGCCCTTCCCTGTCCCTGCCTCAAGCCGGCATGAGTGCCAGAGCTGCTCTTTGGCAGGCCCTGCCTCTTTAGAGAGCACATGTCCTTCCTGGAGAACGGGAAGGGGAGGGAAGGAAAGCCAAACGTGCTGGGAAGCAGAACAGCGTGTCAACACAAGGAGCAAACAAGGAGCAAGACAAAGTGTGGATTGTCATCATACGGAGGAAGGAATGGCATTGTCAGCCACTCAGAAATCTGGTGACCGCAGACCTTGGAATGAGTGTCAGATTTGTAGCAGTCCAGCCCCTGCCTGCAGTGCAGCCGGGCCTGCCCAGGGCAGGTACCAACAAAAGATCACTTTTCAGGTTCCTTTCTGGAACTTGCTGGAGCCTGGAGAATTGACAGGTTGTTGACAATCCTTTCTCACCACCAATGGGCCAGGTTGTTCAACTGTGCTGCACTTGTCCTGTGTTGTGACCCCACTGGAGTGAGCTGTGAGCCTCGACTCCAAACTCTCTCTCCAGCTGACAGGGCCCTCACAGCCAGTCAAATAGTGGTAGAGCTGTAGCCACCAACTGTTGGTGTGCCCTATGCTCAGTCCTCCTTCTCTGGGCCTCTTCCTAGCGCTTCCTCCCACTGTGATCTCTTGTGGTGCCCTGTGAGAATGCAGGTGTCTTGCATTGCCTGGGGTATGCTGGTCCAGAGGGCGTCTAGAGCCCTCCAGAGCAACAGGTTACTCAGATTGGTCCAGGGGCCCTTCCTCTCTCATCAGAGGGTCTCTTCTCTCCAACAGCTATTTGTACTTAAACCTCAGTGTTTTGTCCCAGTTCTTCATCCATGCAAGCATAATAGAGTGCAGTACTCACTGCGATGATTTGTCATTATTTCTCCTGCTCTTTTCTGGGCCAGAGGAACTGTTCAAATGCATGGGCTCAGAGCGAGGTGTGCTGGTGCAGGCCTTTAAGCCCAATGACTGGCGAGGCAGAGGCAGCAGGGTCTCTGTGAGCTTGAGACCAATTTGGCTTACATAGGAAGTTCCAGGAGTAAATAGAGATACTCTGTCTCAAAACATTGAAAAGAAGAAAAAAATAAAAATAAAAAGCATGGATTCCAGCCCGCAAGAAGGCTCGGTGGCACATAGCATGCCTTCCTTCCCCGTTAGGCAGCATGCTCTTCTTGTTTGTTTGTTTGTTTGCTTGCTTGTTTGTTGTTAGCAGCTGTGTGTACTCAGGCTCTAGCCCTATTGAAATTAGAAGATGTACTCCTGGCTAGGTTGAAGGGGCTGTTTTTCCAGGCTACTGGTAAAAGGTGCCATTACCTCCCCCCCAGTAAGAGGTGAGCCCTGAGTATACACGCCTTTAGAGCTGGCGCTCCTTCCCCAAACAGGAAGAGCGCGTGCGCCATCCCCACCAGGCAGGCACTGTTCTGAAGTCAGGAAGAGTGTCTTCTCCTTCTCAGCACACAGTCACCTGCACATTGAGAGCTGGAGTCTCCCTTCCAAGCCCATGGCAGGGCTCAGTGAAGAGCACCGGCACACAGCACAGAGCCTGCGTGTAGGCCAGGCACCTACCGCTCTTGTGAGTGGCCGTTTTTGCTGAGGCAGTCCTTGCTGTTCTGATTATTGTGGCAGAGGCTGGCCACCCTACGGGGACAGGACACTTCAGAAGCCCTGAGCCCTAGACCTGCAGTGGCTTTTCCCACAGCGGCATCACAACGGCGAGTCTGTTCCCAGGGAGAGCTCCCAGGAGCTGCTCCATCACAGCTGTCTATCTCCAGGATCCTGTTGATAAGATCTGTTAACATTCTCAGCTCCAGCTCTGAAATATACAAAGAACAGGGCCTGTTTGTTCAGTCCAAGCATCTAAGGTTTAACTCCCAAAGGAAATTAAATCAGGTGCCTGGAGCTATGACAGTCGGCATGTTTCTTTGCAGAGAATGTCACCCTTAATATTATGTGGATCTCATGTATAATTTTTCCCCTTTAATTCTTTTAAAGCAATGTGGGTTTTCCAGCAGAAACCAGCAAATCATCACAAGTGAAAATGAAGGAACAGCTAGGATTTGTCCCCGTTTGGGGGTCTTGTTGCCCCCTCCCCCAACAGAGCACAAAATTAAGTCCACACACAGATGGTGCCACACTTGGTGGCAGCTCTGCTGAAAGCCTCCATAACTCACCAGTCCCAGACCTTTGACAGAGGGCTTAGGACTGGACTGTTGGTGGCCTCACCTTTCCTGTTGTTGAAAAACACCCTTGGGAGCCTCCTTGGGTGGCCACCATCCTTAGAAGCCCCCCACCCCCACCCCACTTTACTCCCAGCACCTCAGCCAGACCTATTTACCATTCGGGCCGAAAGCCCCTCTCCCTCCAGATTATTTGTAGGTTAGAAATGAGCTGGGAAGGAGTCACAGTAGTATAACTGGGTTTGTGCTAGCATTGCCAGAGATGGCAACAGGCCCCGGAAATGCCAAAAATATGAATGTGACTTTATATTACCCAAGCGGACTGGTGATAACCAGTGGAGAAACTCGGCTTGGGGGAGGGGACCCATGGGATGAGAAGAGGAGGGCTCTGGCTCCAGGAAGGAAGGCCAGGTGTGACTGGATGTGGCTGAGGACCAGAAAGTGCCAGACAGACTGAACAGAGCCAGCCACCCACTCAGATCTTGGAGGAGGAAAAGGACCGAGTACCTTGGGTGGACATGTTGGCGTTCCCATGCTCCCTCACTCTCCCTCCCTCCCTCTGTCCTTCACTCCCCCCCTGTCTCCCTCACTCCTGGTCAGAGCTGTTTGCTCCTGTTTGGGGAAGGCGGGTCCTGTTCCTGCAGGGAACTGCTAGTTGAGTGGGAAACAGACTTGCTTGTCCTAAAAGGATGAATATATGAGTCAATGTTTCAGGCCAAACCATGATTGGGATATGATCTTGCTTTGGCCCCACAGGGCAGATACTATAACTGCTCTGTGCCTCAGTTTCCCAATCTGGAAGGAGACTGAAAGAGATAAGGTGTAAACAGTCAGCATAGTGTCTGGCATGTTAGAGCACTTCCTTGTCATTTGTCACCACCATGCCATCAGCGTCCCATCGATCCTGCAAGTCCCTTCAGCCCTCCTTGCTCTCCTCCCTTTCTTTGCCACTTAACTTTATCTCACGGAAACGTCTGTGCCTGCCCCACAGAGTGAGCAGCTCCCCAGGGAAACTTAGTGGGATATTTTCTCAAGTTTTTGATTCTCAACCTTGTGAAAGGGAGGGGTTCCCTGAAAGGAGCCCTTCACTTTGCTTTGCATCTTTTTGCTATGCTTCCTTTGTGTGTTGCACACGTCTGCCAAACAAGTGGACAGGCAGAGCTGTCCGCGAGAGCCATCACTTGAGAAAGTGACCCATCAGGTTGAGGAGCGCGAGACAGTTAGGGCTCTGAGCAGCTGTGGGCATTCCCATTGGCTGAGGGAACTTGCTTAGGGCACAAGGATGGAGGTGACTCCAGCCAAACAGTGGGGTAGATGGTCTGTGACAGCAAAGCAGAGTGGGGAGTACAAGACACCCAGAGAAGAGGGATCTCAGAAGGCTGGAAGAGCATAGCTGCTGCCTGGGGCCTGCAGGGACGGCCTGGGAGACATCCTGTGGCTGAGGAGGGAAGAGGGTGAGAGTCCTGTGCCCCTCCGCAAAGCCACAGCAGCTCTCATTCTCCAAGCTCAGGGTTTTTTTGTTTGTTTGTTTGTTTTTTAATTTATTTGTCAGGTGTTACCTGCTCGCCTCTAGTGGTGGGGATGGGACCTAGCGTTAAGATTTTGCTTCAGTCCGCCTACCCGTGATGTCACTGCTTACCTGCCACGGGGCGTGGCCCTGCCCAGAGTCATATAAAAGGCTAGAGGACCCTCGTGGTCTCTCTTCTTCCTCTATCCCCCCTACTCTCCCCCTCCCTCTCTCTCTGGGGTACCCCTTCCCCCCTTTCCTTCTCCCCCATGCTCATTTAATAAACTCCTCTACAACATAATCTCTGCTGCCTGGTGCCGTCTTATATCTTATCACCGAATCTTACTGCCTTAGTTTTTAAGTATAACACCTAGGACTTTGCACGTGTTAGGCTTGTCCTCCACTGGGGCACATCTACATCCCAGACGGGGCTTGGATCCCAAAGTCAAACAGATTCCTTTTGTCCTACATGGTTGGGAGAAGAGGGCGGGAACATGTGAGCCTGATCAGGCAAGGGCCTTGGCAAGAGCTGTCCCATGGCCTTCGGCTTTCCTGTCCCTCTCTGTGGCTCTGCCCCACCTCTCTGTCCTTCTCCAGCCAGTTACAAGCAGGGGGTTGTGAGACCCTGAGAGTGCACAGTCCCTCCCTCCTCACAGCTAAAAGAAACACTCCTAGCTTAGCAGCTGGCAAAAAGACACCACCTTTTGCTTTCTTTCCCAGATTCTGTTGACGGAAGAGTTTGTAGAGAAAATGTTGGAAGACTTAGAAGATCTGACTTCTCCAGAGGAAGTAAGCCCATTTGATTTCTCACTCTTAGAGGGGTGCTGGGCTTGAAAACATGGACCTATGTGCATAGTTGTGCACCTGTGTGTGCACGCGTGTGTGTGCATATGCTCACACATCTGTGGGCTGTTTTCTGAAGTACAGGGGTAATCTAGAGAGGAGCCCCTGAGAATGTTAAATGACTTTATTTTTCTTCTGTTTCACAAACCGCCCCTGCCCCACCCCCACCCCCACCCCTGTGAGGACACCCAGCAAACTGTCTGAATTGCCAGCTCTTGAGAACCTCATTGAAGAAGCAGCCAGGGCCTTCAGGCTAGAGCTCTCCCCAGCCCCTGCCGTTCCCTGGCAGGTTCTGAACAGAAAGCCCATGTCTGCTGCCAGAGAACATTCCACTGGGGAGTTCTAGTGGGCAGAAGGGGACTCCTGCTCTTGCCTTGGGCCACCCAAGCACCACACTCCCTTCCTTCTCCAGCTATAGCTTGCCTCTCTCAGCCTCTTCCTGGCTAGCTCAGAGCCTGAGGAACTGGCAGGCCAGGTGGGGTTATGCCTCCCTTGGCTCCTTCTCAGGGGTACAGGAATGGAGTCCATAATCCCTCTTGTTTTTCTTCCTTGTTCCTGGCCTCCTCATTTGCAGGGACTTACCTCACCCTGGAAAGTCCCTTCCCCTCCCCCTGCCTCCTCTAACCAGCACCCAGGCAGCAGGCTCCATGGGATGGTGGGATATTAGCAAGCTTCCCAGGCCTCCAAAGCGCCTTCTGGCCCTCCCCTGCCTGTGGCAGAGACCCATCCTTCCCTCCCTTTGCCCTAATGTACTGGAGGCAAAAAGCGCTCCTTTACCTCCTAGGAGCCAGGCAGGAGCATCCAAGCTCTCCCAGGCCACACAAGCCCCTGATGTTTAAGAAGTTGAAGAGAAAGACTCAGAGTAGACAGAAACTCCTCAGCGCAGGTCACCCCTACAGAGCCACGCCCTCCCTGCCCCTGCCAGGGGCCCGGCTTGCTCAGTTCATCCGTTTGCATATCCCAGGGTTATCAAGCACCCAGTCTGTGCCAGCCATCACCCCGACAGGTCGCTGCCTCAGAGACCGAGCTCCCCATTCAGTCAGGCCAAAGCCAGCTGCCCAGAAGTGCTTCCGGAGAGGTCTTGTCACACTGCGATGGCATTTGTCAAGCTGCTGCTTTGAGCTTGGGTGTTGAGTGGACAGGAGGGGGACAGTCCAAGCAAGAGAGACAGAAGCCAAGGGGAGCTTAGGAAAGTAGGTCACTAAAAATGACTTCTTCTTTTTTTGCTTTCCTGTCCAGAGGCTATCCCCACACCCTGCCCCAGTCTCCACTTTGTTCTGGGTCTACAGTTACCCCAAGAGAGGGAGGGCAGAGGGAGCCAGGCAGGAAGTGTCATTTTGTCCACCTCCAGCCCAGCTCTCCAAGCAGGCTGGAACGTGACTTTCTCCTCTCCCTGGCCCTGACTTGCAGCCTAGCCCTGAGGCAATGGGAGTTATCAGAGCTCCTGCACTAACCCCAAGTCAGTGAGAATTTATTGAGCACCAGCTGTGTGCTAGGCCACATGGAAGGTTCTAGAACCCAGAAGGAATAAGAAGTCAGCCTCTCCCCCTGTCCCAAGCAGAAGACCCCAGGTAAGTGAGAGAAATAAAACAAGGCTGTTGTTGAATTCTAATTGGGAAGACCAAGGTTCTCAACTGGGGTCAACTGGGGTCACTCTAAACAGAGACCGCTGGGCAGCAGGTAGTGAAGAATGTTTCCTTCTGAGAAACACATAACCCTCCCCACCCTGCACCTCAGACCCCAGCACGGTCACATGGGGGCCTGATCTAGGGCTGAACAGCCTCCTTCCTCATGGACCCTTTGACAAAGCTATGGAGGATAGATTCCAGGCTCTTTCCCACACTAGCCTCACAAAGAGAGTTCCTGACAAGGTCAGAGCTCTTCCCTGTAATATCTGCTCCCTGCTGGTCCCCTAGCCTCCAGCCCCAGGGCCTCATGGAGCAGATTCCTTACGTGCTTGTGGCTGGAGGCAGAACCAAGGAAAAGAGGAGGAGGGAGGTCCACGCAGTTAAAGGACTGGAAAGTACTCCGTCTCCAACCTGCTGAGAGTGCAAGAGGCCACCTGGGCCAGCCACTCGAAGGGATGTGAGCACACATGCATACATACACATACGCACACATGCAGGTACACACACCTACACACACTTCATACACACACACACTCGCATGCACATACACACGCAGGCACCATCGGACTAGCATTTGAGAGGTCCTCAGTAGCCTGTCTTGTCCCCAACATCCTAGGGACAGGGTCTGGGCCAGTGGGCTGCCTCTCTCCTGGCACTCTCCTGGAAGGCATGAGTCTGCTAACCATTCTGTGCTTGCTCCCTCCACAGTTTAAACTTCCCAAAGAGTACAGCTGGCCCGAAAAGAAGCTCAAAGTATCCATCCTCCCTGACGTGGTGTTCGACAGTCCACTGCACTAGCCTGGGCTAGGCCCTGCAGGGGCCAAGAAAAGCTCAGCTGCTCTCAGTGACTTCCAGTGTGACAGCCTATAAAGGAGACTCCTATGAATAAAAGGGCAAGTGTAAGGATGACTACAAAGTGCTGAACCGCCATAGGCCCGGCCTCACCTCCTGCTCAGGGGCCTCACTCCCAGCTGCCAAGCCCATGTGACTAGGCCCCTGTCCTACACGCCAATGAGGGAGTGAGGCTGCACCTGAAAACACTCCGGCCCACCTGCTACTGCCGCAGGGTTAACTGATGTGCTCCTGGGGAGAGAGACACCATTTTATGCAGCCTGGTGTACAGAGCACACTGTGGATGCACTGCCTGGTTCAACCCCAGAGAGCTTTGGCTCAGTCAGGCTGCTCCAGCCTGCGGAATGATGGCTCCCGTCACGATTGTTTTTTCCTTCCTTACTATGCTGTGGAAACCGGACGGTATTTCTATTGCTCAGCAGAGACGGTCCAGAAGCCATGTATATAGTGATCTTTAAACAGGATTTATGCCGAGATGAACTTTATCATTCTCTTAGACAGGGGTCTGGGGGCTCTCTGCCTGAGAAGGTGCTTGGTGCTGCCTGTCAGCTCTGGGCCCCAGAGGAGCCTGGGAACAGCTGACACACACTCCATGCAGTTCCGGGTTCAGATTTGCTGTGGCCTGGAAGAGATGCCACGGTCTTCCACGTGAACTAGGCTTTGTACAAGGCTCTGGGGACTTTAGGGACTCAAAGACACGGTGGCCCTAGCTATGTCTTCCAGTCCTTTTCTACCCAACCAGGCCTGCCAAGGAGAGGGCAAAGCTCACCGTCTCCCCGTCCTATGACCTAGGGCTCCAGCTCTTTGTTTCCCTCGCACCCTGGAGTCCCTGCACCCCAGGCTGTAGGAGGCCAGCTTATGAAAACCTGAAGAGTCAACTCTCCACAGCCTGTCCCCTGTCATGTTGCTGACTCTGCTCTCTGTGGCCCTCCGTCTGTGGCTCTCCATCTGTGGCCCTCCGTCTGTGGCTCTCCGTCTTCCCCTCCTTCCATTCCTCACGCATCTTTCATCCGTGTCTTTTCCTATAGCCTGGCCCTCTTTGGGGCCCAATTCTCATACCCCAGGTCTGCCTGCCTTCTGGGAGCCAGCCTGTCTCTGACCACTTTTGGGAGCTGCATTTGAGAGCTCTCCCACTTCTGACCTGGCACTGGCACGCCCTTTTCTTGCACTCTTGCTTTCCTGCAGTCTTCTCCTTTCCTCTCTGCCTGGGTCTGATGTTCTTTGAGGTTTTATTGGTTTGTTTGGTTTGTGTTTTTGTTTGGGTTTGTTTTGTGCTTTTTTTCTAGACAGGGTTTCTCTATCATAGCCTTGGCTGTCCTGGACTTGCTTTGTAGACCAGGCTGGCCTTGAACTGCCATCTGCCTGCCTCTGGGACTGAAGGTGTGCGCCACCACACCCGGCTCTTTTTAGTTTATTCTTTAAGTTCAAATCTCTCCAAAGGAAAGATTTTTTATTTTTTATTTTTTTGTCTGTCAGGGACCTTGCAAGAGCTTCCCTGCTCTGTCTGCCTCCACCGCCTACAGCAGGTGCCACCAGGATAGCAGGGTGGCCCAGCCAAAGAGCTGCCTCCATGAGCCTTGAGAGGCCTGGCTGGGGTCTTGATGAAGCAGAAATTGGCCTCTCAAGGAATGGCTCCATCTGCCTGCCCCCTTCTGCATATCCCAGGCCTAAACTGTGAGCTCCTAGGCCAGCACTTGGAGGCAGACCCCTATCTGGTGCATCTGAGAGATGGCCTGCAAGCCCCCAGCAGCCAATATATAAGCCTGCCTGAAGCAGACATCGTGCTGTCCTGACTCCCCACAAGAGCACTACCAGCCCTACTTTTTTTGTTTTGTTTTGTTTTCGAGACAGGGTTTCCCTGTGTAGCCTTGGCTGTCCTGGACTCACTTTGTAGACCAGGCTGGCCTCGAACTCACAGCAATCCACCTGCCTCTGCCTCCCGAGTGCTGGTATTAAAGGCATGTGCCACCACGCCCAGCGCCCAGCCCTGCTTTTAAAGCTCTTGTCTTCTGAAGGTTCATGGGCCAAGAGATGCTATCAGTTTACCTCCCGTCCTTGCCATCCTGACAGTGTTGTAGTTCCCTCTCCCTCACTCTCCCTGGAGCCCTGCCTGCGAGCCCCTGTGTACTCTGCCCTACCTCCACTTGCCTGGCTTGGGGGCGAGAATGCGTGCTATGAGCTGTGTTATCCTTCGTATGTGAGACTCCCGGTCAACAACTTGCCCTAGGCCTGCAAGGTCTTTGCAGACTGATGATTGCCACCACCTGCCTGGTGGCCCCATTCTTGGGGAGCAGGAAATGGCAGGTAAGCTTCAGATGCCCACAGGCCCTGAGGTCTCTCCTGCACCCATCCTGTCAGGAACCTCAGGAATGTCTAAACTCCTGCTGGGCCCAGGCCCCATCATTGCTCGGGAATGCAGTGGCTCTAGGAGAGTGGCTGAGCTCAGCCTGGTCTAACCAGACCTCCTTCCCCTTGGGCTCTGGTTTCTTCCAGAGAGATCTCAGGGAAGAGGTTCACCACTAAGCTGCTGGCTGGAAAGAAGAGACCCTAACATCAGCTCGAGCAAGACTGACCTTATCGTGTCGAGTGATGGACGCTGTGCATCCATCTTTCTTTCCCTCTGCAGCCCTTTGGGGGCTGTTAGTCATGGAGGACGGGGTTAGTAGTCTTCTTCCCTGTTTTCTACTTCCTCCAGGCTTTCCCCACCCTTCAACCTTCCAGGTCCGCAGGACCAGAGCTTCTGAAAGGAAAGGACTCTGACCTGTTAAAGCTTCCAGGGCTCCTGTGCGGGCTGCAGAGGGTGGGACCCTGGCTGCCATGCTGCAGAAGCCGTGCTCCTCCTCTTCCAGGTGTGACGTGCTGCATCAGGGTCTGTGAGGCCTTAGGGAGTCTAAAAGGGCTAGGACACCCACAGTCCAGACCCCGGGGCCTGGGACTGGGTCATGAGATTGAGAGCAGGGAGAGGACCTGACGCTCGGTGCCCCTATGGGGCAGATCAGCGGAAAACTCCCTGAAGTGTATTTTTTTAACCTGGTCTTCCCTCTCTGGCATCCAGGATCTTGGTGTCAGGCGAGGTATCTGGGTCCCTGTTACAAGTCAGGAGCCCTGTAGGGAGACCCCTCCTTTTGTACAAAGATCTGAATGCTGCAATGAACAGATGTTTGTACATTTTTGTATTAGTTTTTAATGTCAGTGGCGACTCAGTTCCTGGGGCTACAGCTGGCTCAGGACTTTTGTAAGACATTTTGAGTGACTCACTTAGATTTTGTTCCTACTTGCCCTCTTCCTCTGTGTAATCTAAGTGCATTAAACATATCTGCAGAAGTGTCTGGGTTATGTGCTTCTTTCTGGCATGCTATGGTGTGTGTGTGCACGTGTGTGCGTCCGTGTGTCTCTGTCTGTCTGTGTGCATGTGTAATATGTGTGACACCAGGGATTGCCTGGCCGAACGCTAGACAAATGCTCTGCCACTGAGGGGTGTTTTATGTTTGCTTTGGTTTTTCGAGATAGGTTTTCTCTGTGTAGCCCTGACTGTCCTAGACTCACTTTGTAGACCAGGCTGGCCTTAAACTCAGTGATCCACCTGCCTCTGCCTCCTGAGTGCTGGATTACAGGGGTGCACCACAGCACCCGGCTTCTACCACTGAGTTTTATCCCTGGCACTCATTTGCTTCTTTTCTGCATGCCTGAGGTAGAGAAGCTAGGAGGTCAGCACTCTGGGAACCCCTTAGAAGTGGAATGAGCCTGAGAAATGACGCTGGAAATCCAGGGGTGCCAAGGTGTGCTAAGCAGGTGCTCTGCCACTAAGATTCGAGTACTTGGGCTCACATGTACACATGCGCGCGCACACACACACACACACACACACACACACACACACACACACACACACAACCCTTCTTCATAGGTCTTAGTTCCCTTAAGGTCTAAGGGGGTTGGGACTGGAGCAATGGGTGGCTGGTACCTTCTCTGCTGGTTTTTTGTTTGTTTGTTTGTTTGTTTTTGTTTTTTTGGTTTTTCAAGACAGGGTCTCTCTGTGTTAGCCTTGGCTGTCCTGGACTCACTTTGTAGACCAGGCTGGCCTCGAACTCACAGCGATCCGCCTGCCTCTGCCTCCCGAGTGCTGGGATTAAAGGCGTGCACCACCACGCCCGGCCCTTCTCTGCTGTTTTATTACTTCATTCCTCTTTAGGTTTTGGTGGTTGTTGCTGCTGTTTGAGAAAATGTCTCATCCGGTAGCCCCAAGCTGGCCTCAAAATTACCATCTTCCTGCCTCAGCCTCCCAAGTGCCATAATTACAAGTGTGGTGTACCAGCACACCTCTAGCTTTTCCTCTTCTGGTTACTCTCATCAGTAGCACTTTGCCCTTGGTTCCAGAGGGGCCCAAAGGTGAGAAAGGCATCTTTCCCACCTCCAGTTCTGCAATCTGTTTTCTCTTACAGTTAGCCGCTCTACCCAGGCATCTAAATTCAGCCCCTCTTCAAGGGCCTGGGGCTGCACGCAGGTCTGGGAAATCTCAGAACCAGATGACACAGGCCAGCTCACCCTTCTAGCAATACCCACGCTAGGAGCTAGGTAAAGAAACAAATGGAGTGCCATCCCTCCCTGGGCTGCCCAGTGGCATTTGCCTTTTGAGGACTCCCATATCATAAGTCCGGTGCTGAGGAGGAAGGAGAAAGCAGCCTAGGCGTGGCAGCATCAGCATCCACACAGGATTCCTGGAACCCCTGAAAGCACCTGGGGCCTTCCACATTCTTTCCGTTCCTGCTAGGCCTGGTCTTCGGTCCTAGTGGGTGTCAGGACCTTTCTCCTGATCTTCAGGATGGGTTGGTAGCACTCAAGGGACTCCACCAGGACTGGTGACAGGTCCTGAGACGTCACAAGGTAGAGGGCATTTCGGCTGCCATACAGAGGCTCTCAAGCCCCTCTTTCTTATTTTCTGTGACTCCTAGCTGTGTGGAGGCCTTCTCAGAAGGAAATCAGTGTCCATCCCACTCACCCCTCACCCCGACCCCACCCCCAGTGACCTCTTCTGGAACTCTGGGAATGGCTGGCTCCTGAGCAATGGAGTAGGTCCTGCCTGGACCCTCGGTCTCTGCAGCGCCCAGGACAAGAGAACAAGTGGGAGGAGCTGATGCCAGATTGACAGGCCCAGGGTATTCCAGGCCAGGCCTTTCCCCCTTAACTCGCCCTCCTCCCCTAACTGACCGGGAAAGCCCAGGAGTCAGTGAGGTCCTTTACCTGTGTCTCTGGGAGGTTGTCTAGAAAGACAAGGGCTTTCTGGAGACCTGGTCTCCAGAGCAGAAACCTCAATCGTAAAGACTAAAGGAGAGAGATCTGCCATGTGGTCTCATTACTGTGGGCGTCTCTTCCGCTTTTTCTGTGTCCTTTGGTGGGGGCTGCAGCTCCAGCACTGGGAGCCTGAGGAGCCCGAGAGATTTGACAAACTGGCTCAACCACAAGGGAATGTGAGCTGTAAGTGACGCCCAGCCCAGCCTGCCAGGCTTTGAGGCAGCTGCAGGCTCTGAAGAGGAGGAGGGAGTGAGAGGGTGGGGTGGGGTGAGGGTGTGATTTGCTGAGCAGAATGAATCGATGGGTTCCCAGCCTGCAGCGGCAGGTCAGGATGTGGTCTGGGAGGGGCGGCCCTTCCGAGGGGGCACAGCAAACCTGAGCCAGTCCCCTACTGACTCAGCAAATCTGGGAAGGAGGAAGATATTTCTGTGCGAGGCCTGATGACCTGAGATAGAATACCCCAAACCTCCATGCGGGCACCGTGACATGTGTGTGAACACACATATAAAGATTTAGGATTATTTTTGAAGAGGCACTGTTTTGAGATAGGGTTTCTCCAGATAGTTTGACATGTCTCAAACCCACAATGTAGGCCAGGCTGGCCTCAAACTCACAGAAATCCACCTGCCTCGGCTTCCTCCTGAGTGCTGGGATTAAATGCACCACCATGCCCAGCACATACACAAATATATATATATATTTGTTGGGCGTGGTGGTGCACACCTTTAATCTCAGCGCTCGGGCGGCAGAGGCAGGCTGATTGCTGTGAGTTTGAGGCCAGCCTGGTCTACAAAGTGAGTCTAGGACAGCCAAGGCTACACAGAGAAACCCTGTCTCGAAAAAAAAAAAAAAAGGAAGAAAGAAAGAAAAGCGAAAACAAAAAACTGAGCAACATGGCTCAGTAGGTAAAGGCATTTGCCACCAAGCCTGGCAACCTGCCTTTGATTGCTGGAACTCTGGAACTCACATGGTGGAAGAAAGCCAACCCTGCAAGTTGTCCTCTGACCTCCACACGCAAGCTGTGGTATGCATATGTGTGTCACTTGGCATGTCACTTAGGTCATACATACACGCATAAACACAACCTCGGTCCTCTGAAAGGGCTCTTTACTGCTGAGCCATCATCTCTCTGCCCCACAAGAATTTTTTTTAAACTGGAAATTATCTGATTTGTATGCCAGAATTTTTATATGCCACGAAGTAGACACAGGCCCTAAGTGAGGGCAAGGTAGAAGGACCTAGCACTTGCAAGGAAGGGCGTGAAGGAGGAAAGCAGTAGGTGATGGTCTAGCCTACCCTAGTGCCACTTCATACTGTGACTAGGTAGGTCAACTAGCTTGTGCCTCGATGTCTCCATCTGCCATCTGTAATGGATGCTTACAGAGACCAGATGCTGTGCTACATGCCAACATGCCACCCATCACTTAGGAGGTGAAAATAGGGTCAGGAGTTTGAGGCCAGCCTGGGCTATATGAGGCCCTGTTTCAAACAGGCAAGCATGCAAACAAACACATGGGGTGCACATGTTTGTGGAGATACATGGTGTGAAGAAATGAGACTTTCAGGTGCCTTTTAAATAGGTCAGGGAAAGCCAGAAGCATGGGTGATATTTGAATAAGGGGTCTCTGTGTCCGGAAGAAGTGAGCGACAGAGACCTCTGGGAGAAGAATGGGCAAGGGAAGAGCAGCTGCAAAGACTAGAAGGTGACGCACAAGCGTGTTTGAAGCAGCACAGGGAAACCAGTAGCTGGAGCTCATGAGGTGCTTGGCCAGTTACACAGAGGCTGGGTTTGCTTGGGGTCTTCACAGCACTTCCAATACCTGGATTTTTATCTGGGCAGCCACTGAAGAGCCTGCGCAGGAGTGACCATCTGATATTTATTGCATTTGTTCATTTTAGTCAGAGGCAAAGTCTAGCTGGGGTAGCCTGGGCTATTTTGACAGACTCCACTTGGCTCACTTTCCCTTTGCTAGGATCAAAGAGGGGCCATTGTGACTGCTTTATTTTCTTTTTGAAAAGCACTCTGTCCTGTTTAACACTGCCAGCTTCACAGGATCTGGCCTCACCTGGAAGATAGGCCTCTGAGCACACCAAGGAGGAATTGTCTAGGTTAACCACTGGGCCTGACAGCCAGGGATGATCGAAATGAGGCTGAGAAGGCAGGCGAGAGCCACCTAACTGCAGGCAGCTCCATCGCACGGGCTGGGGTCCTAGACTGAAAGAACTGAAAAGAGCTCCTGATGCTCTTTGAGCAGGTGAGTGGCGAAGGTTATGTCACAAACCTGGCTGAGTGATGGCTAACTAAGAGGTTACTGGTCCCTCCAGAGCTACAGGAGGGAACACAGGAGCAGGAACAAGCAGCTTAGTGTCATAAGACGCTAGTGCCTGTGAGAAATCTGGGGGTGAGCTCTGTGGATCTGCAGGCTGGAGGTCACTAACAGTCTCGGGGTATTCACCAGGGAGACCAGCAGATGAAGTCAGGCCTGAAGGAAGGTGTGGTTAGGAAAAAGGGGGTGGAGACCTGGACTTTCAGAACTGTCCCCGTCTCCAACTTGAGAGTTACTGAGGTGAGAAGTTAGAAGAGGAACAAACAAGCATCTGATGTCTCCCAAGTCAAGTTTGAGAAAATGGGAAATGAGAAAAATCCTTTAGACTGACTTTGCAGAGGCCACTGATGAGGAGGTCAGAGATGCACCCTCCACCTGCCTCTAGAGAACGTGACTTAGAAACTGTTTTCCTTGTTCAATCAGACATGTACACAAATTAACTCACGTATTCCTTTGTCCACCATATGGCCTTTCACGGGGTGGGGGTAGGGGGATGGGGGTAGGGAGCAAGGGAAGTGGCAAAGGACTAAGGACCCCACAAGCAGCTTTGGTCCTCAAAAGATCAGCAGCCCAGAAGTCATATTGAACTGGATTTGGAACTTAGGTCTACAATTTAAAGTAGTCTCTGAAGTCCATGCGCCTAGCATATACCTCCCTGCCGAGCCTGTCCACAGATGTGCCTCCTCAACGTTGCCATTAGAAATCTGAGCCAATCACATGTAACTTAGAAAATGCCCCTGCCAGGACAGGGTGCTCCTTGACTCTCTTGGTGATTGGTCTCTCAGTAAATAGTTTCTTGTTGAGGCCCAAATTCTGGGAGTGGTTTAAAAACAGTTTCAAGCCAGGCCTGGTGGCACAAGCCTGTTTACTCTTCAGGAGACAGAGACAGGAGGATTACAGTTCAAGGCCAGGCTTGGCTCGGCCGCAAGTCATGTTTAAATCCAAGCTGGGCAACTTAATGAGGCCCTGCCCACCCTTGCACTCCTATCAAAAAAAGAAAAGAAAGAGACATCTGTGAATGTACTTCCGTGACGGAGTATTCACCTAATATCCTAGTGTGAGCAAGCCCCTGCTTGCTCACTGGGTTCAATGGTTATTACACATTGTCTATATGTGTCAATGAGTTATATTAGACACTGTGAGTGTTATGTTGGTTCATATACATTGTCTATATGTGACAATGAGTTATATTAGACACTGTAAGTGTTATGTTGGTTCATATACATTGTCTATATGTGTCAATGAGTTAGACACTGTGAGTGTTATGTTGGTTCGTATACATTGTCTATATGTGTCAATGAGTTATCATATTAGACACTGTGAGTGTTATGTTGGTTCAGGTACTATTGCTACGATGAAACATCCTGACCAAAAGCAACTTGGGGAAGAAAGGATTTATTTTATTTGTATCATCCAAGGAAGTCAAAACAGAAACTCAAGAAAGAACTGGGGCGGTGGAGGGAGGGGGGTGGCTAGAGAGGTGGCTCAGTGGTTAAGGACACTGTGTGCTCTTCCAGAGGTCCTGAGTTAAATTCCCAGCAGCCACATGGTGGCGCACAACCATCTGTAATGGGATCTGGTGCCCTCTCTTGGCCTGCAGGTGTACATGCAGATAGAGCGCACGTACGCTGAACAAGTTTTTGTTTGTTTGTTTGTTTTGTTTTTTGTTTTTTGAGACAGGGTCTCTCTGTGTAGCCTTGGCTGTCCTAGACTCACTTTGTAGACCAGGCTGGCCTCGAACTCACAGCGATCTGCCTGCCTCTGCCTCCCAAGTGCTGGGATTAAAGGCGTGCGCCACCACCGCCCGGCTGAACAAGTTTTTAAAAAGAAAAAGAACTTGGAATAGGAACAGATGCAGAGGCCACAGAGGGGCTCTCCTTCCTGGCTTACTTTAACCTGCTTTCTTACAGAATGCAATCCCAGCAGCTCAGGGGTGAGACCACCACTGTGAGGTGGGCCCTCCCACATCAATGCTCATCAATCAAGACAATGCCTCACAGGCTTGCCTACAGGCCAGTCTGGAGTGGGCACATTCCCAATCAAGATTCCCTCTTTCAGAATGACTCTAGCTTATGTCAAGTTGACATAAAACTAGTCAGCATAACTATGTGCACATATTATATGTTTTGTTTTGTTTTTGTTTTTCAAGACAGGGTTTCTCTGTATAACAGCCCTAGTTGTCCTGGACTCACTTTGTAAACCAGGCTGGCCTCGAGCTCACAGAGATCCCCCTGCCTCTGCCTCCCAAGTTCTGGGATCAAAGGCGTGCACCACCACACCCAGCCACATATTATTAAAAAAGGACTTGGGGTTTGCAAGATAGCTCAACATGTGTGGGTGTGCTTACATGTGTACACACCGGGGTACACACACATAGGGCTGGCTGGGGATGTAGCTTGGCCAAAGTTTGCCTAACATGTACCAGGCTCTGGGTTCAATTGCCTCTACCACAAACTAAGTAGAACATTGTGCAAGATAATGGAAGAAATAAACATGT
This sequence comes from Acomys minous, assembly GCF_964271855.1. Classification (NCBI taxonomy): domain Eukaryota; kingdom Metazoa; phylum Chordata; class Mammalia; order Rodentia; family Muridae; genus Acomys; species Acomys minous. The sequence continues at coordinate 14,353,472 of NC_140484.1, read as the reverse complement.
ATGCATATGTTTAGGAAGATATACATATAACAGTACATCTTGGTCCTAGTCCCAGCCCCTACTGTTATGTGGATTCTCCTCTGCCCCATTACTTATCCAATAATAAGTTCTGTTGGCTCTCTTTCCAATATATACCAAACATAGCGGCTCACAACCAGTTTAAGAGTCCAGATTCCTTCCTGTGATGGTGACTGGGCCCTACCTGTTTCCCTCCCTCCCATGAGGCCTTCTTTCTGCCCAGGCACAAGCTTGTGCGTTTGGTTTGGCCTTTTGAATGAGAGTACTGTTCCCCAGGTTGTCTGTCGCTAGCCTCATTCTTGGTGCACATTCAGGTCTGGGCTCAAATGTCACCTCTTTTTCCCCCGCCCCCGAACCAGGGTTTCTCTGTGTAGCTCTTTGTAGACCAGGCTGGCCTCGAATTTACAAAGATCTGCCTGCCTGCCTGCGCTGCCTCCCGAGTGCTGGGATTAAATGCATGTGTGCCACGACACTCAACTCTCAAATGTCACTTTTGTTAAGGTTCTGCTTCAGTCGGCCTGCTTGTGATGTCATTGCTTACCTGCCATGGGGGCGTGGCCATGCCCAGGGCTATATAAAAGGACAATATTACCTAGCCCCTCCCCATGCTCATTTAATAAACTCCTCTACAACATAGTATCTGTCGCCCGGAATCTTATTATCTTATTTTTAAAATCATAAACTTTTACTTAGAGCTTTTGTGTGTGCCACTTAACTCTCAGAAATTATCCTCCTTTTTTTTTTTTAATGTAAATTTCCAGGAAATTCCCTGGGCCTAGATAAAATGCCACCGCTATCAGAGGTCTTTGTTATATTGTGTATTTGTTGATTGACCAACTAATCCAGGGATGTGTACTTTAAACGTCAGTTTCCTTATCAATAGGAAAAGGAATTACTAGTTTGATAGTTTTAAGCTTCAGAGATGGGGAAGAGTATTGCAGAGAAGGCTCCATGGTGAACCTTTGCAATTCCCTGCTTAATTCCTCTAGACACTTTAGTAGACTGATTGACTACCCTTCTTTCCTCTCACGTAAAAAGAGCTACTGCAGAAGAGGCCCAGGAAAAAATGGTCCCACAGCCTGGTCGCAACATTGCCGTTTTAAGAAGCTTGGCTGGAGCCCCTCCCTCAGCACCCAATGTTTAATGTACCGAAGTTAGTGCAAGTCACGTGAGATCACGAAGGCTCGCCACGCCTTAAAGAGGAGGAGTCTCGCCTTGGGGACCAATAGCATACGCCACTTCAGGAACAGCCCTAATTCCAGACTGGGGGAAAGAGGCGGGGCCAAGAACCTAAGCAGCTGTAACAGCACTTCCGGAAACTACGTCCCTCCCCTCCCCCCTCCCCGTTTATTTCGCTAGTACCGGGTGGGCTGAACCAGCGGGTGCTGATTAAAGGCGCCGCCCGCCGCTTTCTCCTCACCTCCCCCCTCCCTGTCTCCCCGCCTCCTTTCGGAGTAGCGGGACCGGCCTTGATGTAGGGACACCCCCGCCCCCCCTCCGCTCTTCTATCACCCTTTTCCGCGAGCCCCGTACGCCGCAATCCTCCTGTCTTCTCCTGCCTCCCCCCCATCTTGCTCTTCTCACTCTGCTTCGAACCCATTGTATGCAGGGCAGCTGCGAACCCGGGCCAAGGACAAGAGTGCCCAGTGTGCCCCCTCAGTGGGTCCTGCGGGCCGAGCCCTCTCCCCCGCCCGTACTGCTCCAGGCAGGGGCGAGAGCACCCATCCCTCGCTGCGCTGGTGGCGGGGACCGGCGGGCCGCACCCCCAGCCCCAGCGTGAGCCCCCCCCCAGTACCCCTTCTTAGAGGGAAGAAAGCCGGAGAGACCCGAGGCAGGAAGAAGCAGCCTCGAACTGCCTGACCCGCTGATAATTTTTATTATCGAGATTATTATTGAAAGGGGGCGGGACCCCAGGATGCGGAGAAGGGGGCCAGAGACGCAGCTATTTCTATTAAACAGATTATTCTTGAAATAATACACGCAAGATGGCTGAAGGTGGCTGTGATGAGAGTGTTCGGGCTGGGGGGGTGGTTTCTTCCTTCCCCCCTTTTTCTTTTTTTCTTTTTTCTTTTTTGATCTGAGGATACAGCTCTGAAGCGACAGCCGCAGCGGAGACCCTGCCCGAGTGCCCACCCTCCCTTCACTTGAAAAGCTGCTGGAAGACAAACGGACCCACGGACTGAGCGACGGGCTCGGGCCCGCCCCGGACGCGTCGCTCGGGCAGCGCTGGGGGCCGCAGGCGCTCGCGGTTCTGCCGACTTCTTCCAATTCTAATCTTTTAAAAAGATTTTTTTGGAAAGGCCCGGGATGGGTGGAGCAGAGGTGGAGAGAAATCAAGACTTGGCATTTTCCTCCTTCCCTCTCTCCTAATTTGCTGGAGGTCACCAGTCCTCCCCTTGGAGGGGGAAAAGAAATCCCACCAAAGGGAGAAAAAAAAAGCGAGCTACAGGACCCCCAGCCCCATCGCGGCCGCTGGGAGCTCAAGATGGCTGGGCGCTAAGGACGCACCCGGCCCGGCTGGCTCGGTCCGGCCCTGCCGCCGCAGGCTGGCTCCGACCGCAGCCCGGAGCCTTCCAGACCCGAGCAGAGGCCGAGAAGAAAAGAAAGTGGGGGGGAGGGGTGGGGGGGCGACGGGGGGAGGGCCGGGCGGGGGGGAGGGGAGGGCCGGGAGCTGAGCCTCCTGTTCATTAGCAGTTGAGAAAAATTCCTTTCTAGTTTGATCAATCCTTGTTTTCCTCAGCGCAGGCGAGGCGCCCGCCCAGAGCGGGGAAGGGGAGTGGGGTCTCTCCGCGGCGGGGGCGCCCTGCGCTGGGCCTCCGGGGAGCGCAGAAGTAGCGACGAGGGGGTCAGGCCGGAGCACCTCCCGGGCTTCTCCTCCCTCCCTCTCTGGTTGCCTTTTTTTTTTTTTCCACTTCTCTCCCTCCCCCTTCCGTTTCTATTTGTGAAGGGAGGAGGAAGGCAGAGGCGGGCTGGTGTCTCTGGCCGGGGACTGGAATTTCATCTGAATGACTGCCCCAGCGCGCACGCAGCGCCCCGGAGTCGGCCCGCCCGCGCCCTGCAACCCGCAGCCGGCCGGCCAGCTGGGGGACGCCCGCGCCACGGCCTGGGGACCGCCGGCGCGCCTCGTTCACCGACTCCGGATCCAGCCAGCCTCGGCGCGGCCGAACTAGCTATCTGTGCCCCTCGGACCTCGGCCGGGAGCCAGGAGAGGAAGGCGCGGCTCGGACCAGCTAGGAGGGAGCCACCGTCGCCGCGGCCGCGACCAAAGGAAGAGTGCGGCTCCCCAGCTCCGTGCGCCGCCGGGCGCGCCCCGATGTCAGCTGCGGGGCCGAGCGCAGGCCGCGGGCCGCCGCTGCTCTAGCCGCGCAGACGGGGAGGCGGCCTGTTGTATGGAATTTGGACCACGGCGCTCCCCTCCAGGGCTGGTGCCCCGGCCGCGGCCCTGGCGCAGCCCGCCGCCCCCCGCTAGGCACTCGCCAGGAGGAGGAGACGCAGCCGGCGGCGCGCGCGACGCGGAGACCCAGGCTCCCTCCTCTGGGGGGCGGGCACGCGGAAGGCGCTGGTGACTGAGCGACTGGCGGGGCCGGCGGGGACCGGAGCTCCGGGCTCGGTGGGCCCCCGGCTGCACTAGACGGATCCCCAGGGTTGGGGACTTAGAGAGGTCTACCCGGGCCCACTGCCCGCAGCCGCCATGGCGGAGAATTGGAAGAACTGCTTTGAGGAAGAGCTCATCTGCCCCATCTGCCTGCACGTCTTCGTGGAACCGGTGCAGCTGCCGTGCAAACATAACTTCTGCCGGGGCTGCATTGGGGAGGCTTGGGCCAAGGACAGTGGCCTGGTGCGCTGCCCGGAGTGCAACCAGGCCTACAATCAGAAGCCGGGCCTAGAGAAGAACCTGAAGCTCACCAACATCGTGGAGAAGTTCAACGCCCTGCACGTGGAGAAGCCGCCGACCGCACTGCACTGCGTGTTCTGTCGCCGCGGCCCCCCGCTGCCGGCGCAGAAGGTCTGCCTGCGATGCGAGGCTCCCTGCTGCCAGTCCCACGTGCAGACGCACCTGCAGCAGCCCTCCACCGCCCGCGGGCACCTCCTGGTGGAGGCGGACGACGTGCGGGCCTGGAGCTGCCCGCAGCACAACGCCTACCGCCTGTACCACTGCGAGGCCGAGCAGGTGGCGGTGTGCCAGTACTGCTGCTACTACAGCGGCGCGCATCAGGGACACTCTGTGTGCGACGTGGAGATCCGGAGAAATGAGATACGGGCAAGTATACATAACGCGCGCGCGCGCGCGCGCGCACGAACACACACACACACACACACACCTGGGGACCACCCATCCCACAAGCTGACTCTTGTGACATTAGCCTAGAGGCCCTCAAACTCTTCTGTGCAAGTTTGGGGGCCAAGGGCCTGGCTGCCGATGTATTCTCGCACCTGTGCCCTTAGGGGTCCCTCTTGCAAGTCGTATATGGAATTGAAGGAAGCTGTTGGAAGTAGTTTGAGCGTAGCTTTTTCTGTTTTGAGCAGCTCCCTCCCCCCCCCCCCAGCATTGTTTCTGTAAGCTCTACGGGAAGTCACCAAGGCAGTGACCCCGGTCCTGCTTCTCCAGCTGCTGTTTATGTAATGAGTGTCCTGGTGCCGCTGCCGTGGCTGACATGATCCATGATGCTGGCATACCAATGAGGAAGTAAACAAAAGCAGCCATGTTAGTTTTAAGTGCTATTGGAAACACATTGGGGGGGGGGGGAGGCTTCCGGAGGTCGAGCAGAACTCTGGTATTTAGCTCGGAAAGGCCTCTGGCTGTCCAGAGGAGTCTCCAACTGTCAGCTTTCAGTCCGTCCCAGACGACGCTCCCCAAGCTAAGGCTCCCCTTCTCCATACTTGCATGCTGCCTGCCCCTGGCGTGAACAAACCTTAAAGTAGGTGTCGTCTTCACCCCGGGCCCTTTCCTCCCAGCCCTGCCCTCTCACACAGCCCTCCCACAGTTGGGGAGGGGAGGTGGAAGACGGAAAAAGAATCCTGTGGGTTTTAAGGTTGAGCCGCGTTGAAATCTGGTTTCAGGCAGCTGGCTCCCCTGGGCTGCCGGCTGGGTGATTACGAACCGCACCCCCCTCCCATTGTATACACCCTGCTGCAGCAGCCAATGTCAAAACCGCTTCCCCCTCTTAGGCCTCTGGGCCTGGCTAGGGAACTGGACTGGGACATACTTCCGTCCCTTTCACTGGAAGGGGGCTCCTCCCAGGTTCCTCTTGGGTCCCCTGCCTCTGGGGGGGGGGGAGGGTGTTGAGTCACACGGAAGGAAAGAGTCGGCCTAAGAATGAGCCATCTTGAAAGCTCTGGCTAAGGGGTCTTGTGGTAAGGGAGCACGGTTGAGCTTGGTAGGTGGAACTAAGAGCGAGTGTTTAGGGTGGGGGCCCCTGGAGGCCAACGAGGCTGCTGCAGGATGAGGAAGCTGGGCCTGTTCCCTTGGTGGTAGACAAGGAGGGGACGGAGCTAAATGAGTCACTGTTTAGCAATTAGAAACCATACGTACACAACCAACAAAAGGCAGAAGGGCCACACCGCAGGCTGAGGGCGGGGATAACAAAATTTGCTGTATAATTAGTTTGCAATTGCATGGGCCAGCTCTGGGGTTTTGTGCCAGGAGAGGCCTCTGGTTTCTTAAAGGAAGTGTGGGGGGTGGAGAGGTGGAGTCACTCCTCCCCACTAGTTGGAAAAGGCCAAGCAAGGCCTAGGGAAGCAGAGGAGCCCTGTGGCCCCCTCCTCACCCTACCCCCACCCCACACCCCCCTCCAGGGCGGGCATAGCCCACACTTACCCAGTGGATGGCTGCCCAATTCTCTGTCCTGGGATTGGTTGTAGAAAGTGGGTAGAGGGCAAAGAAAAAGATGTGACTGAATGGAACAGGGACGTTAAATGCTAGGGATGTCTTGGGCTGGGGAAGAAAACTTAATTATACCTGGCTTGGTATGAGGAGGGCACCCTTCAGGGGTGTGTGTGTGTGTGTGTGTGTGTGTGTGTGTGTGTGTGTGTGTGTGTGCGCGCGCGCGCGCGCGCTCGCGCGCACATTTACCCTCTGGACTGGGGAGGAAAGGGTGGCGTTTGCTTGCAGAGTGCCTCAAGGTTCCATTCCTCAGGCACCAAACTTTGTCAGCAGCTCCATGTGTCTGTCTGTGTGCATGCCTGCACACACACACACAAACACACACACACACACCTTAGTGCCTGTGGGGGCAAGCTCAGAAGCTGTGAGTTGCATTGGGCCCAGATGTGTAAATCTGTTGAGCTCAGCATCTGTGCCTGAGGCTCATCTTCCTCCAGGCTCCTCCTGTCCGTTCTCTCTGGTGCCCCAGGGCACTAGGCTTGAAAACCCTTCAGTTGCCCAGCGTCACTCGAGTGTGAGTCCGACTTATTGAATGCAGAGGTAGAGGTCCCACCCTGGGGAGGGGCTGAGTCCTGAGGAAGCTGATTAGAAAACCCTGCCCCCTCTTTAGGCTATCCAGGAGGAATGGGCTTTGCCTCAACCAGTTTTTTCTTGCTAGCTGGAGCCTTGTCAGGAAAGGCCTTTTCTAGCTCTATGGAAAAGGGCACCCGAATTTTGCAAGGGACAAGAGCAGATGCACAAATAACCATAAAATTGACCTAGGTTCTGCTCGTTGTTTCCCGGCCTGCCCCCCTCCACAGCGGGGAGGGTCCAGGTTCATTGGCTGGAAATAGTTAACACTGCTGAGTGTTTTGAGGGATGGGGGGGGTGGGGGGGTGGGGGGGGGCGGTGGCACACAACTTCAATCCCAGCACTGGGAGGGCAGATGCAGGTGGATCTCTGTGAGCTCAAGGCCAGCTAGGGCTACACAGTGAGGCCTTGTCTCAAAAATAAAACAAAACAAAAAACAAAGCAACCCCTCTACCATCACCACCGCCGCCAGCAACAACAACAAAACATCCACTGCTCAACCCTTTGTGATAGCGCCATCCCCAAATACTCACAAGCACCCACTTTTGTGTACTTGAGCCAGTGGCTTGGGTGGGGCATCAGGAAGGGTGGTACCTAAGAGTTAGGCCTGTGCAGGCCAGGACACTTCCCCACTCTGCCTTTGAGAGCACCAGGTGCCAGCCAGATGGGGCCTCAAGATCACTCAGTGGGACATACCTATACCCTTGAAATGTTTTCCCTTTGGGCTGTGGGCCCTAAGTTGAGACATCTAGGTAGGCTCAGGCCTAACAAAATCTCTTCCAGCCTCCAAGTTTCCGGGTTATCTGAGTAATGGGTGGTGATGGAAGGTGAGGATTCTTACAACCTCTCAACATGGAAAGGACCCAAGAGAAGTCATGGTCATGTGTGTAAGGGGCTTTGCAGATGTGTGTACCTGAGCTTGCATGGTTTGTGTGTTTCTGGGAGCCAGCTGGAGATGCTGGCCTCAACCCTGTGCCTTACCTCCTCCCTCCTGCGGAAAAGAGGTGTTCTCGAGGAATCCGTTATTGGGATTTGTAGTTCCTTGGAGTGAGAGGACCCCCATGCCTGTGCTCGAGGGGGAGGCCTGGGGTTACAGCCTGATGAAGGTAGCTCAGACCCACTCTTCCCTCTGCCAATAGCAGGCAGAGCAGGGAAGCTATGTGTGTGCTGGGGGGGGAGGAGAGCTGTGTGTGTGTGTGTGCTGGCGGGGTAGTGTAGTTCTTTCCTTGATCATCCTGTAAGTCCTTAGAGAAGCCCCCACCCCCAGCCCCCTTGGCCTCCTCCCTGGGTCCTAAGAGAAGCCTCAGACAGCGGGCAGGTCCTCCACCTCTACCCCCGGATCCTGCTGACAGTCAGGTCCTGTCATACACTTCCTGTTGATTACCTGCCTGCAGTTCTGGGCATGATGTGTGCACGCACGCACGCACACACGCATGCACGCGCAGGGTGTGTGTGTGTGCGTGTGTGTGTGTGTGTGTGTGTGTGTGTGTGTGTGTGTGTGTGCGCGCGCGCGCGCGCGCGCTGGTGTCTGTCTGTCTATGGTAACTGATTTTTTTTTTTTTCTCCTCACGTGAGTCTCTCCAGGAAAGGATGTGTGAATGACTGAGTTCATGAGGCACTGCTTTCATGTATGGCTGTGGAGTCAGGGACAGAAGTATGGTCAGGTGTTCATGTCTGTGAGAGAGAGTAGCTGTCAGGTGAGACAGGAGGGGATGCAGTACAGGGTGGTTGTGCCTTGCTGGTTATTCCTGCAAGTTAAATTTCCTGTACTTGATTTTGTTCAGGACTTACTAACTGCTTGCTCAGGTAATAGGTAGGCTGTGAACCTGCCAGGAGGCTTGTGACTTCTTTACCTAGGGATCTTAGGGATTCGTGTTATGGCGTTTGAGGTAAGAGAGAGCCCCAGTGGATGCTGCAGAGCTGGGGGTGTGGGGGAGAGTCTGGGTGGGCACCCCACTTGGGCCTCCTCTGCCCTGGCCTGAGCAAGCAAGCCTGGCCAGCTCATCCCTGGCTCTGGGAAAGCCTTCCTCCCTGGCCGGCCTGGCATTCAAACGCAGACAAAGGGGGGCTTTCTCTCTCGCGCCTTTGTTCTGCTGCCCCAGAGGCTGCTCTGTGCACAGCAAAAGCTAATTCTGCTCTGCAGCTGGGAAGCCCTCACGCTGCTGGCCTGTGGGGATCGCTGAGGTTCTCCTACCCCTGACTCCTGTGCCTACCGCCCCTTACCTCTGGGTTGCGGTTTCCGCTGCTTGAGAGTTCACAGGGTAGTCAGAGCAGGCATGGTGGCAAGGAAGGTGACTCTTCTGGAGGGGAGAGGAAAGTGCCTGCTTTATGGTGCCAGGTCAGATTTGATCTTGGGAGAAAGGCTCAGGTGGGGAGTAAGGACAGTCTTGGAAGCTTGGGAGGAAAGTTCCACAAGGTTCTAAGTAGAATCCTGGAGCCAGCCCTGGCATGGCCTGATCAAGGAGATGTGTTCTTTTACATCAAGGCCAGTCCCTTTTTCGTCCCCTCACCATTTTACCAGAGGGGCTGCTGGAGCCAACCCCAGCCTTGCCTGCAAACCGAGGGCCTGCCTCTTCCCTGGCCCTCAGCCCATTCTTCCCTGACCTTCCTCCTCTTCAAGGTTGATTTGAGAGTTTATTATTATTTATTAACTTTTACACAGCCCTCACTCTCCAAACCTCACCCACCTGCCTGGTCTAGTTTGGCAGCAAAATACCAACAGGGTCTAACTGGTCAGGCTCCAGAGGAATCTGAGATGGATGGCAGGGCGGAAGTTAGGCCCTGTGAGTACCTCTCTTGGTTGGTGGGCACCTTGGAGCCATGGAGGGGATGGGAGATTTTCACAGGCCCAGTAGGCCCCGCAATGCCAGAGGCCCACAGGTAAAAAGCAGTGATCAAGTCCTTGGTCCCTCCATTGCTTCTAGACTAGACATGGTTATCCCTTCCTCACATTTGATGTGGGCCACGGTCTAGGAAGCTTACAGTGGGCCAGAGGCAGTTTTGGAAGCCTCTACTCCATGTTTTGGGAAGCAAGGCCCAGCTGTGTGTTTTTCCCAAATGGGAAATGTGCTTCCTAGAGAAGGCAGCTAGAGCCTGGGCTAGAATGAGGCTGCTCATTCTGGAGTGCGGGAGGAGGGGGTGCTGTGTGCTGGTTGGTCGTGCCTTCCAAGCCTAGCTCCTTCAGCATCTTCCTGGTTGGCTGGTTGGTTGGTTGGTTGGTTTTTAGTTTTTTTTGTTGTTGTTGTTGTTTTTTAATTTTGGTTTTGAGACAGAATCTCACTATGTAGCTCTGGCTGTTCTGGAACCCACTGTGTAGAGGAGGGTGGCCTCTGCCTCTCAATGCTGGGATTAAAGATATGCGCTACCGTGCCCAGCCCATTTGATTTTTTTGGTTTGGTCGAATTGGTGTGGGTGTGATGGTGAGGCAGCAGGTGGGTATTTTCTTCCTGCCAGTCTCACAGTGCTTGAAGTAGTGCGGGGGGGGGGGGGGGGGCTAGGCAGGCGGTTTCCCAGCCTTGTCTGCCCTAAGGTTCTCACAGGTGAGTTTCCGTCCTCTTCCTGCCTTCTCTCCTCTTACAGCAGACCTGGGAGAAAAAAGCAGGGGTCTGTGAGGAGGAGGCAGAGGGGAAATCAGACCCACCTGCCTGTTGGCTACTGTTTTCACTAGGTCTTAGCTGGACCCAACCTCTCCCTGCTGAAGACGGTAGGGGACTCCTGAAGCTGGGGGTGGACAGGACCCCAGGACCCCTGAGGAGCGTGCTCCGGGAATGCCTGAGAGGAGAGAGTAGACTGAGCCACGCCAGTCCTGAGCAGGAGCTGGGGCACAGGCTGTGGTCATAAACTCCTAGAGGGCCTCAGTGGAGAAGAGGGAGGGACCCTCACTGGTGGGCTGGGTAAGAGCCTTTCTTGGCTAGGGAAGTTAGGTTGGCTGGAACTTTGTCCGTATGTCCTTTCCTTCCCCTGGGACTCAGCCTGGCCTCCCTCTCTCCTGCGCATGGCCCTGATCATCTGTGACTTGGGCAGGCTGACTGGGAGGCATGGAGTGCTGACAGCCTGAGTGGCACATGGCCTGAGCCCTGATTTGTATCTGGGGCTCCTGGTTCGAGTACCTCATGGGCAGTCAACGTGCTGTTTGAGCCCCGTGGGTTGTGTAGGAGAAGAAGGGCTCCTGTTTTCTATGAAGCTCTTTTTAAAAATGTGTTTGAGAGTTTCACCTGCCTGTATGTACATGTGTGTGCACGTGTGCTGTGTGTGTGCAGTGCCTACAGAGACCAGAAGAAGGTGCTAGAACCCCAGGAACTGAGGTTACAGATGGTTGTGAGCCACTGTTCATGCGGGAATCAAATGTGGGTCATCTCCACCCAAGCAGCTAGTTAGTACTCAGCCCTTTCCCTGTCTAAGGTCTCTGAAGATCCAGCCTTACTTTGAACCAGTGAGGATACTGGGTGCAAGCATATGTGCACGGAGGGGTCTCTGGGCCCAGGGTGCAGAGTGTGTGTGTGTGCGCACTGTGTGCACCTCTGTTTCTGCTCCCATACAAGATGTATTTGTCAGTCTGACCACTCTGGCTGGTGGCAAGGGCAAGGTTTTTTTTTTGTTTTTTGTTTTTTTGTTTTTTGTTTTTTTTGGTTTTTCGAGCCAGAGTCCCTCTGTGTTAGCCTTGGCTGTCCTGGACTCCCTTTGTAGACCAGGCTGGCCTCGAACTCACAGTGATCCGCCTGCCTCTGCCTCCCGAGTGCTGGGATTAAAGGCGGGCACCACCACGCCCGGCCTTCAAGGGCAAGTTTTATTGGGTCACTGAAGGGAAGAGTCCGCTAGGACAAAGGGGAGCCTTAACTCACTCCACTCCTGCCCTCAGCCTCTTCAGTCTTCACCTCTTGTCTAGCAGCCGCTATAGGACAGGCCTGCCTGACGCCCCTTGCTAGCCTTGGTTTCCCCACACAGGTCCTCAGGCCTTTGTGAGGCCTGACTGTGAAAGGAAGCAGAAAGCATCCACAAAGACTTTCGGTTTTGGGTTTTGAGAGCAGGGGTCACACTTCATAGCCAAGGATGACCCCAAACTGTGATCATCCCTCAGTCTCCTCAGAGCGGAAACTAAAGCTTGTACCATCTTGCCTAGCTAACACAGGTTCTTATTTTACACACACACACACACACACACACACACACACACACACACACACACCCTCCTCCTTTTTTTTCCTTTCTCCTCTTGTAATCCAGACTGGCCTTGAATTTACACTTTATGCTTTCACAGTGCATAAGAAGAGGGTTGGAATTTATAGAGAAATCAGCTCATGGTTTGTGGGTCAAATACAGAGCACCAGAATGTGAGCCGTGGTGTGGGTAAGGGGTAGAGCTTTTGCCTAGCATGTGCAAGCCCTGCGGCTCCATCCTTAGTGTGGTAAAACAACAGAAACAGTCATGGGCAGTTGCTTAGTTGGCAGGAGGCAATTCTAGGCTAGAGCTGTCACGTGACTCCCTGAGAGTGGCAACACTTTGTATCCAATAGTAGCTAAGGGTAGTTGTTGTTAAACATTGTTAAACGCTTGAAATGAGGCTGGTGCAACTGAAAACCTGAAATTGTGCCTTTTTTTTTTCCCCACTTCCTTTTTGAGACAGGGTTTCCCAATGTAGCCTTGGCTGTCCTAGGCTTTGTAGACCAGGCTGGCCTCAAACTCACAGTGATCTGCCTGCCTCTGCTTCCTGAGTGCTGGGATAAGTTTTTTGAGACAGGGTCCTTCTATGTAGCCCATGCTGGCTCCTTCAGCTTCCAAGTGCTGGGATTACAGGCAGGTGCTACCATATCTGGCTTGTTTTGTATTAATGGCAATGTAAAAAGAGGCCTCTGTTACTAAAAAACACAGCTATCAAGTAGGGCAGGATGTGACAGCCCACCACATGACCAGGATAGGAAGGGACCTGCACCAACTCAGAACAAATAGGGGTCATGGAAAGTTCCTCAGAGTTGGGCTTCAGAAAGCAGACAAAGGAGAAGGAAGCAGTGTGGCTGGCAGAAAATAACAGGAAAATTTGATGTGTCCCGGTAGCACACTCCTGGAGGTGAGAACCCTGGGATACAGAGAATCACCAAACCTTCTAAAGACATGTGGAGATCCTGGCCCAGCCAGTGACTTCCAAAGGCTGGAAGTCACTGAAAAAGATCATTCTTGAAGCTGGGCGTGGTGGCGCACACCTTTAATCCCAGCACTCGGGAGGCAGAGGCAGCTGGATCTGTGAGTTCAAGGCCAGCTTGGTCTACAAAGTGAGTCCAGGACGGCCAAGACTACACAGAGAAACCCTGTCTTGAAAAACCAAACCAAAAAAAAGAAAGAAAAAAGATCATTCTTGGTCATGCTGAAGTATTTGAAAGAAGGCTGTCATCTTGAGCAAGAGAGACCTTGTTTGGAGAGGTACATCAGTGACGGGAAAAGAGGGTTGCAGAGATAGGAAGCTAAGAGCATTTGTTGCTCTTGCAGAGGACCTGTATTTAATTTTTAGTATCACATGGTGGTTCACAACCATCCATAACTCCATATCAAGGGGATCCAACCCCTTCCCATCTCTGCCAGCATCAGACAGGTACCTGGTACACACAGATATGTGCAAGCAAAACACTCATGTACAAAGTAAGATAAATATATCTTTTTTGGGGGGGGGGGGTTTCTTTCTTTTCTTTTCTTTTCTTTTTTCCATTTTCTTTTTGGTTTTTTGAGACAGGGTTTCTCTGTGTAGCTCTGGCTGCCCTGGACTCTTTGCAGACCATGATTAAAGGCATATGCCACCATGCCCCACATTTTTTTGTGTTTGCGAGACAGGGTTTCTCTGTGTGTAGCCCTGGCTGTCCTGAAACTTGCTTTGTGAATCCAGCTGGCCTTGAGCTCACAGAGATGCACCTGTCTCTGCCAACTAAGCGCTGGGGTTAGAGATGTGCATCACATTGCCCAGCTAATTAGGTTTTGTTTTGTTTTGGTTTTGGTTTTGGTTTGTGTTTTTTGAGACAGGGTTTCTGTGTGTAGCCTTGGCTGTTGTGGACTCACTTTGTAGACCAGGCTGGCCTCGAACTCATAGAGATATGCCTGCCTCTGCCTCCTGAGTGCTGGGATTAAAGGCATGTGCACCACCACCCAGCTGATTAGTTTTTTTTTTTTTTTTTTTTTTGGTTTTTCGAGACAGGGTCTCTCTGTGTAGCCTTGGCTGTCCTGGACTCACTTTGTAGACCAGGCTAGCCTCGAACTCACAGCGATCCGCCTACCTCTGCTTCCCGAGTGCTGGGATTAAAGGCATGCGCCACCACGCCCAGCATGATGTTAATTTTTGAGAGCTTGGAAAAGCAACTTGATCTGGCAGCAGCAGATTGGTCTTGAAAACAGCAGGGTCACTCTCCTGGTCTCACTGAGGGGCTAAGGGTCATAGCCATCAAGGACTCGACTGCTGACATCAGCACTGAGCCTCAGTTAAGAAGGAAGCATGGTTACACTGCTGCAGTACAGAATAAGGCAAATGTAAGGTGCAGCCAAGGGCCTGGGTTACCTTGCAAGGTTGTTTGACCCTTTGCATCTGAGGGTGCTCAAGATGGTGCTGCGCACCCCTCCCCGAGAAATGTAGCCTGGCTTGGATAATCACAGGCCTCCTGCCACATCACCTGGTATGTGCTACTCATTGGCTAGACAACTTCAAATATATATATATATATATTTTTTTTTTTTTTTAAATTATGTATGTGTGTGTGCAAGTATTTATGAAGGGCAGAAGGGTCAGATCCCCCTGAGCCACCTGTGAGCTGCCCGACTCGGGTGCTGGGAACCAGACTCTGGGTCATTTGCAAGGGCAGTCGACATTCTTAAATTAACCACTGAGCCGTCTCTTCTGCTGCACTGGCCGCATGACTGTAGATGGACTGAGAAGCCTCCATAGGCCTCTGTGAATGAGAATCAGAATGTAGTACTTACCTCATAGATCATCACTGGCGTGATGAGATGAACCCCTCCTAGGTACAGTGAGATGATGCATGTATGGACAGCTGGCGTGATGAGATGAACCCCTCCTAGGTACACTGAGATGATGCATGTATGGACAGCTCGGGGCGGGGTAACAAGCACTTAGTGTGCAGGCCTGCTCTTAGAAAGCTCAGGGCCTCAGGAGGCAGAGGCAGGGGGATTCTTGTGTCTACAAAGTGAGTCCAGGACAGTCAAGGCTACACAGAGAAACCTTGTCTTGAAACCCCCCCTCCCCAAAAAAAAAGCAAGAAAGAAAAGAAAGAAAGCTCAGGGCTTGAATACACACTGGGAAGCCCTTGGGGTCCCGTTTCTGAAAATGGCTGGTGCTGGGGCTGCTTGAGGGCCAAGGGAGGCTGGCTGGTAGAGATTTTAGGTCATCTTGAGTCAGAGGACCTCTGGGAAGAGTCTGTTACCAAGAGGGAGGGAGATGTGATGCCTGGCTGTAAGGACGGAGCAGCACCCGACTCTGACATGGTTACTTCAACTGTCCCTGCAGAAGATGCTGATGAAGCAGCAGGAGCGGCTGGAGGAACGGGAGCAGGACATCGAGGACCAGCTGTACAAGCTTGAGTCAGACAAGCGCCTGGTGGAGGTAATGAGCCCTGAGCCCAGGGCGGGCGACGGGACCGCAGGGTCTTGCCACCTGTCAGTCACACAGTGAAGCAGCAGAGTAGGAGGAGCTCCACTGGGTTTAGGGGTGGCTGGCACAAACCTGTGCGGTGCGTGGGGGAACTGGCGGGGCACACCTTACCCTGAGAAAAGCCGGGGGCATCGGGGTCCCCAGACCTAGCATTAGACCTGGGGTCGGGGTAGTCGTGTCAGCCCGAGGTCGCTCAGCGAGCATGCGTCGTTATCTCTGAAGGAGAAAGTGAACCAGCTGAAGGAAGAGGTGCGGCTGCAGTACGAAAAGCTGCACCAGCTGCTGGATGAGGACTTGCGGCAAACGGTGGAGGTCCTGGACAAGGCGCAAGCCAAGTTCTGCAGCGAGAACGCGGCGCAGGCGCTGCACCTTGGGGAACGCATGCAGGAGGCCAAGAAGCTGCTGGGCTCCCTGCAGCTTCTCTTCGATAAGACGGAGGACGTCAGCTTCATGAAGGTAGGGCTGGGAGCCGCTCTGCACGGCTCTGCGCCGAGCCTCTTCCAACCCAGGAAACTCACCTCCACTTGCCGTTGCCTGAATGGGTTAAACTCTGTCCAACTAATCTTAGTTTTGTGATCTTGGGCAAGTCACAGAGGTTTCCTGAGCCTTGACAAACCAGTCTGCCATCCATTATTAGTCCAGATTTCTTTAAGCTGTGAAAACTAAAGGAAACAAATTTTGGCACCTCGTTTAACAGCAAATACCGGGTAGCACTGACATGGCCAGTTAATGGTTCCTCTGTGTTTCACAGAGTAAGAAAATTCAAACAGGTTGCTGTGAAGTGTCGGTGGGTTGGACTGTGGGGTCCTATTTGGATCATATATAACAAATATTATGATCTGAACTCCACCACTCCCTTCTGAAATCCAGAATGTATCCAGATTTCAAAGGCCTGTTGGACTAGGTGGTGCACACCATTAACCCCAGCACTCAAAAGGCAGAGGTAGATGGAACTCTGAGCTCCAGACCAGTCTGGTCTACACAGTGAATTCTTGGACCTCTAGCACTACAGACATAACAGAGAGACCCTGTCTCAAAAACCAAAAAGCAAAGGGCCACTGGGACTCTCTCCCGGATATAATGGCTACAAAGAAGGAACCGTGCCTGGCTGGGAATATGCTCAGATTTTACAATACCTGCCTAACACATGGGCTCGTATGACCTTCAGCACCTTCTAAGATGCCCATTGCCACACCCCTGGTAATTCTGCACGGTAAAGTAGAGGCAGGAAAGTCCAAGGTCATCTTAGTACTCAGTTCTACACCAGCCTGGGATAACCCTGTTTCAAACAGAAAACAGGAACCACGCCTCCACCGCAACATAGCAAGTGCTCAGGAAATGGGGCTGTTACGCCTTGCCACTGACTGATGGTTCTCTCTTTCCCTTGCAGAACACCAAGTCTGTGAAGATCCTAATGGACAGGTGAGCTGATAGCCCCTAGTCCTCCAGAACACATCTGAGGGAGGGCAGAGAGGGCCACGCCCACCATTGGGGAGGTAGGGCGGGGCTCACTGGTGGTGCCTCCTCACAGCACACGCCCCGTCCACTGCCCCCAGGACCCAGACCTGCACGGGCAGCAGCCTTTCTCCCCCTAAGATCGGCCACCTGAACTCCAAGCTCTTCCTGAACGAGGTGGCCAAGAAGGAGAAGCAGTTGCGGAAGATGCTAGAAGGTGAGGGTTAAAGGCCTCTGGGCAGGGGTAAATGCCACTGCCGTCTCCATGAGGCAGTACAGTTTAGCACAGGTAGACCTGTGTTCATTCACACCTGGCTTTGCCACTTCTAGCGTGGGACCTTGGGCAGGTGACATCACATTACCTCCTTGGCCTTCAGTTTCTTCAGCTGGAATATAAAAATAGTAGACATCAACCAAGATGTCACATATTTGGACCCACAGAGGTTCAAGGCCTGCACGGGAGAGGAAACCTGGGCTGTGTGGGCTGGGAGCTTCAGCCACATTTACTCCAAACTTTCCACAGGTCCCTTCAGCACGCCGGTGCCCTTCCTACAGAGCGTCCCCCTGTACCCTTGCGGTGTGAACAGCTCAGGGGCAGAAAAGCGCAAGCATTCAACCGCCTTCCCAGAGGCCAGCTTCCTGGAGACATCATCAGGCCCTGTAGGCGGCCAGTACGGGGCAGCAGGCACAGCCAGCAGCGAGGGCCAGTCTGGGCAACCCCTGGGGCCCTGCAGCTCCACACAGCACTTGGTGGCCCTGCCAGGTGGTGCCCAGTCAGTACACTCGAGTCCTGTGTTTCCCCCGTCGCAGTACCCCAATGGCTCTGCCACCCAACAGCCCATGCTTCCCCAGTATGGCGGCCGCAAGATTCTCGTCTGTTCCGTGGACAACTGTTACTGTTCTTCCGTGGCCAACCATGGTGGCCACCAGCCGTACCCCCGATCCGGCCACTTCCCCTGGACAGTGCCCTCACAGGAGTACTCACACCCACTTCCACCCACACCCTCCGTCCCTCAGTCCCTTCCTGGCCTGGCAGTCAGAGACTGGCTCGACGCTTCCCAGCAGCCCGGCCACCAGGATTTCTACAGGGTGTATGGGCAGCCGTCCACCAAACACTATGTGACCAGCTAACGCCAAGCAGGCAGTGGACGCTGGGGACCCCTCCCCCCAGCCCCGGTGGCTCGGGAGTTAGGCATCCAGAGACGTGCCCTTCTTTCTACCCTCTTCTCTCCCCCTTTCTCCATTCCTTCAGGTCTTTTCTTTTTGAATTTTGTTTTATTTAGGGCTTTGATTTTTTTTTTTTAATTTTAATTATGTATCTCCTGGATGAGGAGGTGACGGTGGGAATTGGCCTGGGCAAGGGCTGCCGGTAGCCCTGGATTGGAACAGTGTCTTAACTCGAGGCACTGAGCTCTCTGTCTTTGCTTTTTTTAAAATCCCACTCCCCCTTCACGCCTCCTGTGGCTGAAAGAAGCCTCAGGTGCCAGCTCTCCTCGCTGATCCCGGGAGATGCCCAGTGGCCGCTGGCCTGTTTCTCCTCCCCCTAGGTTTCCATCTGGGCAGCTTGATCATTGATGGAGGAAGAATAACTTAGAGATTGTGGAGGGGGTTTTGTTTTGTTTTTTTAATTTTTTTAAACCAAGAATGATTTCCTCTGCTTCCTTCTCACCATCTTCCCAGACGGAGTTGAAGGCCACGTCACCTTCAAGCCTGAGTGGAACCTTTCAAAGCCAGGAGCCCCATGTCCAGGAAAGTTGAGAAAGAAAAAAAAAAAAAGAACTTTGCCAATGATAGTGACCACAGCAAAAGCAAATAATAATAATATTAATAATAATAAAGAGAAATAAAAGAAATAATAAATAAAAACAACAGCACAGCCCTCGTTGAGGTCAGTGGAGGAGGGGCTACCCAGATTTGGGTCCTTAGCTGGATTTTGATACAACAGCTTCCTACAGTGAGCACTCTGTATGGGCCGTGGACTTCCTGTTCTTGAGACACAGGGGTTTACTCTGTAATCTGTCTAGAGCACACACACTGAAATCCAACCTTCTAATAAACATGATGGCGCAGTCCTGCCCCAGCTTTGCCTCGTCACCCCACTGGTACCCCAGGCCCAGGATCTTTAGACGTTGGTATGCACAGGGGCTCTCTTAAGGCTGCTGCCTCAGCTCTCCCTGCCTTGATTCTGCCCTCCTGGGTCTAGGCAAGTCCAGACCTGTGAGCATCAGTTCCTCAGACACCAACTCTGTCTGGTCTTCACCTTGGGTTCCTTGAGCTGTGCTTTGCTCAAGGCCTCCCAGGCCCAGCCTCATGTTACACAGGCCCCTGGCATCTCTCTGAGATCCTACAGGTGTGCTTCTAGCCAAGATTGGTGAAAGAGGAACACCTTTGAGTCTTGCAAATGTTACCTGCCTCTTAGCTGTAAATACTGCTTATGTTCTGTATGCCAGGCACTGTACAGGGCTATAAGCTCAGAGACTAAACAGTCCCTGTTCCAGAGGAAGGGGCCGCTGGGCTCCAGGGGGGTAATATGGGGGGGGGGGGCTCGCAGAGCTATGAAAACATAGGAGTTTGCATTCC
The DNA here is from genome assembly GCF_964271855.1 of Acomys minous. NCBI lineage: Eukaryota > Metazoa > Chordata > Mammalia > Rodentia > Muridae > Acomys > Acomys minous. The sequence continues at coordinate 14,334,325 of NC_140484.1, read as the reverse complement.
TCTAGCTGGTGATCACAGACTCCAGTATTTGAGGAGAGCTGGGACACAGCAAGGCCTCCTGGGAGGGCCTCATCTTCGCTTTTGAGGCTTGCCATCCTGGCCGGAACCAGAGATTCCTGTAAGTCATCTTGAGTGCTGGGATTTGCTGGTTGACTCACTTCTGAAAGGTTCTCAGCTCAGTTGCCTGGTTGGTTGGAAGGTTGCCTTTTAAGAGGGTCTCTGTAGCCCTGGCTGTCTTGGAACTCCTCTGTAGAGCAGGCTGGCCTTGAACTCGGAGATCTGTCTCTGGAGTGCTGGGATTTGCTGTGTGTGCCACCAGACCAGCTCAGATGCCTGTTTTGCATGCGTCCCTTAAAGTGAACCTGCACCTTTTTTCCAGACTAGAAGGAGACAGACCTTTACTGGTACCTAGTTCTCTCTCCTTCTCTCTCTCTGTCTCTGTCTCTCTCTGTCTCTCTGTCTCTCTCTCTCTCTCTCTCTCTCTCTCCACACCCCCCCCCCCATCTGTAGGATCAGGAAGCCTGGTATAGGGTAGGTAGGGAGCTATAATGTAACCCCCGTGTGAGCTGCCTCGGTGACCCCTAGTCACTCCACCTCTTAGAAAACAGAAGGGCCAGGTGGCAAGAAAGGGTAGGGTCATTATTACCCTTAGCCTGGTGGGCTGTTCAAGACTGGGGGAGTTTAGAAGCTTGCCTCATAGCTTCCCTCTCCCTAAACTGGCTAGAAGCCAGAGCTAAGAGCAGTTATGACAACAAGTCACCCAGGTTCCTATGGGGCTGAAGGGAGGGGACAGACCTCTGAGACAGGCGGGTACTGGTGGGCAGATAAACACTTTACAATATCTGCTCCTATTTCTCTGTTGCTCTAGCTTGTCAAGAGGTCTGGTGTATCCTCCATGCCAAAATGCAAAGCTGCCTAATTTCCCCACTTGGCCCAGTTTTGGCTAAAGGGAGGGGCCCTTTCCCCAGGTGCACTAACCAGATTGAGATGTGGAGGGGACCCCACCCCCCTTATAAGCCCACCCCAACAATCAGCTACACAGCTGTAGGCCCACAGCCTGTTTGGGCAGCCAGAGAAGCAGGGAAAAACTCCATCCAGCTGTCCCTAGCTACCCAGCTGTCCTGGCTTTGTAGAAGCAGCTGTCACCCACCCCCTAGCAGAGTGAAGGGCAGGAGGGGACCCAGAAAGGGCTTAAGCACCACCAACCCACCTCACCCTGCCACTGCCCCCCCCCCCACACACACCCACACACACTCACAGGTCTGCTCAGGAAACAGGAACCTTTCCTACAGTTACTTGGGAGGAGCAGGCTGGGGGCTCTGGTCCCACAGGTGCACTGCCCTCCAGATGGGCCCATGTGCCCCTCAGCTCTTTTCAGAGGCCACCATCCCTCCCCTTTCCGGGAAGGGCTGGGAGGTGACGGCCTTTCCTCCACCACCCCACAGGCGGGGGTGGGGGTGGGGGTGGCTCCTGTGGCCCAGATGTGCAGAACCTGAGAGGAGGCCGCTGGGTGGGGGAGGGGGCGGTGGGGGGGGTGTTTCCTCCACAACCCTGGCTTGTCGGGCTCTTTCATGTCACAGCCCTCCCCCCACCCAGCCAAGAGTCAACAGCTGGGCAGGCTCCCGCCCCCTCTTGCAGCCTCTCCCAGCTGTCTTTGGGGTGGGGCTGGGCAGCTGGAGAACAGCTGCAGGGTAGGGGCGGGGGAGGCGGGGAGAACGAGCAACTGCCGGAAGGATCTCCTCGCCTAGGAAGAGATACACTGAGGGCAAGGTCTGGGGACATTTGGCTCCTCTGCTCCTTGTCTCTGGGCATTTGATCTCCAGACCCTAGATTTAAAAAAAAACAAAAACCTCTCCCAGTCTCAAATGACACGTAGGAGGCCAGGGCACCCCTGGAGACCCAGTCATTCTAACTCCCCTTCTGAATTCCTCCCAAGCCCAGTTCACACCCTCTCACTCAGAGCAGAGTCATCAAACCGGATCTCAGTCCCCTTCTACCAGTGAGGCTGGTAGAGCATTGGTTAGCAACTGCAGGGGGGACACCTAGCCTCTGGGAGATTCCCTACCTGACCTCTGCACCCGTTAAGGGGAGGGTGCCATTGACACGCTCTCCTTTATTACTAAAACTTACTGGAAATGCAGAGCTGCAAGAAGGTGGAGTTCCTTTGCCCAGGGACTCTTGCCTAGACTGTCCTGAGGAGGCTGTCCCTGCATTCTTAGCTGGCTTAGTGGAGCTTGCCAGGCACAGGCCTTCAGTCCCAGCAGGGGGAAGGCATAAGCAGGCAGATCGCTGAGTTCGAGGCCAGCCTGGTCTACAGAGCCAGTTCCAAGATAGTTTGTTGAGAAACTGTCTCAATAAGCAAAAAGAAAGAAAGAGAAGGGCCAGCTGGGCATGGTGGCGCACACCTTTAATCCCAGCACTCAGGAGGCAGAGGTAGGTGGATCTCTGTGAGTTTGAGGCTAACCTGGTCTACAAAGGGAGTCCAGGACAGGCAAGGCTACACAGAGAAACCCTGTCTCAAAAAAACAAAAGAATGGTGCATGCCTTTAATCCCAACATTCGGGAGGTAGAGGCAGGTGGATTGATATGAGTTCAAGGCCAGGTGTGCGCCACCACTGCCCGACAACTCACTGCATAAACCAGACTGGTCTCAAATGTATGATGGATCTTCCAACCTCTGCTCCCAAGTGCTGGAGCTAGCATCGCTGGTGTATGTCACCACTCTGTTTCTTTTTTGTACAGGCTCTCACTCTGTACAATCTAGGCTGCCCTTACATTTATAGTTCCTCTCACTGCAGCTTGCCAAATGCGGACAGGAGAGGTATTCGTGACCTCACAGGGTTGGCACTTAGCTCCTTTAAGTTAAGAAGGCAAGCTGTCCCTGACTTCTGCTTGGCAGAAGTGCCAAGGTGGGGGGTCTGAGGGCTTGAATTTAGTCTTTTTTTGGTTGGTTGGTTGGTTGGTTGGTTGGTTAGTTGGTTGGTTTTTCTTTTTTCTTTTTTTTTTTGGTTTTTTGAGACAGGGTTTCTCTGTGTAACCTTGGCTGTCCTGGACTCACTTTGTAGACCAGGCTGGCCTTGAACTCGCAGAGATCCACCTGCCTCTGCCTCCCAAGTGCTGGGATTAAAGGCGTGCGCCACCACCATTGAATTTAGTCTTTTTTTTTTTTTAAGATTTATTTATTATTATGTATACAGTGTTCTGTCTGCATGTACACCTGTACACCTGAAGAGGGCATTAGACCACATTATAAATGCTCATGAACCACTATGTGGTTGCTGGGAATTGAACTCAGGACCTTTGGAAGAACAGGCAGCTCTCTTAACCACTGAGCCATCTCTCCAGCCCCGAACTTAGTCTTTTTAAAGAGCTATCACTCTAGAGTTTTCTTTGGAGGCAAGGGGAAGTGGGAAACAGATCAGGACCTGGCGTAGAGGCAATTAGCAATGAAAAGCGAGAATGGATGAATCAAACCAGAAAAGGTTGGCCAAGGTAACACTCATCTTTTGCTTGCGCTTTTTTCTCCCCTTTCAAACTGCACCCAAAAGTCTCTCCCTCCTTCAGGACAGGATGTATTCCACCGTGCAAGAGCGCTAACCACTTATGATCATGGCAGCATGTATTCCAGTAGCCTTGGAGGAGCTCACCTTGGCAGACAGCTGGCAGCCCCAAGACGTCCCTTCCACAATGGAAGTAGAGATCTGGTGACTAACCTTGTGGGTATCATAGTGCGAGTGCTGGGACACCCACCATTGAGAGCCCAGGGCTGCTTTTGGCCAGGCCGTGGCCTTACCCCAGAGTTCTGCACTGAGGGTCTTTGCCTATTTCCTCCACAGAAGACCAGTGTTCTTTAATTGCTATGTGCTTAATTTCTCTCAACTGCAACAAACTGAGATATTTATGACTTCTTCTTGCATTAGATCTTCAGTAATTGGATCTTTCTTGAAAGGGGACCCATCTGCTTTGTGCCCTGTGTTACTTTTCATTACTTACATTAAGGCAATACAGGGGTAAGATGTAGGGCCACTTATAGGATGGAGGTGAGGGGTGACATAGGCACCATCTCCAATTGCAGGTAAGGGCTAGAATGGGGGAAGGGTTTCTAAGAATTTAGTGTTAAAAGTGATGTGGGTTTCTGGTCTATCTAGAAAAAAAAATGGCAGGGAGTGTTTGACATACAGATGTCCTGTTTGTCAATTGGATGTTGGTATCAAACACTGTCCATATGTGTCTCCGCTGCAGGGCACCAAACAGAAGTAGGCATGGATGCAAATGGACAGCTTGTAGCCTAATGGGGTTTACCAGTTAGCCATCCCTGCCAGTAGGTCCCTAGTCTCTAACCATTAAACCATATACTTAGAATCAGTCTTCCAACAGATCCACATGATTCTATAGCCCAGTGACTTTGGACTTCAGACCCTTCTGTGTAGCACCAAAGTTTCATTTCCTCTGTGTAGCCCTGCCAGCCCCATTTCCACAGGAGAGTGACGGGGGAGTAAGGAGATGGTACCTGTGAAGTGCCAGATCCGGTATGGCCTAGTCAGCTTCCAGGCACTGGAAACAATCACAGGTTGTGTACCTTTGGGCTGGCCGTACTCCCACGTATGCTGACTTCCTTGGCATTCTAATTGTGATGCACAGGGCTACAGAGATGGCTCAGAGGCTAAGAGCATGTAGTGTCTCTACCTCTAGCTCCAGGCCGGAGCCTCTGCACATGCTTGGACATAATTTTAAAGAATGAAAAAGAAAAGCCGGGCGATGGCAGCTCACTCCTTTAATCCCAGCATTTGGGAGGCAGAGGCGGGCAGATCTCTGTAAGTTTGAGGCCAGCCTGGTCTACAAAGTAAGTTCTAGGACAGCCAGGTTGACACAGAGAAACCCTGTCTCCAAAACTCCAAAAACGAGAGAGAGAGAGAGAGAGAGAGAGAGAGAGAGAGAGTATGAGAATCTAAGTGTGGTTTACATGTCAGGGCACAGGCTGCAGGGTTTACATTTCCAACTAGGATATGACTCCCTGTAGAAACAGGCGATATTAGTCATCTGTGATGTTCAGAGTCCAGCACTGTGCCTTTTCATTCACTTATTCAGTCAGTCAGTCAGTCCGTCAGTCCGTCAGTCCGTCAGTCAGTCAGTCATGCAGCAAATATCCACTAAGATCCTTTTGGTGTTGGGCATCTTTCCAGTGTCAGAACAAAGTCATGGAGCATGGACTCTGGCTGTCTTAGAGTTGATAGACTAACGAGGAAAAGGGTGAACAACAAACAAATGACCCTGGGGCTGGAGAGATGGCTCAGAGGTTAAGAGCATTGGCTGCTCTTCCAGACGTTCTGAGTTCAATTCCCAGCAACTACTTGGTGACTCACAACCATCTATAATGAGATCTGGTGCCCTCTTTTGGTGTGCAAGTGTACATGTAGGCAAAACACTGTATATCTAAATAAACAAATCAGTCGGGTGTCGTGGCACATGCCTTTAATCCCAGCACTTGGGAGACAGAGGCAGGCAGATGGCTGTGAGTTCGAGGCCAACCTAGTCTACAAAGGGAGTCCAGGACAGCCAAGACTACACAGAGAAACCCTGTCTCAAAAAAAAAAAAAAAAAAAAAAAAAAGAGAGAAAAAAAAACAAATAAACAAATCTTTAAAAATAAATAAATAAAATTAACAAATGACCTTGGGTTAGTGACAAATACCACAAAGGAAAACAAAAGCGAGTTGGGGGATAGAGAAAGAGCAGGGTCTGGAAGGTTCTTATATAGAGAGGTGGGTAGTGAGGCTTTACCACCGTGAGGGTAAGTACAGAGCAGAAAACTTCCAAGAATACTGTGTGGTGGTGGCACACACCAGCACTTGGGAGGCAGAGGCAGGCAGATCTCTGAGTTTCAGGCCAGCCTGGTCTACAAAGCAAGTCTAGGACAGTCAAGACTAAACAGAGAAACTCTGTCTCAGAAAAACAAACAAACAAACAAACAAACAAACAAAAGTATATGAGTGGGCAATAGCAGTGCAGGCACAAGAAACGAGCACCACACTTTCAGGCAGAGTCAGGGGTGACTGTGGTTGGAAAGAGGGAGGGAGCAACAGGGTAGTGGGTGATGAGGTCATCAAGCAGTGAGGGAACAGGGCCAGGACACTGTAAGAGCTTTGCTTCTGCTCATGAGATACTTGCTCAATGAGTAAAGACCCGGAAGCCAAGTTCCCACCTAGGCCAGTGCAGCCCTCACCTCCTAAGCAGGTGACTGGTCATCATGTCCCAAAGGAGAGGTAAGAGAGGCACAAAGGAGAAGTCCGACCTTAGAGCGGGTATGGGAGTTCTAGTGTGTGTATGATGGGGGTTGGGGAGGCGGGAGAGCTCATTTAGAATGTAGGGTCTGTGTGAAGTCCATAGTCAAAAGTCTATAGAAGAATAAGTGATAAAAGATTTGTATGTGCCTGGAAGTCCAACACGTGCAATATTGATACAGGAGGGTTAGGGGACTGAAGCCAGCCTGGGCTAGATAGGGAGACTCCAACTCAAAAACAAATAAATAAATAAAGGAAAGGAAAAAAGAGAGCTGGGTGTGGCAGCACACACCTTTAACCCCAGCACTTGGGAGGCAGAGGCAGGAGGATCTCTGTGAGTTTGAAGCCAGACTAGTCTACAAAAAGAGCCCAGGACAGCCAGGGAAACCCTGTTTTGAAAAATAAAACAAAACCGAAACAAAAGAAAGGAAAAAGAAACATAAACGTTTGTTTTGAGAGTCCTAGCAAGACCTAGAAAGTCGGCTTCTTCTGAGCAGGGGACTGCCTTTCCAGACAATAGCTCTGACCTCCACGAGGGGGGTGGGGGGAGGGCAGCAGGAGTGACTGTGGCCAGTGGGAAGGCAGAAGGAAGCAAGCACAAGGCACTGTATGAGCGGGCTCAGAAAGGACCAGGGTCAAGAGTGGAAGCCTGGATCAGGCTTTCTTTTCCTTGCTTGCTAACCCTGGGCCCAGAGTCAGCAGAAAATCTCCGCTCTGGGGAGGAGGCAGCACAGAGCCAGAAGCTGCTGAGGGAGCAGGGTAGCAAGATGCCATTGTGTGCCTGCAATCAAGGAGCTTCAGAGGAAATCAAAAGCACCAACTGGGGAAATGATGTGCGTATACTGTCTTTCACTTGCTCTCAAACACACACACACACACACACACACACACACACACACACACTTCTGCCTCTAAATGGGTCAAGTGAAGGTTGTGGGTGTGGGTTGGAGAGGGAAGGCTAGGAAGTGGGGAGGGGCGGTGTGCGGGCGGAGCAGCCTGGGCCCTGGTGCCCACTCACTCTCCTGGCATAGGAGATGGCAGCAGCTGCGGGGTGGGGTGGGACGTGAGGATAAATATACACCTCCCCATACATATGGATAATGCACACAGCTGCCCTGCCTGCTTAGTGTTCATTAGGACCAACTGTTTCAGAAGCAGTTTGGGCAGGCGGGAGGGTGTCGTGCCCATTCACAGACTCGGGGCAGGGGGGCTGCCTGCAGCTGTGCAGGCACCGCCTCCTGCCTGGATCAGCATCCCAGCCATCGAATGAATGCTCCTTCCTCCCACTTTTTCCCTTTGCCCAACTCAGTGCTCTGCTAGTTCTTGGAGGTCTCCAAGTGGGAAAGGGGCCCACGAGTGAGTCAGGATGAAACCCAGGCTGCCACTGTGGGAGCGCAGCACATTGAGACGACGGAAGAGTTAGGCTGGATTAAGTCTTTTGGCATCGGGATGGGCTACTGGTGACAACCAAGGATGACCCTCTCCTTTCCAAAAGCCTTCTGTGGCAGGGAAACTGCACTAGCCCCGTCTGCTGGGAGCTTAAGGGAAGTCCCGTCAGTACTGGAAAGCCCCAGCTCTGCCCCGCTCTGTGTATGGGGGCTGGCGGGCATCCGGGCATGCCGGATTCTGACCTTTTGGCAGAAGTAAGGCTGGAGGAGGGAGGTGGGGAGGGAAGGAGGGAGGGAGGGAGGGAGGCTGGTGGGCTCCCACCCTGAAGAGTGTATGGAGGTGGGACTGAAAAACAGGAGGATCTAATGACATACATGGGACCATGACTAAGGATGAATATGCAGTTTGTGCCCTACACAGGGCTCCCTGAAAGGCCTGTGGATGCCTCGCGTGTGCGCTAGCTAGTGTGAAATCAAGGCGAGGACATGTGACAGGCCTCTTAGGCTTTAGTTTTCTTTTTCTTTCTTTCTTTCCTTTCTTTTTCTTTTTCTTTTTTTTTCTTTTTTTTCTTTTTTTTCTTTTTTTTTTTTTGGTTTTTCAAGACAGGGTTTCTCTGTGTAGCCCTGGCTGTCCTGGCCTCGCTTTGTAGACCAGGCTGGCCTGGAGATCCGCCTGCCTCTGCCTCCTGAGTGCTGGGATTAAAGGCGTGTGCCACCATGTCCGGCTTTTTTTTGTTTGTTTGTTTGGTTGGTTGGTTTGGTTTGGTTTTTTGAGACAGAGTTTCTCTGTGTAGCTTTGACTGTCCTGGACTCACTTTGTAGACCAGGTTAGCCTCGAATTCATAGAGATCCTCCTGCCTCTGCCTCCCAAGTGCTGAGAGTAAAGTAAGTTTTCAAGAAGCTCAGTAGGCGGACCCTGTGGGTGTTTGGTGGAGGGGGTGATCTGTCCTGCAGTTGCCCTCTGTTTCCCCTCCCTTCAGAATGGAATCTGGGGCTGATGTTCCAAAGACCTAGATCAAAGTTGCCAATCTTTGATCCAGAATAGAGGCAACAGATTTAGCCGAGAACTCACTCACAGCTGACCCCAGCTGCTTGCCTCATTTTGGTTTAGTTTTGGTTTTTTGAGACAGGATCTCTCTGTGTTGCCTTGGCTGTCCTGGGCTCACATTGTAGACCAGGCTGGCCTCAAACTCACAGAGCTCCACCTGCCTCTGCCTCCCTGAATGCTGGGATTAAAGGCATGTGCCACTAATGCCCAACCACTTTATTTTGTTTTAAGGGTGGGGCTGGGTCCTCTTTGCTGCCTGTGCAGGTGGCCTCAAAAGCAGCAGGCAGATCAGGGCGTGGTGGCACACTTTAATCCCAACACTCGGGAGAGGCAGAGGCAGGTGGATCGCTGTGAGTTCAAGGCCAGCCTGGTCTACAAAGTGACTCCAGGAGAGCCAACGCTACACAGAGAAACCCTGTCGGGGGGGGGGGGGGAGCACAACAGGCAGAGAAGGTCCAAAGGCAGTGAGTGAGGTCGCCTCTGGCTCACCTTGCTGTGCTGTGCCTTGGAGCCTGGCTTCCAGTTGCTCCGAGCCACTGGTGGTCCTAAGGGAGAGAGAAGGACTTCCAAGCCAGGAGTCAGCAGGTATCTAAGCTACATGTGCCTCCTGTGTGCTTCACTCTCCTCATCTGCGATACACGGTGATGGCTGCGCCAAGTGCTAGAAGAGGCAGCAGTCTGGTCTCCAGCCCCCAGCTTCGGGTACCCCAGCCAAGACTTCTGCTCACTCCTGCACCCCGTTTGCTCTTTGCCATTCTGTCATTAATATTTAATTTCTTTAGCAAGGGCTTTTTGTCTCTGGAGCACTGCTCTTCACACTAAGAAACTGTTCCATATTCCTTTGTGTAGAAGATTCCTGTGTTCTTTCTTTCAAAACCATTTTTTTTTAAAAATTACTGTTGATTTTACATGTATTGATGTTTTGCCTGTATCTATGTCTGTGCACCACGTGCACCTGCGTGCTCTGTAAGAACAGCCGGCGCTCTTAACCACTGAGCCAGCTCTCCAGCCCCCTTTCTTCTAAGATCACAGCTTTGGAAATCAAAAAGGAGCCAAGTTAGCCCCAGCACAGAGGCAGGAGAGTCTACCTAAATTCAAGGCCAGGCTGGGCGTGGTGGCACAGGCCTTTAATCCCAGCACTCAGGAGGCAGAGGCAGGTGGATTCCCTGTGAGTTCAAGGCCAGCCTGGTCTACAAAGTTGTCCAGGACAACCAAGGTAACACAGAAAAACCCTGTATCCACAAAAAAAAAAAAAAAAGGAAAAGAAAAAAAAAAGTTCGAGGTCATTCTGATATAAATAGTGGTTCAGGTCATCCAGGACAACATAGAAAGAACCTGTCTTAAAAAAAAAAAATCTTTGGGGCTGGGCGTGGTGGCACACGCCTTTAATCCCAGCACTCGGGAGGCAGAGGCAGGCGGATCGCTGTGAGTTCAAGGCCAGCCTGGTCTACAAAGGGAGTCCAGGACAGCCAAGACTACACAGAGAAACCCTGTCTCAAAAAACCAAAAAAAAAAAAAAAAAAAATCTTTGGTGGCACATGCCTTTAATCCCACATTCAGGAGGCAGAAGCAGGCAGATTGATGTGAGTTTGAGGCCAACCTGGTCTACAAAGCGAGTCCAGGACAGCCAAGGCCACACAGAGAGACCCTGTCTTGAAAAATGAAAAAATAAAAAAATAAAAAAATTTTTAAAAAAAGGATTTTGGGACTCATTAGTCCAACATGCCTAGGTTCAAATTTTGCCTCTATGTCCTTCTTCTTGTGAGATCTTGGAGAAGTAACTCACAATCTCCAGTTAATAGTGTCCTTGCAAGGGTTAAGTAAGATTAATACATGAGGTGTTTCTGGGGCAAGCAAGTACCACCTTAACCATTTTCTTCTCAGCTGACCCTGATACATGGAGGTCTGGATGCAGACTGTACCACCACATGTCCATGTCCGTGGTTGATTCTCATCTCTCTCCCTCTCCCTCTCTCTCTGTCTCTCTCTGTCTCTCTCTCTCTCTCTCTCTCTCTCTCTCTCTCACACACACACACACACACAGTCAGGCATGGGCACAGGCCTGATGCACTTACTCTTGTGCCCGCACACACACTGCACACATATCCGTATCCACCAAGTGCTGGACCAGCAGATGCTCTACAGGGAACAAGAGCCCTTTCCCTCCTCCCTGGCCTGCTGGTGACGGCTGGCTGCAGCTTCTCTGTGTTCTGCAGTGTTGGAAAAAGAAATTACAGAACAGATTGCAATTAAGGGGGATGGGGGGGGCACAGAGGCCCTAAAAATGCAGCTTGACTGAGCGCTAAACTGTGTTTTTGCCTAGAGCCAATCAGGAGGCTCTGTTGAGAGTCTGTTCCCACTTACAAATCTAATTGCAGGAGATGTGGCTGGGGTGGCCCTGGGAGCCTCAGAGAGTAGGGTCTGCCAGCCCTCAGGGAAGGCTGCTGGCTTGTTGCTTTGAAAGTCACAGCCACTCAGGAGTAAAGGCGGAGGTCCTGGGTGCCTGGGAAAGTCTGCCTTTTTTTTTTTTTTTTTGGTAATAGAGATTTCACATCTATCACACACTGTGCACCTGTGTGTGATGATCCTCCTGGTGACTATTTCCCTATTTTACACACAAGAAACTGAGGCACAAAGTGACTACTATCTGCACAATTGGTTCTTTCCTCTAACTTTACGTGGGTCCTGGGCATGGACTCAGGCTGCCTGCCTTGAGATGGTGATTAGATCTACCTGCTGAGCCAGTATTGTCTTTTCTTTTTATGATTTTTCTGTTTTGTTTTTGAGGCACAGTAACACAGGCTGACCATGAACGCACAGAGATCTCCTTGCTTCTGCCTCTCAAATGTTGGGATTACAAGCATGAGCCACCACAGCCTGCCCTTTTGTGCACTTTTGGAAACAGGGTCTTGCTAGGTAGCCTAGGCTGAGCTTGAACCTGTCAGCTTCTGAGCGCTGGGATTACAGGCTTGTGCCACCCTGCCTGGCTGAGGATACAAACTCATTGCCCTTTGCTGTCCTTTTATTAGTCCTTGGTAGGAACGTCAGGCTTACCAAAAGAAAAAAACAAAGCCAGGCGCGGTGGCATGAGCACTCACTCAGGAGGGAGAGGCAGAAGGATTGCTTGTGAGTTCGAGGCCAGCCTGGTCTACAAATCGAGTCCAGGACAGCCAAGGCTACACAGAGAAACCCTGTCTCAAAAAGCCAAAAAAAAAAAAAACCAAAACAAAAAACAAAACAAAAAAAAAAAAAACCAACAAAATAAAATGGAATGGTAGTTAAATTTTAATTTCTGCTAAACTATGTTTTCCTGAGAATTACAACCAGGTCCCAAATATTGCATGGAGTATATCTGAATTAAAAACTAGTCTCCATCTGAAATTCAAGCTGAACTGAATGTTCTGTAAGGCATCTGGCACCTTGTACCTTTTCGATCCTCTGGTCTCTGGCTCCGCTCTCCTGCCACAGGCTCACCCTGTAGGTGCCTGGTCCTTTGGGATAGGAAGGATTCTTGGCTTAGGTTGACACACGAGTGGACAAGATCTTTGGCTCCAGAACAAAGACCCCTGGCAACTACCATGTGACTTTTCACCAGTGTCCCCACCCACCACACTTCCGAGGTTTTTTTTTTCCCCCGAGACAGAGTTTCTCTGTGTAGCCTTGGCTGCCCTGGACTTGCTTCAAACTTACAGTGATCCACCTGCCTCTGCCTCCCGAGTGCTGTCTTCTGAGGTTTTGAAATGGGGTTTCCAGGAGGAGAGGTGGCCTTGGCTGCCCTGGAGAACTGAGCTTCTTCACTGCACCTTCCCAAGGTGGAGCATTTTCACTCAGAGGCTTCCAGTAAGAGGACTGCTGCAGTAGTGGGGCCACAGCTGACTTCAAGTGTCCCTGGGAGCCCTAACATTCTTGATGTCTCCCCCCCTTTTTGTTGTCCATGGGGCAGAACCTACGCAAAGGAAGGAAAGAAAACTGCAATTGCGCTTCTGGGTGAGAGAGCTTGCAGCCCTGGGGACCGGGAGTCCAGAGCGACCTGCAGTGCTATCCGAGGGGATGCTGGTGCAGAGGGGCAGAGGGCCATGAAAAGGCAGCTACTGAACATGCAGGAGTCAGGGCTGGAACTGCTGGGAAGTGGGCTGTTCTGCTGGGGTTTTTTTTTTGTCCTTCAGAGACAGTGGGGTGGGGGGTGGGGGGGAGGGTGTGAGGCAGCATGGCCCAGGTTTCAGGCTCCACCAATCCTTAATGGTGCTGTGATCCTGGCAAATTGCTTAACTGAGGCAAACGTCTCTGTTTCTTTAACTGCAAAGTGGGGCTAATGCTGCCTAGTTATGCAGGAGGCACACAGGGCTGGAGCCAGGGCTGCTGCAACTGTGGTGGTGGTGGTGGAGGAGTTGGCGGTCACATTACCTGGTGGTGGTGTTCCTGTATCTTTCTGAAAATGGCGCTCCCCTGAGGAAAGCTAAACCTCCAAAAGGTCAAAGCCACTGGGCCCTCTTGGAGATTCAGCAAAGAACACAATCTACTCAGACTGCCGTCATTGCAGCTACATTTTATTTGTCGCATTTTTGACAGACGTCTAAATTATACATTGAGCTTTCCACATGACCAAACACCACGTCCCTTCCTTTGATTATCACTTTCAAAAGGGACTATAAAAAAAAAGAACCTTTCGATGGATCACACTGAACCCTGAAACCACATGGAGAGCAGAGCTAAAAATAAAGGAAGAAGTGTCCCGAGGAGGAGAGAGAGGAGAAATCAAAGCCCTACTGTAGATGGAAGTGGAGACATGGGTCCTGGTGAGGGTGACAGTGTCACCCTCCAGGCCAGGCCGGATAAGGAGCGGCCAAAGAGTGAGGGTAGAGCACGGAGTGGCATAAAAATAGCCACCGCTTTAGTCCAGAGGGGAAGAAAGAAATGGCCGAAAGCAGGGGACAGAGGAGGGAGGCAGAGGGCTGCGCTCAGAGCGTCCTGCAGCATCTCAGGCTGTGGACTTTTTCTACCGGGCAGAGCTAACCGCTAGCATAATCGCTGACTTTCAGCTGTGCACCGACATGTTCCCCCAGCTCAGCCCACATCAATGACACCCTTGTTTCCATAGTAACCAAGGGAGAGCGAAGGGGAAAGGGTGTACTGCACTGGGCTCAGGGAATCCAGCCAAAAGCAGCCACACAGGGAGGGTAGGAGGAGGGCTCAGTTTTTCCCACAACTGCTTTGAGTACACACTGTGGACTCTGCCTGCCCTCTGGCCTCAGCCCTCGCCCCCTGCACAATTCAGATGCAATGGTGCGCAGAGCAAAAGTCTTACCAGGGCTCGCTGGGAAAGGGGGGGGGGCATGGGCGGGTCATCCCTTTTCTAGCTTCAGACTCTGTTCTCTGGCCATGGCCACAGGGGGCAGGGGTGGCACGACGAGAGAGGAAATGGGACTTTACAAGCACTTTGTTTTTACAAATGGGAGCTTTCAAACTCTGCATTTTTCAGGCTCCTCTCATCTAGCCCAGGAGCCCCCCCCCCCCAGGGTTCAACAGGCTCACAGGGAAGATAAAAGCCGGTGACAACCACAGTTGTCTCTGGTGTCTCCAGCCGAAAAGCAAACGTGGACATTTACAGAGACTGCATGAGGGCAGGGCAAGTGGCTCTGCCTACTGGCTGGGGCCTGGGGAAGCTTCTTCAGAACGCTTGCTCCCTTTACTTGGTGGTAAGAGACCAAAAATATCCTTCAGCTCCTGCTCTTCCCGAGTCCCCTGCTGCAGCATTCCAAAGCTGGACCTCAAAGCAGCCTTCCGGCCCTTCAGATAACATGCCTGTGCACTATTTGGAAGGAGAAGCAAGTCTCAAGGGCCAAAGCTACATATGCTGGCTGGAGAAGAGGCATTTTTGATTCCTTATAGCTCTGTTTACCACCCTTCAAAGCTAGAGGAATCTGGGTGAGCTTGACACATCAACGGAAGAGATGGCAGTTCCCAGTGGCCGAGCAAGCTGGTTAAGCCCTCACCTTCTTTTGTCTTGCAAGTCCCTACAGGCCTTTCCACTGCAACCCCAGCCACCTCTCCCCAGGCTTTTTAATGGTTTTCATGCCCAGCCACCTTTCAGACTGTCCAAGCCTCTTCCTCTCCAGAGTCCAAATAAGCTGGGTACCATGGAGCAGGGGCTTCCGCCGCACTTCCTGTTTGCTCACACACCATGGCGGGCTTGGAAAGGGCCGCCTCCCAGGATGAGAAGGCAGCTGGCTTCCTTGGACCCACCAGGCATTGGACAGTCTCTTATTTATTCTCTGAAAAGCCCTGAGCTCATGCCCAGAACAGAGTGTAATCCAGGAGCAGGCAATGCTCTGGCCGCTTTCGGGGGTTTAAGGCTGGGATTTCTGAGGGCTCCGGGAGCATGCTCCTTTCAGTATGGGGGGAGGGGGAGGGTGTCTGCCCTGCCTCCCTATCCATGAACAACACATTTTGCTGGAGAGAGGTAGGGGAGCCCAGCATGGGGTGAGTGGCTCCCTGGGCACAACCCTCGCGATCACACCCCATGTTCGCCCGCCTGCCCGACAGCAGATGCTTCCCCACCACCTAGTTGCCAGCACTGTAAAAATTGATCTCTTCTCAAAATCGATCTGCCTGGCTTTTCTCAGTGGAGCAGGTTCACGGCAAAGCTGCATTTATTTTTAAAATCTGATAGCGTCGGCCTATTGTGATCATTTAAACACTGAATTCTTTGAGCTTTAGAAATCCCCTCTATAGGACTACAGTGGAGAGTCAGCTAATCTGAGCCACTGCTCTCTGCTCCACTGAGCTGGAGAAAGCCTGTTTACGCTAGCCTGAGCCCTCGATGTGAGAGCTTTTTAAGGACCTTGTAATTTTTCTGGAATTAAACCTCCCACCTCTCCTTACATTCCAGATGTCATTACAGTCAAAAGTCATAAGAATCTGCTTCCCTGCGTGGCTGGTGGGGGGAGGGGGGGAAGGGCTGGAGTAGGGTTGTTTCTGTGGTGACTTATTTACAAAGACGGTTATTTATTTATTTATTTTTCTTTTTCTGTCAGAAAGTGAGAGTCATACATAGTCTCTTACCTACCTGACAAGACGGTTTAATCATCTGCTACCCTTTACCTCCCCCAGAGGCTGGCTTCCTGCAGGACACACTAAAGCCCTGGCTCAGTTGGGGATGAGGGGGGAAAAAAAAAGGCTCTGCCCAGGCCACCACCAAACATGTTTCCAATCACGGAGGGAGTGAGGGACAGGGCAGTGAGCAGAGAGGCTAAAACTGTACCGCAGCGTAAGGACCTGTTCATTCCTAATCACATGCTCTGAGACATTTAATACTATTTCAATTATGCAGAGGAAATAATATAATTCCTTTATTTGAAAAAAAAAAACGATACTGAACCTCTGAGATCAGTTAAAATCTACTGCTGGAATGGGGACTCTCCTTAAACTGCTGTCCCCTCTTGTCACACAGCTGTGGCTGTGGCTGTGGCGATGGAAAAGCATTTGGTCAGAAAGCAGCAAACCAGTGTTTCTCAGGGCCGAGTTCTGCTCCCGAAGCTCCCGCGTCTCCCTTCGACTCCATTTTATTTCTTCTTTGCATTGACGTTTTTGCAGACCCAGTTCATGCCATCCTTGGAGGGGAATGGGCAGAGAAAGGCAGTGTTAGCTGCAAGCAGGGTCTCCCTGGACTCAGGTGGGAGGGCACTGGGACACCAACTCCAGGGAGGCTGTTGCCCCAGGGCCCACCTGGCAGACCAGGGCTGGTGACCTCTTGGGAGCACAGGAGGGAGAGAGGCACAGGAGGGAGAGAGAGTTAGTCGGCAGCTGAACTTGAGATGAGTCCTCAGAACTCCCTCTGAAAAAATAAACACATCTGCCTGGGTCCAGGACTCCACTGGGGAGCTATCAGGAAAGATTCCAGCCATTTTTGGCTTTTTCTGAAAGCTGACCTTTGCTAGGGCATTAATTCAATGAGCTACCCTTCAGGTCCCCAGCTGTTTACAGTGTGACAGTGTACACTTGGGTTAAATTAAATTTCGTTTTGGATAAACAACCCTCTACAGTGGGGCAGTGGGTGTTACTACACATATATTCATATTCTCTCTCTCTCTCTCTCTCTCTCTCTCTCTCTCTCTCTCTCTCTCTCTCTCCTGTCTCGCCTCTCTCTCTCCTCTCTCCTACAGAGAGGTTTAAAAAGTGGCTTCTTGTTGGTTTAAGCACTATTAAGCAGAAGGACAGAGGGAAACAGACAGGTTCCCTTAAAGGCACAGCGACCTTGAAAGTGTCCTCCTTTAGAAGGCTGGAGAGGGACTGAGGTAAAAAAAAAAAAAAAAGAAAAAAAAAATCCACACAATGCCGACAGCCGCCTGACAGGCAGCACAATCCCTCACAGATCTGCCAGGCCTGTCAGACATGACCTCCTTTTCAACCCCCTCTGGGGCACACCTGGACACACCCCTCCCCAGAGACTCAGACCTTTAAGCATGTGGAAGTTCTCTCAGAAGGACAGACCGGAACTCAGGGTGGGTGGGTCCTGCAGAGTGGATTGCCCGGAGTGTGGGCGTTACATATGTGTGCTATCAGACACACATGACGCCCATACTCCAAACCCCATGTTTCGGGTGGCTGTGGATCTGGCTATAAGACAGCTTACAACAATATCAGCTGACACCCCTGGTCACTGGGACATTAATCCCGTAAACAATACATCACAGCCAAACAGAGTCCCTTTTCTCCTGACTAGCGGTGAAAATCCCACCAGCCGCCATTAGGGCACTTGGGCAGGAGAAGCTGACGGTGTGAAGGAACTGTCTGCTTTGCTGAGATGAGGCCTGGTCTTGGCAGAAAGCCTTCAGGTGGGGAGCACCTGCCTGGGACTGGACAGTGGAGGACCCGGTGAGGGGGACCCCAATGCATTTGATTACAACTGGGTCAGCCTCGCACTCGGAAAAGCCGAGCAATTTCAAAACCGTCTTATGAAAAGGATTCATTTAAAGAGAGCATGTTTAATTTTAGTAGCTAATTGGTTTCTAGGAAGGAAAAAAAAAAAAAGATCACCTGCCAGGAGACAAAAAAAGAGTTTTACACATACAAGAGGGATGAATACAATAACCCTCTCCTCTTGCTCCAAAGCCGAAGAGCTCAGCACAGGTGCAGCACAGACACCCAAAGGTGCCGTCTCAGTCTCAATGATCTTTTCTCTATTATTTATCAGACCAGCTTCTCTGGGAAACCACGAACAGTGCCCCTACAGCATCAGCACCATTTTGTCTTTTTTTTCCCTTGGTTTATGACTGGTCAGGAGGGGAGTTCCTTTTATATCTCACTGAGCATAAGTGTAGGCAAAGAGATAGGGAAAATATTTACTCAGCTGCAGGCATTCAAAGCAGAAGGTGGAGGCGGGAAAGGCCTGCTGAGGGGTGCTGTCCTGCAGATGTCTGCCCACTGTGGCCTTGTTGACAGAGGGTGTTCAGAGGCCAGTACCCATGGCTGTCCCCAGCCTCTGGTGCCATTCTGGCTAGGACTGAGGAGGCCCCTTAAGAGTCACAGCATTTGGGGGGTGGAGGTAGAGGGGAGGAGGGTTATAATCCTCTGTGACAGTACCTCATAAGTCAAGTAAGGGCATGCTTTGTCAAGGAGCCCACTGGAAAGGAAAGATAATAGCATTATCCAAAAACCAAGATGGGAGGGCCCGAACAAGGGACTGGCATGCTGTCTGGTGTATAGTCCAGGCTTGATGTATAGCCTTTAAAATTAATTCCCAAAACCACCCAGTGAAATATGTTATTATTTCCATATTGCAAACAAGGAAATGAAGAACTGGGGGCAGAGGTAGACCATGAAGTGAGCCACTATTCCCCCTGGGGACCATACACCAGCCACCATTTCCCTGTGACTGACGGTGGCAAGAAGGCAGGAGGGAGGGGCCACCTAGTTTTCTTTTTCCTAATGGCTTCCTTCAGGGCAAAGGGACACCTAGAGGGGGGCCCTGTAAGGAACTCAGAGGATGCCTGGCCTGCTGGAATCTAGGCCTGTGGAAGGCTGGACACTGGTGACCTGGGCCACCTCCTGCAGTGGATACTCGATATTTAGGGACAACAAAATCATGAGGAGGAGCCTCCTGCTTCTAGGTTGCTTGTCTGGGGAAAAGGTGGTTTCTTACTTGAAGGAGGCAACTGTGCTGTCCCTGAAGAAGGAAGTGAATTCACAGGTTTATTTAATGGTTGAACCTGTTATTGTTAAGAACTGGTTTGACTGATTTCCTGCACATTTGATCTTCATCACGGGAAAGACTATCTTTGGTGTGAACAGTGTCCCCTTTCCTTTCCTGACCAATCTTGCTGAAACTGAATTTGAATTGATTAGCCTCAACTCACTAATAGGGACTAAAGAGAGACAGGGAACCTCAAACACTGGGCTTTGTGTGGCTTCCTGGAGAGGAAATAAATATCTCCGTGTCTCAGGAATATCCCCGCCTTATCCATGGGTGGCCGTGGTGGTAGCTGCAGTGGTGGTGGAGGTGAAAGAGGTGGTGGTGGCGGTGGTGGTGGCAGCAGACAGGGTGTAAAGCTGCCCATAATAATCATACCCGGAGCCCGAGGGTCAAGGTGCGCTGCCTGCCTATGGGTAGAGCTGGTCTCTGGCTCGCTGCTCTTTTTAATTTGATCTCAGCCCAGTGCATCTATCACTGTTGGGTGGCTGGAAGGAAGCGGTGGTGGCCATGGTTAGTTAGGTGGTGGGCTGGTTTTTAAAGCTAGGCTGACTATGTGGTCACTTCAGTAATTGCTTTAGGATGACAAGGCGCTCAGACTCTTGCTGAGCAATGCTGCCTGCCCCATTGTGCCTTTGGGCCCCCAGGGTCAAGGAGCAGCTGAACACAGCATACATAAAATATAGCTGGCTGTTCTGGTGATAAAGAGCAGGGCACCAGGAAGGGAGCAGATCACATGTCACAGGCTTGCTCTCTTAGTCCACAGAGAGGTCTGTAAATATAAAGATCAACCTGAGGCCCAACCGACAGGTGAGACCCTTCCATGCACACCTGCACTAAGTACGAACTGATCCCAGGCCTAAAAGAAAGATGGGACAGCCCTTTTTAAATACTGAAATTTGGGACAGGGGTGGGGTGAGGAGGATGGTGGGTGGCGTGGGTGCGGGGGGGTGGGGTGGGGTGGGGTGGGGGGTGCGTAGCTCCATGGTAGAATAAAGGGTTAGCATAAACAAGATACCGGGTTCAACATCTACCCCTGCAAAGAAAAGCAAATCACATTGTTAGCAGACTAGGGAAAAGTCCCCGAGATGGAAGAAAAAGAAGCAGAGGCAAGAAGCTGGGCTGCTCCCTCCTCTGATGGAGGCACAGGCCACGCCTCAGCGAGCCGACTGCTGCTGACCCTGAGCACCCTTCCTTTCAGGAGGATGAGGGGAAGGACGGGTGGTAGATGCCAAGTGGAAAAGTGGTTTGGCGTGGTGGCCTGGAGAGCGGCTCCTACCGAAGTCCTGCCTGTTCAAAGGCCTGGGTCAGGCAGGAGACCTGTGATGAAGTCTAGAGGCCAGGGCCACATGGCTGACACCTGCTCTAAAGGGAAATCTAAAGTCACAATAATCACACACACTGTGTTTTAGAAAAAATGTCTCTAAACACTTGAGACTACAACTGCAAGTACAAATGTAGTCTGGGGTGAAATTCACCGCTGCAGGCGGAAGCAGGATGGATTTTCTATAGCTTAAAAAAAAAAAAAATCAAACCCAGATCCTTTGTACACGTCCTAGATGGCCCTTGGAAGGAAACCGACAAGAAGCCCGGTGCCAAATGATACAGTCTAGGAGTCCCTGGCAACCAGGCCCCGCCTCAAGGGCACAGAGGGAGCGTGTTCTCCTGGCAAAAGGGGGTCTGGCTGAGGGAGGTTTAGGCAATTCCTCCCACACATTTTTCACTTTCCCTTTTTTCTGCCTTCACCTGCTTGACGTAACTGGTCTCTTCTGATCACTCCTTCGGACTGAAGGCCTCTCTCTCTGCAGGATGGGGTCTCCAAGATTGATGCCTCTCCTTCAGGGTCTGTGCCCTTTACCTAGTCTCTGCTCCTGACAGTTTCCCATGAAAAACCTGCTTTAATTACATGACGTGATGGCCTCCTAGTCACCATCAATCAGGTAAGGAAAGATTTGCTCCAAACTCTCCTGGTGCCCTCCACAGGCACACGGCCATACACAACAGAGCACAGGTACTGTCCTATAACGAACCACCTAGGTGTGCCTTGAAAATATAAGGTAGAGGGGCTGGAGACTTGGCTCAGTGGTTAAGAGCCCTGTCGGCTCTTCCAAAGGTCCCGGGTTCAATTCCCAGCAACCACATGGCAGCTCACAACTGTCTGTAACTCCAAGATCTGACACCCTCACACTAACGCACATAAATTAAAATTAAATAAAGATATATCTTTAAAAAAAAAAAGAAAAAGAAAATATCAGGTAGAGACTCTTCCCTAGGCCTTCCATCCTAGAGTCCCCACCTGCCACAGTCTCAAATCATATGCTCAAGCCACGGGAAGTAGTGACCTACGCAGTCTGGCCACAGAGGGTATGGCATATCCTCTGGCAGATTTGTGGTTCTTCTCTGGACTTGACCACTGGAATGTTCTTTGTTATCTGCTAGTATGACACAGTTCCCCTAGATCTGTTTGTTGTTATTGTTTATAAATGTTTTGGGCTGGGCGTGGTGGTGCACGCCTTTAATCCCAACACTTGGGAGGCAGAGACAGGCAGATCTCTGAGTTCAAGGCCAGCCTGGTCTACAAATGAGTCCAGGACAGCCAAGGCTACACAGAGAAACCCTGTCTCGAAAAGCCAAAAAAAAAAAAAAAAAAAAAGCTTTACATTTCATTCATTCATTCTTCATCCAGCCACTGTGTCTGTATGTGTGTGTGTGTGTGTGTGTGTGTGTGTGTGTGTGTGTGTGTGTGTGTGTGTGTGTTGAGGGTGGCCACACATGCCATGGCGTATGTACGGAAGACAGACTGCTAGAGTCCTTTCTCTTCTTACACCATGTGGGTTCCAGGGACTGACCTCAGGCCAACAGTTTAGAGGTTAGGTGTACTGAGCCTCCTTGTAGGCCACCAGATGTGTTTTGAGTAAACATGTCTACACATACACAGTGGGACAGCGGCGCTGGCTGGCCTTGAGCACTCACAACTATCATCCAAATCCTGGGCCTTTCCCCCCTCTTCCTTCTCTCAAACTTCCCTACGTTTTCTTTCTGGGTTGCCAAGGAGGTGGTACTAGATATTAGCATGGCAACCACCCGGACAGCCTCTGGGGAGGGCTGATGGGGGAAGGAGGACAAAACTGGGGTTCAGGAAGTGTTAATCATTATGATGCTCAAGTTATATCTGAAAGTGAACCTCAAATAGCTGAATCGTAGTCATTTTCCTAGCAAAGTTCTTAATTTTTAGGGATATTTTAAGCCTTAATTAAGGGTCGTGGAAAGCCTATTCTTTAGCCATGTAATTCTGGAAAGGAATAAAACTGAAGTGATTTTAAAGGTATAAACCAAGAAACTGGCTAAGTGCACAGGGGCGTCATCACCTGAGGGAGGAGCACAGTCAGCGGCTGCCTGGTTGAAAAGAGCTGCCACAGAAGCCTTGTGACCTTTCTCTGGTCCCCAAAGGTTACCATGAAAGGACAATAGAAGACTCTCTCCTTAATTAACATTTTTATTAAATAACCCATTTCAAATAATGGTTAAATTCTCTAAATTTATATCATTCTATTAACCATAATCTAATCTCATTAACCTTGAAATCCCAGTCTTAACTATCCAATTCTATTCACCCTGGTACTATCTACAAACTAATTAAGTGACCTTCAAACTATTTGTCCTCTGTATGAAATCATTTTCTTTGCTCCCAGTTCTTTGCTGGATCTTGCTCTCATTCATATGATTATATTTAATTAATTAATTTATTTATCTCTGTGTGGACAAACTTTTGGGTGTCAGTTCTCTCCTCCTGCCCTGTGGTCCTGGGGAATCAAACACAGGTCATCCATCAGGTTTGGTAGCGATCAACTTTATGCCCTGAGCCAGCCTGCTGACACTGGATCTCTTTTGATGCCATTTCCTGTGCCCCTGGCTGCTGTAGGTCCCTAACAAAAGAAGCACTTTCTTTTTTTAAACCAATAATCAAATTATTGTAATCTCACTTTATTCGAACTGGGATATTATTTACAGGCACCCCTTGCTACTTCCACCCGCAGTGTCTAACTGCCTAGTAGCTTGCATCTTGGCCTGAGGGTCCACAAAGGAGGCTGGGATGAAGCTCACGGGTAGAGAGAGAGAGCACTTGCCTATCATGCTCACTGCCCTGGGTTTGAGTTGCATCTTGGAAGGAAGGAGAGATGGAAGGGAAGAGGCTCTGGAGGGGCTGGAGAGATGGCTCAGAGGTTAAGAGCACCACCTGCTCTTCCAAAGGTCCTGAGTTCAATTCCCAGCAACCACATGATGGCTCACAACCATCTATAATGAGATCTGATGTCCTCCCCTTATTTCTCCCCCCCCCCCCCGGGGGTTTCTCTGTGTAATAGCCTGGCTGTCCTGGAACTCTTTTTGTAGACCAGGATGGCTTTGAACTCACAGATATCTGCCTACCTCTGCCTCCCGAGTGCTGGGAATGCTGAGATTAAAGGTGTGTGCCACCAAGCCAGGTGCGTCCTTGACTTTAATGTCACTGACTCAGTACTCCGCCCCTGTGGCCCCATCCCCATATCCTCAGGTAGGCTGAAGAAACAAGAACCTCACTTTAATTCCAGCTTTGCTTTTTCAAGCTTTCTTTACTCTGGCCAAGAGCAGAGATCACAGTACCATAAGCCTGTGTGCATATGCAGCCTGTTTCTTCTCTTCAGCCCACCTTTTATAGCTCCCAACGCCAGGATGCCCTTGACTTTCTAACACTTGTGTTCTGAGCCATCAAGAAGGGCAGAGTTCCTCATGCTGAAAAAGTTTATGACACAGGAAAGCTTCTGGTCTGGGGCTGTAGCTCAGTGGGTAGAGTGCTTGCCTGCTAATCCAAGGACCTTGGTTCCATCCTTAGCAATGAGAAAACAAGAGATCAAGCTGTCATCTTCTGACCTGTGTCTCACCAATTACCTTGTGCACAACTGGATGTGAGCAAAGTACGGGAATAAGACCTTTCTTTCTTTTTCTCTAGACAGGGGTCTCTTTGTGCAGCCTTGGCTGTCCTAGAACTCACTCTGAAGACCAGGCTGGCCTCGCACTCACAGGGATCCACTTGCCTCTGCCTCCTGAGTCCTGGGATTAAAGGCGTGCGCCACCACGCCCGGCTGATCTTTTCATTCTTATAGAGGGTTGTAATTGAACAAGGTGAAATAAAATGATCAGCATTTACCCATTAGCAACATTCCACATTGTAGCACACTTGGACTGGGTTATAAATTACTCTGAAAAAAATGCTGTTAAATCAAAGGTTTGATAGACAAGCTTGTATATATAAACAATCGCCTATGTGGTAGCAATTTCACAAGGAGAATCTAGAAGAGTGGTCGTCAGTCCCTTTGTAGAGCAGGACTTAGGAAAAAGATTTTTTTTTAACTTATTTTTGAGACAATCTCACACAGCCTAGACTGGTTGAGGGTAACTTTAAATTCCTGATCCTCCTCACTTTAAAGTACTAACAGGCTTGTACTGCCATGCCTACTTTTTCTGCGTATTTTTGTAATGCTGAGATGAACCCAGAACCTGTCATGTTAGACAACTACTCTAGCACTAAGCTATACCCTTAGTCCACATTTTTTCTTTCTTTTTTTTTTTTCTTTTTTTTTTTTTTTCCGAGACAGGGTTTCTCTGTGTAGCCTTGGCTGTCCTGGACTCGCTTTGTAGACCAGGCTGGCCTCGAACTCACAGCGATCCACCTGCCTCTGCCTCCCGAGTGCTGGGATTAAAGGCGTGCGCCACCACGCCCTGCTAGTCCACATTTTTTCAACCTTATAAACTTTTGTATAATTAAAAATGAGGGAAATGCATATTTGAGATAGGATTTTGTGGGACTAGACTCCTGGGCTCAACTGGTCCTCCAAAGTACGGATGCATGCCACAATGCCCAATTTAGAATATAACTTTTAGAATCAGAACCCAGGAAGGAAGGGAGAAGTGACTTGCAGTGGGCCATGGCAGTCATTCCTGTAATCCTAACACTCTGGTCAGAAGAGCAGCCTCAGCTACGTACAGGATTTGAGGTCAGGTTGTCTACAAAACAGCTTGTCTTAGGAACTAAAGAGATGATTCTGTTCTCAAGAGCATCAGTGGCTCTTCTAGAGGACCTCTACGGAGGCCCAGAGCTCTAGTTCTGAGAGATTTTCTTTTAAAGATTTATTTATTATGTATATGGTATTGTATCTGCATGTACCCCTGAATGGCAGAAGAGGGCACCCGATCTCATTGTGGATGGTTGTGAGATGTGGTTGCTGGGAATCGAACTCAGAACCTTTGGAAGAGCAGCCAGTGCTCTTAACCTCTGAGCCATCTCTCCGGCCCAGTTCCAAGGGATTTAACACTGTCTTCTGGCCTTCATGTGAGCAGCATGCAAAGGGGCACACACATATTCACAGACAAAATATCCATACCCATAAAAAAAATGTTAAAATTTACAAAGAGAGACAGTGTCTCAAAACTCCACAACACCAACTCTCCCAAGCTGAGACCTCAGAGGCTGCTCCAGGAGACATTTTGAGGACTTAACTATGGTAATCCCTGGGTTCCAAGGAACCCCAGTATACATATAGTCACGGGGATCTCTGGGGTGCAAGTGTAAGCATGAGGGGACGCTGTCTAGCGCTAACTGTGCACTCAGACCACACAGAGAAGCCGCCGGGCCTATTTTTTTGTAACATAAGGAAAAAAATAAAACCAAACCAAACATGCAGTTACCATGTCAGGACTAAATTAATTCTAGGATGTGATTATCTGCTGGGGACAAAGGCAATCAGATCATTTAAAGACAAATTGGTGTCGATGTCTGAGGCAAGGGAAGAGCACTAGAAGGGAAAATCAAAGGCAAAGAGGCTGCAGGCAGTGGCGAGGGTTCAAATCTCAGGGCTGCAACCCAACGTGCCAAGTTGAGAGCAAAGCAAACGGTCACGCCATTATCCACATACCGTAGGGCAAAGAGGGACGAGGTGACCCTGCAGCAGTGCGGACCAGTCCTCACGGCACTGTCACCGTCCTGGCACACATATCACACGCTTAACATGAGAACTGCTGAGGGTTCTGGGTTATCCTGAAGGGCTGCCTGTGGGGTGTCACTGAGAAGCGGAAGGCTGGTAGGGGGCACCCGAGTGGGAAGTACGTGTCTGTTTTGGAGAATGCAGCCTCTTGGCTGTCTGGGACAGGGCTGTGTTCTGGCCTCAATTAATATTAAACAAGAGGGTGTTCAATTTCCTGGTGTACAGTTCCTTCCTCAGCGCGAAGCACAGGGCTCTGTGTCCACAGAAGCCCCCCCCCCAGTGGGAAATCCATACCAGCAGCTTGAAACAGACACCAAGCCGAGGGCAGGGAGAGCCTTCCAACAGGAGACAGGCGTTTCTAGCTAGCTAGCGCTTTGTATGGCTGCTGAGGGCAATCGCCCTGGGAGTACAGACTTTAGCATCGTGTGGTATCTCGATGTAGCTGTCAAGCAACCCCAGAGTCGTCCCCTCAGGCCTCCCCGGGTGAGCAAAGGATGCTGAGGGCACGGGGCTGGTCCTCCCATAGAATGCTTCCGCACTATCAGCATGGTTTTTAAACAAACAGGAACCAACTTCCTTCCATGCCCTTCACTTGCTAGAGTGGTTCATCTGCCAATCAAAGGCCATTAGCTTCATATATTTTTCTGTCTAGAGCAGTGGTTCTTAACCTTCCTGATGCTGTAACCCTTTAAATCAGTTTCTCATGTTGTGATGACCCCCCCCCCAAGCATACAATTATTTTGTTGCTACTCCTTAACTGTAATTTTGTTAATGCTATGAATTGTAATGTAAATATCTCTGTTTTCTGCCGGTCTCAGGCAAGCCCTACGAAAAGGTTGTTTGACTCCCAAAGGGGTCACGACCCACAGGTTGGGAACCACCGGTCTAGATCAACCCTATCAGTGAGGTAAACTGCTTTAGTGAGCTGCCACGTTGAGAGGGAACAAAGCCTTGCCACCGTCTCACCTGGACTCCCTCGCCTGTGAGCGCTGAGCAGGACTGAATCTGCCAGACACGGTCCCGGATGGTGTGTAGGTTTAGCCCTTCTGCAATCTCAGAGGCCGGGGCTGCTGTGAGCAGGTCCTGCTTGTTAGCAAAGATGAGCACTGGCACGCAACTTAGCTTTTCCTCCTCCAGTAATTCCGTTAGTTCCTGGACCGTTGTGGGGGTGGAAGGGAGGAGAAAGAGAAGATTGAGAACTGTGATGTTTAACTTTCTTTTTTCTTTCTTTCTTTCTTTTTATTTATTTTATTTTATTTTTGGTTTTTCGAGACAGGGTTTCTCTGTGTAGCCCTGGCTGTCCTAGACTCACTTTATAGACCAGGCTGGCCTCAAACTTACAATGATCCACATGCCTCTGCCTCCCAAGTGCTGGGATTAAAGGCATGCGCCACCACCACCTGGCTTTTTGTTTTGTTTTTGTTTTTTGAGACATGGTTTCTCCATGTAGTGCTGGCTGTCTTGGACTTGCTTTTAGACCAGGCTGTCCTCGAACTCGCATTAATCTGCCTGCCTCTGCCTCCCAAGTGCTGGGACTAAAGGTGTGTGTCACCACACTTGACTTATCAGCAGCAACTTTCAAGGCTTGGACCTGTGGGAGATTCCCTAGCAAATTTCTGGGCTCAAGCTAGGGATGCTGACTACAGAAAGTTGGAGCCAGCATCTAGGAACCACTTTTAGTAGCCTCCCCAGTGACTGTGTTCTAAGTGACTCATAGGTCGCTAAGAAACATCCTGAGAGATGCTCTTTAAGGAAGAACATAAGCAGAGGTCAGAGGTCAGAGATCTCAGGCTTATTTAAGGATGCCACCTGCAAATAGCTTTGTAAATTTTTCCTCTGGTGCTGGGGTTGAACCAAGGCCCTTAAACATGTTAAGCAAGGGTCTCTCACTGAGCTACACCCACAGGCCCACAAATAACTTAGTGTGTGTGTGTTTACACGTATGAATGTACAAGACAACAGTAGAGGTAATTGTGTCCATTAATGTCTAGCTCCAAAGCATGCATCTGTGCATCAACCAATGTTCCCGAAATATCTGGAAGAAACCAGACCTTTACTCGTCCCCTCGGTCATAGGCAGAACTCCAAAGTGTATATTAATTCTGCCTGTAGCAATTTCAAATGAGTATGTACACTTACCGTAGGGACAGGCTCCATCTCTTTCCCACTAAGCTCACACTTTAGATACTCTAAAACATTCAGCTTTGATTGGAACACTTGGGAGGCAGAGGCAGGTGGATCTCTGTGAGTTCGAGGCCAGCCTGGTCTACAAAATGAGTCCAGGACAGCCAGGGCTACACAGAGAAACCCTGTCTCATAAAACCAAAAAGAAAAAAAGAAAAGAAAGGCATGCTTGATCTGGGTGCAGAAATGTTGGCCTGTATCCAATGGCGGAAGTCTCCATGCTTCTGTTCTTTGTCTTGGAAAGTGGGTTGAGGACTCTCCAGACTCTCGGAGACAGTATATCTCCCTTCGATGCCCCAGTGACTGCTGTCCTGGACTCACGCCATAGACCAGGCTGGCCTCGAACTCATAGAGATCCACCTGCTTCTGCCTCCCGAGTGCTGGGATTAAAAATGTGCGCCACCACATGCGACCCCAAATACGTTTTTCTAAGAGATTCACTTTATCCCTGCTGCTCCTGCTGGTGACCTCACTTTGTGTTCCATGGTCCAGGGCCAGCGCTGCTCTGTGTGTGACTGTGTACACAGACCACATCATCTAAACACGCTGACATGTCCTCTTCACTCAAAGCTATATTTGAGTTCAAGGTTGACCTTGTCTCCTGGCTTGAAAATGAGTAGCTTGGGCTGGAGAGATGGCTCAGAGGGTAAGAGCACTGACTGCTCTTTCAAAGGTCATGAGTTCAATTCCCAGCAACCACATGTTGGCTCACAACCATGTATAATGTAATCTGTATACATAATAAATAAATAAATAAATCTTAAAAAAGAAAAAAAAGAAAAAAAAAAGAAAATGAGTAGCTTAGTTTTGGCTTGTATCTTCTCTCTCTCTCTCTCTCTCTCTCTCTCTCTCTCTCTCTCTCTCTTTTTTTTTGGTTTTTCAAGACAGGGCTTCTCTGTGTAGCCTTGGCTGTCCTGGACTCGCTCTGTAGTCCAGGCTGGCCTCAAACTCACAGCCATCCACCTGCCTTTGCCTCCCAAGGGCTTGTATCTTCTTATTCATCTGAATTTTCCAAAGTTTGGTCAATTACTCTAGGTCAATTAAGTATTGAGAAGTGTAAATAGGGGGCTGGAGAGAAGGCTCAACAGTTAAGAGCATTGGTTGCTCTTCCAGAGGACCAGGGTTCAATTCCTAGCACTCACATGGCAGCTCACACTGTCTGCAATTCCTGCTTCAGGGGATCTGACGCCCTCATTCAGACACACATGCAGGCAGAACACCAATGGACATAAAATTAGTAAATAAATAAATAGTAAATAGAAATGCTCAGTGTGGTGTTCCTAAGGTCATTTCTACAGTCTGGGAAGAACCCAGAAGGGCTTTGGGGTGTGGTGAAAAGTTCTACCTGCTTATGTCTTATCTCTTCAATTTGATTACCCTAAAAGGCTTCTGTCAAAGGGCAGTGTGAAAGACTCACCCCTGATTTCTTTTTGGACAGCTGGTATTCTTGTCTGCTCACCAGATGCCTCTCTTCTTTGAACTGTAATACTTAACGAAAGGCACTCTCTTCCCTAACCCATACTTTCAGGTAGATTAATGAACACCCAGTGTTTTGGGAAAGAGTTCAACATAAGAATCATTTACCTGACCCGTCTCTTCAAACCTTTTTCTGTCTGCACTGTCAATGACATATATCTGCAAAGGAAAACAAGAAAGTTACTTCAATAAACAGACACAGAAAGAGAAGGAGTAACTTTTACAAAAAACAGAAGGCCCTCAGTCAAGAGTTCAGATTAACCCGTTGTATAGAACAGACCGGCAACCCTCACCTCGCCTGTGGAAGCAAAGTACCCGTGGATT
The DNA here is from genome assembly GCF_964271855.1 of Acomys minous. Taxonomy (NCBI): domain Eukaryota; kingdom Metazoa; phylum Chordata; class Mammalia; order Rodentia; family Muridae; genus Acomys; species Acomys minous. The sequence goes on along the minus strand of NC_140484.1, from coordinate 14,304,419 downwards.
AACTAAGGATGCCCAAAACACAGCCAGGGAAGCGCCCAAGCCCAGAAACCAGGGATGGTGTTTGGCAGCATCTGCAGTCCTATACTCCTGGGACATCGGTTCCCTGAGAGTACCATTTATAGTATTACTTCTGTGCCTTCCCTGGTTGCTGGGATGTCACGACTGAAGTCTAGAAACAGATGGGCAAGCTATGCTAGGAGATAATGCTTTTGTTTGTTTGTTTTGAGACAGAGTATCCTGTAGTCCACGCTGACCTTGAGTGGCTAGGCAGTGAAGGATGACCCTGGTATTTTGATCCTGTCTCTACGTGCTGGTCACACTGTTTTATGGGGTGCTCGTAGCCATATATGAATGCTAGGCAGGTACTCCACCATGTCAGCCACATCCGCAGCAGAAAGAAAACCTGAGGCTCGCTGTAAGTTATGAGTTTCAAGCCTCCCCCTCTACCCATGCATTTTAGTTACTACATAAACAACCCTGCGCAATAAGGAAGACGAAGCTTAGAACGAGAATGAAAAAAATCACCCCACATAGCTTCCAAACACATCACCATTTAAATTTCCTCCAGGAAGTTCCACCCAGCCAGGTGTGGTGGCACGTTGTAATGGCGGCGCTGTGGAGGCTGAGGCAGAGGGATTGCTATGAGAAGGAGGCTAGTTTAGGCTAATTTCAAACCCACTCTTTTTTTGTTTGTTTGTTTTTGAGACAGGGTTTCCCTGGGTAGCCTTGGCTGTCTAGGACTCACCTTGAAGACCAGGCTGCCCTCGAACTTACAGAGATCCACCTGCCTCTGCCTCTTGGAGTATTGGGATTAAAGATATGCGCCACCACACCTGGCTTTCTTTCCTAAGTCTTTTTTTTTTTTTTTAAGATTTATTTATTTATATGAGTATGTATGGTTGCTCTGTTTTCATGCACACCAGAAGAGGGAATCAGACACCATTACAGATGGTTGTGTACCTCCATGTGGTTGCTGGGAATTGAACTCAGGACCTCTGGAAAAGCAGCCAGTGCCCTTAACCACTGAGCCATCACTCCAGCCCCATCTTTCCTAAGTCTTTTTTTTCCCCTAAGTCTTAATAAACAAACTTAAAAAGACAATTAGAGGTAAAATTTTGTATTTTAAGCCGGGCAGTGGTGGTGCATGCCTTTAATCCCAGCACTTGGGAGGCAGAGGCAGAGGCAGGTGGATCTCTGTGGGTTCGAGGCCAGCCTGATCTATAAAGTGAGTCTAGGACAGCCAAGGCTACATTACACAGAGAAGCCCTGTTTCAAAAAAAAAATTTTTTTTTTTTTGTATTTTAAACACTTTGTTTATTTTATACATTTGAGTGTTTTGTCTACATATATGTCTGTGTGTCCCATGTGTAAGTAATACTCACAGAGGCCACAGAGGGTGGAGGTCTCCTAGCACTGGAGTAGAGATGGTTGTGAGCTGCCATGTGGGTGCTGGTAAATGAACCTAGGTCCTCTGCAAGAGTGGTCAGGACATCTCTTGAGCCACCCCCCCGCTTCTTTTCAAGACAGGGTTTCTCTGTGTAACTGGCTGTGCTGGACTTGCTCTGTACACCAGACTGGCCTTGAACTCAGAGATTCACCTGCCTCTGTGAGTCTGGGATTGAAGGTGTGTGCCCCACCTTTTAAAAACATACCACCACTGGGCATAATTTTAAAAATCTTTTAAAAATTAACATTGTTTGTTGCTTGGTGATATAAACCAGCAATCCCACCATTTGGGAGGCTGAGGCAAGAGGATCAAGAATTTGAAGTCAGCCTGAGCTACATGTACTGTAAGTGCTAAGTTTGAGGTCTGCCTAGGTTATATAAGACTTTGTTTTGTCTCAAAAAAAAAGAAAAAAAGAAAACAAACTTAACATTGTTATTATTCAGCTAATAGCATAGTGGAACAGAAACCAGGGCTGGAGAGATGGCTCAGCAGTTAAGACCATTGACTGCTCTTCCAGAGAACCCAGGGTCAAATTCCAGCAACCAGGTTGGAGAGAAGGCTCAGAGGTTAAGAGCACTGCATGCTCTCCCAAAGGTCCTGAGTTCAATTCCCAGCAACCACATGGTGGCTCACAGCCATCTATAATGAGAGTTGGTGCTCTCTTCAGGTGTGCAGGTATACACGCAGGCAGAACACTGTATACATAATAAATAAATAAATATTTAAAAAAAAATCCAGTAATCACATGGTGGCTCACAACTGTCTGCTACTCCAAGATCTGACACCCTCACACAGAGACACATGCAGGTAAAACACCAATGCACATAAAATTAAAAAATAAAATAAAAGAAGACTCAGTGTTAGTGCATGATTAGTGGACTGTGCGTGTGCCACAGATGTCCTATACTGATTCAGTAAGTCATCGTGCAGAGCACATGTGGTGCATGTGTATTTTGTTTGTTTATTTATTTATATTTAAATTAAATAAAATTTAAATTTATTTAGTTATGCATGTTGGGGCTCAGGGATTGTTATTGTTGATTTGGTTTGCTTTTTGCTTTTTTTTTTTTAAGATTTATTGTTTATGAGTGCCTTATCTGCAGAAGAGCGGATCAGATCTCATTATAGATGGTTGTGAGCCACTACATGGTTGCTGGGAAATGAACTCAAGCCCTCTGGAAGAGCAGGTGGCACTCTTAACCACTGAGCCATCTCTCCAGCCCTTGCTTTGGTTTTGAGACAGGGTTTTTTTTTCTTTCTTTCTTCTTCTTTCTTTCTTTCTTTTGAGAAAGGGTTTCTCTGTGTAGCCTTGGCTGTCCTGGACTCTTTGTAGACCAGGCTGGCCTCAAACTTATACTGATCTTCCTGCCTCTGCCTCCTGAGTGCAGGGACTAAAGGTGTGCACCATCACGCCTGGCCTGAGGCAGGGTTTCTTTACATAGCCCTAGCTTTCCTGGAACTCACTAAGTAGACACAGAGATCTGCCTATTTCTACCTCCCAAGTGCTGGGATTAAATATGTCTGCCATCAGGCTTTTTTATTTTTTGAGACAAGAGTTTCTCTGTGTAGCCTTGGCTGTCCTGGGAACAAGCTCTGTAGACCAGGCTGGTCTCAAACTCACAGCCAGCTGCCTGTCTCTGGCTCTGGAGTGCTGGGATTAAAGGTGTACACCATCACTGACTGGCTTTAATTTTTTAAAAAAATCATGTGCGTATGTGCGTATGTGCGTATGTGGACCGTGTGTGTGTGTATACCTGAGGAGGCCAGGTGTCATATCACCTGGGGCTGAAGTTACAGGCAGCTGGCGAGCCTGCTGACGTGGGTGCTGGGAATTGAACTCACGTCCTTCTGGAAGAATAATACATGCTCTTAACCCTGGGGCCACCTCTCCAGCCTGGGGCCCAATCACACTATAAATACAGAGTTAGAAAGAATGACTGTGATGGGAGAATAAACAGAATTACCTTTGAGTCTACGGTTTAATTAGGAAGCCTATGACTGAAGCCACAGTTCAGGACATGAGGGAGGGAAGGAAAGCCAGGTGACTGTTGGGAGAATGTTCCAGAGCCAGAGTGCAGCCTGAAGGGTGTGTGCAGGCCACTGAGCAAAACTAAATTACAAAGGAGGAGGAAGTGTGCTAGGGCCAAAGGTGGTGAGGAAAGCTGAGGTGGGGAAAGAGGAGGCCATTTGCTATGATAAAAAAGAGAAACCAGAGGCAGCATTACGAAGCTGGGTCTACACTTGAACGAGGGAGAAAAGAGACCCTGCAACTGTCCTCTGACCTCACAGGTGTGCCAGGGCAAGCATGGACCCAGCGACAAACAAATGTAAGGGAAGAGAAACAGAGACCATTGAGACAGGAAAGCAAGCAAGTAGAGACGTTTTTCAAGAGCCGACCAGGCAAACACCAGCGAGCCAGAGGCTGAGCCCCAGACAGCTTCTGTTGACCAAGTATCTGCCGTTCTTTCCCGACATGAAACCTCACTTAGTGTGTTTGCCACCAGGCTCCAAACACAGCAACTCCTCCTCGTACATAGCTTTTGTCTGTATGGAACACTGCTACACAAAAATCCTAGGATCAAATCTAGGAAGTAATGATTTTTAAGAGCCAAGGGGGGGGGAGTGGGGGGGGGGGAAGGAGTAGGGGTTAACAGGCACAAACTGGTCTCCAGGACCCCTCCCAAGTGTGCTTCCTGCTCCTCTTCTCCGTGCACTCACTGTCTGCTTCTTTCTAGGCCCGAGAGACCTGGCTCTTTTATTTGTTCAGTGCCCTGAGTATGTTCCTGTGCAGTCACGCCAAGAGTTCTCTCTCTCTTTTAGTTTTTAGTTTTAATTTAGAACAAACTGATTAGTAATAATTTTTTAATGGTCTCTAGCCAGGAAGTATCAGAGAAAGTTTAAGTATTTGTGCTTCTGACCTTAACTTGATAGAGATCTTCAAATAGCAAGTCATAAAGCCTAGCTAGTCTACAGCAAGGTTATAATCCCAGCGTGCAGAAAGCTTAAGTGACGTCACATCACAGGTGTTCTTGTTTGTTTGGTTTTGGCAGTCGCTTTTGAATTCTCATTAGGTTGTGGGAGGACTGAGAAGATTCCTTTATTAGACTTAGGGCAGCTCTGGCTCTTGGGGGGGAGGGGGGTGGGGGACGGACGTGGTTCCTCCCCATCCAGATGCTCCTCCTCCCTCCTGCTGCTCCTCCTCTCTCACTGCTGCTCCTCCTCCCTCCTGTTGCTCCTCCTCTCTCACTGCTGCTGCTCCTCCCTCCTGCTGCTGCTGCCACCTTTTGGCCATTTTATTGCTTCTCCAGAGGGCAGGAGGCAGAGAGGTGACAAAGGAGGAGTGTGGCTACATTTAAGAAGAGCTGACCCTAACCCTAAGAGGACAAGGAAACTGATAGATCAGGTGTCTGCATAACGTAGGGTTTTCAGCCACTGATGCTTTGGGCCCTCTTGTAGCACCAATAGGGAAGCAGGAGAGAGACAGCTATTTTAAGGCATCGGACACCCATCCCTCCTGAGGCCCACTGTCTCTGTCTCTTTGTTGCTCCCTCCTCCTCCCTCTCTATTCCTCTCTGAGACAGGGTCTCAACTACACAACCTTGGCTGGTCTGGTTTCCTGGAGACCATCCACCTGCCTCTGCCTCCCAGAGTGCTGTGGTTAAAGGTGTGTGCACTACCATAGCAGGCTATCAAGGAAAGGAAAGAGTGCGCTATCTCCTCCCTTCCATCATATTTGTAGACCAGGCTGGCCTCGAACTCACAGAGACCTGCCTGCCTCTGCCTCCTGAGTGCTGGGATTACAGGGCTGTGGCCCTGCACCTGGCTCAATTCTTCTTTTTTTTTTAAAGTTACTTCCATAAATTCTTCAGCTGAAGTAGGATGTTCTCAGCATCTCTGCCCCAGAGAATAACCCTGACTCTCCAAACCCCTAGAGAGCCATCGCATGCTCTGAAGAGAGGGCCGGCAAAGTTCCGTGACCAGGCAGCAGTAAACACTGCTCTGTGGTCCCAGCAGCCTCATTCACAGCCACAGAGCCAAGCTGCTGCTGTGAAAAAGCAACTGCGGGGACCCCGAGAACAAACCCAAGTGACCGGGTTCCAACAGGGCTTCATTATGGACACCAAAATTTACATTTCACATCATTCTTGAGTGTCACAAAACAATATTTTGCTCTTGTTTTTTCCAAACCTCTTCAAAAACATAAAAACCATTCCAGCTCACAAGGCTACACAAACACAGGAGGCAGGCTCCATCGATCTGTCCACCTGTGTTCCAAAGCTACATTTTACCACAGCACTCTAGAGAGAATTGAAAAGATTTAACCAGGCAGCGAAATGTGTCAAGCTTCAGCCCTGCTCCTGCAGCGGTATGGCGGCGGCCAGCGTTAATAGGTCTTTTTCAACTAACAATGAAAGACTATTAAACCCAGACAAACACACAGAATCTGTCAACCTGCTCAGGGCTGCTATGAGCCGGGCAGGCAAGCAGAGCTGCGTCTCAAGGCTGTGCATTTGGAGCCCTAGGTGGGGGATGGGACACTCAGCTGCTTTCCAAAACCTGCGTGTTCTCCCATGGCACGGGAGAATACCGAGGCTGACTCTCAACCCTAAATATTATCTTCTCCAAGAACACACCATCGCCGAAAGGTCGCTCTGATGTTTGCTGGGGTCTTGCCATTCCTGGGTACTCACAGCTAATGAGAGTGTGGGACCCGGGCTTCTGTCACACACTGCCATCTACCTCCAAGAGGGTAGAGCTTATGGATTGAGATTACTCTTATGTGTAGAACTGAGAGTTCTGAGACCTTCTGGAGTACTGGTGTCCTTACATACTGCTCTTCTCTGAGCATGTCATCTAAGGCACCTTACCTGCTCCCCACCCCCACCCCCAATTTTATCTTTTTTTTTTTTTTACCATTTTTTAAAATTAATTTGTTCATATTACATCTCGATTGTTAGCCCTTCCCCTGTTTCCTCCCATTCTTCCCTCCCTCCCACTTCCCCCCTTCTCCCCTCCCCTATGTCTGTGATTGAGGGAGACCTCCTCCCCCTATATATGCTCTAAGATTATCGAGTCTCTTCTTGGTAACTTGCTAACCTTCCTCTGAGTGCTGCCAGGCCTCCCCATCCAGGGGACGTGGTCAGAAAAGGGGCACCAGAGTTCGTGTGAGAGTCAGATCTCACTCTCCACTCAACAGTGGAGAATATCATGTTCGTCGGCTAGGTCTTGGTAGGGGTTCGAAGTTTACTGCCTATTTCTCCTTGGCTGGTGCCTTAGTTTGAGGAGGACCCCAGGACCCAGATCTGCCTGTCATAAAGTTCTTCTTGTAGGTTTCCAGGACCCTGTGGGTCCTACTATTTCCCCATTCTTCCATGCTACTCTCGCCTAAAGTCCCAATAGGATGTCCTCTCCTCTGACCCACTAGACATAACTCTGGCTGGCCTTGAACTTGATAAGTAAACCAGGCCGGTCCTGAACTCACAGAAATCTGTTTGCCTCCCAGAGTACTGGAATTACATCTAGACTTTTTGTTTGCTTGTTTTTTGTTTGTTTTCCTTTGTTTTTGAGAGAGGATTTCTGTGTAGCCCTGACTGTCCTGGAACTCTCTCTTTAGATCAGGCTGGCCTCGAACTCACAGAGACCTGCCCACTTCTGCCTCCCAAGTGCTGGGATTATAGGCATATGTCACCATTTCTGGCTAGGTTAACAACTCAAAATAGCTTCAGGAAGTCCTTGAAACTGAACAGACTTGCTAGGCGCATCCATGCCAGGGTAAGCAATAAAAGCTGAAGGTCTCTCTCAGAGAAGGAACTTCTGAAGCTGAATGAACTACAGAGACCACTCAGATAACCCAAGTTGCAAAGAAGACTTCAAACAGCCAAAGTGCATAGAAGGCTCTGAGACCAGGCCAGTTGCCTGGCAGAAGCAGAAACAGCTGGCTTGGAGTCATTTCGGGCTCTGTAAAGTAACCCCTCGCCCATACTTCTGTTGCTGGTTCACCAAGTTTGCCTTTGATGGTTACACTTTGGTCTGTTGTGGTGCCTATCTGGGGTGAGTAGATGTCTCTCCCCCCAGGTAATGGTTTTTTTTTTAATGTTTTAAAAATTTATTATGTACACAGCATTCTGCCTGCAGCCCAGAAGAGATGGTTGTGAGCCACCATGTGGTTGCTGGGAATTGAACTTATGACCTTTGGAAGAGCAGTTAGTGCTCTTAACCTCTGAGCCATCTCTCCAGCCCCTCCCCAGGTAATGTTTTTGTCACACAACATAACTGGCACCTGGACAGGGACAGGGTAGAACTAAAGATGAGTTGGGGAGTGAGTGCAAGGTCCTGGCTGTGTGTAGCAAGACATGCGAGTGAGGCTGGGAAGCTTGAGCGGGGAAAATCTGTGCAGGAAATTCTGATGCGGCTGTCCTTGCTGGTGTGGTGTGTTAATGTGCTTCTGTGCTGACAGCAGCTGCATGGTTCTGACTCCGGGAAAGGAGACATGCAACTAAGGCTGAACCATCAGGACCAGAAGTGGGGGAATCCCAGATGGCAGTCTTCATCTGGGTACTGGTCCACCAAAGGGAATACAGAGATGTCCTAAAAACAGCCAAAGGTTTAGAGGAAATTTTATAGTCTTAGAGATTAATGCACAAGGGTCGAGATGGCTGACAAGCAGCAGTACAGGTTGCCTGGCCACTGTTGTGTAGTTAGAAATGCATCTGAGGCCAAGAAGGCAGCCAAGTAGGAGCTTGTTGGTGTAAAGGGCGATGCAGCAACATTCTCCATGTCAGCTTCTAAGCAGGCAAGTGAATTAGACAAATGAGGATGAGGTGAGGTGAGGTGCTGGCTTGCTTCTCATGGTTTGCAGGCCAGAAGGAAAAGAGTGCTGGTTAGACCCATGTCAAAAGCCCTTCCTAGGATCCAAGACCTTAGAACTCACAAGAAAATTCAGAAAGCCTGTTAAAAGCAATGAAAGACACCCAAGGGGCCTATCTTTAGGGAGGGGAGAGAGAGAGAGAGAGAGAGAGAGAGAGAGAGAGAGAGAGAGAGAGAGAGAGAGAGAGAGAGAGAGAGATATGATTCAGTGTGCCTAACAATGGTCCAGAACAAAAACAAACAAACACCCCCCCCCCAAAACAAAAACCAGTGTAACCAGGAAATCCTTAGCACTTCAATTGCTGGAAGTTTAAACAAGCAATGAAAGATCCTGGCTTATGAGGCCATGGGACATTGAGCTGACGGAATCTGTCTGCCTGCTGTGGAGGCAGGAGGATGCCACTTCCCATCTTCCCTCCTGCCCCTGACAGGGTTTCTCTGTGTAGTCTTGACTGTCCTGGACTTGTAGACCAGGCTGGTCTCAAACTCACAGAGATCCACCTGCCTCTGCCTCCGGAGTGCTGGGATTATAGGTGTGCGCCACTGCTTAAGGCAAAGGCTGTGTGGCCTGAGACAGTGTGAGGGAAGCCAGCCTCTGGTGAGCTGGCTTATGAAAGCCATCAGAACACTGGGTTATCTCTGTCTGAGGACCCCATGAATATCAGGGGCTGGGGGACCAAAGAGGAGGGACAGGTGATTTTGAGGAAACTAGGACAAGCCCTGGGGTGGAGCAAGATCTTTATAAATAAAAGGCGTTGACAGAACCAGTCGGCAGACCAACAGGTGTGTTTGAAGGTGAGAGAACAGCCTAAAGAACAATTTAAGAAGACAAAGCAGGAGCCGGGTGTGGTGGTGCACGCCTTTCAGGCGGATTGCTGCCAGTTCGAGGCAAGCCTGGTCTACAAAGCAAGTCCAGGATAGCCAAGGCTGCCCAGAGAGACCCTGTCTCAAAAAACAAAACAAAACACCACCAAACCAAACCAACCAACCAACCAACCAAAAAAAGGCAAAGCAGTAAAGAGGCCCATGTGGGTTACCCAAAGGCAAATACGGCAGGATTTGTGTCACGTGGGAGTGGGGGGGTGGGGTGGGGGAGGGGGCGGGCTGATAGAAAACCAAACCAGGTGCCAAGGGGCTTCTGGACTTTTTTATTGATGTTGTTGTTGTTTTTTTTTTCCTGGACTTTTAAGCCTGAGGCACGGATTGCAGGAGAAGCTGCAGAAGCCTGTCCCAGGGTGGGCAATTATACCCCAGACTAAGGTGGGTGCATTTCCCGCCAGCAAAAGGTTGTGGAGGCGGCTTGCCCAGACAGGACCTCTACCACAGTCAGGTACGGTAAATGGGGAGTCAAAAGCTAAAGTGCCAGCCCAGGGCCACTCTGACCTGGGGAGCCGCCAGGTGCAGCAGGGGAGAGCAACGTCTCATTCACCTTTTGCAAGGAGTAGATCTGAGTAATTAACTCAGGTACTGAGTCCACTGGTGGTGCAGAAATGTAGGGAGACTCCGTGGACAAGCTCCAGGGTATGGAGATGTAATGGCTCAGCGAAGGGCTGAGGATGTGGGACCTAATTCAACTAGCATCTCCTGTGCATGCTTTGCACCCAACCGTGATCTGTGGAGGAAGCAAGTGATACAAATGAATGGAAGCTTTGCCTGCTGTGGCCAGACCTTGCTTACATTCGACTTCAGGGTCTTCTTATGAACCTCTGGGCTCCCCTGACACCGCTGGCCACACAAGCCATAAAGGACACTCTCCAGCTGTGCAGTGCACTCCAGGTTCCCAGCTTTGTGAGCTGCTGCCCATGCTGGGGTGGGCTTTGGTGATGCAACTGTCTTTAAGTTATTTCTGCTCCTGTAAGTTAACCCCTCATTCATACTCCTGTAAATAACCCCAATAAAATGGGCTAGTTCCCTAGCTATGGTCTGGGGTGAGTAGATATGTACGCTGCATCTCCTCAGGACGTTTTGTCTCACTGCAGCTGTCCCACTGGTCCTCTCCAGTCTCTTAATAGTGCCCTCCACAAAACAGAAGGCTTACATTACCGTAAAGCCCATCTTTGTTTTTCTTTCTTTCACGGACTGTGCTTTTGGAGTATCTGAAAGTTGACTAGGAGACTGAGTCGTGAAGATGTCCTCCTATAGTGTCTACGGTTTGGGATTTCTGTGTCTAAGATTTAATTTGGAGAGGCCAGGTGTGGTGGCACACACCTTTAATCCCAGCACTCAGGAGGTAGAAGGCAGATCTCTCAGTTCAAGGCCAGGCTGGTCTACACAGTGAGTTCTAGGACAGCCAAGGCTCTGTAGAGACCCTCTATCACATCCCAACATGCCCTAAAAATGATTTGATTTTGAGTTTGTTTTTTTTTTAATGAAAGAGATAAGGTCTGTGTCTAAATGGTTTTGTTTTTTGGTGTGTGGGTGTCTCCCTGCCCAGCACCCTTCCTCTGAATTGTCTCACTCTCTGATAAGTGGCTTGTTTATGTTCATGGGGATGGTGGGGAGTGGTATAGTTTTGTGTCCTCTGGTCAATTCTTATATTTTTCTATTATATATGTTACCTTGGTGTAGTGGATGTAAACATGCTTTTGTTTTGATCCCAAGTGTGGGATGAGGAACAGATTTGTGAGAGAACAGGTGATGTTTATCCACTTAGAAGTCGAGCCACTTGGGGGGGGGGGGACTCGGTTTTTGCCAGCTGAAAAACATCCTAGTACAGACTCTGAGAGGAGATACATATATGAGCCTGTAACAGGAGGCGGGGCTTTTTCGGTCTTGATATTGTTTGGCTGTTCATTGCTCCTTCTAGACGCTCCTAGAGAGAACTGCTCAGTGAAGGCTTTGAGGCTCCAGGTTCCGGCTGCTGTTCCAGGTTCCAACAGCAACTTTGGTGAAATTGCCAGCCTGCTGAAATCCTGGTGACTACGCCAGGGGAATCCTCCCAGGAACTGAATTCATCAAGGTCTACTTCTCCTGTTCTCACTAACCTCTTCTCTCTCCCATCTAGGGTAGGTAGGTTGGAAGGGAGGTATAAGCATTCAAAGAACCCCAAATAAAGTAGGTTTGAAAGGGTGAAGCCTACAGGTGGCGCCCAATGTGCTTTGGGTGTAATGGGTAACTTAACTTCTAATGTTGTGAGGAAGATACAGGTTTTGAAGATTTAGAAATGCTGTTTCAGGGTGTCGGCAGAACCACAGCTGCTGTTGCAAAATTCTTTCCTACTTTATACCTAGAGCGAATATTTTGTTTTTTTCTTTTTTTAAAAGATTTATTTATTTATAACATATACAGCATTCTGCCTACATGTAGGCCTGTAAACCAGAAAAGGGCACCAGATCTCAATAGCCACCATGTGGTTGCTGGGAATTAAACTCAGGACCTTTGGAAGAGCAGACAGTGCTCTTAACTTCTGAGCCATCTCTCCAGCCCTTGTTTTGTTTTGTTTTTTTCTTTGTCTTTTTACTGTATTACTTTGTTGTTGTTGTTTTGTTTTTCGAGACCGGGTCTCTCTGTGTAGCCTTGGCTGTCCTGGACTTACTTTCTAGACCAGGATAGCCTCACAGCAATCTGCCTGTCTCTGCCTCCTGGATGCTGGGATTAAAGGCGTGCGCCACCATGCCTGGCTCTGTATTACATTTTTAAAAAAAGATTGGAAGACGGATTAGATATAGAAACTGAACTGGGCGGTGGTGGCGTGTCCGGAGCCAGCCCAGGGTCATTCAAGGCTAAAAGAATCTACTGGCTGAGGCAAAATTCTGATGCCCCATTCCAAAGCTAAACTTCCTTATTTCAGCCTCTGCATAACTTCCTTATTTCAGCCTCTGCATAACTTCCTTATTTCAGCCTCTGCATAACTTCCTCATTTCAGCCTCTGCATAACCTCCTCCTTTCGACCTCTGCATAACCTCCTCCTTTCGACCTCTGCAGATGTTGTTTAGCCGGGTTGGCTCGGGACTTTCCAAGAGATAGTTAGCTAAAGTAAGATAGGAATTGTTTCAAGATGAACCACAGGATGTTCCCCTGCTGAGATCACCTGGAGACATTCTCAGACCCCCTACTGCTTGGCTCCTGCTTCCACCCCATATAAGCTTTTGCTTTTGATTCAATAAACAGACCTTGATAGGAGTTCTACTTGGTCTCGTCTCCTTCTTTCTCGTCCCATCTTTTCAGGTATGGCTCCCCTCGCGACCCCGTAATTACTGGTCCTGCTGGACGGGACAGTGGCGCAGGCCTTTACTCCCAGCACTCAAGAGAGGCAGAGGCAGGCAGATTGCTGTGAGTTCAAGGCCAGCCTGGTCTACAAAGCAAGTCCAGGACAGTCAAGGCTACACAGAGAAACCTTGTCTGGGGGGGTGGGGAGAGAAAGAAACTGGAAGGGTCAGTAAATGCTGTTGTTCTGGAAAGGACTGCAGAGTTGGCTGGACAATTAGAGAATTTGCAGGTAGAGGAGCAATCTTTTCCTTTTTCTTTTGATTTTTTGAGACAGGGTCTCTCTGGAATTTACTATGTAGACCAGGCTGGCCTCAAACTCACAGAGATCCACCTGGCTCCTGCTGGGATCAAAGGTGTGTGCCACCTCGCCCTGATAGAGCAAACCCTGACACTGGGGAGTCTTAGCTTCCCAGTCAATCCCTTAGCATCACACTGAGCATCTGGGCCATTTGCCTTTGCACATGGACATGAGAATCAGTTTGGCAGTAACTATAAAATAATTGCCCCAAACTCTGATTGGGATCAAAACCAAATTTCTAGGTAGGTTATGGATAACCAATAGCAACACTGAATTTTCTTAATTTTGAACATAGACTATCTATTTTTAAAAGATCTGATTTATGCATATGTGTGTAGTTTGGAATGCTGGGGATTGAACCCAGGGCCTCATCTATATTAGGAAAGAATTTTCCTTTATTAGCTTTTAAGTGTTCCACATATAGATTTATGCCTAAGCTTAGTAAGTGTTTGGTATGCTGGGTGCTAACTCATACTTTGTTTTTAATTTTGAGATCAAAATGACACCTCCTCCAATTTAGACTTTTTTTTTTTTTTTTACATATTTCGAGTATTATGAAAAGGAAAAAGCCCACAATGCCTGAGATTTGTCTTAAAATACCTAAAAATACAGTGAAACAGGACTGTGGGAGCTGAACAAAATAAATCTAAGTATCTAAGTGGGGGTTTTGTATTTTGGCTTTCACTATACTATTTTGTTTTTGAGCTTTGTGTAAATATGAAATTTTGTTTTTGTTTTTTTGAGACAGGGTTTCTCCGTTACATATAGTCCTGGCTGTCCTGGACTCACAAGAGATCCTCCTGCCTCTGCCTTCCAAGTGCTGGGATTAAAGGCGTTTGCCACCATGACAGGCAAAATCTGAAAATTTTAAACAGAAAAAACTTTTGGGGGCAGGCATATAACTCAGTTGGTACAGTGCCTGCCTAGTGTGCTGCTTAGTTTTATGTCACTTTGACATTAGTTAGAGTCATTTGGGAAACAAAAGCCTCAATTGAGAAAATGTTCCCAAACAGATTGGTCTGTGTGCGAGGTATGAGGCACTTTTTTTTTTTTTTTTTTTGGTTTTTCGAGACAGGGTTTCTCTATGTAGCCTTGGCTGTCCTGGACTCGCTTTGTAGACGAGGCTGGCCTCGAACTCACAGCGATCCGCCTGCCTCTGCCTCCCGAGTGCTGGGATTAAAGGCGTGCACCACCACACCTGGCCCGAGGCACTTTCTTGATTGATGACTGATGTGGGGAAGCCCAGCCCAGGTGGGCAGTACCACCCTGGGTTGGTGGTCCTGGGCGGTATAAGCAAACAGACTGAGCAAGCCAATAAGTGCAGTCTTCCATGGCTGCTGCGTCAGTTCCCGGCTTTGGGCTCCTGCCCTGATTCCCACTAGCACTGGACAGTTGGTTAGAAGCGTAAGCTGAAATAAACCATTTCCTTCCCAAGTTGCTTTTGGTCACGGTATTTTGTTGTTGTTTGTTTTTTCGAGACAGGGTTTCTCTGTATAGCCTTGGCTGGCCTAGATTTACTTTGTAGACCAGGCTGGCCTCGAAGTCATAGCAACCCACCAGCCTCTGCCTCCCAGAGTGCTGGGATTATATGTGTGCCACACCATGCTTGGCTTGATCATGGTGTTTTATCAGAGAAACAGAAACCCTAAGACACCCAGTGTGCTCAAAGCTAGTACAGAAATTGCCACCCTGGTGTGGTGGCACACGCCTTTAATCTCAGCACTCTGGAGACAGGCAGGCAGATCTCTGTTAGTTTGAGGCCAGCCTGGTCTAAAGAGTCTCAGGACATCCAGGACTCCACAGAGAAACCACAAAAACAAAAACAAACAAACAAACAAAGCTAGTGAGTGGATGTAGTCACTACTTCAAACAACTCCTTTTCTGTGCACTACATGGCCTCACTGCACAGAAGGAATTAGCAGGCCTGGGTTTGACCACAAGAGCAAACGCAGTGTTGGATCTGGAGGGAATTTAGAGGCCATGAAACTATTTTTTACTTCATGTCAGAAAACATTTACAACAACATCCTTTTTATTCTCTGAGACACTTTTCCAGGCACCGATGACACAATAGGAACAACAACAACAACAACAAAGCAGCAGGTTGTGTAGATGGCTCAGCAGGTGAAGGTGTTAGCCACAGCCATACAAGAGTGAAAACCCCAATTTGACCCCTGGAAACCACATAAAATGGAAGGAGAGAACTGACCCACAAGGCTGCCTTTTGATCTCCACATGTGCCTAAGCATGTGCATGTATTCATGTGTGCATACACATACACAGCATATACAATATAATAATAATAATAATAATAATAATAACTATAAATTAAAAATACAAAAGTCCTTGTTCTCATGAAACTTCTCTGGTGAGACAAACAGGCATGAAACAAATGAGATTATGAATGAAGTGGGGCTACAGATGCAGCTCAGTGGCAGAATGCTTGCTGCTGAGCATGTGTAAGACTTAGGATTAAGGAGGAGGAAGAGGAAGAGGAGGAGGAGAAGGAAGAAGAAGAGAAGAAAGAAGAAGAAAGCAAAGAAAAATCACAGTACCAAAAGGCATAGTGGCTGCAAAGCACATGAACAGTCAGGGACAATCTCAGCTATAAGGTGACACAGCTGAAGGTGAGGGGGACAAAGGAAAAGGTAGCGAGAGCCACGCACGGTGGTGCCCAGCTGCAGTGCTGGCACTTGGAAGGCTGAGGCCACCTGTGCAGAGCAAAAGGAGGGACCGTGAAGAGGCGAGGCCTGTGGGCAGGGTCTTGGTCACTGAGAGCAATGACTTCAAGGGCAACTGTGAGCCCCTCCCACTTCTTCCTCATTTTCCCTTTTTGTGTCATGGCCGCTCAGGGAGCGGCATTCCTCTCTAATACACTGACACAGTGCAGCCTCGCCAAAGGCCCAAAACTAAAGGGTCAACAGAGCAAAGACCAAAATGCAAAACCGTGGCCAAAAAAAGCTTTTCTAAGCGATTGTGGGAGATTTTGCCGCAGCAATGGAAAGTTCTTAGTTCACCTCCTGCCAGCCAGGATGCCCCAGAATTCCCCCTGCCTTGTCCTCTACGGCCCAGCCTTTTCAAGGTGTTAGTTACAACGCACACACTGATGAATCCCACGTTATTTTTAGCCCGGAGCTCTCACGTGCACTTCTGTATCACACGCAGCTGGCTGCCCATCAGACGGCTCCCTGTAAGTCCAACATGTCCCAAACCATCGTGCTTTCTTCATTCGCTCCTGCCCAGGCACTCTTTCAACCTTCTCAACTTCCTTCTACTGCAAAACAGTGACCTCCCAGACACAGCAGTCCTAACAACCAGGAAGCTAACACAGGAGGCCCAGGCCAGCCTAAATTATATATTGAGACCCTGCTTCTTCTTCTTCTTCTTCTTTTTTTTAAAGATTTATTTATTATTATGTAGGGCTGGAGAAATGGCTCAGTGGTTAAGAGCACCGCTTGCTCTTCCAGAGGTCCTGAGTTCAATTCCCAGCAACCACATGGTGGCTCACAACCATCTATAATGTTATCTGATGCCCTCTTCTACAGATAATGCAGATCATATACAATAAATACAATAAATAAATGTTCAAAAAAGAGAAAGTATATTTATTATTATGTATACAGTGCTCTGCCTGCATGTACACCTGCACACCAGAAGAGGGCACCAGATCACAGACCAGGTGGTTGCTGGAAATTGAACCTAGGACCTTTAGAAAAGCAGCCAGTGCTCTTAACCTCTGACCCATCTCTCCAGCCCGAGGCCCTGTTTCAAGGGAAAGAAAACCCCGAAATGCCAACTGGGTAAGGGGGCACACAGGTGTAATTAAATAATGAGGGCAACAGAAGGAGATAGATCAGAAGTTCAAGGTTGTCCTCAGCTACAGAGTGAGTTTGAGGCCAGCATGGGCCACATGAGACCCTGTCACAAAACAAAACAAAACCTACCAAAACAGACTCAAATGGAGTTCTCCTTGGCTTCTCTCTTCTCATCCCTCGCCTCTGACCCATAAGTAAAATTGTCCATACCAGAGGTGAACCCGGGCAGTTGTGTGTGTGTGTGTGTGTGTGTGTGTGTGTGCACAAATACCAACTTGTACAGTGCCCTGCTTCTGCCTTTGCCCCTGCAGCCTTCCACACTGTGGCCATAGTGGTCACAAGTTTCCACCTCCTCAAAAAATGGCGAGTGACATCCTTCCTGTCCTGACCTCCCTGACTTCCTCTTCCCCTTCTATTCCTTTGCTCCAACTGCTTAGCCTCTTTGCTGCTCTGAAGGATTCTCATGGCCCCACCCCTCTCTTTTCACCACATGGCTCCTGAGGAACTAGCTCAGGTCACCAGGTGTAGCTGCAAACCACTGCACACTAAGGCATCTCACGGCCTTGTTTTTTCTGAGTCTTAGGTTCAGGCCGGCTTGGAAGTCTCTGTGTAGTCTGGACCAGCTTCTTTCCCCATCTTGTGCCCAACAAGCACAAGGCTAGATCAGGACATGTCACTCCACAGTTGGGGACCAATCAACCATCCTATCTGTGTAGGAGAGACAAACATGTTTTTGTGTCGATCCCAAGTGTGGGATGGGGAACAGACTTGTGAGAGAGCAGGATGTTTTTCTACTTAGAAGTCAAACCACTTCTTGGGGGAAGCTTGGATGTTGCCAGCTGAAAACATCCTAGTAGGGACTCTGAGAGGGTTTTTATATATATCTCCTCAGCTCCGGCTGAGGCTCTGGGCCTCAGCTGCTGTTCCGGGTTCCAGCAGCAACCTTGGTTGAATTGTGGGTTTGCTGAGATCCTGCTGACTACGCCAGGAGAATTGTTCCTCGGAACTGATGTCCTTAAGGCTTCATTATTGTGTTCTTTAATCTCCTTTTCCTATGTTTGGGTTAGTCAGATTGTAAGTGAGATACGCTCTGTTAGTGAGTTCGTAATAAAGTATAATTGTTAAGAAAATTGAGCCAACATATCTGTCTTCAAACTGACCAACTCCAGAGTGGAGGAGGACAACGCTTCGACTGGTCTTTCTGGCGGCTTTCTGAATCCCCACACTGCTTTGCAAAGGTCTGTCTGTCTGTGTGTCCGCTGCATGTGTGTGCTTTCTCACGCCCGGTCCATGCCCCTCTTCAGCTGCTGACTGTCCCTGTTAGTGAGACTTCTCTGCTGCTACCTGAGGTGCTGCACTTTCTCCTGCCTTTGAATTCTTCTTTTTTAAAAATATATTTTACACTCGGGAGGCAGAGGCAGGCGGATCGCTGTGAGTTCGAGGCCAGCCTGGTCTACAAAGAGAATCCAGGACAGCCAAGGCTACACAGAGAAACCCTGTCTCGAAAAACCAAAAAAAAAAAAAAATATATATATATATATGTATATATATGTATATATATATATATGTATGTTCTGCCTACATGTACACATGCAAGGCAGAAGATGATACTAGATCTCACTGTAGATGGTTTTGAGCCACCATGTGGTTGCTGGGAATTGAACTCAGGACCTTTGGAAGAACAGTCAGTGCCCTTAACTGCTGAGCCATCTCTCCAGCCCGCCTTTTAATTCTTTAACTGACAGAAAAACAAGTGAGATCAAGACCCCTTGACTACCACTCTCTTCTGGAAATACGCAATTTGCTGACTAATTTGGGGTGATAGAGCCAAGGCAAGATCTTCTGACTCACTTTGCTATTCATATTATGGGGATTAATAAACACTTTGCGGCCCTCTCCCTCTCTCTCACCCCTCTTACCTCTTAGCCCTCTCTCTTTCTTGTTTCTTGTCCCTTTGTCTCTCTCTCTCTCTGGGGCACCCCTCCCTTCCTCCTTCTCTCCCCATGCTCATATAGTAAACTTCTCCATATCATAAAGCAATAAATCAGAATAAATACTTTGCCAAGGTGGGTATGGGAGCAACACTGTCACCCAGTGACAGCCAAACATTTTGGTCAGAGATTTTTTTTCATGATTTGTAGCTGTCTTCTAGCCTGCTCACTCAGATCAACGTTACCTAGGAATGAGGGCATGCCAAGATTACTTACAAGAATATCAGTGTTTTCAAAATAACTCCTCCAGTATGGTCTGATTTTCCTCTGTCCGCCAATGTCCCACACGTTCAGTTTAAAACCTTGTGACTGTACACTTTTGATGTTAAAACCCTGAAACAGATGGGAAAAGCAACAACAAAAAAGACCAATTAATTCTTACAAAGTTACATTTAATAGCACACACAATCTGGGGATTGAATCTGGGGCTTTAAGTATACAACACACATGCTGTACCAGTACACTATACTGCCATATCTTTTTTCCTTAAAAATTAAAAAAAAAAAAGAAGATTTATTTCTTATTATGTATACAGTGTTTTGTCTGCATGTACACCTGCACACCAGAAGAGGGCACTAGATTTCATTATATATAGTTGTGAGCCACCATGTGGTTGTTGGGGATTCAACTTAGGACCTTTGGAAGAGCAGGTTGTGCTCTTAACCTCTGAGCTATCTCTCTAGCCCCCCATATCTATTTATTTACTTATTTTCCATTTTCTGAGACAGGGTTTCTCTGGCTGTCCTGGAACTCACTCTGTAGTAGATCAGGCTGTCCTCGAACTCAAGAGATCCGGCCTGCCTCTGCCTCCCGAGTGCTGGGACTAAAGGTGTGCGCCACCACACCTGGCATTCTTTTTATGTGTCTGACTGAATGTCTGTGCAGTGCCAATCAAGGCCAGAAGAGGGCACTAGATTCCCTAGGACAATGCCAGGACACCCCTGGCATTACAGGTGACTGCGATCCACCATGTGGTTGTGGGAACTGAACCTGGGTCCTCTGGAAGAGCAATCAGTGCTCTTTAAAGGATGGGCTATCTTTCTAGCCCCTTTTTGGTGTAACTTACTATGTAGACCAGGCTGGCCTTGACCTCACAGAGGTGCACCTGCTTCTGCCTCTCAAATGTTGGGTCTGAAGGTGAACTACACCATGCCACTGCTCCAGGCATTATAGTCATTACTTTCTGTGTGTGTGTGTGTGTGTGTCTTCATCTGTGTGACAGACCTTGGCTGTCCTGGACTCACTTTGTAGACCAGGCTGGCCTTGAATTTACAGAGATCCACCTGCCTCTGCCTCTCCAGTGCTGGGATTAAAGGCTTGGGCGGACACCACCACCACCGCTAGGCCAATAGCTACTTTTTGTATTAGCTACTTTCTGAAGTTCTCTGCCAGATGCGATACCCTTAATGTGAGACTGTTTAATGGCTTACTGTGATAGTAAAGAAAACATACTTACAAATGTTTACCTCACTAAGTAGAACATTGTTAACTACCTCAAGCTAACTGGCTACTTTCTTTCTTCCCTGAGTCGACCCCGCAGGTGGTCCAGGCTGGGCTGGAAGTAGCTAAATCACCTCCCTGTCTTCCTGCTTTCCTTCTGAGGTGCTGGGATTAGAGGGGTGCTACCATGCCTGGCTCACATGGTGTTTTCTACAATAAGGAATATACGTATACTAGGACCAGGGTGCAGCTCAGAGCCAGGGAGCCTGCTTAACATTCATGGGGCCCTGGGTTCTATTGTTTCAAAGGCATGGAAAATACATACTATGTATTTGTATACCTATATGTTGCTATGGATAATGGAACATGACCTGTGATCTACATAGATCCCTCTTCATGAAGCCTCAGGAAGATAAATTTAACAGGACACTACATGTAAGTGTAGTAGAGATGCTGAGGTTAAAGACAAGAGAAAAAGAACAAATATAAGTCTAAAGAAAGACAGCAAATCTAGAGGCTCAAAAGAAATGTCCTCCTGGGTCAATGGGAAGACAGAAGCTGAGCTGAGGCAGATGGGGTTGTAGCTGGCCTCTCAGCAGAGTGAGGAGGTGGGATCCTTCATCACAGATGGTGATGGAAGTTACTATGTGCTCATTTGAAACGGCCTTAGGAAGCACTGCCTTAGGAGGCACCTGCATGAACTTGTGAAGAAACCCTTCTGCCGGGCATAGGTTGCACGCCTTTAATACCAGTACTCCGAAAGCTGATGCAGGAGGACTGCTGCAAGTTCAAGGCCAGTGTGGTAGGCTACTTGGTGAGTTCCAGGCTAGCCAGGGCTATAGACTAAGACCCGATCTCAGAAGATGAAATGGGTAAGAATAAATTAAAGGAAAAATAAAAGAAAAAGGAAGGAAGAGAACGTTCCTAGCGCGGTTATTCAGAGTAAAACTTGAGGAAAGCAAGTCATGGCAATTGGGAATTAGTGTAAAGAGAAACAAGCTAGCAAGACCTTTGGGCTCAGAAGAAAAGCACCTCATGAGCAAAAGGAAGAAAACTCTGGCAAGAATGATTAAAAAACAAAACAAAACAAAAAAAAAACCAAACCAAACCAAACAAAACAAAAACAGCCCAGGATTTGAATATCCATCCAATCAATACTTTGCTGCAACGTAAGTGACATTTCATCCAGAGTGACTGGAGTTATGTGGGTCTGGGGATGCCTCCAAAAACATCTGCCTCACTTGGCAGCTTGCCAGCACTGCTGTGAGCAAACCAGGCCTTAGCCCAGTGCAGTGGTACAGGGAACACTGTCGCACAGGTCCACAGAGGGACGCTCACAGAGGGTAACTGGGGATGGTGCTGACGAGGACTCTCCTAAATCACCCATGACTGAATACATTAGCCACTCAAGAACCCTGGAGGGAAATGGCTTAAACGTATCAAAGTGACAGTGGCTGCTTCAGGTACCTTGCTGACAAAAAACAAAACCCCCCAAACCTTGTGTATGTCTGAAACATCTTTCTCTCCTCTTGTTTTGTTTTGAGACAGGATCTATGTACTCCAGGATGGCCTTGAACTATATGGTCCCTGAGGATGACCAGGAACTTGGCTCTCCTGCCTCTGTCTTTTTTTTTTTTTAATCTTAAAAAAATCAAATAAATATATGTATATGATTACTCTATCTGCATGCCAGAAGAGGGCCTCAGATCCCAAGTATAGATGGTTGTGAGCCACCATGTGGTTGCTGGGAAACTGAACTCAGGTCCTCTGGAAGAGCAGACAGCACTCTTAACCCCTGAGCCATCTCTCCAGCCTCTCCATCTCTTAAGTGCTGGAGTTATAAGACTGTGTCATCGTGCCCAGCTATAGTTTGAAATTTCTATTCCTCAACAATGCTACTGAATGTAGAACGAGTGATAGCAGGCCTTGCACAAGTGGGGGATGGGGGGGGAGTGAGGGGGACAGGAGGTGGGGGCGGGGGAGGTGCATGCCAAAAGCGGGACAAGCTGAGTTCAGCCCCAGGAACCATGGGTAGAAGGACAGAACTCTAAGTTGTTCCTGGTTTCCGTATGCTCTGCTCTTCACACCTGCAGCCTAACCCAAAATAGACCAATGTGGTTTATTTCATTTTATTTTTTCAGTTTTTCGAGACAAGGTTTTTCTGTGTAGCCCTGGCTGTCCTGGACTCACTTTGTAGAGCAGGCTGGCCTCGAACTCACAGACATCTGCCTGCCCCTGCCTCCCTGAGTGATGGAATTACAGGTGTGCATTATCGTGCCTAGGTAAACCAATATAATTTTTAAAAGATAACTTCTTAAATTTCTGTAAATCAAGCACATGTCTTTAATCCCAACACTTGGGAGGTGATGACAGGTGGATATCGACTAGAGTTGTGGCCAGCCTGGTCTACAGAGTAAGTTCCAGGACAGCCAATGTTATACAGAGAAACCCTTTCTCAAAAACAAACAAAGCAAAAGCAAAACCAAACCAAAACAAAACAGCAACAACAAACAAACAAACAAAAACCAAAGGAAAAGAAAAAAAAAAAAAGCTAGAGACAGGCTTTCTCTGTGTAACCCTGGCTGGCCTTGGACTCACAGAGATCTGCCTGCCTCTGCCTCCTAAGTGCTGGGATTAAATATGTGTGCCACCACCACCCCTGGAAAAATGCTATATTCTATACAATCTGATTTTACTTTTTAAGGTACTTTATTTTTAAGGTAAGTCACACTGTGTAGCTCTGGCAACCCAGGAACTCATTATATAGACTAGACTAGCCTAGAATTTTTTTGCCTCTCAAATACTGGGTTTGAAGGTGTATACAATCATGCTGGGATATTTTTTCTTTTAAATACACTTATCGCGCTTGTTCATATATGTGCACAGGAAAAAATGAATGGCTACATTCCTAGCACTAACAGTGGCTCTGTCTGATTGGGCATTGACTTAGTCACTCTTCTATTGCTGTGAAGAGACACCATGACCAAGGCAACTCTTACAAGAAAATGCAATTAATGTGGGGCGGGCTTATAGTTTCAGAGGTTTAGTCTATTATCATGGTAGGGAGCACGGTGGCACACAGTCAGACACAGTGGCACACAGTCAGACATGGTGCTGGAGAGGTAATTAAGAGCTACATCCTGACATGAAGAGGGGCAGGGGGAGAAAGAGAGAGAGAGAGAGAGACACTGGGCCTGGCTTGAGCATCTGAAACCTCAAAGCACACCCCCAGTGACGCACTTCCTCCAGCAAGGCCACACCTCCTAGTCTTTCTCAAATATTGCCACTCCCTGGTGACTAATTACTTACATATATAAGCCTCTGGGGACTATTTTTATTCAAACCACCACAGCCATTATAAATATTTTCTTTTCAAATTCTAAGAAAAAAAAAGGGGGGGCGGGGAGGCTTAAGAGATGGCTCTGTGGTTAAGAGCACCTGCTGCTCTTCCAAAGGACCCAGGTTCAATTCCCAGCACCTACAATGCAGCTCACGACTGTCTGTAACTCCAGGGGATCAGACACCCTCATACATACATATAAGCAGGCAGAATACCAATGTACATTAAAATTTTTCTTTCTTCTTCTTCTTTCTTCTTCTTCTTCTTCTTCTTCTTCTTCTTCTTCTTCTTCTTCTTCTTCTTCTTCTTCTTCTTCGTGTGTGTGTGTGTGTGTGTGTGTGTGTGTGTGTGTGTGTGTGTGTACTACGGCAGAGTGTGGAGGTCAAGCTTTCTCTTTCTGGCAGCACGGAGCTATCTCACCAGCTGCTGTGTTCTCTGGTGTCTCAACTTGACTTTACTACTGCTTTCTAATGAATGAACATCTCATGTCGTCTCAAATATTAAACAAAAATACAGAAAGCGTGTGTTTTTAGAGAATAAGTATGAAACCTCAGCACTATCAAACCAGCCACTTGGAGCAGCACATCAACCAAAGCCTGAGGAGGCGCGCGAGTCCTAACTTGAGGCTCACTCTGTGTGCACGCCGAAGCCTCCGTTTCGGTGCTCTGGCAAATGCAGTCTATTGCTAAGACTTCGGCCTCTAGCCCTTCTCTTTCTGGCGGAGATGCTGACACACTAATGCGTGTTTTCAGCCTTGTAGGCTAGACTGCTGTAATTTGCTCTTCCTTGGGCTATACATTAAATTTGTTCAGAAGCTGTAAAATTGCTCGTTTGGTAGCGGTTGAAACGACTTTTCTGCAAAGAGTCGTGAGTTGCTAAGACTTACAGGCCGTGACAGACACACACCAACCAGTACAGCTGCAAACCAGATACCAGGCTCTCACAGCCATGGACAGAAAATGCTAAGATTGCTTTGCCCAAACCTCCAGTGCCTGCCTGCACGTTTTAAAGCTGTGGTTTATAGCTGGGCGTGGTGGCGCACGCCTTTAATCCCACCCAGCACTCGGGAGGCAGAGGCAGGCGGATCATTGTGAGTTCGAGGCCAATCTGGACTACAAAGCGAGTCTAGGACAGCCAAGGCTACACAGAGAGACCCTGTCTCGAAAAATCAAAAAAAAAAAAAAATTAAAGCTGTGGTTTATACTTTCTGAATGTTGTGACCCTTTAATAAAGTTCATCATGTTATGTGGCCCCCACAACCACAAAATTATTTCATCGCTACTTCATAATTATAATTTTACTACTGTTATGAACTATAATGTTAATGTCTGATATGTGGGATATTATGGTATGTGACCCTGTGGGAGTCTCAACCCACAGGGTGAGAAAGGCTGTTTTAAAGTGTCTAAGACTAACAGGCTGTCTTAGCTGACTAGGTCCAAAGTCAAGATTTCCCAGGCTTTCTTACAGGGAATGGGGCCTGAGAAGCTCCTTGGATTCCCCACTCAGGCCTCGTTTTCTGTTTGTGCTCCCATGCTGTGAGCACCACACTTACCCGTTGCATTTTGCTTGCTTGCTTCAAGCAGTAAAGAGGAAAGCTGATAAAGGTGGATTTAAAATCAACAAACAAACTGGCTGGGCGTGGTAGCACACGCCTTTAATCCCAGCACTCAGGGAGGCAGAGGCAGGTGGATGCTATGAGTTTGGGGCCAGCCTGGTCTACACAGAGAAACCCTGTCTTAAAAGAAAAACAAAATTCTTTTTGAGACTTTTACTTTTATTTTTTTATGTATATGGGTGTTTTGCCTGCATGTATGTCTTTGCTCCAAGTGCACACAGCATCTAAAGAAGCCAGAACGGTATCCTAGATTTTAAAAAAATTTATTTAGTATACAGTGTTCTGTCTGCATGTAACACCTACAGGCCAGAAGAGGGCAACAGATTGCATTGTAGATGGTTGTGAGCCACCATGTGGTTGCTGGGAGTTGAACTCAGGATCTCTGAAGAGCAGATGGTGCTCTTAACCTCTAAGCCATCTCTCCAACCCTCATTACATTTTTTAATTAACTATTTCACTTTTTTATTGTTTTTCAAGACAGGGTTTCTCTGTGTAGCCCTGACTGTCCTGGACTCACTTTGTAGACCAGGCTGGCCTTGAACTCACATCAATCTACCTACCTCTGCCTCCCAAGTGCTGGGATTAAAGGCATGTGCCACCAACGCCCCGGCAATTAACTATTTTAACATGTAAAGTTTGGTGGCAGTAAGTACATTTACACTATTTGCATCCACCCTTAGAATGACTCTCACCTTACAGAACTTGTCCCCGTCCCAGCTGCAGGAGCCACTGGCCTCCTTCCTATCTCTACAAATCTGACTTTCTAACTACCTCACACGCATGGACTTTCTTTTATGTGTATCTGAAATCTGACTACTCTTGGATAATACAGGCTTTCTCACACACTGACCTTGGCAGTGTATCGGTTTCTATCTCCCACAGCCACTGTAAGGGCTAGTTTAATAGTCAACGTAGCACTTTCTAGAGCCACCTGGGAAGAGAGCCTCAGTCAAGGATTGTCTTGATCAGGCTGGCCTGTGAGCTATTTGTGGGGTCTGCTTTGATAACACTAACTGAGGTGGGAAGGCCTGCCCACTGCGGTCCCTGGGCTTGGGTCCTGGACTGTGTGCTATAGACTGGGGCTCAGCACAAGCAGGCATTTGCTCTGGCTCTGCTCTTGACTGTGGGCGTGGCTTGCCACCTCAGGTTTCTGCCTTTACTTCCTGTCAACGATGGACCACAACCTGGAACTCTGAGCTAAAATAAACTCTCTCCCCCACAAGGTGCTTTTTGTCAGGGTGTTTTCGACAGGCAGATGGGGGGGCGGGGCAGCTATTCTCATCTTCTTGAGCGGCAGGGCACCTGGAGCCAAGGGGCGCTCACCTGGGTCGGGGTGATGTGGCTGATGTCCTCAGATGCAAGCTGCTTGAGCAGGGTGGTCTTGCCAGCATTATCCAAGCCCAGGAGAAGGATGCGCACCTCCTGGTCCGGTGCACTTTTCAACTTGCGCAAAATAGAGAGCAAGCCCTTGAACAACCGTGAAAGAGACAGATTACTTGGGGGGAAAGTGACTTTGGTATTAGCAGAATAACTTCTTGATAAAAGTTCTTGGTTATGGACAGCTTATTTTTTTCTTCCTTTCTTTTTTATGTTTTTATTTTTTATTTTTTTTGAGGCAGGGTTTCTCTGTATAATAGCCTGGCTGTCCTGGAACTTTTTTATAGACCAGGCTGGTCTTGAACTCACAGATCTACCTGCCTCTGCCTCCCAAGTGCTGGGATGAAAGGCGTGCACCACACATACTTTTTTTTATGTGTATCCATGTGTGCATGAACATGTGGACATGAGTGCGGGTATCTGGGGAGGCCAGAGGGAGTCCCATTTCCTGCAGGTTCCAGGTCATTTCTGTGGGTGCTAAGAACCAAACTTGGGTCATCGTCAAGAGCAGTCAGAGCTCTTAACTGTTGAACCATCTCTCTGTCGACACTTTTTCTGTGGTACTGGGGATTGAACCCAGGGCCTTACCCATGTCACTGGCCTATTTCCTCAGCCCCTAGCCCTGCTTTCTTATTAAACCGGTAAGAAAAAGTTTATATACTCTTCAATTGTTCTGTGCTGCAGCTGACAATCCCAGACCAATGAGGTGTGGCTCAAAAAGAACCCAGGGCCAGGAGTGGTGGTGCATCCTTCAATCGTCCCAACACCTGGGAGGCAGAGGCAGGCAGATCTCTGAGAGTTCAAGGCCAGCTTGGTCTACATAGTGAATTCCAGAACAGCCAGGGCTACACAGAGAGACCCTGTCTCAAACAAACAAACAAACAAACAAACAAATTTCAATAAGCTGGGTGCACACTTTTAGTTCCAGCATTCAGGGGCAGAGGCAGGCAGATCTTTGAGCGTCAGGACAGCCAGAGCCGCATGATAGAGACCTAGTCTCAACAAACAAACAAACAAACAAATCAGAAGATGACACTTTTTTAAAAGAAGATTTCTGTCCTAAAAAAAAAAAAGATTTGTTACATATACAGTGTTCGCCTACATGTATGTCTGCACACCTCAAGAGGGCAGCAGATCTCATGATAGATGGTTATAAGCCACAGTGTGGGTGCTGGGAATTGAACTCAGGATCTCTGGAAGAGCACCTGGTGCTCTTAACCACTGAGCCATCTCTCCAGCAACCTTCCCCTCCCCCTGCAATGACACTGTTTTAAGGGCATATAATCTAATCTCCAAGCCAGATTAAAAGTTCCTTCAAATTGGGCTTAGAATTTAGATTTATAGCTGGGCTTGGTAGCACACGCCTTTAATCCTAGCACTCAGGAGGCAGAGGCAGGCTGATCATTGTGAGTTCGAGGCCAGCCTGGTCTACAAAGCAAGTCCAAGACAGCCAAGGCTACACAGAGAAAAAAACAAACAAACAAACAAACCCCCAAAACCAAAAAAACAACAACAAAAAACAAAAACAAAAACCAAACAAAAAAAGAATTTAGAATTACATAAAATGGTTGTTATTCACACTGAACCAGGCAAGAATTCAAGCCAGTTTGTTGATGAAGATCAAATAATATTTCTGTGCACAATTCTTAGCAATTAGGTCTTTGGACAATGTCATGGAAATATGCAGGCAGATTAGCAACCTCCCAGGCTGTTTCCTTTATGGCACCTGTGCTGGCCTGCTGAGGATCACACTGATTTCTCTATGCCTCGGTTTCTTTCCAGCAGCAAAATGGAAAACAGTCTAAGACAGGCAAATGTTACGCCAAAAGGTTCAGGACAAAGTATGAATAAATCTGAAGCTAACAAAAGACCGGCAGGGTTTCCGTTGTTGTTTAAGGAAGGATATATTTTTGCTTCTATTTTCATCTCATTTAACCCTGGCTAGTTTGATTCCATTCCTTCTTCAAGCCATATTTATGGTAAGTCTACTGGGTTACTAATGGCTCAAAACACTTGACCTTCACCTAACTTTTCTAAGAACCCAACAGGAGAGCTGCAGAAGAAACCAGACACAGCAGAAAGGTTGGGACATTGTACAGACATTCATAAGCAACAACATTTGGGCTCTCTCTCTCTCTCTCTCTCTCTCTCTCTCTCTCTCTCTCTCACACACACACACACACACACACACACACACACACACACACACCTGTGTAACAGCTCTGGCTGTCTTGGACTATCTTTGTGGATCAGACTGGGCTCAGACTCACAGAGATCTGACTGCCTCTGCCTCTGGAGTGCTGGAATTAAAGGCAAGCACCTGGACACCTGGCTGTTTCTTTATTTTTATTAGCTACACTGAAATTGTTCATTTGTTTCTTTGTATTTGTTTTTTTTTTTTTTTTTTTTTTTTTTTTTTTTTTTGAGACAGGGTTTCTCTGGAGATAGCCTTGCCTGTCCTGGACTCTATTTGTAGACCAGGCTGGCTTTGAACTCATAGAGATCCGCCTGCCTCTGCCTCCAGAGTGCTGTGATTAAAGGCATGCGCCACCACTGTCTAGCTGAAATCACTCATTTCTTTTTGTCTTTGTTTTTGGAGACAGGGTTTCTCTGTGTAGCCTTGGCTGTTCTGGACTTGCTTTGTAGACCAGGCTGGCCTCGAACTCAGAGATCCGCCTGCCTCTGCCTCCCAAGTGCTGGGATTAAAGGCATGCGCCACCACGCCCGCCCGAAATCATTCATTTCTAATGCACTCTTTCAAGCCCCGTGGGGAGTGGGATATAAAAAGACCAAGGCGGGGAGCTGAATTGGGGAAAAAGACTGAGTTATTCACCCGGAGTCTCTGATTGAATACAGGAAGGGTCTCGTGGCTCCTAAATACACTAAAAAATAGGAATTTATCAAATTAACACATTAAATGACACAGGTAAAACTTTCATGCATTATCCTCTAGTATACAGAAAATATTTTACTATTTACAAAGTTGAAAATTAGCATTTTCAGTTTTCCATCAAGTTTCTCCTCACTAAGAAATCATTGAATAGAGCCAGAGAGGTGAATCAGCAGGGAAGAGGACCCAGGTTTGAGTCTTTTTCACCAATGTGAGTTGGCTTCGAACTGCTTGTAACCCCAGGTCCAGCAAGATCCAATGAATGTGGCCTCCTGGGTGACCTGCCCCGGTGCGCATGCCCTCGTGGAAGTATACGCACATCCACATAGTAAAAAGGCGAAAATTAAACTTTATAAAAGGAAAGACATCACTGGATACATATACTGTGGCCTGAAGACCAAGTTTTTCTTACAGACTCATAACATCTGAAACTGGACAATTAAGGGGATAATATCATTCCTTTGTTTGTGGCGTCCCGCTGGAGTGGAAGATGTTCCTTCCTCAGGCGATGGAAGGACCCAGGGCTTTGCACATGTTAGCTGGACATGCGCAGTGTCAGCCATCCCTAGCCCCTCCTTTATTTTTGTCTTATTTTGAGAGTGGGTTCACTATGTAGCCCTGGCTGGCAGGGAGCTCAGTCTGTAGCCCAGGCTGGCCTCCACAGGGATCCAGCCTCTGCCTCCTGGGTGTGCCCCTCCACACCTGCCCCATCCCTGCTAATTTCTCACTACAGGAGTGAAGAACCGCACAGAGGAGAAAGCAGCCATCCTAACTAGAGGCACCTTCTCTTAACAGTGCAGACTGCACAGCACTTCTAATTTCTGATGAACAATCTTCCTTTTTAGGCAGTAACATCAGATGCTTCACTCTTAAGTGAAGTGATACAGAAAAAGTTCAGCTAACGTTTTCTTCCTTTGAGTAAAATGAGGCCCAGGGAACACAAGCACTAATGCATTGTGTTAACCCGAGCATCGAGGACGGGATCACAGGATTAGCAGGGCTTGCTAAATAGGGAAGGGGATATTTATAGCTGGCAGGGTTCTGCCCCAGAGATACAGAGTAAGCTGATTTAGGAGGCTGGAGGAGAGAGCAGGGCGCTCCACCCTGTGCTTGTATGCCTCCATCTACGCTTTACTGCAGATGTCAAGTGAAAGGATGCACTCGTTACAAGCTAAACTTAGTTTACGACGGGGATGGGGGATGAGTTTTACTGTATCAAGACAATGAAGTTAATTCTTACGGTGTAATTCCGACCCAAACCACCATTCATTCGGCTGTTATTAAAACCCATAATATGCTCCAAGCAGAATAGTGAGCAAAAGAGATGTGATCACTATGCAGGTTTGTTCTCCCAAGACACTGAATACAGGTAATGAGAAACAGGAACTCTGTCGATTGTGCGCACGTCACCAGCTACAGCACGCACAAAGGCTGGGCAGAAGCACTCTGCCTCAGCCACAAAACATTTAAATCAACTTTTCTGCAGTTAGATCTTGAAAAAAAAATGTGCTGTGGACTGCAGTTTATTTGTTTGTTTATTTCATGAATTTATTTTTGAGTCAGATCTCTCTGGGTAGCCCTGGCCATCCTGGAACTCCTATGTAGACCAGGCTGGTCCTGCCCCTGCCTACTGAGTGCTGGGACTAAAGGTGTGTACCTCCACACTTGGCCTGGATTACAGAAATGTATCTATATCAAAATCCATTTAAACTCAACTCATGGCACACAAACTAGGTCATTCAAAAAAAACCAAGGGGGCTCGATGAATGTGCTGCTATATGGAAAACAGTGTGACTCGGAGGACAGTTAAAATGTAAGTGCTGTAACCACTGCACTGTGGGACACACGCACTCCCTAAACTGCTCAAACCGGACAGATTGCAGTTTCATTTCACCTCTGAACAGGATCCTATTGATGGGAAAGAAAGAACCTCAAATTCTGTTTTCTTTTTTGCAATTATTTTTTAAATTCATGCTTGTTTATTTATTTCATGTGTGTGCATGTACAAAGTGCTTGTGGAAGTCAGCAGATAGCGTGTGTAAACCAGTGCACCCCTTCTACCATGAGGGTCCTGTGAGGTCATCAGGCTTGGCAGTAAGCCCCTTCACCCACCGAGACCTCTAATCAGAATTTGTTTTCTTTCTTTTTTCCTTCTTTCCTTTTTTTTTTATTTTTTATTTTTTATTTTTTTGAGACACGGTTTCTCTGTGTAGCCTTGACTGTCCTGGACTCGATTTGTAGACCAGGCTGGCCTCGAACTCACAGCGATCCACCTGCCTCTGCCTCCCAAGCACTGGGACTAAGGGCGTGTGTCACCATGCCCAGCCTTTTCTTTCTTATCACCTTTCTACTAAGTAAAGACAAAGGTTGTTCCCAAGGTACACAAAGAACTCAGCAGAGTGGGGTTCCTCTCAGCAGGAGTCTGGCACACAGGAGGCTGCTTCTAACTTCGGACTGCACTGGGCTGCCCTTTGTGAGAGACCCTTCCCATGATTCCATGCAGAAATGAGAACAGCCAAATCTGACGAGAGACACGAAGGGGATTAATCAAGTGGTGCCATAAGGCAGCACACAGAAGCCACTCAAAACCACGCTAGAGCTGGGGATAAACACTCACAGTTCTGTATTTCTTTCCTTTCCTTTTGAGGCTGTGTGTGGGAGGGTGTGTGCATGTGTGTATATACTAGTGATTAGCTGCGCTTGGGCACGCCTTTAATCCCAACACTCAGGAGGCAGAGGCAGGAGTATATTTGTGAGTTCGAGGCCAGCATGGTCTACAAAGTGAATTGCAGGACAGCCATGGCCATATAGAGACATGTCTCAAATACACACACACACACACACACACACACACACACACACACACACACACGGAATTAAACATACTACTCAAGAACATTACCATTGAACTATGTCCCCAGTCCTTCTAAAAACATTTTTATTTTAGGCCAGGACTCACTTGTCCAGGTTGGCCTTGAATTCACGACTGTTCCTCATCAAGCTTCAGAAAGCTCAAATTACAGAAATGAACCACCACAGTGACTATGGGCATATTTTCTTTCTTTACATTTTTTTACTTTTATGTGTATGCATGTAAGCCGAAGTGTATGGAAGGGCACCACATACAAGCATTAAGCTAGGGAGGTCAGCAGAGATGTCAGGCCCTCTGGAACTGGAGTTAGAGGTGGTGTTGCCATGTGGGTGCTGGGAACTTAACGTGGGCCCTCTGAAAGAATGGTAAGCTGTCTTTAACTGCTGAGCCATCTCTCCAGCTCTCTCTCTCTCTCTCTTTTTTTTTTGTTTTTTTGTTTCTTGAGACAGGGTTTCTCTATGTAGCCTTGGCTGTCCTAGACTGTTTGTAGAACAGGCTGGCCTCGAACTTGGCAGTGATCTACCTGCCTCTGCCTCCCGAGTGCTGGGAGTAAAGGCCTGCGCCACCACGCCCTGCTACAGTCTCTCTTTAAAACAAACAAACAAACAAAAAAACCTCTATTTTTTCACTTAACATTTTCTGACACCAAAAATCATAAATACAGTTAACACTTGACAAAACACCACATATACTTGGGAGATAGAGGCAGGCAAATCTCGGAGTTTGGGGCCAGCGTGGTCTACAAAGTGAGTTCCAGGACAGCCAGAGAAACTCTGTCTTGAAAAACAAACAAACAAACAAACAAACTGTATAATAACTATATGTTAGTAGAAAAGAGTCCATATATAATTGCTTAGTTGAATTCATGGTAAATAACAGTGACTAGTCATGTGCCGAATTCCCATCACCTTTGTATCTTATCAAGAACAGTGGAGCAGAGCCCGGGGTAGTGGTGCACGCCTTTAATCCCAGCACTGGGAGGCAGAGTCAGGTGGATCTTCTGTGAATTCAAAGCCAGCCTGGTTTATAAAGTGAGTCCAGGATAGCTAAGGATACACGGAGAAACCCTGTCTCAAAAAACCTTTAAAAAAAGAAAAGAAAAGAAAAAGAATGGTGGGGAGGGAGGTGGTAGGGGGTGGGGGTGGGCGCTGGAGTGATGGCTCAGTGGTTAAGAGCACTGCCTACTCTTCCAGAGGTCCTGAGTTCAGTTCCCAGCAACCACATGGTGGCTCACAACCATCTATAATGAGATTTGGTGCCCTCTTCTGGCCTGCAGGTGTACATGCAGGCAGAGCACTATATACATAATAAACAAATAAATCTTTAAAAGAAGAAGAAAAAAAGAATGGTGGAGTGACTGCCCGCAGTGGGGGCTGGGCAAGACAGCTAAGCAGTTTGGACCACTTGTTCTTTCTTGCAGAGGACCTGGGTTCTGTTCCTAGCACCCATATGGTGACTTAGAAGCACCCTGCAACTCCAGTTCCAGGGAATCCGACATCCTCTTCTGGTATGCAAAACACTCATACATATAAAATAAATCTTTTTTGAGACAGAGTTTCTCTCCGTAGCCTTAACTCACTTTTTAGACTAGGCTAGCTTTGAATTCACAGAAATCCGCCTGCCACCACTGCCCCACATAAAATAAACTTAAAAATATAAAAGGAACCAGGAGGTGTTAGCACATCTCTGTGAATTCAAGGACAGCCTGATCTACAAAGCAGTCCAAGACAGCCAAGGCTACACAGAGAAACCCTGTCTTGGAAAAACCAAAAAAAAAAAAAAAAAAAAAAAGTGATTCCAAGGCTAGGGTAAAACAGCTGATACTAAATGTTCAGAAAAGCTCAGAATGTTTTTTGTCTCAGTTACTCAAATTTAGAAAGAAAAAAAAGTATTAGTCATAGCTGAATTTAAAACACATACTGTGGTGGTTTGAATAAAAATAGCCTCCCTAAGCCAGGCATGGTAGCATATGCCTTTAATCCCAGCACTCAGGAGGCAGAGGCAGGTGGATCTCTGTGAGTTCCAGGCCAGCCTGGTCTACAAGGTGCTTCCAGGACAACCAGGGCAGTTATACAGAGACACCCTGTCTGGGGGTGAGGGGAGCCCCCCTAGGCCCATAGGGTGTGGCCCTATTAGGAGGTGTGGCCTTATTGGAAGGGGCGTGTCACTGGAAGGGTCTGAGGCTTCAGAAGCTAGAGCAGGGTCTGGTGGCTCACTGTCTCTTCCTGCTGCCTGTCCAGATGCAGACTTCTCAGCCACCTCTGCAGCGCCATGTCTGCCTGCATGCCACCATGCTTGCAGCCATGGTAATAACCAACTAACCCTCTGAACTGTAAGGCAGCCCCAGTGAAATGTTTTTCCTTTATAAGAGCCGCTGTGGCTGTGGTGGTGGTGCACGCCTTTATTCTCAGCACTCTGGAGACAGAGGCAGGCGGTTTCTGTGAGATTGAGCCAGCTTGATTTACAGTGAATTCTAGGACTGGCAGGGCTACAGGGGGAAACAAAACAAAACAAAACAAAACAAAACAAAACAAAACAAAAACGAGTTGCTGTGGTCCTGGTGTCTCCTCACAGCGAAAAAACCCTATGCACCCTATGCTCTCTTTTCTTTCTTTCTTTCTTTCTTTCTTTCTTTCTTTCTTTCTTTCTTTCTTTCTTTTTTCGTTTCTTTACTCCAAGACAGGGTTTCGTTATGTAGCTCTGGCTATCCTGGAACTTGCTATGTAGACCAGGCTGGCTTTGTACTCACAGAGATTCACCAGCCTCTCAAGTGCAGGGATTAAAGGCATGCCCTTCTATGGCACTTTTCAATTGTACAGTAAGCCATAGGAGCTCAAGGGACACCAGATGTGACACACTTAATCATGACACTGACCGTGTAAACTCACTGCTCTACTTCCAGTTCTAAGAATAACTTACACTTTTGAAGAAAGAAAAGATGGATTTGTAAAATCAGATACTCTCAACTAATTTGCCCTAGTTTCTTTGCTTCTTTCTTTCTGGTTTTTTTTTTTTTTTTGAGACAGGGTTTCTCTGCACAGCTCTGGCTGTCCTGGACTCACTTTGTAGACTAGGCTGGCCTCGAAATCACAGAGATCTGCTTGTGTCTGTCTCCCAAGAGCTGGGATTAAAGGTGTGCGCCAGCACCACCACCACCACCGGTTCTTTTCTTATTTCTTTCTTGCTTTTTTCTTTCTTTCTTTCTTTTCCTTTTTTGAGTTGGTGCAGGGGTTCTTCTCCTGTAGCCCTAGCTAGCCTGAAACTCACAATGGAGCCCTCTAGTTCAGAGGCCCACCTGCGTCTGCCTCCTGGGTGGTGGGGGGAAGGTGTGCACCACCACATCCCACAATCCTAGTATTTTATTATTCACTTAAAAAAAATCTGTTTTGGGGACCAGAGAGACGGCTCAGTGGTTAAGAGCACTTGTTACTCCTGTGTTCCTAGGTTCAGTTCTAGCACCTACATGGACAGTCTGTAACTCCAGTGCCCGGGGATCTGATGCTCGGTTCTGACCTCTGAGAGCAGCAAGTATCTGTGGTACACACACACACACACACACACACACACACACACACACACACACACGCAGGCAAATTACAGATCAGATAAAATGCGTGGCTAAAAGCGCTTGTTCCTGCTACAGAGGACCTGAGTTTTATTTCCAGCACCCACAAGGTACCTCACAAGCACCTGTAGTTCCAGTTATAAAAGATCCAAAGCCCTCTTCCAATTTCTGAAGGCACCAGGAACTCATGTGGTACATATACATACATGTAGGCAAAATACACATAGAAAATAAACAATAAAAATAGCACTTGCTGCTCTTGTAGAGGACTGGGGTTTGGTTCTCAACACTTACAAAGTGGCTCATAACTGACTCCTCTGACCTCCTTAGGCACCAGGCATGCCCATAGTGCACATACATGTGTGTGGGTGAAACACTCAGACATATATGTACACACTCTGCTTTGAGCACTGACTACTATCATGATATCCAACAATATTGTATACACACGGTCAATTTGTTATATATTTAAATACAGGGCCAATTTGTGCCTAGGAACATGAGTAGTGGTTCACTTATCATGACCTATAATTATAAATTAAACAATCGTGAAATTACACTTACTCAATTGATAAGCTGAAGAAAGTCAAGTCTCATGTTTCCTGTTTACAGCAAATCTCACTTTCTCTTGGTATAGCATGTGGTTCCTTCTTTTAAGGGGCTGGCTGTTGGGGCAGGGTCTCCTTCTAGCTGAGGCTGACCTGGAACTAACTGTAGCCTAGGTTGGCCTCTTAACTCATGGTGATCCTCTTAATTTAGCATCTAGAGTACTAGGATTACCGTCATGAGCCACCACCCGAGCCTGGCAAGCCTTTTTAATTGCAGTTCTGGTTATTTTCATTAAATGTACCTCATGTAGCCCAGGCTGGTCCTGAATTCCTGGTCCTCCTCCCTCTACCTCCCAAGTGCTGAGGTAGCAGGCATGAGCCACCACAGCCACTCTCTCAAATCGACTTATTTTTCTGTGTAAATATTTATATCTGTATTAATTTGTTAAGATAAACTTAGCCTTAAACGAGCACCTCGTGTATAAATAATGAAAAGAAAGCACTTGTTAAAAATCTGTTTAGCCTGAGGTTAGAAATAACTGTAAATATAACAAGTGTGAAATGTGACTGACAACCTCAGATTAAATAATTCTACTTAACAATTTGACAATGGAAATTGATGAGGGAGGGGGAATATCAAAATTCACTTGCTCAATATCTTGACCAAAGTAGCTGTAGCTGTGTGATTATTATTTCTTCTTCTTCTTCTTCTTCTTCTTCTTCTTCTTCTTCTTCTTCTTCTTCTTCTTCTTCTTCTTCTTCTTCCCTCCTCCTCCTAATTTTCTTCTTTTTTGAGAGCAGGTCTCATGTATCCCAGGCTGGCCCGGAAATCATTATATAGCTTTTGAACTTTTGATTGTCCTGCCTCCATTTCTGGGATTACTGACAGGTACTGTCACGTTCAGTTTTATGCAGGAATTCATGCTTGCTAAGCAAACCTCTACCAACTAATCTCCAGTCCCAGCTCTCTTTCTTTCTTTCTTTCTTTCTTTCTTCTAGTTTTTTGAGACAGGGTTTCTCTGTGTGGCCATGGCTGGCCTGGACTCGCTTTGTAGACCAGGCTGGCCTCGAACTCACAGAGATGGGCCTGCCTCTGCCTCCCAAGTGCCACTCCTAGCTTCTTCTTAAGTCAACAGAAGTGACTCAATATTTTTGCAAAAATAATGAGGGGTGGGGGTGGGAAGCAACAGTTGATTGGTTCATAGAGGTTAGTAAGCCAATCAACCTGCTCTAAATGCCTTAAAACCACGTTTTCTTTGACTAGCTCTAAAAATTCTTTCCCCTTAATTTCATTTTTACTCTCCATCTACTGCATACAAACTTAACAAGGAGAATGGATGGATGTTCAGCAGTTACCAGCACAGGGGAAGGGTGTTCATTTCCCGGTTATTCACATGATGGCTCACAGCCATCTCTAACTCCAGTTCCAGGCACCAGGCACACATGTAGTGCACATAAACATATGCAAGTTAAACATTCATACACATAAAACAATAGTTTAAAAAAATCAACAAGGAACTGAGTGTCTCCAGCCAAATCTGTCACACTGTAACTTACAATTTGTAAAAGCCTTAATTATTGCTCACAGAGAAAAGCCTTGCTTCAAACTGACGTTCCCTTTCTATACTTTCTCATTCTCTTTAGTTTGAAGGGAAGACCTTTGGTCCTCATGTGTGGCCACATGCAAAAGAACGCTGTAACAAGTTTGAAGGAAATGCTAGGACACAGGAGGCTAGTTTGCTTCTATCGACATGGAATAAATACGGAACGAAAAATCGCTCACCAACAACCATTAGATGTTTGCAGAACTTTCAGCGAGTAAGTTGGGACTACAGGAGCGCACCCACCACAGAGACGTGAAATCAGGCATTCATTCCCAGCGGTACCTCTTATTGTCCTGGGACTTACTCCCTACACACCTCACTCAGAGACAAGAGCATCTAGGAAAGCTAGGTTACATCTCCCTGGTGCCACCAGGGTGATCTCAAAGACAGTGGCGCCGCGCCTTTTTTTATTTCTGTCCAGTCTCAGATGGACCCCACAGTCCCGAGGAGTTGAGAGGTCGGACTCCGCAGATAGATCTAAGCCTGTGAGCCGGGCCTGATATCCGCAGCTCCCGAGCCGCCTTCATCCCAGTTCCCAGAATGATGACGGACCCAGATCCTTCCCTGCCAGCCAAGCACTCCGCAAGTCCTTTCTCCAAGCCTTGGACCCATCACAAATCCCTCCTTCCTCCCCAGGCCTAGGCCTCCTTCCAGGCCCACTTTGGGGGCTCCCCGTCCGCCCCCGAAACCGATCTAGAACCCCAAAGAACAAGGCGAGCGCCATCCCACGTCCTCCTTGACTTTAAGCGCAGCGCCCAGCCCTGGGCCTGGGGACAGAAGGGGGGGCAACTGGTCAGCTCCTGTGGGGCCAGGGCCAGGGCCCCCACACTCACCATCCTCAAGCCGAGTCCCTCCTCCTCCGCCTCCGCCTCCTCCTCCTGCCTCCCCCGTTACCCGGGGTAACTGTTGCGGCACCGCCCCTGACGTCCCTGGCACGCACAGCGGAGGAGCAGAGCAGAGGGACGGGGCGGGGTTCTGCTCCTCTTTACCTGAAGTGCGCAAGCGCGCCAAAGCTCCCGCCCATTGCGCACGCGGACTTGGGAGTGGCGGGAGGCCCGGGCGGGCTGGCGAGCAACCCAGCCGGAGGTGCAAAACCGCCCACGTGGCTGGCGGGAGCCTGTAGCCTGTGATTGGTCAGAAAGGGGGGGCGTAGGGGGAGGAGGAGGTTCCGAGGCTAGCAGCAATGCTCCAATACAGCTTTCTTAGTCTGTTACGCCTAGCGGCAGTCGCTAGGGTGCATCCCACTGGGACCAGGTAAGGGGCCTCAAGTGCAGGCCAACCTCACAGCTACTTTTTAAAAAATTAATTTATTTATTCACTTTACATCCCGATCGTAGCCCTCTCCTTCCTCTTCTTCTGGTCCCACCTGCCCTCCCTCTTGCCTCCTCCCCCTCCTTATTCCTCAGAAAAGACGAGCTTCCCCACCCCACCCCACCCCGTCAAGTCTCATCAGGACTGAGCGCGTCCTCTTCCCCTGCAGGGAGGAGTGATCAAAAAGCAGGCAGCGGAGTCCATGCCAGAGTCAGCCCCGGCTCCTCTTAGTAGGGGACCCACAAGAACCCTGAGTTGTCTGTCCATCTGC
The DNA here is from genome assembly GCF_964271855.1 of Acomys minous. Classification (NCBI taxonomy): domain Eukaryota; kingdom Metazoa; phylum Chordata; class Mammalia; order Rodentia; family Muridae; genus Acomys; species Acomys minous. The sequence goes on along the minus strand of NC_140484.1, from coordinate 14,264,957 downwards.
TACGTCTATGTAGGAGCCTAGGTCCAGTCTATGCATGGTCCTTAGTTTAGTGTTGCAGTCTCCAACAAGCCCCTCTGGGTCCTGGGTAGTTGGCTCTGTTGGTCTTCTGTGGCTTCTGTTACCTGCAGGTCCTTCTGTCCTTTCCCCCCACTTTTCCACAAGTCTCCCTAACGCTTCGCTCAATGTTTGGCTGTGAGTCTCAGCATCGATTTCGATCCGCAGCTGGGTGGAGCTTCTCGGACCAGCTATGCTAGGCTCGGTCCGTACAGCTACTTTTAACCTTCACGTCTCCGAAGGCAGCCTGACTCTGTTCTGTTGGGGCTGCCAGGCACTGCGTGGTGGACTGCCATCTGCAGAAGCAGATCAGGGCTCCAATGAAGTCCTCCTCTCTGACCCACCCCCAGCCCCCACCCCCGGTCCCCCGTTGTCTTTGGGTGCCAGGCTTTAGGGTGGAGGAGTTCTAGGCTGCGTCCCTCTCTCCACAGTCTTGTTATAATCCAAGACAGTTAATTTGTGCTGAGTTGGGGGACGTCGCCCGAGACATGTCCCTAGCATTGAGGTTAGCTGACAGCAGGCGGGCGTGTTAGACTGTCTAGGATCCGCCGGAGTTTGCTGAGCCATGCTGGAGCGCAAACACTACCTCCCACTCCTCTCATGCACAGGACCACTGGAGACTTAATCATTTCTTTGTGCCAGGTGAGGTTCTCGACTCTGGAGATAGATGGCTTCGCGGAAATTGCGTTCTTCCTAGTGGAATGCTTTTTATATACAGAGTTTATTTCCTCACAGCCCTAGAAATCGGTTGTTGTAGGTGTTTCGGGTACCTTTTACAATTAAGTAGAGTGTTTTTGTTTCCGTTTCTGTTTTGTTTTTAAGACAGTTTCTGGGATAGCCTTGGCTGGACTCACTTTGTAGACCAGGCTGGCTTCAAACTCACAGAGATCCGCATACCTCTGCCTCCCGATGCTGGGATTGCAGGCGTGTGCCACCACACCTGGCTTCAATGCTGAATCTTTTTTTTTTTTAAAGATTTATTTATTATTATGTATACAGTGCTCTGCCTACATGTACATCTGCAGGCCAGGGGAGGGCACAGATCACATTAGAGATGGTTGTGAGCCACCATGTGGTTGCTGGGAATTGAACTCATGACCTCTGGAAAAGCAGTCAGTGCTCTTAACCGCTGAGCCATCTCTCCAGCCCGTCAATGCTGAATCTTGTTTAAAGTACAAGATGAACTCTGGGGGAGGCAGAGGCAGGTGGATCTCTGAGTTCATGGCCAGCATGGCCTAAGGAGGGAGTGTATGCCCTTTGTTTGGGTGTGTTGGGGGAGGGGGATATTTCAGACACATAATGCAAAATAAGGGAGGAACCTTATGGTTTATGTAAAACAAAACAAAACCTAAAGACTGTGTGCATTCTATCCTGACCTCAGTGAAGAAAGTAAAAGTGGGCTGGTGGCACTTGCCACCAAACCAGATGGCCTCAGCTGAATTCCCAGAACCCACGTCGTGGAAGGAGAGCACTGACTTCCTGAATGCTACGCATAGAACCCAGTGGGCTATTTTGCTAGGAGTGTGAAACAGGAGAAAGCCAAGCAGAAGCCTGCCTCGTGATCTTTCCAGAAGGAAACAAGGGCCCTCCTGGGTACATTCTGGCGATTAAAATGCAGTCTGCTCATACGTTGAAAGTTTGGACGAGGCCAAGTTAAAAAGTAATTGGCTAGATTGTTTGGTGGAAACCTGAAGACACATAACATCTAGGCTGTGTGTCGTGGACACTGCTCACTGAGCTTAGACCTACTCTGAGAAAGCAGGAAGAAGAGAAGCAGAGAGAGACAGGCTGGACCTGGGAAAGCAGCTGTCTGCTTGCCAAAGAGATGAGTACCATTAAAGCCAAGCCCCTGGTCTTTTCCACAGGGGGTGGACAATAAGAAAGATGTCCTGAGGACAGTTTACTTATCCAAGGCTTCACTTTATGAAATGCGAATTTAGTTGAAAGGAGCACCCCTACTGCTTAAAGCAACCCACTTAACAGTTGTTTTCCCAAGTTTGGTGGCCAAGGTGCACAGAGACCCCCATGGCTATGAATGGAAGGAGCCGGGCTATGTCTTCAACTTGAGATAGAATTAGCGTTTCTTTGCTTCCTGGTGACTCTGTTTCAAAATGGCTACCTTGCCTATCTTCCTGCTCAGACTACCAGTGTTCTGTTAGTTCCTGGTGAGTTAGACTGAGCTCTCCTGGGGCAGACGCTGTCTCCGTTAGTATAATCAGGCACAGGGCTGGCCACAGATGTGGATCCAGGAAACGCTTGTTGGCAGTTGCTTAATTTGACCACCATTCATAAGGCCCCCCTCCCCAGATCATCACAGGGGGTGCCTAGGGTCCCTGACTGCCGGGGCCTCTGGAGCAAACTGACTTAGGGGTCGGCTCTCATTGTCCCTTAAGTCTGCAGTTGGTGCGTGAACAGTATGGAGGCCAACCTGTCTGGCTTTAACATTGATGCCCCCCGCTGGGACCAGTGCACTTTCCTGGGGCGTGTGAAGCACTTTTTTAATATCACGGATCCTCGCACTGTCTTTGCATCCGAGCGGGAGCTGGACTGGGCCAAGGAGGTGGTGGAGAAGAGCAGGTGAGTGAGTGGCTAGGGCAGGGCTAGGGAGAGCCACGGCTGCTGGGCTCTCCAGGGGAGGGAGAAACCGAAGGTGAAGGAGTTGGCAAAGATCTCCACAGGGAGACAGGAGACCAGGACTGTCAGGTCAGGTGGTCACTGGCACTGTCTTTGGGTGACAGGATGGGACTTGTGCCCCCTGGCACTCAGGTGGAGCAGCTGCTGTATGCTAAGAAGCTATATGACTCGGCCTTCCACCCTGACACTGGGGAGAAGATGAACGTCATTGGGCGGATGTCCTTCCAGGTCCCTGGTGGCATGCTCATCACAGGCTTCATGCTCCAGTTCTACAGGTGAGCCCCAAGACTGAGGAGGGTACCAGCTAGGAGCCACCTGGATTAACAGTTCTCTTGACTAGTCACTCGCCAGATGCCGGGCCCTGCGCTAAGTTCTTTGCATGAGTGGTCTTTCGCTCTCTCAACAGCCTTACACATAGGTGCGGTTGTCATTTCCCTTTGCTAGATGGGCTCCAGGCGCTAAGTACTAGCTCATGACCATATGACCATAGTCAGGACTATAAGGCCTGATGGTGATGGAAACAGACCTCTAGGACTCAGCAGGTTATCCACCCTGTTTCTATTGTTATCTTCATCACCACCACCACCAGCAGCAGCAGCAGCAGCAGCAGCAGCAGCAGCACTATTTTTTAAAAAGATTTTATTTATTTATTATGTATACAGTGCTCTGCCTGCATGTACACCTGCAGGCCAGAAGAGGGCATCAGATCTCATTACAGATGGTTGTGGGCCACCATGTGGTTGCTGGGAATTGAACTCAGGACCTCTGGAAGAGCAGCCAGTGCTCTTAACCACTGAGCCATCTCTCCAGCCCCCAGCAGCACTATTTTGAGAGCCTCACCATGTAACCCTGGCTGACCTAGAACTCTGTAACTGGAGTTTTTACTACGTTGTGGGTTCCTTTTTCTCTCTTCTTCCCTTCTCTACCCTTACTAACCCCCTAGGAGAGAGACAAGGATAGAGGGGAAAAGGGGCAAAGCTATTACTAAACTACTTCCTGCTTATTAGGGGTTCCGAGTTCCTTGGAGCAAATTTGATCTTTGCTGTCAGGGTATCTAATTTCTTCTCATTTCTTTGTGCACAACTACTTGATAAACTGCAACCAACAGTAATTAGCCACCGGCCAGCCAACATCAGCAAACCTGCAGGTCGTAGGATTTATATATCCTCTAAAAAGTTCCCAGAATTCCAAACATCACACACTCGCAGAAACTATCTGCAGCCGGCAAAACCGCCAGCATGAGGCAAATCATAGTCACCTGCTATGAAGCAGCCTGTTATCCCCACACCTGGGATTAAAATGAAACCATATTCCCGTAACATTTCTGTGGGTTGTTTGTTTGTTTTTTGTTTTTCCGAGACAGAGTTTTCCCTGTGTAGCCTTGGCTGTCCTGGACTCTCTGTGGATAGGCTGGCCTTGAACTTACAGTGATCCTTCTGCCTCTGCCTCCTGAGTGCTGGGATAAAAAGCATGTGCCACCATGCCTAGCCTTTTCTGTCTTTTTAAAAGAAACCAAAATTACAGAATTCTCACTTACAGACCTCTATGTAGATTAGGCTGACTTTAAATTCACAGAGACTCAATCGCCTCTGCCTCTAGAGTACTTAAATTAGAGGATTAAGTCTTTTTTAAAAACTGTTTTGGAAGCCGGTGGTGGTGGTGCACACCTTTAATCCAAGCACTCAGGAGGCAGAGGCAGGCAGATCTCTGTGAGTTTGAGGCCAGGCTGCTCTACAGAGTGAGTTCTAGGACAGCCAGGCCTACACAAAGAAACCATGTCTTTAAAAAACAAAACAAAACAAATTATGGCCCAGTATAGTGGCACGTGCCTTTAATCCCAGCACTTGGGAGGCAGAGGCAAGTAGATCTCTGAGTTTGAGGCCAGTCTGGTCTACAAAGAGAGTTCCAGGATAGCCAAGGCTACACACAGAAACCCTGTTTCAAAAACACAAAAAAATTAAATAAAAAAACCCAAAAAAACCCAAATTACATTTGTTTATTTTATTGTGTGTGCATGAAATGGGGGTACATTCCACAGTATGTTTGTGTATATGTGTTTGTTGGACAAAGGACACCTTAACAGAAGTAGTTTCTCTTTCCGTGTGGGACCTGGGCCTAGAACTCAAGTGTCTTTACTCACCTAGCCATCTCACCAGCCTCCTGTGTTCTTTGTTGTTTGTTATTATTCTGTTTTGTTTTTGAGACAAGAGTCTCACAGTAACTCTAGATGGCCTGGAACTGGCCATGTAGACCAAACTCAAACTCAGAGATCCACCCGCCTCTGTCTCCCGAGTCTGGAATTAAAGCCATGGGCCACCATGCCTGGCTCCTTAATAATAATAATAATAATAATAATAATAATAATAATAATAATAATAATAAAGTTTCTCTGTGTAGCCTTGGCTGTCCTGGAGTCACTTTGTAGACCAGGCTGGCCTCGAACTCACAGCGATCTGCCTGCCTTTGCCTCTGCCTCCTGAGTGCTGGGATTATAGGTGTGCACCACCATGCCCAGTTTCCTGCTAAATTCTTAAAGTAAGAATTCCACAGTGGGACCTGCATGGTCCCTGTCTTGAAAAACCAAAAAACAAACAAAAAATAATTCCGCTGTGGAGTTGGAGAGATTTCCCTCTTCTGGCATGCCGGCATACATGCAGGTAGACTACTGTATACGTAATACGTAAGTAAAGAGAAAAGAGAAAGATTCCACAGTGGATTAATGTCCTGAATGTACCATCCAAATGATAAATGTCAAGGCCCTTTCTTGCTCTGGTTGGTTGGGAAGGGGGGAAGGGTTTGATGTCGGACTCTCTCCTAGCTCCACCCTCAGAGTCTGCGTGCTAGGGATTAAGGGCCTTAGGCTCTCCCCCTCATGGAGGGCAGAGACCGGAAAGTGGAAAGTGGGGGAAGAATTTTGAGTCATGGGAACAGGACACATGGAATGAGGGGCAGAAGAGGGGCAGAGCAACTCCAAGACTCTGAGCATCTCGACAAAGCCAGACTTTGCCCCTGTGTGGAAGGAAGAGGAGGCACCCCTGGTAGGGGGCTCATCACACCCAAAAGCCCAGGGCCATAAAAGAACGGGAATAGTTTGGGAAGCTCCAGCTGCCATGTGCCTTCCACACCTCAGGCCCTTCCTTCTCTCTTCCTGCTCTCGCTTGCTTGTAGGACAATGCCTGCAGTAATCTTCTGGCAGTGGGTGAACCAATCCTTCAATGCCCTGGTCAACTACACCAACAGGAATGCTGCCTCTCCCACATCAGTCAGGTAGGAGACTTCCCCAGGGAGCTGCTCTTCTCTTCTTGGACTGTCGTTCCTTCCTGGGTGGGGCCCACTCTGGGTAGGTGGCCAGGGTATCCTTTCCCAGTGTTTGAAATATTCAGACCAACTGAGAGTATCTTTTTCCCTAGGCCATTTCAAAGTGTCCATTAATTTGACTAATATATTCTCTTTTAAAAGAAGAATTATTTTTACCTTTTATGTTATTGTTTGTTTGTATGTATGTATGTATGTATATATGTGCAGCATATGCATACCTGATGCCTGCAGAAATTAGAAGAGGGCGTTGGATCCCCCGAAATTGGAGTTATGAATGGTTGTGAGCCACTATGTGGGTGCTCAGAACCCAAACTGGGTCCTCTGCAAGGACAGCTGTGTGCTCCTGAGCGTTAGAGATGGCTCAGTTCCAGAGCACCCCAGTCCAGCTCCTAGCACCCATATCTGGTGCTCCAGTTCTGGGGGGCATCTGACCTCTATGGGCACACACACACACACGTAATTTTAAAATAAAAAGCAAAGCCCAGGCTAGGCATAGTGGCTCACACTTTTAATCTCAGCATTCAGGAGGCAGAGGCAGGAGGATCTCTGTTTTAGTCCAGCCTGGGCTACATAGTGAGACCCTCATCTTAAAACTTTAAAAAAAAAAAAGTGCTCCTAACCACTGAGCCATCTCCCCCGCCCCAAGATTAATTTATGTGTGTGTATGGGGGGGGGAAGGGGCGGGGAGGAGGGGAGGAGGGTGGTTATGTTTTTGTTCGCCACATGTGTGAAGATGACTGCAGAAGTGAGAAGAGAGTTCTCACTGGAGTTGGAGTGACGTGGACAGGTTGTTATCAGCCGTCAGGTGTGGGGGCTGGGAACTGAACATCAGTCCTCTGGAAGAACAAGTCTTCTAACCACTGAGCCATCTGTCCAGATCCAGAATTTTCCTGAGTGTGTACTACATGCTAGGCAAGAGTCTAGAAGCTGGAGATCCCTGTTTAAGATCTTTCAACAAGCTGGCGACAGATCTCTGTGAGTTCACAGCTGGTTTGTTCTGCATAGCAGTTCCAGGCCAGCCAGGGCTACATCCTGAGAACCAGTCTCAAACACCAAACTAAACATGCAGAAAAGTGTACAATGACACAGTTTGTCATTGCTCTTGTTACGAGGATTTGTGGCAATGGCAGGACCGTGACCAGTGGTGCTCTGTTCCGACAGGGCCCTTGGGAAGCCCCTTCTGTGGAGATGGCTTCCAGCGGAGTTCTGAAAAATAAGGGTTTAGGGTCACTGTTGCTATGGTGAGACACCACCATGAAAAGTAACTTGGAGAAAATGGTTTGTTTCACTCAGTTTGATATAACAGTTTATCATCAAAAGCAAGCAGAGCAGGAACTCAAACAGGACAGTGGACGGGCACTGATACAGAGGCCATGGAGGACTGCTGCTTACTGGCTTGCTCCGTCTGGTTTGTTCAGCCTGCTTTCTTACAGGACCCAGGACCAGAAGCCGAGGGATGGCAGCTGGCAGCACCCACAATGGACTGGGTCTTTCCCCATCAATCACTATTTAAGAAAATGCCCTAAAGGCTTGCCTGCAGCCTCATCTAACAGAGGCATTTTCTTTTTTTTTTTTTTTAGTTTGTTTGTTTCAGGACAGGGTTTCTCCGTGTAGCCTTGTCTGTCCTAGATTTGCTTTGTAGACCAGGCTGGCCTCGAACTCACAGCGATCCACCTGCCTCTGCCTCCCCAGTGCTGGGATTTCAGGCGTGTGCTTGGAGGCATTTTCTTGATTGAGGTTCCCACCTAACAGATGACTTTAGCTTGTGTCAAGTTGACATAAAACTAGCCAGCACGAGGATGCATGCAGCCTTGAAGGACGGAGCAGTAGGAGCCCAGGAGGATTCTCTAAGACACGGAGCAGCAGTGGTCATTGGTTCCGAGGCAGGAAAAGGAGTGATGTGAGCACTGAGAGAGAGGACGGAGAGTGCTAGGCGTTGAGTGAGGGGGAGTTGGGGTCTGAGGTGGTTCTAGAGACAGGCCATGCGGGCCCTGAAGCCCGTTACTGGCGTTTCTCTCTAAAGCCCCAGGCTTTGCCTGAGCCACCGTGGACACCGCTCCCCACAGCCATTCATTTGTCCCTCTGGCATTCCTCTTCCACCAGGCAGATGGCCCTCTCCTACTTCACAGCTACTACCACTGCGGTGGCCACTGCAGTGGGCATGAACTTGTGGACAAAGGTATGTGTGGCTGGGTTGCTGAGGGCGCAGTGGCCACCAGAGGGCAGCAAAGTTCTAGAGAAAACAGCTTTCTTGGCTCGTTGTAGGAGATTGAGGCTCCCCGGTGTGGATGTCTGGACATATGTCAGTAGCAAGGTTTAATTGCCTCTCTTCCTGTGTAATTTAAAGCCTTTCTTACTCCCATCTTCCTGTGAGCTTGAGTAACTTCGGTTGTTCCCTGCCTTCCAACAGAGAGCTCCACCCTTGGTGGGCCGATGGGTGCCCTTTGCCGCTGTGGCTGCCGCCAACTGTGTCAATATCCCCATGATGCGACAGCAGTAAGTACAGGGAGCTTCGCTGCTCTCCCTCTTCACATGGGTGTTAGGGGAGGGAAGGAAGCAAGGGCTGCCGTTCCGCTGTAGTGGCCCTTAGAGTGATGGGTGATGTAAATTTAGTGTTTTGGTGTTCAGTGAGATGGATTAAGCACGGAACTATATACGGACCAGTGTTTTTGGGTTTCTTTGTTTTTTGTTCCTTCGAGACAGGGTTTCTCTAGGCATTGAGTGATGGGAACTGAGGTCTGAGGTGGTTCTAGAGACAGGCCACACAGGCCCTGAAGCTGTTTTGTCAGGCTGTCCTGGACTCATTTTGTAGACCAGGCTGGCCTCGAACTCATAGAGATCCATCTGCCTCTGCTTTCTGAGTGCTGGGATTACAGGTACACATCACCACGCCTACCTTTTTGCTTGTTTTTTTTTTTTCTTTTCTTTTCTTTGAGAGGACTTACTTTATATCCTAGCTGACTTGGGAACTCACTATGTAGACCAGGCTGGCCTTGCATTTACAGAGATCCATCTGCCTTCTGAGTTCTGGGATTAAAAGCATGTGCCCCCATGCCTGGATAAAGGTTTTATTTTTAATTATATGTATGTATGTATGAGTATGTGCACATGAGGGCAGGTGCCCACAGAGACTGGACTCAGTGGATTTCCATGGAGCTGGAGTTACAGGCAGTTGTGAGCTGCCTGATATGAGTGTCGAGAACCGAACTTGGGTCCTGTGTAAAAGCCGTATGTGCTCTTGGCCTCTGGGCCATCTCCTCAGTGTGTAGGCCAGGATGGCCTTGAGAGTGCGTTGCTCTCCTGCCTCTGCCTCTGGAGTGCTGGGATTGCAGTTGTGCACTACCAGAAATGGCGGCTCCCAGGCACGCTGGGTGTCGAGCCATCCGCACTGGCCAAAGATGACTCCTAAACTGCAGCCTCAGCCTGGTTCCCGCTTCTTTTCCTTATGTATTTTCTGGAACATAAGTGGCATAAGGGGCTGCCTATCTTTGATTGGCGTCACTGTCTGGAACTACTAGTTGGCAAGTAGAGGTCTGCCCCAGCAGCCCCCGTGGGAAGAGCTTGCAGTGTGTTGTGTGTGTACATCTCTCTGCTCTCCTTTCTCGGCCTAGCTTCCCAAGCAGGTGAACAAGAGTAGCTGGTAGCTTGTCTAAGAACAGAAGAGCTGCTGTTGGCAGTGGATACTGAGTCAGGCACTGGTCTCAGTGTTTGGCCAGTAGCTTGTTTAGTTCTCATTAGGTCCCGTGAAGCAGATGCCAGGGCTTTCCCAATTCCTCTCTTGAGGAAAAGTGAGGCTTTATAAGGGTTAAAGGCCATTTCAAGGTCACACATACGACCTGCATCTTCAGGAGTGTGCCTCAGCAGCGTGGATCCAGGGCTTTCTTGGCCTACTGTGCAGGACCACTTCTGAGATGCCACTCACTGGGATGAAGAAGGGAGGCAGCAGGGCCAGGCTGCAGAAGGGGGCATCCTCCTGCATCAGTGCCTTGGCCCTGGTGACCTGATGTGGCCAGGCAGATTCCTAGCACCTACTTCCTAAAGCCCGGAAACTTTTGTTTGTTCAGGGAACTCATCCAGGGCATCTGTGTGAAGGACAGCAACCAAAACGAGCTTGGCCATTCTCAGGTAAGCAGAGGAGAGACTTCCCCCTCAGACCTTGTCCCTGCCTAGGTGGTCTCACACATGACCTGGGTGCCATTATGGGTTTGAGACACGTGCCACGCCCCCTACTACGTCTTTGTTGAGATAGGCTTCCTGCATCATTTCAGGTGGGAGGGTTGGGTTAGGACACTCGACTCCTTCCTATGTGTCCATCCCATCCTCTGTCCCTGCTGAGCTCGGCCCTGCCCCTCACTTCCCTCCATAGCGTAGTGCGCGCACACTAGAGAAGCAACCCCTGACAACTCCTTTCTGCCCTCAGAGAGCTGCGGCTGTGGGCATCACCCAAGTGGTTATCTCTCGGATCACCATGGCAGCCCCTGGCATGAGTAAGCTGGGAACCCCTGAGTACTGGGTAGAGGCCTTGGTTACCTCAGCTTTCAAGCAGGAGGTGGGACGCCTTCTCAAGCTGGGTTCTGTCAGAGCTGAAAGCTGAGGGGAACCACATGTAAGTCTTCACATTTCTATTAGCTCATCTGACTTGGGAGAGCAAGTTAACCTCATTTAAGCTAGTATTCACTAAGTAACAGCGGGAGGAGCCTGGGAGGCAGTGGTAGAGCCCGGCAGCACGCCTTGGTTCCCAGCAGGGGCATATGGCAGAGTAGGAATCAAATTCGTTTCCATCAGCCTGTAAAGCATTTTTCATTTTGAGAAGGACGTTTCAGGTCCAGTGGTGTGTGTCTACCTTCCGTTGCTGGGGAACACATTTTGGGGACGCATGCTTTCTCTGGGGCTTTGGGGGAGAGTCTGTGTAGCGCTGCCTGTGCAGTCTCTGCTCTCCTCCCAATGGCAAGTGTTTTCCGGGCCTTCTGGGAGATGGCAAGCCCTTGGGGCTGCAGTCTGACCGCTGCAGTGGGGCTTGGGGAGGGTGTCGGTCCTCCTCTCAGCTCCTCTGTGTCTTCCAGTCTTGCTACCGGTCATTATGGAGAGGCTGGAGACGCTGCATCTGATGAAGGTAGGCGGGCTTCTCCCTGGCCCTCCCCTTCTTATAGCCACCATCCCATCTTACTCAAGCAGAGCCTGTACCAGCCTTTACCGGCCTCTGTTTCAGATATGAGAACGGGCTTCCTGACCTTGTCTGCAGGGAACAAGAGAACCCTTCTCCCTTTCAGGGCAGCAGGTCCCAGGCTCTGGCTCCTAGCCGGCGGGGTGGGTGTAGGGTCTGCTGTAAGGAATCTGAGTCCCTTGCGAATCTCTTGTTTTTTTGTTTTTTTGTTTTTTTTTTCTTGTGCAGAAAATGAAGGTGCTGCATGCCCCGCTGCAGGTGGTGTTGTGCGGGTGCTTGTGAGTATGTTGTGATGGTTTGGGCTCTTTGCTGGCTGGGACACCCATGACCTGTCTTTTGACCTGTTCAGAAGTGGCCAGGCTGAGCCCACGTCATATCCTAGCACCCAGGGGTCTGAGCTGGCGTTCTTCCCAGGGTCCCCTCTCCCTCAGGGCTAGAGCAGTCTTAGAGAAGAAGTAAGAACGAAGAGGCATAGGTTGGTTGGGGCTGTCAGGCATCCCAGCCCCACATACGGGTGTCCTTAGGAGCTTGCCCTGACCGGATGTCTCTAATTACGCCCTCCTGGTGATAGTTGGTTCCCTGTGGGGCACAGGTGCCTGTGACCCGTAGTCTGCTCTGTATTCTCCTCAGTTACATCATTACTTTCTTCCCCTGTTTGAATATGGGTCTGGCGAGGGGAGGGACACATGAGTTTTTTGGGTTGTAGCTCAGTGGCAGAATGCTTGACTAATATGCGCAAGGTCCTGGGTTCAATTCCCAGCCAGGGTGGTGGCACACAGGTGTAGGTCTACAGAGGTAGGAGTAGGAACATCAGTAGTTCAGTGTCATCCTCAGCCAGCTCCTGTCTCCCTGGGCCACATGACCCTGTCTCAAAACAAAACAGGAGTAGAGAGAGGGTGGAGGGAAGGCAGGTCGGGTGTGTGGGCTCAGGGACAGGGTGTGGCCAGGCGTCAGGGACAGGGTGTGGCCAGGCGTCAGGGACATGCCCCTAACACTCTTCTCCTTTCTTACAGCCTCCTCTTCATGGTGCCAGTGGCATGTGGTCTCTTCCCTCAGGAATGGTATCAGCCATTTGTTGCCTGCTTTGTTTTATCAAACATTCTGCTCCGGCCCCCGACTGAGCTGCTGAGAGGGGTGGGCAGGAAAGAGGATGTTTCTAAGGCCTAGTGCCCATCTGCCCAAACTCTGGCCTTTTAGTGAGGGGTGAACGGCACACCAGCCAGGTCTCTGAGAGGTTGGGGGAGGAGCCAGGAGTAGGAGTTGTTCCCGCTCGGTGCCTCAGAGAGGTGGTGGGGACAGCAGGAGGCCTCTGGATCTGCGGCTGAGTGTTAGCCAGGCCACTTCTGTTGGATCTGGTCGCACTTGATCTGTTTATTCTGGCTGGTGTTGGGGTCTATGCGTGGACCCGTACCCCTCTGCTTCCTCTGCGCTTCCTGGAATGGAAGGTGGGAGAAGGGACGCCAGCCTGGGGTCAGCTGGACGCTGGCTCCAGGAAACAGGTGTAGCTTGTGTGTGACTTGAGATAGTAGTGGCCTTCTCTTCACCCTCGGGGTTGGTTCACTGGCCATCTGCCAGTCACCTCCTGTGTCCCGAGCAGTGTGCTTTTAAGTTTGTGGGGAAGCCAGATATTTAAGCCAAGAACTGTAGTTCATCCAGGTAGAGTGAAGTAGAGGTAAAATGTAGCATTGATTCCGATGATTTTGGCTATAGGGGCTCAGATTAAGAGCACTGACTACTCTTGCAGAGGTCCTGAGTTCAATTCCCAGCAACCACATGGTGGCTCACAGTCATCTATACTGGGATCTGATGCCCTCTGCTGGCCTACAGGTGTACATGCAGGCAGAGCACTGTATACATAATAATAGATAAATAAATCTTTGAAAAAAAAATAATTTTGGAGCCGGGCATGGTGGCACATGCCTTTAATCCCAGCACTCCAGGAGGCAGAGGCAGGTGGATCGATGCAAGTTCAAGGCCAGCCTGGTCTACAAAGTGAGTCCATGACAGCCAAAGTCACACAGAGAAACCTTGTCTTGAAAAAAACAATAATAATAATAATAATAATAATAATAATAATAATAATATTATTATTATTATTATTATTATTATTATAAACCCAGCAATTATGTGAGTGTGTAGTTTGAACTTGCAGTCCCACACTGGGGGGTAGAGCATGGGCTTCAAGTAGGAGGATCAAGAGTTCAAAGCCAGCCTGGGACATATGGACCCTAGTAAACAAAAACGGTTAAAAACTTTTTTTTTTCTAACCCTGTCTCAAAAAACTTAAGAGGTCTGGGGAGATGGCTCAGTTGGTAAAGTGCTTGCCATGCAAACCCCAGAATCTGAGTGAGATCACTCAGAATCCATGTAAAAAAGCTGGGTGTAGTGGTGTGTGCTTCTAGTCCCAGTGCTAAGGAGGCATGGGCAGGTAGATTCCTGAAGCTCATTGGCTGGTCAGCTCAGCAAGATTGGTGATTTCCAGGTTCAGTGAGAGACCCTGTCCCCCCAAAATAAAATGGGGGGCAATTGAGAAAAACACCTGATGTTACTCTCTGGCCTCCTTACCCATGTGCCCATACGTAGGCATGCGCACGCGCACACGCGCGCGCGCACACACACACACAATGGGGGGCATTTTTAAAAATTAGAAAGGTTCTTGTACTGGTTTCATTCTGTTGCTGTGACAAATACTGTGACTAAGCCAGTTTGGGAAGAAGGGTTTGTTTTATTCATGAATATGTGTCTGCTGGTGCTAGCAAGGGCAGAAGAGGGTCTTGGGTCCCTTGAAGCTGGAGTTATGGGCAGATTTGGGCTGCCTGACATGGGTGCTGGGGCTTGAATTAGCACCCTTTGGAAGCCATCTCTCCAGCCCCAGATGTTTGGGGTTTTTGTTTGTGTGTATGCTTGCGTGCATGCATGTGTGCAAGTGTGTAAAAAGCAGAAGAAACTATTCAGTGTGACCACACGGGGAATAGGGACAAATAGATCCAACGACCCTTCAAGTCTACGTTTGGGGTCCTGAGTGAGAGCAAAGTTTAGAGGGCCAAGGTCCTCTCAGCAGACGTGGTCTCATCCTGTAGAGCTGTGTGAAGTCTCTTCCAGGGAGGAAGGATTTACTTGGCTAGTACGTCTGTGTTGGGCAGGGCAGGAACTCAAACAGGAGCTTGAAGTAGAAGCCATGAAGGCATGGTGTTTGCTGGCTTGTTCACACAGACTTACGCTTAGCTTTCTCATGGAGCCCAAGGCCACCTGCCTAGGGGATGGTTCCGCCCATAGTGGGCTGGGTGCTCCCACATCAGTCAATAGTTAATACAAATCTTCACAGACATGCCCATGGACCAACTTGATAAACGGTTACTCAAGTGAGACTCTTTTCAGGTGGTTCTAGGCTGCGTCAGGTTGATAGATAATGCTATCGAGGACGTGCTTCTTAGAGGTGAAATATGGGGTGGGCTTTTTTTTTTTTCCTCAGGGATGATTGCTGATCATCTTAGGTCGTAGGATCCTTGTAACCCCCTTCTGGTTTTCTTTTCAGCGAATTGCCAATTTCCTATCTAGAACCAGAGCTACAGGACACCATCAAGGCCAAGTATGGAGAACAAGTGCTTTTTGCCTACTTCAATAAGGGTCTCTAAGCGCTCCATGCCTGCAAGGACCAATCCTGAGGGACCAGCTTTCTTTCTGTCAGCTGTGCATACCCACACATTCCTCTTTGCAATAAGGTCTGAGCCAGGCTCGTGGGAAATGGAGTAGGTGGGTAGGGAGGCTGCTCCCGTTTCTATACAAGCACGTAATTTACTTGACGTCAGAGGACAAAAATTCCAAAGGGGACCAAGGTGGTTGGGGATGTAGCTCAGTTGGGGATGTTTGTCTAGCCCTGGATTCGATCCTTAGCACCATGTGAATCAGGCGAGGTTTTATACGCTTGTGATCCTTGTACATGGGAGGTGAAGGCAGAAGGATTAGAAGTTCAAAGTCACAAGGCAATGGTGGCACACACCTTTAATCCCACCCCTCGGCAGGTAGAGGCAGGCAGGTCTCTGGGTTTGAGGCTAGCCTGGTCCACTGAGCAAGTCCAGGACAGCCAGGGCTACACAAAGAAATCATGTCTTGAAAAAATAAAAACAAAACAAAAGTTCAAAGTCAGCTTTAGCTACATGGGGAATTCCAGGTTAGCCTGAGTTAGAGACAGTGTCTAAAAAAATGGAGGGAGGGACCAAGGACTAAAGTATTCTTGTCTGCTTTGCCCTTGACCCCTGACCCTTGTGTCCCAAAGCTGAGGGCTTCTCAGCAGAAGTCGCTGGTAAGGGGAGACACTTACAGTCTAGGGTAATTAGGAAACCTGTGATTCTTTTTTCAGTTGGGACTGGATGTACTAAGTCCCCTTCCTCTTCCTCCCACTTCCTCCTTCCCAAGCAAGGGAAACATTTACCTGTGTATTTTTAAACTTTTTAAATTTTTAATATTTTTTAATTTTTGAGACAGGATTTCTCTGTGTAGCCTTGCCTGTCCTGGACTCGTTTTGTAGACCAGGCTTGCCTCGAACTCACAGCGATCGGCCTGCCTCTGCCTCCTGAGTACTGGGATTAAAGGCGTGTGCCACCATGCCCAGCCTGCCTGTGTAATTCTTTAAAAGCTCTTTATCATTTATTTTTATTTTATGCGTATGGGTGTTTTTGGCTTCATGTACATCTCTCTGTATGCAGTGCCCACAGGGGTCAGAGGGTGTCAGATCTTCTGAACCTTGGGTTCCCACTGTGAGCCTTTATGTGTGTGCTGGAAATCAAACCCTGTTGTGGAAGAACAGGCCCTGCGCTTAACTGCTGCGCTCTCTCCAGCGTCCTGTTCAGGAAGAGAAGAGGGACCAGCCTGTAGCCTTCCCCACTGTGCCTTGACTAGGATGCCTCATGCTGCTAGATTTGAGGTTTTCAGGCACTTAGAGTTATTTGTACTAAAAAAGACAAACAGCTGGACCAATACCAAAGAGACTGGCATGTACTAATAGGAAAGGAGACCCTCAGAGCAGAAATCCACCATTTCCAAAGGGACTTAACAGGCTTTGGGGTGGGGGTGTGCATGCCTTTAGTCCCAGCACTTGGGAGGCAGAAGCAGGCGTATTTCTGAATTGGAGCTCAGCTGGTCTTCAGAGTGAGTCCAGACAGCCAGGGCTACACAAAGAAACCCATCTTTGGGGGGAAAAAAAAAAAAAAAAGAAAAAGAAACTTGATGTGGAGCATCAAGTTCTATCCTTTTGATGGTGACTTTATTCTGTCTTAAAATCATGTCCAGTTCCGTTTCTGGGACCTTTGCGCTGAGCGAGGTCTCTTCTCTGGTTGCCTTCTCTGTTTTACGTGGTAAGGCCCTCACTGTGAGTGAAGGCACTGGCCACACGTTCCAGTGGGAATGATTTCCAGGTGGCTTCCCTTCCCCGGCCCATCACGTCCATTACCAAAGAGGCTGTCGAGGTCTGATGGGGCAGGGAGCTGTACGCACACACCTGAAGAAATCCTTTAAGACCAAAGAGCCTAAGAAGACACACAGCGAAGGGCTACTTTAGATCCTGTGTTATTCCTTCATCCCCCGGGGGACTGCGGTTAACCCGGGGTCAGTGTATGGATGAGTTTTGTCTGACAAGATTTGCTGACTCTGTTCAAATGCGTCATTATGAATTGAATAAATGATTTGAAAGACCGTGAAACACTGTCTACAAGCTAAGCTACTAGCTCCGGATGGATAGCAGGATGTGTGGTTTGTCTGACTTCGGCCTTGGCGTGCCAGGGGATAGCACAGCTGTGAGGGAACCTGTCTGATGGCTGGAGACCATTGTTCATCTCCCAGTAATGGAGATGAATCCACACACCTGTGCTGATGCTACACAGGTCTACCAGAATGGGCTATATGTTGCCTTAGGGCTGGAATTGGTGAGCCATGACAGTCAAATTCACCTGCTCTGGGTTGTTTGTTTGTTTGTATGTGTTTTTGTTTTGGTGCACATGGGAACTAAAAATGCTTTTACATTTTTCTTCTTCTTTTTTTTTTTTTTTTTTTTTTTTGAGACAGGGTTTCTTTGTGTAGTCTTGGCTGTCCTGGACTTCCTCTGTAGACCAGGCTGACCTTGAACTCACAGAGAACAGCCTGCCTCTACCTCTGGAGTGCTAGGATTAAAGGCGTGTACCACCATTGCCTGGCTTTTCTTTCTTTCTTTCTTTCTTTTTTTTAATAAATAAACAATTTATTTACTTTTATATTTTATGTGCATTGCTGTTTTGCCTGTATGTGTGTCTGTGTGAGGATGTCAGATCTTGGAGTTATAGATAGTTGTAAGCTGCTGTGTAGGTGCTGGGAATTGAACCTGGGGCCTCTGGAAGAGCAGTGGGTCAGTGTTCTTAACTGCTGAACCATCATCCCTCCAGCCCTGCTTTGACATTTCTTAAAGGGTTCTAAAAAGCGAAAAAGTGTATGTGCTAGAGACTGTATATGTACCATGTAGACTTTTAACTTGAGTCTCCCCTACCCTGTGGCTCTTAAGGAGGAATACTAGGCCTGCAGGACACGCCTTTAATTCTAGCCCTTGGGAAGCAGAAGCTTCATGAGTTTGAGGCTACCTGTTCTCCATCTCTCATTCTAGGCCAGCCAGGGCAACCTAGAGACCCTGCCTCAAAGGGGAACAGCCTATACCAGGGTCGCCTGAAAACACAGGTGGACAGGGTTACCCCGGCTTCCAGTTCTGTAGGTCTGAGGTGGAACCCGAGCGTGCAGGCGTGCTCTCCTGATAGCACACAGTTGCACTGAAGGAGAGTGCATTTGTGATGCTAAGATCCCAGCTGCAATTTAACCCCCCACACCCATTTGAAAAAGTAAAATGTAACCCCCATACCATGACATTTCCTGTTGATGGAGCCCAGGCTATCCGGAACTCCTCTTGTCACCTCAGGCTTGAGCATGATGAGATCACAGCTGGGCACCTTCATGCCAAACTCATTCTTTGTATGGTCGAGTCACTCAGCCCATTCACAGAGTTGTAGAGTTGCCGCCGCTATAATCCAGAACATTTCCATTATCCCATCGAGAAACCCTAAGTTCATCTTAGCCGCTCCTCAGTCTGTCTGCTCCCAACCCTCCAGCGGTTTACTGTCTTCAGGTGTGCCTGCTTTAGACATTGTCAAATCACACTACGGTCCCTCTGTTTCCATCTTCTCTTTCAGTATGTTTACAGGCTTCCTTCATGTTATAACATGGGAAATGTGATGCTGGCTGGGACATGAGCAGAAAACTCAGTTTTGAAGGTGGGAGACCTGGATTCAGCACCTCTGTTCCAAAGACAAACCGGAATAGAAACATCCAAGCGTGGCAAAGCCTTTTCACTGTAGTCTCTGTAAAAAGCAGCCTTTGCTTAGCTTTCTAGATCTTCACGCCTCTTGGCATGTCTTTTCTGAGACAGGGTCTTTCTGTGTAGCTCCCGCTGTCCTAGAACTCACTATGTGGAGCAGGCTGGCTTTGAACTCAGAGATCTGCCTGCTGCTGCCTCCTGAGTGCTGGGACTAAAGTCGTGTGCCACCACTGCCCAGCTCAGATCGTCTTTCTTTTGGAAAATACTCTAGAGTATGTCATGGTTAGGAGCACTTTGAGTTGAGCTGATTTTCCTTTGAGGGCCCCAAACCT
This sequence comes from Acomys minous, assembly GCF_964271855.1. NCBI lineage: Eukaryota > Metazoa > Chordata > Mammalia > Rodentia > Muridae > Acomys > Acomys minous. The sequence continues at coordinate 14,246,125 of NC_140484.1, read as the reverse complement.
TGTCAGCTACGTGTTCACTATGAGGTCTGCCACCCTCCAGTCTGGGCACTTTCAAGTGTCCATCCAGTGTGTGCCATCCTCCTGTTGTAGCCTGTCTGTCTGCCTTCTTTGAATTGGGCTGTATAGGAAGGCTTTGTGGGGAACTACTAACCTGTATGTGAAGGGTATTGTCTTTCTTTTTACCAGTAGCTTTCATAGAAACAGGAAATGAAATAGTGTTTCCCATTGGTGACCATGCCAGGCCACCATTAGGGGATATTGTGCAATAAAAATAATTCTACTCTTGCCAACTACTCAATCTTTACTTTTCTATGGAGCTTCCCTTGACATATGGATGAATAAACTATAGAGATTGACAAAAATACCAGTTACATTTTACAGCACTTGGACAAACAAGATCTAGATAGAGGCAGAATCCCAGCAAGTGAGAGGCTGAGTCAGGAGAATTGCCACAACTTTAAGGGCAGGTATCCAAGTTTCATAGTTCCTGGCTAGCATGGATAACATGGGAGACCCTACATCAAGAAACTAGCCTACCCTGGTGTGGTGGTACACGCCTTTAATCCCAGCACTTGGGAGATAGAAGCAGGCAGGTCGTTGTGAGTTCGAGGCCAGCCTCATCTGTAGACCAAGTTTGTAAACCAAGTCCAGAACAGCCAAGAAACCCTGTCTTAAAAAAGCAAAATAAATAAATAAATAAATAAATAAATAGAAAAGAAGAGAGAAAAAAACTAGCCTAATACATCCTGTAAGTAATTGAAAATAGGGATATCTGTACTTTAACACAAAAGGTACCAAGATTTTTTTTTTAAGATTGAAATTGTTTTAGAACACTTTAGAATCATTACATTTCACCACCTTTTTTCTTCTTTTTCTCACCCTTTAACCATGGGAACATAATACTTCCGCCACACTCAAAATGGCTACATACCATAAACCTTTCAATGTGTCGGGATGGTCTCGGCTCCAGCTCTTGGTACTTCCGCCACTCCCTGCGGGGCGGGGCGCACTGCACTTTCATAACCCTTGCAGCATTCAAGATGGCCCGGCTTCCTCCCACTTTTCATTGGCTAAATCACCCGGCACGAGGTGGGCTGGGGCTAGTATTTGACACACAGCTATTTTGACCAATGGATGAAAAGTGGGAGCCAATGAGGCGCGGGATCTGGAGACCCACCTCCGCAACTGGGAGGGCATTTTGCCCGGGGCGGGGTGGAGCGGAGCCGGAAGCGGGAGGGGAGAGCGAAACAGGAAAAGAAGGGAAGAAGGAAGCAGAGGGAAGAAGAGAGGGAGGAGGAGGGGTGGCGGCGCCGTGGCGGAGGAGCAGGAGCAGGAGGGGGATGGAGAGGAGAAGGCTCCTCGGTGGCATGGCGCTCCTGCTCCTCCAGGCGCTGCCTAGCCCCCTGTCAGTGAGGGCTGAGCCCCCGCAGGTAAGGGGAGGGCGTCTGGGCCAGGTTGGGGGTCCCGGGTGGTCGAGGCCTGGCTGGAGAGGGTCTCAGAGAGGGTTGTTTGCAAAGAGTTGAGTACTTTCAAGGGGACGCCCATGCCTAGCATGGACAGGGTGAAGGAGGCATTGGTGTTTAGCTGAGGGACACCTGTGACGATTTGGATGTCAAGAAGATGGCAGAGGCAATGGTGCCAGGCGACTTGAGGGTCCTTGGAGAGGGTAGGTATGGTGGGTGCGCTGGGGGGACTCTTCCTGGATATTGGTGCACATTGGCGTATGTGGGGCTTATTTCTGCTCCGCAGTAGAGGCAGGAGCCAGAGGCTGTGCACAGGTTACTGAACTGGCCTTAGAGGGAGGAGGACCCGGCAGGACATTTATTTCAGGCTGGACAAAGGAAAGTTCTGAGGGCAACCTGGCCCTGTTCTTAATGCTGTAAGGCATGTCGGTGGCGTGCTGTTGGAGGTAGGGTTCATGGAGGATAGTACGGATGAAGTAGACTGGATCCCCTCAGGAGGAGGGGCGCATCTGAGCTGTGAGAAGCCCAGCTGTTAGGCTGGCAGCCCTGGGAGGGAAAAGTCACTCGTGCTCACCCGTGCCAGCTCAGGGCTTTTGAGCAAAGGGTGACTCTGATGCCACTATCGGCAGCAAATGGAGCACCCTAGCTTTTCTTGCTAGGTGGCTTGCTCTTTGTCCAGGCCGAGAAGCTTGCTTCTGTGGATTCTAGCTCCGGCTGGCGTTTCGAAACCCTAATTGAAGCGTTGCTCTTGGTGCCAAATTGGGCGGGGTGCAGTAGGGGGAATCACCCCTCCTCTGTTAAATTTGGCAAAGCTTCTATCTTTTTACTTTCTTCACTTCGTTTCCATCATTGTCTTTTTTTTTTCTTTCCTTCTTCTTCTTTAGAAAAGCGTTCTCAGGCCCAAGCAGCACAGGGATAGCCCGTACAGCATAGCACTTAGCTTCATGTTATGACAACGAGCAGAAATTGTTGGCAAAATACTTACCTTTCCCCTTAGAGCTTCAGGGCAGCCCTTTCACATACACATCACATGGCGGTTTGCTCCTCAGTATCCTCTTCCTAAAACAAACAAAACACCAGAACCCACAAACGATTGAGTTTTGTTTTGTTTGAGATAGGATCTTGCTGTATAGGTCAGGCTGGCTTTGAACTCGAGATCCTCTTCCTTCGGCCACCCAAGTTCTGTGACTTGAGAGATTTTTAAGCCAGTTGAAACTCACATAACAAAAATCAACAGTTTAAAAGTCAATCAATCGCTCAGTGGCGTTCAGTGCGTTCAGGGTTGTGCAGCAACCTCTGCTCTCTAGTTCCAAGACAGTTGAATCCTCCCAAAGAAAGCGCTGTCCCCATTAACTCCATATTGCTGCCCCCCACCCACCCACCCACCCCTGGCTCTCGATAAGCACCAGTCTGCATTCTGCCTCCATGGATTTACCTGTTCTGGATAGTTTGTGTAATGGAATGCTACACTGTGCGTGGCATCTTTGGCGCTTGGCCTCTTTCACATACCATTCTGCTTTTAAGGTTCATGCACATTGTGACCAAATAATCCCCCCTTATGTATATACTACAGATTACTTATCAACTTTTCTGTTACTATGTCTTAAAGGGGTGGGGGGCATATTTATCTTGGAAATAATATGCAAAAGAAAAAGAATTCATTTTATGACCTTTCATATATTCCTTCCTAGGGGTGGAACCCTTTAGCTTTTAAGCCTTTGTTGAGGCTCTTTGTTTTCTTAGTTAAAACCATAAGCTGGCAGGAGAAAGAAATTTGTGTCCTAGAGACATGACAGCTCTTGGGACTGTTAAAAGTTAAGCGTGGGTATTGTCAGAACGGAATACGGGTTGCACTTGCTTTCCTATTTCTGTGGATGCCTCTGAGGGCTCTTCCTGATAGCCTTCCAGTGACTCTGTTAGGGGGCTTGCTTTAGGAATATGTGGCGTCTTTGGAGGTGGGCTGGTTGCTAATAGGAACTGGTTTTGAAAGTGGGGGAATCCTACCATATCCTGGAGCCTGAGGGTGGTGAGGGTCCGCAGTGTAAGGGCTCTAATCACAAATGGTCAATCACAGACTGTTGTCTTACCACGCTCCTGGCACTTCCAATACTTATTTTGGGGACAGGGTGGCTTTTGTACTTTGCTCTTGTTCCGTTTGGTTGGGTGCTAGCACTGACCGCAGCTGCCGTGTGGTTACGTGCCGTACCGTTCCTGCAGAGAGGGAGAGTTTTTATTACAGCTGCCCACTCCTTCCTAGCCTTCCCATCCGTCACCCTGACATCCTCTGCACTCCCCTCGCACCCCTCACCCCGCCTCCTCCTGTCCTCCAGCCCAATCAATCTATGATGAAATTTGTGTTTTGTTTTTTAACCTTTGGAATGGAAGCTGCAATATAATTATTAACTTTGAATCCAGTGCAGCTTAGTCAATTGAGGGCTTTTGTTTGGGGTTTGGGTTCCTGCAAATCAGAAAAGGGAAAAAGTTGCAGAGAGCGTCAGTCAGGGAACATCCTTGGGCCTTTGTTTCTGTAGTGACCCCCAGATCGCTAAGGTGGCACCTTGAATTCTGTGCGGAAGGTGGTGTGGGTACCTAACTGTATCTCCCTCCTGGAAATGGATCTGCCAAATGCCGTCTTTTTCTGTTTATTTTTTGCAGGGCTTGCTTAGCAGTGTAACACCATAACCACCCAGCCCCCTGGTAGGGATCTGTTTTGGCAGGGTGTGTGTGTAGGATGTGGGAGGTGTGAGGTTTAGACAGGGTCTTGTTAGCTATAGCCCGTGAGAGCTCAATGTATCGACTAGGCTGATCTTGCAGTCCCTATAATCCTTCTGCCTCGGTTTGTAAGTGCCGGGGTTACAAATGTACACTGCCATCTGCATGCCCGTTTAATATTTATTTACTTACCGGTGTTTCAAGACAGGGTTTCTCTGTGTAGCCTTGGCTGTCCTGGCCTTGGATTCACAGAGATCCACCTGCCTCTGCCTCCCGAGTACTGTGATTAAAGGCGTGCGCCACCACACCGGGCTTAATATTTAAAATATACATTTTTATAGGTGGCTTTTTTCCTATTACCAGCTCTTCATTGAACAGTCGTCTCTTGCCATGCAGACCAGGAAAGTTCATGAACCTAGGGACTCCTGTAGTTAGGAACTTCTGTGTAACTCTCTCATAGGGCATCTGGGACTCAACACATGGGGTTCCTTGAATCTGAAGAGAAAAAGCAAGCTGCAGTTTGCAAGCAGGAAGGCCTTGGCATTTGCTCCCTCCGGTTAATTTATGTTTGAGATAACGTAGCATTGCTTCCCCTCTGATGTTACGCAGACCCAACCAGTACACCTGACTATGTTGTTAACATAACGTTTTAGTAGAGACGCTTGTGTCCATAAGGTGATCCAGCCCAGTGCTCTGGGCGCAACCTATAGGAGCGATCGTGGAGTTGCTCTGCCAACTTCAAAACTGAGTCTGGTTGCGCCCCGTTCCTGCTCCTTCTCGTGGTGCCCCCGACTTCATATCACCTTTCCTTCCCTCCCATGTTTTAGGCCTTACTTTAGAGCCACTGTTCACCCCCAGGCTGCAGACTTGGGGTGCTCCCATCTCACCGCATGCCCTGCTCCATCCTCCACACCCTCTCGCCCGTTCATTTGAGTTAAGGTCTCGTGTAGCCCCAGCCAGTCTTGAACTTGTGTTGTAAAGGACACCTTTGAGCTTCTGATCCTTACAAATGGCGTTTCAGGGCAGTCACCGTCATAACTTCTCCCAGGGCTGTGTGGCTTACAGAACGTAGCCCTCCTTTTCTCATTTTCTTAGACTGTTTGGTATTCCAAAGTGAGCATTTTTATCGGAAACCGTTCCTGGGTTCCTGTAAGCCTTTCCGTTGGAATTCAGTCTAGAGGACATTTCTAAACTCCAGTAGGTTCTGGGAACCATCAAAGGTGGAACGGAATCCCTTATGTCTAGGATCTGGCAATCTGTGGCTGGCGCGGGTGTGTGTGTGTGTGTGTGTGCGCGCGTATACCATACAACGCATTATGACACAGAGGGATTGCTCTGAAATGGAGGTGCAGACAGAGGAGATGGGAGCTGAGCAGCCAGGCGAGGGTTCCTAGAGACACAGGCACTTGGACTGCTGGGAGGTTTGCTGGGCAGGAGGCGGGCAGGAGGCCACAGTGGGATGGGAAGGAAACTGGAGACGGACTGGTGGTGGTGTGTAAGCTTTGGGTGTGGGTTACAGACACAGGAAGTAAGGGGACTCGTGCAGGGTGGCCGTGCAGGGTGGCCAGCTCCGGAAGCTCACCTGGTGTCTAAGGCTGGCCTGCCCAGTAGCACTTCCGTGATGTTGGAGGTGACCTCTGTGTGCGCCGTACAGCTCAGGAGCTGCTCCGCCATTGGTGGCTGGCAGCGTTTGTGTTTTGTCTGGTACCTGAGAAACTAAATCTGTAGCCATATTTAATTTTTATATCATTTATTTATTATATTTTCACACTTTTGAAAACTTACATAAAATTTGAGACCAGCTTGGTTTACATAGTGAGTTCTAGGCCAGCCAAGGCTGTGCAGTGAGACAAAACAGCAAAGCCAAACCTTACATAAATTGCCTATTTTCATGTGGTCACAGAATCATGTAGCCATTACTGCTGCTCCGTAACATTTTAGAATATGTCATCACCCTCGAAAGGAAGTGCATAAAAATTAGCCCATTCCACACCCATCCCAGCCCTCAGCATCTACTAATCTGCTTCCCCGGATTTGCCTGTTCCCCACATTTCATCAAAGGCATGGACCCCAACTGGCACGTTTTACTGAACATTATGTCTTTACGTTTCCGTGTGTTGTAACACATATCAGTTCTTCATTTCTTTTCTGTGTGTGGTGCATACATGTGAGTATATGGGTCTGTGTGCCCACGCACACACATGTGGAGGCCAGAGCAGGACCCCATCTTATTGCTTTGAGACAGTCTGCCGAGCGGAAACTTGCCTTGGCTGTGCTGTGCTGGCAAGGGGGCTCTTGGGATGGATCGCCTGCCTCCTCTGGTTAGTACCAGAGTGTTAGGCTCACACTTTGCCCAGTATTGTATGGGTCCTCATGGCAACGGACCAAGTGTTCTTCCTCAGTGAGCTGTCTCCTCAGCCCCACTCTGTTCCTTTTTTTGTTTGTTTTTCAAGACAAGGTTTCCCTGTGTAGCCTTGCCTGTCCTGGACTCACTTTGTAGACCAGGATGGCCTTGAACTCACAGCAATCTGCCTGCCTCTGCCCCCCCCCCTCCCGTGCTGGGATTAAAGGCGTGCCTCACCATGTCCGGCTCCACTCTGTTTCTTCTTATGGCATGGGTGCCCCCTGTTTTATATTTATCAATTGGTCGTCCGGGCTGTTTCCACTTTGAAGCTGTTGGAAATATTGCTACTGGGAGCAGTGATGGAGACATTTTTGCACAATTGCAATGTTTTGATTTTCTCCCACATTTATTCATTTATGCTGTGTGTGCATACATACATGTGCACGACCCCTGAGGGGATCAGAGAACAACTGGCAGAAGCTGTCTCACTGACGAGTCCCAGGGGTGAAACCCTGATTGCTGGGCTTAGTGGTGGACATCTTCAGTGACTGAGTCATCCTGGTAGCCCACTGACTTTTTTCTTGTATTTATTTTTCCTCTTTTGAATACCAACTCTTACTTTGTTGCTAAGATGCCTGTAATTCATGGCATTCTTCCTGCCTCAGTTTGCCCAGTCCCGGGGCTATAAGTGTAAACTATACTGGCTTGTGTTTTCAATTCTATGTAGATACCTCTGGATAACTTTTCAAGGAACTGCCAGATGGCTTTCCAAAGAGGAAAATATGCCATTTACTCTACATTGAATGTAAATATGTTACATTCATTTCAAAAACACAAATAAAAATACATGTAGTTATTGACTACATAATGGGCAGTGTGGTCTAACAGCATCCAACATGTAGGTTTGGTACAGCCCAACACCATGGTAAGGTCACAGAGTCATAGGCTCTGCGGTCAAGCTGTCTGAGTTTCGAATACAACACTATGGAGCGAGTTATTTAGTTTCTTGGGCTTAGTGGCTAAACATGAACTGGTCCTTAGAGTGCAGCGGTGCTTGGTACGTTAGTGGCAACTGTCTTGAGGGCCTGAGGCCCGTGTAGTTTAACTTGACTTGCTTGAGAATATTACGTATCTAGAGTTAGGGTTTCCAGTTGGTTGTCTGTGTAGACCACTGTCCATGGTGAGTCTGAGTTTAAAACAGTGATTCTCAATTAAGGGTTGTTTTGCCCCCTTAGAGGACATTTGTCAGTGTCTGGGGATGTGTTGGAGAGTGCGGCTGGCACCCCACGTGTGACACCCAGCAGGACAGTAGCCACTCCACACCACTCCAGACAGCAGTAAGAACCCCTCTGGTGTCGGCATTTGCTGTTTGCAGAGTTTGTGGTTGGGCCTCCTCCTATCAAGAGTGTGGATCGCACGACTGCACACTGGTCTTAGTGGTTTATTTACTGAGTGCTTGTGTGTGTGTGTGTGTGTGTGTGTGTGTGTGTGTGTGTGTGTGTGTGTGTACTTGCACAGGCGCACTTGTAAAAATCAGAAGACAGCTTAATGGGACTTGAGTCTTTCCTACGAGGCGGGGCCTCCTTCCCAAGCCCCCTTGATGGCAAGTCTCAAGTGGGGGCAGTTTAAAGCACTAATATGCTGCCGGTCACCGGTCAGCTTTGTTTTGTCAGCCAGCATCAAACACTGGGATGAAACGGGTCTTTGGTTTCTGGTTCAGTGAGCAGGTGCCAATCCCCGCCCCACCCCCGGTCTTGAACTTTCTTCCCTCTTGCTTTGATCTATCTGCCTTTGTGCTTTCAGTTTAATAACATAATTTGGTTTCGCCCCAGTGAAAGCCCGGTGGCCAGTTAGTTCCTTTGCTCAATGTCCTCTGTGATCCCATGACCAAATCTGAACTGAGTCATTGTTTGAGAACCTTTTCCCTGCCCCACTCCAAGGTTTGTCTTGTCTTTGGCCATGGGATCGCTGGTTTGCTCTCTCACACACTTAGTCCGTGGAAACCCTTAGTGGTCTCAGCTCCTGCCACACGGGAGGCCGGATGTCCTGGGTTATGCTAAGCCTAAAGGAGAGCCTGCATTCAGGCCTGGGCATGTGGCTTGTCTGGCTTTGGCACCTGCAGGCAAGTCTTTAGGGGTGCTCTGGATACCTTGGATGGCTTTGGATTCAGAATCCCAGCTGCTTGTTGAGTGTCCAACCATACCCCTGAGCGAACGGCTCCGTTGCCGCCTTTCTTTTTAGTGCTAATTTGAAGGGCCATCTGTGACCAGGACGAATTTGTATGACCATCAGTGACCTGACTCATTTTCCATTTTGTGTACTGTAGGGGACCATGGAGTGACAGGAACAGTGTCCACCGGTGTTCTTCCCTGTAGATGTGCTTCTCAGTTCCACTAGGTGGAGCTGAGTCTGGCCTGGCCTGGGCATGAGTGTGAAAACCACAGACACAGACAAATTCAGGATACTGCAACTTGGGAGGTCAAGAAAGGGGAGGAGAGTCCCGTCCTGTTGAATCCCGTTGAGCCAGTTTTGGGCATTCCTAATGTGGGGATTAAAATAGGTCACCTTCTCGGACTTCTGATAACCAGTACTTCGGAGAACAGACTTTGGGGACTCTGGTTAGCCAGTGACAGTCTCAGCTCAGTTTTGTTTACTTTTGGTTTTCTTCTTATCCACACTACAGTTTTTTTTCTTTTTTGTTTGTTTGTTTGTTTTTGTTTTTATTTTCCGAGACAGGGTTTCTCTGTGTAGCTCTGGCTGTCCTGGGACTCAGGAATCCACCTGTCTCTACCTCCCAAGTGCTGGGATTTTAAAGGTGTGCGCCATCACACCTTGCTTTGTTCTTTTTGTTTGTTTGTTTTTACACTAACTTTCTTCTATAGGGATATATATATATACATTGTTATTAAATTATCTGTAGGGCCTAATAATGTTCATTATTAGGCCTATACCTATGATTATTATTATTACTACAGCAATAAAACCCACTAGCAATCAATCAAGACACAGACACCTGTTATATTTTAAAATAGCCTTAGTTAACCTGGGGCAGGGCAGATATCAATCCTGTAAACTATTTCCCATGCCTGCCTCAATCCCAGGCCATCTGCTTCTAATAACTTCTATCAAGCTACTTCCCCTCCATAATCCCAGATACTTGCTAATGTTCTTCATCTGGGCCGAATCTCCATCCACTCCGGCCACGTGCTTCTCTTCCATCTAGTCCATGAAGGCGTGGCCTCCTTCTCCTCTCTTCTCCTTTCCTCCCTCCTTCTTCCTCCCAGGATCCTTTCTGTCCCTGGGAACCTTAGCCACACCCTTCTCATCTGCCCTGTCCAGATGGCATGACTTTTTATTAATTAGCATCAAAATGCATCAGACTATCCCTCAACATGTGTGTGTGTGTGTGTGTGTGTGTGTGTGTGTGTGTGTGTGTGTGTATTTTTTTAAAGTATCCCTGGCCTGGGACTCACTATGTAACTATGTAGACCAGGTTAGCATCAGACTCAAGAGACATCCTGCCTCTGCCTCTGCCTCTGCCTCTGCCTCTGCCTCCTGAATGCTGAGATTAAAAATTCGCCTCACTACCAGGCGAGCTTCAAGAGTTGTGTACATCCTTTCCCCATGCTGGTGCCGCCATGGTGCCACAGCTGTTTTGATTCAGAAACTCAAGAATTTTATAGCCTTGAACTTTCAAAAGTTGTTTTGGAAAAGGTGAAAATAAAGTATAAGCCGGCACAAGAATCTTGTGGTTTGGAAGGGTGGGTCCCAGAATAAAGTTACAAAAACATGTCTATTTTGATTTTCAAATATCCAGCAAGAGGCATCTTGTGTTGTAACTCTCTTTTATTACACATTCTTTTAGCTTGGAAATTTGTGTCCATGGAGAAAACGATCATGCTGTGCACATTGCTACACATGCGTTCTGGGGTGACATGCTCCGGTTTATCTTGTTCATCTTAAATTTTTGTTTTGTTTTGTTTTGAGTCAGGGTCTCTATGTAACCCTAGGTGTCCTGGAACTCATTATGTTGGCCTCAAACTCACAGAGATCTGCCTACCGCTGCCTCCCGAGTGCTGAGATTAAAGGCTGCACCACTGTACTCAGCTTTCCTCTAAAACTCTACCCGGCAGTCTGACCAAACAACAGGAGACTTAAAGCTTATTGGTCAGATCTGTGTGGTCCATTTGGGAGCGCAGCAACTATGTGGTTTTCTGCATCAGGATGCAGGGCCATGTTAGTTCTTTGGGACTGGAACCTAGTGTTGACTAGGGTGACAAATTGAGCCTGCCTGCTCCTTTCCTGCTGTACTTGCAAGGGGTTGGAACAGAGAACCTGCACTGCTCCCTCCGAGCTTTAAGAGACCTTTTTTCTTTCTTTTTATTTATTTATTTATTTATTTATTTATTTATTTATTTATTGTCACATTATAGATGGCTGTGAACCACCATGTGGTTGCTGGGAATTGAACTCTGGACGTCTGGAAGAGCAACCAGTGCTCTTAACCTCTGAGCCATCTCTCCAGCCCGAGACCTTTTTTCTTATATTGACTATTTTATTTATTATTATTATTATTATTATTATTATTATTATTATTATTATTATGTTTTCAAGACAAGGGGTACTGACTATTTCAATCTCACAAAACATCACAGGGCAGATAGTAACAGTAACACAGAAATCTGACAATGTTTAAGCAAACGTGGAAGAATATGATTTGGTGTCTACTTGGTGCCTTTTATGCCCTTGCTGCATATTTATAGATGTATATAGGAGGAAAGGAAGGGCCAGAGAAGGCCTTGCTGAGGTGGGAGAGAGGGAGGGTCAGTGGCTTAGTTGTGACAATTGGAGCTAACCTCCATATCACCCACCTAACATTTTTTTCAAGGAGCGCATGTGTAGTAATTTACACGGTGATTTATTTATGTAAATAATTTCTATCAGGATGTTAGAGGTGTGGCTGGGGATCCAAGCTCTGATCTCCTTGCTGGCACACCAAGTGCTAGACCCGCTGAGCCGTCTGCCCAGCCCTCTGAGCTCCTGAGACGCCCATGTGCTGTTTGTTTTATTAACCCTCTCTACAGGAACATGCTTCCTTCTGTGTCTGGCTGGATTCCTGAATGTAGAATTGAGAACTGTAGGGTCGGCTATATGGCACGCTTAAAATGGGTCGTAGGCCACACTGCCCTTGGAGTGTGTCCCCACCAGCAGCAGGTGTGCCCGCGCTCCTCACCCCCACATGTGGAGGGCCACTTTTTCACCTGTGCCTTCCACGTGCCCTTGGTGGCAAGCCTCTGTCTGGCAGCCCCCCCACCCCGTCTGACCCCCCCCCAGCCCCCCCCCCACTCACCTCTGTCTGTGCCCCCTCCCTTGCTGGCAGCCTGAGGCAATTTCAGGCGACTTCCTCAGAGGCCTGTCCCTATCTTGTTTGCTTAGCTCCAGCCTCCTTCCTGTCTACAGTTCACAACGCCCATGCACAAGGAACAGGGTCGTTCTGGGACAGCAGGCCTGTAGTTAAACGCTAGCCTAGCCGTGCTTGCCTCGGTCTTGCCTCGGTGCTAAGGAAGTGCTTTATGTTGGTAGGGGACACCAGGTTGGCTCCAGGTGTCGGTGTCGCAAGCTAGTTCTGTGCCTGTGTGTTCCCTCCCGTGTGCCAGCAAGGCCATCTCTGACACCCTCTCTTTTTCCCTCCTTCCCCTTCTTCCTTCAGAGTTCCACTCTTGGCCCAGGCTGGCCTTGAGCTTGAAGCAATCCTGCTGCCTCAGCCTTCCAAGCCCTGGGAACATAGGCGTGAGGCGTCATTCAGAGCTCTGAGCGTTTTTTGTTTTTGTTTTCCTCACGTGGTCACTGAAGACGTGGGATCACTCGGAAGCCTGTGGCCAAGAGGGCGAGCTCAGGAGCCTGGCCACCTGCCTCAGACGTCTGTGGACTGTTGAGCTACTTAGTTAACTTGGTGGTCTCCTCCTCTGTAAAATGGAGATAATGCCCATGTCGCTTTCAGAGTCACAGTGGGAGTTCATGCCACGTAGGAAGTGCTCCCTCAGTGTTAGTTTCCTTTGGGGAAGCCTTGAGACGCCTCCATTTTTGGACTCAGAATTGACTTCAGTGGGGTGCCTGGGGTGGGGGGGGTAGGACACGGGTCCGGGGGTTGTTTCTGGGTCCACCACAGCCAGTAGAGTAACAATACATAAGAGGCAAGAAAGGGAGTTAGGCTCAACATGACTCAGTAGCCAGTGTTGGTTTAGACTTGGGGATCTCACCCCAAGTTTATTTTAGGCATGTTAAAGCACAGCAGTATTTGGTGAAAACTTTCCTGATTAACTACAAGACTTAAGGCTGTGACTACATCGAACCCCTTTGCAAAGTACCCACGGCATCTCCCATAAAGAAAGGTTCTGTAGATTGACAAGGACACAGATACCACAAAGGTCACCAGGCTGTTAGCCCACTCCTAGGCTCTGAGCTGATAACAGGTTGAGCACTGAAGGGACAACTCTGTGCGTTTAACATTCTTGTTCCCCTCAGCGCTATCTGAGCACGGGGACCTCAGTGCCTCCCACAGTAGAGGAATTAACTCCTAGTCCCCAAGGCCCGTGGATCGGGTTGCATATCAGATGAGAAGTGTTTTCTTCTCAGTACTTGTTTGCTCGCTTTATTTCTTAGAGATAGGGTCTTACTGTAGAGCCTAGGCTGGTCTGCAAGTTGCTCTGTAACCCAGGTTGACCCCAGACTTGCAGGCCTCCTGCCTTGGCACCCTGGGTTCTGGAATTATCGGCACGCACCACCCCACCTGTCTACCAGGCAATTGTTTTCTAAAAATAAAGTGTCGAATTATTTATATTTTTGGACCTGACTAGCTATACTACACACCACAGCCACAATATATGCTATTCTTTCTTGCACCCAGTAACCTTTCTTGAGTGGGGAGAAGAATAATCCGGTCAACCCAGAGGGGAGGGGCAGCATGTGACAGATGTGGCTATAGTGCTGAGTTCTGTTATGCACAGGTGAGGTAAGGGCGGCTTCAGAAGAACAGATTTTTTTTTTAATTTGTAAAATTTTTATGTATATGAGTGCTGTATCTGCATGTACACCCGTATGCTAAAAGAGGGCATTAGATCCCAGTTAGATGGTTGTGAGCCACCATGTGGTTGCTGGGAATTGAACTCAGGACCTCTGGAAGAACAGACAGTGCTTTTTTTTTTTTTTTTTTTTTTGGATTCTTGAGACAGAGTTTCTCTGTGTAGCCTTGGCTGTCCTGGACTCTCTTTGTAGATGAGGCTGGCCTCGAACTCACATAGATTCCCCTGCCTCTGCCTCCCAAGTGCTGGGATTAAAGGTGTGCGCCACCACGCCTGCCTCCAGACAGTGCTCTTAACCACGGAGCCATCTCTCCAGTCCCTCAGAATAGCTTTATTAAGATGTAATTCATAGACTGTAAATTTATCCTTTTCAGGGATATGATTCTGTGGTTTTTTAGTATTTTTTAAAGACTTAATTTTTTTTTTTTAATGTACAAATAGCAGGATCTCTTTCATTGAGTGGATGTTATGACTAATAACGCGATGAAGCTGTGACCTTCGGGCACTGATAGGAACATTAGTAGCACATATTCAGCTCGTATTTCTCCTGTCTGTCTGTCTGTCTGTCTGTCTGCCTTTTGAGCCAGGGCCTCACTGTGTTGCCTTGGCTGGCCTGGAACTCACTGAGATCTACCAGCTTCTGCCTCGGAAAGAATACCAGCACTCCCATCTCTTGTTTAACTAAAAACATATTTTAAAAAATATATTCTTTGAGAATTTAATACATGTGCACAAAGAAATATAGGACCACCCCACAGTTTCCCCTCCCAGCTCCCTGATACACTACGCTTTATTTTGCATTCCTCAGCCGAAGGCTGTCAGAGCCGTTTTGAACAGCGCTGATGTGAACATTGATATATAAGTGTTTATATAAATTTCCAGAGCTGGCGTATGACCTGAGGTGTGGGGTCATATGTTGTTGAGGTAACTATGTTTAACTTTTGAGAGCTGGACAGACTGCTGGTGAAACAGCTGCAGTGTTCCCGCCCCCAGCAGCTGTAGGTGAGCGTTCTGAGGGCTCTCGTTACTTTCTAGACTTACCAGCCCGTGGGCTGTTTTGTTTTGTTTTGCTTTACCATGGCAGGGGGTATGACAGTTTCTTGTTGTGGTTTGGACTTGTATTTTCCCAGTGACTGGTGGTGTTAGCTTTTGCTGTTTGTTTTGGGTGGCTGTTTGGGGTGCTATCTCTAGATCTTTACATTTTTACTTTCCCAGTGCTGAGAATCAAACCTAGGGCTCATATATGCTAACGCAAGCTCCCGGCCACGTGTTCTGGCTTGTGTAACTCTTGCTCAAGTTCCTTTTCATCTTTTTCTTTTTCTTTTCTTTCTTTCTTTCTTTCTTTTTTTTTTTTTTGAGACAGGGTTTCTCTGTGTAGCCTTGACTGTCTTGGACTCACTTTGTAGACCAGACTGGCCTTGAACTCACAGAGATCCACCTACCTCTGCCTCCTGAGTGCTGGGATTAAAGGCCTGTACCACCACTCCTGGGTCTTTCTCTTTTTTTTTTGAGACAGGATCTCACTGTGTAGTCTTGGCTTTCCTGGACCTCACTATGTAGACCCAGCTTGAACTCACAGTGATCCACCTGCCTCTGCCACCCGAGTGCTGGGGTTAAAGGCGTGCACCGTCGTTGCTTGTAGATGGTGGTGGCACACGCCTTTAGTCCTAGTACTCGGGGAGGCAGAAGCAGAGGCAGGTGGATCAATGTGAGTTCGAGGCCAGCCTATTCTACAAAGTGAGTACAGGACAGCCAAGGCTACACAGAGAAATCCCGTCTCAAAAAACCAAAACCAAAACCAAAAAAAAAAAAAACCAACAACAAAAAAGATTTTTCTACTCAGTGTAGCTGTTATACAGTATCGTATCCTAAGAAATGGCCAATAAATTGATGTTACAGGAGAAGATCTTGTATATGAGAATTTAAGAGCTGGGAGTAAAAGTTATATTACAAAATTGAGGCTGTTGTAAGCATTTTTCAGTTTTCAGCATGTGGTTCTTCCTTCTAGCGTGGATCCCAGGGATTGAGCTCAGGCTAAGTTCAAACTTCTCAGTCCCATGGGTATCAAAAATATTCTTCTAGAAGAATGGGAGGATACAAGGGATGGGATAGCCATTGAGATGTAACAAGAATAAATTAATAAAAAATTTTAAAAAACATATATTTTTCCAGCTTGGATTTCTCTGTCTGTATGGGTTTTGGTTTTTGTTTTGTTTTGAGACAAGGTCTCACTGTGTGACCTAGAACTCTGGACACTCCTGTGCCAGGCCCCCAAGTGCTGCCTGGGATTGGAGGTGTGCTCCCCCCCACACCACAGGACAGGCTCTTTGTCACTTTCTTTGCTGCAGACGTCTTTCCCTACGCATTGCATACTGCACCTTGTGAACGAGGAGCTCGGATGTCCCCCTCTGTCCCCCTCCATTGCTAATGTAGGAGGATTTGCTGAAGGATCCCACTCCTACCTGAGATCTCACAAATGCTCGGAGATGTGGGAAAGTGGTTGCACCTCCTGGTCCCTGCTCAGCTAACTGTGCCTGCCCTTATGGTACCGTATTGGACAATGTCCCAGTACATGGGCCACACACACTGCTGAAAGATACAGGATGGAAAGACACCCGAGATAGTAGTGCTGCGAGCAGATACTCAGAAAGGGAATCTAGGGGCCCGGGGCCTTTTTTGTTTTTTTGTTTTTGGTTAAGATTTATTTGTTTTTACTTTATGGGTATGAGTGTTTACTTGCATCTGTGTTCGTATACCAAGTGTGTACCTTGTACCCTCAGAGGCCAAATCAGGGGTCAGATACCCAGATTGTTGTGAGTTGCCTCGTGGTTGCTAGAAATTGAACTAGGTCCTCGGGAAGAGCCGAGGGGCTCTTAACCACTGAGCCGTTTCCAGCCCAGTGATGACGATGGTGATGACGGTGGTGATGATGGTGGTGATGGTAGTGATGTGGTGTATGTGTCAATGTGCAGGCACACACATGCATGTGGAGGTCAGAGGACAGTTTTCAGCATGTGGCTCTTTTCTTCCAGCATGGATTCCAGCGATTGAACTCAGACTGTCAGGCTTACCCAGCAAGCTCTGTTGCCTGCTAAGCCATCTCATTGGTCCATAATTCTTGATTTGGGCTGGACTCAGAAGTAGATGCTGTCAGAGTGAGGATAGCCTGTGCCTCTGGCATTCAGTTTCTGGTGTTTTTCTTTGTCATCCTTCATTCTCTTAGCTGCACACTGGGCGTATCCTGTCTCCTCGCCCACATCTTAGTACATTCATTCTTCAGAGAAGTGGGTTGGTGTCTGCATCGCAGGACACAGGAGTCACAAGATGCTGGACCCTGGACTTCGGCCCAGGGCCTCTTACTTTCTTTGCGTGAGGGCTTTCTGACAATATATTGGCAGATATCATTTTTCCTAGAGAGGATAAGGTTTGCAGATTCTGCTAGCGCTTTGGGGCCTCAGATGACCGGGCGTGGTGTAGTCTCTGTCAGTTCAGGGATGCCCACCTCCCCAAGTCAAGTAGAGAACATGCAGACCGGCCTCCACACAGTGCATCTGCACATCCGAGCTTTCTGTCTCCAGTTCCCCGGGGTCTGGAACAGGAATGGTCCTCGCAGAGCACCCAGCTGGATCAAGACATCCTGCTTCATGGCTAAGGTCTATTTGGACCATAGCACCCTTCCACGCCTCACCCAGAGCATCAGTAGCAACTCGTATGCCAGGTACCTCCTCAGAATTACGAAGTTCAGGGTTGGCAAGATGTCTCAGTGGTTAAGAGCACTGGCTCACCACCATCTGTAACTCCAGCTTCAGGGAATCTTATGTCCTCTAATCACCTCCCTGGGCCCTAGGCATGAATATTGTGCACATGTACACATGTAGACAAACACTCAGACACACCTAATAAAGTTTTTAGATATGAAAGTGTGGTTCACGTTCGCCCTCTGCTTCGTGCAGATGCAGCCTTAACTCCAAGCTGTTCCTTAACTCCAAGCTACTCTTTAACTCTGAGCTGCTCCTTAACTCCAAGCTGCTCTTTTACTCTGAGCTGCTCCTTAACTCCGAGCTGTTCATCACAGAAAGGGCTATCCTGGAAGCTAATGGAAGTGAGGCGGCCCAGAGGCTAGCTGGTCCAGGTTCTGTGACTTGACGGCCACCATCATGGAATGAGTGTCAGAGCTAGACGTAGTCTGAAAGGCAAGTTTCCTGGACATCAGTCACTAGAGTCCCACCAGGAGACCTCTGACCCTTCAGTCAGCTAGCCCGCATATTTTCAGACCTTTGTTGTACCCTTCTGGCAAGTGGAAGCAGTACTGTCCTGAAACGGGCGTGAAAATAGTGTGTAACTTTTGACTTCTGTCTCCGTTGAGTTGACCTCAGCATTTTCTTGGCTTGCTTGAGTTCTTGGTAAGGGACCGTGCTGGCTGGTGTGCCTCGCGGGGAGCTGTTCCTTTTCTGCTGTTTTGAACACGGTGACCTTGGGAGTCTGACACTCGAGAGCCATATGCGGGAAGGCAAAGAAGTTGGCCTCTGCTAACCTGTTTCCGGGGAGAGCGGTTGCTCTTCAAAATGGGAATGCGGTTTTCAAGGATAATTTCAGGGGCTGGAGAGATGGCTCAGCGGGTGAGAGCCCCGGCCGCTCCAGCGGGGGCCTGGGCTCTGACCAACGCTCGCATGGTGGCTCACACCGTCTGTAAACTCCAGGCCCAGGGGTTCTGGTGCTCTCCTCTGGACTCAGTGGGCACATAGGCACATGTAGGCGAAACATACATTTTTAAAAATAAAGGCATTTTGAGCTTTGGGAGGAAAGCCTGGCTGACTGTAATTTGGACTC
Source organism: Acomys minous (assembly GCF_964271855.1). Taxonomy (NCBI): domain Eukaryota; kingdom Metazoa; phylum Chordata; class Mammalia; order Rodentia; family Muridae; genus Acomys; species Acomys minous. The sequence goes on along the minus strand of NC_140484.1, from coordinate 14,227,694 downwards.
AGATGAAGGTGATGACGTGTGTTGGAAACACAGGGTTCAGGTGTGGCTGGGGCTGGGCATCATGTGACACAAGGCTAAGCAGCCCTTGCCTGTGTGGGGCTGGCCTCTCGGCTCCACCACCCTTAGTCCTCATTTGCTCAGCTTATAGGCTGCCGTGCATGTTCTCGCTGCTCTCACGACCCGCAGGAGGGCTTGGATGCTTCCTCCTGGCAATTGTGACCACGTAACCTTAGATCTGGACTAGATTTCCTTACCTCCTTCCTCGGCAAAGGGAGGAGTGTGTGATAGAACATCAGCGTAAGAGCCAGGAAGTGAGGGAAGGGCCCGGTGCCATAAGCTGTACTTCCAGCTCGAGCCGATTGAATTTCACCATCCATCGCTTATGCTAAAAGGTTGCCCCAGGTATTACTGATAGTTACCCACCGGGACTCAGAGACAGGCCAAGGAGCGTCACCCTATTTCTCATACTCAAAAAACCGTGTGAGCGCGTCAGCTCGTGTCTTAGTCCTACCATGAAAAAGGGAGTTTTGCCTCTGAGATGGTTTAAATAGTTGCAATTCCTCAGCTGAGAAAGACACACAGATAGTGAGACACAAGGCCACATGCTGGCGCAAGTGTGTAATTCTAGCACTTGGGAGGTGGCTGCTGGAGGGGCTGGAAATAAAGGTCAGTCTCTGTTAAGTAGGAAGTTTGAGGCCAGCCTGGGCTACATGAGACTATCTCAAAAAAAAATTTTTTTTTAAAGGGGGGAAAAAGGCAACACACACACAAAGGGTTTCCCCAATCCCTTCATCAAACTTCCGGAACCCTAGGGTCAGCTTCAAGTACTCCCCAGATCTCAAAGTGGTTTGTCGGTTTCCTGTGGCTAGGAAAATGTTATTACCAGCACTCATGTTTAGGGATTTCTTCCTCCACCCCCCCCCCCGTGTGTAGTATATATGTATGTATATGTGCATATGCACATGTGTACACATGCGTGTGGAGACCACAGGTGCACATGTGTACATGTCTCCCTCAGTCCCTCTCTACCTTGTTTTATTGAGACATAGATGCTTGTCAAATCTAGATCCATGAGACTCACCGACCCTGGCTTACATGAGATTATCAAAAAACCAAAAAGAAGCACACGTTGTCTCTGAATTGCTTAGACCTTAGAAGAAGAGATGGGTTGGGAGGAAGGAAGCGAGAGAGCAGTTGGAAGCCACAGTGAGTAGACTACCACTAGGACGCTCTCTCCCCCGGGGCTGCTTCAGGTAAAGATGCTCTAAGCCCTATCCTTGGGTCAGCCACCATGGCAGCTGCATTCCCACTGAGGAGTGGCCCACATTATTTTTTATCTTGCCCAAAATTTACATAAGAATAAAAGAAGTCGGCTTTGCTGGAGCCCAGGAAGACCCATCGTTTGAATGGAGTTCTGTTTCCTGTAGCATCTGGGTGTGGATCATACAGGCGATGTGACCTGGTTTCTCTTTTGTACCGTTCTCTCACAATCCTTCTATTGCTTTAGTCAGTGCTGCAGTTGGAGCCTAGGGCCTCACACCCTACATGTACTAGGCAAGAGCTCATGACTGAGCGGCATCCCCAGTCCTTTTCTTTCAGTGGTTTAGGAGACGTGCAAAGTATTTGCAGACAGCTTGTCACTTTCCACGTAATTCTTGGCTATGCACCTTTTCGGTTAGGCTTGAAGTATTTACAAGGTTGGAAAAACACCCACGTTTTGGCACAAAACTAGACCCTTCCATCCTTCTTGAAGTTCAAGTCACAGCTGTTGGAAGAGCCGGTTCATCATCAGTGCCATCTGGGAGCTTGAGCTTCAGCAAACGGTAGACCCAAGACAGAGGGTGCCCCTCCCAGAAGGAAGTGTCTGTGGACTGATCTTTCCACCCCAGAAGTGTTCTCCTGGTGGGCTGCCGAAGTGCAAACTGTTGTCGGTCAGATGTAGGTAGCTTCTGCAACCTTCACTTCTCTCCCTCTTTAAAACATTGAGATTAAAGCCCGGTTGGTGGCCTGTGCCTGTAATCCCAGGCCTAGGGGAGGCTGAGGTAGTGGGATATTCGGAGCTACATAGTGAATTCCAGATCAGCCTGGGCTACAAAGTGAGACCCTATCAATCGAGAACCCGCCGAGGCTGAACCATTCCCCTGAGGAGCTTCTGATCTCCTCCAACCGGCGCCCTTAGGACAGAGCCGGCTCCGAGACCGTGGGGAAGTGGTAAATACAGTGAGTGCAGTCAAGCGCGGGCCTTGGGGCCTGGGTGGAATGGCATCTGTGGGTCTTCTGTCATGTGTCCCACGCAGGAAAATGTACTGTTGGACAGGCCTCTTGACATGCTTGCGTGTGGACAGCCTGCAACCTGCTGCTGCCAGCAACTGATCTTTGCCCCGCCCCATCCCTGCTCCACCCCCCCACCCCCACCCCCAGCTCTTTTTGGCTTTGCTTTTGTTTTTTTGTTTGAGATAGCCTTGGCTGGCTGCATATGGCAGACTGACCTCCAACTTGAGGTAATTCTCCTGCCTCTGCCTCCCGAGTACCGTGATAGCAGTGTGCACCACCATGCTTTGATTCTTGCCCCATTTTCTTTCTCCCTCACATGCTCCATGTGTCTATCCCTGCGTGGCTTTGCCGTGTGCTCACTTTCTCCACATAAGCCCTACGTGTGATCTAGCAGCCACCTCTTGCGCCATTCTGTCCCTCAGTAGGTCTTAGATTGTTGTCTCTACCTATTTATTATTCAGTGCCTGTGTTTGTTTCACTGTGTTCTTGCCTTTGTCCAAAACTAGGAAACTAAACATTCTGCTTGTTTTGGCAGCATATGCGTGTACACACACACACACACACACACACACACACACACACACACACCACACACACACCACATACCACACACACGTCCCTCCAAAGAGAGGCTAGCTTCACCACTACAGTGCCTCCAGGCGGCCAGAGGCAACTATGAATATGAGATTACACATGAGGCTGGGTGACAATTATAATTAATATCAAAATTCTATTTCCATGTGTGTTAAAACCATTCTGGAGCCAAACAGGCCTGGGTAAAATGCTCGCTCCATCTCCTGTGAGCTAGGTATCCTTGCATGAGTTACCTCATCTCACTAAAACATAGGTTTTCCCATCTGGGACATAGGAGCTCTTAATATATACTGGAATCTTCCTTCTCTGAATATCATTTGATGTGGAACAAGGGATTCCATACTGCAGCTAAGGACTGTTTCCCCAGACACCTCCCATGAAAAGCCCAGAAGAAGAGAGGAATCATGGGCTTTCAGGACGCTCCATAGAAAGAACAAGCTCCATGACTCACAGAACTCCATGTGCGAGGCGTACATTTCCTGCCTCAGCAGGTCTGCTACGCGCCTGCCCTTGTCCAGCTCCCGGACACAGATAAGCCAGGGTTCTCGGTTTCTGGCAGCTGAGCGATCTTCTGCGTGGCTGCTTGGCAGCAGCCTTTGAATGTGTGTCTGGGCTTGGAATCTGACCCGGGGCATTCGCCATGATAATCACTCCAGGGCCGTTTCGTTGATATGTAACTTTATGCTTATCGCCAAAAGATGCCCCCACCTTTAACCTCTGTGGTTCTCTCTCCCTCTCTCTCTTTCTTTTTCTTCAAGCAAATAGATGAGTCTGTGCCTAAACGTAAGAAAGATAACATCTTGGATGGTCTGTGCTGCCCAAGCTCCTGGAAAGGAAGCTGCCCCAGAAGCCTGGTGGTTGTTTCGTTCTGACAACACCATTCTCTATTTCTTGACTACAGAGTCGACACCCCTACATCTCCACTCTCCTGCCTAACCTCAGTGGTCACATGACCTCAGTCCCATAAGAGTGTTTCTAGCTTGGTCCCTATATGGGCTCTGTTATGTACCAAGAACAAAGGAGAACCATAGGACTTTGCTCTCACTTACCTCGTAGAACTCAGTTCACCAAATAGTGTGCCAAGGCCCTGACTCTGCACGGCACACACCGCCGTCTGCTCCAGTGAGCCTTTTAAAGGCTTTCTCTGTGTAGCCTTGGCTGTGCTGGGCTCGCTTTGTAGACCAGGCTGGCCTCGAGCTCACAGCGATCTGCCTGCCTCTGCCTCCCGAGTGCTGGGATTAAAGGAGTGTGCCACACCTTGCTGCTAGAGTGTGCCTTCCTAAACTTTAAATTGTTCCCTAAGATTTTTTTTACATCAAAGCCACTAGCAAAACCGTCTTAACCTAGGGGCTGGAAAGAAGGCTCAGTGGTTAAGAGCACTGACTGCTCTTCCAGAGGACTCAGGTTCAATTCCCAGCACCCACGTGGTAGCTCACAGCTGTCTGTAACTCCAGGACCTGAGACCCTCACACTGACATACATGCAGACAAAACAACTATGCACATAAAATAAAAATAAGCCTTAGAAATAAAAACAACAAATATTGAAAACAAAGCATCCTAACCTGACGCTACTAACACTTGCAGCCCTAAGCCCTGTCTGAGGGTGGTGGGTGAGTCAGTAAGCTGCTCCAGCAGCAATGCTTGAAGCATGCGCAATCACTGATATTGTAGCTGCCAGTGACACTGACCAGTGAGGGGCTGGAAGCCCCCTTAGAGTTTTCTTTTCTTTTTTCTTTTTTTAAAGATTTGTTTATTTATCATCTATATAGTTCTGTGCCTGCATGCACACCTGCAGGCCAGAAGAGGGCATCAGATCACATAGATGGTTGTGAGCCACCATGTGGTTGGGGGGAATTAAACTCAAGTCCTCTGGAAGAGCAGTCAGTGCTCTTAACCTCTGAGCCATCTCTCCAGCCCCTTCCCCCTTTAGCATTTTTTTTTTTTAAACAACTCATGGATTAGGAGAGATGTGCTGTGAAGGCCACAAGCAGAGCAAAGCTCCTCAACAGCATGAGGTCCTCAGGACACAGTCCTCCGGGCTCTGTGGTTCTGCTACCTGGTGGGCCGCATCCCACCGGTTCTAAAGCTGTCTTGCTGTTCCTCTTGCATGGCCCCCAACAGTCCTCACACCTACTTATCGGATTCGTTTCCCCCCTCTTGTTAATGCTGGTGTTCTGGTATCATGACTCTTGTGTCAAAAACAAAGCAAAACAAGGCAACCTTGTAACCGGAGACCTCCTTTGAAATCTTGCTCTCCCATAGCTAGCTGAATGCTGTATCCCTCAGCTTCGTCCTCTGACTAGGGATAGTCATGGGGTTGTGGGCTGGAGGTATGGGGAGGAGGGGTTCCAGAGTCTGGCTGGTGGTTAGCATAGGACAGATAACCAGCTCTTTGTTCCTACTCCAGAAATCAAAATACAGATGTCTACAATGTCTAGAAAAGTGCTGCCAAAAGACTTAGATGTACTACGTAAAAGAGAGAAGCCTGTGACTACATATGCTCTTGCGGTGTGTCTTAAAATAGGAAGTTAACCAGAACCCAAGGGGTAACAGTTTTGGCAGAGCTAGCTTGGAGGGTTCTCTGAGGAGGAGAGCGCTGAGTCAAAGGACACCAGACAACTGCTCCGAGGCGGTAAGCAGTGCTTGCTTAACCTATGGCATTTTGATCGGGTAACCCTGCTTAGTTCTAGATTAGTGTGCCTTCCCTTTTTTGAATTGGTAAATTCAGCATTTAATTTAACTCTGTGCTGTCAGGAAGCTGATGAAGATTGCTTGAAGAAGGACTTTATTTTTGGCTCATGGAGGGTGAGCCTGGATCACTTGAGAAAAGAATCTCCAGCCCCACCCCCAGGCTGGCAGCAGTGGCCATCTTGCTACTTAAATCCCAAAGGACTGGGTTGTGGTGGTGATGTTTGCCACCAGGTTGCAGTGATATTTCCAGGGCCTGGCATAGGGTGACCTCACCTTCCTGAGAGTGCCTGAATTAGCTAACCCCTCTTCTTTTCTGTCCTCACCCCCGGATCTCGGTGCGTAGAGAAGGTTAGTCATCAGTGGGCTGAGGCAAAGAAGTAGGTTAGTGTGAAAAATTGTCAGTGCTTTTTCAGAGAATTTGATGATGCTCCTGAGTAAAAAATGCTGCCTTGTGCTCAGAAGTGTATAATCTTGTATGGAAGGATATCCAGACAGCTGCTGATTAGAAGCTCCGTCTGGAGTAATATCCACTGAAGGATGCTTTATGAGGAGGAAATCACTCTGTAATACAAGGCTGCTGCAATTTTACTCCTTCCCAAATCACCATTGATGAGTATTGTCTAGAAATGCTGGGCTTGGGCATATCTCTCAGTCGGTATGTAATATCTTGGGCTCTGTCCCCACCACCGCAGGTGTGACACACTCTCCTAAGCCGAGAGCCAGGAAGGTGGAGGCAGGCGCGTCCTAGTTCAAGGTCATTGTCAGCTGTATGAACTATATGAGACCCTGCCTCAAAAAGGGACAGTGACTGGACGTGGTGGCGCACGCCTTTAATCCCAGCACTCGGGAGGCAGAAGCAGGCGGATCTCAGTGAGTTCGAGGCCAGCCTGATCTACAAAGCTAGTCCAGGACAACCAGGGCTAAACAGAGAAAAACCCTGTCTCGAAAAACAACAACAAAAAGGTGGTGGGACAGTGACCAGGCATGATGGCCCGAACCTGTAATCCCAGCACTTGGGAGGTAGAGGCAGGAGGATCAGGGCACCCTTGGTTAAACAGGGAGTTCAAAGCCACCATGAGTTGCTTGATATCCTGTCTCACTAAGGCCCTCCCCCCATCAAACAAAAAGAAATATGGGTTAATTCTGTGACCCACCAAAGCAAGGTGTAGGAGTTATTTGATGGGAGCATCCCTGGCGCTGACAGCAGCGCTTGGCTCATTGTGGGTGGCCAGCGGGTGTGGGCTAGATACCCAGGAACATTTACATCATGCTGCTTTCTCGAGAACTGTAGGTGCCCGTCTGTCTTGTTAGGTCGGTACAGATTAGAGTTGTTCAGGAGAGGCTGGAGACACGCTTCCTACAGTTTTGCTTGCCAGAGTCCAATTGTGTTTCACATGTTTTCTGGTTCCCGGTGGTTGCCAGGAAACTGAGGAATTGAGGGGAAGGGGTTGAAAGCCACCTCACTGGTTTTTGTAGCTTCTGAGCCTTGATGTCTAGTCACATCCACTAGTCAGTTTCATCTGCTTGTAAGGGCATGGGATAGACTGAGCGGGTTTTGGGAATACATTATTTGTCCCCAAAGTGGCTCTCTGGGTTGCAGACACCCACAGAGGCCACCACTTGATACATCTGCCTTTTTGTTGTTGCTGTTTATTTTTTTTGTTTTTGTTTTTGTTTTTTTTGAGACAGGGTTTCTCTGTGTAGCCTTGGCTGCCCTAGGCTCCCTTTGTAGACCAGGCTGTCCTCGAGCTCACAGTGATCTGCCTGCCTCTGCCTCTCGAGTGCTGGGATGAAAGGTGTGTGCCACCATGCCCGGCTCCTTTTTTTTTTTTTTCCCCTTACAACAGTAAGGTTGAGGTCTGTTCTTACATGAGCCTCACATAATGGCTCAGCCTGCTTGGCATATTCATTTTCTTATCAGGAGAGTGGATTTGACCTTGACCATCAGCCATGATGGTCACTGTACACTTGGTTGGAGCCCATTGGTCAGGCAGCACGCGTGGCATCCCACTGCCCCATTGCCGAGTTCGTGTGTGTGTGTGTGTGTGTGTGTGTGTGTGTGTGTGTGTTTTGCAATGGCAATTTGCAGAAATCCTTTTTGGCTTACATGAGTCATGCCCTGCAGTGTCAGTGTCATGGAGGTCTTTCAGTAAGTTATCACTGAGGGGAAGGAATCACAGGAAATTAGACAAAGATGAACCATATGGATTCTTGAGTTGAGGGAATGTAATTGGTTTGCAGTCTGTCACTAAGAAGTGACTGTTTCCTCTGAAAGCCTTCACAGTCAGCTCTGAGCTGGGGGTGTGGTGTAGCTCAGTGGGAGAGCCTTGCAAGGGTGCTGGGGCCACGTGTTGAATCTCAGATCACACCCAAACACCCAGTAGTTATTTCTGCAACACCCAAATGTGCTAGCAATGAGTTTGGTGTAGGACTCAGGTCCTCCAAGTCCTCCCAAGTACCACTGCGCAGGATAAAGAGTTAAACCTCAGATCAGGATGCTGACCCCAGCAGCTTTGTTTCTTGGGCAAAGCTCAGTGGTTTTCTCTGAGAACTGAACTTAGCAAGAGGAAGCATGGCAGATGAACGGGGAGTGAGCTTTTTTGAACCAAGAGTTGGTTTAAATATAGCTGATCTGCATTACTGGCAATTCCAGAGGGTGTGGTGGGACTTGTTGTACCCTTTGTAAGACAAGTGAGGAAAGATGCTGGCACCTGGACACACCCAGTTTGTTTATGAAATCTAAACTCCCATGTACCGCAGGGGGCCCACAGCAGCAGCCAGGGTTATGACCTAAGCTGGGAGAGGGGCCTCTCCAGGCCCCCTCTGCATCAGCCTCTTCCCAGAGGGCCTGCTAACCTCGCTGTTGTTTATTGGGCCACTGATTGGGGTGGGGCAGGCTTGAATTTCTCTCCTGAGGAGAAACAATACCTTGGGAACCAGTCCTTATGCGGAGAAGCACAGCCCTCTCTCTTTTAAGTTCCCAGACTTGATCTTTCGGCCTGGAACTCCATCAGAGCAAGAGGGAGCCGGCAGGCCCGCTCTAGGTTGGACCTAGCGTCACGGGTTTACTGCACATCCCCAGTATTCCTCGGCAGCTGTCTGAAGTGTTTCTGCTGTGCCTGAACTGATGTCATTTCCCCCTTGGCAGACAGCTTGGGTTGTGCTGCGTCTGAGATATGTCACGAGAAGGTGGGGGTGGGTCGGGGCCAGGCAGGGTAGGTGGGGGGGGGGGAGAAGTGAGGAGAGCAGGCGGCCTGCTGGGTCCTAGGACTCTGTTTACTTTCTCTTCCTTGCTCTGGAACACCAGTGAACTGAGAGCACCGGCTGCAGCCCACCACGAGCCATGCTCACTCCAAGACCTTAACTTTTGCGAGCCCTTTGTTGCTTACGGTAGAGGACGATGCTCCTGCAGGATGCCTTTCCTTTGGGGGCTTAGACAGGTAATTGACTGGTTCTGCATAGATCATTGATCGGGCTGGGGAGGGGGGAGGAAGTGTACTATCGCTTTGAGTAGAGGCGTGTTTTTAAAAGTGTCTTAGTCCTGACAGGTTAGCCCCCATACAACATTTCCCAAGCTTTCTTTGCTTGCTGGTTGCTTCTAGTCTCTAGAGCCATCGTATTGCTAACCCTTCCCCCCCATCCCCCATGTCCCCGAGGTGACCCCAAGGCTGTCCATTTGCCATTAGCAGCCATGAAGCCGTGTGTGCAGCTTTCTGGAGGAAAGTGTTGAAGAGTGAGGCGAAGCGAGGTTCTTGCTAACCCCCCTGCCCCCCCCCCTGCTTCTTCCCTCTCCATTTTGATTTGGTGAGGTAGGAGAGCTTTCTTCCCAGTCCTCTGGTTCTGAAGGGACTGGGGGAGGGGTGAGCACAGTCTCTGAGCCTCCTCTCTGCACAGGACAGCAGCTTCCCTCCTTTTAACATTGTGGCTGTGCGGCTGAGGTACCCGGGGCTGGGGTTGGAACTGCTCGTTTTGTCCCGCTGACTGATTTGTAAGGCAAACAAGCAGACCCCTGTGGCAGGGGCTTGATCGGTCTGTTGGCCACTTTTTTGGCGGCGGCGGCGGCGGTGGGGTTCAATTCTTGCCGGTAACCTAGTGTCGACCAAGAAAACAGTAGCAAGGGACCAGCTGCTACCCCTAAGCATAGACGCCAAGTATTTGTCCCAGGGCTTCTGAGAGCCCAACACCCCCACCCCCTCCTTAGTCTGAGAGGCATGTCTATATTGGAATGTGTAACTGTACCCAGCAACAGGGCTGCAAGGACAGGCTTGCACACCCTCTGGCGGCCTGTCCCCAGGGGAAATAAAGCCCCTGGTGAGCTCAGACCCCCAGGTCCAGAGGGGAGCCTTGAGGGCCAGGTGGTGACTTTGAGCCGAGTGCAAGGTGAGCGGATCTCCTTGGGGTTGTTCTTTTAAAGTGGCCTTGGGAAATATGCCTGAAACTCCTGTCACTGGTGTCAGGCGTCACAGCAGTCCTCTGATGCCGTTGATCCAGTGACAGCCCTGCTGTGGGCACTCGCCCTTCCCTGGGAAGAGTTTACCTTTAACCGTGAGCCATCTTTAATGGTAAGATCTGGAGATGTTGAGCAGTGCTGGGGATGAATGGGTGAAGCATCCCTTTCTGTCAGCAGCTGTGTACAGTGGAAAGATAGGAGCATCTGTGCTCATTCGGCTTCCCCCAGCGTCCTCCAGTAGCTGCAAACCCCATTCTTGAAATGCAAATAAAAATATTTTCTTGAAGAGGATGTCACAAAAGAATGTGTGTAAAACACTACTACCTTGGCTGGCATTCGGTAAGCACAGAACTCTGTGTGTGTGTGTGTGTGTGTGTGTGTGTGTGTGTGTGTGTGTGTGTTTGTGTATATATGCGTGTGTGAATGCTGGTGCTCACACAGGCTAGAGGCGTTAGATGGTGGAGCTGGTGTTACAGGTGGTTTTGAGCCACACATCATGGGTTCTGGGAATCAAATCCGGGTCCTCTGCAAGAGCAGCATATAGTCCTAACTCCTGAGCCATCCAGCCCCGTTCACTCATTGTTATAAAGGACCCGTGACTGCAGTGGTACAGGAGCATGAAGCTGCAGGCCCCTTTGCAGAAGTTGGATGAGGTCAGTGGCCACGTACGCCTATCCTTCAGGACCTACCATTGTGCACTGGCTTAGACTTAGAGGCCGTTTCTCACTGTACCAAGGCAGCTTCACCTTACATGCTGGAGTGGCCAGAGGCCTGTGTCTGGCCTGCGTCCCAGAACCCCAACCCAGCTGAGAGTAAGAGGCTGTGGGTTGCCTTCTAAATAACCGGTACCAGTTTTTTAGGCTGGCTTCTGAACAGATTCCTGGCAAAAGGCTCGCCTGGAGGGAGGGCTTCCAAACAACCCTTAGTCCCCTCAGGTTTCTGCAGTTCAACCTCTGCTTGCTGAAGGATTTGGAGCTGGTATGGTTTTCTCTGTTTGACAGTCTTGTGTTGGAGTCCTGTAAAGCCAGCTGCCTAAAGTGAAGATTCCTTGGTGATAACCTGTGGACCCCAGGACTGAACTCAGGCTATCTGGCTTGCACAGCAGGCTATTCCTATCTGCCGAGTTTTCCCTTACTGAGCTCAGCCTGAGGCAAGGATGTAAAGGTACAAGGTCTTTCTTCCGGTGGGACCTTATACCTAATCCCATTGTTCTTAAATGTCCTAAAAGTCACCTGAAGTGGGGTTTGTTCAAATGTGGATTTTGTAGGTTCTTGTGGGTCCCAGGGATAGTATTTCTGTTAAGTTGTCCCAGGTGCTCATGACCCAGCTCATTTCTGGCTATACTCTAAGAGACTCTGGCCTCCAGGGTTTACAGGCAAGACAGCGTGCTGGGGCCATAACAGGAGAGTGCCCAGGGATAAGGGATGGAGGTTGGTGAAGCTGCTGAATCAGGCCAGTGGAGGGTGGACTTGGCAGGCTTTCCTGAGACGTGCTCTGCTGTGAGCCTCCACCGAGGAATAGTTTACCAGACATCTGAGCGGAGGAAGGAGCATTCCAGACAGATCAGGTGAATCTTGGGATTGAGTTTGCCAGATACAAAACAAGAACCCCTAGGCTTACCAGGTACTCTATCTTTTCTTTTTTCTTCTTTTTGTTTTTCTTCTTTGTGTTATCTTGGCTGTCCGAGACTCCCTTTGTAGACCAGGCCGGCCTTGAACTCACAGAGATCTGCCTTCCAAGTGCTAGGATTACAGGCGTGTGCCGCCATGCCCAGCATATTTTATCTTTTATAAAGTAAGAGGGACCCAGTAAAACTATTCATCAGTAGATGGATGGATGGATGGATGGATGGATGGATGGATGGACGGACGGATAGGTGATAGACGATAGATAGGTGAGAACATGGCCTGATGTCAGTGTCTGTGAAAGGCTAGTGAGTCCTGAGATGTTTGAATTCTTTCATGCAAGGGACAGGGAAGATGGCTCCCTAGAAGCTATGGTGTGAGCAGAGCAGAGCCCTACAGTGTTTAGAGGCACTGAGGTATGGAACTTTCTGGACGTGCTGCCATATGCCAGATTAGACAGCGCACGCAGTTAGGCACATTGTCCTGTTTTCTGGCCAAGAGAAAATCTAGCATATATTCAGGAAAGGTAGACTTCAGCTGGACTTTTGGCTGCTTTACTGAGTTCTTTTGTCTACCATCCTATACCACTCCTATCCCTTACACACACACACACACACACACACACACACACACACACACATACACACACACACACACACACACACACACACACACACACACACACGCATGCGCAGTAGGAGAGAGAGGTTGGAGGGGAAAGGAGGCAACGTTGTCATTAGGCTGCTTTCTACTAATTAAGGGGGCAAATTTGATCTTCCTTGTCAAGATGTCTCCAACCAGCAACAGCAGCAGAGTGGGCAGCAGCCTCCCCTCCCAGGACTCTGGCATTATATAATCACTAAAGAGTCCCCAGAATTCCAAACATAAACAGTCCTCAGCGGCAAAATCACACCCCTGCTAGAGCACAAGACAAATCGTTGTCAGCTTCTGTGGGCAGTCTGAAGCAGCACCACACGCCACACCTGGGACTAAAACAAAAACATGTTTACATAACATTTCTGTGTTTTTTTTTTTAAAGATTCATTTATTTATTATTATGTATACAGTGCTCTGCCTGCATGTATATCTGCAGGCCAGAAGAGGGCTTCAGATCACATTATAGGTGGTTGTGAGCCACCATGTGGTTGCTGGGAATTGAACTCAGGACCTCTGGAAGAGCAGTCAGTGCTCTTAACCACTGAGCCATCTCCAGCCCCATTTCTGTTTTTGTTTGTTTTGGATTTGTTTTTGTTTTGCTTGTTTGTTTTGGTTTTTCGAGACAGGGTTTCTCTGTGTAGCCTTGGCTGCCCTGGACTCACTTTGTAGACCAGGCTGGCCTCAAACTCAAAGCAATCCACCAGCCTCTGCCTCCTGAGTGCTGGGATTAAAGGTGTGCACCACCATACCCGGCCCATTTCTATGTTTTTAAAGACACCAAAACTTCTCACTGAGGCAGAGTGCTGATTTTCGGAGAGCAGCAGTGCAGCAGCAGGCGCTCAGCCTGTAGATAGGAGTGAACGCTACTTCATGACTGAGTTAGGTGTTGACTTGGAAGTACCGGAAGGTTCTTAGGACCAGCATTCTCTGAGAAGTATGTGCAAGTATGGTTTAAAGACTATTTAGTATACAAAGACGTGTACGTGCTCTCCCAGTCCCCAAGGCTCACAGTCTCAGCTGGAATAAGTGTGTGGGTAATGGGAAGACTCAGTAGGTGCAGTTCCTCCTCACTTGACATTAAAGGGGACAGATGGTACAAAAGTCCAGCTGTGCGATGAGATGGCCCCGTGCAGGCCATAGTCCAGCGGTGCCAGTTGTTGCACAGTAGATGCTATTGGATATATAGGGTGACTGGTTGTTCTAGTCAGTGGAATATAGGCTAGACCCTTTACAGTACAATACTGTCCTCTATGGGAGAATTGAGAGTTGGAAATTAGCGTTGACTGTGTAGTAAGCCTGGGCTACATGACAAGACTCTGACTTGGAAAAAGGAAGGAAGGAAAGAAAAGAAAAGAAATAATGCCCTAATTTTGTATTTCTCCAGTCAGTGTCCTCGTCTATGATACACATTACTTTGTAATCAATGTGTCAAAACGTGTTATGTATTATACTTACAAATACATAAGAGTCAAAACTAAAGCTTTTGCGTTCTCTGTGCCCGTAAGAGGGAGTTTTGAGCAGTAAAGTCTCAAGAAGAAGTAGAAAATAAAAGCATATTAAGAATTTAAAAAGTAAATTCTGGTCACTGACTTAGTTCTAAGGCATTCATTCAACTACAAGAGCAGAGCTGCATCCCGAGAGCCCCAGGCAGCCCCAGGCAGGGATGTTGGCTCCACAGACGGCTGGGCCGTGGCATAGGCCTTCCTGGTGCTACGTTCTGTCTAAGGTTTCCCCTGGCTTTGTATTTATTATTGTTTGGCTCTTTTGCTCAACACATATGATTTCAGGAGCTCCCACTGAACTGTGGCACAAGGTCCAAATGTCAGTTTGAGATAGTGACTAATTTAGTGTGTGCTTTTCAGTCAAGGGTTTGGAAACCCTGGTTACCCCACCCCACATCCCGCCTCCACCACGGCCTACACGAGTGTGGCTCTGCAGTATAATAGGAAGGCCTGGCACAAGCTGGAGCAGACTCCACCAGACACGGATGTATGTGCAGCTGCTCTGCCACCTCTGAGCAAGGTTCAGAATTTTGGGGCCAGGCTGGGTCACTGTAAACCCGTCGTGGCTGGGGAGCCAGGGCTGGGAAAGAGCCCTGGCTACTCTTTTGGATGACCTGGGTGTGATCCGAGCCCCCACCTGGCTGCTTACAGTAACTCCAGTTCTAGGGGCTCCCGACCCTTCTTCTGGCTTCCATGGGCACCAGGTGTGCATGTGTTGCACAGACATACATGCAAGCAAAACACCCATTCACTTTTATAAAAATAAGTCTAAAGGCAGGAGGGAGGGGTGTTTTGCTTGACCAAGAGCCATTTTCAGTCTTTAGGATTCAATAAAGTCACCTATGAACTGGGTGCTCTCAGGGTTGGTCCTGTCAGGGGTGGTGGCACTTTTGGCCTCTTTCAGGTGACAAGGGCAGGCCAGTTAAGAGCTTTGAGAAGCTTGAGTGCCCCACATGAGTGTAACATATCACATGTGTGACTTTATATGTGTGTACATGTTCTACTATTTGGAGAAACGGCCCCAGAGGCTTTTCCATGGGACATGTCATTAAGAGGTGGTGAAGGAGTGATAGAGGAAAATACCTCAGTGGTAATGCACAAGTGAGGCTCTGGTTCTAGCGCCTGTGCCACACGTGCATGCGCACAAGCACACGGAGGAGGATTGAGTTTTATTGATTTATATGACACTTGTGAAGAGGCAAGATTAATTGGAGTCTTTCTGTGTTTGTGGTGGAGACGCACACACAGGTGGCCTTGTGTGGAGGACAGAAGCCAACCTTAGAAGTCAATTCCCAGGACCTCTCCACTGTGGCTTTTGAGACGGAGGCTCTTACTGAGACCTGGGCACGCTCAGTAGGCCAGGCTGGCCAGCCAGAAAGCCTCAGGGATTCCCTAGGATCCACAAGCACGCTCCACTGTGCCCAGCTCTTTACGCTGGTTCTGGGGCTTGAACTTGGGTCCTCATGCTTGCAGTGTCAGCACTTTACTGACCAAACCACCTCCCCAGTCTCCTCATTGCCCCGTTTTTGAGATAGGGGCTCATGTAGCCCAGACAAGCCTCAAACTCTCAGAGGATGACCCTGAGTACTGATCCTCCGGGGTTCTAGAGGCCTGTCACCATGCTGTGTTAGGAACTGAGCCCAGGCCTTCATACATGCTAAACAAGCACTTTACCTATGACCTAAATCCCCAGCCGGATCTTGAGTATTTAAGGATCCTTTCAGCCCACACCCTGCTTATTTCAGCCCTCTGCTCTCAGCCTGTGGCAGAAGAAGCTAGTAAAATGGGATTACTGGGCCTACTTTGTGTCAGGCTGCCTTTTCTTACATAGGTTTCCAGGGTAAGAGAGTGATCCACTATAGTACCCTATACCCCTGTGGCCAGCCAGACCCCACAAGGTTGTAGTGCCAGGGACTGACCGAGTGGACTTGAAGAAAACCTTGGGGTGCGTTGCAGCTTCAGATTTACACTTTGGGATTTTCCTATAGGGTCAGGTGACTCTTTGTGAGGTTGCTGTCCAGGTTCCCAATAGCAACACAGGAAATGGGTTTTAATCTTTCTGCTCGCTGCTCAGTTTGGGGGCTGTTAATGAGGTCCCAG
The DNA here is from genome assembly GCF_964271855.1 of Acomys minous. Classification (NCBI taxonomy): domain Eukaryota; kingdom Metazoa; phylum Chordata; class Mammalia; order Rodentia; family Muridae; genus Acomys; species Acomys minous. Next base: position 14,211,799 of record NC_140484.1, on the reverse strand, counting down.
TTGAGATGGCTTCAGCAGAAGCAGTTCTGACCAGGCGGGGAGCTGCCCAACAAATGCGTCACTTACACTCACAACGCATGTTTATGACGTGTTGTGGTTTTTATAGAACGGCACAGAGGGCAAATGATATGATGTGCCCCGATTTCAAGTCAGTGCTTTTGTGGATAACTGTTGGGACGTGTTTGGGACCCTAGAAAGAACATTTGCCGTCATCTGTTTTGGGAAGCATGGACTGTTGTTTATTGTCTGCTGATTATACATCCAAGACAGCAGATCTCAACCTTGAATACATGTGGCATTCGTAACATAGGGAGTGTTTTCACTTGCTTATGTTTTAAGTTTTGTGTGTGTTCTGTCTGCATATATGTTCGATCATCACATACATGCCTAGTACCCACTCAGGTCAGAAAAGGGCATCCAATCCTGGGATGAGGGTTACAGACTGTTGTGACATGTCACGTGGTTACTGGGAATCGAACCTGGGTCCTCTTCAAGAGCAATAGTGCAAGTGCTCTTAACAGCCGAGCCATCTCTTCAGCCCCTTATTTGCCATTTTTAAATGTGTGTGTTTGTGTGTGTGTGTGTGTATGTGTTAAAACAGTTTCTTATAGCCCAGGCTGGCCTCAGATTTGCTGTGTAGATAAGGGTGACCTGGATCTCTCTGTCCTCCTTCCTCTGCTTCCCACGTGCTAGGACCGCAGAGCTGTGCCACCACGCCTGGCTGAGGGAGTGCTTCTGAAAGGAACCTTTTCAGTCACTGACCCCAGAGGTTCCCAGTCTGCATTAATACACACCCGTGCTGTGGGGCAGTGGTGGCGCACGCCTTTAATCCCAGCACTCGGGAGGCAGAGGCAGGTGGATCGCTGTGAGTTCAAGGCCAGCCTGGTCTACAAAGAGAGTCCAGAACAGCCAGGGCTATGATAGAGAAACCCTGTCTTGAAAACCAAAAAATAAAAAATAAATTAAAAAAAAAAGAATAATTGTCAGGCTTGGTGTATACTGTGGAGGATGCAAAATTTGTGTGTGCAGTCTCACTATGGAAGAAAGGAAGATTAGACCAGCATGCCAGAGTCAATAGGCCAGGGGTCCTGCCCAGTTCTAACTTCCATCCAGTTAGAGCGTCCCCTGAGCAGATTCTTGCCCGTCGTCCCTTAAAACTCAATAATATTAGGGATGATGACGTGGTTGTGACATTTTGGTTGTTAAAAATACAGCTAGCTGGGTGTGGTGGCATGGTCCCAGCACTTGGGAGGCAGAGACAGGTGGACTCCTGTGAGTTTCAGGCCAGCCTGGTCTACATAGTGAGCTCCAGGACTGTAGAGAGGGAGCCTGTCTCAACCCACCGCCACCCCACAAAGCCACTAAGTAAATCCACAGAGCTTTAGAGAATACTGTTCATAACCACATATCGATCTTTTGCCGAGGACTTAAAGAGCTGGTCCTGGAGGTTCTGCGTTTTCAGGATTTGAAGATTCTGCTCGCTGCCTTTTTATGTCTCTCGCCTGCCTTGTGGAAGCTTCTTTCGTTTCAATCCCTAAATCAGGAGAGTTCTGTCTGCACCAGTGGATGGGCAGGGCTAGCGTTGCTCTGTTTTCTAGAGAGCTGTTCCTAGGTTCCAGAACGGAAGGAAAATTACCTTGCTGCTTACCGTGCAGTGACTGTGAGAGTTTCAGAACTCTTGTTAAGTCTGTTAAAGTCTCCATGACTTAAGTGAGTCCGAGCTCTGGGTGGCGTTGGAGGGATTGCGTACAGTGTGGGAACTCAGCACTCCTGGTCCCTGAGGGCACCAAGAGCCCTGTCTTTGCGTGTGCTTTGCAGTCTCCAGCCTAGAGCAGTGTCCAGCATCATCTTGTCCTTCAGGGCTTAGCTCAGATGCTGCCCTTTCTGGCATTTCCCCGCACTCCACCTAAATCTCCATCCTCTTCTTTTCTGTTGTATTATTCTTTTTTTTTTTTTTTTTGGTTTTTCGAGACAGGGTTTCTCTGTGTAGCCTTGGCTGTCCTGGACTCACTTTGTAGACCAGGCTGGCCTCGAACTCACAGTGATCCGCCTGCCTCTGCCTCCCGAGTGCTGGGATTAAAGGCGTGTGCCACCACGCCCGACGTATTATTCTTGTAAAGAGATTACTCTTTAAATTCTTCTAATTTGATCTGATAATGAGGATGGGTCTAAATCTGTTTTGTTGTTCTATTTCATAAAATGTTTATGAATATATATATTCATTACCACCCCCAAAATTCTGTCTTTTAAATGCTCTGGATTTTTTTTTCCAGTTACCTCTGAATATTGTCTTCCTTCCTCGCTCATCTTTCTTTCTTGAGTATTTTGTTATTTTCCATTTCCATGTCTTTTTCTAATTGAAAAAAAGCATACTTTGGTGAATAATTTTTATCAGATCTGCTCTCCAGTTTATTACTTGTTTTTTACTTTGTTAAATCTCATCTATTGAAGTTTTTTTTTCTTTTTTAATTAAAAAAATTTTTATGTGGGTAGGAGGTTTACATGTGGAGGTCAGAGGTCAGCTTGCAGGTGTTCTTGCCTTCTACCCTGCGGGTCCTGGGTCATTAGGCTTAGTGACAAGTGCCATTGAGCCATCTCTTCAGCCCTGCATTTTCACTTTTTTTTTTTTTGAAACAGGGTTGCTCTGTGTTATCTTGGCTGTCCTGGACTCTCTTTGTAGACCAGGCTAGCCTCAAATTCACAGAGATCTGCCTCTAGGGTGCTTGGGAGTACAGGTGTGTGCCATCTCACCTGGCTCGCTTTTACTTTTGTAGATGATTTTTTTCCCCAATTGATCTTCTCGCTCTGGCTCTGGCTCTCCCTCTACACAAAGACATGGAATGCTTTATGACTTTGCATGTCATCCTTGCTCAGGGGCGTTCTGACCTCTCTGTACCATTCTCACTTGTGCTGTCAAAACAAGCATTGGCTGCCACCTCTCCTTTGATAATACGCTTTTCTCACTGTATATTCTTTCTTCTGGCTTTAGTTATTTGAAGCCTCCTCTTTTGTTTGTGTGTGTTCGCGTGCAGGCACACAAACGTACAAGGGTGTGCATGCGCGCGTGCATGTGTGTGCATAGGGAGTCCAGAGGATAGCCTTGAATAGTCTATGTTGGGCGCCACTGTACCCTCTTGTTTGAGATAAAGTCTCTCTTGCCTAGAACCCCCCCAAGCAGACTGGGCTGCGTGGGCCCCAGGGACCCGCTTGTCTCTAGATTCCCAGCACCAGGATTGTGGTCAGGTTTTCATCCTGGCCAGCCATCTCCTTAGACTCTCATACTTTCTGTCTCCCTCCCTTCCTCTCCCCCTGCCTCCCTCCCTTCTTTCTTTCACCTTTTCTTTCTGTCTTTTTCCTAGATAGGGTCTTACCTTGTACCTCAGGCTAGCCTTGAACTCATGGTGGTCCTCCTGCCTCAGGCTCCTGAGTGCTGGAATTACAGGTGTAAGTACCACACCTGGCTGAAACCTCTTACGTCTCATCTATCCACTCTATTATCATAAGCTCTTTTTTATCCTACTATTTGTTGAGTTTTCCAACTCTTGTTTTTAATGAACCACATTTTTATATAATGTGTTTTTTACTTGCAAGCTCACCTTTAGTAGAGCGTTATTTGTGGGACTTTCACCTTGTGTTTTAGTCAGAGTCTCTATTGCTGTAATAAAACACCAGGACCAAAAGCAGCTTGGGAAGAAAAGGGTTTATTTCATCTTATAATTCCACATCACAGTCCATCACGGAAGGAAGTCAGGGCAGGAATTTGGACACAGGAATTGACTCAGAAACTGTGTGTGTGGGGTGCCTCTTTCCTTCTTTCCTTCTTTCATTCTTTCTCTCTTTCTCCTCTTCCTCTTCCTCCTTTTTGGTTTTTCTGAGACAGGGTATCTCTCTAGTCCTGGCTGTCCTGGACCCACTCTGTAGACCAGGCTGGCCTCGAACTCACAGAGATCTGCTTGCCTCTGCCTCCTGAGTGCTGGGACTAAAGGGACGCACCACCACACCTGGCTCAGCCTTCTTTCTTATAGTACCAAGGACCACCAGCCCAGGGGCGGCAATGCTCAGGGTGAGTTGGACACATCAGTCATCAATTAAGAAAATACACTAGTCTTGTCCACAGGCCAATCTGGTGGCAACATTTTCTGAATTGACTTCCAAAATGACTCTAGCTTATGTCAAGTTGACATAAAACTAGCCAGCACAATTGACTCCTTGTCACCTCGACACACAAAGACATCACTATTAACTAGAGCCTCTATTCTTCATTTCTCTCCAAGATGACATGTTAGCATCACAGTATAAAACACTGTGCTTCTGGGCTGGATTTCTTTGGGATTTTGTGTTTCTTTTGCAAGATGTCACAGGGTTGTTGCTAGCCTGGGGAACTCTTCCCCCTGCAATTCTCCAGAAGTCAGTTTTCTTTCCCACCATACGGGTCCTGAGGGTTAACTCAGGTTGTCTGGCGTGGCAGCAAGCACCTTTATCCACCAAGGCTTTTGCCCATCCAAGCACAATTTTGCATTTGTCTTTGTCTGTTTTTCAGAGACAAGGTATCACTCTGTAGCCAATCTCAGGAGTCTCCTGACTGCTGGTATTAGGCAAACACCACCATGCTCAGTTCTGAAATTGTTTGTTTTTTGAGACAAGGTTTCTCTGTAGCCTTGGCTGTCCTGGACTCACTCTTAAGACTAGGCTGGCCTCACACTCACAAAGATCTACCTGCCTCTGCCTCCTGAGTGCTGGGATTAAATGCATGCACCACCACACAGAGCCTGGAATAATTTTTATTTTATGTATAGTGCTCTACCTGCATGTACACCTGCAGGCCAAAAGAGGACATCAGATCCCAGTACAGATGGTTGTGAGCCACCCCATGGTTGCTGGGAATTGAACTCAGGACCTCTGGAAGAGCAGACAGTGTTCTTAGCCGCTGAGCCATCTCGCCAGTCCCGAATAATTTTTTATGACATTTTTAGTCTGAAATTTTTTTTAGGCTGTATGTATTCAAGTCAAGTCTCATGTTAGTTTGAGGGAAGGTTGTTACAATAGATTTGATCACACTGTGAACCCTGAAATTGTGTTATTTACTGGGGGGGGGGGGACCTGTTCTTAGTTGTGATGTGGTTCAGCCTTAGCACTCATCTCAATCCAATAGCTTCGTACTTGAATATTGTAAACAGGATTAAATAAAGTCAACCATAGGTCAAGAGACGGAGCAGCAACCAGTGGACAGGAAGTGAACATAGGATTGTTAAGAAAAAAAATGTCAAGAGGAAGAGGAAGTCAGGAGGACCTATAGAGATTCACGGGAAGTAGAAGGGAGGGACATTCAGGTTGAAGAGGTTGAAGGAGGTCTTTGAGGCAGTGGGAGGAGGAGCATTGTTGCTTCTTGGACGCCCAGCTGAGGAGGAAGGCCAGCTGGGCGCTGCCTCTGCCTCTCTGAGCTAGCAGGCTCTCACTCCAGCACCTGCCTCCCGGGGCTTTATTGGTAAAATGGAAGGATTGAGATTTTGTTAAAGACAACAGAAGATCCCGTGATCATGGAATTTTAGAGGAAATTTTCCCCTTCTCCGTTCAGATCTTTCCCATTACCATTTTGTACTATGTGCTTTTAAAAAAAAATTCTTTTTTCCTGATCTGTATTTTCCCTGTGAGGGTCTCTTTTTTGTTTGTTTGTTTGTTTGTTTGTTTGTTGTTTTCTGTGTGTAGCCTTTGCTGTCCTGGACTCACTTTGTAGACCAGGCTGGCCTCGAGCTCACAGAAATCCACCTGCCTCTGCCTCCCAAGTGCTGGTATTAAAGGCGTGCGCCACCACCGCCCGGCAAGGGTCTCATCTTTTTGTGTGTTTGTTTGAAATAGGGTCTCACTATGTAGCCTTGCCTGTCCTGGAATCTGCTATGTAGGCCAGACTGGCCTTGAACACAAAGAGTTTCACTTGCTTGTGCCTCCCGAGTTCTGGGACTAAAGGCATGAGCCACCACGTTCAGTGGGCCCCATCTTTGCATATTGGGCCTTAGCTCCGCCTCTCTGCTTCAGGTTGACCCCAAGTCATATACCTAGACCACTTTGCAGTGCAACTGGAAAGGTCTGGCCTCATTTCTGAGTGTGGCTTCTAGTGTCTATAATTTCCTCCCTGTACACACCCCTCCCCAGGATCTTCCGTGCAAGCTCAGCTACACAGTTAAAACATTGTTGTTATGTAGCCAATATTTCATAGTAGAACTTTTGCTTACCTGTCCTATTGTGAGAAGTGGAAACTTGCTTCCTATCCCAGTTTCCTGCTTGTTTCCATGGCTACAGCATCCTACGCGTTGCCTAACACGTGATCAATGAAAGGGCATTCGGTGCGTAGCTAAGTGACATGGGAGGTGGGCACTGAATAGTTCTACTAGAAATGTGTTCTCTGCAGGAAGAGCCACAAGTGGGCACTCCCATGCCGTTCACATCTAACAGCCAAGAGAGCTGTGTCCCTGTGTCCTGTGTACTTTAGCATTGGCGAAGGCCTTCATTTTCCTGTTTTTCACTCTTAACCTTTACAACTTGAGTGCTTTCCTAAGGATGTAATGATGACGCTGGCTTCAGCCAGCTGCTCCCAAGGCTTTCCAGCCCTATAAATTGGCAAATTAAAACCATGCCTGAAGAACCATTACTGCCCAGTGTCTCTTTCTCTGCTGGCACTAAGCAAGCGCTCATGTTGATTAAATTGACCTTTACAATGGCTCAGCTAAGAATAGCAACTGCAAGACACGGAAACTGTTAAGGAGGGCATGGTTGGTCCCACGGCTTTTGCTGCCACCAAAGAAATGAGACAGTGTTTTGCACCTGTGCAAAAGATGCACCGTTCAGCCTTTTGCCATTGGAAGAGTGTTCTCACCAGACCTGTGTTGACCTTGACTGTTTCTTCTTGGTGCCACTGTGTTTTGTTTGGTGTCTCTTGGAACTGGCCACAGTGTGTGGTGCCAGTGTGTGCGTGGCCCTGTAATAGAGGTCTGCTAATCACCACTGCTGTGCTTATGGTGAAGGCCTCGGCATAACAGCACTTTAGAAAAACGTGTACGTGTGTTCTACATGCACTGCTGTGTACCATGTGTATGCCATGCCCTTTAAGGCCAGAAGGGGGCATTGGTTCTCCTGGCGCTGGAGTTACAGATGGTTGGGAGCCACTGTGTGGATGCTAGGAATTGGACCTCTTCCTCTAGAAGAGCAGCCAGTGCCCTTGACTACAGAGCCATCTCTACAGTCCCGAGAGCACTTGGTTTTTACAGTTCCTTTTTGTATGCTCTGTGCCTCTTACTTTCTCCTTTCTGTGTGGACTTTTAGACTCTCCTGGACATGGTGAATCTATATATTCTCTTCTGTTCTGTTTTCTTTTCTTTTCTTCCTCCTTTCCTTCCTTTTGAGAATTTGTTTTTATTTTACCTATATGGGTTTTGCTTGAGTATGTCTGTACACCATGTGCCTGCAGTGCCTGTGTGGGCTGAGGGTAACTTTAAAACTGTCAACCTGGCCTGTCTTTTCCCTGTATTGCCAGCCCCCGGCTCACTGAGCCTCCCTAACTCCTCCAGCCATCTCCTAGCAGGGGAGCTTGCTGGTGGCCTGTTTGTCCTGGAACAGCCTTCCCACGCCTTCCCTGTGGTTACACGGTTTGTAATCATCCTCTTCAACCCAACTGAAGCTTGCCGTCTTCTCAGAAGCCCAACTGGGCCGTCTCCGTGTGGCCTTCCCCTCCGTAAGCGTCACTGCTGTTACAACAGTCCGGTTATTTCATTGCCTTTTATTGGGCTTCATGCCGAGTGAGGGTCGTGTTCAGTCTCCCGCTGTGTCCCCCACACCCCTGCTCAGGGCTGTCAGTCAATGTCGCAGAGAGGAACAAAGGCTTGGCACTCATTCCATCCCTCTCTGGCATGAACTTCTGTCCTGCTCTCTATTGTGTCAGACTGGCTTTCTGAGGGCATGTGGCCCCTTCTCAGTGCTCACACAGGTAAGGCGCACTGTTCCTAAGGAGGTGTCTGTAGGAGCTGGCCGCTGTCGTTTCCATCAAAGGCGAACCCCTGTAGGATTTTCGTGTAGGATTTTCGTTTAAGCAGCTAAGAATGGAAAAATAGCAGAAGAGGCCTCGCTTACCCACAGAAGCTAAATGCTTAAAAGCTCGGTCTGGAGCCAGATGGGCTTGGTGGGTTCAGTTCCTAACTCTGTGGTTTTGGGAAAGAGGCTTAGCTTCTCTGCGCCTTAGCTCCCTTCGCTGCTTACTTCAGAGTTTCTTTGAAGTCCCAATAAGGAACTGGCACCCTACAGTGCTTGCCACAGCAGCTGTGCTCCCCGGGGCGCCTGCCCTGCCTTCCTGGAGGGGGATCACGTGGCCGTCGACTCATTAGCATGTGATGACCTGGAGAAGGAGACGGAACGAGGAGACGTGGTTCCTGCCCTCAAGAAAACCACAGTCCATTCTCCAGTTCATACTCTGGAGAAGGGCGCCCACAAGAGATTTACCATACAGGCCTGGGCCTATATAGCGTGTGTGCACTGGGCGTGAAGAGGCCCAGGCCTATATAGCGTGTGTGCACTGGGCTTGAAGAGGCCCGGGCCTATATAGTGTGTGTGCACTGGGCTTGAAGAGGCCCGGGCCTATATAGTGTGTGTGCACTGGGCGTGAAGAGGCCTGGGCCTATATAGCGTGTGTGCACTGGGCCTAAAGAGGCCCAGGCCTATATAGCGTGTGTGCACTGGGCGTGAAGAGGCCTGGGCCTATATAGCGTGTGTGCACTGGGCCTAAAGAGGCCCAGGCCTATATAGCGTGTGTGCGCTGGGCGTGAAGGGGCCTGGGCCAATATAGCGTGCGTGCACTGGGCTTGAAGAGGCCTGGGCCTATATAGCGTGTGTGCACTGGGCCTACATAGCGTGTGTGCACTGGGCCTAAAGAGGCCCAGGCCTATATAGCGTGTGTGCACTGGGCGTGAAGAGGCCTGGGCCTATATAGCGTGTGTGCACTGGGCTTGAGGAGGCCTGGGGCCTATATAGCATGTGTGCACTGGGCCTGAAGAGGCCTGGGCCTATATAGCGTGTGTGCACTGGGCGTGAAGAGGCCTGGGCCTATATAGCGTGTGTGCACTGGGCCTGAAGAAGCCTGGGGGAAGCCTGGAGAGTGCTAGGAACTTCTCATACAGGCCTTCTGGACGTGTGCTCTCTAGTTTCTCCTGTGGATGCCGTGCTGGGGAAGCCACAGCAGGCTGCCCTGTCTTTATTAATGCCAGGGAAGCACGGAGTGCTGTCTGGATGGTCTCCCATGCCCAGCAGTAGTCACTCTCAGAGAATAACGACAATACGAGTGGTCCAGGGCACTCAGCTTCCCAAGGCCACATCCTAAATAAACCTCATGCATGAATGGGGCTTTGAGCCCAGCTCCAACTCACTTTTTAACTCCCAGGCTCTGTGGGTGCTGAGCCACCGAGCGGTCTTTGACCCACCCCCTCAGCGGTGAGCCAGGCCTGTGGAGGGGTAGAAGAAGCAGCATTCCACACCCTGGCTGTCAGCTTGAGTGAGAGGAGTCATGGCTTCTGTGAGCTCCGGCATTGGCCCGAGGATGCTGTGTCGGAAGTGGGATGAGGCTGCAAGTTTGATGAAAACCTCAAACAGAGCCTGCCCTTAGAATGCATGAGACCAGCCAGACGGTGGTGGCGCACACCTTTAATCCCAGCACTTGGGAGGCAGAGGTAGGAGGATTGCTGTGAGTTCGAGGCCAGCCTGGTCTACAAAGTGAGTTCAGGACAGTCAAGGCTACACAGAGAGACCTGCCTCAAAAAAGTAAAAAAGAAAAAGAAAAAGAAAGAAAGAAAAGAACTCACAAGACCAAACCCAGCATCCCCAGCACCAAACCCAACCAAGCAATCAGAAAAGCCTTGAGATTGCTGATGTTACAGATCCTGTTAACTAGCACTGGGGCCACCAAAGCACTTGCCCAAAGTCTTGCTCCCCTGAAGTGGCAGAGCTGGGACGGAATCCGAGCCAGCCGGTTTCTTTCCTAGTGCGGGCCTGGGCGGAGGAGCCCATGTGGTCATCCTCCGCATCTCTGCGCCACTCCCTGGCTTCATGTCACCTGCCCGCTTTCCTCTCCCGTGCTGCAGGGTGGTCATTCCCAAGACCGGGACCAGCGCAGAGCACAGGGGTCCCGCGTTTGCTGGTGGAAGGGGGCAGGGCGGGGAGCTGAGCAGTCTGGGTTAAAGTGGGTTTGAGGGACTGGGTTGAGGGGTGCCAACTCTGCAGTGCAGGCAGGCAGCAAGGGTCCTGTTTAAACAGGCCTCTTGCTCTGGAGTGCGGGAGAGCCAAGAGCAAAGCTGAATCCACTAGGTCACACTTGTTTAGATTTCAAGTGTGTCTGCTACATGCCTCACGTAGGACCAGTCGGCTGCCTCTGCTTCCTCTGGTGTCGTACCCTGGCCCCCCTCCCCGCCAGCCCAGGCAGAAGGATCACTGGATTCATTTGCTGGGGCGGAGGAAACATGGCCTGGCTTTATTTGTTTGTTTATTTGTTTGTTTGTTTGTTTGTTTGAGACAGGGTTTCTCTGTGTAACAGCTCTAGCTGTCCTGGAACTCTCTTTGTAGACCAGGCTGGCCTCGAACTCACAGAGATCCACCTGCCTCTGCCTTCCAAGTGCTGGGGTTAAAGGCCTATGCCACCCCCACTCCCACCTACACCCCCACCCCCACTACATGGCCTATTTTTAAACTACGAGAATACTTTGAACTGGCTTTTATACACTAGTGCCTCCTGGATGACATTGGCGGGCTCGGTGAGCTTGGAGACTTGGTTGTCCTTAGGAAAGGAATGGCTGGCTCTGAAGCCAGAGTGCCTGGGTTCTGGAGAATGTATCAGGCGCGGCTCTGCTTTCTCCGCACGCACGCACCGTGCCTCTGAAGAGGCCTCCAGCCGGACAGCGACCTGCGACCTGCTTTTTGCTTTCCGTGGGCTCAGGAAAGCAAGATTAAAGAACTCTGAATAGTGTGAGGCTCTCATGAGCACTGACTGCCCTTCTCTGGGTTTCCTTCTGAACTTGTTTATCCTGGGGTTTGAGTTCTTCTTATTTTATTTTATTTTTATTTTATTTTTTATTACTGTGTGAATATAGATGTGCACATGTCACAGCACACATACAGAAGTCAGGAGGACTTTGGGGAGTTTGTGTTCTCCTTCCATCATGGGTCTGGGGGATCAAACTAAGGTTGTCAGGGTTGTGTGACAAGTGTTTTTACCCATTAAGTCATCTTGCTGGCCTGAATATAAGACTTTGAAGGGCCATGAAAGCCCGGAGGGAGGGTCTGTGGTAGATTCTTGCACCGAGGAGGGATTAGGTACATGCTCCGCCCTTTTTCTTGTCTTCTCTCTGTAGCTACAGGTAACACCTGGAGTCGCCTGTCCTAGACATAGACACCAGAGTGCTGCTTGTGGCCAGTGTAGTAAAGCTGGTGTGGGCCACGTGACTTAAGTGTCCTCGGCAGCCATCGGCTGGGATGTGCGCCATGGGCAGGGGCGGCGGTTGCAGATGCAGCCCTTCGAGTTGAGTTTCTTTGTTAGAGCATAACAAACTCATAACTTTGAGTTTGTTAAAGATAGGCTCCCCCACCCCCCCTTGTTTTTAATCTTTGTGTCCCATTTACCCAAGATGGTGCTTGGCACAGACTGATATAGTAAATGAAACGTTGGAAGCCAGGTATGGCAGATGAAGTGTGTGTAAGTTTCATCATATATTTGAAGTTGTTCAAAATATTTATTAGCTGAGGTTAAGGTTGGCTAGTGTGAGATTTCGGGTGTGTGTGTGTGTGTGTGTGTGTGTGTGTGTGTGTGTGTGTAAAAGCTGTGTGTCTGTGCACATGTGTACATGTGAAGGCCAGAGGCTGACATTAAGTGTCTTTCTCAGTTATATTCACTTAGTTTTTGGAGGTGGCCTCTCACTGAACCTGGGGTTCACCGAATCGCCTAGGCTGGCTAGCCTGCAAACCCCAGGGACCCTCCTATCACCATCAGGTCCTTGGCCACCTATATACACACCCTACTCCCTATCCTATGGCTGTAATTACAGACAGCCACCTCCACCCCCAGCTTATTATGTGGGTTCAAGGTATCCCAACTTAGGTTCTAATGCTTACACAGCAGGCCCACTGCCAACTGAGCTATCTGTAGCCCTTGCTCCTCTTTGGGTTTGGTTTGGTTTTTCGAGATAGGGTTTCTCTGTGTAGCCTTGGCTGTCCTGGACTCACTTTGTAGACCAGGCTGGCCTCGAACTCACAGCGATCCGTCAGTCTCTGCCTCCCGAGTGCTGGGATTAAAGGCGTGCACTACCACGCCTGATGTGCCCCTGCTCCTCTTGAAGACACATTTTTACCCTGTATTCTAGGATGGCTTGCATTCCACACACTGGGTAGCCCAGTCTGGTCTTGAGCTCAAAGCAGTCCTCCTGCCTCAGCACCATGAGTTTTAGGCTTACATGTAGCCACTATGCCTGGTTGATATTTCATATCATTGAAATATATTTTGAAAATGTCCACCCTATCCTCCAGTGCTATAAATAGAATTTGGCATGGAGCTCCGTGGTTACTCAGCAGTGCCCTTTATGTAGGTGCCCTGACAAGGGACAATATGAATCTTGGATCAAGTCAAGACTTTAGTAGATCATTCAATAAGTAAAAGTAAAAATGTCAATAAGAAATTGACACTGAACTAGGCCACCCAGATGGGTTTGCCATTGTTTTCCAAAAGGTGACAACTCCAAGAAGGCTTTATGGGTTTTTGTTTGTTTATCTGTTTATTCAGGGATTTTGGTTTGTTTGTTTGTGACAGGGTGCCCAGGGTGGTCTTGACTTCTGATCCTCTTGCCTCCGACCCCTAGGTGCTGGCATGGCAGGTGGGCACCGTCCTGTGCGGTTTATGCAGTGTGGGATTGAACACACGGCTTCTTGCCTTCTGGGCAAGCATCCTGCCAGCTGAGCTACCTACCACCCTGCGTTTTGCCTTCAGACGGGCTTTGAGTCTTTCTGTTAGCAGTCTGTGAGGGAGTGGGGAAGGCGATGGCAGTAACTGACTGGATGGTCACTCCGGAGTCCTATTTGCACTCGGTATTCTGGAAATTTTCACAGAAAAGTGATTCCATCTGCTGTTACTTACAGGAGAACCGTCACCTTCCTAGCAACTGAGGTTAACACTGCATAGGAAATATTTCTCCCAGAACATAGAGTACAGCACGCCTCCCCTGTCTCATCTGAGGGGAGCCTTGCTTTTTACCATGTTGCTTTGTGTGCACCTGTAAGCCTTCCCTAATAAAGAAGCCTTTGTTTTTCTAAATTTTGCTATGGTCAGGTGGTTCTTTTTATTATGTTTCCCTAGTGGGATTAAACACCGGTGCTGTTTGGCAGACAGACAGACAGCCGGTTAGGTGGAGTTGGGTGGGGGACAGACAGCCGATGCCCAGGTGGAGAGGACAGGTAGTGGGTACGAGCTGTGGTGTAATACGCTCCGTTGCTTCTTGCTCTTGTAGGATAAGGAAGCCTGTGTGGGTACCAACAATCAAAGCTACACCTGTGACACAGGACACTGCTGTGGACAGTCTCAGTGCTGCAACTACTACTATGAGCTCTGGTGTAAGTCCTTGCCCAGGGGGTTCTTGGCGTCCCAGGGTCGCGGTTACTGCCTCTGCTCCTTGGGAAACCGCGGGCTGGCCAGCCTTTTCTGATTCTCTTGGGGAGAGTGTTGGTGAGTAGAATCCGCTTCCGGGTCGCAGAAGTGTTTTCTTTCCAGAGGAGGAGGGCTTGGGCCCCCTCTGGGCACCATGGGCTGAGAACCGGGGAATGTGGTCTGTGCCTCTTCGGAGGTCAAGGTCCCAGCTCGGTGCTTTCGCCTAACACACTTTGTACCTTGATCTTCTTAGAACTCCGAGGAGACAGTGTTGAGTGCCAGACAGAGTGGGAGGGCCGTCCCAGGTGACTGACACTGAAGTGGTTCCCACAGCTGTTTCTCAAAAGAAGCAACTGTGGGCTGTTTCCCCAGATGATTCTGATCCCTTACTACCCATGCCTCTGAATAAAATCAGATGTTGGACTGGCTTGTCAAACCATGCGTGCCCTTACTCCCACGGTCACCTCTGCTCACGTCCCCTTTCTCTCTGGGCACCCATTTCCCTAGGCAGTGATGTGGTAGGAAAATAGCTAGGACTAGTATTTGGTCTGGCAAGGAAACTGGACTCCTGGCTGGGAAGTCTCTCTCTCTGTAAAATGCAATGATCTTTTAGAGCCAGCATGGGTGGTTCAAACAGGACTTTTCCCCTCACCCTCAGCCTTCCAGGACCGAGGCCACCGATCTCCGGGAATTTGATGCAGGAAAGGACAGGGCTTTGAGGTCACCACAGGCCCCCACGTCTATAAGCAGTGGCAAGAGTTGCTGTTTTGGAAGGGGTGGTGCTGAGAAAGTGACTAAAGAACACCAAGCGCCAAGCAGGTGGACTCGATCTGTTTAAATGTTTTAAAACGCAGATAACCACAGGGTTCAGATTCTCCCTCCCACCCCTTGTCAAAACAAAAGGCAACCTCTGGGGCTGCCAAAAAGCCACAGAGTTCCCGGTCGTTTTTCTGGGGCCCCGGCCCAGCCCAGCCGGCATCACTTATGGAAAGAAATGGAGATGCTGATGGCCCCATCTCAGATTGACAGAGCCTCCTGGGCTGGGTGGGGGGTAGGGGGGGAGGAGAGCAGACCCGCTAGCCACCAGAATTGGGTCATGCAAGCCAGGGCCAAGAGGAGGGCCAGCGGCAAGAACCGGGAAACAAACGGCAGGGAGCTTGTCTGAGAAGAGGGCCTCCGCCTTGCTGCTTTCCAGTTACAGTGAGCTAGTGAAGGGAGGAGGCTCTAGCGACAACACAAACTCCACTGTGCGCTGCTCCCAAGCTCTAGAGGGAGGGACCACAGAGCGAGGCCCTTCCCAGGCCCCGCCCAGCAGGGGCTTCTTGGCCAGGAGATGCCCAGTGTGGATTTTTCTGTCCCTCTCAGGAAATCCCTTGGCTTTCCTCTTTATTTGGGGGCCCAGTCTTTGTGAGGAACATATAGGAGTGGGCTTGAGGGTTGGAAGGAGCTATAGTGTTATTAGCAAAACTATACTTGGTGTTTTGTTTTTCTTTTGCATTTTTTTAAAAGACCCGTTCTCTGCATATAGTTGGTCTGGAAATTACAATGTAGCCCAGGCTGGCCATGAACTCTAAATTCTACTGCCTCTGCATCCCAAGTGCTGGAAAATACACTTCTTGTAGTTTTAATTCTTTTTTTTTTTTTTTTTTTTTTTTTTTGGTTTTTCAAGACAGGGGTTCTCTGTGTAATAGCTTGGGCTGTTCTGGACTCACTTTGGAGACCAGGCCGGCCTTGGACTCACAGAGATCCACCTGCCTCCTGCCTCCCAATTGCTGGGATTAAAGGCGTGTGCCACCACACCAGGCCATGATTTTAATTCTTGTTCCCTCTAACTACCATTCAAATTTCACTAGAAATGCCAAACTAACTGGCTTTGAGTTGGTTTCCCACCTCCTGCAACCCTTTCTGTGGGAGAGAAAAGAATGGGCCAGGAATCATTGGCAAGGTCGGGCTAGGTCCTCTCCATTTCGCAAGAAAGGCCTGGGGGAAATGCCGTCCCCACCAGCCCTGTTACCTCCGCTCAACTGAATACCTGTGTCCTAAGGCCTGACCTATGTATAATCTACAGACCCACAGGCACACACTGATCTTGAGTTCTGCCCAGCAAGTTTTCAGTGTGCTGTAACCTGACCAGCCCCTGGGCCTCCGTGAGGTGGGAACACATGCCTCTGGTTTGCCAGCACGGTGGCTGAGACCACGGACGCCTGCATTTGTCCTTGGAATCAGTCTTCGATCAATCATTCAGCAAACCTGACTTCCAGAGGTCTTAGACCTCAGTCCCTTCACAGAAGTTTATTTAAATATGTCAGGCCCTGAGATAATTTGGAGGAATTTTACTCAAGAATCAGGTTTCCCTGGTTTGAGTTTCAGCTGAGAGAAAAGGCGGTGGGATTTCCCGAGATGATGTGGAAGAGACGATTAGCCAGTCCACTTAATGCCAACCTGCTGATCCCATTTGACTTTGGTTTTTGAAGTTACTAGATGAGAAATTGGCCGTATTTATGGGGCCCTGTTGACTGATGTTTCAACACACGCACTTGAGCTGATATTAAGGCATTTAACTTTTGAGCACACGGTCCAGCAGGAAGCCTCCTTCCAAGGCCTCGTTGAAGCTCTGCTCCCTTGTGGTCCAGGCCCCAGGACGAGGGCAGGATGGTCAGAGCAGGGCAGCTCATATCAGCGGGCAAGCACCCCGTTCAGAGCAGGGGCTCAACAAATAGGAGTGGCCTGATTTTTTTTCCGCAGAATTTTGCCAAGAACAGAACCTAGAGTCAGACTTTGGACTTGATCCTAACCCATGTTTTTTATGGAATAGTCTTAGAGGACGGGGGGTCAAAGAGGGTTTCAAGGAAATCCATCCCATCTGTGCTTACGCCTGTAAGAGCAACAGCTGTAATAGTAAGCCAGAGACAGCGCACACGGGCACGGCTGGGTGTAGTCCACGGGCGTTCTCCCCATGTTACACACAAGAGGAACAGAAACAAAATCCCCAAGGTCACAGGTCGTTGAGAGCCTGGGTTTGAACCTGCGTAGCTGGTTCTTGGCAAAGCTGTGGAGACCTTCATCTCCCAAGTCCAGAGACCATGAGCAGCATCAGGGGCAGGAGCTCCTGACGAGACGAGACCTGTCAGAGCCAAGGGAGCCACGCTACCATGTGAGTGGAATGGAGCTACCTCACCATGGCAGCGTCTCTGGCTCCCTGGGCGGGAATTTCCTGCCAGCTGAGGAGTGGTGCTTTTCCCAAGTCTGCCTTGAACTCCAGAGCACATGACTCAGTCCCTACATGGGACCGTGGCTGCTTTTAAAACCGTGTCTTCCATTTAGCTTAGTGTGACAAATGCTCCACACAGCAAGGTCATAACTTGCGTGGGTGTGGGGAGCGGTCCTCTGGGCTGGTGTGTGTGTGTCAGAGAGCACACAGTAGAGAATTGCCCCAAATTTGAAGCCAGCCACAGTTATATGGCAGCACCCTGTGTCCACAAAAACAGTACAACGCACCT
Organism: Acomys minous; assembly: GCF_964271855.1. Lineage (NCBI taxonomy): Eukaryota > Metazoa > Chordata > Mammalia > Rodentia > Muridae > Acomys > Acomys minous. Next base: position 14,194,639 of record NC_140484.1, on the reverse strand, counting down.
CTCGATTTCCGAATCTCGCTAAGATACTAAAATGTTCTCTAACCCCATTGGGACTGACCTAGGATTCCCATCCCTGCCTCTGGTCAGCTTGCAGCTTTTACTTAGTGTGGTTGCCAGGACAGTCCAGTTTGTGTGGGCCATATCAGAATGTCTTCTGTCTGTCTTCCCACCAGATGGAACCAGCTCGTTGTCCATTTTTCTGTCCCTAGATTGCCGCCCAGCATGCTGCAAGACTTTGTGTTTCTTCTTGCCTTGATCTGCACAGAGAATTCTCCTGTGTCTTGTGTTAAACACTTAAGAGGGGTTTCACCCAGTTTGAGACAAATGTGCCCTCCCTCGGTGCCACACGGTAGAGACAGTTTTCCTTCTCATACTAACAAGCGGGGCAGTGCGGGCTAGGGCTGTGGTGTGACTTACTGGTGAACATGTGTTCCAGCACGCACAAGGCCCTGAATTCTGTCCCCAGGACCAGGAAAAAGTAAAAAGGAAAGGGAGAGGTGGGAAAGTTGCCTTGCAGAGTTTCACTAAAGGTCTGCGTTTCATCACTGCTTCCCCATTCCCTTCTGGTCTTCCTAGTTTTTCCATATCATGATTTTTAAAAGAATAAAGCTCTTCCTATGCTACTTCCGTTTTCTGGACCTCAGCCTTGTTTTTGTTTTGTCTTTTTTGTTTTTTGAGACAGGGTGTCTCTGTGTAGCCTTGGTGTCCTGGACTCGCTTTGTAGACCAGGCTGGCTTCGAACTCAACAGCAATCCACCTGCCTGTGCTTCCCTTAGTGCTGGGATTACAGTTATGTTTCAGATCAAGAATCCTTTTAAGATTCCTCATGAGCTGGGTGTGGTGACGCATGCCTTTTACCCCAGGCTGAGACAGGTGCATCTCTGTGAGTTCAAGGCCAGCCTGGTCCTGGACAGCCAAGGCTACACAGAGAAACCCTGTCTTAAAAAAAAAAAAAAAGTAGAAGAGGTTGATGAGTTGCTGGTCTGGTAACTGCTGATCCTGGACTGTCATGGTGGAAGTAAGAACCAACTCCACTGAGTTGCCCTCTGACCTTTATACGTGTATGGTAGGAGCACAGAATAAACAAAAATGTAATACAATTAAAAAAAAAAAGATTCTAGGGGCTAGGCATGGTGGTGCAGGTCTTTAATTCCAGCACTCAGGAGGCAGAGGCAGAGGCAGGCAGATCTCTCTGAGTTCGAGGACAGCCAGGGCTATTACACAGAGAAACCTTGTCTTGAAAAACCAGGAGGAAAAACAAAAACAAAAACAAAAAACAAAAAACGGTTCTGGATAAACACTTAAATCACACATAGAAAGCCCTGCAAGCACTGGGTGGTGGTGGTTCACACCTTTAATCCTGGCACTTGGGAGACAGAAGCAGGCAGATCTTTGTGAGTTCGAAGCCAGCCTGGTGGTCTACAAAATGAGTCCAGGACAGCCAAGGCTACACAGAGAAACCCTGTCTTGAAAAACCAAAAAAGAAAAGAAAGCCCTGCAAGCACACTGTGGTAATCAGGGCAGGCTAGGTTTTGCTGTAGGAACAAACGTCCAAAATTCTAGTGACTAAAACCCACAGGTTTTTGGTGTGTCCACTGGAGGTGGAAGGGGGCCTTTGTTCCAGCGTGAGCGAGTCTTTTGGCCTGGAGCCAGAAATGCTGGAGGGAAGCGATGAAAGGTTTTCACAAGCATTCTCGTCCCTAAATGACATGCCACTTAGGTAGAATGTGTCCCATGACCTCCCTCAAGCACATCAAGGCCAGGAAGTCGGGGCCTGCCCACCCACCCACAGCAAGAGAACCAGGAATTTTTGGTGACCATGAAAAGCGGTGCGTGAGATTGCTCTTGTTTGCTGAGGACAGGGTGTCCCTGTATAGCACAGGTTGCCTCCGTCCTGCAGGCATGTGCCACTCTCTGTGCCTGACTGAGCGTTTCCTTACTTCACTGTTAAGTTTAAAGCAAATGTTGTAAAAGCTGAGAATGACACCTTGGGTCACATATAGTATAGCAGAGAAAATGTAGAAAATGAGGCAGTACTGGGAAAGTGATTGAAGTAAAAATAACCCTATATGCTGGTTTTCTAGAGAGAGAGAATGGCTGTACTTTTAATGCTGGGGTGGGGGTGGGAACAGGGAGCAGAGAGCTCCGTGGTAGCTGCCCACTCAGCATCTGTGAGGTACCAGATGAGATTGCTCAGCAGCTGAGAGCATGCACTGCTCTAACCCCAGCCCCAGGGGATGCAGTGCCCTCTTCTGGGTCAGGGAGACAGCTTAGCAGGTAAAGGCACTGGTCTCCAGGGCTGGCAGCCTAAACCTGACACCCCAAAGCTGTTCTCTGACCCCCACAAGCCAAACACCACACACACACACACACACACACACACACACACACACACACACACACACACACAGATGCAGTCCCAGCATTTGGGACATGGATGGAGACAGGAGGTCAGCCAGCATGGGCTACATGAGACAAAAACAACGACAGTAAACCAGACAGAGAACAAAATATCTTCCCATCCCCATAACTGCTTGCCTTGAAATAATTCAACAGATGAATTTTTTTAGGGGAAAAAAAAAGTTCTGTCTACTGTAAAGAAGTACATGACATCCTGGAAAAGCTAGGGAAAAAACAAGTAGACCAGGAGCAGAAAGCCTGCTGGCTTCATCCAGAGTGGCTTCTAGATGCTAACCCTCAGGAGCTCAGTTGTTGTTGTTGTTGTTTTTTAAATCCATATATCTATATTTTATTATTGTATTTATTTATGTTCTCGGTTTATGGTGCGAGGGATCAGGACACCACCTGTCCCGAGCCAAGCAAGCATGCACTCTACTGCTAAACCACACCCAGACCCCATGTGGCAGGGTTAGGGAAGATGTGGTTTTATTATTTCTAATCCTGTCTATGTGCGTGTGTGCGTGTGTGTGTGTGTGTGTGTGTGTGTGTGTGTGTGTGTGTGTGTGTGTGTGTATACACACACACATGTGAGTGTGGAGTTACATGCTATGTGGGTCCTGGGAACTGTACTTGGGTCTTTTAAATGAGCACCAAGTACTTTTAAATCCTGAGCTGTCTCTCACTATTTATCACAGGCTAGTCTTTTTTTTTTTTTTTTTTTTGAGACACTGTTTCTCTGCTGTTTCTCTGTGTTTCCTTGGCTGTCCTGTACTCGCTTTGCTTTGTAGACCAGGCTGACCTCAAACTCACAGAGATCTGCCTACCTCTGCTTTCCTAAATGTTGAGATTTAAGGCATGTGCTACAGAGAGCATGCACACACGCATGCACACACACACACACGTGAAACTCATATTTGTATTTTTCTAAAAAGAAAGAAAATGCACTGTATTATGTGTCGTCTGTAAGTGATGTCAGAATTGCTGCGCACTTGTAATTCCAGCACTCACCAGAAGGCGGGTTCTAGTGCCAGCTTGGGCTACCTAGGGAGACCCTGTCTTATTTGTCATTCTAGGATTTTATTGATTTTATTAAAATTAAACTAATGAGAACAAAGAGTCATATAGAAAAAATTGGGATCGGCCAGGTGTGATGTTTTATACCTGTAGTCTAGGCCTTGGGAGGTAGGGATGGGAGAATCAGGACTTCGAGGCCAGCGTATACCATGTGAAACCCTGTCTCGAAAAGACAGAGAGGAAGGGGTTACTTCATACTGTTTATAATCTGCCATTTTCATTTACTATCAAGAATTGTACATATCTAAAATAATACTGTTTAAAAATGACCCATAGAAGTCATATGTGTGACTGCATTCTCAGAGGAATTAGGAACCCCTGTGGGGGAGCTACAGTATCCCTTGGGTGCTGCGTGTTGCCTCATGTGCTGCATACACTGAGCATGCAGCCTAGGCCCGCAGTCTTTGCCTGGGCTGTGGAGGCAGAAAGGCCAGAAGTTCAGGGCCATCCTCTGCTGTATACCAAGTTTGAGACCAGTCTGGGCTACGTGAGACTTGTTTTCAAGACAGAGTTTTCACATGTAACCCTGGCTGCCTTAGAACTTATCACGGAGACCAGACTAGTCTTCAGCTGGCAGGTCTGCCTCCAGATTTATCTGGGCCGGTGAGGTGGCGCAGTAGGTGAAAGTGTTTACTGTATAAGCTCGAAGGCTCACAGGGTGGAAGGCGATCCCTGACCTCTGACCTCTGCCTGCATGTCCATGGCATGCACACCTCTGCACTGATAAATTATATACACATATGGTAATTTATAATTGTTGGATAATTTTATGCATGCGTATAATGTGTTTTAATCAAATCTACCTTACATATCACTTTAAAAAAAAATAAATTTATCATTGAAAAAAAAGACAGCTGGGAGGTGGTGGCATACACCTTTAATCCCAGCACTTGGGAGGCAGAGGCAGGTAGATCTCTGAGTTCAAGGCCAGCCTGGTCTACAGAGTGAGTTCCACAATAGCCAAAGCTATACAGAGAAACCATATCTTGAAAAACCAAAAATAAAGGCCGGGCGTGGTGGCGCACGCCTTTAATCCCAGCACTCGGGAGGCAGAGGCAGGCGGATCGCTGTGAGTTCGAGGCCAGCCTGGTCTACAAAGCGAGTCTAGGACAGCCAAGGCTACACAGAGAAACCTTGTCTCAAAAAACCAAAAAAAAAAAAAACAACAAAAAAAAAAAACAAAAATAAAAAATAAAAAAAGAAAGAAAGAAAGAAAAAAGAAAAGAAAAAGCCAGTAGAAGTAAAGCTAGTCACAGGTAATTTTAAAATTGATTTTTTTTTTTTAGTTTCATAATTTAAAAGAATAAAATAATTGAAAAAGCTTAAATTCCTTATAATTGTCATCCTATTTGTTTATTTATTTATTATGTATTTATTTTGGTCACCGTATTTTTACTTTATGTGCGCTGGTATTTTGCCTTCATGTGTGTCTGTGTGAGGACTGAGTCCTCTGGAGCTGGAGTTCCACACGCCTGGAAGCTGCCATGTGGGTCCTGGGAATTGAACCTGGGTCCACTGGAAGAGCAGGCTGTGCTCCTAACCACTGAGCCACCTCTTCAGCCCCTTGCATCTCTTAAAACTATTATTGGGACTGGAGAGATGGCTGGCTGGTTTAAGGGCGCTTGTTGCTCCTGTGAAGATCGTGGGCTCAGTTCCTTTCCCAGCACCTACATGAACGTTCATATCTATATGTGAACCCCAGGTCCACGAGAGCCCACGCCCTCTGAACCTGGAGGCCCCAGGCACAAACATTGTCATTATATTTGTGTTTTTTCCTTTCAGTATTTTTCCCATGCGTGTCTGCACATGGTTAAGATAGCTGGCGCATTAGTTGTTCTTAAAGTGTCTAAAAGCCTTTTCTGTCCACATTTCAGAATTGAGGAGGTATTCTCAGATTGGGGGTCACTGAGAAAGTAGGAAATGAGAGGGTTGTGGGCTTCTTATTCTCCACACGCTCCAGGGTGGAGGAAGAAAGAGGGGCTGCCAGTGGTCCTCTGCCTGCCCAGGCTTAAGGGATAGAGGAGGGGGTGGCCAGGCAGTGGGAGATGGAATTGTACCGGATTATAGAGCACGCAGGAGGTCATTTACACTCTGTAGGGAAGAGCAGGGCCTGAGGCAATTAAAACTTTTCCATCTCCCTTTTTAATGGCTGCAATTTACAGAGGTACACGTGTAGGGAAAGGCCCTCATCTTGTTTCCTGTCAGCAGAACCCTAAGAATCAAGTATTTTGTTCAAGATCTCTTAATGCTCTCCACATTTAAACTACAGAGCCAGCCAGCATGCTGGAGTGATGGCTTGGTCCTCCTTCCCGGCCATTCCCTTCCTTCCGTCCCAAGCATCTCCCCCTGTGGTGGAAACATTAGTGACAGGGTGAGGCCCAACTGCCCGCCTCAGCCTCCAGGGCACTGTGTAGACCTTGTTTGAGAGCTATCTCATCTCTCTGGTCCTCACTGTGCGTGTGCCTCTCTGTCTTGCCTCCCCAACTGCCAGGGTTCTGGCTGGTGTGGACCGTCATCATCATCCTGAGCTGCTGCTGCGTGTGCCACCACCGCCGAGCCAAGCACCGCCTTCAGGCCCAGCAGCGGCAGCATGAGATCAACCTGATCGCTTACCGGGAAGCTCACAACTACTCAGCACTGCCATTTTATTTCAGTACGTACACCACAGGTCACCACCTTCAGTGCCCAGGACCCCTGGGGAGCGGTGCCCCGCTCCCCACCCCCCTCCACCCCACCTGGGTCTCTCACCTAAGGGGTCACACAGTGGATCAGTGGTTCCCAAGCCGCCAGGGCCACTCCCAAGCTCACAGCAGCCAGGTCTCTGCGCCGTTAACAGGCACACACGCACGTACACATGCACACACGCACAGAATCTCAAGTAGCCCAGACTTACCTCAAATTCCCTGTGGAGCCTAAGGGTGGCCTTGAACTAGATTTTTTTTAAAAGGCACGTAGTCAATGGAAGTATGTTGTTAGTGGCTTGGGGTCTAGCCCTCATTAACCTGGATGCCTCCTGTTTGGCCTGCTGCCTTGTTCCGTGCCTTGTGGAGTCTTCATGAAAGGGGCAGATACAGGGTGGTATTGGGACTTTCTGAGATCCAAGAAACTTGGTAGCTTAACTGAAATCCTCGTGCTGGAATCCCCTGTCCTGTCCTCTCACATGGTCCAGGGAGGCCCCATTAGGCATCTTGTCTTAAGCCAGGTGGCACATTATACAAATTATAGTGTCACAAAGCTTTGGACTTCCATAGCTGGGAGGGCTAGTTGCCTAGCATGGCACCTTACATGTATATAGTAAGTGCTTAATAAGTGGTAGCAGCTGCCTCAAGGCATTGGGTGCACTAAGAAGGAGCTCACCTGGCACACCTTTAATGAGCCTTCATGTCACAGGTCCCTCATGCACCCTTGACTGGTGACCCACCACTCCTGAACTGAGTCCAGATGAAGCCTGTTTTCACTTTCCAGATCGTCTTGAACCACGTTGTAGTGAAAGCAGCAACACAGCTTTCAGGGGAGCCCTGAATGTGTTTGGGGTCAGGGAAAGATGGGCGGAGACGGGTTTTGTTAGGGGCCTTGGCTGAGACCTAACAACAGGCGGAGGATACAGTCTGAGCAAGAAATGTGGGAGCAGCACTGAGAGCCAGCTCACAGACCTTGCTGATGACCCAACACTAGACAGACCTCAGCCACCTGTATTCAGGCTCAGGGTATCAGACGCCCTCTTCTGGCCTCTATAGGCACTGCATTTAAGTATACAAACTCATTCTTTGCCTTCTCTCTCCCACTACCTACCGCCCCCCCCACATATACACAATTAAATTTTAGAATCATGATTGTAAGTGAAAGAAGGAAATGTGGGGCTTGTGTGTCTTTGGAAAAGGGTCCGTTTCAGCAAGAAATTGTCCCAGCTAGTTCGCTACACCTGCCTTATCCCTTAACCCATAGGCAAGAGGTCCTTACTCAGGTAGCAGCACTAGGAAGCCAGGTGCCTCTCAGATGCTAGGAGGCGTCTTCAGGTCACACCCACGCTGCTCTCCTGCTAAGCCAGTGGTTCTCACCCTGTGGGTCACCTAAGACCATCTGCAGGTCCAATATTTGCATTACGATCCCCAAATTGGCAATATTACAGTTATGAAGTAGCAACAAAAGTGATTTTATGAGGGGAGGGCTAGGGGTAGGGGGATGGTCACCACAACCTGAGGAACTATAGTAACGAGTTGAGAGCCACTGCTCCAGGCATTTGCAGTCCCCTCCCCTACCCACAGCCAAGAGCCACAGTCACGGCTTGATGACACCGTGGTGGGAGAGGACAGTATCATGTTGAGAGGGAGAGCTTTGTTAGGATGCTGACCAGTGCAGTAATGTCTTCTTCTTTTCCCTACCTCCCTGTTTTAGGGTTTTTGCCAAACTATTTACTACCTCCTTATGAGGAAGTGGTGAACCGACCTCCAACTCCTCCCCCACCGTACAGTGCCTTCCAGCTACAGCAGCAGCAGCAGCAGCAGCAGCAGCAGCAGCAGCAGCAGCAGCAACTGTTGCCTCCTCAGGGTAGCCCTGCAGGGGGCAGCCCCCCAGGCGCTGACCCAGCCCAGGGCTCCCAGGGAGCACTGAGCGGTCCTTTGTCTGGACCCAGCAGACCCCCGAGTGTCGCTGACCCTCAGTCCCCTGAAGTGCCCGCTGACCAGGCTGCCACCAAAGCCCCTGGAATGGAGTCCAGCAGCTCAGTGGCCGGCCACGGGGAGCTGGACCCAGGGCCGTTCCTGGACAGGGATCCGGAGTGTAAGGAGGAGCTTCAGAAAGATTCCAGTCCCGAGCATGGTAGCGTACCCGCCGACAGCAAAGACAAGACCCCCGGCAGACATCGCCGCTTCACAGGTGACTCGGGCATTGAAGTGTGTGTGTGCAACCGGGGCCACCATGAGGATGACCTCAAAGAGTTCAGTACACTCATAGATGACGCTCTGGACGGGCCCCTAGACTTCTGTGACAGCTGTCATGTACGGCCTCCTGCTGACGAAGAGGAAGGGCTCTGCCTGTCCTCTGAGGAGCAGGCCGGAGAGCCTGGGCAACCCCACCTGCCACGGCCGCCCGCGTGCCTGCTGCTAAACACCATCAATGAACAAGACTCACCAAGCTCGCAGCGCAGCAGCTCCCCCAGCTAGAACAGGCCCCGCCTGCACCGGAGAGCTTGACAAAAACCAGGGTAGGGGACACCCACAAGAGAAGCATTAAGTGACTTTTAGAAGTGGTACAGCCACTTTGTCCTTTTTTTTTTCCCCCCTCCTGTCCCACTTTTCCCCACATCTCCAGGTACAAATTTGGGGTGTGGATGCCTCCTCCTCCCCCACAAAAGCACAGAGCTGTAGAAGACTGAGACGCTGGTTCTGTGACTCGTTCTGTAACCCCCTTTTCAGAGTTGTAGCTCACCTACCTGCTTGGCTGAGAAACGTGTGTTTGGAAAGGCCCCAGTGACTGGGGCTGGCACCGTGCTGTGGGATGGTTCTCAGGACAGAGTGGATCTGTAAGAAAGCTGTGTCAGTCTGGGGGAGACGGTTTTATCTTGGCCCTGCGTGAAAAAGGAAACCCTCGGGGGCCTGGGGATTGTCACCTGTGGCTGCCAGTGTCTGCAGAGCTGGCGTTGGTCTAAGCCTGTGGGAGGATGAGAGCCGAGGGACGGGCTGGTGAGGATCTCGTCAGTCTGGCAAAACCCCAGGGAGAAAATACACATCTGTGCATCGTAGAGGGGGCCCTTCTCAGCAGGCTCTGGCCGGCTTCAGCCTGGTAGTTGAGGTGTAGAGCGTTATACTGTGTTTCCTGTGTTCTTTTTTTTAAAAGACAGGTAACAAAGGCTAGCTGGAAACAGCTGGTAGAGACACAGCTTTCTCCACCTTTGCCCTTTGTCTATGCCCACAGGTGGCCAGCGGGCCCTGCCGACCCTGAACACAGTCTGCAGTCTATGTGTCCTCTTCCTCTGTGAGCCGACGGGCTGAGGGAGTCGTGTGTCCCCGGGCAAGGCAGCCCAGTAGCCTGGCTCTCACAGTGTTTTCTCTTGAGTTTGACTAAATCTGTTGTTTGTGTATTTGTTTGTTTTAAACTGACCACTTAGAAGGAACACTTTGGTTACCTGTGGTTCTCACAGCCAAGCCCTGCCCCTAGCCTGTTGGGGAGGCATGACTCAAGACTTGTACAGCCTGTATAAAGGCCCTTGGGCAGGAAGGGTCAGCCCTCTCCAACAGGACGTGGGGCCTGGTTCCTGTTATCTAGAGATCTGGAGATCCTGTGCTCTAGAGATCCCGTTGTGCTTTGATAGAAAAAAGGAGCACGGAAGACAAACATTCCCCCCGCAGCCCTGTCCACCAAAGAGTTGGGCTCCCCACCCCCTGCTCTTGAATGATGATGCGTAGCCTCGGCACCGTCATGTCGAGAAAGGAAAAAAGGAAGAAAAAAAGTCCAAATGTAAACACGTGCAAGCAAATCCAAGGCTGTAAGGTGAATGCATGTCTGCATTTGGATGCCACAAACCAAAATCCTCGTCGAACAAAAGTGAAGTCTACACAGTGATTGTTGGATGACGTGGTGTGTGTTGTGGGTGTGTGTATGGGTGTGTATGTGTGTGCTGTGTGTTTGTGTATGTTGTATGTGGCCCCTAGCCCTGTGTTCCTGTGAAGATACTTTGAATGGGCACTCTGCTCACCATAGCCATGTCTTGAGCATGTATGGCCCTCTCAAGGTAATTTATTTTACGCATTTACTGTTTACCGAACAATTGTGTGACTGTCCTCGGGTGTATTCAGCAGCCTTGTGGACGGCAGCGCTTGGCGTCTGCCAGCGACACTGCCCTCCTGGCAGAGGCTTCCTACCCAGCTCACCACTGCGATTTGCACATTGCTCCACGGACACTCAGAGGCCTGCGTTCTGTTCCCTGTACGTGGAAACATTTTGAACCGCTGTCCCTCCCTCTGCTGCTTTCAGACGGAAGCTGGATTGAGTCTTGAGAGGCAGGCGTGGACTAGTTGTGGCCCAGACATTGGCTTGCCCAGGATCATCAGGAGTCTCTGGCAGACACCTTGGTGCCACCGAGTGTGCACCTCCTCCACCGAGGTCCCCGGGGGCCCAAGCTGCAGCTCTCACTCACCACCTTTCCAGCTGCCTTCTTGTTAAAGTCCTGCTCGGCTCACTGAAGTGTCTCAGCATACGTTTTCCCAAAAAATGAACCCCTCTTTAGTCGACCGCTGATGAGGTGGGACCCTCTCGAGTGTCTTTCCCCCCGAGTGCTGACTAGTTTCCCTGGAGCGCCCGCCGTGATGAGGGAGCTGTGGTAGGCCCCCCGCTGCTTCAGGCCACCCTAAGGCTCTGAGAGCATGGGAGACAGTGAGCTGGGGCCAGGGAGACATGACTGAGTTCGGTTTTCAGGTCAGTGGGAGGAGGGGTTAGGCAGAGGGCCTGGTGCTACCGTCAGATTTGCAGCCGCTAACACATTCCTCTGTGAGGCACACCACCACCGTCCGTCAGTTCTTGTGAATATGTGTATTTTAAGCAATAAGATCCAGCTGCTCAGACTCCCCTGGGCAGTCTGGGTGACGGTATCCTGTGCTGTGATTGTCCTGAAGACAGAGTGGCTCTAACCACTGTGAGAAAAACCTGAATAAAATCAGTCCCAAACGCTCTACTGCAGTCTTCTTTGCCCCCACTTTGTTTTTTTTTTTTCTTCCCTCTCAGACTTGAGGCCTCACACCTCAAGCACTTTTGTCTTTTCCATACCAAGACCAAGTGGTGTCACATAGCAGTTAAGGACAGGGTCCTGGGCGAACAGGAAGCAGGGTGCTGTTGCTGAATCCTTAGTAGGTCCTGAGATATTTCCATGAAGTAGAAATGGTTCTATTATCAAATATTTTGTGGTGGTCTATAAATACGTTTTTTAAAAAGACCCCCAACACTAGGGCTTACTTTTTTTTTTTATGATTTTGTTTTGTTTTTTGAAACAGGATTCCTCTGTGTAGTCTTGGCTGACCTGGACTCTCTTTGTAGACCAGGCTGGCCTCGAACTCTCAGCCAGTGTCTGCCTCCCAAGTGGTGGGTTTAAAGGTGTGCACCACCATGCCCAGCTTTGTTTTAGATTTTATGTGTGTGGGTGTCATGTGCATGCAGTACTCATGGAGGCCAGAAGAGGGCTCATGTCCTGGAGCTGGAGTGAACAGATGACTGGTGAGTCACAGTGTCAGTGCTGGGAATTGAAACCAGGTCCTCTGCAAGAACAAGCGCTCTAAACTGCTGAACCATCTCTCTGGCCCCAGTTTTGGATTCTTTTGAGATAGGGTCTCCCTCTAGCCCTAGCCTTTCCAGGAACTTAACACATAGCCCTGGCTTGTGGTCATCTTCCTGTTTCAGGCTCCTAATGCTTGGTTAAAAGAGTGAACCACCACACTCTGCCTTAAATGTTGGTATACACAGTGTGTGCTGAGTTGGCTGTTTTGTACCCAGCATATGTTGAAGCTAAGGAAATGGTGCACAAGCGAGAGCCAAGCACCCTGTTCTCCAGGCCTCAGAGGTAAGATGGCCTGGTAGAATGGCAGGAGGGCGAGACAGACGTGAGTGGCACAGGTTCAGACACCACCGGATTATTGGGAGGTCACCCGAGGTCTCAAATGCTGCACCACAGAATCCTGAGCAAACTGGAGCCCAGGAAGGGTGCCCATGCCCAGGATGGCTTCCCTTTAGGCAACTGCAAGTGGCAAGGCGTGACACTACGCAGCCTAGCTGCCCTCAGAGAAGGGCTTCCTGCTTCCTAGGTGGGCTCACCATGGGCCACGCCCCCTGAGTAGTGGCTACAAGTATTGTCAGCCCCGTGATAGTTGAGAGTTTGAGTTAGCTAGGCATGACCTTTGCCCCTGTCACCGGTCCTGGGCCAAAGAACCATGTCTTGACTCTGGGAATTCCACTGAGATAATTGCTGTCTCTCTACTAAACTGCCAGGCTCCCAGTGATGCTGAGGAAACCATGTTAGCAGTAAGGACAGTTCCTCTGGAGGCCCCCAGGTACATGTCTGTGACAGCACACAGGGAAAAAACAAGAGCTTCGTGGAGGGGTTTTTGTTATTTGGATTTTTTGTTTGTTTGTTGGCTTTTTTGAGACAGGCTTTCTCTGCAGTCTTGGCTGTCCTGGACTCACTCTGTAGACCAGGCTGGCCTCAAGCTCACAGTGATCTACCTGCCTCTGCTTTCCCCTGGGATTACAGGTGTGCACCACGGCGCCTGGCTTGTTCCTGGTTTTTATTGTCTGAGTGGCCCCAGAAGGAAATGGCTCAACTCATCCAGTTGCCAGAGGCTGTTCATGTACACTTGATTTCTAGGCTTCCGGAACACTGGGTCGTGGGAATTCATTTTTCTGAGGCATGAAGATTGTCTCTATTGCCTCAAGTGACCAAGTTCAGGTAGAGATTATATTCGCCAGGAAACCAAACACAGCATCACTTCCTGGTTCTAGTCCCCCTGCCCCTCTAGTTTCCCGGTTTTAGTCATTGAGCAGAAGCAGCCAGGGTTTGACTCTGGGTCAAAGGGAAGTGGGCCTGGCTGAGCACTAGTGACTCTTGCTGAACCTGGAGAAGCGCTTTGGGTTTCGGGCTCCAGCCCGGGAGCAAGTGTGTGAGAGGTACCCTTGTGTGGTGGCACAGTTTGCAATCCCAGTGTTTGGGAGGTGAAATCAGAAATGAATAAAGGAAGCCAAGTGTGCTGGGGCACGCCTTTAAGGCAGCCGGCTGCCTTACAAAGCTAATCCGGGACAGCTAAGGCTACACAGAGAAACGACGCCTCGAAAAACAAAACAATAACAAAAAGTAGATAAAAGAGAGAATCTAGCCAGACTGAGCCAGGCCATGTGAGGAGAGGAGGGAGGGAAGAGCCAGGAGGCCAAAAAGGTAAAAGGACCAGTGTAGACAAAATGGCAGGATTACATAGCGAAGGGCTAAACAGGGACCTCAGCCATTTGTCCCCAGTTAGAGACCTAGGTAGTCATCCTTGACTACACAGGGGTTTTAAGGCCATCCTCGGCTCTACATGTGAGCACCTCAGACACATGCATAAATATGTATACACATTCACAGAACTGCAGAGTATTGGATGAGTACCCGCTGTGTGCTCGGCATTGGGAATGCAAAGATGCCTGAGAGAGACCTGGGTCATCAGAAGGGACGCCTGGGGGTTGGGAGAGAGGCACACCCAGCAGGTTTAGAACAACTGGGAGTTCAAGGCAGCTCCATGAACATCAGGGCAGAAAGGAGCGAAGGCAACGAAGACACACATTGGTCCTGGAGGCTCCCGAGTGCTGGATGACTGAGTGCTTCCCTCTGGGTGCCAGGTGCTGAAAAGCACAGAGAGGCCCAAGAGGCCAACAGGAAACCAAGTGGAGTGTGGGATGGAAAGCAGCAAGCAGCTTAGTCCTAAGTTTCTGCATCCGGGAAGCGGCAAGGGATGAAGTTGGAAGGAGAGCAAATAATGAAATGTTCGAGTTGGATTTGGCTGTTCTGTTATTTATTGGCTGTTGACATGAAGTGAGTCTTCTTTTGTTTGTTTGTTTGTTTGTTTTGAGACAGGGTTTCTCTGTGTAGCCTTGGCTGTTCTGGACTCACTATATAGACCAGGCTGGCCTCGAACTCACAGAGATCCACCTGCCTCTGCCTCCGGAGAGCTGGGATTAAAGGCATGCGCCACCACGCCTGGCTCTAAGTGAGTTCTTGTTTAAGCATCTTCGTAGTTCCATTTTCTCAACCTTGAACCCTGGACTCCAAGGTACAGGGTGTAACTGTTCCTGCTAGTGATGAGCAGGCAGAAACACTCAGAAGAAGGACGAACTTGCCCAGGATCACACAGCTGACAAGTAGCAGAAGCAGGATTTGAACCCAGGTCTGTGGTCCCAAAGAGCCATTCGGTTAACCAGATGCCAGACAGTGAAGAGCTGAAATGTGCCCAGGTGCCGTCCAAAGACCTTGTGACTTTCCAAAGGTGACGGGAAACCAGAGAAGGATGGCTTGACTGTGAAGCTTGCTGGAAGGCGAGGCAAGGGACATTTCCTCAGCCATCTCTCCAGGCCTCACATCTTCTACCTACTCCAGGAGTCAGCAATGCCTGCGGTGGGTCTTTAGGTCAAGGTTAGCTCCTGCTGTGGCTGTGTGTGCTGGTGTATACCTTCTGTTCCAGCACTCCGAACATAGAGGATCTCTCTCTCTCTCTCTCTCTCTCTCTCTCTCTCTCTCTCTCTCTCTCTCTCTCTCTCACACACACACACACACACACACACACACAAACAGCAACAAAAATAAAGCCCCCATAGCAGCTTGGCAGTGACGCATGCCTTTGCCCCCAGCCTTTGGGAGGCAGAGGCAGGCAGGTCTCTGTGAGTTTGAGGCCAGCCTGGTCTGCAAAGCGAGTCCAGGACAGCCAAAGCTAACATGGAGAAGCTCTGTCTTGAAAAACAAAAAAGCCAAACAAACAAACAAACAAAAACAAAAACAAAACAAAAAGAACAAGATGCAGGACTTGGGCTGGGAGGCCAGGGCATCACCTGATATTCTGTCTTCCTCACTATTGCGCCCGTTTGGCCGCCTCTGGCTGGTCCTCTAACGTCAGAAGGTGGATACTCTCTGTGTGACTGCAGAGAACAGCTCTTACTTTGGGTTTTATGGCCACCAGATGACTTGCACACTACACACATCCTGTCTGGGGAAAGGCCTCCCCCTACACAGGGCCCTGTGGGAGCTGATGTTCTGAAGGGTAGGAGCTGGGGTAGGGAGAGTGGCAGCTGTTTCAGCGCACAAGTGTCAGTTACTATTAAATGTTCAAAGACTTTATGAGCTGCTTATTAAACAGCCAATTAAAAAAAAAGCTAAACCCACAACTGATTATATTGCAAACAGGTAACGGGTATGCAAAGCGGACCATTTCCTGGTATTCCATGTTGGACTTATCTATGCCCTGAACATACATAGAGCATTCACTATTTGCAGGCACATTCCTGCAATAGTGTTTCTCTCAATGAGCACACACAGCAATAAGATTGTAGTAGGACTGAAAATTTCCTGTCTCCTAGTGGCGCTGTCATAAAGTAGAGCACGGCACATTCTCCGTGTGTTTGTAGTGATGCTCATGGGAACAAACCTATTTGGATAGACAGATGCCATCTCGTTGCAATTGCCCACAATGCTCAGTGAGGCAGCATGCAAGATAGCAGGAAGGCTTGTCGTGCCGTGGGCTCTCCCACCCACGAGGCTCACACTGACGCTCACACATGAGGAAATGACCCAATGGTGTGTTTCTTGATGATGTCTTCCCTGAGATATCCCCTCCTAATTGTTCCGTGATGTCACATTGATGGCTATTGGCAACTACTGAAATTTGGATGCCCATCCCAATCTAGTGTTAACCATTGATTTACCATCACCCTGCTGATCAAGAGCAGTCTGAAGAGCAAAAGGTTAAGTTTGGAGGGGCTAGGGGTGCATGAAGCCCTGGGTCTGATACCCAGCACCAAAGGGAGGAAAGAAAAGGCGGGCGTGGTGGTACACGCCTGTAATTCCAGCATGCTGGCTATGGAGAGAATTTGAGGCCAACCTGGGTTACAGGAGCCTCTCTAAACAAACAAATGAAAACCTAAACGTACGCTTCTTCCTGCATACTTCCTACTGTTTGGCACTGGACCTAAGATTTAGGGATAAGACACCTAGTTGTATGATTTAAGGCACTTGATAGTGCCCTCTTGTGCACGGAATGGATTTGTCATGTACTGGTACACAAGAAAATGACACGGCTCAGTCTTGAACTATTCCCTAGAGATATTAGCAGTTAGGACCAAATCCTGGGCCCTGGCAACCTAAGAAGCCAGGCTCAGCCATCTGTTATTTATTTATTTGTTTATTTATTATGTATACAGTGCTCTGTCTGCATGTACAACTGCAGGCCAGAAGAGGGCACCAGATCTCATGCTAGATGGTTGTGAGCCACCATGTGGTTGCTGGGAATTGAACTCAGGACCTCTGGAAGAGCAGTCAGTGCTCCTAACCTCTGAACTATCTCTCCAGCCCTCAGCCTCCTGTCTTTAACTGGTAGCTGAAAAAGTCCAGAAATAGTGCAGAGCAGAAAAAAGACATTGCCCCACTGTGAGCAACAAAGAGATCCTTTTCTTTTTCTTCCTTCCTTCCTTCCTTTCTTTTTTTCTATTTTGGTTTTTTGAGACAGGGTTTCTCTGTGTAGCCTTGGCTGTCCTGGACTTGCTTTGTAGACCAGGCTGGCCTCGAATGCACAAAGATCCTCCTGCCTCTGCCTCCTGAGTGCTGGGATTAAAGGCGTGCACCACCACGCAGGGCGATCAAAAAGATCCTGTTCAATAAAGACACCTTTAGTTCATCTTTGAGATGCTGAGATCTGCATAATTAAGCAGGACCAAGTGTCTGTGGTCACTTGGTCCCTAAATACAACAAAGGAGGGACTTTCCTGGCCACATGGGACTTTGTGTTTTATCCTCACACAAGCCTTTGTGGAGTGACACTCCCCCCCCCTCCCCGGCCCTTTACACATAAGGACATAGGCCGCTCACCTTCACTGCCTTGGTTCAGTCTCTCCCATCAGGAGGTGCAGTGGTCAGAAGCGTGTGGAATTTCTTTTTAGGAGACGAGTTCCTTTTCTGGCTGGCACCAGGCTCCAGCCATCTCCATCCTTCTCCCAGCCTGAGATTCCTGGGAAATTTTAAATTTTGGGGGAGCCGTTATGTCAGCAGTCTGGAAGCCAAAGGGAAACATTCCCTCTCAGGAGTCGGAGATACGTCTTGGTCTTGGAGGAAGGCCTTGACTTTGAGCCTCAAAGAGGCGCAGAGATTTGGTGATTCGGGTCTGTGGGCAATAACAGTCTTCCCTTCCAGGCAGGTGCAAGTTGGGCATGTGCAAGTCAGAGTCCACGAGATTATTTTCTCAAAGGACACAGCTTTTCAAAAAGGAACTCTCCATGGCCAACGTCCGGAAAGGCCCTGCATGACCCTTGAGGACAGAGGGACAGCATGGCTGACACTTCATTGGGTCACTGACGTCTTAGGTTCTTATGCCTTGTAGCTGTGTGACTACTGTCCACCCCAACGTCATACGGCTCCTGGAGGGCAGCCGACGGCCGTCAGTTTCCTCTTGTTGGCTTAACCTCACCTTCCACTGCTGCTTTATCTGTCCATTGCTACTTCATGCTATGTCTTTCACATTCTAAGCAGCTGCCCTGTTCGCTCTTCCTTGACCCAAGAGAAGTTTGGCTTTCTCTCAGCAGCCAGCTTGGAGAGAGCTGGGAGGGGGGAGGGATGACCTCTGGTGTAACCTCTCTCTTTAGCTTGGGGTGGTGTCAACATCTCCCTCAAGCTGATTCTGAGGGTCAGCCACAGATCCTCACAAACTCTCCTCGGGGCTGTTGAGCAAGGTCTGGGGTCACTGTTTCTTGAAGAACAAGACTGGTTTGGCAGTAGTGTAGGGGAGAGCTCACTACTGCTAGGTGAACACCAGGAAGTCACACACCACTGTGATGTGACGCCTTGCCTCTGGGTTGGTGTCCCTCTGGAACGTTCAGGTAGGGTCTTAGTCTTGCCCTGTGGAAGGCCTGACTCTTGATTTGACCCTGGTCTGGCTGTCACCAGAGATCTGGAGATGTGACCTCCTTCTAGACTAAAGGTCAAAGGTCACTTTCTCCCAGGAAATTGGGACAGGTAGACTGGCCACTGGCAAGGTTTAAAGACGCTGGATTCCTGCTGGGGAGATGCATCAATGCACTTACCGAATAAAACTTGGTGACCTGAGTTCAAATCTCCAGGACCTACATAAAAGCCAGAAACAGTAGCACAAGTGTCTATAATCATAGTGTACCCTTTCTAAGAGATAGGAGGTAGAGACAGGAAATTCACCTGATGTGGGCCAAGTAGCAATACCCACAAAGTACTGAATAGCAGAAGATACCCTGCCTCAAACAAGATGACTGCCAAATGCACGGACTTGCACATGAAACACACACACACACACACACACACACACACACACACACACACACACACAGGCACACACACGTACAGTTATGCACACGCATGATGCTAGTTTCAAGGTTTAAAGGAATTAGCTCCATCTTCTAGTGAGGAGGCATTTCTGACTCCCTGGGTGTCTTGAGTAGGGAAGGGAAAGGAAAAACCCAGATGTGGCTGCTGAAGGCACCCATTTAGAAGTCTTCTCCTGGCAGTGTTTACCTGAGGGACGTGACCCATCCTTGTGGACCAAGATGGCATTGCTCTGATGGGTCCAGTCTGGGTTATACATGGTCACAAAGCCAAGCCTACAAAAGATATTGGTTAGAGTAAACAAGACTCAATCATGCCAGGACTCAGCACCTTCCCCCTGCAACCAACGCCCCAGGCCCTCTCTCCACCGTTTTCCCAGGTTGGCCCAAGAGCCTGCTTCCTAATTGTTCTCCATGAAGTAGCCAGGGGGAGTTTCCATAAGAACAGTTAAGCTGCTGTGATGGTGTGGGTGAACCTATAATCTTAGTACATTTGAGGTGAAAGAAGGAGAATCAAGGCCAGCCTCAGCCACATGGCAAGTTCAAGACCAGCCTCAGCCACATGGCAAGTTCAAGACCAGCCTCAGCCACATGGCAAGTTCAAGGCCAGCCTGAGCTATGCAAGACCCTGTCTCAAAACGAAACACAGTCACATTGCCTCACTTGTTCGTTTACAATCTGCTGGTGGCTTCCTATGTATGTGGGATTGAAGCTAATTCCCTGCTCTTTATAAAGGACCCACAGGCCTGGCCTGTCTCCCACTCTGACGCCCCCCCCCAACCCCACCCAGCACTATTTGCTGTACCCTAATCCTGTTGACCCTGAGACCATGTCATCTGCTTCTTCAGTCATTGTCACCTCCGCCACACCGTCACCTGCATCCCCAGGACTCCTTGACTGCTTGTTTCAAGAGGCCACTCTCTCCTGACCCCGTCTGTTATAACATTTCCAGCGTCCTTAGCACCAAAGCGTTTACAGGTCTGAAGTTCTCATTTATCTGTCATTCTTCACCTGAATATTTTGTTTTGGATTTTGATTTTTGGTTTTTTCAAGACCAGGGTCTCTCTGTATAGCCTTGGCTGTCCTGGACTCACTTTGTAGACCAGGCTGGCCTGGAACTCATAGCGATCCACTTGCCTCTGCCTCCCGAGTGCTGGGATTACAGGCGTGCGCCACCACACCTGGCTTTTCACCTGAATATTACCAGGCTTGCAGGGTTCTCTGCGACCACCTTGGCCAGCAAGAAAGCAGTTTGGTTCAACACAACTAAGGAGCAGGTGTTGGACCAAACTTGGGGAATCTGACCCCAAGTGGTTTAATTTAGCCATATTTAAGCACAGCATAATTTGGTAAAAACTTTTCTAGTGATAATTAATCAATCCCATGTGCACAATAAAACTTAAGACACAGCCAGGGCCTGGAGAGATGGCTCAGAGGTTAAGAGCACTGCTTGCTCTTCCAAAGGTCCTGAGTTCAATTCCCAGCAACCGTACGGTAGCTCACAACCATCCATGATGAGATCTGGTGCCCTCTTCTGGTATACATAGTAAATAAATAAATCTTAAAAAAATAAAAAAGAAAGAAAAAAGACATGGTGCATGCCTTTAATACCAGCAGTTGGGAGGCAGAAGCAGGTGGACTTTTTTGAATTCGAGGCCAGCCTTGTCTACAAAGTGAATTCCAGGAGTCAGAGCTGTTACACAGAAATCGTTGTCTCACAAACAATCAAACAACAACAACAAAAAGCTTAAGACATGACTACATTGCTGGCTGGGAGAACACCTTTAATGCCAGCACTCGAAGTCACACCTGTATGAGTTCAAGACCAGCCTGGTTAACAGTGAGTTCTAGGACAGGCAAAGTTACACAGAGAAACTCTGTCTCAAAAAAAAAATCAAGTAAATAAATAAATAAATAAGTAAAACCCCAACCCAACCCAAACAAACAAAACAAAACACCAAAAGCCGTGTATGGTGGCACATGCACTGGGGAGGCAAAGGAAGGTGGATTTCTGTGAATTTGAGGCCAGCTTGGTCTACAAAGTGAGTCCAGGGCAGTCAAGATCACACAGAGAAACCCTGTTGTTGGTCTGATGGATTTTGAAACCAAATAAATAAATAAATAAAATTTAAAATTAAGAGACAGGGAGAGGGAGAGAAAGGACATTACCACCCTGAAACTCCTTGTGAAGGACGTGTGACATCACCCATGAAGATGGGTTCTGTAGAGTGATAAACTTGAGTAAGGACCTAGGGGAGGAGCAGATGTGGTCTTGGCCACACATTATTGTAAAGGTCACTAAGCTATTAAGCATGTCTCTCCCAGCCTTTGGGGCAAACAAGTCATAAGCATCCCTCCCTTTGAAGGGACAAGCCTGTGTGTTTAATGTTCCTGGTTCCCCTGTGCCTTCCACACAGCTTGACTGTCCTGAGTCGGTGAATGGTATACAGTTGGTACTCAATAAAATGGTTTTGTGAGAGGTGGGTCAAATAGCTCATCAGGTAAGAGTTTCTTGCTGCAAAGCCTGGTGTCCTGACTCCTGTGTCTGAAATCCACATGGTGGAAGGAAAGAACCAACTCCGAGTTGGTTCTTTCACACACATGTCCACAAGCACACACACACACACACACACACACACACACACACACACACACACACGTGTCCCTCTCTACCACACAAAATAAATATGTACTTGTTGATGGATGAGTGAGCAAATGTGTAAATGATAGGCAACTCAGAGACTTTTATTGGAAAATCTTTAATTTAGGTGTGTGCCACCCTCCATTGGGAGGGGGATGGGGGAGGCAGTGGAGTAGCACCTATAATTCTGTGCTGTAGGCTTCACAGCATGGATGGGGGGGTGGGCACTAGTGATGGCCGTTAGAAGTTGGCATCAGCCTGGGCATCCTTCCATGCCTGGCGCAATGTGATCTTCACTTTGAAAGGGTTAATCAGGAAGACCACCTTGGGGTCACCCTCCAGGCAGGGCAGTGTCCCATCATCCGCCACATCCAGGTCAAACCTCTGCAGCAGCCAGGCCATGAAGAGGAAGAGCTCCTGCCGGGCCAGGACCTCTCCGACACAGGCGCGGGGACCAGCTCCGAAGGGCAAGTAGCTTAAGGAGGGTGTAATGAGATGGCTTCCTGTCGGATCTAAGAAGCGCTCTGGGGACAAAGGGAACCATCAGCCAGGGGCCAAGCTTTTGCTCAGGGGACCTTGACCTGCTTTTAGGACACGAGGATATTAAATAATCAGGAAGGGTGGGGAGAGAGGAAAAGGAGTCACCCGGAGAAAATGCCACCACCCAAGAGGCACAGGTCTCCTGGGGGACAGATGCCTGCAGACTTCCCACAGAATCAATCAGAAGAGTGAGTTGGAAACCATAGCTGTGAAGAGTTTGGGGCAGTCTCCAGTAGAAGGGAATTGGCCCATGAAGACGGCAGCCAAGAGATTTCTAGTAGCAAGGTTAGTGGGCAGGAGGGAGTTCTGGCTTGGTGGAGCAGATTCTAGGCTGGCTGTGTAGACCAGGGGTTAGGATGGGACAAACGGGGACTCACCAGGCATGAACCGAGCTGGCTGGTCCCATTCCTTCTCGTTGTGATGCAGTGCCCACAGATTGACGACCACATGTGTGCCCTTGGGTATGGTAAACTCTCCAATGCTGACCCAGACAGAGAGAAGAAAAAGGGACATTGTCTTTTCCTTCCTGCTCAGCCCCACGTCTCCACTAGGTGGCATCCCCGAGGCCCTCTCATTCTCCCTTACTCCTCAGCCAGCTTCTGGCTTCTGCCAGGATTGCATCTGGATCCAGCCTCATCCCCTGGTCAAACACTTGCCTATCAACCTTATGTATGTGGACGTTCATGCTTGTCAGCATGTCTCAGAAGCTGTGTGTGTGTGTGTGTGTGTGTGTGTGTGTGTGTGTGTGTGTGTGTGTGTGTGTGTATTACAGCTTGGAACCCTGGATACCCGGTCCTTTAGCCCAGACCCGTGTCTCCAAGGGTAGCAGGAAGTTTGCAGGGCAGCCAGGAGGCTCTGCAACTCAGTCAGCGGACATTCGTGGGAGGTGGGTGCAGTAGTCAGGGGGTTGTCACCATCTGACTAGCAGCTAAGGGTGGGTGGGACACACTGATGGGGGCGCTCTCATGGGACTAGCACTGTTTAGTCAGCAGCTAAGCGCGGGTTGGCCATGGATGAGGAACAAAATAGGCTAGTTAACGGCTCCCTCCTGTGTGAGGGGTCTCGGCATACCTCGAGTCAGTGTTAGCCTTATGGGGGATAAGCATAGGGGCCACAGGCCGGATGCGAAGCACTTCTCGGATCGTGGCCTCCAGCATGAGGAGGTGAGTCCGGTCATTGAAAGTCGGGGTGCGGCTGAACCCTATATTCTGGTCAATCTCCTTTTGGATCTTCTCCTTCACCTGAGGACCAGAATGAGGTCATATGATCATGTTGTTCAAGTTTAAGAAGACAGGGGCTGGAGAGATGGCCCAGCGGTTAAGAGCATTGCCTGCTCTTCCAAAGGACCCGGGTTCAATTCCCAGCACCCACATGGCAACTCACAACTGTCTGTAACTCCAAGATCTGACACCGTCACACCAATGTACATAAATTAAAAAATTAAATAAAAATTATTAGAAAAAAAAAGTTTAAGAAGACAGGTGCTTAGCTTTGCCCAGTGCTCACACCCAGAACAGCCTGCAAAGACTGTCCATGGATGTCTCTGCAGCCCAGGCCTTGTTTCTAGAAGACTGGGCAACATTATTATTATTATTATTATTATTATTATTATTATTATTATTATTATTATTATCATCATCATCATCATCATCATCATCATCATCATCATCGTCATTATCATTATTGATAAGGTTTCTCTGTGTAGCCTTGGCTGTCCAGGACTTGCTTTGAAGAACAGGCTGGCTTCAAACTCACAGAGATCCGCCTGCCTCTGCCTCTGCTGGGATTAAAGGCCTGTGTCACCATGCACAGCTAAGACAGGGCAACTTTAACTCAGGGGGAGAATCAGTCGCTGCTCGTGCGCAAGGCAGCGCAGGCTCAGGCTCTCCACAGAGAAGCCTCCAGGCATTGCGCCCCACGCCCCAGCAAGGAGGCTGGATGGGTTCTATAGGAAGACAAGAGTGAGCAGACACTCACCTCAGGATTGTGCAGCAGGAAAGCCACAATCCAACTCAGCACAGACACGGTGGTCTCTATGCCCGCCCCAAAGATGTCCGCCACCGTGGCAAGAATGTGCTGGTCTGAAAACACACTTGCGCCCTGGTCTTCGCTGGTATTATTATTGTCTGCGTTCATCTTGGCTTGTATCAGAATGTCGGTCAGGTTAGAGATGGAGTCACTGTTGAAATTCTCCTGGGGTGAGAGACAAGGATGAAGAGGGAGCCCCACCTCCAAAATCCCTCCACCCTCCAGCCTATGCTAGACACAGCAGACTCCTTGTGCCTGAGGACAGGGAGGGCTGGGCAGGACCTGTGAGTTCCGTGTCCCTTCTAAGAACCGTTTCAACCTCTCACTTTTCCACTCGCATACATTAGAAGACCAGTCTCTAGTGGTCACCTATTATGTGCCAGCTGCCTGACAGGTTCTGGAGATCTCAGTGTCCAAAAATGCACCCTAGGCCTGTTCACACGACACCTCCAACCTCACAGTCACCCCTGCTCCATCACTTACCTTGCGTTTTTCCAATATTTCAGTCAGTATTTCATCTCGGACTTTAACGCATCTCTTTATCATTTCCAAGGTTCTATTGGGGAAAATCTAAAAACAGAAAGAAATGTCAAACCCACCTATCTAACTAGGAAAATCCTTCCTCGGAGGCAGAAAGTCCCCACACTAGCCTTGACCTACAGCCAAGAAGGCCAGATGACTACGGAATGAGATTACCATGGCCAAAAAGGACAACTTGAAACAGTGGAGGACAGGGCGGACTCCTGTGACCTTCCCCCATTCAATTCAACATCAGTCTCTGGTAGCTATGCGCCTTCCCTGACTCACACGACAGACTCCAGCTGGGTGGGGTGACTCACGCCTATCATCCCAGTACTTGAGGCAGAGGCAGGCGGATCTCTGTGAGTTCGAAGCCAGCCTGGTCTACAAATCGAGTCCAGGACAACTATGACTATTACACAGAGAAACCTTGTCTTGAAAAACCAAAACCAAAACAAACAAAATTCAAAGTCTGCTGGGGGTGGGGGTGGCACACGCCTTTAATCCCAGCATTTGGGAGGCATAGGTTGGTGGATCTCCGTGAGTTTGAGGCCAGCCTGGACTACAGATTGGGTTCCAGGACAGCCACAGCTGTTACACAGAGGAAACCCTGTCTTGAAAAACAAAAACAAAACAAAAAACAAAAAAAATCAGTTACATAGGCAATTTGAGGCCAGCCTGCACTATAGGGCAGCCTGCCCTGATGCCAAAGAGGCAGAGCAGATGACTATGCGATGGGCTGAAAGAGAAAGATGGTCATGGAAACTGTAAGTATTGGAGACTCTGTCCCAGTGGGATCTGGAAGTGGGGGTGTGGCTTTCTTCTCACCGTCAACCAAGGGAATATGTCCACCAGGTTGCTGTCTCCCAGGCTGTCCAGGATGCCCTCTGTAAAAGTCTTTATGGCGGTCAACTTTGGGTCCCTGTTCTCATAAGAGATGCTGAAGCAGACGGCGCAGATGACGTTGATTATTGACATGAAGATAGGCTGGGACAGGTCGATGGACTCCTCATTGTGGGTGAGCAGCAAGTCACACAGTGAGCTGGCTTCCCGACATACTGAGGAGAGAGGCGATGACCACTAGGTGGCAGCAGCCGCCTAAGAAATGGCTGGACCTATCCAACCCATCGTCCTTTCCAGACCCCCACCCTCCCCTCCAGCCCTAGGTGCTAGGGCTAGCCTCATACTCACTGATATTTTCCAGTTTCTGGTCGCCTTCCCTGAATAGGGCAAAGGTGCTGAGCACCAACTTCCGGTGCAGCTGCCAGTGGCTACCAGAGTCCGCGAAGGCGATGCCTTTTCCTTGGTCTGACAGCAGGCCTAGAGTCACCTTTGGAAGAGCAGGCAAGGCTGTAGGCACCCCAGGCGCCGCTGGGACTATGTGGGTGCCCCGACATCCCTGCTTCACTCCTACTTAGGACGGCCCTAAGGTCTTTCCTACAGTTCCGTGAAGAGCAGAATAGTGAGGAGACAGAAGGAACCCCGAATTTGAATGCAAGAACCCTGGGGTTCAATTCCTTAGTAGGGTGCTTTCTGGGCCTCTCTGCTTCTATTTCTGACCTGGAGAGGCAGCTATGAGTCGAGTGAGCTAGGCATGCTTGGCCTAGGGGGACAGGGAGGCTCAGAGGTTTCCCAGAGAGTTCTGTTTGCGCCTGCCCTTAAGCTGCTAAAGCCACAGAATTTACGCGTTTTCCTTCCCTTTCCCACTCCACTGCGGGCCTGTGCACCCAGCTTCACACCCATACTGGGAGACACCATATGTTTTATTCTCCCAAGAGATGGGTCACAAGTATCTAAAGTCTCCTCTTACATCCCTAATCCTCACATCCCCCCAAAAAACCTAGCTGGCCAGCTTCTTTTATTCTTATTAGGGGGCAGGGGGAGTTGGATTTTTCTTTTTTCTTTTTGGTTTGTTTGTTTGTTTTTGGAGACAAGGTCTCCCTCTGTAGCACTGGCTATCCCAGCGCTGAGACCAGGCTAGCCTTGAATTCACAGCGATCCGCCTGCCTCTGCCTCCCAAGTGCTGGGATCCAAGGCTGAGCCGCCACTGTCTGGGCCCTTTTATTCCTTTGCTTCTGAGAGGAACCTACAAGCTGGGGAGAGCCTGGTAGCTGGGCAGCCTCTCTGGCTGGCTAGGCCAAGGAAAACGAATCAGGTATGGTTTGCTCAAAGCTAAACGTGTTGTGCTCTATTGGGGTGCTCAGGGCAACACTTGCAGAAAGGTCGTGGGAGCATAGGCAGGAAGTGTTTGCTGGATGGCTACTTAACAGTCAACACAAGGAGGTCAGAGGCCCTGAGGTACCACTGTATGTCCCCTGCCCCGGTCCCCCCATCCCCCTGCAATATGCCCCATCTATCTGTGAGCCAAAGCCACATGATAAGGGAAACTGCAATCTTAACCCTCCACAAGGCCAGTTGCTTCTTCCAACATCGTGGGGAGGATGCAGTTACTACCCTATTTTCCAGCAAAGATAATAGTCACGGTTATGGAGAACTCTAGCTCTGGGTCTGGCCTGAGCACCCTAGAATGATTCTCATACAATAGAGGGGGAAAGTGGGTGGAGTGAGGGGCCCCCAGCACCCCATTGCTGGGCGGCCCCTCAGAAGGTCCTCCCTTTATTTCTCCTACCCAGTTTAGAGGTTGGGTAGGGTGTGAGGGAGAGGTCCCACTAGTCTGATTTTGAAAGAACTGTGCAATCCCTAGGGCCTGAGGAGGGGAGGGCGGCGGGGTGGTGGGGGGGGGAGGGTGGGCATTGCTTACCATGAGGGGACGACCGGAGAATTCTTTTCCCTTCTTGACGAGCACTTCCTTGGCCAGCTTATGGTGGCCGACCATCACTGTAGTTGTGGTACCCAGGCGAAGAGAATAGATGGGACCGTATTTCTCCTGCAGCTTGAAGAAGTTGACATGCATATGACCACCTCTGGGGAGAAACGGCAGGCTGCCCACCAGGGGCAGGTATGGGAGGCTCTTGGGGAACCTGGCACCAGGTGTCTTTGACTTGGACCAAAAGAAATAGGCGAGGATGAGCAGCAAGAGACCCACAAGTTCCCACATGGTAGCTGGGTGTCGGCAGATGGACAGCAGTGTCGTGGAGAAGCTGCAGCAACTCCAGCAAGGAGGGAGGACTTTTAAAAGGAGGTCCTGCGTGTCACCTTGAGGTTGTGTTATCTCTTGGCCTGTAACAGTTTATCCTGGAATGGACCCAAGCCCCAGTCCTCACCCAGAAAAGGGGCAGGGGTGGGGCCGGCTCAGCTCAGGATGACCCCCCCTGGAGGAGGAGCTGGCTAAGGAGCAGATCCTTGGACAGTTCCCTGGGGCTCCTGTGTTATGGATCCTCCCAGAGGCAAATGGTATCAGAATGAGATCAAGGTTTCAGAGCCTGTATGCTGTTAATGTCAAAAGCGCTGCACAGATAACAGTGTCATCAGGGTGCAGCTGGCCAAGTCTGTCAAAGACACTTCAATCTTATTGTTTAATAGCTGAGGAGAATGAGATCTTCAAAGGTCAGTCTGTATAAGGTCACACAAGACAGTGATGACAAGAACCCAGAGGTTCTAAGTTTTCGTGGCTATTCAGGTATGCAGAGCATCGGTTCAAGAGCCATTTCAGGTTTCTGTTAAAATTCAGCTTGGTCACTTTCTAGCTGCGTAGTCTTTAGGGGGCTGTTTAATCCTTTCTGAAAAAAAAATTGTATTATGTTACTTTATGTAAAACATAAAATGCATCATTTAAAATACTTTAACTAGCTGGGCGTGGTGGCTCACGCCTTTAATCCCAGCACCTGGGAAGCAGAGGCAGGTGGATTTCTGTGAGTTCAAGGCCAGCCTGGTTTGATTCCTGGTACCCATGCGGCAGCTCACAGCTTTCTGTACTCCCAGCATTTACAGGCCAAGTGCAGGAGGGTCAGGCCAGCTTCTGTTTCCCTGGGAGTTTGAGGCTACCCTGAGGGGGCTATATAAGACTATGTCTCCCTCAAAATCAATAGCTTCAAGCTTGTGCACAATGGTACACAGCTACGAAACCAGCCAGTTCCAGAACTCTCGTCACTCCATGCAGTCACTGGAGCCACGTCCACAACTCTGCAACTCTCCCCTCCAGAGCTGGTCTCTTCTCATCTACAGTCTGTCTGTATGGACATGCATATTCCTTGTCTTAGTTTGCTTGCTGATGCTGCAGTAAAAACCATGACCGAAAGCCTGCCACTGCCTCTCATGTGCTGCGATTAAAGGTATGTGGCACCATGCCCAGCCTAACCTTTCCTTTCTTGTTCACCCCAAGATCTCAAATTAATATTACAAAATAATATAAAACTGATAGAACTTTAAAAGTTTCATGGTCTTTAAAACAATTGATGTTAAAAAGTCCAAAGTTTTATCCCAGGCATGAGGGTACATGCTAGCACTCAGGAGGCAGAGACAAGTGGATTTCTAGGAGTTTGAAGCCAGCCTGGTCTGGTCCACACAATGAGAACTCCAGGGTAGGCAAAAGGCCACAGGGTCAGAGAAATCAGGCCAGCTGCCAACAAACTGAGAAGCCATCAGATTAGGTAAGTCACCTGGCCATTGAGGACTTCCGTGTGTGTGTGTGTGTGTGTGTGTGTGTGTGTGTGTGTGTGTGTGTGTGTGTATGTGTGTGTGTGTGTTGGAGGAGGGAGGGGCAGGGGAGGGGGCTGGGCAGGAATGGGAAACACAAGCTGGGCTGGGCTTGTTGGCATACACCTTTAATCCCAGCACTGAGGAGGCAGACGGATGTCTGTGAGTTTAAGGTCAGTCTGGTCTACAAAGAGAGTCCAGGATAGCCAGGGCTCTGTATAAGAGACCGTGTCTTGAAAAACAGAGAGAGAGAGAGAGAGAGAGAGAGGCTCTAAGACCCTGTATAGTGCTACTTTAGATGACTTGAAAATAGAAGCAGAGAGCCAGGCATGGTGGCACACACCTTTAATCCCAGTACTTGGGAGGCAGAGGCAGGCAGATTCCTGTGAGTTCAAGGCCAGCCTTGTCCACAAAGCTAGTCCAGACAGCCAGGGCTATACAGAGAAACTGTGTCTCAAAACAAACAACAACAACAACAAAGAAAACAGAAGCAAAAAATGTAAAGCTAAGTGACTTAACTAAACTTGGCTCAATATCAATTGTGATTATTATCATTTTGGTATTTTGTATTTTATCCCTAATAGCCATAGTGGATTTCTGTACCCTCTCAAAGGGAAAAAAAAGCTTTAGAAATACAGGAAAAAGAACAATATGAAAAATGGATTGATAAAATACAAGCCTTAAGCTGGTCTCGGTGGCACACACCTATAATCCCAGCACTCGGGAGACAGAGGCAGGCAGATCTCTGAGTTCAAGGCCAGCCTGGTCTACAAAGTGAGTCCAGGACAGCCAAGGCTACACAGAGAGACCCTGTCTCGAAAACTAAAAAAAAAAAAAAAAGATACAAGCCTTAGAAGAATAATTAGAAAGACTTATAAGTAAAAATGAGAAAAATACTCAGACACAGACAGAGAAGTTTAGACAAGAACCTAAAATTTTATTGCATGATGAAATTGAAGAGAAGTGGCCCAAGGTTGTTAGAAAATCAATCTTAGTTTAACCAGTTACTATATAAGACCTTCGAGGAGATGATAGGTACCCCCAAGGTTATGAGAAAGTTAAATGGAATCCTATAGACATATTAGATTTGAGGAATTTAAGGATGCAATAATTTCATATGGTATGCATTCACCTGTGTGAAGCAAATACTAAGATCATGGGCAACTCAGAACAGAATTATCTCCCAAGACTGAAAAGATTTGGCAACAGCAATATTGGAAGCTGGTCCTCAGTTACAATGGCAAAAATAGTAGAAAGAGGAAACTAAGGGCTGTAGAGATGGCTCAGAGGTTGAGAGCACTGGCTGTTCTTCCAAAGGTCCTGAATTCAATTCCTAGCAACCACATGGTGGCTCACAGCCATCTATAATGAGATCTGGTGCCCTCTTCTGGAGTGCAGGTGTACATTCAGGCAAAACACAGTATACATAATAAATAAATAAAGAAAAAGAAAGAAAGAGGATGCTAGGGCCATAGAACAGTAACATAAAGTTAGAGGTATTAATATTTTCCAGGATCAGTTGCTAGCAAAGGTCAATATGCTGTTACAAAGCCAGCTTGAGTTTGATGGTCACACCTTGGCACTATGTCATTTAGCAGCTTAAGGGCTTGGGATAGGGTTGAAAAAAATCAGAAAACAGCCGGGCGTGGTGGCTCACGCCTTTAATCCCAGCACTTGGGAGGCAGAGGCAGGCGGATTGCTGTGAGTTTGAGGCCAGCCTGGTCTACAAAGGGAGTCCAGGACAGCCAAGGCTACACAGAGAGACCCTGTCTCAAATAAATAAATAAATAAATAAATAAATAAATAAATAAACAAAACAAATCAGAAAAGAGGTCTGAGTCATTTGCTAAAATTATACAATGCCCCAAAGAAACTTTCATTCATTTTTTGCAAAGATTGACTTCTGCTGTAAATAGAATAGTATCAGATTCAGAAGTCAGACAAATATTAGTCAAATCTTCGGTTTTCGAAAATGCTAATTCAGAATGAAAAAAGGTGACAGGTCTTTAAAGGCCAGATCACCATCAACAGAGGAATGGATTTGAGATTCGGCTGATATTGGAGCTCCTGTTTATGATGCTACTCTGATAGGAGAAGTAATTCCTAAAAGTTCTAAGAAAAATCAAAATGCCAAATGTTTTAGTTGTGGTAAACCAGTTCATTTGGAAAAGGGATTGTCAGGGAGGGAGGGTGAGTATAAGAGGATACGAGCAAGGGGGTAACAATTAATATGTAATATGAATAAATTATAAATAAAAAATAATAAAAAAAGAAAGAAAGGGATTGTAGGGAAGACATTCTTAGGAGCAATGTTTTTTTCTAGAGATACTCCAAAAAGAATGCCTCAGCCTTCTGGAGTGTGCAGAAGATGTGGTAAAGGCCAGCAGTGGACTAGTGAGTACAGACCAACAAGGGACAGGCGTGATAATCCTTTGGCATTGGGACGGGCCCTAGGGTCCTTTCCACAGGTCCCAACATGACATTTGATTCAATTGTTCCCTGTCAGCATCAGAAAAATTTATCTACAGAGCAATTAAAAGATTTAATGCCTGCTGGGTGTTTTTTGTTTGTTTGTGGTTTTGGTTTTTCAAGACAGGGTTTTTCTGTGTAGCCTTGGCTGTCCTGGACTTACTTTGTAGAACAGGCTGGCCTCGAACTCACAGAGATCTGCCTGCCTCTGCCTCCCAAGTGCTAAGATTAAAGGTGTGAACCACCACCTCCCGGCTAATGCCTGGTGCTAAAAACACATTGCTCTGGGTGTAATCAAGGTCAAAACTGTTGTAAAATTATATTAGACTCCAGAGGGGGGTGGGCAGAGAGAGAGAGAGAGAGAGAGAGAGAGAGAGAGAGAGAGAGAGAGAGAGAGAGAGAGAGATCTTGGTTTTATAAAAGCTTTAAAGCACAGTAACTGGGCAAGTATCAACCCTCTAAGCTATTTTACTATTTCCTAGCCACACAGCCCATGTTACTTGTTTTGATCGTTCCTTTCTGGGCTGCTTCTGTTCTATTAGGCCAGCCGTCATGGCCATGTGCTTGTTATGGGTTCAAGAACAGCCACACACTGACCACTTGAACACCATACACAGGTCGATGGAAGGTTATTGAACACTGAACAAAGGTCTGTTTCTTTCTTTTTGTTTTTTGAGACAAGGTTTCTCTGTGTAGCCCTGGCTGTCCTGGACTCCCTTTATAGACCAGCCTGGCCTCTAACTCACTGAGATCTGCTTGCCTTTGCCTCCCGAGTGCTGGGATTAAAGGCATGTGCCACCAAGCCCAGCCCACTGGCCTGTTTCTAAGGCAGACCTTTTATAAGGAAAACTGCAACCAGGTAACCAGGTGGGAATCAAGGAGAGGCAGCATTATATCATTTTGACTAGTTAAACATAAGTAGAATCAATTTTGGTCCAAGTCCATTTGTATATAGGTGGCTAGACAAAGCATTGTAATCTGATTGGCTAGGATACAGGCCTAGGGACTTTACAGTTCCCAATGTTCTGGAAGAAAGGAACATAGCACGGTATTGTGGTTTTGTTTAAGTAGAACATATGTCATAATTCAAGCAGGACACTCAACAAGTACTGCATTGTAAGAAAAAGGCTGCTCAAGTTCATAGGCAGGCAGAGCCGGAGAGCCTAAACTTAATCTCACCTTATGATCAAAATGAAGACTTAAAAACAAAATGATGTCTGTTATGCTAAGGATGAAAGCAAGTATTAACAGAGGATCTATCCACAGTTTTAAGCAGGTTACAACATTATCCCATTTGAGTTTTGCCCTAGAGTCAAATTGCTGACTCTAAATCATCATTGAGTCACCACAGCAATGGAAAGCACAGATTCACAGTCTTCCAAGTCTCAGAAACAAACCATAAAATAAAGAATTCGTCTGAGAAAGAATATTAAAAGGTATTATAAAAAATAATTACAGAAGCCAGGCGCGGTAGCACACACCTGTAATCCCAGCACTCGAGGAGGTAGAGGCAGGTGGATTTTTGTGAGTTCAAGGCCAGGCTGGTCTATAAAGTGATTCAGGACAACCAAAGGCTACACAGAAAAGGCCTGTCTGAAAAACCAAACCCAACCAAACAAACAAACCAGTCACAGACTGTCAAGTTGTTCATAAGCAGGATATAACAGCTGTTATATCTTTCCAAGGTACCAACCACTCTAACTGACAGACCTGTGGGGGATGGGGTGGGTAATGGCCTATGGCAAAAGGAAAATTGCAGATACTGAGCTGCTGGTACAAGAGAAGCTAAATGCTCAACACATTGAGGAATATGCCAGCCCACGGAATTCCCCTGTGCTTGTTATAAAAAACCAATCAGGAAAATGGAAGATGTTAAGAGATTTAAGAGGCATAAATAAGGTGATTGAGCTAATGGGCTTTTTATAGCCTGGAATCCTATTGCCTTCTTTATCACCTAAGTCATGGCCTTTGATAATAATTGATTTAAGAGATTATTCTTTCACAATCTCCATGTGCAATAGCATAATGGAAAAGGTTTGCTTCTCAGCACCTACTTACAATAATAGTTGACCAATAAGGAGATATCATTGGAAAGTCTTAATACTAAGTGGTCCTTCCTTGTGCCAATGTTTTGCACAATAGCCCTTAGAAAAAGTTCATAACTTGCCAGGCACAGTGTTGCACACCTATATTTCCAGCACTTGGGGAGGCAGAAGCAGGTGGATTTCTGTGAGTTTGAGGCCAGCCTGGTTTATAAATTGAGTCCAAGGCGGGCATGGTGGCGCAGGCCTGTAATCCCAACACTTCGGAGGCAGAGGCAGTGGGATCATTGTGAGTTTGAGACCAGCTTGGTCTGCAAAGCTAGTTGAGGCCACCCAAGGCTACACAGAAATCCTATCTCAAAAAATAATGATAATAATAATAACAATAACAACAACAACAATTTGTAAACATTTTTCTTAATCTATAATTTACCATTATATGGATGATATCTTACTGGCTGATTCAGATGCAAATACCTTAGAGAAAATGTTTAACGAAGTCAAGAGATTTGCCTTGCTGAGGATTACAAATTGATCCTGGAAAAAATGTAAAGATGAGATTCTATCAATTATTTAGGATATAGGATATGTTTATAGAGCTGGGCATGGTAGTGCATGCCTTTAATCCCAGGACTCAGGAGGCAGAGGCAGGTGGATTTCTATGAGTTCAAGTCCAGGACAGCCAAGATAACACAGAGAAACTCTGTCTTGAAAACGAAAACAAGGTATGTTCACAGAAAATTTGACCACAGAGAGTACAAATCATGAGAGATCAATTATAAACTCTTTTGTTTGTTTGTTTGTTTTGTTTTTGTTTTTCAAAACAGGGTTTCTTTGTGTATCCTTGGCTGTCCTGGACTCAATTTGTAGACCAGGCTGGCCTCAAACAATCCACCTGCCTTTGCCTCCTGAGTGCTGGGATTAAAGGTGTGCCCACCATGCCCAGCTCCCACAGGAATTCTTATGCAGTGAGAAGATAATATATTAGAATGGATATTTTTAGCACACAAATAGTAAAAATAAAGACCTATGTAGCAAAGGTTTTGGGGGGTTTTTTTCCTTTTTTGTTTTTTGAGACAGGGTTTCTCTGTGTAGCCCTGGCTGTCCTGGACTCCCTTTGTAGACCAGGCTGGCCTCAAACTCACAACAATCCACCTGCCTCTGCCTCCCAGTGCTGGGATTAAGGTACCCCTTCCCCCTTTTCTTCTTCCCCCACACTCATTTAATAAACTCCACTACAACACAAAACAAACAAACAAATGAACAACTTAAAGCTGGCTTGGAGTTGGAGCGCGGCTCCCTCCTTCTCTAAACCCATGCATGTTTGTTAAAGGAAAATCCAAATTCTCTGTCTCATATCAGAAGAGCGGCCTAGTATGGGACAGGGTTGGGGGGGGGGAAGAACTATGCTATTGTTACTAATCTCATAATCTTTTGGTTTTTATTTGACTCTTTTAAACTTTTTTTTTTTTTTTTAGGCAGCCAAGCGTGGTGGCACAAACCTTTAGTCCCAGCACTTGGGAGGCAGAGGCAGGTGGATCTCTGTGAGTCTGAGGCCAACCTGTCTACAAAACCAGGACAACCAGGGCTACACAGGTCTCAAAAAACCACCCCACCCCCACCAACAACAAGAAGAAAAAACTTTTCTTAGGTATAAATATTATCTCCAAGTCTGTGAGAGTGTCATGTATATGTAAGCTTTCTGTCGTGACGCTAGCAATTGTACAGAGTGCTAACTAATTCTAGAAATACGCTTCATCGAACTTCCTGCCCGTGTTTTCAGGTTTGAGTCTGAAGCACATAACTAGAACCAGAGTTTGTGCGCCTCTGCGTACCTAATAGACTGTGGCCCTCAAACCCTTCATTCATCTGCTGAGTGTGGCATTTAAAATGTTTACAGGGCTGAAGAGATGGCTCAGTGGTTAAGAGCGCCGCCTGCTCTCCCAAAGGTCCTGAGTTCAATTCCCAGCAACCACATGGTGGCTCATAACCATCTGTAATGTGATATGGCGCCCTCTTCTGGCTTGGAGGAGTACATGAAAGTAGAGCGCTGTATACATAATAAATAAATAAATATTTTAAAAAACCAAAAATAATAAAAAGTTTACATTTTCTACCACTCCTACAAGTAACCTCGGATGCCTCCAAGAAGATGATGGGGTCCTACAATGACAAACCCACCTGGATTGTGGTAGCACTAACCGCTGGGAAAAACCGCCCCATGCCTCTTCTGCTGCCAGGTTCTGTACAAACAGTGGACACCTTTGGGCTGACTGCTGTGTCTGCCTAGTCAGGACTGTCACTAAGCTGACAAACACCACCCAAAGATCCGCTTCGGACCACAAACTCCTCAAAACATTCAAAATGCTGAGCTCATAGGAGGCTAAAAAGAACATTTAACAGAACTTTGGACTCAAAAATAATCCTAAGACTGTCAAATTAAAAAAAAAAAATCATAGCCGAGCATGGTGGCGCACGCCTTTAATCCCAGCACTCGGGAGGCAGAGGCAGGCGGATAGCTGTGAGTTCGAGGCCAGCCTGGTCTACAAAGTGAGTCCAGGACAGCCAAGGCTACACAGAGAAACCCTGTCTCAAAAAACCCAAAAAACAAATAAATAAATAAAAAATCATGATTTCATGAGATAAGCTAGGCACAAACAAGCAAACAAACACCGAATAGTTGGCATCTCCACTTTTAAGTCATCGACATGGGGTCTTAGATGCTGTAAGAGAATAAGATGATGCCAGGAGATGGTGGCGCACACCTTTAATCCAGCACTCAGGAGGCAGAGGCAGGAGGATGTCTGAGTTTGAGAGTGAGTTCCAGGACAGGCAAAGCTATACAGAGAAACCTTGTCTTGACGAACAAAAATCAAAAAGTAAGATGAACAAGTTATGGAGAGCAAGCCAGTAAGCAGCTCTCCTCCATGACGTCTGCCTCAGTTCCTGCCCATAGTGAGCTTGGCCTCCCCCATCAGACTTGTCAGTCTTGCGGTGGGGGGGGGGGCAATTCCTTAACTGTGAGTTGCTTTTTTTCACCTATGTCTAGGGTTATGTCAAATTGGCAAGGAAAAGGTGGAGATTCACCCCAAGGGTCTATCATCTGATGCCTCAGAACTCAGTCTTTCTGCAAGGACAGCATGTGCTCTTGACCGCTGAACTTTCTCTCCACCCAAGATGGCCCTCTTTTTGAAATCCTTAGCTTGGTGAGTGAGAGACATCCCTGGCCTCTTGTGTCTATGCCTTTTAAAAATAGATTTGTTTGTTTTTATGCTTATTGGCATTTTGCCTGCATGGATGTCTGTATGAAGGTGCCAGACCCCTGAAATTGGAGTTACAGACAGGTGTGAGCTTCTGTGTGGGTGCTGGGAATTGCATCTTGGTCCTCGGGAAGAGAAACCAGTGGTTTTTTGTTTTGTTTTACAGATTTATTCATTTATTCAGTATACAGTGTTTTGCCTACATGTAGACCTGCATGTGTGAAGAGGGGACCAGATTTCATTATAGATAGTTGTGAGCCACCATGTGGTTGCTGGGAATTGAACTCAGGACCTTTGGAAGGGCAGACAGTGCTCTTAACTTCTGGGCCATCTCTCCAGCCTCCATGTCTATGACTTACAGGTGCAGGCATGAACTATTTGGTGTTTGTTTGCTTGCTTGTGCCTGGCCTATCTCATGCATCATAATTTTAATTTTTGAAGGCTGAATAATATTTTATTGTCAGTGTACACCACATTTTATTTACTTAGGCTTCACCCTTTTCCACTTTTTGCTAATTTTAGCAATGCTACTGTGAACATTGGTATATGCATTCCTGTTTGAATCCATGTTTTCGTTTTTCTCTGTAGAGCTCCTAGGTTACATGGTAATCTTAGGTTCTCTTAATGTTTAAACAATATATTTATTTACTTATTTATTATGAGAGAGAAAGAGAGAGAGAAGGAAGAAGAAGAGGAGGAGGAAGAGGAGTGTGGGAAGCCATGACAAATTCTGTCATGTCAGAAATCCTGTGCTTAGGCCGTATGCTGTGACCCTTGAGTTGCTGACCTTTTGCCTCACGAGGTCTTGGGTTCCAGGCCATCCTTGGACTATTTACCTTCGAAGGAAGTAGGGAAGTCTCAACTTGGAACCACCCAGAGGATTAAGGAAGTTCTTACAGGAAACTACTCAGAGAGCTAGGAAGTTCTACAGGGAGCGATTTAGGCTATTGCATTCTTGACCGGGGGCTAGGGTGAGTGAGATAAGAATAGATCCTATTGACCTTGCCCTATATATATTCCTGTTAGTCGGCAATAAAATGAATCTTGATCAGAAACTTCCTGACTTGATTTGTGATTTCTCGAGTCTCTGTTTCCTACTTTCAATCCCCACTCCTTCTTTCAGGTGAACCCTGATTTGATTTTTCCAGTGGGCTGGGACCCGACAGAGGAGAAAGAGGAAGAGGAAGTGGAAGAGGAGGAGGAGGAGGAGGAGGAGGAGGAGTAAGGAGAATGAAGTGAAGGAAGGCTTTGGATTCCCTAAGCTAGATCAAATTACAGGCAGTTGTGAGCTACCCAACATGGGTCCTGGAAATTGAACTCAGACCACTAGACATTTTAAGGTTTCATTTTTCTTTTATGTAAAATAGGAATAACAGTGGAATCTATTAAGCTAATTAATGAATGGGAAAGTGTGCCAAAACATACTACACGGACGTTCCTTATTTACTCGGGTCATATTCTTACCCAACGGGCTCCTTGGATTTTATTGGGAGAGTGACCTTAAAGCACAGTCCTTAGCTTCTGCTGGAAACCGTCTGTTCAACCCGCATCACAGCAATTCAGTATCATCAGAGAATTCACAGTCCGAAAGGAGTGGCCATTCCTGGTGTCAGTCATTACAGAAAAAGGTGGGTTCCTCAAATAAGCAACCACACAGAATGCATTCATGGGATGTAGCTCAGGGTAGACCACTAATGCAGCATGCGTTGGGCTCTAGACTCAGTCCCCAGCACCGTGAAATAATAAGCTGGATGTGGTGGCATGCCCCTTAAATCCCAGCACTCAGGAGGCAGAGGCAGGTGAATTACTT
This sequence comes from Acomys minous, assembly GCF_964271855.1. Taxonomy (NCBI): domain Eukaryota; kingdom Metazoa; phylum Chordata; class Mammalia; order Rodentia; family Muridae; genus Acomys; species Acomys minous. Next base: position 14,156,198 of record NC_140484.1, on the reverse strand, counting down.
TGAGTTCGAGGCCAGCCTGATCTACAAAGTGAGTCCAGGACAGCCAAGGCTACACAGAGAAGCCCTGTCTCAAACAAACAAACAAGCAAACAAACAAACAACTAAAAAAGAAAACCTTTCTATCCTGGATCGTTCTGATTGACTATAGGGTCCCTGGAAATAGTCAGCCAACATCCCAGACTCCCAGTGCAAAGACTGTCCTTCTCATGGGGGCTGCAGAGATGGCTCAAGACGAAGAGCTCTTGTTAATAGGACCTAGGTTCAGTTCCCAGCACCCACGGAGTGGCTCAGAACCCTCTGTAACTCCCATTCCAGGGTACCTGATGTCATCTCCCGACTATCTTGGATACACACATGGTGCATATACTACATGTAGGCAAACACCCCTACACATTAAATAAATTTAAAAAGGCTGTCTGTCTCCTCAAATCCAAAGATTGTAATATTTTACTTGAGGAAAGAGAGACCATTAAATCCAACCTCCCTCAATGTCCTTGTTGCCATTTTCTTTCCTTTGACCCTAAGAGTCAGGGACACTCAGAACCTTTCCTAATACCAGCTTCCAAAGATCTGGCAAAATGGTAAATTATTGAGTGTTTTCTATGAAGCATGTGCAGTATGATGTTTAATCCTTAACAAAGCTATAGGAGAAATTCTAGCTATCATCACGGCCCCCTTTACAGCTGGGAAAAAAAAAATGGAGACAGAAGAATTTAACAAAGGTCATACAACTAGGTCAAGCGATGCAGCTGGAATCAATGGTATAAAGCTCGCAGCTTGTCCTTCCTTCTTCCTCCCTCCCTTCCTTCCTTCTTACCTTCTTTCCTCCCTCCTTCCTTCATCTTTTCCTTTTGCACTTTGTTTTTGTTTGTTTTTGTAACTGGGTGTTGAGCCCAGAACCTTGGACCTTGTGCACGCTGGGCAAGTGCTCTATTACTGAGCTATACTCCTGGCTCTGGAGTTCTTAGCTTGCAATTGCCACGCTCTTTTGATTTTCAAAGTACATGATGGATCTTGTCTTTTTTTATACACACCTTTCAAAACAATGAGCCCAATTCCAGGAACTTATTTTGTAAAAGTTATACAGTGTGAGCGCAACATCAGTTATGTAATCAGTGTTTGCTGTTGCCAGGAATACATTTCCTCCTCGGAGGGGCTGGAGTACAACGTAGCCAGAAAGAGTGGGAAGAAATACTTTATGTTTATATGAAGATAGTTCCAACACACACACACACACACACACACACACACACACGCACACACACACACACACTCACATGGACTCACACACTCACACACTCACTCACATACACACACACACCATAGACACTCAGTCCTCCTCTCACACCCATGAGCCTTTTCTTCACACTTCCCAGAGTGTTTCATTTGTCATTTTTCTCCTGCGTCTCTTACTTAACCTTTCTGCTTTCCTCTCCTCAGCTGGTAAAAACATTCAAATGTGCCTGTTTGTGTTAAATCGATTTGGACAAAGTACAACTCAAACAATATTTTCTGAGGATAACAACTACGGACATCAAAGCTCATCGCTAAGTTAGTTGCTTCAAAGGCATTTGTTGCATCTCCCAGCAGCAGCATAATAAAAGAGTCCATCTAGGCTGAAGCATAGACTCTCAGGTCAGCTGAGAATTTGAAAATCATTTACCCAATGTCCTTATTGACTCAAAGAGTAAGCCTCTTGCACAAACTTACTAGCAATAAAGCTAAAAAATCAAAGCATTTTTCTTCCTAAAATGAAAATTCTATCAGTGACATTTCCACTGGCCCTCTCAACTAAATTAACTGAAAGCCCGGGCTCGTCTCTTATGCTCTGTGCCATGGTGACTTGGCAATAGTGAGACACTATGGCAAGTTGCCATGTTGGCTGTAAGGCCTGAGAGGGGGCTTAGGTGTCAGCCTGTCACCGGGCCTCTCTGCGGAGAGAGGGAAGGCTGTGATAGCTGGCCAGAAGTTCTCTCGCAGGTGTCTCCAGACCCCAGCCCCATGAAGCCGCCAAGCCTGTCAGTACTTCAGCTCCACAGGTTTCTAGTTTCTCATAAGGCTCCTGAGCAGTCTGCATGGGGAGGCTCCTGGAAACAGGACAGAGAAGGAGGCCTTTCAGTTCTCATCTTTAGGGACTTTGGACTGTGAAATTGAGCTTCCATTTCAATTATCAGACACAACAGAGCAGGTAAAACAAAACAAAACACTTCTTCTTCTTCTTCTTCTTCTTCTTCTTCTTCTTCTTCTTTATTTATTTCTCTTTATTCTTCTTCTTCTTATTGTTTTTGGTTTTTCAAGACAGGGTCTCTCTGTGTAGCCTTGGCTGTCCTGGACTCACTTTGTAGACCAGGCTGGCCTCAAACTCACATCGCTCCACCAGCTTCTGCCTCCCAAATGCTGGGATTAAAGGCGTGCACCACCATGCCCAGCTGCACAGGCCTTTAATCTCAGCCAGGGCTACACAGGGAAACCCTGTGTCGGAAAAACCAAAACCAAAACAAAAAAAAAAAACCAAACCCAAAACAACAACAACAACAACAACAACAACAACAACAACAAATCAGGACACTGGCTTAGCACCTCACATCCCCAGACGCTCCTCTCCTGTTCCCACAGCTCCAGCACGGTCCTCTGTGTCAGCTGTCACTGCCTCTTCCCACCGGTGGCCGCTTCTCCAATTCCTAATAACAACACATAGGGCACAGAACTTTGGCAATCAATATGTGCTGACACCTAAAAAAAACTGGTCCGACTCCGGCTTTCCCATGGCCTTCCCCAGCTCTTGGGGAACTGTGCTGTGCTTTGCAGGGATTGCAGACACTCTCTTTTGGAGTTTGTGTTTTATCCTGTTCATTTAAGCCAATTGGTCAGTGCCCTGGGAGGCAGACAGCTCTCATGAAGTGTCCAGACCCGCCGGACAGTCCACTGAGACCCACGGACCCCTAGGGAGAGAATGGGGGGGACAAGAGACGCAAGGAACGGACAGCAAGTCAAAGAGTCTGATCAAGCTGACAAAATTTTATTTTTCTCAGGCTGCTTATAAGCACAAGGCAGAATGTTGGGTGGGGGCAGAAGGGGAGCTAGCGTGAGAGCGAGGTCAGCCCCCTGCTGCTGCATACTGCACAATGTTCCCTTCATGGTCAGGTAGCCCTGCGCTGGCAGTTTCCAAGAAGCGTGGGACAGCAGGACTGGAGCTAACCTAGGTGAAGCAGATCTCATTCTGGTTATTGAGGAAGCTGGAGACAGGAGGTCTCCTGGAGAGTTCTCCGAGAGGTCACCGGAAGGGAGGGGGCAGGAGAGGTTTTGTCAAGCAGAACACAGGGGGTCCAAATGGCCATATTTGCTGAAAGCGCCCCCATCAATGAAGTTCTGGGGCTGTTAATTCTACTCGGACATAACATTCCCTAGGTTCTGTTATTACTGAATCCCCTTCACCTCATGCCCCCAAAGAACCCATAAATACTTCTTCCTAGACAGCATTAAGTAGCATTTAAAAAAAAAAAAAAAAAAGAACCATAGCCGGCCGTGGTGGTGCACACCCGTAATCCCAGAACTCAGGGAGACAGAGGCAGGCAGATCTCTGTGATTTTGAGACCAGCCTGGTCTACAAAGCAAGTCCAGGGCAGCCAGGACTACACAGAGAAACCCTGTCTTGAAAAACCGAAGGGGAAAAAAAAAAGAAATAAAGAAAAGAAAGAGAATCATAATTCTCTTCTTGCTCAGCTGGTCAGGAAATTCTTGGCAGTTCTAAGTGCCCTGGAAATTTTCTTTAGGTTGTAGACCCTGCTAATCACTTCACCTCTAAGTTGGGCTTGTGTTTGAGTCATTGCATCATATGCTTTTAACCAGAAAGGAAAAAAACAAAACAAGAAACAAACAAAACAAACAACCAAAAAAAAAAATCCAAAAAACAAAAACCGAGGCGTAGTTGAACATGAGCAGCAGGGAGGTGGAAGGTGCAGTTGAAGTGTGATCTTACATCCCTGGATGGTCCTCCCCTGATCTTTCTCTAATACACAAGTGGACTCAAAGGCTGAGCACAGCCCTTGGGTTTTCAGTGGCATTTCCACCACTGAATCCTTGAGCTAGAATTGCAAGGAATACCATCCCTGTGGCAGGGTATTCCTGCCTGATGGCCCATCTTGGGCACGCACACTGAGAGACTCCGTACTCAGAATCAAGTCGTGGAACGATCTTGGCCTAAATTGATGACTGGCGATCCTGCCTCACCTAAGTCTCTTTAGAAAGGATGCTCTGCTGGAGATGTTGTGAAGGTGCCTGAGGCCGGGGCAGATGGGTAAGAGGTTTCTTTCCTAGTGGCACAAATGGTTTGAAAATGTTTAACTCATAGCAAGATAGCTTATTGAGCTGATGTTTTGAGATGGCTCCCTCTTTGGTGCGGGCTTCGCGGTGGAGGCAGCCTGGAGCTCCAGCAGACGGCTTCTTCATACCCACAGGGCTTCTCTGATTCACACCGAGGCTGAGGGGTGTGTGCCTGAAGGCTTTTCCTCATTCTTCACAGAAGAGTCTTCTGGGTGCGGTCTCTTCGGAACTCTTACCAAGGCTTCGTAGAGACCAAAGAGTCAACACGCCAGGAGGCAAACCCTGGAACCTTTCACCACAGACACAGGGCTTCTCACCAGTGTGAGCTCTCGTAAGGATCTGGGGTGAGAAGTCCAGGTGAGGGCTTTGCCACACTCACTCAGCCTTTAGAGAGCTTCTCCATAGCATGCTTGTGTCTATTAAGCCTTAACATCTTTGCCATAGCGATCCTGTTTATTGGCCTCTCCTGTGTGCTCTTGCCAGTCAATAGGAAGTTCTGAAAGAAACAGTTATGGGGGCTGGAGAGATGTCTTAATAGTTAAGAGCATGGTCTGCTCTTCCAAAGGACCAAGGTTCAATTCCCAGCACCCACATGGCAGCTCACAACTGTCTGTAACTCCAGTTCCAGGGGATCTGATGCCCTCTCACAGACATACATGTAGGCAGAAGACCAGTGTACATAAAATAAGATAAATGAAGCCGGGAGTGGTGGCACACGGCTTTAATCACAGCACTTGGTAGGCAGAGACAGGCAGATCACCGTGAGTTTGAAGCCAGCCTGGTCTACAAAGGTACTCCAGGACAGCCAAGGCTAACATAGAGAGACTCTGTCTTGAAAAGCCAAAATAAACAAATAAATAAATAAAATAAAATAAATAAATTAAAAAAGAAACAGTTAACAAAGTTATGGGGTTTCTTAGGTGTGTGAATTTTCTGATACATGAAAAGATGTTCTCCACCCTGTGGAAAGTTCTCTGCCCATGGAGCACTTAGAGATAATGTTCCTGGGGTTGGAGATTTAGCTCAGTGGTAGAGTGCTTGCCTCAGCTGTGAAGAGAGAGAGAGAGAGAGAGAGAGAGAGAGAGAGAGAGAGAGAGAGAGAGAGAGGAAGGGGGGAGAGAGAGAGAGAGGGAGAGAGAGAGAGAGAGAGAGAGAGAGAGAGAGAGAGAGAGAGGAAGGGGGGAGAGAGAGAGAGAGGGAGAGAGAGGGAGAGAGAGGGAGAGAGAGAGAGAGAGAGAGAGAGAGAGAGAGGAAGGGGGGAGAGAGAGAGAGAGGGAGAGAGAGGGAGAATGCTTCTATTTGGTATGGTGACATGGTATGGTGACATAGGGGAGAAAGTGTTATATATGTGGGTGTCTTCCTGTATGTATGTGAACCATGTGCATGCTTGGTGCTTGCAGAGGTCCGAAGAGGGAGTTGGTTCTCCTCGAACTGGAATTATGGGTAATTGTGAGCTGCCATGTTGGTACTTAGGACCAAAACTAGGTCCTCTGCAAGAGCAGCAAGTGCTCTGATCCTATGAGCCGTCTCCCCAGCCTCATCAGACTTTAAAATGTTAGGTTTACTTATACATATTTATTTTTCATTTCTGTGTCTGGGTGAATGTCCATGTATGTGAGTGCCCATGGAAGCCAGAAGAGGGAGGGCATCGGGCCCCCTGAAACTGGAGTTACAGAAAGTTGTACGCTGCCCAGTGTGTAGCCTGGGAGCTACTCGTGGGTCCTCAGGAAGAGCTGTGTGTGCTCTAAACCCCTGGCTCATTTCTCCATCCTCTTCAATCTGACTCTTGCAGAATAATATGGTAGAGTCTGATGTCTTTATTCCTTGTGTGTACACTCATTGCAACTCGGTCTCTGAGCCAGTCACCCTATTGGATCTGATGTTAGGAAGGTCAACAGTGACCTCCTCATTGCCAAAGACTTTGGCTCTCCTTCAGAGCTCCCTTCATAAGACACTCCACTAAACATCATCGACGAGTTGCTTTTCTTCCACCCTCTGCCGTGACACGCAGCTTCGTGCTCTTTGGAATCCTTTTGATCCTCTGCTCTGTCCCACAGCTGTCTGTGTCAAGGCTCCTTAGTCGGCCCTTGGCCCTTCCCGTCAGCGTCGGCTTCTAATGATCTCACCCCATCAAGGTCTTCACCGTGGCCAGCATTCAACATTTAACAAATAGGAGCTGTTACTGACCTTCACAGAGTTTACCAGATTGAAGATCCTGTACTAGAGATGTCAGGCATTGGCTCTCATGCTCATCCTCGTCCACAGTTTCGGCACTTGTACCACATTGGTCTGACTGAAGCAGGAGAATTCAGGCTAAGGAGAACCAGGCCTCAGTGAAAGTGGGGGCAGTACAATGGCTCAGCAGGTAAAGGTGTCTGCTGCCAAATCTGAGAACCTGAGATCAATCCAGAACCTGGAAGGAGAGAACTGACTTTTTTTTTTTTTTTTTTGGTTTTTCAAGACAAGGTTTCTTTATGTAGCCTTGGCTGTCCTGGACTCGCTTTGTAGACCAGACTGGCATCGAATGCACAAAGATCCGCCTGCCTCTGTCTCTCGAGTGCTGGGATTAAAGGCGTGCGCCACCACTGCCTGGCTGAGAACTTTCTCTTGAAAACTGTCCTCTGACCTCCTCCATGTGTGCCATGCATGGCACATGTATGTAAACACAGACGTGTGTGCACACAGAATACATATATAAATGGAGCAAAAATAGTAAAGCTAGTCAAAGTTCCTGTTCTGAGAGTGTGACCTTAGATTGTCATTAGGGATGTAGGCAGTTGTCTTAGATGCTGATAGACACATGTGATAGAAACTTATTTTCCAGTAAAACAAAAAACAGATTAATTTTTTTTATTATTGGCTTTGTTGTTGTTTGTTTTTGTGACAGGGTCTCACTATGTAGCCCTTGCTGGGTTAGAACTCACTATGTAGACCAGGATGGCCTTGAAGTCACAAAGATCCCTCTGTCTCCTGAGTGCTGGGATTAAAGGCATGTGCTACCGTTCCCAGCAAAAGCAGGCTTTTTGAATGACTAATGCAACTGATAGATGTGTAGACAGACTAACCTACTTATTTAAACAATTATGGCAAGTCATTAAAATCAGAAATAACTTGGAGGGGGGCATCCCCTGATGTCTGCTTCCTAGTCTGCTGAGTTGTGGGCAGGCAGCTGTTTCATGCTCCTACTGCCCGGCTGGTAAAATTATCTTTTTACTTTATTTAAAATTGTGTATTTATAGCTGGGTGTGGTGGCATGCGCCTTTAATCCTAGCACTCAGGAGGCAGAGGCAGGAGGATTGCTGTGAGTTTGAAGTCAGTCTGATCCACAAAGTGAGTCCAGGACAGCCAAGAAACCCTGTCTTGAACTCCTCCCCTCACATCTGTATTTGTTTGTTTTATGTGCATGGGTGTTTTACCTGCTTGTATGTCTGTGTACCTCTGCTCCCATGGAGACCATGGATACACACACACACACACACACACACACACACACACACACACACACACACACACACACAAACCAAAACTCACATAGAAAAAGATAATTTAAACTAGTCTTCGTTTGTCAAAGAAGTTGACACAATACTTTTCCAAAACACCCCAGGAACATACAACACTGTTGTCTGACTGATTCCAGATATTTATTTTACATTTTGTGTCTGTGTATGTAAAAGCGGGTCCAGTGGGAGCCTGAGGCTTGCTGGAGTTACAGGTGGCTAGGAGCTGCCTGATGTGGATGCTGAGAATCAGTCTCAGGCCCTCTGTAAAAGCAGTCTGTGCTTTTAACCAGAGTCACCTCTCTGGGCACTGTCTCAGTCTCTTTTTGTCACCCATTCAGAATGTGTTGGAGATTTGGTCTTCAGTGAGGCCATGTCGGAAGGTTGGGTCTTTAACAGGCGGGATCTAGTGAAAGGTCCTTAGGTCTATCAGAGGGGTGCGTCTTGAGTGGCTTATGGGACCCCTGTCACTCTCTGGCCTCCTCTTTTGAGATGTGTCTGAGTGTGGTTCCGGGACTCCTGGATTCGGGAACAAGAACGCTGGTCCAGTTGGGAGTGTGATGAATTTTTGGGGGGATGGGGGTGGCGAGGGGAGTAGTAACACTTAGAGCTGCCAGCTGTTCCCAAGGCATCAGGCCGGATCCTGGTTGCTGCCTGCCTTGGTTTCAGAGCCCTGAGCTCTTTGCCCTCCAAGCTGGACCAGAAAGACCGGCTCCCGCAGATGGGCACTGTAGCAGTGGGAGCCTGGCAAGCTCTAGAGGCTGTGGCAGATCTGCGGTGACTGCCTGGCCAGCAGTTGGGTCTTGGGGGGGGGGGGTCAAGCGATGAGTTTTTCAAGGAGGAGAGCCCTTCTTCCCCGCCCCCTCCGCCCCCGTGTTACAGCTCTGGATAAATAGCTAGGCTTAGACTTCCTTCAGTGAAGTAGATGGTCCTCGCTGCTTTACTTCATATGAAACAGGGACTTAGAGACCTTGGGCAGTGGGGAGGGGTTTTGAGGATGAATGCATCTCATTGGCTGGGACTTAGGACCCCGGAACCGCTCTGTTTAGTGGGGAAAGATAACAGGTGACAAGCTCATGTGCTACGGGTTGTGTCATGTGCTCCTGAGGCGGACACAGAAACTTGAGAGAAAATAGACACGGAGGCACAATCCTGACTAATTGTGTAAGGGGAAGCACACCTTAATACCAAGAGCAGACAAAGATATCCCCTTCTTTAAGAGATTTATTTAAAGCCAGGCATGGTGGCTCAAGCTTTTAATCCCAGCACTTGGGGAGGCAGAGGCAGGTGGAGTGCTGGGAGTTTGAGGTCAGCCTTGTCTACAAAGCGAGTCCAGGACAGCCAAGGCTACACAGAGAAACCTTGTCTCCAAAAAACAAAAGATTAAAAAAAAAATGTATATGAATGTTTTGTCTGGAGGTACATATGTTCCTATGGGAGCCAGCAGAGGGAGTCCGCACCCTCGGAACTGCAGTTACCCAAGGTTGTGAACCACCACATAAGCCCTTGGACACAGACCTGGGTCCTCTGAAGAACAAGTTGCAGGGGACCACGGAATTGGCCTGGCCCAGCTGCCTTGAGAGGCATCATAGGTTTGCCAGGTTACAGTCCATGGCTGCTGCGGTGCTGTCCAGTCCATGACTGCCTTCCAGTTCCTGAGAGACCAACGCACTCCCTCAGGCAGTGAAGTGTTCTCTGTGGTTCTCTTAGCAGTCAAGGATGCATGGGAGCGTGACTGGACAACTGGTCCTGGAAATTTATCCTGTGTACCCTGTATAGCTTGCAAAGGTCATTGTGTCCTGGCAACTACAGCCATATTGCCATTATAATCTGTTTCTAGTAAAGGTATAAAAAGTCTGACTGCTCTCAATAAAATGGTCACAGCCTCCATCTTGCTGTGGCCCCTCCACCCCAAGCCTGGTTTCATTGAGGCCATGTCAGGAGCCCAGTAAGTAAGCTAGGGCATTTACAACAAATGCTCTTAACCAATGGGCCACCTCTCCAGTACCCAGAGAAAGATATTTTAAGGATGAATCAGTAAAATAAGTATCTCTCACAAACATGCATACTGAAATGCTCAAAAATTATAGCCCAAACACTTATAAAAATGATTACACCTCCTGACCATGTGGTATTTATTTATACCTGCTACGACACAGTAAGGATAAAAGCACATGTTCACTCCAGGACCCCAGGCCGTGGAGTGGTGCTCCCACAGTTCAAGCGGTTACATAGATTATCTAATGCAGATGATGCCACAGACAATCCAGAGGTGATCCAGGCTGATCTAGCCGCCCGCAGACAAGTCAGAGGCTGATCTTCTAGGCGAGGTCCAGTTGACCGTGCTAACCACCACAGATGCTAATAATCTGATAACGGAGATAGATCAGAAGGCACTTCCTACAATCACAGCGGATACAGTAAGGCCAAGGGACGACACAGGCGTGTCACAAGGAAGTCAAGACACATTTTATGTTCTTATTTATTAGATTCCTAGAAAATTGCCGGTTTACAGCAGGAGAAAGGCCACAGACAAGAAATTTAGGCTTTGAACATGGCTTATTAGGACTTTAACTTTTTTTCTGAAATAGCTCTGTTGTCATGGTGCATGCTTTTAAGCACGTGCGCTCAGGAGGTAAAGGCAGGTAGATCTCTTTATGCTGGCGGCTAGTCTGAGGTACATACTGAGATCTTGTCTCAAAAACTAACAAACAAAAGTCTAAATCAGCTGTACTAACAATAGCCTGGGAGGATTAAGATACCAAGTTAGTGTGACTACCACCTTCAGCGAAGGCTAGGTTTAAGCACATGAGTAAAACTAGTAAAAGGAGAGTGTATAATGAGACAATTCATAAATCTCTAACCTTGTGTCAAGTTTTTAAAAGAATGAATAGCAGCTGGAAAGATGGCTCAATGGTTAAGAGCAAATATTGCATTTGCAGAGATCCAAAGTTTGATTTTCAGCACCCAACTCATGTTGAACAACTTGACCCACTGCCAGCTCCAGGAGGTCTGATGCCACCTTTGGCCTGAGGGCACGTGCAGGCATGTGCACACTCCACCCCCACATACACACCTACACATGCACACAAGTAAAAATAAAATAAATTGCCAGGTGGTGGTGGTGGAACATACCTTTAATCCACTTGGAAGGCAGAGGCAGGGAGATCTTTATGAATTCAAGGCAGGCCTGGTATAGAGAGTGAGTTCTAGGACAGGCAAGGCTACATACACGGACCCTGTCTTGAAAATAAATAAAATAAAATAAATTGAGGGTGGAAATGTGGCTCTGTGGTTAGGAGCACTTCCTGTTCTTCCAGAGGATCTGAGTTCAGTTCCTAGACTCACACTGAGTAGCTCACAAAATCCTTGCATTCTGGCTCCAGGGGACCAAACACCCCTTCTGGCCCTCACGGGCCGCTGCACTCATATGTTGCACAAACAGAGAAGCAGGCACACACTTACAAAAAAAAAAAAATCCCTAAAGAAATAAGTGAAACTACAATTAAACAAGAGTATGGCGAGGAGACATAGCATAGGGTAGAAGTTTGTTTCAGTGGCTTTAGGCAATGAGTCTTTCGGCTTGCTCTGAACTTTTTGGATTAGGAATTTTCTTGAATGAACTATTCATAAAAAACTCTAACGACCCTCAATTCAGGATTCACATTCAAGTTCTTTTCCTTTAGAGATCCCAGTCTACATCACTTGGCCCCAGCACTTTGGGCTGGGGCACCACAGTGCACCAAGGTGGGAGCTCGTGCTGAAGGGACTGTTCAGTTCACGGCCGGGATGGGAAGAGACAAAAACGGGATCAGGGTTCCACGGTCCCCAGGAAGGGCATACCCTCAGCGACCTAACATTTTTTCCCATTAGGTCTCACTTCCAGAGCAATTATAAACAGGGTTTTAATTAAAAGGCTACCTATCCTTCAATAAAAATTACTAATGATAAGAATAGTGATGAGGCGGGCGTGGTGGCGCACGCCTTTAATCCCAGCACTCAGGAGGCAGAGGCAGGTCTATCGCTGTGAGTTCGAGGCCAGCCTGGTCTACAAAGCGAGTCCAGGACAGCCAAGGCTACACAGAGAGAGACCCTGTCTCGAAAAACAAAACAAAAAAGGATAGTGATGAGGCAGGTGGTATGGTGCACGCAGGTGGATCTCTGAGTTCCAGGCCAGCCTGGTGTACAGATTGAGTTACAGGACAAACAGGACCACACAGAGAAATCCTGCCTTGAAAATCTAAAAAAAAAAAAAAAAAAAAAAAAAAAGAAAAGAAAAAGAAAAAAAAAAAGAAAAGTAATGCTGACATTAAAAAACTTTTTTTTTTACATTAGACATTTGAATTTATTTGTTTGTTTTTTGAGACAGGGTTTCTCTGTGTACCCTCGCCTGTCTGTCCTGGACTCACTTTGTAGACCAGGCTGGCCTCGAACTCAGAGATCCACCTGCCTCTGCCTTCCTGCTTGCTGCGATTATAGGCGCGCGCGCGCCTTTTTAATTTATTTTTCTTTGGATTGTCTGCGTCCTTTGCCAATTTTAGTAAAATATCTGTTAGAACCGAGCAGAATTTTTTACTTTATACATGTGGTCTCATGTATCCCAGGCTGCCCTCAACTTGCCATATAGCTAAGGACGACCTTGAACTTCTCAACCTCCTGTCGCCACCTCGAGAATGCTGGGATTACAGAGTTGTGCTACCAAGCCTAGTTAGTTTATGCGGTGCTGGCTGTAAAACAGATGAGGAACCTAAGACCCAGGGGTTGAATAATTTGTAGCCACGCCACTGCTCTTCTGACTCTAAACTATAAATTCACCTAATTATAGCTCTACGGTGGCTTGCCTAGACCTTGCCTTCCTTCCATGCTCATCAACCGAGCATTTAAAATTATTTCAGTAAGCAGTTTGACCTAAGCGCATGCGGCTCGGGCTCTTCCTCGTCGTACGATTGGACGCTTTGCGTCTCTTTTGACCCCAGGGACTCGCCGTCGTCCGGCTGAGGCGTCCGCTGGTTGAGATGATGGCGACTGGGACGCCGGATTCGCAAGCACGATTTGGTCAGTCGGTGAAGGGGCTTCTCACGGAGAAGGTGAACACCTGCGGGACCGACGTGATCGCGCTCACCAAGCAGGTGCTGAAGGGTTCCCGGAGCTCCGAGGTGAGCGGGGCGTGCACTCCCCGGGCCCAGTACTCCCTGTACTAGCTCTAGGAGAGGCGGCGCATTGCATCCTGGGGAGTGTAGGCAGTTGGCCTAGGCGCGCGTTGCATTCTGGGTGTGTTTCTTCAGTTTGGGTTGAAGGCAAGTAGTGGGAACAGGTGACGTGTGTTCTAGAAAGGGGAGAAGCACAGGTGGACAGATGAGCAGCCTCTGCGACACAGTGCCTCTTTGTACTCAGGGCAGTCAGTAGTGAACATCAATTCCCTTTTGAAAGGGCTTGGCGTTCCTCTGAACTTCCAAGATTCCTCTTACCCCTCTGTGGGTTTGTTTTTTATGTTTCTGGCCACGTTTTTCATTGTTTCTTAGAATAGCCTTTTCCTCTAACCGATTCTAACGCCCCCCTCCCCTTATCCATTCTCCATTCGATTCCATGAATGGAATGACACGTGCATGTTCATAACACTTTTCTTCATGAAACAACAACCCACGTACTCATGCACAGGTAAACGGACACAATGCAATGACCTCATCATTGGTTTGTATCTACTAAAGGGAAAGTAAAGGAATGATGGTGCTTGATGGGCAAACCTGTAATCTGAGCTCTCTGGAGGCCAAAGGTAGAGATGCCTGGAATACCCAGCACTCGGGAGGCAGAGGCAGGCGGATCGCTGTGAGTTCGAGGCCAGCCTGGTCTACAAAGTGAGTCCAGGACAGCCAAGGCTACATAGGGAAACCCTGTCTCGAAAAACCAAAAAGAAAAAAGAAAAAAAAGAAAAAAAAAAAAAGCTCTTTCCTTTCTGCCGCCGCCATGCCATCCAGACTGAGGAAGACCCGAAAACTCCGGGGCCACGTAAGCCACGGGCACGGCCGCATCGGTAAGCACCGCAAGCACCCTGGAGGCCGCAGGAATGCTGGAGGCGTGCACCACCACAGGATCAAGCCATGGTCACGGCCGCGTCAGTGAGCACCGCAAGCACCCTGGAGGCCGCGGGAATGCTGGAGGCGCGCACCACCACAGGATCAAGCCATGGTCACGGCCGCGTCAGTGAGCACCGCAAGCACGCTGGGGGCCGCGGGAATGCTGGAGGCGCGCACCACCACAGGATCAAGCCATGGTCACGGCCGCGTCAGTGAGCACCGCAAGCACGCTGGGGGCCGCGGGAATGCTGGAGGCGCGCACCACCACAGGATCAAGCCATGGTCACGGCCGCGTCAGTGAGCACCGCAAGCACCCCGGGGGCCGCTGGAATGCTGGAGGCGCGCACCACCACAGGATCAACTTCGACAAATACCACCCAGGTTACTTTGGGAAAGTATGTATGAGGCATAACCACTTAAAGAGGAACCAGAGCTTCTGCCCAGCTGTCAACCTGGATAAGCTGTGGATATTGGTCAGTGAGCAGACACGGTCAATGCTGCAAAAAACAAGACTGGAGTTGCTCCCATCATTGGTGTTGTGCGATCGGGATACTACAAAGTTCTGGGGAAGGGCAAGCTCCCTAAGCAGCCAGTCATTGTGAAGGCCAAATTTTTTAGCAGAAGAGCTGAAGAGAAGATTAAGGGTGTTGGAGGTGCCTGTGTCCTGGTGGCTTAAAGCTGCCTGAGGAGGTTAATTAAATGCTACCATTTTCCAGAAAAAAAAAAAAGAAAGAAAGAAAAAAAAAAAAACCCACCTTATTGTGTCGCTCCCACTAGTGTGCCATGGTACACACATTCCTCTCTTTCATAGAATAAATAAATGTAATTAAGCTTAAAAAAAAAAAAGCTAAGTATAGTAGCACATGCCGTTAGCCACAGCATTTGAGAGGCAGAAGCAGACAAATCTCTATGGGCTTGAGGTCTACAGAGTGAGTTCCAGCGTATCCAGGGTCACATAGTAAGACCCTGTATCCTCCACATTTTCTGAGAGATGATTTTATATTTTGCTGTAGTATATATTGAGCATCATAATGAATGAATTTATCTTTACATGGTGCTAGTTTGATAAGCTACCCAGAAGTCACTGCCACCACTGGTTGCCTCTAGAGTACCCCGTTCCTCCCACTGCTCATCCTTGTGTGCACCTCTCACATGAGCATCTCCTCCTGGAGGGGAGTTTGAGTGTGATCCCATTGAACTAAAATCTATAGTGTGGACTCAATCAAGCCGAAGTCAACCTGATTTCTGGGACAGGGTTGACATGTAGCCTCACTGTCCTCCAGACTTTGTCTTCACTGGGTTTCTCCCATAGCTCGTATAGCGTGTCACCTCTGCCATTTCCTTTACTAGTTTGTGAGGTGGTTGGGATGTCATAGTGACTCTCTAGTTCACCGCTTTCATTTAACAAATAATTTCAAATGTCTGTAGATCCGGGTACTCAGGAAGTGGTAGTGGTGTTGGTCTTGATAGAACGGGGAGTGTAATTAACAGGAGGCTAGTGCTCTATCACTGAACTATGTAGCCCAGTCCTGAAGCTTACATTGAAAATGCAGTGGTTGGCTGGTGTAGACTTTGAACTTTTACAAACCTTCTTTATTTGGGGTTCTTCAATGCTTACACCTCCCTTCCAACCCACCTACCCTAGACAGGAGAGGAAAGCGGTTAATGGGGACAGGAGAAGTAGACGTTCTTAGACTCAGTTCCTGGGAGCGAGTCCACTCCTTGTTGTCAGGATTCCAGAAGGCCTGCTGAACAGTAAAGCAGTAGTTCAGCAAAAGTGACTGCAACCGCAGCGGCTGGAACCCGGAGCAGCAGCTGGAACCTGGAGCAGCAGCTGGACCCAGAATTTCTAAGCGTTCTCTGGAGCGTTTCTCTCCAGGAGCCTCTTGGAGCAGAGCAATGAACAGCCAAATGATAGAAAGTGATGCCAAAACCAAAAAGTCAT
Organism: Acomys minous; assembly: GCF_964271855.1. Classification (NCBI taxonomy): domain Eukaryota; kingdom Metazoa; phylum Chordata; class Mammalia; order Rodentia; family Muridae; genus Acomys; species Acomys minous. The sequence continues at coordinate 14,140,359 of NC_140484.1, read as the reverse complement.
GCCTCTGGTTTGGGGCATATATGCCCCCGCCTGCGGGGGTTCGACTAAAACTCGGGATGGAGGTCATCTGTTGAAAATGTAAGACACAAAGAAGGAGAGCAAGTCTGATTGATCAAACTCTCAAACTTTATTAGTCAGGCAGCAGCTTTTATAAGTCAGAAGGCAGGGAAGCATATTGCTATAGCAACCGAACTTACAGGCCTTTCTCAAAACACAGGGAATTCCAGGCAGGGTCATATGTCCTGTCACACAGGGCATCTTATTCTGTCTTCATCTGCTTTAGTCTAACTGCTGACTCCCAACAGGGTTGGTCCATCCCTATCTGTCTTTAGTCTAACTGCTGACTCACAACAGGGTCAGCTAGTTTCTGGTGAAAGGTAAGCTTTGGGAAAGACAGAGACTTAAAGGTGCAGACTTGGACAAGATGGCTGAACATTGGCCATATGGCCTGTTGTCCCCAATATATATAGGCATTGTTTGCCTGCATGCCTATAACCCTAGCTTTGGAGCTGAGGAGGGAACAGAGACGGGTGAATTCTTGAAGCTCCCTGGCAACCAGCCTGACTGACTGGTGAGCTCAGGTTTAGCAAGAGACCCTGTCTTACAAAAAACAAACAACAACATCAACAACAAACAAACAAACAGAGTGAGTAAAGGTAACCTGATGTCAACCCTCCCTACATACACACGTACATACATACATACTCACACAGCTCACACAAACACATGCACATGCACACACACCACTCAACACACACACACACACACACATACACACACACCACTCAACACACACACACACATACACACACACAACTGGCTACAGGAACTGGGGTGTAGCGCTGTGGTAGAGTGCTATAGAAGGCCTGAGTTGGGTCCCTGGCACCACAGGAGAGGAAGCTACACTTTCCTCAGCTGTTGGTGGGACTGCAGAAGGAAGCAGCTGTGATGCAGGAGAATGTGGCAACACGTAACTTGTACACAGAATCAGGATCCTTCCTTTCTTTCTTTCTTTCTTTCTTTCTTTCTTTCTTTCTTTTTCTGAGACAGGTTTCTCAGTGTATCCTTGGCTGTCCTAGAGTCGCTTTGTAGACCAGGCTGGCCTCGAACTCACAGCAATCCACCTGCCTCTGCTTACCGAGTGCTGGGATTAGAGGTGTGCGCCACCACGCCTGGCAACACTGTACCATCTTAAATAGTGGACTTGAGCACCTCTAGGTACCAAGACTGGAAAGAACACAAACTAAGAAAACTGTTCCACATGGGGAGAAAACGGGACAGGAGGGAACAGAGGTGGGTGGCTTGTTCACTGTTGGAACTTAGGAAGAACATGAACTTTACCAATCTTAAATAGTAAAAAGAAATATGAACTGCAGCGACGCTGCTCTTCCGGCTGATTTGGAGTCAAGGTGAACGGGGAGAGTCGGATGTGTTGGTAGGTTGCACGTAACTGCCTCGGCACGGTTCCAGCTAGACACCGGGGCCAGAAAGCTGCAAGAGGCCTGCGTCTCCGTGGGCCTTTGCTCAGCTGTCACAGTGCTTTAGCTCTGCCTGGAGGTCAGGTCACCATGTTGAATCTGAAATCACCATTTCTCTTTTGGTCTCAGAGCCCAGCTGTCACCAAACTTTAACTCTGGCCTCTGCTTTTCCTCTTCTTTTTCTCTTAGCTCTATCTGTCTTTCGTGACATGGTTTCTTACTCTAAGCCTTGAATAGTGATGACAGTGGTGGCTGCTGATGCTGCCTCCTCCTCTTCTTCCTCCTTTTCTTCTTCTTCCTCCTCCTTCCCCCTTTCTCCTCTTTTTTTTTTTTTCTTCTTTTGTGTTGGGGATCAAACTCAGGACCTTGTCACACCAGGCAGTCACTCAGCACTCCAGGACACCCGCAGTCCTTGAGCATCTTCCCATGCCTTTTTCCCTTCTTCTTTTCTCTCAGTTCCACCCCCACACTGTTTCTTAATTATTATTTTTGTTTTGAGACAGTGGTTCTCTGTGTAGCCCTGACTGTCCTGGACTTGCTTTGTAGACCAGGCTGGCCTCAAACTCAGAGATCTGCCCGCCTCTGCCTCCTGGGTACTGGAATTAAAGGCATGTGCCACCACTGCCTGACTCATCCCCAGAACCTTAAGTCTGTCCCTTTTTTTTTTCTTTCTCTTGGGAACAGGGTCTCCTGGAGCCCAGGCTAGCCCAGAGCTCACTGTATAGCTAGAGAACCCCTGCTTCTCTTCCAGAATGTTGGGATTATAGGTGTGTGGCACCATGCTTGATTTATGCAGAGTTGGAGATTAAACCCAGGCTCTCTTGTACCTGAGGCAAACAGTTTACCAACTAAACTACCTCAGCTGAAGTTTATGTTTGTTTTTAGATTTATATAATTTTATGTGTGTGAGTGTTTTGTGTGTGTGTGTGTGTGTGCCTGGTGCCTGCAGAGGTCAGACGAGGGCATCAGATGCCTTGCAGATAGAGTTATGGATGGTCTTGAAATACCATGTGGGTGCTGGGAACTGAACCTGTGTCTTCTGTAAGAGCAGCGAGTGTTCTTAGCAACTGAATCATTCACTGCTCCAGCTTCCCAAGTTTTTTTTCTTCAAAAGATTTTATTTTAATTATTTTGGCATATACATTTATATTATTACACATAAATAAAAAATTACATACAACAAGAAGAACCATGAAACAACCAGGGATTCTATGAACGTTACATCCATGGTGTTTGGCTATTTGTATTTGGCAACCTTGTAGGAAACATCTTGCCTATCTTGGTGATTGTAAAATTCTGAATGAGAATCATATCTATCATATCAACTTGAAACATCTATCTAGACCTAAAAACATCTTAACCCCTAAATAGCTAAGGTTAATTCTAAGACTAAACTATCTGATCTTCAACCCCATCAAAGATTTGAGAAGGAATGAAATTAATTACTTGAGTGAACTGGAAGTGCAGGTTAGCAGCTTCCAAAATGAGAAGAGGAGGAGGAGGAGGAGGAGGAGGAGGAGGAGGAGGAGGAGGAGGAGGAGGAGGAGGAGAAGAAGAAGAAGAAGAAGAAGAAGAAGAAGAAGAAGAAGATGATGATGATTAACAGGGGCAATTTGCTGCCTGAACAGCCACCCAAAACTCTATAACATTGGAGCATCATCTCAGCCTTCTGGCCCAATATATCTGACAGACATATTTGTGAGGCAGGAACTATTGAGGACTTGCTTACCCTGTCTTGGCAGAGTTTGGCTGTCGACTCTGCCTGTTTTTAAAGAATCCAGCCAAAGCAGTTTTGCAGGCTTCTCCCAGTACCTGATGAACAGGCTGTATTCATCAGCGCTGTATTCCACAGAGCTCAGTAGCTCTGGAGGCCTGCTTGTTCAGGAGAGTGTAGGAGTGGAACACAGCTGTGTGGATTGTGTGGGACTGCCGCTGTTCCAGAGACCTGGGTTTTTCTTTCTCGGAGCTGGGACCTGCCAGGCTAAATTGCCATCCCTTTTCATATTTCCTTATCTTGAGACAAGGTCTCACTAAATTAGCCATCCTTACTCGTGGTCCAGGCAAGCCTTGAACTTGTGTTCCTCTTGCCTTAGCCTCCCTAGCAGCTGGGGTTACAGGCCTTTACTACCAGGCCAGTCTCAGAGGTGGGAATTTTTTTTTTCGAGACAGGGTCTCTCTGTGTAGCCTTGGCTGTCTTGGACTCATTTTGTAGACCAGGCTAGCTCACAGTGATCCACCTGCCTCTGCCTCCCAAAGTGCTGGGATTAAAGGTGTGAGCCACCACACCCGGCTTCAAAGGTGGGAATTTTGATCATTACTGTTTTACTTTTGTTTTCTAGCTGCTGGGTCAGGCAGCTCGAAACATGGTACTGCAGGAAGATGCCATCTTGCACTCAGAAGATGTAAGAAACCATTTCTTTCATGATTGTGTGTGTTGTATATGCTTATGTTTATGTATGTGTATGTGTGTGTGTATATATGTTTTGTGTGTCTGTGTGCTTGTCTGTGTGTGTTGTATCACCACAGGGAAGTGGATCATTCTGTTTCTTTCTTCATTGTGCAGAGCTTAAGGAAAATGGCGATAATAACAACGCATCTTCAGTACCAGTGAGTATGCCCTGACAGCAGTCACCCGCTGCAGCGTCCTTACCCTTAGCCCTGACTGCAGTCACCCTCTGCAGCATCCTTACCCTTAGCCCTGACAGCAGTCGCCAGCCGCAGCGTCCTTACCCTTAGCCCTGACAGCAGTCGCCAGCCGCAGCGTCCTTACCCTTAGCCCTGACAGCAGTCGCCAGCCGCAGCGTCCTTACCCTTAGCCCTGACAGCAGTCGCCAGCCGCAGCGTCCTTACCCTTAGCCCTGACTGCAGTCACTGGCTGCAGCGGCCGCAGCATCCTTACCCTTAGCCCTGACAGCAGTCACTGGCTGCAGCGGCCGCAGCATCCTTACCCTTACTTAGCCCTGACAGCAGTCACTGGCTGCAGCATCCTTACCCTTAGCCCTGACTGCAGTCACCCGCTGCAGCGGCCGCAGCATCCTTACCTTAGCTTGGCCATTTCTTTTGTGCTTCAGCACATCTTCGCATGGAGTTGGGAGTGGGATGGGGGTGGGTAGCAGCCATCAAGGATGCAGTCCTTGGGGAAGGCCACCTGAGACTTCAGGGGAAGCTGAGATGTGGGAGAGTAGGAGCTGGAGCCCCTGTTTTTGAAGCTCCCTGTGTTAAATGGGACCTCTCTCTATAAGGGAAGAACTGTGCCCACACTGTGTGGCACTGGGAGACGCTTGATGGGTATCCGTCCATGCTGTGCCCCGTGTGGTTCCTCCCTGGAGAACGGAGTGGGATGGTGACTGGCATCAGGCCTCACAGCACCAGCAGCATGGGCATCATTCGGATCTTGAAGCCTTCATTGTCATTGCGAAGAAAAGCATAATTGAATTTGCCTTTTGTTGTATTTTTTCCTGTCTTGTAGTTTATGCAGTTGATAAGATGCTTGCGTCCCTATTTGGGATTGTGTGGCTGAGAATTCAAGTCACGAAAAGCTAATGTTGAGACTGAGTTTTAGCTGTGTATATATTAGGTATGTGGTTATCTGGCTCCTCTTAGTTACACCAAGCTTAAGCTGAGTGTGTATGTTGGTTCTGCCTGTGTGATCTGTTGATGCTAACTTCTCTGGGGTCCCCAGGTCACCCTGTTTCTTTCCTTCTTTCCCTTCCTGACTTAGGCAAGAAGCTATTCAGAAGAAGTAAGTAACCTGCACCTCAGAGATGGTGGGTGGGGAAGACTGAAGCATGCTGGGAATGACACTGCTGTGGCCAGGATCAGTGGATAAGTGGTTGACATGTCTTTCAATGGCCATGCTTGGCATGGCCTGTTTAGAAGAACACGGCGTATTTCAGGGGTATACAGGAACTGGATTCGCTGTCTTTATGTTCTAGAAGTTACAGGGTACAGGGGCCACCCTGAGGAGTAGACATCATTTGTATTCGTAATATTCATAAACAGAGCAGACGTAGAAAAGCCACTAAACAGTATTATCTGACTTAACTGTGGTAAATGTTTGTAAGCCTTTTCCTTATTAACAGAAGGCCTCACAATATTGCCCAGACTAATCTGAAACTCATAACCCTGTCCCCACTTCCTGTGTGGTGGGATTACAGGTGTATGCCTCCGTGGCCATCTCCAGAAAGGCTTCTTCATGCTTTACTTTCTCCCCAACCTTGAGATTAGATCTTACTGAGTTACCATGGTGGCCTCAAACTCTTGGGTTTCAAGTGACCCTCCTCTGCCATGGCCTCCTGAGTAACTGACTGACAGTCGTGCCACAGGGGTCCAGGTAAATTTGATTTAGGTGTAACAAGATTGATGTATTAAAAGATAGACCATACACTGGGGTGTGGTGGCGCACGCCTTTAATCCCAGCACTTGGGAGGCAGAGGCAGGCAGATCGCTGTGAGTTCAAGGCCAGCCTGGTCCACAAAGCTAGTCCAGGACAGCCAAGGCTACACAGACACTCTGTCTCAAAACAAAACAAAAACAAAAACAAACAAACGAACAAAAAACAAAAGATAGACCGTCCAAAGAAATGTCTTTGCTGCCCATTTCAGACAGTCCTTTTCTTTGTTCTTATTTCTAGTGTTGAACAGTCACCTGACCTGCAGGACCAGTTGAGTCATTTACTGAAGTAGCGTGTCCTAGCAGTAACTGACTTCTTTGCCTGATGCTGAAGAGGATGTGTCTCACATAGCCACCAGGCTTGGTTTCCATTTTCATCTCCAAAAATTCATCTAGAAAAGACTTGTAAAAAGTAGCCAAGTGACTGAACTTGGACTCACTACTTAGATTGGATTAACCCATACTTTTATCAGATATTTAAGTTGTATCATATTCAAATAAAATTTATAGGTTCTATTGTTAGCACTGAAAAAAAATTTAAAAACTTGTTAAAAAGCTGCATCGTCTCACATGATCCTTAAGCACATTGCTGTGTCTTCTTCTTCTTCTTCTTCTTCTTCTTCTTCTTCTTCTTCTTCTTCTTCTTCTTCTTCTTCTTCTTCTTCTTCTTCTTCTTCTTTTTTTTTTTGAGATAGTTTGTCCCTGGGTAGCCTGCTGGCTTTGAACTCACAACCCTCCTGCTGTAGCCTGTCAAATGCTAGGATTACAAATCACCACAGCTGGCCACTGAATAACATATAGTCTCAGATTCTTGGGGGATTGAGCAGGAGGATCACTTGAGCCCAGAAAGTTGCAACCATCCAGGGCAACACTGAAAAGCCTGTCTCAAAGAAGAAGAAGAAGAAGAAGGAGGAGGAGGAGGGGGAGGGGGAGGAAGAGGAGGACGACGATGATGACAACGACATGGGGGGAGGGACTTCTATTGTGGACACGTGAGAATGCTTCATATTTTAAAGGATGTTTAATCGTTCATTCAAGAATCTTCATGTAAGCTAGGCATGGTGGCACATGCCTTTATTTATTTATTTTTGTTTTGTTTTGTTTTGTTTTTCTCGATATAGGGTTTCTCTGTGTAGCTCTGGCTGTCCTGGACTTACTTCTTAGACCAGGCTGGCCTTGAACTCACAGCAATCTACCTGCCTCTGGCCCATGCCTTTAATCCCAGCACTTAGGATGCAGAGGCAGGTGGATCTCTGTAAGTTCCAGGCCAGCCTGGTTTACAAAGCAAGGCCAAAAGAGCCAGGACTAAAGAGAAACCCTCTCTCACCGGGTGTGGTGGTGCACACCTTTAATCCCAGCACTCAAGAGGCAGAGGCAGGTGGATTGATGTGAGTTCAAGGCCAGCCTGGTCTACAAAGGGAGTCCAGGACAGCCAGGGCTATCACACAGCGAAACTCTGTCTTGAAAAACCTTGAGAGAGGGTGGGGTGGGGGTGGGGGGGGAAAACCCTGTCTTGAAAAACCAAAAAAAAAAAAGAATTTTCATTTAATGGATACTGAACATGGATACTGGCTGTTGCTCCCTTTCTGACAACAAGTTCCTTTGTTTGCTTGTTTCTTTCTTTTTCAAGACATGGTTTCTTTGTGTAGCCCTGGCTGTCCTGGACTAGCCCTGTAGACCACAAGCTCTATGAAAAGCAGGTCAGCAGTGCCTCTGGCCAGCTGCAGCTCCTTCCCTTGACCTTTCTTCCTGGCTCCTTTCTCTCTGTGACTCTTGATTAAGTGACCTTGGTTCATTTTGTAATCACTTGTAGCCATTCCGTTCCCCTCACATTTGGCAGTAAAGCCATGCAAGTTTATCTGCTGATAATTAAACTTACAAAATGAACCACATAGAGAGACCCAGCCTTGAACAAAGCAAAAAGGGCTAAAAATATATATATATAAAACCAGTAAGTCATTGTTACATATTAGTTCCTTAAAGTGTCACCTCAACCATTAAAGTATACATTAATAAATTTATCACTGACTATGACGTGCATAAAATGAACTATATTTGAAAAGATTTCTCTCAGCTTGATGCTAAAAATCTGATCAATGTAAAAATGTCTGCTCCTTATAAAGATATGACATTGCAAAACTAGTGTTTGAAAGAATGTATCCGGATCAGTTATGAGAAAAACAAAACAAACAAACAAAGGCTTGTGCTACCAGTTCTATGACTTCTACAAACTGTCAGAGAATAGACCCTTTCCATATACGTCCAACATATAAAACATGACCACTAAAAGCTAGTGAGGTGGCTCAGCAGTTAACAACACTTGCTGCTTTTGGAGAGGACCCAGGTTCAGTTTCTGGCACCCACTTTAGACAGCTCATAGCTATCTCTCACTACAGTGCCAAGGGATCTGATGGCCTTTTCCGGACGCCTCAGACACATGCCTGAACAACAAACGCATGCCAGTATATATAATTAAAGATATTTTTAAATTATTAAAACAATTCATTTGCTAAAGAAAATATAATTTTCATCTAAAATTATAAAGCAAGATAAAACAAAATTTAGACCAATCATTTATAGATATTGGTGTTTACACTCATTGTTATGTGTGTGGATGTCTTGTCTGAGTGTGTATCCTTGTACCAATGTGTGAAGTGCCTGAGGAGACCTGTGTTAGATCCCCTGTAGCTGGAGTTAGAGGCCACTGTGAGCCATGAGGTGGGTTCTGGGAGTTGAACTCAGGTCCTCTAGAAGATCAGCAAGTGCCCTTAACTGCTGAGCCAGCTCTTCAGCTCAGAAGACTCTTAGGGATGCAGGCTCTACTTTTGGAAGCTCTACTTTTTTGCTTTTTAATTTTAATAATAATAATAATAATAATGAAAAATCTAGGGTGGCCAGGGCTACGGTAGTCAAACATAATCTCCAATTTCCCCTTGTATTTCTTTGTTTTGTATGTGGTGTGTGTGTGTGTGGGGGGAGGAGGAATAACATAGAAACTCTCTCTCCATCATGTACACCTGGTGGTCAAACTCTGCTCATCAGCCTTGGTTGCGGGCCCTTAACCTGCTGAACCAGCTTGCCAGACAAAAGCTCTGTCTCTTGAAACATGGGTCTGCCTTCCTGGTTTGCCTTAGCGCTTACGAGCCCAGTAGTTTCCCAGGTGACTGTGCGGCAGTCTTCTCAAAACTGTCCATGGAAATAAGGGAAGAAAACAGGAAGCTTTCTATATATGATCTTTTCTTTTTTAATATGCAAGATGGGAGCCGGGCATGGTAGCACACGCCTTTAATCCAGCGCTTGGGAGGCAGAGGCAGGCAGATCGCTGTGAGTTTGAGGCCAGCCTGATCTACAAAGCAAGGCTACACAGAGAAACTCTGTCTCAGAAAACAAAACAAAACAAAACAAAACGACAACAACAACAACAACAAAAAATCCATATGGAAGTGGCAATGCACACCTGTAATTATAGCACCTGGGAGGTGGAAGCAGGAGGCTCTGTATAGTTAAAGGCCAGCCTTGGCTACATAGTGAGTTTGAGGCTAGCTTAAAGATCCTTTCTCAATTTCCCCACCTTCTTAAAAATTTTATTTTTGTGCTGGGCAGTGGTGGTGTATGACGGATGCGGAGGCAGGCAGATCTCTATGAGTTCTAGGCCAGCCTCGTCTACAGAGTGGGTTTCAGGACAGAAACCCTGTCTTAAACAACAAACAATTATTATTGTTGTTTTCTTGCTAATGTTTAGGACGCAGTTGGATAGAAGAACTCAGATAGACAGCCTCCCTTCAACAGAGCTGAGACACAGACCACTGAGGCTAGGTGTGTGGCTCCGCTGGTACACACGAAACCCGAGGATCTATATCCACAAAGCCAAAGACAACAAACCCTGGTAGCTGAGGCGCAGACTAATCAAAATGATTGCTGGTCACTCTCCAAAATCAGGCCAGTGCAGCAGATGCCATGAGGGGAGAGTGGAGGCCACAAAAGCGGACAGCGGTTTGCTTCTTGCGGTTTGTGTGGCTGTGATTATCAGGTGATTCCTGTGAACAAACCACAGACAGAAGATACCAGCCCAAGCAAACACAAGTGCATCCTCTCCCTGCCCTCTGGCTGAGACAAAACTTTTATCTTTGTTTGTTGTTTTTGTTTTCTGAGACAGGGTTTCTCTGTGTAGCCTTGGCTGTGCTGGACTCGCTTTGTAGACCAGGCTGGCCTCGAACTCACAGCCTGCCTCTGCCTCCCAAGCGCTGGGATTAAAGGCGTGCGCCACCACGCCTGGCTCACCGGCTACTTTTTAAAAATGCATCCTGGCAGTCGGCTTTGTGACACGATTTCATTCCACAAGGAGACAAATAGATATGGGTGTTCATTGAAGGCATACACAGAATTTACAAATGAAACTCTGGATCAGTAAAGGAAGATGTTAACAAATAAAACCATTCTCCAGGATGCAAGGACTCAGGCCACCAAGCGACCCAGATGGTCAGATGGCTTTGGGGGGGAGGGGAGGTTGTCTTTCAGGGCTATGGGGTAGTCCGTGGCCAGGGGGCGGGGCTTTGGCGAGCTCTGGGAAGACTGGCAGGAAATCCCGAGTCAGTGAGTGCCTGCCCCTCCTGCCCTCTGGTCAGTTCCCCCCACCCCCCACCCTCCACCCCCCACCCCCGACCTCTGCCTTCGCACAGATCCACAGCGTCTCTGGGCAGACTGCCGGTGCCTCGGTGGAGGCCTCGGTTCCCTTCCACTCCACCCTGTGCGCCGCTATCCCTCCGTGTTGGCCGCAGCCCGGTCCCTCTCAGTGCGGGCGTCCCGTTTAGACCGCGGTCTCCTTTTTGTCAATGGCCACTCCTCGAGACGCTGAGATCCACAGGGAGGTTCAGGTGAGGGTCCTAGGGAATGGCTGCGTGAGATCGCTGGGTCTGTAAAAGCGTTGCCAGAGAGCAACTTGAGCACCGTGGCGGGAAGACCAGGCCGGGCAGGCCAGAAAATGAGGGTAGCGAGCAAAGGCCAGTGGGCTGTAATTAAGCTGTAATTAGGAACATAGTGGAGGCCTCTCAGCAGGCACCAACTCCAGTCCGTTTCTCTTCTGTGTCTGCTGAGTCAGAACTACTACGGAAATGTACTGAAGACATCTGCAGACCTCCAGACTAATGCCTGTGTTGCCCCAGCCAAGCTGGTCCCCAAGTACATCCGGGAAATTCTGAAGAATGTCCACGAAGATGTTACTTCAAGGTAGAATGTGTGTGCTGTCCCCGTGAAGGCCCAGACTACAGTTTTCACATACTGGTCACTAGGGAGTTTAGCCGTCACTGTTGACTATCCTGCTTGCAGTATCTATGTGACACCCTCAAAGTTCAGCACTGAGCTGCTCACTCCACTGAAGACCCCTCATCTGTATCTCCTCCTCCTCCTCCTCTTCTTTTTCTTCTACTGGCTTTTTGAGACACGGTTTCTCCATGTAACAGCTGTGGCTGTCCTAGAACTCGATCTGTAATCCAGGCTGGCCTCGAACTAATGGAGATCCACCTGCCTCTGCCTCCCAAGTGCTGGGATTAAAGATGTGCACAACTTTTTTTTCTTTTTCTTTTTCTTTCTTTCTTTCTTTCTCTTTTTTTCCCCCTTGAGACAAGGTCTCCTTGTGTAGCCTTGGCTATCCTAGACTCACTTTGTAGACCAGGCTGTCCTCAAACTCACAGAGATCCTCCTGCCTCTGCCTCCCAAGTGCTGGGATTAAAGGTGTGAGCCACCATGCCCAGCCTAACCTCTGCTTTTAAATCATGTCTTTTCCATGCCTCAGGTATTATGGCTGTGGTCTGGTCGTGCCTGAGCGGCTGGAAAACTGCCGGGTTTTGGATCTCGGTAGTGGAAGCGGCAGAGACTGCTATGTGCTCAGCCACCTGGTTGGTGAGAAAGGACATGTCACTGGAGTAGATATGACTAAGGTCCAGGTAAGGCAATGATTTGGAGGAGAAGGAGAGGTTTCTCCAGGCTACTCTTTGAGGTCTGAAACCACTTCCCGCTTCTCTTCACGGTAACTTAAGAAGACTGGGTTTTTTGTAGCTTTCATTTCTGACTCCAGTGACCCACAAGTTGAATGCGTTTTCAATCAGCGACTGTCCCAGAGAACTCAGTCAGAGCTTTAGCTTGACAGAGGAGCTTGTGATGACCGTGTGGTATTTTCTCTTCTCCTTCCTTCATTCTTCTGTCCAGAAAGACTTGTCTTGGATGAGATCTGTCCCAGGCTGCTGCGTATCGTATAAGTCTCAGGAATCTTGCATGTCTGTCCAAAATAATGCAAGATGGGGAGTGCCTATGGCTTTAGCTATAGGAAAGTTTTCAGGAAAAAAAAAAGATTTTTGAAAAATGTTAATTACCTAATCTGTATTTTTTTTTCTTTCTCTAGGTAGATGTGGCTAAAAATTATCTTGAGTACCACATGGAAAAATTCGGTTTCCAGGAACCCAATGTGACTTTTCTTCACGGCTGCATCGAGAAGTTGGCAGAGGCTGGGATCCAGAAGGAGAGCCATGATATTGTCATGTAGGCCTGCTGCCTTTCCATTCTGAGGAAAGCCTGTTTGATGTTGAACACCCAAATGCTATCACTTTTTGATGAGTTGACTTTCATGTAGGGAATTAAGCTAAGCAAGGTCTTCTTAAAGGAAGGGAACACTAATGAGCTCTCTGAGGCCCATTAACAGCATCACCAGGCGTGTCTAGTCTCTCAACACAAAAGCATAAATTTAAAATAGTATGAGGTTTGTTTTTTTTTTTTTAATGTCACTCAATTGCTCATTTCTTGGTGTGAGTTCAGTAGAAGGCAATGTCATGTTGCAGTGTGAACACATATGCCCACAAATATGCCAGCATGTTCCCCAAACCAGCCAGCGCAGCCTGTACTCCTCTTATCTGTAATTGCGGGTCTTGAAACTACAGGGACCAGCCAGGCATGCCTTTAATCCTAGCACTCGGGAGCAGAGGCAGGCAGATCTCTGTGAGTTCAAGTCCAGCCTGGTCTACAGAGTGAGTTCAGGACAGCCAGGACTACACAGAGAAACCCTGACTTGAAAAATAAACAAACAAACAAACAAACAAACAAACAAATAAAATAAAAGAAAGAAAGAAAGATACTACAGGGACCTGTTTTAAGAAATTTGTATTGGAGGATTTCCTACTTGGGTACTTACCCAGACTTTGATGCTAGAGCCCACTGCACACTGAGGCTCTGTGATGTACACCCGATAGCTAGCCAATTGCTACTAGGGCCTGATAAACAGAACATCAGATAATTCAGACACAAGAGGTGAGGATAGCCAGAGTTGCGGTAGCCATTCAAGATGTGTGAGGCTGCTGTTGAAAGAACCCAGCAGACTGCTTACTCTTGTTGTTGTTATTATTATTAGTTTTGTTTTGTTTTGTTTTTCGAGACAGAGTTTCTTTGTGCAGCCCTGGGCTGTCCTGGAACTCAGGATGTAGATCAGGCTGGACTTGAACTCACAGAGGTTTGCTTGCCTCTCTGCCTCTCAAGTACTGGATTTAAAGGCGTGCGCCACCACTGCCTTCTTTAGCAGACTGTTTTACAGTGCTTTTTCTTGTAAGCAGGAGTTCACCATAAAACAATGATGAAAGCTTAGGCCAATCATGGTGGCGCACACCTTTAATCCCAGCACTCAGGAGGCAGAGACAGGCAGATCGCTGTGAGTTCAAGACCAGCCTGGTCTACAAAGTGTGTCCAGGACAGCCAGGGTGACACAGAGAAACCCTGTCTCAAGAAGAAAGAAAGAAAGAAAGAAAGAAAGAAAGAAAGAAAGAAAGAAAGAAAGAAAGAAAGAAAGGAAGGAAGAAAGAAAGAGAGAAAAGGAAAGAAAGAAAGAAAGCGTAGTAAACAAAGGCCAGTAACACCACTGTTCGTACATGCTGCACTTTTCTATGACTGGCAGCCAGTGTGGTGTTGACTCCAGTTTTATTATAAACACTTGTTTACCGAGTTGCTTTGGCTATAGTGCTACTAGGCAGTAATAGGCTTTATTGTAATCTTATGAGACTACCACCATATATGTGGTATTCTTTTCCATTCATTTTGTTTGTTTGTTTTGAGACAGGGTCTCACTATGTAGTTGTGGTTGGCCTGGAACTTGCCATGTAGGCTGACCTTGAATGCACAGAGCTCTGCTTACCTTTGCTTCCTTATTAAAGGCATGCACCACCACATTTAGCAATGCCTGCGTTTTTCTTTTTTCTTTCTTTTTTTTCTTTTTTGGTTTTTCAAGGCAGGGTTTCTCTGTGGAGCCTTGGCTGTCCTAGACTCGCTTTGTAGACCAGGCTGCCTCTAACTCACAGGGATCCGTTTGCCTCTGCCTCCCGAGTGCAAATGATGGTATTCTGTGTTTCTGGTTTTTCCTGAGTCATTGTTAAATCATGCCCAAGTGACAGGCTTAGGATGTGCTTTTTTTCTTTTGATGGTGAACATTGAGCCCTAGAGAAGCATTTTACCACTGAGCCAACCACACACGGAGGAGCCCCAAATGAAAGTCCTGGGGAAGCTCCTTTGAGGAGCTTTGTCTGTGCACGTTTGCCTTGAGCGCTGGTGCGATAGGCATCTGAGTCCAGGCTTTGTTTTGTTGCCCGGTGAATATCAGGACAAAAATAAGACTCATGCTTCATAGTCGTTCTCACACATCTGCACTCACTGGCTGCTTACTTAAACAATTTGCCTGTCTCCCCTACCTGGGAGAAGAGATGAGGATGAGGAAGAGAGGGTCGCCAGGAGGAATCAGGTAGCCTCGATGGCCAACTGTAGGCACTTTTTGGACTTAGAGGATTTGAATCCTTCAACATCTGCTTTATTATTATTATTATTATTATTATTATTATTATTATTATTATTATTATTATTATTAGGACTTAGAGGATTTGAATCCTTCAACATCTGCTTTATTATTATTATTATTATTATTATTATTATTATTAATTATTATTATTATTATTTAGATCCAACTGTGTTATCAACCTTGTTCCTGATAAACAGAAAGTGCTTCGGGAGGTGTATCAAGTGCTAAAGGTAAGGGGAGGAGGGAGGTGGATGAGTGAATGACCTGTAAACACCAGGCACAGCTAATGGGGTCATGTTCTCTTTTGGAACTCAGAATTCAAATTCCTGATTTAGTCACCAAAAAAAAAAAAAAAAAAAAGAGGAAGCCACGTTGGTCTTGGTGGAGGATCAGGAGTTCAAAGCCTTTGTCCTCAACCGAATGAGATGCTATTTCAAAAAAACACAACAAAGTGCTCAAAAGGCGGCGTGGGGTGGGGTGAGATTATTCTCCTCTCAGCATGCAGACTGTCCACTGTTAAAATATTGTCCTTCTTTGCTGTCACCCCTGGTTGACTATGACTCTCAGATGACACAAAGTTGACGACCCACTCTGATAGGGTTCTATGAATTTCCGTCTTCTAGAACAGACCCTGTTTCTCATCGATTTCATTTCTGATGCCGATCTTATCTTGGGGAAATCTAAGATGGAATTTTTATATGAATGCCTCTTTAAAGGGGAAACTTCCAGGATCTTCATAGCCTTCCTGTGGGTGAAGGGATTTGTCTCTGTGTGCTAGAAAGCAAAGCATTCTGGGATTTGTAGGGCTGAAGGTGTAGTTCATGTGGTAGACATGTGACTATCACATATAAGGCTCTATCCCTAGCACTGTAAATGGAAAAATCCTGGGATTTTGCGCCTATGGGGCTATTATATAGCTCACATAGACATATCTATAAGGAGCTGAAGAAAGGACTCGGCAGTTAAAAATACTGGCTGCTCTCCCAGAGGACCCAGGTTCAATTCTCAGCGCCCTCATGGTGGCTTACAACCATATGTAATTCCAGTTCTTGGGGTTCTGATGGCACCTGGCACAGACAGACACTCAGGCAGACACCTGGGCATGTAACATATTAAAATCAAGATTAAAAGTGTCTGTGTAGGAATGATCTCACGTCATTGCTAGCTCATGACCTTTACTGAGATCAACTAATAGAAGTTAACATTATTTAGGATATAGATTTCCAAGCTTTTGAAATTAGCTAAATAACATCTTAAATTCCTGATGATTTCTTTGATTAGATGTTAAGGTATAGAAAATTTTCAATGTGTAATAATATCAGTATACCTCACAGTAGCTTGCTTTCCTTTCCTTCTTTCTTTCTTTCTTTCTTTTTCTTTTTTCCTTGAGACAGGGTTTTGCTGCGTAGCCCTGGCTGTCCTGGAACTTACTTTGTAGATCAGGCTAGCTTCGAAATCCACCTGCCTCTGCTTCCTGAGTGTAGAAATTAAAAATATGTGCTACCACTGCCTAGCGTTATTACTATAAATTTTCAAGGGACAAGACTATTAATTCTATGAAAGTCTTCTGTTAGTTGTCTAGATGCCTAGATCTATATTCTGTTTGGACTCACTAAAAATGTACTCAATCTGCGTGTGTTATCAGAGACACTCACTTTTCCCCTCCTGCGTTCTTGATGATTTAAGAACTTAAAAAAAAGATTTATTTATTTTATTTTATATGGATGTTTTGTATGCATATTTTGCCTATGCACATACATGTGCACCACATGTGTGTCTGGTACCCGAAGAGATCAGAACTGAACTTACAGATGGCTGTGAGCCTTGGTGTGCGTGCTGGAGACTGAGCTTGGGTCCTCTACGTCAGCAGTTCTCCATGACCCCTTCATGGCCACATATCCTGCATATCAGATATTGATATTATGATCCATAACAGTAGCAAAATTATTGTTATGAAGTAACAACAAAATGCTCTTCTGGTTGGGGGTCACCTCAACATGAGGAATTGTATTAAAGAGGAAGGTTGAGAACCGCTTTTCTACATCAGTGTTGAGTCTACAAGAAGAGCAAGTGCTCTTAATCTCTGAGCTGTCTTTCTGGTCTAGTTCCTGCTTATGGGTTTCATCGTGGTGTGTGTGTGTGTGTGTGTGTGTACATGGAGACAGGAAGGTGAGATCAGGTGTCAGGTGTCACCCTTCAGTAGCTCTCAACTTTATTTTTTGAGACGTGGTCTCTCACTGAACCTAGCACTCACTAACTGGGTAGGATTGTGGCTGATGAGCTCCCGGGACTTACCTATCTGCCCCATCAGAGCTGGGGTTGCCTGCCTTTTGTGGCTGCTGGAGACTGGAGCTCAGTGGGTACTCACACCGCAAGCACACAGCAGTCGGTCGCTGCAGCCCTCACTTCCACGTTTCCATGGGCGCAAACAGCGTTCTCAGTTGACAGCTCCCCCATCTCCGTGTCCTGTCCTGCTTCCCCTCTTTCTGTTGACGCCCTTCTTACTGAATCTTAGAAAAGAGTTTTATGTTAGACAGGACCCTGGAGCCTAAAGTACCCGGGGTTGATTTTAACAAGGGAGGCAGCTGCTATTTGTCCGAAGGTCAGCTTGGTCAGTGTGAGCTCAAACACTGGCATTTTGAAACTGATCTGCACTCATCAATTTATTGTTGTTATCTGGGACCAATGTAATCTTTAACCTTGCTCAGACATGCACTGTTCTCTTTCAGCATGGTGGGGAGCTCTATTTCAGTGACGTCTATGCTAGCCTTGAAGTGACAGAAGACATCAAGTCACACAAAATTTTATGGGGTATGTGTACTTGTTTTCTGCACATCAATGATTATTGACTAGTGTAGAGCTCCATCGAGTCAGGATGAGACCACTGGATGGGAGAGTGAACGGTGTAAGGCCAGGAGGGCCCAGTCCTTTTCTGACACTCAAAAGCAATATGAGGGCGGATGAGGTGGCTCAGTGGGGAAAGGCTCTCGTGGTTCCAGGCTGGCAACCCAAGCTTGATTCCTGGAACTCAAGTAAAAGTGGAAGAGCAGATTCCGAAGAACCAGTCTCTAGCGCACATGCGCACTGTGGTACATGCCCCTTCCCCTCACTGCACATGCGCACTGTAGTACATGCCCCTTCCCTTCATTGCACATGCGCACTGTGGTACATGCCCCTTCCCCTCACTGCACATGCACACTGTGGTACATGCCCCTTCCCCTCACTGCACATGCACACTGTGGTACATGCCCCTTCCCCTCACTGCACATGCGCACTGTGGTACATGCCCCTTCCCTTCACTGCACATGCCCACTGTGGTACATGCCCCTTCCCCTCACTGCACATGTGCACTGTGGTACATGCCCCTTCCCTTCACTGCACATGCGCACTGTGGTACATGCCCCTTCCCCTCACTGCACATGTGCACTGTGGTACATGCCCCTTCCCTTCACTGCACATGCGCACTGTGGTACATGCCCCTTCCCCTCACTGCACATGCGCACTGTGGTACATGCCCCTTCCCGTCACTGCACATGCGCACTGTAGTACATGCCCCTTCCCTTCATTGCACATGCGCACTGTGCTACATGCCCCCCATCTATAAATAAATTTCTAAAACAGTGATATGGTCTTAGGCAATTAATCTGTTATTGTTTTTTAAACTGTAAAATGAAAATAATAAAACACACTAAAAACTATTTTGAAGAATAAATGAGATAGAGTTTTATTCCTTTATTCTTATTTAAGGGTCTCTAGAAGTTGAGGAAATAAGCGCATGTTCATGACCAGTCTGACTGTAACCTAAAACTTTTTTTAATAAGCTGGGAGTGGCGGCACATGCCGGTTACCTCCGCTCTTTGGAGATGGAAGCAGGAGGATGAATGCTCATTCAAGGCCGGCGTGGGCCACACAATGAGACAGTCTCAAAAAACCCAGATCTTATTTTTAAATAAATTGTGTTAAGTTTTTCTTATTATATAATAATATAAATGGGTGTGTTAAAGGCAAGAAAATACACTGGGTGCAGTGGCGTATGCCTTTGATCCCAGCACTGGGGAGACAGAGGCAGGTGGGCTTTTTGTTTGTTTTGGTTTTTTGAAACAGGGTTTTTCTGGGTAGCCTTGGCTGTCCTGGACTCACTCTGTACACCAGGCTGGCCTCGAACTCACAGAGATCCACCTGCCTCTGCCTCCTGAGTGCTGAATTAAAGGCATGTGCCACCATGCTCAGTGACAGAAGCAGATGGATCTCTGTGAGTTCGAGGCCAGCCTGGTCTATAAAGCAAGTCCAGAACAGCCAGGGCTTCACAGAAAAACCCTTTCTCAAAAAACCAAAACCAAAACCAAAGACAAGGAAACAAAACAAAACAAAACAAAAAACCAAAACAAAACAGGGCTGGAGACAACAGTTAAGAGAGCTGGCTGCAAGCCAGGTGTGGTGGTGCATCCTTTAATCCCAGCACTTGGGAGGCAGAGTCAGGTGGATCCCTGTGAGTTTGAGGCCAGCCTGGTCTGCAAAACGAGTCCAGGACAGTCAAGGCTACACAGAGAAACCTTGTCTCGAAAGGTAAGCGGAGAGAACAGTCTTCATAAAGTTGACCTGTGATCTCCACTAGTGCGCTATGATATGTGTGCCTCAGCCAAGAGTATGTGTGTGTGTGTGTATGTATGTATGTATGTGCATATATAAAACTATTATATATATTATATATATGCATGCACACACACACACATATATATACATATATATATATATATATTTTTTTTTTAATAGGAAAGATCAGATGGCTGAGTGGATAAAGGTGCTTGCTGCCAAGTCTGACAACCTGAGTTTGATCCTCAGAATTCCCATGGTAGAATGAGAAAAGCAACACCTGAAAGTTGTCACCTAGCCTCCACATGTGCACTGGGGCCTGTGCTGTCTCATACACACTGAAAATGAACAAACCTATAAAAACATAATAAATAAGTCAGGAACTGTGGCACACACCTTTAATTTTAGCACTTGAGAGGCAGAGGCTGGCTGATCTCCCTGAGTTCAAGGCTTGGTCTACATGGAACAGTGGTTTCAAACCCTTTGGAAGTTGAATGATTCTTTCACAGGAGTTCCCTAAGACCATCAGAAAACACTACATTACAGTTCATAACAGTAGCAAATTTACAGTTATGAAATAGCAACAAAAATTATTTATTGTTGGGGGGGGGGGCTCACCACAACATGAGGAGCTATATTAAAAGGTCACAGCATTAGGAAGGTTGAGAGCCACTGACATAGAAAGTTCCAGGCTAGCCAGGGTTTCGTAGTGAGAGCCTGTCTCCAGAAAGCAAGGTAATAAATAAATAAAATAATTAAAACAAAACAAATTTTTAAAAATGTATTTCCTAAGTCCAAACATTTTTTTTTTAATTTTATTTTGTGTATATGGGTATTTGGCTTGCATGTAGCGCTGTGTACCCTGTGCGTGTGTGCCTGGTGCCTGTGAAGGCCATATATGAAGGTGTCCAGTCCCCTAGAACCACAGTTATAGACAACTGTGAGTTACTGTGTGGTTTGTCTCCAACTTACCCACCTAACAACCTGATCCAGCCAGCCAGGGCTACACGGAGAAATCCTTTCTCAAAAACAAAACATTTTTTGGGGGGGAGTAGGGGGTGGACTTTGAGACAGGGTTTCTCTGTGTAACAGACATGGCTGTCCTGGACTCACTTTTTTTGTTTGTTTGGTTTTTGGTTTTTGGGTTTTTTTTTTTTGAGAGAGGGTTTCTCTGTGTAGCCTTAGCTGTCCTGGACTAATGTTGTAGACCAGGCTGGGCTTGAACTCCCAGAGATCCTCCTGCCTCTGCCTCTGCCTCCTGAGTACTGAGATTAAAGGCGTGCGCCATCACCGCCCGGCTTGTCCTGGACTCACTTTGAACATAAAACTTGCATGCACATGTTTGCACTTGAAAAAAAAAACCTGGGGCTGGAGAGATGGCTAAGAGGTTAAGAGCACTGACTGCTCTTCCAAAGGTCATGAGTTCAATTCTCAGCAACCACATGGTGGCTCACAACCATCTATAATGAAATCTGGTGCTATCTTCTGGCCTGCAGGCAGAATGCTGTATATATAATAAATAAATAAATCTTCTTTAAAAAACCTGTAAAAATGCCTTGTGAACATCAGTAGTATTGTTCTAGTAATAATCATTAGGGAGCTAAGAGGCAATTTTAATGCCATTTTATTCTCAGTTGCAGCACCTTTCAGAATATGACCTAACTCACACAAGTATTGTGAATGCCTGGGAAGGGTTCTAGAGAATGCTAGCTAACAAATTCTGCTGAGTTCTTCTGGGGCGGGGCAGGAGGGGGAGTTTTTTTTTTTTTCAAGGCAGGGTTTCTCTGTGTAGCCTTGGCTATCTTGAAACTGCCACTATAGACCAGGCTGGCCTCAAACTCAGAGATCCTCCTGCCTCTGCCTCCCAGTGCTGGGATTAACGGTGACTGCCACCACCTGATTTACAAATCCTGGGCTTAGCCGTTACTCTCTAGGCCTTGTGTATACTTGCAGGTAAACTTACCATTTCTAGGCCCCGTGTTTCTGTTTTAAATCCATTATCATCACTATTACTATTACTTGTTTGAGACAAGGTATCATGTACCCCAGGCTGCCCCTGAACTCCTCACTGTATCTCCCAAGTGCTGAGGTTGTGGGTATATACCACCCCACTTAGTTTGATGTGGTCCTGGGGATCAAATCTAGGATTTTGAGCATGCTCAGTAAGCACTCCATCTGCTAAGCTACACCCCCGGCTCTTGTGGGTTTTTTTTTTATTGAGGAAGGATCTCATACTCACCCAGGATGACCTTGAACTCCTCATCCTCTTGCCTTTATCCTCCACATGCTGAGATTATAGGTGTGCACCACCATGGCTAGTTAGACCCTACATCTTTATAGTATGTCCTGGTTAATTGTACAGGCTAAGCGGGGCAGTGGTGGTGGCGCACGCCTTTAATCCCAGCACTTGGGAGGCAGAGGTAGGTGGATCTCTTGAGTTTGAAGCCAGCCTGGTCCTCAGAGTGAGTTCCAGGACAGCCAGGGCTACTCAGAGAAACCCTGTCTCAAAAAAAACAACCAAACCAAACCAAACCAAACCAAAAAGCCCAAAGCTGTACAGGCCGTATATTTCCTCAGTTGATTTATGAAGGACACTGATACATCGATTGCTTCGTGCATTGACTGCTCTGTGATTCTTCTCCTAAGGTGAATGCTTGGGTGGTGCTTTGTACTGGAAGGATCTTGCCCTCATTGCCCAAAAACTTGGCTTCTGCTCTCCACGTTTGGTCGCTGCCAATATCATTACGGTTCAGAACAAGGAACTAGAATACGTCATTGGTAAGAAAGAACCATCTGTGACGGCAATAGGGGTGGTTTCAGGTTAGTGATTCCCTCGGGGGAGACAGCATCATCTGCAAGCATCCAGGTGTCCCCTGAACAATTTCCGCCCCTCCCCCCCAGACTGAGGTTTAGTAAAGTAATTTGAAACCAGTCAGTAAATAGATGGAAGTGCCCCAGAAAGAAACTTGGTGGTATACAGTGAAGAAAGTCATCTCTACAGTACGCTCGCTCCATCCTTGACCTGGATGCTGCTGGGTGCGGGAAGTGAGCCACGTGTGTCTGCTTTCAGGTGACTGTCGCTTTGTGTCTGCCACATTTCGCCTCTTCAAACTCCTTAAGACAGAACCAGCTCAAAGGTGCAGAGTTGTTTACAATGGAGGGATCACAGGGCATGAAAAAGAACTAATCTTCGATGCAAATTTTACATTCAAGGTAAACAAAACAAAACAAAACAATACCCTGCCCACTGTGATGGCAGTATGGCTCAATGGTAGAACCCTTGCTAGCGTGTACACGTGTGTTTACATATATACATATACGGTCATGTGACATAACATCTCAGTCAGCGAGACTATTATACAATGACAGTGCTGGGATTAGAGGCATGCACCACCGCCACCCGGCTCAGCTTCTTTTATATTATTACTTGCATATGTTTATGTGCATGTGTTACATGTGTGCACATGTGTACATGTGTGCACATATGTGTGGAGGCCAGAGGTTGATACTGAGTGTCTTCACGGATCATTCTCCATTCTCTATGTTGAGGTCCTTAATCCTCACACTCTCTGATTTAGAGATTTCCTTTGTTGTGTGTGTGAGACAGGTTTCTCTAGGTAGCCCTGGTTGTCCCAGAACTTGCTCTGTAGACCCGGGTGGCCTTGAACTCTGAGAGTCTCCTGCCTCTGCCTCCTGAGTGAGGCCTGGCTGCCTCAGAGATTTATTGTATCCAAATTCTAGCCTTAGGCTGAGAGGCAGGCTGCCATGGGCACCTGACCTTTTTGTGGGTGCTGAGCATTCAAATTATAATCCTTATGCCCACAGCTGGCACTTTCCCTGCTGAGCCAGCTCCACAGCCCCAAATATACTTTACATTTACTTATACATTATGAAAAAATTGATTATTTTAAAAAATGTTGGGGGGCTGGAGAGATGTCTCAGCAGTTAAGAACACTGACTGCTCTTCCAAAGGACCATGGTTCAATTCCCAGCACCCACATGGCAGCTCACAACTGTCTGTAATTCCAAGATTTGACACCCTCACACTGACATACACTCAGGCAAAACATCAATGGACATAAAATAAAAAATAAATTAATTAAAAAAAATTTTTTTTGGAGCCAGCCAGTGATGGTACACACCTTTAATTTCAGCACTTGGGAGGCAGAGGCAGGTTGATTACTGTGAATTCAAGACCTCATCTACAAAGTGAGTCTAGGACAGCCAAGGCTAACACGGAGAAACCCTGTTGGGGTGAGCGGGAGGCTGGGAAAGAGTGAGAGTAAAGGTTCAAAGCTGAAGCTGGTTATAAAAAAATTTGGTTATCATCACTCCTTGCTTAAGAGTCATCTGAGTCTCCTTTACAAATGGGAGTTTTTGTTTTTTTTACAGTTGGGAGTTTTATTTTATTTATTTACTCATTTATTTATTTATTTGGTTTTTCGAGACAAGGTTTTTCTGTGTAGCCTTGGCTGTCTAGACTTGCTTTGTAGACCAGGCTGGCCTCGAACTCATAGCGATCCGCCAGCCTTTGCCTCCTGAGTGCTGGGATTAAAGGCACGTGCTACCACACCTGGCCCCCCATCTTTAGTTTTAATATAAATAACCCCTAAAGAATTTTAAATCACTTTCCCATTTATTTTTAACATTTTCTTTCAACTTAGATGTAGTTGTAGAGGTCTTATAAGGTTTTTTTTTTTTTATGTTTTATAAATTATAAGGTCTTATAAGGCTTCTAAATTGCCAATTTTATTATTTCTTTTTTTTTAAAAGATGGTTTAAATGCCAGCTAAAGCAGACTTCTATTTATGATTTGAGAATTTTTTTTTTTAACTGACCTGGGTATAGCACATGCTTTTAATTCTAGTTCTGGGGAAGCAGAGGCAGAGACAGGAGGGTGTCTATGAGTTGGAGGCTAGGTCAAAGAAGCTCTCAGAAAACAAACAGAAAATTGTATTACCTAGGACTTCTAGTTAGTATGAAAAAGAGACCGAGTTAGAGGTTGATTTAGAAGGTTTGGAGAGATGGGTCGGTAGTTAAGAGCGTTTGTAGCTGTTGCAGGGGCCCTGAGTTTGTTTTCCAGCCTCATGCAGCATCTTACAGCTACCTGTAACTCCAGTTCTGTTGCATCTTGCATTTAATTAACATGCTGGCATTAACTAGTTGGAATACCAAGTAATATGTTTTTCATACAGTTCCCTTTATCTTAGATTAGTATGGAAAGAGTATCAGGGGACAAAAGACTCCCAGTAAATTATTAAACAAAACCACTGAAAACAAACAGGGATGTAAAACAAACAAAAAACCCCAGAAAGGTCAGGAACCTAAAAGCTTTCAAAACGAACAAACACGCCGGTAGGAAACAAAACAGATAGTTAACAAATTAGATCCTTACAAGAAACAGCTCAGAATAAACAAGTGGATGACTGGCATCCTACAAGGCAGGGCCCCGGCCAGAGCAGGACCAGAGTCCACCACAGGAGGTGGTGTGTGTGTGTGTGTGTGTGTGTGTGTGTGTGTGGCTGTGTATGGCTGTGTGTGTCTGTGTGTGTGTGTCTGTGTGTGTGTGTCTGTGTGTCTGTGTCTGTGTGTGTCTGTGTGTGTGTCAGTGTGTGTGTGTGTGTGTGTGTGCATGTCTGTGTCTGTGTGTTTGTGTCTCTGTGTATGTGTGTCTGTGTGTGTGTGTCTGTGTGTCTGTGTCTGTGTGTGTCTGTGTGTGTGTGTGTGTGTGTCTGTGTGTGTGTGTGTGTGTGTGTGTTATAAGTACAGGGCAGTTAGGCACAAGGTTTTCATTGTGGAATTTTTGTTTTGTTTTTTAGTAAAATCTGAGGCTGAGACTGTACCTCAGTTGATAGAGTGCTTGCCACAACATTGCATAAAAATAGGCATGGTGGCACATGCCTGTCATCAGCCTTGGAAGGTAGAGGCAGGAAGATTAGAAGCTCAAGGTAGCAATTTTGAGGCTATCCTTAGTGACAGGAATCACCGTCGAAGGAAAAAAAAAGTGAGGTCTTAGTGCAATGCTGTAGGTATGGCGGCAGCCACTAGCAATCTGAGCGTATGTGAGGCTAGGCCTGAACTGCAGCTTCAAGGCCTGCCTGGGCTGCAAGGTGAATTCCAGATCAGTTTGGGATACATCGATAGATTTTTGTCTTTAAAATAAATTTAAGAAGGGGGCCAGATAGATGGCTCAGTGCTTGCTGAACAACCAGGAGGACCAGACGAGACAAGCCAGACAAGCCTCGTGTTCTGTTTACGTAGACTGTCGGATTGTCACGGCCCCAAGGCAGGGCAGAGACCGGAGGATTGCTGGGGCTTGATGGCTTCTGGGCAGATTGAGAAAATGTGAACACTGTGTTCTGGGGGAAACTGTCTCAAAGGAATAGGCAGAGGATGGTTGATAGTCCTTCCTTCCGCCCTCTGCCTATGCATGTGCATGCTACACATGTGGCATACACACATACAAAGGTATTTTTAAAAAACATTTAAAAAATAAGGAAAAAACAAAAGAAAATACTTACTAAATATTAGGCATTGCTTTCTATCCATGGTTCTCAACCTTCCAAATGCTGAGACCCTTTAATACAGTTCCTTGTGTTGTGGTGTCCCATCAACCATACATGGATCACCCTTTGTTACCTTGTCACTTCAATTTTGCCGTTACGAATTGTAATATAAAGATCTGATAATGACCCTCAGATGGCTCACGACCCACAGGTTGAGAACCGCTGCTCTAACTATCTCTGAAAATGTATTAAACACTGAGGCAGTGAATGCCCCTTTCACACTGTACCCTAAGAAAAACTGATTCTGACACTGGTCAATTGACATCTGCAAATACACATGAAATTAGTGGAGGATCTGAAGACGAGAGATGGTGCTTTACCCCTGAACTACACCACTCATTAGTAAGCTTCTGGCTATTTCCTTTCCCTCCCTCTCTCCCTCCCTTCCTTCTTTTCATTTGAGACAGGGTTTTTCTCTCTCTGTCTCTCTGTCTCTGTCTCTGTCTCTGTCTCTGTCTCTGTCTCTCTCTGTCTCTCTCTGTCTCTCTCTCTCTCTTGTTTGTTTGTTTGTTTGTTTTGAGACAGGGTTTTTCTGTGTAGTCTTCACTGTCCTGGACTCACTTAGTAGACCAGGTTGGTGAGCTCACAGCCTTCCAAGCGCTGGAAATTTTGGTGCTCACCACCACACCCAGCCTGAGACAGGGTTTCTCGGTGTAACTTTGGCTGTCCTAGACTCAGTCTGTAGACTAGGCTGGCTTCGAACTTACAGAGATCTGATCCGCTTGCCTCTGAGTCCCTGAATGCTGAGATTACAGGTGTGAGCCACCACCAGGGTCAGGATATTTTCTTTCTGATAAGAGTGAAGTGCTGGCTCAGGAGGTAAGGACGCTAGCCTGTGAAATCCTGGCCACCTGAGTTTGATTCCCAGAACCCCTGAAGGAGAGAACTCATACCCCAAGATTGTCCTCTGTACCCCCGTCCCCACAAAAGAACAAAAGGACCAAAATGGCATCTTTTGGGTCTTCATTTTGTGCTGCCCTTTAGGAAGGTGAAGCTGTTGAAGTGGACGAAGAGACAGCAGCTATCCTGAAGAACTCACGTTTTGCTCGCGATTTTCTCTTCACACCCATCAGCGCCCCACTGCCTGCTCCCCAGGAGTGTTCCGAATTAGAAGCAAAGGTTTGTTTGACTTTCAGTTCCCTACTTCAAACAGGTCCCTTAAAATAAGGACAAACTACAGGTTCACTAAAACAACAGTGTTCTTTGCAGTTGGCCACCACAGCCAATTTCTAGAATATACAATGATTTGATTTTGCTTTACACATTCTTTTTACTTAAAGATTTATCTTTGTTTTATGTGTATGGGTATCTATGTACTATGTGTTGTGCCCACAGAAGCCAGAATTCCCTGGAACTTGAGTTTCAGAATCAAACCTTGATCTTCTGGAAGAGCAACCTGTGCTCTTAACCACCAAGTCATCTCTTAAGCCCTTAAAATTTTTTTCCCTTTAATTCTAGCAACAGGTCAAAAACCTGTGAGTTTTTAGGATATCTGTGAGTTAACTAAAGGTATCTATAAGCCCTGTACAATTGTAGTTTTTTTGTTTTCTTTTTTCGAGACAGGGTTTCTCTGTGTAGCCTTGGCTATACTGAACTTGCTTTGTAGACCAGGCTGGCCTTGAACTCACAGAGATCTGACTGCCTCTGTCTCTCAAGGGCTGGGATTAAAGGCGTGTGGCGTGCGCCGCCGCCGCTGCCGCCGCCGCCACCACCACCACCCGGCTATAATTGTGTTTATATATATAATTTCTTGGGAAACAGTCACTTTGACCAAGTTTTCAAAAGTGTTTAGATACAAAACAGTAAAAAGCTACCACAACAACACCTTATGTGCTGGACTCAGTACCACATACCCACAATGCTAGTGACTAAGTATGAAGGGGAGCAGTACCTGAATCCAGGAGTTCAAGACCTTGGGCAATAAAACAAGACCTTGTTTCAAAAACAAAACAGTTTGAACCCTAGGTGAACATTATAAACCACCTGTAGTTCCTTTTGGTAATTGCCAAAGCTAAGCTAAAATTGCTATAATTTTTATCAATTTGACCATTTAAAATTTTAAAAAGATTTTTTAAATTATTATTTTATATCTATGGGTATTTTATCTACACATATGTCTGTACCACATTTGTGCCTGGTGCCTGCAGAGGCCAGAAGAGGACGTCTAATCCTCTAGAACTGACGTTACAAAGAGTTGTGAACTGCCATGTGGGTGCTGGGAATCAAACCTGTGTCCTCTGGAAGAGCAGCCAGAGCTGAGCCATCTCTCTGACACTAAAAATGGGTTTTTAGCATTTATTTATTTATTATCAGTCTGGTGTGTGTGTGTGTGTGTGTGTGTGTGTGTGTGTGTGTGTGTGTGTGTGTGATGCTGTTTCAGTGTGTGTCACAGCATATACGCAGAGGTTAGAGGGCAGCTTGTGGGAGTCTGTTCTCTCCTTCCATCATCCGGTGTTTGGGGATTAAATGCAGGGCATCAGTTTTGACAGCAAGCACCTTTACATGCTGAGCCATTTTGTCAGCTCCCCATCCTAAGTGCTTAGAAATGTATGATTCCATGTTATTTACTTCACTCACAAGGTTGTATAACCATCAAGACTATTTATCTCAGGCCGGGCGTGGCGGTGCATGCCTTTAATCCCAGCACTCTGTAGGCAGATCACTGTGAGTTCAAGGCCAGCCTGATCTACAAAGTGAGTCTAGGACAGCCAAGGCTACATGGAGAAACTCTGTCTTCAAAAACCAAAGGTGGGGGAGGGGAGGAAAGATTATTCATTTCCAGAACTTTCAAGGCCTCTTACTCATTGAGCAGCCATTTCCAAGCTCCTCCCCCCACTGCCCTTAGCGGTGGCTGATGGTTTCAACTGGATGGTTCCGCCTCTTTTGACATTCCATATGATCGAACTCCCATTCCACGTGGCCTTTTGCGTCTGACTTTTCTCCTGAGTTCCACAAGCTTCTTCCCTGGGCCATGTTCCACTGTCAGTCCTGGAACACATTGGTTTATCTGTCCTTTGCTTGACGCAAGAAGTCATCCTGCTTCTTGGAGATTATAAGCAGTGCTATTCGGAACATGAATTTGCAAATACTTCATTGACTTTCTGCCTTTGCATCTATACCTGAGAGTGGAATTTTTTTTTTTTCCCTACCGTTTCTAACTTCTGATGGCTTTTGGTGTTGTTGTTTTTGAGACAGGGTCTCACTGTGTGGCCTTAGTCATCCTGGAACTCAGTGTGTATATGAGGTTGGCCATGCATTTAGAGAGCCACTGGTCCCTGCCTCTAGAGTACTAAGACGAAAAGGAACATGCCACCATGTCCGGCCGTATTCCTAGCTTGTAAAGAACCAGTGGCCTGTCTTCCACAGTAGCTGTCCAACTTTGTCCTTCCTAGTGCTGTCACCAGAGCACAGCAGTCCTGTTGCCGGTCACCACACATGCCAAGAGGAAGGACAGAATGGAATCCCTAAGCTGTGCTGATGCAGAAAGCAGATGATCTGAGGAGGCCATGGCCTGCCTTCCCTTATCTACAGCCAGCAGGCTTTCGCAGAGCAGGAAGAATAAAGGCAAGTGCGTTCTTGCTGCCTTTGTCAGGTGGCCAGCCTTGTCCCTGAGACCTATGATGTCAGTGCCTCTGTCCTTATCATCTCTTACCCTCTTCCCTTGTTCGCTGAACATCTGGTCCAAGTTTAGTCAGTTTATTCCTTTATCGTCCTTGTCTCTTCCAGGGTCATCTGGCCTAAGGAGGTAACTCCAGCAAACAAGCCATTAACATTTTGTAGGTGTTAAGCTAGCAAGAATGCAGGCTGTAAAAGCGTTGACATCGGTCTCTCCTGTAAGTCTGCACCGATGTAACTGCAGTGCAGCCAGCAGTTAGCTTGGCTGCTCATCACCATGGGAGTTTTCCATACTAAAGCTGTGCACACCAGTGGGCGTGGGGGCACATGCTCATGATCAGGGTTTCTTTGGGTAGCCCTGGCTGTCCTGAAACTAGCTTTGAAGACCAGGCTGGCCTTGAACTCAGAGACCTGCCTACCTGTGCTTCCTGAATGCTGAGACTAAAAGTGTGCGCCACCACTGCCACCCTCTTAACAATACTATTAGTTTTCTCCCAGGTGCTCTTTACTCTGGTCTCCGAAATTATCTCTCTTCAAAGCTTTTCCCTGTTTTTACTTTATTGTAGTTGATACACTTGTCAGTAGACAAGTAAGCCTTGTGGCATTTCCCCTTCACAGCCTTTAAGAGAGTCAAGGTCATTAGAGACCTGCCAGGAGACCACCCAGTCCCAGTGTCTGGGGACTGATGCGACGTGCTAAGGGAGAGGCAGGCAGACTCAGGTCTGTACCCAGTACAGTTTACTGATGGACTTCCTGACAGAAGTGTGGTCCTAGGCAGTACTGGTCGGAAGAGGAACACGTATGAGGGTTGGGACATAAGTGACTTTATTCTGGCTGGGATGTATCTGATCCTGGTGGGAGCCTATCCGTGCAGCTGCTGTGTTCCCGGTGCTGGCTCTGTACTGCTGTTCTCCATATTGCTCCGATGGCTCTTGTCTATTATCATCTGTTAGACAGCAGCAGGAGCCGCTGCCGCTTAGGTATATTTAGGGATAACAACCATGGTAGTTATAGCTGAAGATAGCAGGCTGCAGTCATAACAATATCACTCTTTTTGTGGTCCCCCCCCCCCGTTTTTTGTTTGTTTGTTTGTTTTTGGTTTTTCGAGAGAGGGTTTCTCTGTGTAGCCTTGACAGTCCTGGACTTGCTTTGTAGACCAGGCTGGTCTTGAACTTACAAAGATCCACCTGCCTCTGCCTCCTGAGTGCTGGGATTAAAAATGTGCTCCACCACGCCTGGCTTTTTTATTGTTTTTGAGACAGGGTCTTCCCCATCTAGCTCAAGACTGTTCTGGGCCACACTATGTAGACTAAGCTGTCATTGAACTCACCGCTATCTGCCTGCTTCTGCACCATCCCACACCCTCCCATTGCCTCCCTCCAACCCCCCCCCCCCACCCAGTGCTGGGATTAAAAGAATGTTCTGCCCCATCATCCCAGGACCAATCTTTTTTTTTTTTTTTAAAGAGAGACAG
Organism: Acomys minous; assembly: GCF_964271855.1. Lineage (NCBI taxonomy): Eukaryota > Metazoa > Chordata > Mammalia > Rodentia > Muridae > Acomys > Acomys minous. The sequence continues at coordinate 14,109,417 of NC_140484.1, read as the reverse complement.
ATGAGGGGGGAGAAAGACAGAGAGAGATGGGGGGTGGGGTGGGAGGGGTGGGGGGGGTGGAGATTGTGAGAGAACGCACTGGGAATGGGTCTTTTTTCCAAAACCAATCTTGACACAAAATTCCTTCTGGCTCTTTCTATTTCCTGTGCCTTCCTCTGCCACAGTGCACCCTGGTTCGGCGAGAGATCTAAGCACTGTGCTGGCAGTGTGCTCTGAGCAAAGTCCACAGCCACAGAAGTGCTGTGTGAGAAGGGACAGGGCGCTTATGCAGACAATCAGCCTTCCCTGCTTGAGTTACCAGAATAAAACTCACAACCTAGCATGTCTCCTACAGAAAGGACAAGAAACTGGCTAGCATCCATTTAGGTTTGCTAATAGCCCCGCTCCTGCTTCCAGGACCCCCCCCCCACCCGCGCCTCCCCGCCCCAAAGTAGCCAAAACCCAACTAAAGACCACAGTGATGAATGGAAACTTAAATACAAATTTCTAATAAACAGTAGCTACAAATTCACAGTCTAATGGGATTAATATATACCAAGTTGGAAGAGCTGGAGACACCTCAAACTGCAGCTAGTCCACTAGGGGGCACAAGCACGACCACACTGTCCCCAGCTCTGCATTGATTTATTATTTATTTCGAGACGGAGGCTTGCCATGTAGTCCAGTCTACTCGTTCTCCTGACTCCACTTTGCCAGGTGCTGGACTCCAGCTGTGAATACTTGGACTCAGTGTCTGCAGTGAGTGAAATATCAGCGTGGTCTGGCCACACCACTGATGGCCGGGAGTCTATATGCAGAACTTGGGCGTGGATGGTCTTTAGGACAGGACTTAGAACCCCAAGCACTCATTAGGATCAGAAATGGCAGCGAGAGGTATTCCAAATTGTTCATGTTGTCCAGGGACTTCAGCCCAGCCAGCCTGGGTGAACTTCAGGCTCTGAATGGGTTATTTTAATAAGCTGCTCTTTCTCTCTCCATCAAGCCTGCTGCCTGAGGGTTCTGTGGCAGATGAAGGTGCCATGATGTGGTTGAGTATTACCCCTAACAGCATGTCCTGGGAAGCCGGTGCTCCGGGTCCTGTCAGTCCGGCACAGGTTCTCAAGCCCTTGACAATATCCCTCAGAGGAAAGACTTGGTGAGGCCACTAAGCATTTGTTTTACTTCCCACTATGACATCCATGGTGTGTGTTCTCTGCGTACCGCCCAGGCACCAGGGCACTTGACTAGCCTCAGGTGCTAACTAGCGTACCACCCAGGATTTTGTCCATCGGCCTCCCCGGTTTTCTCCTGTCTGAGAGCCAGATGATGTCTGTGGCTGATTGTGCTACAGTGTGGACACTTGGCTTTCTTGATGGCCTAACTGCATACCCCACATTTTCCAGTACAAGTTAGACCCCATCCTGCCCTATACCCTGAGGTGGTGAGGCAGCTCCATAAGTAACTGGGCCCTGTGCTTGTACCTTCCACTGCCTAGAAGGGTAGGGGGGGGTCTGCCCTCTATGGCTTCCTGGTAGGCCAGTTTTCACAGTGACCAGTGAGGACTCCATCGGCTCTCCACTTACGTACATGTGCATGGTGTGAAATTGATGTCTAAAGAGGTCTATCCGGTTTCAGCCTCCTCCAGAACTTAGAACAGGGTATTTCCTCTTCTTGCCAGAGAGCCCGGCTCATGCCATCTGCTGTACTGGTAACATCTAGCTTTGGCAAACCTGGAAGAGAGGTGCCCAGAATGCACCTCGGCTATCCTTGTGTATGTAATATGTTGTGCACCATTTGAGGGGTTTGTATTTTAACTCATACTCTGCTTAGAAACAAATGAGTCTTATCTGATCTGGCCAACCCAAGAGCCTCATGGGCGGCCTGGGGCCTTGGATCTTGCTGGAGTTGATAGTACCTTTATCCTACTGTGTTCTAAAAGAAGCTATAACCTTCCTCTTTTCCCAGGCTATGAGTACCAGAATGAGACTACATCATATCAGCTTGGAATGGGGCCCTAGGCTACTGTGTTGGGACAGGTAGAGACTGAACAGGTATTCCTGAGAGAGAACCAAGTGAAGGCAAAGTAGCTCTCTTATGAGTCTAGTCACAGGATTGCTGAGGTAGGGCGTGCCTTTTTATCTAACCCCCAGGCAATGCAGGCACCTCAGCAAAGACACTAGGCCTTACCTTATTTAGCTCCCTATAATCCACATCCGTTCTTCAAGTTTTGTGTGTCTTGTTGGAGGTTCTATGGGCAGGCAGTGAATTCCCAGCCTGCCTTCCTCCTCCTCCTCCTCCTCTTTAAGGTTTTTTGAGACAGGCTTTCTCTGTGAAACAGTCCTGGCTATCCTGAACTTGCTTTTGTAGACCAGGCTGGCCTCAAACTCACAGTGATCTGCCTGCCTCTGCCTCCCAAGTGCTGGGATTAAAGGTGAGGGCCACCGCTACCAGCTCTGCCCTCCTTCTTATGTCAGTTCTGTTTCGTACTTCTATGCTTCTAGGGGCGGAAGGGCAAACAGGGTTCCATTTTTGCTTCCCTTCTCATTACCACCTTGGCTACCTGAATCTTGGTTCCAAATCCACCCCCTTCCCCAGGAGTACACATGTCTTTCCTAATAGAGTAGCATCCTTTGGTACCCTCCAGGACCAGGCAGCCTCCCGGAGCTCAGTACCACAACACTGGTTTCTCTCATAGCGTTGCCCTGTAAATTTTAGTCACTGTTCCAAACCCTAGTGAGCATTCTGGATTGCCTTGGAGTTGTGTGTACTTTCAGTGCCCGTATATCAGAGCAGAGTTCTTTTCTTTGTCTCAGTCAGCTCCCTGTGAGGTTCAGGACATCCTATACCCCTTGCTGCAAGCCATCTCCAGCCCCACACCTAGGAGTTGGTGGATCCATCTTGTTTTGCCATTAATGCCTTCCTGGGAAATGATCTTCCTCGTGTTCAGGCTTTAGATCTTTCTCGAAGCCTCACAAGACTTGTGTGCCTGCCTTTTCCATAGGAGAGCTGCCTGCCACAAAGCAAATCATGTCCTCTTATGTTATCTTAACCTGGCCTCCATTTCTCATCTCTCTCACTCTGATTTGTCCTTTTCCCTACCAGACTTGGTGAAAAATCGCACCCATCCAGGCCATCTTTAGTCTGCCCCAAGTTGGCAATAGCCTGACCTGTATCAAAGCCATCCTATCAACTGAGGAGGGGGACAAAAAGGACCACTCTAATCCCAGCACTGGGGAGGCAGAGGCAGAGGCAGGTGAATCTCTGTGAGTTCGAGGCCAGCCTGATCTACAAAGTGAGTCCAGAACAGCCAAGGCTACACAGAGAAACCCTGTCTTGAAAAGCCGGGGGCAGGGGGGAGGGAAGAAAAGAAAAAGAAAGGAAAGAAAAGAAAAAAAAGGACTGCACAGTTCTCAAGGAGTGTTTTTGACAACTTGTTTTCTATTCCGCCTGTAAAAATGTCTTCACTGAAGCTGGGCGTGGTGGCTCACGCCTTTAGTCCTAGCACTCGGCAGGCAGAGGCAAGCAGATCTCTGTGAGTTCAAAGCCAGCCTGGTCTACAGAGTGAGTCCAGGCTGTTACACACAGAAAGCCTGTCTCAAAAACCAACCAAACACAATGTCTTCATTGGTCCCTGAGCAGTATACTGGGTGTAAGTGGTTTGTTGCTGCTCAGTTCCTGCAGTCTTCTGGGCTTCCTCTGTGTTTTTCATAAAGTGCTTTTTGTCCTATCAGGTTCCCCCATTGGGTCCTGTCTCCTCATGCCCACGGCGATCCAATCTGCAGTACAGTTATTTCTTTGGTTGTGGTTGGCACTGTGCAGGTGCTGCCTGAGGGCCAGCTGAGTTGGTGCTGTTCTTTTTCTCAGCTTTATTTCTCACCAGGGAAAGGCCACACCCTCCATGTCCCAGGCTCTCACTTTTCAGACTCTGTGGCAGTGTCTGCAGGATCCATGGCTTTACACAGCAGCTCAGAGTTAAGGGAGTGGACAGCCCTCCAGCTTGACACATGCCATGCCCTTCTGCTGGACTTCTGACTCCTGTAAAGTCAGATTTATTTATTTATTATGTATACAATGCACATCAGATCACATTATAGATGGTTGTGAGCCACCATGTGGTTACTGGGAATTGAACTCAGGACCTCTGGAAGAGCAGTCAGTGCTCTTAACCGCTGACCCATCTCTCCAGCCCCCACATGATAACTTCTTGAAACTATTTCTTATCCCCCTCTTTGCCTCCAGCCCGCCCAGCAACAAGCTAGGGCCTTACACTTGGTTTCTTGGTTTCCCCCTTTCGAAGTAAGGTTCAAGGCTGAGAGAGAGGTAGAGACACACTATCTCTTTCGAGTCATGGTTCTTAGAGCTTTGTTTGCAGCCAGCTGGGCACCAGGACGAAACAGCTGCGTGACCTAGAGACACAGCCTCACCCTCTGGAGGAGGAGGGGACCTTTATCAATCTTATGAAGAATTTGATGATAAACCCTGGTGTACAGAGAATGCCGGCAATTGTGTGCATTTGTCCTCTCCTTTCCTCCTTCTCTCTTTCCTCTTCCTCTCTGTTTTCCTTTTTCTTTCTTCTTTTCATTTCTGAGGACTGAACTCATGTTGTTGTGCATACAAGATAAGCACACTCCCATTGAGCTATGCCCCTCACCCTGTCTTCTCTTTCTTTTTCTTTTTTTCTTGGTTTTTCAAGACAGGGTTTCTCTGTGTAGCCTTGGTTGTCCTGGACTCACTTTGTAGACCAGGCTGGCCTTGAATTCACAGCAATCCACCTGCCTCTGCCTCCCGAGTGCTGGGATTACAAGTATGCACCACCACGCCCGGCTCCCTGTCTTCTTTTAAATCCTGACAAGCAATGTTTCTGTATTACATTATTGTTGGGTGTGATGGCATGGGGTGGGAGACGGAAGCGGGGGAGGGGGGGTAGCGGCTCAAGGCTATTCTCAGCACCATATCCACGGCCAGCCTGGACTGTAGAAGACCCTGTATCAAATCATATCAATCAGTCATCAATGAGTTACATAGTGAAAATGCGGCAGCATCTGAAATGATGCAGGCAGGATTTGTGCAGGACCACCTTGCGGCAGCCAATCAACAGGAGTGGTAGTGATCACGTGAGCATCAAGTGGCCAAATTCGGAGGCACTGAGTTTGATGGGGCGGCCATGTGCTCAAGGCTCCACATAGTCCTCACAGTGAGTTTTTGATACTCAGGAGATGAACGGCCTCAGTCAAGGCCACACACGGCCGGAAGGTGAATTAGAACCACACCGGCTTCTAAAGCAAAGGGATGCTGGCTTGGATGCCCTCAACTTCCATTTCACCCTGGTCTTTCAGGACCAGAAACATACATTTGGACGTGATGTTGACATGTCTTCCTATTAGTAGATAGGGCACTGAAAGAGAAGACAGATGTGGATAATCATGTGTGGATATGTTTGTGTGGTGTCCGCATGGGTGTATGTGTGTGTGTGCACGCACAAGCAGGTGTGCACTTGCAGCTCACTGTTTTATCAAGGGATGATCAGTGAGCTCCAGGGACCCTCCTGTCTCCACCCTCCCCGGTGCTGGACTTAGGGGCATGGGCAGCCATGTTTGGCCTTTCCTGTAGATGCCGATATCTCACGCTTGTGCAGTGAGTCCCGCTGAGCCATGCTCTGGTGATCATTTTTAAGAGTCAAAGATAAGAGTAGCTAAGTCTGCTTACCACGCGCCACCGATGCTCCAAAGAGAAAGACATGCAATGGTCATGAGCGCCCAGCCGCGTCAGCAGCATCCTCAAACAGAGCTTTCTGTCTGCTTGACACAAACACCAGCTCTAGAGTGACTTTTTGACATTAGAAAGGTGGAAATGGGCTGGATAGAGGGCTCAGTGGTTAAGAACACTTGTTTTTCTTGCAGAGGACCCAGGTTCACTTGCCAGCACCACATGACCACTTACAGCCTCTGCAACTCCAGTGCTGAGGGAGTCAGCTCCTCTTCCCCACAGGCACTGCACACCCATGTCACACAGACATTCATTCAAGGAAAACACCCATACATGTAAAATAAAAACAAATACATCTTTAACAAAAAGGAAAGGTGAGAACTAAGGGCAGGCGAGGGCATGGCCACCACTCCAGTGAGGCTACCAGTCTCTGGAGTGTAACGGCCTTGAACGCTCCTCTTGGAATGTCCATCAATAATTAGCAGGATATAAACTTAGTAGTTTATTACCCCCCCCCTTTTTTTTCTTGGTTTTATGAGAGAGGGTTTCTCTGTGTAGCCTTGGCTGCCCTGGAACCCTCTTTGTAGACCAAGCTGGCCTGGAACTCACAGAAATCCACCTGCCTCTGCTTCCCAAGTGCTGGGATTAAAGGCATGTGCTACCATGCCTTGCTCAAGTTTATCACGCTTAAAGTGACTTATTCATGCCCTGTATTTTCTCTCTTTGGCGCCACTGTAAGAAGCAACTCCTGGGCTGGAGAGATGGCTCAGCGGTTAAGAGCATTGTCTGCTCTTCCAGAGGTCCTGAGTTCAATTCCCAGCAGCCACATGGTGGCTCACAACCATCTATAATGAAATAGGGTGCCCTCTTCTGGCCTGCAGGTGTACATGCAGGCAGAACACTATGCATAATAAATAAATAAATGTTTAAATTTAAAAAAAAAAAAAGGAAGCAACTCCTTCACCTTTAATCCCAGCACTTGGGAGACAGAGGCAGGTGGAATCTCTGTGAGCTTGAGGACAGCCTGGTCTACAAAGTGAGTCCAGGACAGCCAGGGCTACAAGAAAAATCCTATCTAAAAAAACAAAAACAAAACAAAAGAAGAAGAAGAAGAAGAAGAAGAAGAAGAAGAAGAAGAAGAAGAAGAAGAAGAAGAAGAAGAAACAACTCCTTTGGAGGTAAAAGGAGGAAAAATAAAGACAGCTGGACAGCTGTTTCTCCCGAGCAGTGTGCTCTGTGCCCTGAGGTCAGGACCACTATTGAGGGCCAGCTCTAATCTGGACATCCTCAATTGTACTGTATCTCCAACTTAACATTCCTGTCTTATGTATATATTTCCGGAGAGTAAGGCATATGGAAGGGAAGTTTTAGCATTTCAGAATTTTAGTTCCAAAGGTAAATGGCACATGTTTCTGAAAATCTCACAGAACAGAATCAACTGGGTGCAATCAATTCTCCCGTTCCAGCAGAAAATATTTTTAAGCCATGTATGGTAGCTTCAGCACTTAGGAGGCTGAGGCAGGAGGATCACCAAGAGTTCCAGTCTCACCTGGGCTACAGTGTAAGACTGTCTCTAAAAGCCACTTTGGGCCTTAGGTTCTTGCCTGCACACTGGGATCAACCCCACTGCTCCGTGAATTGGGGGTGGTAGCATATATGTGTAAAGTCAGCACTCTCTAAGTGGCACAGTCAGTTGTAGGCCAGCCTGTCTCAAAACCAAACAAAAATAAGTCCCCCTACCTTGAGCAGTCTTTCGATAAAGGTTACCCTGGGAGGAATAATAATCCAGTTAGAGCCTCCAGAGGGAAGGGCCATCATTTGTTCCTTAGTTTGTAGCCCAGGCTGGCCTCTAAGTCACTAATTAATCAAGGATGACCCTAAGGTCCAGCTCCTCCTGCCTCCACCTCCACCTTGCTGGGGATGCGGGTAGAATAGGTGCCAAGAGGCGTATCTTAAAAAGGTCATCTGACCAAGCCAGGCGTGGTGGCTCAAGCCTTTAATCCCAGCACTTGGGAGGCAGAGGCAGAGGCAGGCAGATTGCTGTGAGATCAAGGCCAGCCTGGTCTAAAAGGGAGTCCTGGACAGCCAAGGCTTTACAAAGAACCCTGTCTTGATAAAACACACACACACACACACACACACACACACACACACACACACACACACACACAAATCATCTGACAGCTGGGCATGGTGACGCACGACTCTAATCCCAGCAGAGGCAAGTGGATCTCTGGGTTTGAGGCCAGCCTGGTCTACAAAGAGAGTTCCAGGACAGCCAGGGCTGTTACACAGAGAAACCCTGACTCAAAAGGAAAAAAAAAAAAGTCATCTGAAACCGGATGGTACTACTGTATGTAACATTTCATCTCCCTCTGTGGTAAATCAGCTCCAATCAAACAGAAATATCAGTGTCTGAGTACTTCAAACTCCTGTCGTCCTTTCATTCTGGTTTGCCTTTTGACAGGTTATAATCAGAGATCCATTCAAGCTTGCAGAAGAGTCTGAGAAGATGAATCACCGCCACGCACCTCATGGCGCTGGAAGCTGCTGTAGCAAAAAGAAAAGCTGCTAGATCTGCAGGCAGCAGGCAGCCCACCGGGTCCAAGAGGGTGGCTGAAGAACGGTTCACACAGGGTTCGTAGCCTGTCCTGACCCACAGACTATGGGAAGATGGCAAAGGCACCTCACTCTAGGTCATTGCTAACATGAGAGTGATTTTCAGAGGGTATTAGGGTTCACACACAGCAAATCACCTGCTTTCTGCCATCCCTATTTCAGAGTTCTGGTGCCACCTAGTGGTCAGAAATAGAACTTGGAAGCTTAAGGTTTACTTCATGGGACCAAAGGCATCAAAATTGAAGGATGGTAGAACTGTCTTCAAGCCTTTTCTTTCTTTCTGTAATTGAATGAAGAAATGAAAAATAAATCTAATCACCCTGATGATTGATGCCACAGTGGCTGTAATCTGTCTTCACTGGTGTTTTTGAAGAAAGAAGTGCTAAGGGATACAGACAGGATTTCTCTGCCTGTAAAATGCTCTTATTAAACGTTTAGGGAAATGCTGGGTTTGTTCGCTTCTAGGACGGTATTAAAGAAGTTATGAGCATAAGGGAAGGGCCAGGGCAATAAGTTGAAGGGACACAGAAGTCTCGGTCTCCATAAGGAGCTGACAATTTGGAGTTACAGCCCTGGGGCGGGATACAGCTCCACTGGTAGAAGATTGCCTGGTGCACAAGTATGCAAATTCTGGGTTTGCTCTCCAGTACCGGGTGACACCAGGGGAGGCAGCTACATGCACCTAGGGTCCCAGCACTCGGGAGGTAGAGGCATAAGGGTCAGAAGTCCTTCCTCCTCAGGCCCACAGAGAGTTTAAGGCCATCCCAGGGTACTGGAGAGCCTGTCTTTAAAAAAAAAAAAAAAAAAAATGACCCTTCAACCGTGGAGGGCTTTGATAAGGAAATCTTGATTGTTCTGAGCTCCAGGCAAAAGAGTTTGGGCAATAGAGGAAGAGGTGGGGTTTGCAAAGCCTAAGAGATTTTTAATTAGGAATTTGAGAATGGTTAGGCCTATAAAACACTGGGGTGCATTCTAAGGGAAGATTTGTCTTTTTAAAAAGAGATTTGCCAAAAAAAAAAAAAAAAGGCTGGGCGGTGGTGGCGCACGCCTTTAATCCTAGCACTTGGGAGGCCGAGGCTGGTGGATTGCTGTGAGTTCAAGGCCAGCCTGGACTACAAAGTGAGTCTAGGCCAGCTAAGGCTACACAGAGAAACCCAGTCTTGAAAAACAAAACAAAACAAAAACAAAAACAAAAACAAAAGGATTTGTAGTGCTGGGCAGTGGTGGTGCGTGCCTTTAATCCCAGCACTCGAGGAGGCAGAGGCAGGCGGATCGATGTGAATTCGAGGCCAAAGTGAGTCCAAGACAGTCAAGGCTAACACAGAGAGACCCTGTCTTGAAAAATAAACAAACACCCCCCCCCCAAAAAAAACCCCCAAAACCTTGTGTCTGTGTGAGCATATGCTGTGTGTATGCAGAGAGGGCATCTTGTTCCCCTGAGCTGGAGCCTGCTGGTGGTTGTGAGCCACCTGACATGGGTGCTGGGAACCAAACTCAGATCCTTTTCAAGAGCAGCAAGTGCTCTGGACTGCTGAGCCGTCCCCCAGTCCACTAATCTTTGGTTTTTTGAGACAGGGTTTCTCTGTGTAGCCTTGCCTGTCCTAGACTTGCCTTATAGACCAGGCTGGCCTCGAACTCACAGTGATCTGCCTGCCTCTGCCTCCCCAGTGCTGGGATCAAAGTCATGTGTCACCACTGCCTGGCCACATTCTTTTTCTGAGAAGAGCATATTCAATATATATTTCCCAACAAAATATACATTTTGTTTGTTTGTTTGTTTTTCGAGACAGGGTTTTTCTGTGTAGCCTTGGCTGTCCTGGACTTGCTTTATAGACCAGGCTGGCCTTGAACTCACAGCGATCTGCCTGCTTCTGTATCCTGAGTGCTGGGATTAAAGGCATGCACCACCATATCAGCCAAAATATACATTTTAAGGCTTATACTTGATGAGGAGATAGTTCAGTGTGAGCCACAAAAGCATGAGGACCTGAGTCTATGTCCCCAGGACTCATGTAAAAGCTGGCCCAGTGATGGAGATGCAGAGAAAGGCAGATCCCTGAAGCCTATTGGCCACCAACCCTAGCTGGATGGATGAGAAACCAGCTAGGAGAGGCCTCACCCCAGTGACAAAGCAGCAGTAAAGCTTCTTCCTGCTGGTGACTGTTGCCTTGCCTCAGTTGGCTCCGAGAAAGCCATTCAGATGTGGCACCCATTCAGATGTGGCACTATCTACCTAGTCTTTCCTCTTGCTGCAGTGATGAAGGTGACTGCAGAGGCTACAGAGATGGGTCAGTGGCTGAGCGCGTGCTGGTCTTGCAGAGAACAAGGGATTGGTTTCCCAGCACCCAACGTTAGGCAGCTCACAAGCTCCTGGGATCTGACACCCTCTTCTGGCCTCCTTGGGCACAGCATTCATGTTGTGTGCAAACAGCACACACACATATACCTTTAAATAGAAATAAAAATTGATAAATCTTTTGTACTAGGCATTGCCCTGCTAACTGGCTGGGAGAAAAAGAAAAGAATATTATGAACCAGTAAGCCAGGAGGATCAAAACAACTCAGTGTGATTCTAAACACTGTGGGCACCTGTCTTGACCGTTGTGAGTAACTAAATGTCTTTGACTACCTACCCCAAGCTGGGTTGCAAAAGGGCTCTCTTACAGAATCCCGTAGAGAGAGCTCTTACGAACTCTATATGTGTGCAGGTCAGAGGTCTACTTTGGGGGTCATTCCTCATGTATTGTTGACTTTTTAAAAAAATATATTTTATTAATTTATTCATATTACATCTCAATTGTTATCCCATCCCTTGTATCCTCACATTCCTCCCTCCCTCCCATTTTCCCCTTACTCCCCTCCCCTATGACTGTTCCTGAGGGGGACCTCCCCCTGTATATGCTCATAGGGTATCAAGTCTCTTCTTGGTAGCCTGCTGTCCTTCCTCTGAGTGCCACCAGGCCTCCCCATCCAGGAGACGTAGTCAAGGGATATGTCCCATGAAAGTCTTCACTTAACCAGGAAAGTGGGACAGAGGGGAGGACCTCCTATTGGGATTCTAGGTGAGAGAAGCATGGGAGAATGGGGAAATAGAAAGATCCAGAGGGTCCTAGAAACCTACAAGAAGAACATTATGATGTGCAGATCTGGGCCCAGGGGTCCTGCTCAAACTATGGCACCAGCCAAGGAAAATATGTACAGTAAAGTTTGAACTCCTACCCAGATCTAGACAACAGACAGGGCATTTAAAAAAAAAAAAAGTAGGGTCTCTAATCAGTTTGGAGCTTGCTGAGTAAGCTGGGTTGGCTAGCCACTTAGTGCCTGAATCTGCCTCTCTCCACCTCAGTGCTGGGATTGCAAGCACATGCCACTATGCCTGGTATATATATATATATAACGCATATAATTTGTTAACTTTATATGGGTCCCAGGGCTCCAACTCAGGCCTTCATGCTTGTGTAGCTAGCGTTCTACTCTCTGCAGACTGAACTCATTTGCAAATGTGAAGCTGGAATCATATAATCCGAATGATGACCTGTGACATAATCTTTAATTCATTACAAGCGGCAGCCAGGCAGGCTTGTGGCGCTTGGCAGGGAGCCTCACTGGAGGGAGCCTCTGGGCTGGGGCTGCTTATGGTAATTTGACATATAGCTCAGAGGCTAACTTGGGGGGTGGGGGGGAAGTGGCCTGCACAGTTTAGCCTCTGTTCCCAGAGTTAACAAGCTTCTTCCATATAGTTTCCTTTGTGAATGTGAAATGAGCTTCCTTTAGGATGCTCCACCTTGAATGCCAAGTGCTGGGGAGGGAAGGTCTGCACAGTAAGTGCAGGATGACTGGTGTGGCTTCTGGGCCTACTGGTTCATTTTTTATTAACTGCCCTTGCTTTCTTTTTTATCAATTAACCTTATTATTCCTTTCAACTAGATCGACCTACGGAAGCACCGAGAAGGAGGTATCTTTTTTTTTTTTTCCTTTTAAATAATGTAGCAGAAACTCACATAGTCAGTGCAACCCTTTTAAAATGGCCCTTTCTTGCTGGAGAGGGAAAGATTGCTCATTCTGCCTGAGTCCAACCATGCCACACAACCAGAGTGTCTCTCTACTGAGAGCGGCTCCCTCACGCTCAACGTCCAAGAGCCGCTTTTTCAAATTTCATGGGAGGAAAAGCCGCAGCCGTGTCTGTGGTCTGAATGGTGAGACTGCCATGCAAGTGTTGGCACCAAGACCAGAACCGGGTCTCCTGGTGCCTCACCCATTGCATCATCTGGTTCGTCTTTGGTCCCCCCCTAGGGGCTTCCTGACTTAAGCAATGTAGTGACTGCTGGACCTGGTGGCGCTCTCTTCTATTCCTGGTTAGTTTTGGGACTGAGCAAACGGGTCGAAAGGTCAAAGACTGCCTGGCCTAAAAAGTGAGTTCAAAGCCAGCCTGGGCCCCAGGAGTGAGATCTTGCCTGTAAAGTAAAAAAGAGCTGAGGCTATAGCTTAGTGTACTGCGCCTCTGTGACATGCATAACGCTGCCCTGATCCTCTGCACTGAGGGTGGGGGTGGGGCTAGGGGGCTTGTTGGAGGGGGATGGAGTAGGGGAGGACACAATTTTATAAAGGCAGGAGCAGTGATTACAGCTAGGGTGGAGGGGGAGGGGTATGATCTAGAAAGTATATGTAGGGCAAGATGGTGGTGGTAACTATTCCCATGACAAGGTACTATAAGAGAGGGCTAGGGAGATGGCCCAGTGGGCGTAGTGCTTGCCGTGCGAACACAAGGACCTGAATGCAGATGCCTGGTCCCCATGAGGGTAGGCATGTCAATATGCCCTGGAACCCCTGGTCCATGGAGATGCAGAAGGGTGGATCTTTGGGACTTTCAGACACCCAGCCCAAGCAGTAAATGAGCTCCAGGTTCAGTGAGAAACCTTGTTTTAAAAGAACAAAGCGGGGGTTGGGTGGGCTGGAGAGATGGCTCAGAGATTAAGAGCACTGCCTGCTCTTCCAAAGGTCCTGAGTTCAATTCCCAGCAACGACATGGTTGTTCACAACCATCTATACTGGGATCTGGTGCCCTTTTCTGGCGTGCAGGTGAAACACTGTATACATAATAAATGAATCTTAAAATTTTTTTTACTGATTTATTAAATAACATACTGTATGTATGTACATATTATATTAGTTCTCATAAACCAAAAGCAGACAGGATTCATCTCTATAATTTATCCATGAGAAAATAGAGGTTTGTCAAGGTTGTGGGGACTATGCTAATGTCATACAAACAGAATCAGCCGTAACATGTCAATTTAGATGGCCCACACAAAACGTGTTCTTTCTCCTTTTTTTTTTTTTAGCTTTCTCAAAAAGTTTTTTTAAATTTAATTTATTCAGATTACAACTCAATTGTATCCTCCTGTTCCTCCCTCTCTCCCACTTTCACCCTATTTCCCTCCCCTAGGTCCATGACCGAGGGGGACCTCTTCCCTCACTATATGGTCATAGGCTATCAAGTCTCATCTTGGTAGCCTGCTTATTATTTATTTCTTTGAGTGCCACCAGGCCTCCCCACCAAGGGGAGGTCGTCAAATATGGGGCATCAGAGATCATGTTAGAGTTAGTCCCTGATCTCCACATAACTGTGGAGAATGTCCTGTCCATTGGCTAGATCAGAGTAGGGGTTCGATGTTTACTACTTGTGTTGTCGTTGGTTAGTGCAATAGTTTGTGCAGACCCTCCTGGGCCCTGATCCACCTGTCACGATACTCTTCTTGTAGATTTCTAAGACCCTCTGGATCCTTAGGATCAGTAGAGTGTGATAGAGGAAGACCCCCAACGTAGATCGCTGGCCTTTAAATGTATACATATTCTCTACTCATGTGTGCACACTCGTATACAAATATGTACATTGAATGCACACACACAGGAAACAAACAAACAAACAAAAATGAAGTTCCCTACATTTCTAAGTCAGTGGGGCCTTGCCACCACTGTTTTGGTACCTGCCAGGCCAGTCTTCCTATAGAACAGTTCTTTGAGAACTTCTCTTGACTCCTGATTCCAATACAGTGAAACCTTAGCTTTGAAACACGCTGTTTAACCCATGACACAGACCATCCCCAACATCTCCCAAAGATGCCTGCTGGTCCTCTTCATGGACAGTGGAACTGACTTTCCACTATATACACTGTTCTTTTTTTTTTTTTTTAGCCAGGGTTTCTCTGCGTAGCCTGGGCTGTCCTGGACTCACTTTGTAGATCAGGCTGGCCTCAAACTCACAGCGATCCACCTCCTGAGTGCTGGGATTACTGGTCTGTGCCACCACGCCTGGCTCACGCACGGTTCTAAAGTCAGAGTTGCCTCTCCAGCTTTACCCCTGCTTTCCCATCAGCTAGTATGGCGTTTCCTCTTCCTCTCTGTCCCTTTGTTAGGTATTAGTATTGCTCTCACTCCCCTCTAGCCATAGGTTGAAGCGTACTCTTTAGTATGGCTATATTTTAAAAATGGACACTAGCCAGATGTGGTGGCAAATGTCTGTAATCCAGCACTTGGGAGGCTGAGGCAGGAGGATTGAGAATTTGAAGCTAGTTTGGGCCAAATGGTGTGATTCTGTCTCAAAGGAAAGCTAACGAAAACCTACCAAACTGAAAAAGAAGAGGAAAAGGAGGAGGGGTTGCAAAGGAGGACAAAGGAAGAAGAGGGGAGAGGGGGAAGAGAAGAAGGAGGAGGGAGAGGGAGGATGGGGGAGAGTGGAAAGGAGGGAGGGAGGGAGGGACAGAGAGAGAGAGGGAGGGAGGGAGGAATTTCTAATTAGGTTGGGCTGGGTTGTGTCCACCATACTTAATTATGGTAGCCCACACAAGTGGATCTCTCTGTAATAACTCTTATTCTACATATTCAAAACCTCTTTTGTGTGTGTGTGTATGTTTGCCTGTGTGTTTGAGAGTACTGTATGTGGTGTCTGAGAAAGAGAGAGTACTGTATGTGTGTATCAGAGAGTATTGTATGTGTGTGAGAGAGAGTACTCTGTGTGTGTGTCTGTGTGTGTGTGTAAGAGAGAGGGAGAAAGAGTAATGTATGTGTGTGAGGGAGTACTGAATGTGTGTGTGTGAGAGAGTACTGTGTGTGTGTGTGTGTGAGAGAGAGTACTGTATGTGTGTGAGAGAGAGTACTGTATGTGTGTGAGACAGTACTGTATGTGTGTGTGAGACAGTACTGTATGTGTGTGTGAGAGAGTACTGTATGTGTGTGTGAGAGAGAGTACTGTATGTGTGTGTGAGAGAGAGTACTGCATGTGTGTGAGAGAGAGAGTACTGCATGTGTGTGAGAGAGAGAGTACTGTATGTGTGTGAGAGAGAGTACTGTATGTGTGTGTGAGAGAGTACTGTATGTGTGAGAGAGAGTACTGTATGTGTGTGTGAGAGAGTACTGTATGTGTATGTGGGAGAGTACTGTATGTGTGTGAGAGTGTACTGTATGTGTGTGTGAGAGAGAGTACTGTATGTGTGTGTGAGAGAGTACTGTATGTGTGTGAGAGAGTGTATTGTATGTGTGTGTGAGAGAGAGTACTGTATGTGTGTGTGAGAGAGTACTGTATGTGTGTGTGAGAGAGTACTGTATGTATGTGTGTGTGAGAGAGAGTACTGCATGTGTGTGTGAGAGAGAGTACTGCATGTGTGTGTGAGAGAGAGTACTGCATGTGTGTGAGAGAGAGTACTGCATGTGTGTGTGAGAGAGAGTACTGCATGTGTGTGTGAGAGAGAGTACTGCATGTGTGTGTGAGAGAGAGTACTGCATGTGTGTGTGAGAGAGAGTACTGCATGTGTGTGTGAGAGAGAGTACTGCATGTGTGTGTGAGAGAGAGTACTGCATGTGTGTGTGAGAGAGAGTACTGCATGTGTGTGAGAGAGAGAGTACTGCATGTGTGTGAGAGAAAGAGTACTGTATGTGTGTGAGAGAGAGTACTCTATGTGTGTGTGAGAGAGAGTACTCTGTGTGTGAGAGAGTACTGTATGTGTGTGAGAGAGTACTGCATGTGTGTGTGAGAGAGAGTACTGCATGTGTGTGAGAGAGAGAGTACTGCATGTGTGAGAGAGAGAGAGTACTGTATGTGTGTGAGAGAGAGTACTGTATGTGTGTGTGTGAGAGAGTACTCTATGTGTGTGTGAGAGAGTACTGTATGTGTGTGAGAGAGTACTGCATGTGTGTGTGAGAGAGAGAGTACTGTATGTGTGTGAGAGAGAGAGTACTGTATGTGTGTGAGAGAGAGTACTCTATGTGTGTGTGAGAGAGAGTACTCTATGTGTGTGTGAGAGAGTACTGTATGTGTGTGAGAGAGTACTGCATGTGTGTGAGAGAGAGAGTACTGTATGTGTGTGTGAGAGAGTACTGCATGTGTGTGAGAGAGAGAGTACTGCATGTGTGTGAGAGAGAGAGTACTGTATGTGTGTGAGAGAGAGTACTGTATGTGTGTGTGTGAGAGAGTACTGTATGTGTGTGTGAGAGAGAGTACTCTATGTGTGTGTGAGAGAGTACTGTATGTGTGTGAGAGAGTACTGCATGTGCGTGTGAGAGAGAGAGTACTGTATGTGTGTGAGAGAGAGTACTGTATGTGTGTGTGAGAGAGAGTACTCTATGTGTGTGTGAGAGAGTACTGTATGTGTGTGAGAGAGTACTGTATGTGTGTGTGAGAGAGAGTACTGCATGTGTGTGAGAGAGAGAGTACTGCATGTGTGTGTGTGTGAGAGAGAGTACTGCATGTGTGTGTGAGAGAGAGTACTGCATGTGTGTGTGAGAGAGAGTACTGCATGTGTGTGTGTGTGTGCGAGAGAGTACTCTATGTGTGTGAGAGAGGGAGTACTGCATGTGTGTGAGAGAGGGAGTACTGCATGTGTGTGTGAGAGAGAGTACTACATGTGTGTGTGAGAGAGAGTACTGCATGTGTGTGAGAGAGAGAGTACTGCATGTGTGTGAGAGAGAGAGTACTGCATGTGTGTGAGAGAGAGAGTACTGCATGTGTGTGAGAGAGAGAGTACTGTATGTGTGTGAGAGAGAGAGTACTGTATGTGTGTGAGAGAGAGAGTACTGTATGTGTGTGAGAGAGAGAGTACTGCATGTGTGTGAGAGAGAGAGTACTGTATGTGTGTGAGAGAGAGAGTACTGTATGTGTGTGAGAGAGAGAGTACTGTATGTGTGTGTGAGAGAGAGTTCTGTATGTGTGTCTGTGTGAGAGAGAGTTCTGTATGTGTGTGTGTGTGAGAGAGAGTACTGTATGTGTGTGTGAGAGAGAGTACTCTATGTGTGTGTGAGAGAGTGTACTGTATGTGTGTGTGAGAGAGAGTACTGTATGTGTGTGTGAGAGAGTACTGTATGTGTGTGAGAGAGTACTGTATGTGTGTGTGAGAGAGTACTGTATGTGTGTGAGAGAGAGTACTGTATGTGTGTGTGTGAGAGAGTACTGTATGTGTGTGAGAGAGAGTACTGTATGTGTGTGAGAGAGTACTGTATGTGTGTGTGAGAGAGAGTACTGTATGTGTGTGAGAGAGAGAGTACTGTATGTGTGTGTGAGAGAGTACTGTATGTGTGTGAGAGAGTATTGTATGTGTGTGAGAGAGTACTGTATGTGTGTGTGTGAGAGAGTACTGCATGTGTGTGTGAGAGAGTGTTCTGTATGTGTGTGAGAGAGAGAACTGTATGTGTGTGAGAGAGAGTACTGTATGTGTGTGTGTGAGAGAGTACTGTATGTGTGTGTGAGAGAGTACTGTATGTGTGTGTGTGTAAGAGTACTATATGTGTGAGAGCGAGCACTGTATGTGTGAGAGAGAGCACTGTAAGTCAGAGGAACTTCAGGTGTTGTTCCTTAGAAGCCACCCATCTGCTCCTTTGTTTGCTTCACTCATGTGTTTATTTTGGAGGCACGGCCTGTCCTGTTGTCGGTGGAGCTCATCAAGCAGGCTAGGCTGTCTGGCCCGCCAAGCTTTATCCTCCTGTCTGTCTCTGTCTCTCCAGTATTGGGAGGGCAAGCATGCCATACCATACTTGCCTCTTAAAATGTGGCCTGCGGGGATCTGTCGCATAGCCTGCTGCTTACAGGGCATGCATGTTACTGAGTGAACTGTCTCCTGCAACTGCTACCTACCTTCCTTCCTTCTTTCTCTCTCTCTCTCTCTCTTCTCTCTTTCTTTCTTTCTTTCTTTCTTTCTTTCTTTCTTTCTTTCAACATAGTCTCTTTATATAGCTCGGAATGATCTTGAATTGGTGGTCCTTTTGCCTCGGCTCCCAAGTGCTGAGACAAATGGAGAATCTACTACAGCTGCCCTGAAACCTCTACCGTTCAAGGAGCAACTTGAAGACCACTATGCTTTCCTCAGTTTTTTAAAAAAAATATTTATTTATTTATTATCATGTACACAGTGCACACCAGAAGAGGGCATCAGATCTCATTATAGATGGTTGTGAGCCACCATGTGGTTGCTGGGAATTAAAGTTAGGACCTCTGGAAGAGCAGTCAGTGCTCTTAACCACTGAGCCATCTCTCCAGCCTGCCTCAGTTTACTTGTATCTCCTTTGTTTTTTGAGACAAGGTCTATGCTGTCTAAACTGGCACTGAACTCTACGTCCTTCAGCCTCACGCTCTGTCTGGGTGTCCTGTAAGATGTTCTATCCTTTACCGTGTAACCATTTGTTCCTAACTTCCTTTTTAGCAAGTTTTTTTTTTGCGGGGGTCGGGGGGGGGGGAGCAGGACAGGATTTGGTGGAACTTCACTGTATATCCCAGGCAGTCTCAAACCTTCAAACTTGGCATCTTCCTGCCTCAGCTTCCCAAGGTGCATTGCCATATCTATATTGGAGCAATTGCTGATTCAATCTTGTAGCTCCCCAGTGTTTAGAACTGTGCTTAGAACTCATTAGATAAACAATATACAGGGCCTGGAGAGATGGCTTGGAGGTTAAGAACGCTGCCTGCTATTCCAAAGGTCCTGAATTCAAGTCTCAGCAACCACATGGTGGCTCATCTGTAATGTGATCTGGTGCCCTCTTCTGGTATGCAAGTGTACATGCAGGCAAAACACTGTATATGTAATAAATCTTTTTTAAAAAAAGGATAGGCAATATACACAAACTGTTAGGTCTATAGATGAATGAGGGAAAAGAAATATGCTAAGAAATATAGCATCAGGTGGCGCACGCCTGTAATCCCAGCACTAGGGAGGCAGAGGCAGGCAGATCTCTGTGAGTTCAAGGCTACCCAGGTCTACAAAGGGAGTCCAGGACAGCCAAGGTTACACAGAGAAACCCTGTCTCAGAAAACAAGAAGAAGAAGAAGAAGAGGAGGAGGAGGAGGAGGAGGAGGAGGAGGAGGAGGAGGAGGAGAAATATACCACTTTTATTTGCAATTTGAAGGAGCAGGGCCTGGGGACTGGCACTCAGCTGGTAGAGTGCTTGTCTAGAATACAAGAAACCTCGAATTTGATCTCAGCAATACATACATGGTCATGCATGCCTGTAATCGCAAGATCAGCAGTTCAAGGTCATCCTCAGCTACATAGCAGGTTCAAAGGTAGCCTGAGATATATGAGACTCTGGGGTACATGTCTCAAATAAGTAAATACATACATACATACATACATACATACATACATACATACATACATACATACACACTTCGGTATATGCATACAAAGAAAATGAACTGTAAGGCTGAGGGCATGGCTTAGTGGATAAAGTACTTGCTGTGCAACTGTAACACAGTAACACACATGTCTGTAATTGCAGTGTTTCTACTAGGAGATGGAAAGTGAAGCCAGAAAATCCCCAGAAGCCCACACACTAGCCAGCCTGGCACCTGCAGTGAAACAAAACAAAACAAAACAAAAACAAAACAAAAATAAACCCAAGAAACCCTGTCTCAAACAAGGTGGAAAGGTAAGGACCGACACCACAGGTTGTTGTCCGACCTTTTATATTTTCGGTTGTGAGCCGAGCCTTTAATGGCCGAGCCATCTCTTCAGCCTGTCGCCTGACCTTTACACACGCAGCGGCATATGCGTGCCGATGTTCACACACAGAAACACAGAGATAAAAAAATTACATCAAGAGAAAATGTAAGGAAGCAAATAATTAGAGACATGAGAAATAAACCTTCAGCTTAGACCTAGTTAAAGTAACCAGGTGCCGTAGAGGAATTAGAAAAAACAGCAGAAATTTATGCTTGAAGTTTTAAAAAATTAATTTTTATTATGTATACAATGTTTTGCCTGTATATGTGCCTTCATGCCAGAAGAGGGCACCAGCTCTCATTATAGATGGTTGTGAGCCACCAAGGTGTTGCTGGGACTTGAACTCAGGACCTTTGGAAGAGGAGCAGGCAGTGTTCTTAACCTCTGAGCCATCTCTCCAGCTCCCTGTATTTGTGGTTTGGAATCTTTTTGTCTATGCCTGGGCAGAGGAGGTGGACTGACAAGTGTGTTTTAGTTTCATCTTCAGAAGATGTGAACTAAAGCCTGTGGGAGTGAACTAAGCTAGCACGAGAGAAACACAGGCTCCAGTTCTGGTGTCAGAGTCCCATGGCAGGGCTCAGATTCATACATTTTGGCCCTGGTGTTTTTTTTCTTCTGTCCATCCAAACCTTACCTGCTCCATCCTCACCACACCAAATATAGGTCAGGGGAACATACCCTTGATGTAGTCCAGGCTGGCCTTGAACTTGCTTTGTAACTGATGGATGGATGACCTTGGAATTCTGCTCCTTTTGCCTCTGCCTCTCGAGCATTAGGATTCTAGGTCTGTATGGCCAAGCCTGGCTTTATGGGGTGCTGAGCACCGAACCTAGGGATTCAGAGGCACTACTAAAACACTGTACCAACTGAGTGACATCCCTAGCCCCCGGGAATGTCCATTTAAAAGACGTGGGGCACTGTACATCTGCCAGACCCTTATTGTAGATGGACCCAGGATAGAGGGAGTAGGAGATGAGAGAAAGAAGGTGGGGGGAAGAGAAGAAGGGGGTGAGGGGGAGGAGGCGGAGCAAGAGGAGGTGGGGGGGGAGGGGGAGGAGGCAGAGCAAGAAGAGGCCGTGGGGCACTTTCAGGCTGCGTTAGGGTGGATTCTCACACACTCACATCCTTTTGGTAACTGAAGACCAGATTTCAACCAAGGCTAGCTGGGAAGAATTCAGACTCTTTTAAAAAAGAAACCTCTTCTCACAACTGTCAAAAAAAAGCACATTTTCCCCTTCTCTTCTCAGTAACAATGTCCAGAAAATACCTAGAAAAAGGAGGAAAATGGGAAAGTCCTAAAGAAAACCCTGCAAGGCCTCTTGAGAAAGTAAGTAAGCCGCAGAATTTATTTTAACTGTTTTTATGAACTGTGGTGAAAAAGTCCCCTTTTGCCTAAAAGTTTCTATGTGTTTAAACGAGTGCATTGTTGCTTCTGAGAAATCCCTCTGAGCCTACAGGGTGGGTTCTAGGGCCAGTTCCTGTAATTCCAGTGTTTTCCTTGTTCCTGGGTTTCCTCTGAAGACTTTGTTGTATTCTGATGGCATTCAGATGTCACCCTTGGCTGGAGCTCAGCAGCAGAGCTTGTGTTCAAGGCCTTGGGTTCTTCGCCCCAGCCCCAAGTCTCACTTAAAGCATTAACTTTGAATACTTTTCTATAAACCACCAAATATCAGAACAAAAATCTTCTCTGTCAATTGGACCATATGTTAACAAAATGTATAGAAAACCACCTGTATTTTTCTTGCAATCTCTTAGAAAATGCAACACATCAGCCTCGGAGAGACATTTGGGTCTGGCTACGGAACTAATTCTCAAACCTGCAGACTTGGGAGTTTTCCTTGTGCATGGAAGAAAGTTGAGCTGCCATTCTTTTCTCTTATTTTCTAGAGAAGGATTCTGGGAGAAGAAGTTTAGTTAAGAAAGGTGTTTGCAGGGAGGTTTTGACTTGGCTTGATTGACTCATTCAAGGTCAGGCAAGGTCAAAACGAATCGAGGGTTAAACACCAGTGGCCCACCCTTCCTCTCAGTCCTTTTAGCTTTTTTATGGATTAAAATGTGGTGTGGTGTTATTTTCTCCCCAAAACTTCAGAAGAGGTCTCCTATAAACATCATTACTCTTGCCTTCCACCGCTAGAGGGACAGGTTGTGATGTCCAAAGCTACTGACTGCAAACCCACACCAGTGACTTCTAAGGAAAGTTGTTTGATTCAGGTATCTAGACAGCCAGTGTATCTAAGAGTACTAGCCCATGCCCATGCCCACACCGCGGATAGCCATCACTCAGCCAGCCGGTGCCCACACCTCGGATAGCCGTCACTCAGCCAGCCCGTGCCCACACCGCGGATAGCCGTCACTCAGCCAGCCCGTGCCCACACCGCGGATAGCCGTCACTCAGTGATCCCCCCTTGCTAATATGAAACGGGCTTATTTTGTGGTGTCTGCTAGAAGGTGCTTTCCTGGTTTGCTGAAGTCGAACTTCTAGCTAGCTTCTAGATTGCTAAGATTGTACTTGCCTGACCATGGCTTTCTCTGCATGCACAGGAAATGTCTGTAGGTCTGGCAAGCACTCCTTCCTGTGTCCACACTCTCATTTTAAACCGTGCATTCAGTATCCGAGAGCCTCTAACTGTCCTCTCTCTTAGCCCAGAACACACTCATGCTCACATTTTCAATCAGTTGGCTTAAAAGGACTGTGTCTGTCCTTGGCCTTTGTCAGACATTTATAAACTGTAAATGCCACTCTTACAAATGCATAAGAAACCCAAGAATAACATTTTCTTCATCTGAACTGATTTTTCCAATATAGCAGTAGGAAAATTAGGAAGTAGTAAAAAAAAAAAACACCAGAAATCAGAGGGCTAGGATTAGAGTTGAACAGTTATTTAAAATAATCAAAGTAGGCTGGGCCGTGGTGGCGCACCTGGGAGGCAGAGGCAGTCAGATCTCTGTGAGTTTGAGGCCAGCCTGGTCTACAGAGGGAGTTCCAGGACAGCGAGAGCTGTTACACAGCGATATCCTGTCTCGAAAAACCAAAAAACAAGCAAAAATAAACAGCTGGGCATAGTGGCTCACTCCTTTAATCCCAGCATTCGGGAGGCAGAGGCAGGCTGATTGCTGTGGGTTGGAGGCCAGCCTGGTCTACAAAGCAAGTCTAGGACAGCCAAGGCTACACCAAGAAACCCTGTCTCTAAAAACCAACCAACCAAACCAAAAAATAAAGAAATAAAATAATGACATAAAAGTTCCTTGATGTTTTGGATACTGTAGTTGTTCTAGGCTATGGGTGATATACCAGTGTACAACAGACACAATTCTTGAGACAGGACAAATTATCAACCAGATGACTAATTTACATACAATATTAGTATGTGATCTTTGCTTTGAAGAAAAACAAAGGAGAGATGCAATGAGGTGGCCTTTCAGCAAAGCCTTGAAAGGACATCTAGAAGAAGTTGGGTCCCAGCCACAGGAAGCAGCAAGTGCAGAGACCCCAGGGAGATCCCCCTGCAGTGACTGAGAAACAGCTAGGGCAGAGCCTGGGACAGAGCTTGCAGAACCTTGTGGGCGATGTGGGTACTCGGACTTTTACCCCAGGGAGATGAGGACACAGGGGGATTTGACACCAGCTACAAGGCCCGGGGAAGGAAAGAGGACAAGTGTAAAAGAGAAGAGACAGGCAAGGAGACCACTGAAATGAGCCCAGGAATGAATTGTTCTGGAAACTATAAAAATGCTTTGGGTGTTGAAAAAAAAAAAGAGTGCTGTGATTATGGAATACAAAGCAAGAGTAGAAAACGTCGCTTTAAGGCTTAAGTTGTGGGGCAGAACGTTCAGTTTGGCAGCCACTGTGCTACCACATCTGCTCCTGATGCAAAGGACTTGAGGGTCTTGGTGCTTTATGCTCCAATGTATCTTTTCCAAACCTAGCACCATTTGGTCAGTGTATTTCGTAATAGGTTTTTATGGGCCTTTTTGGAATATTCTCCCCCTCTTATTTCCCAAAATTGCCTGGGTGGACGTTAAAAAAAAAAAACAAACCAAACCAGGTCCTCCCTCATTCTGTGATTATAGCACGACCACACGAGAATTCCTATGATTACAAAGTTTGGGAAGCTGAGCACACTTTTGGGTGTTTGCTGAGGTCTAGAAAATACTACAGGACCTCCGTGAGGGCCGGCAGGTGGCGCCACGCGATCGCGAGCAGCTGAGGCGGCTCAGAGGCTTGGAGACAGTGGGTCCATGGCGTTGCTAGGGCCACCCTGTCACCGCGAATCTCCCGAGGAACGGTCTGCAGGAGTAGTGGGCTGGGGGCTTAACCAGCATCCCGATTTGGTTTTAGACCATGGGCACGCTGAGCCGTCTCCAGTCGACTCTGGTGCTCCCAGGGCGGGAGGGCTCAGTCCTTTTCGGCACTGACACGGAGCCCTGTGGAGCCCGCAAGGCCCTGCAGCAAGGACCCGCGGCCTCGCGCCTCGGGGCAGTACTGCAGGGCTGCCAAGCCGCGCGCGCGCGGGAGGGGGATCTACTACAGAGACCCCACAGGGAGCGCCGCACCCGCGGACCGCTCCTTTTCATTGGCCGCCTGGAGGAAAGCCACGCCCCTTTCCCTACAGCGCTCTTTTTTGACTGGCTCTTGGGTTCGGGATGGCCACGCCTCCTTCCCTCGCATACACAAGAGTCACGCGCCTTTCTGTTGGAAACTTGGCATGCTGAGAAGGACAGTGGCCCTCATCTCCCCGCCCACCTCCCGTGCCATTGGTGCGGCACGCCGCGTGAGGCCACGCCCCCATTCCAGCCCCCTGGCTGGGAAGGCGGGATCCCGCCCTTGATTGGCTGGCCGACCTGCCTCTCGCGGGAGAGGCTAGCACGCCCCTCCCTCCCCTCCCTCCTCCCGCGAGCCAGGGGGTTCCTCAGCTGGCTCAGTCCGAGTCCGTGTCATTCAGAGTGGCGGACTGCTGAGTGCTGGGCGCGAACGCGCGGTTGCAGTCCCGCTCGGGCGCCGGTGCCTGCGCTCGCGCCGCCGCCGGGTGGGAAGGATGAAGCCTCAGCTGGAGCAGCCACCCTATGATTGGCTGTGGTGCTTGTGAACCCGAAGTAAAGATGGCGGGCGGGCAGGCAGCCGCCGCACTGCCCACTTGGAAGATGGCGGCTCGCCGCAGCCTCAGTGCCCGCGGCCGGGGGTTCCTGCAGGCAGCTGCGGGCCGGCTGCTGCCGCTGCTACTGCTGAGCTGCTGCTGCGGCGCGGGCGGTTGCACAGCGGCCGGCGAGAACGAGGAGACCGTGATCATCGGGCTGCGGCTGGAGGACACGAACGACGTGTCGTTCATGGAAGGGGGTGCGCTGCGGGTGAGCGAGCGGACCCGGGTCAAGCTGCGGGTCTACGGGCAGAACATCAACAACGAGACGTGGTCCCGCATCGCCTTCACTGAGCACGAGCGGCGCCGGCACACACCCGGCGAGCGCGGGCTAGGGGGCCCCGCGCCTCCGGAGCCGGACAGCGGCCCCCAGCGCTGCGGCATCCGCACCTCAGACATCATCATCTTGCCCCACATCATTCTCAATCGCCGCACATCGGGCATCATCGAGATCGAGATCAAACCGCTGCGCAAGATGGAGAAGAGCAAGTCTTATTACCTGTGCACGTCTCTCTCCACGCCCACACTGAGCACCGGCGGCTCCGGGGCTGCGAGTGGAGCCGTCGGGGGCAAGGGTGGCGCGGGGGTGGCCGGGCTCCCGCCGCCTCCGTGGGCCGAGACCACCTGGATTTACCACGACGGTGAGGACACCAAGATGATCGTGGGCGAGGAGAAGAAGTTCTTGCTACCCTTTTGGCTGCAAGTGATCTTCATCTCGCTGCTGCTGTGCCTGTCGGGTATGTTCAGCGGCCTCAACCTGGGGCTCATGGCTCTGGACCCGATGGAGCTGCGCATCGTGCAAAACTGCGGCACGGAGAAAGAGAAGAATTATGCCAAGCGCATCGAGCCGGTGCGCAGGCAGGGCAACTACCTGCTGTGCTCGCTGCTGCTGGGCAACGTGCTGGTCAACACCACGCTCACCATCCTGCTCGACGACATCGCGGGCTCAGGCCTTGTGGCGGTGGTGGTCTCCACCATTGGCATCGTCATCTTCGGGGAAATCGTGCCCCAAGCCATCTGCTCCCGACACGGCCTGGCGGTAGGGGCCAACACCATCTTCCTCACCAAGTTTTTCATGATGATGACCTTCCCCGCTTCTTACCCGGTTAGCAAACTGCTGGACTGCGTCCTGGGCCAGGAGATAGGCACTGTGTATAACCGCGAAAAACTGCTGGAGATGCTCCGGGTTACTGACCCCTATAACGACCTCGTTAAGGAGGAGCTGAACATCATCCAAGGGGCGCTGGAGCTCCGCACCAAGACGGTGGAGGACGTGATGACCCCCCTCCGGGACTGCTTCATGATCACTGGCGAGGCCATCCTGGACTTCAATACCATGTCCGAGATCATGGAGAGTGGCTACACGCGAATCCCAGTGTTTGAGGGAGAGCGTTCCAATATCGTGGACCTGCTCTTTGTCAAAGACTTGGCCTTCGTAGATCCAGATGACTGTACTCCCTTGAAAACCATCACCAAATTTTACAACCACCCCTTGCACTTTGTTTTCAACGACACCAAGTTGGACGCTATGCTGGAAGAATTTAAGAAAGGTGGGAAATTTTGCTGTTTTAATTGGTTTTGCTCTTTCTGTCTCTCTCCTCCCCTGCTTGAGGCTGCTACCCCCAGACCAACCCCCCAAAGAGAGTTGACCGGAATTTCTCCTTCTCTTAATTGCGAAGTTGAAAGGGTGGCATGGATTTGGGGACGGATTGAACTAGTAAGTGCTTCTAGGTTTAAAAGCCCTAGACTGTGATTACTTTTTCACATCATCTAAAGACAGTGCTTGAAACTTAAACCCCTTGGGGCCTCTGGTCTCGAGGGTCCTACTTCATTCATTGTCTGGGCTTTGAATAGGTAGGTAGTGAAAGTACTGGCTGGCTCCTTAGATGCCCTTCTGTTCCTTTTGATCACAGACATTTGGAAATATTTAAGTAGCCTTTAAAGCCCCACTGCAATCCTTTTCTTCTTCCTCAAACATCTATGTTGACATCGCAAAGATGGGAAGCACATTTTGGATAGGTTTTGTTCTTGGCTATCTGGCATCCTGCAGGGTGGATTGAGGTCTCTGAGGGTTGAGCAGGGGTAAAGAAAGTACCATTAAAAATCCCACATCGTTTGGATGTGACTTCTCTATCTGGAAAAGATGGGTTTTGTTTTGTTTCAAGCGAACTTAGTTATTAATATATAACTTGGAAAGACAAAGGTAAGTTAATTTTCATGACGCTATATCTGTCTTACCTTTTTCACTGTTTATGTTTATCTGACAGCAAATAAAATTTTCTAAAGCAAGTGTGGTTTTGGCAGAAAGCTTGAACCTGTGACAGTGGGATGAATACCAGTCTTAATTATGATTTATTTCTTTTTTCTTTTCCAGTTTAAAAGTGTTCTTCTTTTAACCTTGATCCCTTGATACATTAACATGAAGTATGTTTCCAGATCAGCTCTCCAGACTCTAGGGGATTAGCCGGGAAGAGGCAGAGGCCCGGGTCTGCCCTGTGAGCATTCACAGCACATCCAATTTTTTTTTTTTTTTGCATTGTGGTATTACCTCCCCCCCATTTTGTCATAAATAGGTGAATAGCAACTCGTACTATTATTATTGAGACTTTGAAAGTTTCCAGTAAATGGCTGGCATTGCTGAAAACCAAGGGATGTTGAGTTTTGTCACTGGTGCTTGGCATGCGCCAGCATTGCAATGTGTGTGTAACCTTGCATGACCTGAAAACTAAATTCTCATTCTTTGCATGGAATTTCGATCACTAATGGGGTCGCTACCCTGACGAAGGCCGTGTGTACCTGGCGGTAGATCGCTCACTGGATGGGATCGTTTGAACATACAGTGTGTGCACTTGTCTTCACTCCCTTTTCTTGGATGAGTCGTGTCCTCTCTGGAACAGGACCACAATGCAGTGATTTTCATATAAAAAAAATAGAGCAGAATGTGCTTCAGGGCTTAGTGATTTGCATTTAAAAGCAGGAGGAGAGAAAGGAAATGCCCAGTATCTCTAGCTGCAGAGCTTTTGGGGTACCAGTGCACTGCCAAGCTGCTTATTAGAGCACTGAACTAGTGTCTTCCTTTGCTTTGCAACACAGGGAGACGTCCTGAAATGCTGAGCATGCCGCTGAATCCCAGTGCTGCTACAGGCTGTTGTGTCCTTTGTTGTTGTTGTTCAGGTTTTTGCAAATCACCTTATAGATTCCTAATACAAGGTCGAAGCAGGCAGGTGATGTGCACCTGTAGTTCCAGCTACTTGGGAGGCAGAGGCAGGAGGATCGCTGTGAGTTCAAGGCCATCCTGGTCTACAAAGAGTCCAGGACAGCCAGGGCTACACAGAGAGACCCTGTCTCGGGAGGAGAACAAAAAACAAAAAACAAAAACAACAACAGCCACCACTAGTTTGTACTCCCTGCAGAGGATTTTCTTTACATCTGTATCTTCTTTCTTTTAGAATTCAGTGGTTTACTTCTTAGTCCTACTAAGTTTAGGAAATTTACATGATTTTGAAATTTGTTATTGGTTGATTGTGCTTGAACTAATATTCTGTGGCTCAATAATTTTTTAATTTTAATTTTTGGAGGATCTGTTTTTCCTCTCAAAATCACCTCTTACTGCTACCCCTCTCTTCAGAGTCTGGCCGAGAAGTTTCTATGGACCTGACTCTTTGGCCCTCCTGACTCTCCCACTTCAGTCTTCCAAGTATTGGGAGCACAGGTGCTCATCGTGCAGACTGGCTCACAGTACCTTTTGAACCACGTTCTTCAAATGATAAACTTATTGGCGTTTTCCTATAAGTTCTAGAAAACCAACACATAATGCTTCACTTTAGCTCTTATCCAAGGAGATGTGCAGCATTTGGTTAAGAAGTAGAGCGAATAGAAGATACATTCAGTCTACTAATGTATTCTGAAAAGCAAAGACTACTGGTGGCAAATTGGAGATTTAAGCCATGTTTTTGTTTTTGTTTTTGTTTTAAGGAATAAATGGCTGTTCGCTACTTAAAGAATAGGATTAGCTGGGCATGGTGTCCTATTCCTGTAACCCCAGCACTCTGGGAGGCAGAGGCAGGAGGATCTCTGTGAGTTCGAGGCCAGCCTGGTCTACAAAGTGGGTCCAGGACCGTCAAGACTACGCAGAGAAACCCTGTCTCAAAAAACAAACAAACAAAAAAGAGAATAGTGATAATTGACTTGTTTTGTTTCAGGGTTTTTTGGTTTGTTTTTTCGAGACAGGGTTTCTTTGTGTAGCCTTGGCTATCCTAGACTCACTTTGTAGACCAGGCTGGCCTTGATCTCTTCGAGATCTGCCTGCCCCTGCCTCTTTGAGTGCTGGGATTACAGGTGTGCACCACCATGCCTGGCTCCCTTTGATTTTTGAAAAATACATTTGGTCAATTTAACCTTACAATTAGCTACATTAATTAAAAATTATTTATCTAATTTTATGCAATTGTGTGTGTACCTGATTGTTACGCATGACCCCTTAGAGGTCAGAAAAGCTGTCAGAGCCCCTGGAACTAGAGTTGCCAGGTGGTTATGAGCCTACAGCTGTGTGGCTGCTGGGAACTGAATTCAGGTCTTCTGTATGAACAGTAAGTGCTTAACTACTGAGGTAGCTCTTTAGTCACGTGAATGAAACCACATTCAGCTCTCAGAAAAAGAAAAGAAACACAGAAATTGAAACATTCATTCACAAACTATAAATGATGCTATGGTACACTAACAAAAAGTTGTAATTAAATTTACAAATACCTTTTAAAAAAAAGACATATTTATTTTATGCATATGAGCGCTCTATCTGCATGTACACCTGCAGGTCAGAAGAGGGCATTAGATTACATTATAGATGGGTGTGAGCCACAATGTGGTCGCTGGGAATTGAACTCAGGACCTTTAGAAGCGCAAGCAGTACTCTTAACCTCTGAGCCATCTCTCCAGCCCCTACAAATACTTTTTAAAGTAGGCATTAGTATATTGCCCAGGTATTAGTGCCTTTTATTGTATGAGTTAAAATCATCCATCTGGTTTTCTAATTTAATATAACTGTTTTTCTACTGTATTGGGGCTTGAACTCATGGCCTCCATGGTAGACAAGCCCTTTACCAGTGGGCTATGCTCTCAGCTCTGTGAAATAACTGAAAAATTATTTAAGTTTACTTATTCACTGTGTGTCTTCTGATCTCTCTCTCTACACACACACACACACACACACACACACACACACACACACACACACTCACTTTCATCCTGAAAATTGAACTCAGCCTTGGCAGCAAGCACTGCTGTCAACTGAGCCACCTCACTAGCTCCTGCTACCATCTGTTTTATGTGTTTCTGCAGAACAGCCCCTGGTGTGTGGGATGCTCTGAAAACTTTTCTTCTTCCTTTTCTCCTCTTATCTCCACATCAAAAACAAAAAAACAAAACAAACAAACAAACAAAAAACCAGAAAGAGAACAAAACAGGATCCCCCAGGCCCACTCTAACCCCAAGCTGGTTAGCTCTCACTGGACAGCCCCTGCTACATAGTGAGCTGGTCTCTGTTGCAGCTTTTCTTGTCACTGTTGGTAATCAGTCTGATTAGTTTTCCCTGAGGTGGTGGAGATAGAAGGTTCTGGAATCGGAAAGAGAGGCTACTTTTGTGTAAGTATCTTGAGTGCTGTCTTTCTAGCGGCCAGAACTTTTAAACTGTCTGCAGGTAACTTGTAGCTTTGCTTGGCGGGGAATAACAAAGGGAAAACTGCAGGGACTTGAGCAACTGGTACAGGACAGCCGGGGGTTCATCATATAGAAGAGTGGACCAGCCATGGGATTTCTCTGTTTGCTGTGAAAAAGAAATCAGGAAAATGGAGGATGGTAATGGATTTAAGCGCAATGAATAGAGTAATTCAACCAGTAGGTCCTTTACAGCCTGGAATTCCTTTACCTTCTTTGTTACCTAGGTCATGGCCTATAATAGTAATTGACTTGAAAGATTGTTTTTTCACAATACCCTTGCATGAGCGGGGTGGGAGGTGGGCAGCTTGGTGATCTTGCATTGCAAACCCAGAGCCTCTCCAGAGGGAGACACACTGGTGTGGGAGCACGCGAGGGTTCTTTTTTACAGTACAGGGTGGGGAGTGGTGATGCTGAGTTTGCAGTTTCATCATCATGGTGGCCATAAAGATAGTTTTGTGCCTTTACTTTCTGTCTGCCAGACCCAGGGCTGAAGGCTCTTCCGGGAAGAACCCTGTTGAAGTCTCATGAGGTCTGAATGGAGCCTTAGCCCTATTTTACCAATGAGAACAATTGAGGCTTAGATTGAATAATTTGTTCAAGGTCACAATAGTAATTCACCGATTTGGGCTTTTAGGTTCAAAAGTTCGTATTAGAAGATGATAATAACTCTAGGGAAAAAAAACCTGCCTAATGCGAAACAATGTAGTGGGCAGAAAAACTTAACACCAAGCTGCTTGTTTTGTGTCCGCAAAGCCTGTCAGCTCCTCTTTTACCTGTCATTACCCTCTTATCAAAAGATTGCGGACTCTAGCCACCCGGTTATCTACACAGTGGTGACTCTGAAGAATTAGTAACCAGTTATTGTTCCTTTCCCCCCTCTCTTTCCTCTTTTTTCTTGGTAACAATTACATTCCAATATTGCAGGACTCACGGTTAGCAGCTGTGTAGGTCTTGGTGGGTTTCTTTTCTGCCTATTTCTTAGAAACGGGTGACCCATCTAATGCTCTTCAAAGCAAGGGCGCATGAATAATTTCCATTTAGAGCATGTGTGGACTGGGGAGGTAGCTCAGTTGGAGTGCTTCTTAGCGAAGATGTGCAGACCCTGGGTTCGATCCCCAGCGCCATATAAACTGGGCATGGAGGCACACACTTGTAATGTTAGCACTTGGGGGCTGAAGGCAAGAGGGTCAGGAGTTCAGGATCATTCTGTGTAGTAAGCCCAGCCTGGACTATATACAACTATACATCAAACAAACAAACTCTGTCTTGGTAACATCCAGAAGTCTTTGCCTATTGCTTTGTTAGGAGCTTCATATGGGAATGTGTTGCCTTTCCCCAAAGTCAGTGGTCTGCTTGTCTAGAGTGTAGGAGGATGTTTGAAAATTTATGTTTAAAGGTGTGAACGGTGTCAGAAAGAGTGGCTCTGTATATGTCTGTGTTCTGAGTGTGTGTGTGTTAAGCTGTTGTAATTTTGCATGGTTTTCTAATGTAAACTTGAGAGATCAGATAGTATAGAATCAGGAATGAGGAGCTCAGCTTGAAGATTTTCTAGTCCAGTTTGCTGATTTTTTTTTTTTTTTACCAAGTGTCAGGTTTTTGTTTTTATTTTTGTTTTTTGAGACAGGGTTTCCTCTTATAGCCCTGGCTGTCCTGGACTCGCTTTGTAGATTAGGCTAGCCTCGAACTCACAGCGATCCGCCTGTCTCTGCCTTCTGAATACTGGGACTATAGGTGTGTGTCACTGGGTGCTGTATTTCTTATGCCCGGCCCAGGTGACAAGATTTATCTGGACACGTCTTTTTTTCCTTTACAGTCCTTATTTCCTTTTGTACATCAGGCCATGAATCCGTACAGAATGGGCTCCAGCAGCTCAGGCTCCTTCCCGTCAGTCCTCACTAAGTGTGCTGCTCTGGGTGGTGCAGGCTGGCGCTTCAGCTGAACCCAGGTGCCCTTCTCTCTGGCTTCCTTCTTCTTCCGGTCGTTCTCCTTCACGCGCTTCAGGAAGCTGTCCCTGCTCTTAGAGTGCTTGATGTGCTCGATGCGCACATTGATTCTCTTGGCGAGAATCTTAGCCTTAATCCGCTTGTTCACAATGACGCCCACAGCATGCTGGGTGACGCTGTAGACTCTTCTGGTTTTGCTGTGGTAACACTTACAGGGCGTTCCTTTTTGAACAGTGCCATTGCCTTGATGTTGACATTATCACCCGTTTAGTAGATTCGCGTGTATGTGCCAAAGCAACAACTCCATGCTTCCTAAGAGGCCTAGAGAACATACAGTGAGCGCCCCTCCTCTTTCCTTTTGTGTTTGTCATTTTGGCGAGTTACTGCAAGATGGCTGCCGTGGCTGAAAGCTTATCTGGACACTTATTAAGGGAAGATTCTAGGCCTTATTTTATGACCTGAAGGCTCTGGGGAGGGGCTGTGGAATCTGTCACTGTTAAGCTACCCTGAGGATGTTCATAGGGGAAGAAGGCCTGGGTGGCAAGCATGGTTCCTTAACCCCTGGAGTAAGGAAAGTAAGCCCTGGAAAGGAGAGTGTTTGGGCCATGCCTTACTACCGAGGCATATACACTGGACCAGAACTCTCATCCCTGACTTCTCGGCTGGTGTTCTTAGGGGCCAACCCTCCCTTCCCTTCAGAGTTAAAGCTTAGCCACATTACTGAGAAATCTAGTTTTGAGGCTTGCCATCGGTTTTTATCTTGCGACTTTGATGTCAGTATTTTAGATATCTTGCACTCAAACAATGGTCAGCTGGCATTTTGTTACATAGATAATAGGCCTGATTGTGTAATCGGATTTTATACTATGTTTTACTTGAGCTTAGTTGACAACTGCAGTTTTCCTTTGTTATGGTAGAGTGGGAGGGTGTCTGGGGACACGGGTATTGCTCTGTAGATTGTGCAAAGCCCCTCGCTGTTAAATACAAGTGCTCCTTTTGATTTAGTGACGCATTTTCTCTTTAGTTGGCTTTTCTTTTAGAGTGATGAAGGTTGGATTTAGGTCTATGGGTAGAGGCTTTTTGGCTCTTGTTATTTCTGCTCACAGTACATTCTGTTGAGATGTCATCAGGGCTGGGGTGTCACACAGTATCAGAACGGGAGATAGGGAGCTAACAGCAAATGACCTTTGAGGAACATATATTTTAAGCCAGATTAGGTGGTGATAACAGTGGCAGTGCCAAGTACTCCCCTGTTCTGATTTTCTTTATTGACTTATCTATTTCAGACTGGATGTGAGATTTCTTAGTAAATATGACTGGTGGAAGTACAGTGTAAGCCGCCAGAGGTGTGGGGTCTACCCCTTGTTCAGGGGCCATGACTGGGGGTATATTTGACCCCACATCCCTCTGGGATGAACTGCTTCTCAGATACGGTATCTTGAAATTAATCTGCATTAAACATTAAAGCTTTGCTTTAAAGCCCTGCTTCCTTGAGATGTGGATCTTCTGGTGGCAAGGGAACTTGAACTTGGTACCACACAGGTCCTCAATCACATGTTCCTTAGTCTGCAGCTTGGTGCCGAGGAACTTGCTGACCTGGTCAAGTCACATGCCCTGGAGATTTCCAGTGGCACCCACATACCTGTCTGGAGCTTAACTCTGAGATCACACAAACGTACCCAGCGGAAAACTCTCCCGAAGTCCTTTAGGGGAACCCACACAGGCAGCAAGCAGCCTGTGTGTGGGATCAAGGAGGCTGCTCTGCAGCCGCTGCACACTAGACTCCTGTGAGGACAGAAACCCTTTTGCCTTAACTGCCCATAGCTTTTCCCTGTTTTGCTTCAGTGCTGCCACTGACATAAGTACTGTACTGACGGGGGCCTGTCTTCACCCTGATCTACTGTCAGACCCAGGCTGGAGTGTTTTGGTTTTGCCTGCTGCAGGAAGAATGCCATATGTTAGTGTAGTTAAGAAAAGTAGGCTTTGGATAGTAACTTGCCTCTTTGGAGATGTTTTTACAACTTGTATAATATGCAGTAAACTAATGTGAGCCAGGCAGGGTGGTGCACACTTGTAATCTCAGTGCTGACGCAGGAGAATGGTGAGTTCAGGCCCACCTGGGACACAAAGCAAGACCTTGGCTTCAGAAGAAAAAAAAAGTGAAAATAAGTGTAAAACTGTTTCTTAAAAGGACTGGGGGTTAATGCCTAGTTAGTTATTATTTATATTATAGCAATTTATTGCATATAGCGGCAGGAACAGATTAAGTTCATGCTACTGTAAGAAATTCCAGAAACTGGGTGATTTGTAGTGATCTTCTGGGTTCTCTAGGTTGGCTTATCCAAGATCAGAGCATTTGGTGTCAGAAAGGCTTTCTTACCTTGTCCTGATATGACAAAAAAGTGACAAGCCAAAAAAGAGTCTTAGGCAAGTTCTCTCCAGCCTGGTGATAAGGGCCTGAGTCATTCTTGAGGCCACCCTCATGACCTGGCCTGCCCCGAGGGCGCCAGCTCTTAGTACCCCCATGGTGGGGATTAAGTTTCAACATGAATTTTGCATGGGCGAGTTCACGATAGCAGTTCTTAGTCCAGCCTAGAGACCGACAGTCAAGAAGACAGAGCACAGAGGCTAGAATCTTTTTTTTTTTTTTTTGGTGGTGGGGGGCGGGGTTTGAGACAGGGTTTCTCTGTGTAGCAGCCCTGGCTGTCCTGGAACTCTTTGTAGACCAGGCTGGCCTCGAAGTCACAGAGATCTGCCTGCAGGAGCGTGCACGACCACACCTGGCTGGTGGCAGCCTCTTTACCCACTGGCCGTCTCACCAGCCCTCTTCTTCAGTGTGATTGAATTCTGTGCTTACTGTTTTAGGCTGTTTGTTACCCGGACAAACTGGCTACAATTTATTACATGTTCTAATTTCTCTAAAGTACAAATATCAAAGGTACAATAATCACCTTTTAACTATAGGTGGCAGGAAAGAATAACAAAGATGAGCATGTCTAAGATAAGTTCTCTCTTGAAATCCCTCGAATGCCTCAGGTTTTAATACAAAAGGAAATTCTCAGGTTACTCTGGTAAAATGGTTTCAGTGTTGATTATGTCAAACGTGTAAAAGCGGTGATGTTAATAGAGCGAGCTTGTGTCACTTAGAGCAGTGAAATTGTGACACTTTTCTGGGAGACATTCAGTAGTCCTAAAACTGTTCTTTAGGATAGCAGTTTCTGCTCTGAAATCTTTATTTAGTGATTCAAGAAAAGGAAAGGGTCACACTGGCCTTCATATTCTTGTATGCTGTAGTATTACCTATGAGTGATGAAATAACACCTGAAGTCTGGGCATAGAGGGGAACATTACGGAAATTAGAGATGTCTGCTGATTACAATAATAATTTTGGAGGCTGTGTGAGAAATGTAGGGTGATTATTTGTAAGGATTATAGACTTGTAAAAATATGCACATGCCTAGACTAGAAGGGGCTGTGAAAACAGTAGAAGTAGTTGATGGGTGTGGGTGGGGTCATCACAGCTGATCTTTGCAAAAGTCTACTTGTTAACTTTGTACAATGATACACTTGGAAAAATTCAGATCTACTAAGAACATTATGTATCCTGGTCTTGGAAAAACTCCCCTTTGCTCATGCTAAGGTGCTCAATTACTGCATTTCCCCTGGGAGCATTATTTTTTTGGCTTAAACAAATAGTTATTTTACATGTTTTAAACATTGGGATGCAGTTTACCCCTTCACAGTGTATAAGTCATGAATTTTAGTGTATTCTCAGAGTTGTTACTTGAGAATACCGTTACTACTGTCCTTTCAAAACATTTTCATCCTCACCCGGAAGCAGTCGCTCCCCACTTCTTGCTCCCACAGCGGCCACTATCTGGTTTCTGTCTCTGGGTTACATTTAAATGCAGTGCAGCTGCAGACCTCACTCCTTCTTCTCAGCAGTAACTGTATTCATGGTTCATTCATGCTGCAGTGTGAATCAGCGCCTCACTCTTTCATAGTCAAATACCTCATCTCAAGGACTTAGCACATCTTGTTTATGCATTTATTTGTGGGTAGACATTTGTGGTGGTTGCCCTTTTTGTTTTTGGTTTTTCGAGACAGGGTTTCTCTGTGTGTCCTTGACTGTCCTAGAGTCGCTTTGTAGACCAGGCTGGCCTCGAACTCACAGCGATCCGCCTGCCTCTGTCTCCCGAGTGCTGGGATTAAAGGCCTGCGCCACCACTGCCCAGCTGGTGGTCGTCCTTTTTGCCTTATGGATACTGTTGCTGTGAACACTGGTGCACAGGTTTTTGTGTGGACATACATAGGCTTGCAGTTCTCTTGGGTATCTATGTAGGAGTCATGTGCTTACTCAGGTGTTAACTTTCTGAGACATTTCCGATCCCTTTTCCAAAGTGACTGTCCCATTTTATATTCTTGCCAGCAGTGTATGAGGGTTCCAGTCTCTACAGATCTTCATACTTTGTTATTCTCCCTCTCCCTCCCTCCCTCCGCCCCCAAGCTCAAGCTTACACACACACACACACACACACACACACACACACACACACACACACACACACCCCTTTATAGACATTCTAGACAATGTAAGTGATATTTCTCTTCCTTCCTTTCTTTCTTTTGGTTTTTCAAGACAGGGTTTCTCTGTGTAGCCTGGGCTGTCCTGAACTCACTTTGTAGACCAGGCTGGCCTCAAACTCACAGCGATCCACCTGCTTCTACCTCCCGAGTGCTGGGATTACAGATATGCACCATCATGCCCAGCTCTGTGAAGTGATATTTCCTGTGGCTTTGATATGTATCTTTGCAGTAATAAAGATGTTGAGCATCTCTTCTTGTGTTTACAGGCAACATCATATCTTTGAGGGAAGGTCTGTGTAGTAGTTCCTTTGCCCATTTCTTTCTTTTCCTTTTCTTTCTTTTATTTATTTATTTATTTATTTGAGACAAGATTTCTCTGTGTATCCTTGGCTGTCCTGGACACACTTTGTAGACCAGGCTGGCCTTGAACTCACAGCGATCACCTGCCTCTGCCTCCCGAGTGCTGTAATGAGTTTTTAAATTGGGAAGTATTCACCTTCCCATTTTCACGGGTCAACTTGTCCATTCCTGTTTTTAAAAAGGGACACTTTTGGTGGTAGGGGTTGCGTCGTATGTCTGGGTCTGTTTGGAGAGTGTTGTAAGTCTTCATCTAGTACTAGGGGTGTCCTCTTACTCCCTTAGTTCTTTCTTTCCCTTTGTTTACTATGTATACTGTGCTCTGCCTGCATGTACCTCTGCAGGCCAGAAGAGGGCATCAGACCACATTACAGATGGCTGTGAGCCACCATGTGGTTGCTGGGAACTGAACTCAGGACCTCTAGAGGAACAGTCAGTGCTCTTAACCTCTGAGCCATCTCTCCAGCCTCAACAGTTTTTGTTTTGTGTGTGTGTGTGTGTGTGTGTGTGTGTGTGTGTGTGTGTGTGTGTGTGTTTAGATAGTGTTTCTTTGTGTAGCTTTGGCTGTTCTGAACTCTCTTTGTAGACCAGGCTGGCCTTGAACTAACAGAGATCCACCTGCCTCTGCCTCCCGAGTGCACCGCTATGCCCAGCTGAGATACAAGCAGTTTTTGTAGATTGAGCTTACCTCTGCAACCTGTTGAACTTATTAGATAACAAATGGTTCTTAAAATAAAAAAAAAAATGTTTTTAAAAATATATGAACTTATTGACCTGGAGAGATGGCTAAGGGATTAAAAGTACCTGCTGCTCTTGCAGAGGACCTGGGTTCAGTTCCCAGCTCCCATTAGGGATTCACAGCCAACTATAAGTCTGGGTCTAAGGGATCTGATATCAACTTCTGGCCTCCACGGACACCACAGATGCAGGCAAACAGTCATACTCTTAAAATTAAATTTCTAAAATATTTTCAACAGCATTTGCATTCATTGGGGTTATCTTATATTACTTGTTTCATTTGATTACATAAATTTTATTTTTCTTTAAAATTTTAGGCATGGGGGATGCTGCATGTTTGGTAGAGTGTTTGCTTAACATACATGAAATCTTGCGTTTGATCTCCGGCACCATGTAAAACAGGTGTGGCGGTAATTCTCATACTTAGAGGTGGAGGCAGGAGGATCAGAAGTTCAAAACCATCCTTACCTACATAGAAACTTTGAGGGCAGTCTGGACTATATGATGGCTGGTTTTTAATATTTATATTGGTTTTGTAGCAGTCCAGGGATATGTGATGCGCTTAGAAAGCAATCTGCTGATATCTAAATTGTTTGACAGTGCCTCCTTCAGAAGGTCAGTCCCCAAGGGTTTTCTTTGCAGAGGCGAAAGGAAGCCTTGGTTTTTAGTTAGCTCCTTTCGTACTGCCACCAGCCAGCAGTGGCAGTGTGCTGCATACCAGCAATGTGACCAGCATTTGGCTTTCTAGGTCACTAGAAAAGAAAACAAATCTCTGAAGTACTGAAGTGAACTCCAGGGCCTCATGCATGCTAGGCAAGTGCTCACAGAGCTATATCCCCAGCCCTCCTCTCTCTCTCTCTCTCTCTCTCTCTCTCTCTCTCTCTCTCTCTCTCTCTCTCTCTCTCTCTCTCTCTCTCTCTTGCCTGTGTGTGGGGAGTTGTAATCTGAGAGGGTCAGTGTTTTCTCTTTCAGCAAAGTGAGCGAGGACATCTTCTGATCTTTACAGGACTGTGCAAAGCCTCCATCTTCCTTTCGAA
The DNA here is from genome assembly GCF_964271855.1 of Acomys minous. Classification (NCBI taxonomy): domain Eukaryota; kingdom Metazoa; phylum Chordata; class Mammalia; order Rodentia; family Muridae; genus Acomys; species Acomys minous. The sequence continues at coordinate 14,069,617 of NC_140484.1, read as the reverse complement.
GTCTGCGATCCTAAGATCTGCTGACACAACTCAGAGCCTCTGGAAAGTGACATTTGGGTTGAGATAGTCCTGACACTCAGGCACAACTTGGAACTGTTTGAGCAAATTTTATTATGGAAAGTTAAGAAGAAAAACAGCTAGAACAATACAACATGCTCTGTCATCTCTTCTAAGTCGAGTTTCCTTTTGTCACTTATGAGTGTCCTTGATTTAAAGCTTGTCAGGAATAATGTCTTCTCTGAGGAGTTGGTTACTGAGCAGAGACCCCAGCTTTCCATCACCTTCTGCATTGTATGTTGTCACTATCAAGACGTCCTTAAAGACTCAGAGCTCCAGGAAACCAGCGAGATAGAGTGAAGTCTTCTGCTCTTTCTTTGTGTGTATGAAATAAGTAAAGGGTTTGGGGTTGCATTTGATTTCAAAACATGTTACCAGATGAAGAAAATCCAGTTTATTTAGAGTTGTTTTTAGCCTGTCTGGAATACAAGTCTTCAATGAAATGAGATCGGTGAAGCAGTTCAGCTCTAGCAGATCTTACTGTAAGCATAAAGCTGCAGTCCTGAAGGGGACAGATGAGATTCTGGAACCGATGCATCCATTTGTCTATAGTAATGACCACTGCAAAGCCAATCACGATTGTTAAAGGGGACAAAAGAATAAAAGCTGTGCTCTAGAACCCTGGATCTGCAGTACTCTTAGAAGTTTCTAGAGTATCTTACCAAAATAAAAAGACCTTTTAACTGATAGGAACCAGGTATCAGTTTAGTTCTATAAAATCTTGTATGGTCTCAGATAAAAAACATGACTTTTTTCTGAATCCATATAGAAACTTTCTGTGTAATTTCAGTTATATGGCATAAGACATTTTGGTCAGTGATGAACAACACAGGATGGTGGTCCCATCAGATTATAGTGGGGTGGAAAAACTCCTGCTCCCTGCTTAGCTTGTAATGTTGCAGTGGGATGTATTGCTCATGTGTTTGTGTTGATGGTGGTATAGATGCAGAGCCAGTCATAGGAAAGTATAGCACATAAAACATCTGGTAGCTATCTGATAATGGTAATAAATGACTATGGTGTTGGCTTACATAGTTATTATAGTATATTCCATGCCACTCTTAGTGAGAATTCTCTCTCTCTTCCTCGCTCTCTCTTTTCATTTCCTCCTCTTCTTCCTCCTCCCCCCCCACCTTCTCCTCCTTCTTCTCTCTCTCTTGCTTATTTTGAAACAGGGTTTCTCTGTGTAGCCCTGGCTGTCCTGGAACTTGCTGAGTAGACCAGGCTGACCTCAAACTCAGAACTCTGCCTACCTCTGCCTCTGCCGGGATTACAGGTGTGCAGCACCACTGCCCCGCTACTAGAGTAGCTGCTAGAATGTGTGATTACTTGTGAGACACTCTGCTGTGCTCTGCCGTTAGCAGCCTCATTCAACTTATTCATACTGTTTCTCCTGCTTGCGTTATGCTTTCTTCATAGCATTGATTAACTTGTTCTTTGATAAATTCACACATGTATATAATATGTTGCTGTCACTCTCCCCTGTTCCCCACCCTTCTCTCTTCAAATACCCTTTTCTCAGTTATTTTTAAAATTTTATTGTGACCCACTAGTTTAAGTAGGGCCATCTATGTGACAATGGATTTGAAGCTTTTCACTGGATGAAGCCTGGTGGCACTCAGCTGAAGACAATAGTTGTCTTTCCCAGAATTCATCAGCCAATAGTCTAGCAAGGTTTGGCTTAATCTTATTTGATTTTGATCCAAAGAGCAGTAGGACTTTGTGTGTGTGTGTGTGTGTGTGTGTGTGTGTGTGTGTGTGTGTGTGTGTGTGTGATTCAGGATGTTTGCATAATGACAAGATCACCTAAGGATGTGATTTTTTTTTTAAGAATGTATCCCTGTCATTGGACAAGTAAATTATCATATAGGTGTCTTTACTAAAGTCTGCTTTAAAATAATACAAGATGATGACAAATAGACTTGTCTCTATTCTGTTAGCTAACTTAAGGAAAACAGCATTTTAGGAAGAGAAGTTGATGTTTGCTTTGCTAACACTGTAGAAACAAACATTTATTATTTACTCCGTTCCTGGATACTTAAAAGTATCTTACCAGGTTTGACCTGGTTACTGGATAGTGAAGCCCACCAGTTAGTACAGACCTGCTGGAAGCTTCTTTGTGCCTCCCTCTGGAGTAGGAGCAGACTGTGATGTGTTGAGATGTTGAGGGATGCGTTGGTGTTCCCACACATCCACAAGGAGTGAAGGGATCACAGAGGCTGAAGCAAACATGTTGGCCAAATAACCTTAATTGGTTTAAGCTGGCTTAGCTCCCATTAGCTAAATATCCAAGAAGTTATCGGTTCATGCTTTGTCTGTGACTTCTGAAGGCCACTCTCCAAGCCAGATATTAGAGAAGATGTGAGGGTTTGCTGCCCTTTCCACAAATGGCAATGATGGCCCTGTCCTGCATTCATTTACTCAACCTGCTAGCTTGAGGCCCTAGGCATACTGAATGTTACAAATATTTCCATAAAGGTTTCTTGGTCCTACCACTGGTTCAAAGGTAAATGGAGGTATTTCTGGCCGAGTCCTGGATTGTGGGCAATCATTACCTATTTTTCCTTCTTTCCTTTTTTTGTTTTTTGTTTTTTGTTCTTTTTTACTGCAAGATTTCTGAAGAAAAATAGCTTGTGACTTCCTTTTCTTGCACATGGCTTCAGCTTGCGTTCTCAACAATCTGGCTTCAGACAGTCTTAGCCAGTGATGTCACTGGCGTCTTGGTTGTCATCCTTCCTAGCTGTTTTGGCTCCGTCACTGAGGCTGGCAGCAGCTGTGGACCACTCTCCTCTCCAGCTTGGCTCTCGCAGGGCCTCTGCTCTCCTCAAGCCTCTCTCTGTGCTCCTGAGTGTCCCTTCCATTCCTAAGGCAGCCTTTTCTGAGATTTTTGTCCTTATTGCTCTTTTTCATGGACTTTCTCCATCTCCAGAAAGTTTTCTTTGATTTACTTTTAATCCACAAGCTTTATTGAATTTTCTAATAAAGTACTGTGGGCAAATTAGAGTTAAGTTAGACCCATCTTCTGTTCTGTAATGTGTTATATATATGAGTTTATACTGTCTTCTCCTTGATTCTTGTTAGTGATTTGCTTTTAAAATGCTTAAGGTTTTTGTTTGTTTGTTTGTTTGTTTGTTTTTTAATACCACTGCTACTATCCAGGCCCCTGGAATTCTTTTATTTGTTCTTGCTATATTTTATAAGTGCCATAAGTGCATTTTGTTTTCAAACTAAATTAATGTGTTTTTTCTTCTCCTGTGTTTTGCCACAAAGGCTTGTAGTATAGCTCATGCTGACCTTAAACTAGTGATGCTCCTGCCTCTACCTCCTAAAGGCTGGGATTAGGGATGTGCGTCTGATGCTCGGTTTAATAGTCCATTTAAGATGAATTAGTAAGGGGTTCTCTCTTTCTCTTGATTATTGTACAATTTCTAAGATGGTTTCCTGCATTTTGTTTCATGAAGCATGCCTCAGGATGATCACCCTTGAATATAGTATTGAACCAGATGGTGAAAAGTTTCCTGTCTTTACAGAGATAACCAAGTAGAGAAAAATAAGATAGTGTTGTTGTGGGCCATGAGGTGCAGACCCCTCTGGCTCTGCCCTAACTTCTTTGCATCTGACCCCCTCCTGCTGCACGCTGGCCTTCCTGCTGTTCTGATAACACAGTGTATGTTCCAGCATGCTCAGTGTATGCTCCAGCGTGCTCAGTGTCTGCTCCAGCGTGCTCAGTGTCTGCTCCAGCGTGCTCAGTGTCTGCTCCAGCGTGCTCAGTGTATGCTCCAGCATGCTCTTTTGGCCTTTGTAGCCACTGCTCCCTTTCCCTGGAATGCCCTTGGCCCAGAGAGCTGTGGCTGTCTCTCCCTCCTAGGCCAGGTTTTCACTCAGGGTCTAATGAGGCTGTGACGTTACCATCTGAAACTCCAGTCCCTCCCTCAAAACACTTGTGTCACTCTACTTTTTATTTTGCCTCTTTCCACATGAGGATCTGGCACATAGGGAGGGAGTTGTTGAGGGACTATTCTTGGCATGTGCTGTGACTTGAGAGTTCTTTCTAATACTGACCCTAATGGTATAGTTGTCCCAGAAGGTAATGGCCATATGTTTAGGAACTAGCTGCTTTCTTCTGTACGCTTTCCTTAAGTAGCGCCACTCCAGACACCTGTGATCTCAGGAACTAGTTAGCAACTGAAAGCAAAGTGTTCACCTAAACATTTTTTTTCACCTAAATATTTTAAGTATTTAAAAAATTGTGGTAAAATATCCGTAGCATGAAGTTTTCCATTTTAGGTGTGCAGGTCAGCAATGTTAAAGGCTTCCACAAGGCTGTGCAACCTTTCGGTAAGACTCTTTGGGGCCGGGCGTGGTGGTACACGCCTTTAATCCCAGCACTCGGGAGGGAGGCAGAGGCAGGCGATGACTGAGTTTGAGGCGAGCCTGGTCGACAAGGCGAGCCCAGGAAAGCTACAGCTAACACAGAGAAACCTTGTCTCAGGGGGAAAAAAAAGGTGCAAACTGCATGTCCATTGATTGCTTACTTGCTCTCCCCCGTGATAGCTCCCCACAAAAACCACTATTCTACTCTTTGTTTTTGGATTTTTTTCGGGGGGAGGAGGGGCAGGGTCTTGCTATATAGATTTGTCTGGCTTGGAACTTGCTGTGTAGTACAGGCTGGCCTGGAACTTGCTGTGTAGCCGGGCTAGCCTAGACCCACCTGTCTTTGTCTCCCGTGTGCTAGGATTAAAGGCACGTGCCACTCCTGGTCCTACTTTCTGTCTCTGACTGTAAGCATTCTAGGGGTTTTGTAAGTGCTACTAAATAGCATTTGTCCTTTCGTGTGTGACGTGCTTATTCCACTTCCCATCATATCCTTGACATTCATCCATGTTATGGCATGTGTCAAAATTAAGCGAATAATATTTTATCGAATATATATCTATCTTCTATCTCTGTCTTTTGTGAATATGCTGCTATGAACATGAACATGGGTGTTCAAATATTTGAATCTCTACATTCAGTTCTTTGTGTTGGCTCATATGATCATTTCTATTCTATATGTAATTGTTTTACACACACACACACACACACACACACACACACACACACACACACACTGTCTCACCATAGATCTCTGGCAGGCCTGGAACTGGCTATATGACCAGGCTGGCCTCAAACTCAAAGAGATCCTTCTGCCTCTGCCTCCTGAGTGCTGGGATTAAAGGTGTGTACCACCTCACCCAGCTTAAATATTTATTTTAAACTAATTTATTTAGTGTGTATGAGGTACATGTGGAGGTCAGTGGACAACTCAGGGGAGTCTTTTATCTCCTACCATGAGGGTCTTGGGGATCAATGCAGGATGCCAGGTTAGATAGCAAGCATCTTTACCCAGTGGGCCATCTTGCTGCCCTATTTTTATTTTAAAGATTTCTTTATTTATTTTATGTGTTTGCGTTTGTGAATTTATGTGCACCATGTGTGTTCAGGAGCCCTTGGAGGGCAGCAGAGGGGTCAGGTCCCCGGGAACTAGAGTCACAGGGTGGTTGTGAGCTGCTGTGTAGCTTCTGAGAGCCAAACCTGGGCTCTCTACGGAAGCGTTAGGCACTTTCCCCGCCTGAGGCAGGGTCTCGCTGGGTAGCCCTGGCTGTCCTAGGCTCACTGTGTAGACCAGGCTGGGCACGAACTCACAGCAATCCACCTGCCTCTGCCTCCCGAGTGCTGGGATTAAAGGCGTGCATGCCTGGCAGCATTAGGCACTTTTAGTGGCTGAGCCAATTTTCCAGCCTCTCTAAGTTTTTTTGTTTTTACATATTAAGCAGAAAAATGTTTATTTCTGTCAAATTGAATAAAATCAATCTTTAAGCAAGATTACAAAAATCAATACAATGAATAGTTAGGAAAGCGTATACAAAACTGGATTTCTCTGTGTAGCCTTGTCTGTCCTAGACTCACTTTGTAGACCAGGCTGGCCTCAAACTCACAGCGATCCACCTGCCTCTGCCTCCTGAGTGCTGGGATTAAAGGCGAGCGCTACCACCGCCTGGCTCTAATTATTTTTAATAACAAAAATATATAAGATAGGAGCTGGAGAGATGGCTCTGTTGTTAAGAGCATTAGTCTAAAAGTACAGCATCGAAGACTGCCTAAGCAGTTCTGAGCTTATACACATGACAGGACAATTTTAGCTACATGACTTTTAATAGTATGGATAAATAACTACTTCAGATGAAAAGAAAAACATAATTTTAACTTGTCTTAAAGTTCCTTAAGGTGGCATGCATCTGTGGTCCCCAGCTACTCAGGAGACTAAGGCAGGAGGCTTTCTTGAGTCCACTTTGGACAACAAAATGAAACCCTGTGCTTTATTTAAAAAAAAAAAAAGAGTAATAAGGGCCAGAGAGGTGCTCGGTTGGTAAAGGAGTTGAGTTCATCCCCATACTCACGTGATGGAAACAGAGAACTGATTTCCTGTAACTTGTCCTTTGACCTCCATACATGTGCACTCCCACAATAAATAAATGTTTAAAAAAATTAAAAATGAAAAAGAAAGCCTAAAAATTTGTTAGAAATATTCTGCATTGTCGAAAATGAGATGATTGTTGTCCTGGTTGATTTTTTAATGTCACCTTGATACAAGCTTGAGTCACCAGAGAGAGGGAACCTCAAATGAGAAAAAAAACCACCTCCATAAGACCAGGCAGCAGGCAGGCCCGGAGGGCGTGTTCTTAGTTAGTGATTGATGGGGGAGGGCCCAGGCACTGTGGGTGCTGCCTCCCCTGGGCTGGCGCTCCTGAAGGAAGAAGGCTGAGCAAGCCATGGGGAGCAAGCTAGTAAGCAGCACTCCTTCAGTCCTCTGCTTCAGCTCCCACACCCGGGTTCCTGTCTTGAGTTCATGCCCATATTTCACTCAGTGATGGACAACAAACTATGAATGAAACAATCCCTTTTATTCCCAAGTTACTTTTGGTCATGGTGTTTTATTACAGCAATAGAGACCTTCACTAAGACTGTCATTAAATTTATTGTGTGCTTATCTCTGCTCTCTAAATTAACCAGGCATTTCTTTGATTATTTGGAAGAAAATTAGCAGATATTTCCTAGCGTTCCTGTCATCTCCTGCGTAGACTCTAGGCACTGCTGTGGGTCTAAAGAGCTCCCCACTCTCTGGCTCCAGCCCCTGCTTTTATCTTCTGTCCAAAGCAGTTGCTCCATGTCCCATGGTGCATAGCATCAGTACCCGTGTGTCTGGCTAGCACCTGCTCACACTCTTGTCCATCTGAACCTCCGCTCAGCCTTTAATTTCTAGTTAAAATGCTGTTTCCCCCAAAATGGTCCAGGAACTTAGACTCCTTCCCAATGCCCTAAAATGAAAGCTTCGCATTTCTAAATTCTCTTCAGTCTTTAAAGTCTTCCTACTCTCATGACTATTATATTTACCTGAAAGATCTTTTGCATTTTCTACTTCTTCTCTGCAACCAAAGTTTAATAATATAGTGAATTTCTATAAGCCATTTGTCTAGATTCACCACTTGTTAAGATTTGTCACATGTGTCTCTTCATATATATGTGCGTGTCCACATACTTGTGTCTTTCTTTACTGGACCATGGTCATGTAACAGTAGATTGTAGACATTGTGCTACATTACTCACAAATACTTTAGCATGTGTTTTTTAGGGAGTAGAAATGGGACTGGAGAGATGGCTTTACTGGTAAGAACATTTGCTGTCAGCATGGTGGAAGGAGAGAACTGAGTCCTGCACACACACACACACACACACACACACACACACACACACACACACACACACACTGAATAAATAAATGTGAAATAAAGATTAAGTCTAAGAGTTTTCCAAAATTTAAACATCAACAAATTTAACATCAATACAAGCATATTGTCTATATTTAGCCCATATTCCCTTGTCATACCTTTTTAATGGCTTTTTATCTAGAAAAGTTCCTTGCATTTTGTCTTTCACTACACTTCACCCCATTACCTCCTTCCCGCTATCTTCCTTTCTCGTTTGCTTATTTGTTTGTTTGTTTATTTGTGATAGTAGGAGACACTGAAATGTGATTTGTAGAGTCTAGGCTAGTTAATTTGTGTAAGGTTCTGCAGTCTGGAATTGGGACTGTTTACTGTTAGAATTAAGGTTTTTTTGTGTGTTTGTTTGTTTGTTTGTTTTTTCAGGAATACCACATTATGAAGTAATGTTACATTGTGTGTGTGTGTGTGTGTGTGTGTGTGTGTGTGTGTGTGTGTGTGTACATGCTCATGGATTTGGAAGTCAGGTTCTCTTCCTCTGTATGGGATTGACCTCAGGTCAGGGGGTTGGCAGCAGGTGCCTGTGCCTGCTGAGCCATCTCACTGTCCCCTTCTTCTCTTTTTGGTTTCTGAGACAGGGTTTCTGTGTGTAGCCCTGGCTGTCCTAGACTTTCTTTGTAGACCAGGCTGGCCTTCAATTCAGAGATCCACCTGCCTCTGCCTCCCGAGTGCTGGGATTACAGGTGTGTGCCACCGTGCCCAGCCACTGCTCCCCTCCTTAATAAGTCAGTGCTTTGGGGGATGATAGTTTGAGATGGAACACATCTTTTTCTCTGGAAAAAAGTCCCTCTCTGTAAAGTCTCCCTCCTCTGGCCTGGTCTAAACTCTCTCATGATTTCTCCATTCTAGTGTGAGGGAAGAAGCGTAGAGAATGCGGTGCACACATCTCACTTTCCAGGCGCATGTGCGCACAAGAGGAGCTGTCTATTTACTGACAGGATGAGTATTAGGAGCGGAGTTTCCTGATCTGGGGGGTGGGGGTGGGGGTGGGGCAGTGTTGGGGTTAGAGCCGTGGGCCTTGTATATGGCAGGCAGGTGCTCTACCACTGAACGCTGTCACCACTCCAGCTGCCTCTTATGGACCAAGAATATAAACTAATATTTGTTACCTTACCTGGAGGGTAACTTTCTTCTATTCAAGAGAGTCAGAGTAGCCTGTCCCTTGCCTCTGACCTGTCCTTCAAACTCTGACCACCCTGGTGGGGTCCTAGCCTCTTATCTCTCTTGCCTTTTTTTTTTTTTTTTTTTTTTTTTTTTTGGTCTTTTGAGACAGGGTTTCTCTGTGTAGCCTTGGCTGTCCTGGACTCACTCTGTAGACCAGGCGGGCCTCGAACTCACAGCGATCCGCCTGCCTCTGCCTCCCGAGTGCTAGGATTAAAGGCGTGCGCCACCACGCCCGGCTCTCTCTTGCCTTCTTATGTGCTGTTCTTGACTGATAGACTTCTCTCCTCTCCTCTCCTTTCTTTTTCCTGAATAGTAACAGGAGCTGGATTGTGCAGAGGAAGCCTTTCCCACTAACCTTCAGGCCGAGTTTGTTCCCTTTTCGGTGTGGCAACAGGGCCCTGTTCATACCTTAGCTGTAGATCATGGTGCAGATCTGTCATTTTCCTGCGGGTAGCCATTGTTTTCAATGGTATCCTCTTCTCCCGATCAGGAAGTCCAGGGCAGGCATCTTGTTTAGTTCACCTTTGGGCTTGCCACCTGGAGGTTCTTGATAAATGCTTGCTGCATCAGCTGAACCGTGCCAGCTCTGCAGTCATTGGTTGCTTTACTAGACTGACAGAGCTGAGTCTCAGGCCTTTGAGTCTTTCCAGGTCTGACAGTTCCATAAATATCTGGTGCAAAGTACATACAGCAGTGAGAAAATGGAAACCTATTCTACCTGTTGTGCAAGACCTCAGTGGATGGAGGGGAGCGTCCTAGTCGAGGTTATGAAAGGCAAGCTGAGTTCACTGGTGCTGCTTTAGCAATGTAGAAAGGAGGTGTTTTCAGGACAGCCCTGAAGGAGGGCAAAGGCTGTGGTGAGGGTCAGGGCAGCTCAGTGGGAGGGAGCAATACTGGGAAGGCAGTGACAGGGATGTTGTGTCATGGAGCACTTTGAGCTCCTAGAGTCCTTGTTCTCTGTGTAATGGACTCGTTGACAATTCTTTGTCTACATTGATTGTCGTCCAGAGGTGTTTTGCTTCATTGGATACCTAAAAGCATGCCACGATACTAATTGGACATCTGTGTTGACAGAGCTGTGTCTTGTAGGGCCAGGCCACTTACCACAGAGGACTTTTTAAACTACTGCATTCAACGTTGTCCTAACTAAAATTTTGTGGTTTTTTTTTTTTTTAACGTCTGTTCTCCCAGCTTGTACAGCTCCATTGCGCGCAAATTCTTGCCAGGTGCACTAGATGGTTAAGCCTTAGGGGAAGTGCATTAATAATTGAACACCCATGAGGCATTACGGCTTCAGCTCTGAGCTTCAGTGTTTGTGTAGCCTGTGGGAGTTACTTAACTCATCTGATTTATAACTGGGCTAGGACGTAAGTGCTGTCGGGAAGGGCTAGGGACTTTGACATGGTTCTTATTTTCCATCTATTTACTTTTCACACACAGAGAGAAACCATACAACATGCTAACCTAGGTACCAACTTGAAGAGAACAATATTGTCTTCTGAGAAAAGACTGGACACATGTCACATTTAGTATATAAAACCTCTCTCTTTTTCTTTAAAATACTAGTGAATATATTTATTATGATGTATCACTGTATATAGTGGTTTTATATATAATGCATTGCAGCATTTCATTAAATACCAGACCTTCTTGTTCACAGTGTGTGTTGATAGGCTAGGAAGTACCTCCGCACCCCCAAGGAGTTGATTTTCCCAGACTGCGGCTTGCTGCTCTAGCTATGCATGTCACAGCCTTGGGTTCCTCAGGTACGTGTTTTGTAATCCCTTTTCTTACTGCTTCATTGGTGCTACAATCCATTTATAGCTCCCTGGGCTTTAGAAAAACTCTATAAAGGCCTTAGCGCTATATGTAGGAGCCACGGTTCATGTTGCTCTAGAGTTTTGAACAGGTTCAGGCAGAGTTTGTTTCTGTGCTTTAGAAAAGTGACTTTAAATTATGACCAGGCTTAAAAATTGAGTGGAAAAAACTTATGAAGTATGGGCTGGAGAGATGGCTCAGCGGTTAAGAACACTGTCTGCTCTTCTAGAAGTTCTGAGTTCGATTCCCAGCAACCACATGGGGGTTCACAGCCATCTATACTGGGATCTGATGCCCTCTTCTGGCATTCAGGCATACAGGTAGATACAGCACTCATAGACATTAAATAAATAAATCTTGAAAAAAAATACCCTTATAAAATAATGAAATATACACCCAGGCACCCAGGCACCCAGGTAAAACTATTGGTCTTTCATAATTTTCTATTACTAAGCTTAAAAATAACTTCTTTTTAAAAAACAGGTGTTTCTTTTTGTTTTTCTAGGGTACATATGGGTTGGGGGTCGGGTGGAGTGGAAGATAGACACTAAACAAATAACACACAGGTGAACAGCATCTGCGCGGGGCGAGCCCTGCAAGCCCTGGGAGGTGAGATGGAAGGAGGGAGGGGAGGTGAGATGGAAGGAGGGAGGGAGGAAGGGGACTGGACAGGTAGATGTTAAGTAGGGGCGTTTGGGTGTAGGAAAGAAACAGTTACAGGGAGATAGGATAGAAGGAGAAATGTCATGGTATGTGCAAAGGACGTGAGTGTGATGCTGGAACACGTGGAAGCAGGGAGCTGGTGGGTGTACACAGCATTGAGAGGCAGGATGTGGGGACCACACAGTGTGTCTGGAGAAGTGAGCAGGGTTGGCGTGGATAAGCCTCTGGAGGCAGGGCTAAGGGCCCTAGCAGGTCTCCTAAGAGCGACAAAGGGGACTTTTGAAAATGTGATAATAGAGGTAAGTGAACATGGCATGACTGAATTGCCTTTTGGAAAGGTTTCTTTTCCTCTGTGTGGAAAATGTGCTGGAGAGGAGAAGGGATGCCAAAGAGAACTCTTTGCGGAAGTCAGCGGAGAGCCGTTCTGGTGTGCTGTAGAGAGGTGGGCTGGCCTGAAGATTCTGACACAGACCCCTCTGCACTCACACTGAACGGCAAAGCACTGGCAATTTCCTTAAAACACCACAGGAAGAGTTAATGCTCAGGCACCAGTGTGCAGACATATTGTAGTAGTGTGCAGACATATTGTAGTAGTGTGCAGACATATTGTAGTAGTGTGCAGACATATTGTAGTAGTGTGCAGACATATGACAGTAGTGGGCAGACATATGGCACCAGTGTGCAGACATATAGCATTGGTGTGCAGACATATGGCAGTAGTGGGCAGACATATGGCAGTAGTGTGCAGACATATGGCAGTAGTGGGCAGACATATGGCAGTAGTGTGCAGACATATGGCAGTAGTGTGCAGACATATGGCAGTAGTGTGCAGACATATGGCAGTAGTGTGCAGACATATGGCAGTAGTGTGCAGACATATGGCAGTAGTGTGCAGACATATGGCAGTAGTGTGCAGACATATGGCAGTAGTGTGCAGACATATGGCAGTAGTGTGCAGACATATGGCAGTAGTGTGCAGACATATGGCAGTAGTGGGCAGACATATGGCAGTAGTGGGCAGACATATGGCAGTAGTGTGCAGACATATGGCAGTAGTGTGCAGACATATGGCAGTAGTGTGCAGACATATGGCAGTAGTGTGCAGACATATGGCAGTAGTGTGCAGACATATGGCAGTAGTGGGCAGACATATGGCAGTAGTGGGCAGACATATGGCAGTAGTGGGCAGACATATGGCACACTGTCTTTCTAGGATCCAGGGCATCAGTCTGGAGAACTCAGTTAACTTTGACTACTTGCAGCCTGCCAACTAGAAGGCCCAGTTCTTGTGCATTCAAGCTGAATGTAGATGAGTCTGTCTGACAATGAACACTGCCTGATGTCAGGCTCTGGAGATGTCATTTTAGTCACTGATGTCTCTATCCCATTTGGCTGAGGATAGGTCTGTGAGTAAAGTCGTAGTTTATCAGTCTGCTTGTGATGGTCAGTGTCTTAGCTGTGACCATTTCAGTGTCTGAAATGTGGCCATGTAGAATTCACTGTCTCATAGAGCATACAGTCCTTTTTTTTTTTTTTTCCAAGACAGGGTTTCTCTGTCTAGCCTTAGCTATCCTGGACTTGCTTTTTTGTAGACCAGGCTGGCCTCAAACTCACAGAGATCCGCCTGCCTCTGCCTACTGAGTGCTGGGATTAAAGTCATGTGCCACCACACTAACGATGGTGACTTTGTGGGGAGGTAGGTACCTTCAGGATGCTGGCAGAGTCCTGAGGAAGAGCTGTAGGCTGTTCGTTCTAAGTAGATAGTAGCCCTTTCAGCCATTATGTGGCGATACTTTATAAATAAGGGACAAGAGAAGTTGCTACACAAAGGTGTCTAGGATGTAGGACGTACTCTGTTGTTCATTAATTTGGTAGAAGGAAAATACTAAGGGAAAATGAAAAATTCATAAGCATCGATGTTTCCAGTAGATAATGAAATCAGCTAAGTTGCCTCAAGCATTACCTCCTGGAAACCGCGTGAGCCAGTTGCAGGGCTCTCAGCTGGGCACTTTGCTTTTACGTTAACACCATGTAATTTTTGGTATGCCATTGATATTTGTCAGAAAGCTAGTGTGTTCTTTTGAAAGTGATTTGGGAGACTCAACTCTAGTGCAAAGGAGGTATTCGTTGTTGGTTTCTCCCGCCCACTAATTGTAAAGCAAATGTTGTGTCACATCACACAGTCTCTTCTTGGTTGGTTGCCCTCACGGAAATTCTTTAGAACAGACCTCTCTGTCTTTTAGTGAGGTGCTTCTCCTCGACTGCGGTGTTCACGTTCACTTCTCCTGCTGCTGTGGAGCGTCTTTCTTCTCAGCTCAGCTCAAATCACTCTGGCCTTTGAGCATGCTTGTTAAACTCAATTCGGTGGTTTGGTTATATTTATCCAAATTTCTTACAAATAAACTTTAATATTTTTGAATGTTTAGTGGGTCTCCTTTTCAATAAGCCTGCTGGAATTCACTGGTATATCTCTGGAGAGTATGAGTGTTGGTTGTCTAGGGTGACGTAATAGCATGGCCTCTGGCGGAAGCTTCTGGATGTGTTATATCGGTGTCTAGTCAGCACAACTGTGACTAAGATATCATTCTGAATCTGTACACAGTCTCTGCTGGCAGTCTGTAAGGTTGCCATAGGGACTGGTAATAGGGTGGTGATGCCATGGCCAAGCTGGCATGGAAACACCTGGAAATTACAGTTGGAGTCATGGACTACTGATGTCATGCAAAGGAGAAAACAGAGCACTGCTATGTGTTGAGTGACCCAGCTGTCTTGGGAAAAGCTGCTGAACTTTAAATATCACTAGTCCACCCACTAGTTATGGGCTGTGACATTAGATTTCTCATCAAAGAGTTACAGGAAATAAAAATCTAAAAGGGAATGCTGGTTTCAGGTACTACTTAGGTTATTACTTACAGTGTTTAATCTGGTGAAAGGGGAGAGCTTTTAGGTACCAAGAGGTCCCCTACTGAATTGTTACTGTGCCGGCACCTGCTTTCATTTTGCTTGACAGAAGTCCTGTGAAGTAGTCACTGTTAGTTCTGGTTTACAGTCAGGTCAGAAGCTTATAAAAACCAAGTCACTTACTCAGGGTTCCTCAGCGAGTGGCAGAGTTAGGAGTGATCATTAAAGTGCTCGGACACTGAGCTCTTCTGCATTTCTGTAGATAAAACTGTTTTTGTTGTTGCTGAGGATGATGTTCAGACAGGGCTGTGTTAAGTAGCCCTGGCTAGCCTGGAACTCACAGAGCTATGCTTGCCTCTGCCTTCTGAGTACTGGGGTTTCAGACATTCAGCACACCAGCCCCAGCTTAAAGCTGTATTTGCAGTCATCTTTAATGAATGTGGTTTTGTAAGTGTATCACTCCATTAACAGAAATCCATAAGACAGCAAGAGACCTGATGTAGCTTCATCTTCAGTTTGTGCTCAGCACTGTTCCGAGGCACCTGCTCAACTGCTGTGTGCTGTGTGCTGTGTGCTGTGTGCTGTGCTGTGAGGTGTGTGTGGGTGATGCAGGATGAGGGAGCTCTGACCCCTGTGTGGTCCAGGACTTTGCAGCATTGTCTTCATTTGTGGGGGCACTAGTTTGCCCGTATTTACTGATAGAGACAGAGAACATGGTGAAGTTGGATTTCACAGAGAAGTCACCTTCTGAAGGATGGACAAGGCTTCTTCAGGAGGTAGATGGGTAGGAAAGGACATTTCTCCTTAAATGAGTGAGCAAATTCAGAGTGGAGAGAGAATTTGGAGAAGACCAGAAAGCCAGACAGCTCTACAAAGGGAAGGTTCTGAGTGGGGAGGCCTCTAGTTTGAACCTTGACCTTTATGGTAATATTTTCCATTAACACTTTCCAAGCATGCATTGTGTTCAGTTACTTTTCTAGCATACCAGCTAACTATTGTTTTGAGAGTTGTGTGGATTTTCTTCTCACCAATATGAGCTCTTGTAGCATTGCTTTGCTTTAGGACTCTTACACATCTAAGAGACTAAGCACTCGTCAAAGAAAGCCATCTTTTAAAGACATTATTTCTAAGTTGCATTTTGGTACAGTTTAAGGGTGCTACATGGAGACCATCTGTCAGTGTGAGCTGCCTTACATTGGGAGAGTGCTCACCTTAGCATTGTAGATTGGGTGTTCTTTATCCAAAATGCCTGGGACCAGAAGGGGTTTAGCTTTTGGAGTTTCTCAGATTTTGAAGTATTTGCATAGACTTTACGGGTTGAGCATTACTAAAACCCAAAAACCTAAACACTGAAGCTTCAAATATTTTTATTACTTTATTATTTTAGTTACTTATTTATTTATACATTTAGTGTGCGTGTGGGACCCAGGGATCGAACTCAGATCTCTGGACTTGGCTGCAAGTACCTCTACCTGTGGCATCATCTCACAGACCTCCAAGTCTGAAACTTTCTAGTACCATGTTTGCTATGGAGTACCATGGAGTTGACCTTGCATAGGGAGCTAGAATTTCTGAGTTCTGTGATGTTTCAGGAGATCTGCTTTTCATTTTTCGATGTTGAATAACTTGGATTCTCTGTATATTTAGTTTCAAAAAGCAATATTATATGGAAAGCAAAGAATGAGAGTGAATATAATTTGAAGCTGGATGGCTTTAGCCTGCCCTCCTGGGAAAGCCTCCCTGTGGGAGAGCTGAGTCTGACTTGAGCAACTTGTGTGGTTCTACTCAGCTGGGACTCTGTGGTTGTGTTAGCGGTCTCAGATTAGTGTCTTTTTGTTTGTTTGTTTGTTTTTGTTTTTCAAGACTAGGTTTCTCTGTGTAGCCTTAGCTGTCCTGGACTCACTTTGTAGACCAGGCTGGCCTCGAACTCACAGCGATCTGCCTGCTTCTGCCTCCTGAGTGCTGGGATTAAAGGCGTGTGCCACCACACCCGGCTCAGATTAGTGTCTTAACTATCCCCCACCCATGACCAGGTGGATCTCGTGAGTTCTGTGCCAACCTGGTCTACATAGTGAGTTCCAGGATACTCAGAGTTACATAGTTGACCCTGTGTCAAAAACAAAAACAAACAATAACAAAATAATAGCTCCTTTTAAAATAATGTCCAG
The DNA here is from genome assembly GCF_964271855.1 of Acomys minous. NCBI lineage: Eukaryota > Metazoa > Chordata > Mammalia > Rodentia > Muridae > Acomys > Acomys minous. Next base: position 14,053,023 of record NC_140484.1, on the reverse strand, counting down.
AATTTAATGTGTGCCTTCAGATTTGAGACAAATGGCTATGCTGGTTTAACTAGTTTTGAATGAGGTCCTTTTATTCTCCTATACTCCATGTAACCACAGACCACGAGGGGCAGTGTGAATCAGTGTGCTGAGTCTGCTCAAGACAGAGTCACAGACTGGTGGTAGAAGTGCATAGACAGTGTCTGTAGTGTAGGACTCTCGGCTAAGAGAGAGTCATAAAGAAAAGTGTCTCGTGCTTCGGAAAAGTGTGGCCCTGGCCACAGTCCACAGCCTCTGCTTCTAAGTCCTGGCCCTTTTGTTTCCTGGCTACACAGCAATGGACAGTTCCTCTGCTCTATCTGTAAGCCTTTGCTTCCTCCTCTCTAAAATGGGAGGGTAATAATGCCTTCTAGAATTGGGAGTGGGCAAACAAAGCCACTATTCCAGTATGGCTCAGTGATAAAGTGCTCACTAAAGTCTTTGAAAAAAACACCAGTCTTCTATTTGTATTTCATTTGAAACTTTTCGAGCACACTTATGTGCTTGTGTGTGTGTATATTTAACAAAGGATCTCATTTTGTATAGCCCAGGCTAGCTTCAGACTGGTAGGTCACACGCTGTTTCTTGAGTGCTTGGATTTTAGGCACACGGCACCATGCCCTGCTTAACTTGGTGGGTCCTTTATATACTGAGCTTCACTGCTCCCTTCGACTTCACTGTGCACGTCCCTGGTACATACTTAGCGGGTTGTGACTGAAAGGTTAGCAGAAGGGTACAAGTTAACGTGTTGTAAAATCCTTTGCGGTTACATGAATGTAACTCTGTAGAGCAAGCAGTGCCTGGCTCTTCAGCTATGTCTGAGTCATAGAGGGAAACTGAGCCACACACACCTGTCTCCCTCCAGCTTACTAGATCTTTACCTACCAGGCTGCGGGTCAAACCCAGGGCCTTGCGCACGCTAGGCAAGGCTCTCCTGGTGAGCCTCATCCCTCCCTGTCTCTGTTTTGAATATAGCCAAGATTACAGTGTGCTTCCCGTGTGATACTACGTCTGAACATCACAGAAGCATCGCAGCAGAAGGATCAGGCCCTTCATACTTCCTTGTTCCTTTTCTCCGGCAAACACTGTGCCCGGGGCAGACTCCACCATGCTGGGGGTGCACCCCTGAGCAGTTGGTCTTGTAACTGACACGTAGGCCTTCCCTATGACGCAATGTCTAACCTTCCTTAGGAGAAGCAGCTAGCAGCTGTGGAGAGGACGAGAGAAAGACTTCCTTGTGCTCAATGACTTACTGTAGTTTTTGGCAGAGGTGAGTCAATTTCTCTAGTAACTCCCTTCAAGTGTGTCTTATGAGAAATATTTACTTTTTTTTTTTTTTAAACAAAGGGCAACATTACTGGAAGCTCTAGTCTGTACCTGGAATCTGAATGTGAAGTGATTGATTAGTCACTAACATAAGACTCATTCAGCACGGCTAGCCTACCACTCAGTCTGCAAAAAAAAAAAGGGGGGGGGTTTAAATTAGATGAACTCTTGCTTATTTATTAGATTCATTTGTGTAGAATAGATTTTCCTGTATGTATGTGCATTTGTCACATGTGTGTCTGGTGCCCATGGAGGTCAGAGAAGGGTGTTGTGTTCCCTAGAACTAAAGTTATACATACATGGTTGTGAGCTACTGCATCGGTGCCAGGAATTGAAAATGGTGACTGATTATATAGCTATTAGAATGAGACTTTTGTTTGGTTTATTTTTGTTTTTGTTTTTTTCACATAGGATTTCTCTGTGTAGCCCTGGCTGTCCTGGATGGAACTCACTTTGTAGAGCAGGCTGGCCTCAAACTCACAGAGAGCCACCTGCCTCTGTCTCCTGGGTGTTGGGACTAAAGGTGTGAGCTACCATGTTCGGTAAGCTCACATTCTTACTGAGTGTGCAAGATCAAGGACCTAGTGAACTGTTTAAGAATCTATGAAATACTTTTGTTTGTTTGGGTTTTGTTGTTGCTTTTGAGACAGGGTTTCTCTGTGTATCCTTGGCTGTCCTAGAACTTGCTTTGTAGACCAGGATGGCCTCAAACTCACAGAGGTAGATCCTCCTACCTCTGTCTCCTGGTTTGTCACCACCACCCAGCTCGAGTGAGACTTTTAAAACATAACTAATAACAGGAACATCTCAATGTGATGCACATTGTATGTGTGTTTGTATGCTAATTTTGCAGTAATATACTTGCACAAAATAATTGCTTCTTTAAAAAAACTAGAGAAACAAAATGTATTTTCAGTTATTTTATAAGGAAATATTCAGAGGTGAATAAACCTATGAACGAAAAGCCCTGTGCTGTTTCTTCAGCTGGCCAGAGTTTGACGTATGGATTACAAGACACTGTACTTGACAGAGATGTGGCCTGGCGCACTTAATGATGCTTGCCTTCGTTCAGTAGCTATTCACCTCTAAAAAGATTCATGTAGATAAAGTGCCACGTGTACACGGGCAAAATTAGACCCAGAGAACCTGCATCTAAGGTTGAATTAGTTTAGTGAACTCTAAACTCCTCCGGTGAGAACTTCGGCAGGGTTTCGCCAATGCTGTGACAATACCTTTCATGTAGGTAAACGGTAAGGATGAGCAAAACGGAAGGAAGACTGAGCAGTTCCAAAACGGGAAACCCTGTGAAAGGGTGCTGGAGGTTAAGAGCAAGGACCTGGGTTCGATTCTTAGCACTCACGGGATAGCTCACACCTGTCTAACTCCAGCTCCAGGGAATCCAACACTTTCCTGTGGCTCCCTGGGCACCAGGCACCAGGCACGCATGTGGTGCACACACACAAGTGCAGCCAAAACACTCATACACATAAAATAAAGTATTTTTAAAGGAGGGGGGAGCTCACCCCTCCCCCACCCTGACACCCACCCCCACCTCAGCCTGACTGGAATGTCAGCAACATTGTGATCCCTTCCCCTTCAACCAGCTATCAGGCCAGGTCCAGATAGCCATCGACTGGAAAGTAGACTCTTTAAGAACGGCTTTCCTCTAGACATCCAATATCGTGTTTGTTCAGTTGGCTTGTCCAAACAATTTTTCTGTGTTTTCACCGGAGCAGTATCAACTTAGCGTGAGGATTAAAGCTGTGCTCCTTCTGCCTTATCTGCCGCTCTTAATTAGAACCTGATGGCACAGTCAACTTGATGCAAGCCTGAGTATTGCCGGGTCTCCTTCTTACTGCAGACATTCGTCCTAGTTCCTTCATTTTTTTAATTAGCCAAATTGATTCTGAGCATCTGTATAGCCAAAACATAGGGGAAAAAGAGGCCATTTTTTATCAGTTAAATATTCTGTGAGTCTATATTGGGTGCTAAGAAGTACATTAAAGTTCCTCCGTGTCAGGCAGAGGAGTCAGCACACACGAAATGGTTTAAACGCAAGTATAAGATGGCAGATGCTCAAAAGGACAGGTACAAGCGTGGGAACTAGAAGACTGGCTGTTTCTGGTCGTGAAGTTGTTTCTTAAAAATTAGGCAGAAAGGCCCTTGCTTTACTTTGTTTTTAGTAACAGAAAAAGGCAAATATTTATCAACCTCTCCTGCAAGTAGTAAATGTCAAAGTCCCAATCTTTTAAGCAATATCTGCAAGCGTTTGTTGGGTCTGCCTTCAAGGCCTTTACTGTGTGCTAGCTTTAATGAAGTGTAGTTTTGGAAACAACATAATGTAACATTAAAATTACTTGACATACTCAGTTAATTAGGGCTAATTAGATGTTAATTGAGAAATGACAGTAGTCTTTTGCCAGGTGTCTTGTAATTGGCCAATTGCTGGGGCTAGTTAAATTTGACAAACTCAACCAAGGAGATGTGAAATGGTAGAAGAAACCAAGCTTGTCTGTTACTTAATTGTTCTGAGCCAGGATAAACGCACTTTCTTTTCTGTCTCTTAGGCTTCCCACCTTTTAAACGCCTAACAGGAGTCTTGTTAGGATAAGGTGGGCTGTTGCATGTCGGCAGTTTTATGGTGAGCAGTGCTTGGTCTTGATGTCTCTGTGAGGCATTTGGTTTGAAGATAAACTGCAGTCTTTTGAGGTTAAGAGCGGCAATTTCCAGAAGTTATTTAAGAAGCAGAAAACTAATGTCTACAGGGTGAGGTTGCTGAAGTCTCTAGTGTTTTCTTTCTTTTTTTTTCTTTTTTCCGAGACAAGGTTTCTCTGTGTAGCTGTGTAGACCAGGCTGGCCTCGAATTCACACTGATCTGCCTGTCTCTGCCACCCAAGTGCTAGGATTATTGGCGTGTGCCACCATGCCCAGCGACTCCAGGGTTTTCTAAGTCACATCGTCTGTGGCCTCTGTTTGGGAAGGTCAGCAGGTGCTGCCAATGTCAAGAGGCAGGTGCCATCGCCACAGGGGAAGCCTCCCTTCTAGGCTGAGTCCCGGCAGGAGGAGCATTTGAGATGATAGTTCTAGTCGGGGCTTTGTGTTGATTAGAATTAGGACTTGGTTGAGGTATTTGAAGCCATGTATTCTTGTGTCCCATTAAGTTCCAGACTCGGTAGGTTTCTTGTTCATTTATCAAATGTTTGTTTGTGTTTAGCATTGAAATAGGTAGGGCATGTGCGGTAGCGGCACATGTCTATAATCTCAGCACATGGGAGGCAGAGGCAGGCGAGTCTCTGGCTAGCCTGGTCTACCGAGTGAATTCTAGGACAGCCAAGGCTACACAGAGAAACCCTGCCTTGCAAAAAGAAAAATGGCATGTGACATTTGTATGTGTCTGCTTAAATTGGGGTGGGGCACCCCTGGAACTTAAAAATTGTAAGGGAATTAGATAATTACTTGGGTGAGAGTGGTAGGACTTACATTTGTTAAAATTACATTTTATTTTGTCTATGCATGTATGTGTGTGGAGGTCAAGGAGGAACTGTGGGAGTCAGCTCCTTCCTGTGGAACCTGGGTTTGAGCTCAGGTCTTCATGCTGTACACGTGCCTTTGCCATCTTGTTGGCCCTAGGAAATTCAAAAGTATACATTTTTGCCATTGTTCTTGATAACATGGAATTGAATCTTGTTTAAGTGGTGTTTTTCTGTACTTTTTGTCACTTAGTATTTGTCCTGCTTAGTTTTATGTTACCTTAATCCAAGCTGTAGTCATCTAAGAGGAGGAAACCTTGATTGAGAAAATGCCTCCTCCATAGCATCTGGCTGTCGGCAAGTCTGAGGAGCATTTTCTTGAGTAGTGATTGGTGGAGGAGGGCCCAGACCATTGTGGGTGGTGCCACTCCTGGCCTGGTGGTCATGGGTTCTATAAGCAGGCTAAACAATCCTTGAGAAGCACGCTTGTAAGCAGCACTCCTCTGTGGCCTCTGCATTAGCTCCTACCTCCAGCCCCTGTCCTGTTTGAGTTCCTGTCCTGACTTCTTCAGTGATGAACAGTGATGCAGAAGCATAAGTTAACTAAACCCTTTCCTCTCGAATTGCTTTGGTCATGGTGTTTCCTCCTAGCAATAGAAACCCTAAGTAGGACAGTGTTACAAAGGTTTTACATGAGGGGTGTAGTAAAGTCGAGACCGACAAGTACCATGATTCTTCTCTCTCCAAGCAGTTCACCAGGAGATTAATCAGATTGGGAGTAAAGATAGATATGCACATTGTTGTGGGAGTTTCAAAGGAAGGGACAATTATCTTGAGAGGCTGGGAAGTAGAACCAGCTATCTCTGGAGAAGTTCTAGAAGGTGATTGGCCAAGGAAGTTGTCTTCTCAGAGTGGTGGAACGAAGTTCCAAAATCAAGGAAGTGCTTGCAGCATGCGGAGACCTATGAACTGCAGACTGGTGTTCACTATGCAGGTGTGGGGAGTTGGAGAGATGCGGTCTAGTTGGTCAGGAAACTGCTGATTCTTGTGCCCTGAAAACAACCAAGTGTCTGTGTTGTTGCTTGTAAGAGCTATGCTTGTCATAGCTGCGGAATTGAATGCTAGCATGGCCCGCTTTATTTGGCAGCATTCTAAGTGCCTTCGTGGTGGTTCATCCTGGATTCAGTAAACTGTGGACAATTAGCTTCTCGCTTTTGTATCTAGAGCATCTCAGCACAAAGAAGAAAAAGGGCCTTTACGATCCTGAGTGGGCTCTTGTTTTTTATGGTCCCGAGTGCACTTTCCTTGTTTTTGTTTATCTGTCTTTCTTCATCTACTGATGCCTGATTAATCTTCCAAATGGTGCTTTTGGTTAAACCATGGCGAGAGAACTTTAAATATAATTTTTAAAAGTTTATTATTTTATTTGGTGTATATGAATCTTTGACCTGCATGTATGTTTGTGGTCATGTGTGTGTCTGCTGCCTATCAAGTCCAAATGCGGCATCAGGTCTTCTGGGACTGGGGAGACTGGGATGGTGAGTCACCTGTCAGTGTTGCTTTGGAGAAAAACTGAATTCTAGGAGTGTGTGTATTACGGTTTTTCTGTGACTTTGATGAAGGAGTTGGAATGTGTGGCAGTGTTTGGCCCTACTTGATGGCCTGACCAGGAGGGAAATGAATCTGAGACCTAGAGGGCACCTTCGTGGCCAAACTGGAATGCAGTTATATTTTGGTCAAACCAAAATTATGGACTAGTTATGACAAAGTGAGTTTTAATGGTATGAATGTAAGCGCTAGACGCTGCTGCTGGGTGTGCAGCTTAGAGGCAGCATTTGGGGGTGTTGGTCCCCATCCAAGTGTGAGTCAGTAGTGATGTGTCAGCAAAATATGTTACATCTTGCTGCATCTAGAATTGGAGAGGCCTGTAGTTCTGTGCACTGAGGTAGAGACAGCCATAGAATTGTGGCCAGTTCTCGGACAGGGATTTTGACATGTGTTTAGAGGTAGCGAAAGGACAAGAAGCCACTTAGGGAAAAGCAACTGGAAGAATGTTTACTATGGAGATCCCAGGGCTTAAGTGAGGGTATAATCAAGTCACCAAAGAGTTATAAAGAAAGATTTGTGCCTTGTGGATGAAAGCACAAAGCACAAGTGTGTGTGTGTGTGTGTGTGTGTGTGTGTGTGTGTGTGTGTTGGATGTTTTATGATAGTATGGAAGATGCTAAATTTCCTGTCAATGGAGGTGTGCAGGCGTTAGTTGAACATGCAATGGGTAGTCTTGAGTCGAGGACTAATAATAACTGCCTATTTTCCTCAAATAGAAAAGCAAGAAACTTTCCAGGTGATGGTGGCTTACACCTTTATTCCCAGCAGTTGGGAGGCAGAGGCAGGTGGATCTCTGAGTTCACGGCCAGCCTTGTCTCCAGAGTGAGTTCCAGGACAGGGCTACACAGAGAAACCCTGTCTTCAAAAACAAACAAAAGGCAAGAAACTCTAAGTTGTCTCTCAAAGTCTAACTTGCTGTGTTGATCAGGACATGCTGTCCCGTTTGTCGTTGTGCAGCTGAGTGTAGTCGGATTTGAGCATGAACAGGTAGCCGCGCTTCTGCTGTGCTCGGCTTGGAACCAGGCAGGGTGGTATCTGCTGGAGCAGCTTTGCCCCAGTGAACTCTGTGGGCTGCGGTTAAAGACAGACGCAGGCGCTCTTACCTCTCCCTCCTCTTTCTTCTTCTCTCTCCCTATCTCTCTATCTCGCTGTCTCTCTCTGGGGTCCCCCTCCCGCCTTTCCCCTCTCTCCATTCTCACATAATACATTTCTCCATCTTAAAGCCCTTCCCAAAGTGACAGCACAGTGATGAAAACATGTCACACAGCCCTTGGGAAGCAGGAGCGGCTCTCTGCTCAAGAGACCATGAAGTTAATTCTTCAGCGCACAACATCTGGATGTCCTGGTTGGCACTTTTCTGGATCAAGGTCCACAACCACTGCAGCACGTGAGTGATCTGCGATGACAAGTCTACCAAATGCCATCTTGTCAAAACTGGCAGGCAGTAGTTTAGGGCTATGGAGTAAGAGAAGCAAAGTGTGGCCAGTTAGCATGGTGAGAGCATCTCTGTGGACTGTGATTGGTCCCTCTGGAATTCAGCACCGCTTTGAGGGTTATAATTATGGCCTCCAGTTTGCAATGTGTTTTCACTGGGGGAGAGAAGAGGTGCACCTGGCAGCTCTCCAGTGGCACCATGGGCCATTTTCAGCCTCAAATTCCACTTCTTTTGAAAGAACCACTCTGAGTTATTGGTATTCTTGAAAGGAGGAAAATTCAGAAGAGAGAGATGGATCAGAGCAGCAATGGTACATAAAGTCTTCAGCAGACTGAAGGTGTTGGATGCTGAGGATAGCGAAGCAGCCTGATCCTGAAATAGATTACAACAGGCTGCTGTGGTAATGCTCCACACAAAAGCATCAGAAGGACAGTGGTTTGAGAGAGAGAGAGAGAGAGAGAGAGAGAGAGAGAGAGAGAGAGAGAGAGAGAGAGAGAGAGAGAGAGAGAAAAGAAGGTTAAGATCAGTGAACTTCGTAGATCATGCAGAATTGCAGACAGGCAGATTCCCACCAACTCTGGAACATGCATTAGGTACCTGCCTTGGTGCTGTGCTACAGTATGTGGTTTTCTCTCTGCTGTCAGCTCCAAGAAGGCAGGGACCAAGCTTGTCTCTTTGACTCTCAGTGTTGGGTGTATACCAAGGGTTTGTTAAAAGACTTTAAATAGGAGTCTGGCTTTCTTTTTCATTCTGCTTCTCTGCGTTGGCGTTTGGAGATGTCAGTAACTTTGTCGTTATAACTTGCCCAGGCTATTAAATTTTCATTTTTTAAAAAGACAACTTCACGTATGTGCTTGAGCCCCAGATTGGCCTTGAACTTACTCTGCAGCTGTGGGTGATTGTGAACCTGTGACTCTCCTACCTCTAGCTCTATAGTGCTGGGATTAAAGGCATCTGCTATCAGATTGATCTGTGGCTTCATGCATGCTGGGCAAGCCCTCTAGCGACCGAGCTCCAGTCTCAGCTCTGCATGCTTGCAGTGGGTCCTCTTGGACTTGGAGTAGGAGGCGGCTCTTGTACTGTCCTCCATATGAAGAAGATCAAATGATCGAGGACTGTGAACTACAACTGCAGTTCCCTGAGGAGCTGCTCCCGCCTGACTAGAGTGTCGAGCGTCAGGCAGCAGTGTGCCCAGCTCTCATTAGTTACTCTCTTGTGGGTAGCAGTATTTCAGCTGGGCATAGTTAGTCCTCAGACGGTAGCTCTGTTCTGGTTTGATCGCTGAAGATCTTTGAGTTTTCTTGTGAAGAAAAATTAAACTTGTGTTCATCTCAATAATCTTTTTCTTTTTTGTTTATTTTATGTACATTGATATTTTGCCTGAATTTCTGAGAGATTGGATCCCCTGAAACTGGGGTTACAGATAGTTGTGAGCAGCCATGTGGGCACTGGGAATCAAACTCTGGTTCTCTGGAAGAATAACAGGTGTTCTTAATCGATGAGCCATCTCCCCAGCTGTTTGTCTCAATAATCTTAATACAACTATAATATACACAGTTGCATGTCACAGAGCGCTGCATTTGGGTCAGTGGCAGGCACACCATTGTGCTTGCTGTGTGCTAATGAGAATGGGGCTTAGTAGGCTGCTGTCTTTGTACCTAACGACTTCGAAGACCAATCATGCAGTGCGGCTTTTACAGTCAGTAGACTAGAGCAGAGTGCTTGTGGGAGCAGAGTAACAGTTGTCAACAGATGCTGTGATCGCATTAGGCTGAGCCCTGTTTCCTTCCGTTGTCTGACTGTGTTTTAAATACGTGGTATGTTCGCTCCTCTTACCTGTGGGAATTATTTTTTCTTTCTTCTTTTCCTCCTTACAAAAAAGTTAACTTTGTTGGAATGGTTGACATGTGCATCTCCTCCAGGCACTTAGGAGCTAGAAGCAGGAGGGTCAAGAGTTCAAGGCCTCACCATATTTGGCCATGTCCCCTTGATGGGGAGGCCCAATGGCACTCGGAGGAAGGATAGCAGACTACCAAGAAGAGACTTGATACCCTAGCATCATATTCAGGGGGATGAAGTCCCCATCAGTCAGTCATAGGGAAGGGGAATGGGGTGAAAGCAGGAGAGAGGGAGGAATGGGAGGATGCATGGGATGGGATAGCAAATGAGATGTAATATGAATGATTTCATTTTTAAATAATTAAAAAAAAGTTCAAGGCCTCCTTTGGTTTATACTGGTGTGTAACAACACTAACATTCATGTATTTTAAAAACCCCACAAAAGTAAGTGTGTGTGTGTGTGTGTGTGTGTTTACATATGAGCACACATACCATGTATAGGACGTCACTTTTGGGGAATTGCTTCCCTTGATCTAACATTCTGGCCATTGGTTGTCAGGCTTGTGCGACAGGTGCCCTTGTCTGCAGAGCCATCTTGCTGACCCTGAAGTTCATTGCATTAGCCCCACATGCTTTGCCAGGATGCCATGGTTAACAACATCAGATTGTATGTGCTCCCCTGGCTGTTGGGGAGGCATGGCTTCTAGAACTGTGCCTTACTCAGACCTCTGCACTGCTCTTGTTGAGGAATCTTTCCTTCAGAAGGTGACTAGAGGAGTTGTATGGTTTGTTCTCTGTGGAACCCGTCTGTCTGGAACCCTGTGTCATCTGTTTGTTCTCTGTTCTTGGAGGACATATCCTCCTATACGTCTAGAGAAATGGAGCAGAAGTTGTATTTTTTTTTTCTCTGAGACAATGTTTCTCTGTCTAGCCTTGGCTGTCCTGGACTCTGTAGACCAGGCTGGCTTTGAACTCACAGAGATCCGCCTACCTCTGCCTCCTGAGTGCTGGGATTAAAGGCCTGCACAACCACACCTGGCAAAAGTTGTATTTCTTAAAGCACGCGCGTGTTGGTTGGTTACGCATCAAAGGCTGCCCTTAGTCATTAAAGAAGCCCCAGTTGTGCATTACATGCATTTATTGGTCACATGTATGGGGTGTTGAGCTAGGGGCTCTGTTGATCTTAGCTGGAGAGTGGCTGCCTATTGGTTGATCTAGGAGGAGAGGTGACCCAGCTTTGATTTGAGTTGGGGTATGGGGGGCCTCATTGTGAGGGTAGAGGGCAAATGGAAATTCGTATGTTTTTCTTATATTTTAAACATGCCAGCTACATACTAAAGAAACATTCCATTTTGGAATTGTCAACCTATAAACTATCTGTGGAAATGCACAGGAAAAAGGAAAAACCTTCTGAGTTGCAGTGCCCTTCAGAAGTCTCTTTAGATGCCACTGTCCCAGGTCCTTTGCCGTGGCAGGCCCTTCCCGAGTCTCATCTGTTGGTAACCTGCTGCTGTTCTTTCCTCACACACTGATCGCTGTTGTTTGTTACTGGCCCATCACACTAGACTGTGAGTTCCACAGAAAACAAGGACCATGTCTGTCCTATGGCTTAGCCTGACGCCTGCTATAGTAATCACACAATAAATGTTTATCACATGATGACCGTAACGATTCCATCTCAGGAAGATGAGGTATTTTCAGGGCTCCTTTTTATTGGGCTTTGTGTGGCAAGTGAATTCCCGTAGAGATGTGTTGGAGGGGAAGCAAAGCAGAGAGCAGGAGGCGGAGCAGCTGCCCTGGCACTCCGGGTGGGGCCTAGCGGTTCTACTGTGTGTGTCGCCAGTGCTAAAGCTTTGGTTCAGTGCTACTTTTCTGGCTTTAGGGCTTTTTAGCCATCTGTTTTCATCAGTGTGTTGATTTTGACTCTAGGATGTTTGAGCAGCTGGTCCTTTGCCATGTAGGCCTTGAGTATATGAAGTTTGTGTTCAGAACAAGGTGGCAGGACTTGAGAGCAGTATTTAGGGAATACAATTTAAGCTCACTCCTGCACGGTAGTGTAATTTTGTGACTTGAATTTACCCTCAGAAATTTGTATTACAGAGTAAAACTTGGAATGTATAAAAAATTAGTGTTAATAAAGTTAATCTAGGCCTGCACTCGGGAGGCAGAGGCAGGTGGATCTCTGTGAGTTTGATGCCAGGCTGGCCTATAGAGCGAGTTCTAGAATAGGCAGAGCTACATAGTGAGACCTGGTCTGGAAAAACAAACAAACCCCAAAAGCAAAGTTAACCTAATGTGCAGAAAGTACACGGGAAGGGAGGAGCTAAGTGTTAAAAGTCCTCCAACAAGAACTGACCTAACTCCCCACCCGGTTCTGGAGATTGAGCCTGTAGCCTCTGTTACCCACAGCCAGAGCTCTGCACTCTCAGCTCTGCTTAACTTTGATTGTTTATTGAGACGGGATCTCATGGTGTAGTTCTGGCTGGCCTCCTAGAACGAGCCTGCTTCTGCCTCTTGAGTGCTGGGATTAAAAGTGTGTGCCGCCACACTCAGTTGCTACTTAGCTTTATTTTATTTTTGCATTCATTTATTTCCTGTGAATGCATGTGCCAAAGCACACACGTGGAGGTCCGAGAACAAGTTGTAGGAGTTGGTTCTCCCCTCCAGCCATGTGCCTTCTAGGGAGCAAACCCAGGTCACGAGGCTTGGCAGCAAGCACCTTTACCCACCAAGCTCTCTCACTCCCTCTCATATTTAAAGACTTCACACGGTCTGTGGCGTTTAGTTCTAGGTCATCATTCCAACTCAAGGTTTAAGAAGAGGAACTGGAGAGATGGCTCAGAGGTTAAGAGCACCAGCTGAGCTTCCAGAGGACCTGGATTCGATTCCCAGTACGCATATGGCGGTTTGCAGCATGTGACTATAGTTCAGAGGCTCTACCGTGGCCTTCTGGCACCAGGCACCTGGCACACAAGTGGTGCACAGACATACATGCAGGCAAGACACCCATACACATAGACACGCATACACATAAAGTAAAAGTTAAAAATAAAATAGTTGGAAGTGATCTGTATTTCGTGGCTCATTATCTATTCAGGTCAGGTATCGCTTTTAACTATTAAGAGCTTGTTATGGGGGCTGGAGAGCTGCTTAGCACTCAAGAGCTCTTACGCTCTTGTAGAGGGGCACCTGGGTCATGTGGCTCACAGCTCTAGTTTTGGGGACTCTTAAGAGCAGAATGTCAAATATGAAAGTCATGTTTACAAGGTGGAAACAGGAAGCAGAACTTCTGGAGAAGACTTCAAGGAGAAATCAAAGGAGTTTTGCGAACTAGAGGCCAGGCGAGGCGCGGAGTTGCATGTGCAGCTGGCCACTGAGATGCAGCAGGGTTCGCAAATAGCCACATGGATATATGATACGAAAAATGGTTTCTGTGTGTGTTTCGTAATGATACTGGTGTTCAGTGTCTGTATGTACCTCATGAAAGGGCTGCTGTGTGTTCAGTCCTTTCAGAGCATGGACAAAAATGGCTCTGGACCGCGAGTCTTCTGCTCTTCTCTACTTAGATCTTTAAAACCTACTTTTAGAAATATTTAAGTATTGATTGGCCATTTACCTTCGCCTAACCACAATGGATCAATGAAAGATTCTTTTTAAAAAGTGTAGCCAACAGGGTCCCTGGCTTTGCTTATGAGGAGACTCTGGCTGATCATGCCTAATTGCTTGCAGGTGCAGAGGCTCAACTGGTCCTGATCCACTAGTTCAGGGCATTATCAAAGATGGCTTGCTTGCCCCTGCCTGGTGGTGGTTGCTGGGCGCACTCCTGGCTGAGACCTAGCTCACCTCCACATGCTCCTCGTGGCTCCACATGGGCCAGCTCCTCCAGGACTTTGTCCTTATGTCTTCCTCCCCAGAACAGGATGCTAGAGTTTTGACAGGGTCTGCCTTTCAGAGAATGGAGTCTCTGATGTCTTGGAATGTCCAGTTGGCACAGCAGTCACTTCTGCTGATTCTGCCCCCCTCCCCCACCCTTGAGATAGGATCTCTCTGTGCCGCTTTGGCTGGTCTGGAACTCCTTGTGTAAACCAGGCCTTGAACTCAGAGATCTGCCTGCCTTTTCGTCCTGAGTGCTGGGATCAAAGGCATGTGCCACCATGCCCAGACTTGTTGATTATTGAGATAAAAAGCAAGCTTCCAGGTCAGCTCTGGGTAGAGGGAGAACAAATAAACTGTTTTTCCATGAACCACTGCATGCCTACAGGGTGTGGGGGAAGGAATGGGTTATCTTCCCAGATGATCTGTTACAGGCACCCAGACAGCCATTTGAAGTGCTGTAGAATCAAAGCAAGAATCAGGATAGACTGAGGGCGAAGAGTGAATTGCGTATGAGTGTGCCACCTGTTAGGATGGACGCCCGATGAGGGCAGGGCTTTTACCTCTGGAGCTGTTGCCTTATTCCAGAGCCAAGAGCAAGGCCTTGCTTGTGGCTGGGACTCAGGTACAAGTAGAAGGAAGGTAGATGCCATGGTAGTAGCTGAGAGCTTGGTACAGCCAAGGTTAGCCAGAGGAGGTTTAGGAATAACACAGCTTGTAAAAGGGCGGTAACTTTACAATTGGCTTCTCTCTTCACTGACAGACCTTGAGTGCCAGCCTGTGCCAAGAGCTGGAGATTCAAAGGTGCCAGAAAGGCCCTTGCTTCAGAAAGGAGATCACTCAGGAAGTAGCAAGTACTGGAAGATAGGAAAAGGAGAAGAGCCCTCGGCACTCACATCTACAGATGGGCTGAGGGGCACGTGAGTGAGGGCAAGGCTGCCCTCAGAGGCACCTACGCAAATAATGCAGGTGTGTCCCAGAAGGTTGGCGAGCCTTGAAACTAGCAAGCAGTGGGGTTTAGCCACGGCTCCAACGTGCACTGTGGCAAACTGCATTTGACTGAGTTTCTGCTTTCTTGGTGCAAAATAATTCTGTAGTGATGAGAGTCTCAGTGGAAGATGGCCATTCAGTGTTGGAGCTCCAGAGTCAGCTGTTTAAGATGTATTGTCATCGTATGTGGTGATTTGTAAGTTCAAAACATCAGTGCTGTATACATGCAACAGAAAAAAATGATACAAAAATCACAGTGTCTGATGATAGCTACTCCCTGTATGGGCACAGGGAATTGTATAGTTAGCTGAACATACTAAAGAAAAAACAAAACACTTAGAGAGCTGGAAGGCAGAGGCAGGCAAATCTGTGAGTTCGAGGCCAGCCTGTTTTATACGATGAGTTCCAGGACAGCCAGGGAAACCATGTTTAAACAAAATAAGACTTAGAGAAGGGGGAAGAGGGGAGAGGGACAGGGGGAGATGAGGCAACTTAGCTGATGTCAGACTGTGGGAAGAAATGAAGGCATCATTGCTGAGAAGTGTTGGTTTGTGGATGCTGCTGTAAGAAGTTTTTGAGGGAGTGGCGCCTTTTGCTGTGTATGCTGTGTGCTTTTCTGCTACTTCACAAGACTCCTCCTTTGCTGGTTTTTAATTTTAATTTTAATTTTAATTTTTTTGGTACAGGGTCTCTGGCCATCCTAGAACTCACTATGTAGACCAGGCTGACCTTGAAATCACAAAGTTCCTGGGATTAAAGGCCCAGCGCACACGTGCGCTCTCTCTCTCTCTCTCTCTCTCTCTCTCTCTCTCTCTCTCTCTCTCTCTCTCTCTGTGTGTGTGTGTGTGTGTGTGTGTGTGTGTAAGTGTGTGTGTGTGTAAGTGTATAAGTGTGTTTGGAAGCCAGAGGGTGACACTGGTGTCCTGTTCCATCACTCTTCCTTATTCAGTTGTGACAGGGTGGTGGCCAGGCAAGCTGCAGCTGTCTCCTCTTTCAACATCCCACAGTGCTGGAGTTACAGCGTGTGGCCAAGCCCATCCTTTTATCTAGTGTGGGATCTGAACTCAGGTCCTCACACTTGTGTAGCAAGTGCTTTTATCCACTGAGCCATCTCCCCAGCCTCAGGTGCTTTTGTTTGTTTGGAGCGGGGGTGGGGCATTGATGCTATTTATCACTGTGCTGAGAATGGCACTAAAATCATCTACATTTTACATGCAAACATTAGCATTTTGGTTTGACATTGTCACAGCCAATGCTTCCATGAAATGTGAGACGAATACTGTTCTCAGACACAGAGGAAACTGAAGGTGTAAACGAGAGTAAAACAAGAGTCATTGTCTTCTTTGAGGCCTTAGGACATAAGCCAGAACCATGGCCATGGTAACTCTAGAAGCTCCCGCATGTGTTATGAATTGATGTGGCAGTTACTGTAACCAGCCAGTGATACATGTGGACATAAACTTGCTTTGGTGGAAATTAACATACATGTTGCACAAACAGCTTCACTTGGCCCTAAGGAGGTCCTCTGTCAGTCTGTGGCCCCAGTTTTAGGGACTCCCCAGATTCTGCAGCATAGACAGAGCTAGTGGGCTGTGCTCAGGGTTTGCTAACTTTACAGAAGTTAAGCGGGTTAAAATGTTCTTGTTCATAAAATGTGTTTTCTCTTTGCAGTTAACTGTACTCACAGCTAACATTAACCCACTCCATCCAAATCAAAGTGTATTAAATCCAGTTTGGAAGCCGTTATGATATGTTGGTCAGTCGCCTTGTTTTCTAGGAAGCAAGACTTAGTAACAGTGGCCGCCAGCCTTCCCCTCGGCTGCTTCAGAAGTTACCTGTGAATGGGTACTTTCAAAAGGAGAGGTTTTGAGCTCTAAAATAAGTAGATCAGGGCCATTAGGCATAAAATGCAGAGTTAGCACTCAGTGGCAACTCTAGCTGTCAAATGACATTGCCTTTTGTAGTAAGGCACTGTTTGTTTTTTTCTTATTTTCTTGGCTTCCTGAATGTACAAGACAGGTTCAATTTAACTTCTGAGAACCATGGTACACTAGGTGGATAGGAGCAAGTCTGCCTTCACAGCAGCTTCTGTCCATCCAGGGGCAGGTCCTGCCCCATGCCTGGCACATAGGTCAGGAGGAGTAGGGGAACCTTCGCTACCTTCTTAGCCATCTTGGTAGTTCTAAATAGTTCAGATAATGTTGTCTTTCAGCACTGGAGGAGTGTTCCCTTTTCTCTATATCCTTGCCAGCATGTGCTGTCACTTGAGTTTTTGATCTTAGCCGTTCTAACAGGTATAAGATGGAATCTCAGAGTCATCTTGATTTGCATTTCTCTGATGACTAAGGACATTGAACATTTCTTTACGTGTTTCTCAGCCATTCGATAGTCCTTTGTTGAGAATTCTCTGTTTAGCTTTGAACCCCATTTCTTAGTTGGGTTATTTGGTTTGGTGGTTTTTAATTTCTTGAATTCTTTGTATGTTTTAGATATCAGCCCTTTGTTGGATGGAGGGTTGGTGACTGTCTTCTTCACCCATTTCACTGAAGTTTCTGGTGCTTCATGGTGACTGTGACCATGGGACCAGTGCCTCATTTATCACTGACAACACTGACAGCACATTCTATTTTCATTAAACTTTCAAGTAGACAGAGCACCTGGCCAGCGCAAGGCATGGGAGCGAACAGTACCCTGCCCCATTTTAATCTGTCGATCATTTTTCATGTGCTTGGGGCTATTTTGAAAAACTCTTAGCTTTTTAAATGGTGATATGATCTCCCCCCCTTTCTAGAAGGGTGTGTCTGTGTCAGCTGCCTCAAACTGTGGACTCTCTTTCCTTAGCCTCCTGATGCTGAGATGTAAGTATCTGCCACCACAGATGGCGTCAGTAACCCTTAAGTTTAAAGTGATGATTGAACTCTGTCATTAGCAAACCATTTTCTCCGTAGATGAAAGTGGGCAATTTGAGCAAATAATCTTTGTGTCTAAAGCAGACAAAGCTTTCAGAGGGCAGAAGTTTTCTTCTTGGGCATTCTTTCCTTGCTCCCAAAGTAAATACATTTGCTAAAGATTGCTCAGGTGTCCTCCATATTGGTGGTGGTGGTGTGGTGTGGTGTGGTGTGTCAACCTTTTCCTGGGAGCCAGCACCATTGCTGCTGGGAGGCTGAGCTGTGTGTGCCTGCCTGCCTGCCTGTGAGGGGGAATGAGGTTCTATACCCATCATCACTTCTGCAGCCTGCCATGCTTGTACCTCAGCCTGTAAAAGCCTTGGAAATTGAACCTTGGCTTTGTCATTCTGCAGCTGTGAGTAAATCAAGTTAATCCCCTGGCTTTATGTTCCTCCAGAAAATGGGGTCAAAATGACAGCCTCAGCAGGATGAGTACATGCCGGGAGACAGATGGGGTCGTGCCTTACAGCATGGGTAGAGGAGTCTGTTTTCCTCTCCTGCGTCTTTCTCAGTAGAGCCCTTTGACCAAGGCAGTGCCATACACCGTTGATTCCTCACTGTTGTCATCTCTTGTCCTTGTATTTATTTTAGTTGGCTTCCAGATCTTGATACTCAGGAAGTGTTGGCTGAATGCGTGTCGGTGCATCTCTTCTTTGAGATGGTGGCTTTAGGTTTTCTCAGAGTGTGGCATCTGGGACATCTCCAATGCTGTCAGTGAATTATTGATCTGGTTTGACTGGTGAGTGTATCCAGACTTCCTTCAGATGGCTATCTGATTTTCTGAATGTGACTTTTTCTGGGAAGACGTGCAAGACCTTTGTTTTTAGTTATGTATCAGCAGGGCTGGTTGATCCCATTTCAACCTTTGATTGTTCAAATGTTTTGGGGCTGCTGTAGCTTTTCTTCAAATTTCTTCCAAAAGAACTTCGCTATCTGATGACTTTGGAGTTTGGTTTCTTTATGTTTTGTCTATTGCATTTGCTTATAGTGGAGTCTCCCTCCTGTTGCTTGTGATCTGGGTTCCTAAACTGCTCTCTCCACACACTCTGTCCCGAGAGGAGCTTCATCTCTGGGATCCATAGGCATTCCCTGACATTCTCAGTTTCAGAGTCATGCCCATCTGTCTGGATCCACACCGAGGTCACACCCCGCACACCTAGACACTGCACACCAAACTCAGGGTGCTGCAGAAGCCTCAGATGCTGTGGCTGTGCCTGTCTGCCCAAGTAGCAGCAGGTGGCCTCTTATTTCCTTCGTACCACACAAGTACATGGGATTGGTGGACCAGGCTTACCAAGAACTTTAGCTTTTAGCTGCACTAGGGTCTGGGAAATGAAACCTTTGTGTATGTGTGTGGGCGTGGATGTGTGTACACATGTGTGTGTAAGTATGCATATTTGTGTGTCCACATGGAGGGCAGAGGACAATCATGGATGTTATTCTTCAGGCACCATCTACCTTTAATTTTTTTATTTTTACACATTTTAAGACATGATCTTTCACTGGCCTGGAGTTCACCACGTAGGCTAGGCTGGCTGGCTAGCAAGCTCTAGGATTAGGACTGTCTCTGCCTTCACAGTGCCGGGGTTGCAAGTGTGCCACCACGTACATGTGACCTTCCCTTGACCCCATGGGTCCTGGGGCTTGACTTCATGTGTGTAGGGCACGCACTTCACAGACTGAGTTATCTCTTCAGCTTAAAATACAGCTTTTGTTGGCTCCATTGGTCTCCTTTGGAGTTCCTGATCCCTCCAGGTCCTTCTGTCCCCCAACTCTTCCATAAGACTCCCTGCACTCCACCCCAAAATTTGGCTATGAGTCTCAGCATCTGCTTTGATCCCCCACTTAGTGGAGTCTTTCAAAGGATCTCTATGGTAGGCTCCTGTCCTGTTCCTTCTCTTCAACCGTTTCCGGTGTCTATTCCTTCTGCATGAGAATTAAGCATTCTCTAGGGTCCTCCTTGTGAGTTAGTTTCTTTGTCTGTGTATTGCAGTTAGCCTGTAATATGTAGTTAATAGCCAGGTATAAGTGAGTATATACCATGTGTCTTTCTGGGTCAGGGTTACCTCAGTCAGGAAGATCTTTTCTAGTTCCATCCACTTGCCTGCAAATTTCAAGATTTCTTGTTTTTAATAGCTGAGTAGTATTCCATTGTGTAAATGTGTAAATTCTTCGGTTGAGGGACATCTAGGTTGTTTCCAGATTCTGGCTATTACTAATAAAGCTGCTATGAACATAGTTGAGCAAACATCCTTGCTGTATGATGGCTCATCTTTCAGGTATATGCTCAGGAATGGTATAGCTGGGTCTTGAGAGCACTGTTTCCAGTTTTCTGAGAAAGCACCAGATTGCTTTACAAAGTGGTTGTACAAATTTGCACTCCCACCAGCAATGGAGGAGTGTTCCCTTTTCTCTACATCCTCACCAGCATGTGCTGCCACTTGAGTTTTTGATTTTAGCCATTCTGACGGGTGAAGGTAGAATCTCCGGGCCCGGGTAGTGGGGTGGTGGTGGTGGTGCTGTAGAGACGGATGCACCAACCAAGGACCGTGCATGGTGAGGACCTAGACCCTCTGCTCAGATGTAGTAGATAGAAAGCACAGTCTCCTTGTGGGTCCCATAATATGGGAGGAGTAGGGGCCGTCCCTGACATGGTGCCCACTCATTGATCACTTCCCCCTGGCAGGGTGGCCTTGCTGGACAACAGAGGAAGAGGATACAGACAGTCCAGATGAGACTTGGTAGGCTGAGGTCAGATGACAGGGGAGGAGGGCTCTCCCTTTTTGATGACTGTGGAGGGGGGCATAAGGGAAGGACGGTGGGGCCAGGGGAGAAGAGGGAGTGGGCTACAGTTGGGATGTAAAGTGAACAACACCAACAACAAAAATACAGCTTTTGACTTCTCAGCCTCCAAAAAACAGACCCTTCAGGAGCAAATAGAGTGGGTGATACCGGATGGCAGTTGCTTGCTCCTCCATGCTTGCTTTCTCCCTCATTAACTCCAATATGGGCAGCATCTCTCCAGTTTGGGAGGGCCTCAGCAGGCCAGCGACTGGTCTCTCTCAGGCACCTGAGATTATCTCCTCTTGCTGATATAACTTAGCCATTAGAATAATGCTGAAACTGTGTTAATTTACTTTCATTTCATTGCTTTTTGTTTTTTAAATAAGACCTCCTGGTCATCACTGATGCATCTAGCCAGGGATGAGCTTCAATTCCTGGTCTTCCTTTTCCTTTTCCCACGAGCTGGCATGACAGGAATGCACTGTCACTCCTGGCTGACTTTCCTATGCAACTTTCGTCTTCAGGGCGTGTAGATCATATCCTGTCAGATTGAGATGTCCCTAGTTTGCAACTTCTTAATTAACTGTAGTATTGTCATTAGTTTGGTGGGGCGGGGGACTGTGGAAGGATGATGTCATCATATTGACTTCAGGAGTTAGAGTCTAGTTCTGTATACTGACTTCTTTCAGACAGCATGCTTGAATGATGAGTTATCCAAGGAATGTAGTTTATTTACTTAATATGCAATAAAACTGACTTTACTTGCTATGATACACATGTTTTTGTTTTGGTGGGTTTTTTTTTGTTAGTTTGTTTTGTTTTGTTTTGTTTTGTTTTGTTTTGTTTTGTTTTGAAACAGAGTCTCAAAATGTAGGTTGGCTGGCTGTCCCGGAACTCACTATGTAAACCAGGGTGGCTTTGAACTAACAGAAATCCTTACCTGCCTCATGTTCTTGTGCACAGGGACAGTTTGATTTGTCCCTCAATCTGCATGTTTTCTTCTACTGAGCTGAAATTCTCAAGCAGTAAGCAAAAAGTAGCGGTGCCTAGCCCTGCTGCCTTCCTGGTCCCAAGGGGGTTTACTCACTTGTGTGAAGTTGGATATTACTTAAGAGATCTTTATCAATACTCTGGTTAGGGTGGGCAAGTTCTCAGTATGCTGACAGCTTAATATGTATATGGAGAGAGAGAGAGAATGAGAATGTTTTGGATTTTGTCAACTATTTCAGTATCTATTGATACAATCTTGTGGGGGTTTCTTTAGATTATTGACATTATGGGAACCTTGAAGAAGCCCAGTATTCTTTGGGTCATGTATGGGGTCTGTACATATTGCTGAATCTAGTTTGTAAATACCTGTGTTGAGGTATTTTGTGTATGTGGTTTTTTTTCATTCTGTTCTATAGTTTTCTTGTCTTTTGTCTGTAGATGTCAGGCTAATGCTGACCTCATAAAGTTGGGGTGTACACCTTCTATTCCTAGAGCGATAATTTAACTGATGTTCGTTCTTTAAAAGCATTTGGTAAGCAGGGACAATAATGCACACCTTTAATCCCGGCATTTAGGAGGGAAGCAGGTGGATCTCTGAGTTTCAGAACAACCTGGGTTACATAGAGAGACCCTGTCTCATGAATAAAAAAATAAAAACACTTGGTAACCATCTGTTGACACTGCATCTGGAATATCCCCCTCCCCTGAAATGGCTTTTAACTACAGTTAAATTATTATTAATATAGTTCATGTTTCCCTGGGACGTGGTGGCATACACCTTTAGTCCTAGCTCTTGGGAGGTAGAGACAGGTGAATCTTTGAGTTCAAGGCCTGCCTGGTCTACAGAGTGAGTTCCAGGACAGCCAATATATATATTTCATGTTACAAATTTCATCCATCTCAGATGCATGAACCACCTGGGCATGAACCTCCAGTAGAGGTGGAGAAGGCCAAGAATCATGTCAGGTTTGAGGCCAGCCTGGGCTACAGAGCAAGACCCTGTCTCAACAGACCAACTGAAATGAGAAAGCAACAGAGCCCCTAAACAACCGTCTAGCTGGAATCTGTGTGTGTAGAATTGATTGTGGTGGTGTCTGATCCTTTCTAGTGTCCAGGGTCTGCCATTGGGCCTCTTTCAGTCTTGATAGTATAGTTTGTATTCTCTCTCTCTCTCTCTCTCTCTCTCTCTCTCTCTCTCTCTCTCTCCCCCTCCCTCCCTCCCTCCCTCCCTCCCTCCCTCTCTCCCCCCCTTTCTCTCCGTTTCTTTCTCTCTCTCAAGTTGAACATTTTGAGAGATCCAAAGTTTGGCCTTATTTATTCTTATCCATTGAAAACAAAACAAACAAACAAACAAAAAAACAAGGGGCTTCCCTTATCTGAGGAGTAAGGGAGGGGGGAGGGGGAAGAGAGAGGGAGAGTGCGACTGTGAGGAAAGGAGGAAGGGGGAGCTATGATCAGGATGTAAAGTGAATGAATATATAAATAAATAAAAAAAAAAACTTAACAAAAAGAAGTTCCTGTATGTTTCTGGGTTTCTAACAGGGCAACTGCAGGACTTGCGCAGACCTTATAGAAGAACAGCCCGCAGGACCGGAACGTTGCCATCTAGCACATAGCTTTGCAGGGATGGGCATGGAGCATTAAGGAGAACCAGGATGCCAGCCCAGTCACCCGGATCAGTTAAATCAACCTAACACTCAGTGGGTGACAGATTTCATAGCAGAGCACCTTGGCACCATTCTGTTTATTTCATGTCTTTTGTCTCTCTCTAAGTCTGTCATATTTCTTTTTGCTTCTCAAGGGCTTTTTAAAAAATTATCAGAGCGAGCCAGGCATGGTGGCGCACGCCTTTAATCCCAGCACTCGGGAGGCAGAGGCAGGCAGATCGCTGTGAATTCGAGGCCAGCCTGGTCTACAAAGTGAGTCTAGGACAGCCAAGGCTACACAGAGAAACCCTGTCTCAAAAAACCAAAAAAAAAAAAAAAAAAAAAAAAAAAAAAAATCAGAGCGAGTGGAATTTTATTATATAATCTCATGTGGTTACAACTCTGGTTTGTGTAAAGATTAAGTCTAATGGTTGAAGGCCACTTACGTTGTTATATGTATATAAATGTTCACCTCAAGTGCGGCCTGGTAGCACAGACATGCATAGCAGATACTCAGGAGGCCCACAAGTTCAGGGCATGAGTTGAAGGCCAGTGTCATCATCTTAATGAGGACCTGCCTCAAAAATAAAAAATAAAAATTGATTACATGTCCTTTCTTACATGGTATTTTTTGTTTATTTGTTTGTTTTGGTTTTTGAGACAGGGTTTCTCTGTGTAGCCTCGGATATCTTGGACTCACTTTGTAGACCAGGCTGGCCTCGAACTCACAGAGATCCACCTTTTCTGCCTCCCGAGTGCTGGGATCACAGGCGTGCGCCACCGTGCCCATCTCTATGTTCTCAAGTGCTTAGGGCTTCTCCGCTGTATTGTAATGTAATCTATTACCTCCTGCCCTCAAACCTGCTTCTTAGAGCCTGCTGTGTTCCAGACTGGCCTGCCTTCTCCACAGACCCCTTTCAGGGCTGTTGGCCAGCTATTCCCAATGGTGGCATTCCTGGGTGGCCTTTTGGCTCCCAGGTCCTCTCCTTTCTTCATATACCCTGTGATTTTTATGGAACAAATCCTTAAGGACCACCCTAAGGAAAGTGCATAGAAAGTACAAAGAATCCTCTCTCCCTTTCTTTTCATCGGAGCCTCACTGTGTGGCTTGACCCTGTGCTTGATACGTTGAGTTATCAATGTGTCTTGAAGCTCTTTTAACTTGCTTTTGCCATTGGAAAGCAGCTACAGCTGGAAGATGAATGCCCTGACCAACCCTCATACCATTTGAGTTTTCTTTTCTCTTTCTGGAACTCACAGTTGGCTATTGGAACTCTGTCATAGTTATTGATTTTGGTTTAATAGTCTACTGTAACTGAAGTTTTGGTTTCTTTGTAAACTCAGTTGTGTTATGAAAATATGTTTTTGTTTTAATCCCAAGTGTGGGATTTCAGTTTGAGCTTTAGCTTGTGGACACCTAGTAACTGTCCTGTGATGGGCGTGGCTTTTGCCAGCTGTTAAGGCTTTCCTTGTGCAACATGGAGAGGGGCATGGGCTCTAGGGCACGGGGTCTAGGGCTCTGAGGATATAAATAGGTGCTCAGAGAGAGTGTGGCGTGGCATGTGGTGTTGGCACATGGCATGTAGCAGTTTGAAGAGACCATAGACAGTGTGGCAGTTTGGAGCAGATGGAAAGAATCGCTTCTGGTGCAGTAGCTTAGAGGAAGCTGCTGGTGCGTCTGCTGTTGGTGGAGATTGTATAGCCCTAAAGACCCTTTAACCCCAAACAGCCAAGAGATGTAAAGGGCCCCCTTTCCCCACTAACCTCTCTCCTGTATAGAGTTGGGAGGTTGAGGCCTAAACACCCCAAATAAAGTACAGTTTAAAAAAAAAAAGAGAGCTATAGTCTACCCCTAAAGTTAGTGGTTTGTAAGCCTTCATTTTGCTGGGAGATTCTGTGCCCTTTACACAGGGCACCTGTACATGGCTTGTTCCGTAACCTGGAGTTTGGGGACTCAGCTGAGAAAACCTGAAAGGCTGGGAGGACCCAGTGACTGGGGATGGAGTCATCTGGAGATGTCTTGTTACATGTGACTGGGATGGGAGTCTTGAAGGCTGGGCTCGACCTGTGACTCATCAGAGGATATCCACTTGGGTCCCAAGTAGAACTCAGGCACCTATAGCATGTTGGCTGAGCTCTGAGCACAGATGCTAGGCAAAGCCTTTGGAGCTTGGGCACCCAGAGGTCAGTGAACTGAGAGCCACGGTGGAGGTGCTGATTTTGGAAGCAGCATCTTCTCTGTTGTTGTGTTGGCAACTAGCAAAGCCGGCAGGGTGAACTCAGCCACAGGGAAGGGAGCTAGACTACTCCCTGCTGGGGAGTGTGGACCCCTCATGGTGACACTCTCTGCTGCAGATGGTGTACACTCGTGATTTCAGCATGTGGGAGATGAGGACAAGAGGATCCTGAGTCTGAGATCATCCTTTCCTGCACAGAGTTTGAGGTGGCTGCAGCTCAAATACCACCCCCACCCCCACCCCTCCACCCCCGCAAATAAAACCGCCCTCTTTTCTTTCCGGGAGCATTGGAACACTTAGAATTCATGCAGCAAGTCCCAGCCCCAGTGTTTCTTATGCTGGGGCATTTCATCGAAGAGGGAGAAAGGGCAGAAACAGTATGATCATATGAGCCACTTAAAATTTTTATTTTAGTTTTATGTATATTCATGTTTTGCATGTATGTATAACATATATGTACGTACCTGTGCAGGCCAGAAGAGGGGATTGGATCCCCTGGAACTGGGTTATCAGTGGTTGTGAGTTGCCAGGTGGGTGCTGGGAACTGAACCCAGGTTCTCTACAAGAGCAGCCAGTGCTCTGACCAAGTGAGCTATCGATCGAGCTATGAGATGAGCCATTCTGGACAAGCAGTGAATGGCTGTGAGGACTCGGACTAGGGCAGAGACTGACAACACTGAGGCTGAGCATTTGTGAGAAAGGCTACGGGGAAGTAACCAAGGTAGCTGCAGTGGCAGGTCGCTGGTGTTCAGAGCCTCAAGTGAGGGGGAGTAAGGCTGTGTTGACTGACAGGCCATCTGCTCAGTTAGGGGATGTACCAGTTGCCCCATAACTCCTCAGTAGCCTGGCAGCAAGGTCAATCCAAGTTGTTTGATGTCAGAGTCAAGGAAAACAGTGATTGGCTGGATTTTGGGTAATATTAACATGCGCGTTTACCTTTCTTAGAAGCTTGATGTTCCTGCTTTTGTATCTGATGTGTGTGTGTGTGTGTGTGTGTGTGTGTGTGTGTGTGTGTGTGTGTGTGTGTATGTGTGTGTGTGTACAGAGGACAGCTTGTGGGAGTCCTTTACATCAGGGCTTTCTGTTACTGAAATCAGATTGCCTGGCCCACATAGCAATCTCTTTCCCTACTGAGCCGTCTTGTCAGCACAGGAGCCTAATGTTTCATTTCATTTCCGAAGTAGAAAAACTAGAATTTGAACAAAACACTTTACTCAGGCAACTAACACTAGGCATTTGGAAATGTAGGTTACTAGGTAAGTGTTGTCCCTTCCACCCGGGGTGTGCGCATGTCCTCACAGCTCTGAGCGCTGTTTATGATGGTGACCATGCTCCAGCACTAGACACTTTCCTGAGTATAAGATACGTATTCTTTTAGGCTTGAATTGGAAACATACGGCATGGGAACTCTAGCATGATCTTTGCCGTAATGGGCTCAGTGTCGTTCAGTTTCTGTTACAAGGTCATAGTCACAGCTAAAGGAGCCAAGAAGAAAAGTTGTATTACGTAAAGTGCCCATTTCTTCACTGTATTCTCTTGTTAAAATATCAAAACTGTGCTAGGGCTAGAGAAAAGGTTCAGAAGTTAATAGTGTTTGCTGTTCTTCCAGCAGACGCACCGCACTAGGCAGCTCACGAGTGTAGGAGCTGAGAGCTGCATCCTGGGCCTGGGTGGTATTTTGAAATCTCAAAGCCCATCACCAGGGACACACACTTCCTCTAACACCTATTGCAACAAGGCCGCACCTCCTGGTCCTTCTAATCCTATCAAAGAGCCTCACTCCCTGTTACTAAGCATTCAAATATATGCGCCTGTGGGAGCCGGTCCTATCCAGTCACCACAGTAAGCAAAAGATCTGTAAAGCTAAAGCAGGATGCCATTGAGTTCTGCGTATGCTTTGTTATGTGCTTTGTTATGTGCTGGTCATCTGCTGCTGGGTGGGACCTACTTTTAAGCATGGTTTGTTTACCCACTGAGACTCCATTATAGAAAATGAAGTTTTCCTCTGCAAGTGGTTATCAGTTGGAGAGCTTCTGGGTTAGGGATGAGGACTGTGTCCACTTCCCCTCTCAGCACTGGGACTCCAGCTGGCTTAGACCCGTGCAGGCCCTGTGCTTGCTGCCTCAGTCAGTCCCTGTGAGTTCTTACGTGCTGTCAGTCTTGTTGTGTAAGTATGCATAAATAAATGTGCTGCCTTTCTTCTTAGTTTTAATATTTAGAGCATTTGTCTCAAATGTAGAGGGCACATGCCATAAACTATGCCAAACTTGTAACCCATGTTGGATCCTTGGAGCCTTTATGGTGGAAGGAGAGACCAACTCTCACACCAAAAAAACTGCTGTATGTGACATAGTTGACATGACTTTTATTGATCTGGATTCACACCATAGCTACGCGAATGTCCACATTCAGACATTTTCATTTGTTTCTAATTCAGAGTCTGTAAAATCTATTGTGTTGCCACATTACTATTCCCCACCCAGGCAGAAAGTTTTTGCCCACACTGTGTCTCTGCGGTAAAGGAGGATTAGCCCTGCAGTTTTCTCCAAGCCTTGCTTATGGGTATCCTAATGCAATTAGGACTTGAAGCAGTGGGGTGGTGCTCAGTGAGTGCTCACACCTTACACTTACCAGCCAGTCCCCTGCCCGTAGGGCCAGGAAGCCCCTGATCTTTGTGGGATAGATGGATGACAAAGGAAATTAGAATAGCCTGGCTACAGACATCACTATGTATAATTAACAGGCTACTCAATACTTGAAAGAGAAGTACTTCCTGCTTTCTCAGCTATCACATGCCTGTGAGGCCACGTGGGGTTGTGCTGTGAAGCATTGTTTTCTGGCTACAGTTTTGTTACAGATCCTTCATGTATGTTGTATACTGTCTAAGCAAACAAATCTAAGAAACTTGAGAGCCATTGGCTTGCATCTAAGCATGTGGCGTTTGAAGTTGTGGCTGTGATTATAATGGAATGAATCATGCGTAGCTGGAGAAGGTGCCTGTCCTGGAAGGGGCGCCGTAAAAACTGCCCCCGCTTAGCGAGATCACAGCCTCACACGTGGAGGATGCTAAGGACCCGGGTGCAGGATGGCTAGAGGGAGCAGAAGGTCCTCAAGAGCCGGATCCTGAGGAATATGCACAAATCATTTAAATGTCTACCTATTTGCAGCGAACTATCTGACACTGGGATAAAGACTGCTCTTTTTCAGACTGTTTGACAGTTTCATACATGTACACAGTGTGTCTTTGTTTGTTTGTTTGTTTGTTTTTCAAAACAGGGTTTCTCTGTGTAGCCTGGCTGTCCTGGACTCTTTTTTTCAGACCATACTGGCCTTGAACTCACAGAGATCTGCCTGAGTGCTAGGATTAAAGACGTGCGCCACCACGCCCAGCTACAGGACATCTTTATTGTCCTTAAATCACCTGCTCTTGCTCCCCCTAATTCCCATACCAAGTCCCCCTCACACGTTGAAATCTTTTTTTTTTTTTAAATAACCCTCTGAGCTGGGTGTGGTGGTTCATACCTTTAATCTCAGCACTCGGGAGGCAGAGGCAGGTGGATTGCTGTGAGTTTGAGGCCAGCCTGGTCTACAAAGTGAGTCCACGACAGTCAAGGCTACACAGAAATAAAACCAACCAACCCCCTCCCACCCCCCACCCCCACACAAAAGCCCTCTGAATCTAGTTAGTGCTGCCAGCATATACATGGGTGTGGGGCCATCCACCATTGCATGGGCTACCTAGCATCAGCTATTAGAAAACAAACAGCCAAGCTACACAGAGAAGCCCTGTCTCAAAAAACCAAACCAAACAAAAACAAAAAACCAACCAACTAAACAAAAACCAACCACACACATATAGTAGATAAATACAAATAAGAAAACATTGTCTTGGTTAGTGGAGTTAAATGTGATTTTCATTAGGCTTTATGGTTTGTTTGTTTTTAGTTAAGTATATTGTTCATGGGGAGAGAAACTAGGTAGGTACTGCGGGGCATTTTGGTTAAGAAGAGACTGCATACCCAACAATAGCCACATAGATCATAATGGAAATCAACAGTCCCTGCTGTGTAGTGACATTGCACCTGGCTGTCATCCATAGTGCAATATGTCACTCGTGTGTGATAATGCTGGCATTAAAAACTTCATTACACATGTAAAAATATAAAGCATGTAGCTATTTATAATCACCTGATAATACGGGCCTGTGGTGGTTTGAATAGGTGGCCTCCATAGATGCATGTGTTCTTGGCTTGTAGGGAGTGGCGCTTTTTAGGAGGTGTGGCCTTGTTGGAGTAGGTGTGGTTTTGCTGGAGGAAATGTGTCACTAGGGGGTGGGCTTTGAGGTCTAAGAAGCTCAACTATGCTTCCTGCTGCCTGCCTATCCTAGAACTTTCAGGTACCTCTCCAGCACCATGTGTGCCTGCAGGCCACCATGTTTCCTGCCCTGACATAGTGCACTAAACCTCTGAACTGTAAGCCAGCCCCAATTAAATGTTTTCTTTTATAATAACTGCTGTGGTCATGGTGTCTCTTCACAGCAATAGAAGCCAAGGACTTATTGGTTCATGATCACTTTTATCATTACCTACCGTATATTCCTATTTTAGGAATTCTACTGTGAACAGTGTGCTGTGCCATCCCAGCTGTAGCTCCTTAATGGCTTGTACTGACCATTTGTCTTGGCTGCAATGAATCTGTGTAGAAATAAGTCAGAAAAGTCAGAGATAAATACTTTTTAAAATGATTGCTTTTGGATACACAGTGTTTTCACAGTGTGAGAAAGTTATTTCTCTTTTTGAGACAGAGTCTCACCATGTAACTCAGGCTGCCTGTGTTGGCCAGACTAGTCTTGAAATTGGAATCTTTCTATCCTCTCTTCCCCAGTGCTGGGATGATAGTTATGTACCACTACCCCTGACTTTGTACATTTTTTTGAGGGTACAGAAAGATTTATAGCAAGGATTCTCTCTCTCAGAGGCTAATGTATAATAAATCTTGTACATCCTTGGGAAAGCAGTAACAAATTATATATGTAACTATTTCCTTCCATTTATTATATATGCCATTCTTAAATTTCCTAATTTGTGTGTATGAGTGTATGATGTGTGTGTAAACATGAGTGTGCATGTGTTTTGCTGCCCATGTGGAAGTCAGAGGACAATTTTCTAGAGTCATTCTCGCCTGCTCCCTTGTTTCTTGTTTCTGTGCTCTGAATATTCTAGACTAGCTGTCCTGTGAGCGTCCTAGACACTCTCCTGGTCCACCACTTGCCATAAGTGCTGGGCTTACAAATGTGCACCTTTGCATCTGACTTTTTTTGTGATTCTGGGGGTAAAACTTGGGTCATTGGACTTGTACAACGTGTACTATGCTGCCTGAGCCATCTCCCTGGCCTTGTCATTTTTAGAATAAAATTTTAAGTTCTCATACAAAGTAATTAGTTTCTTAATAGCATTTTCATATTCCTACATAAGTCATTATACTTTGTTCTAATATGTATTCCTCCGTACTGTTCTCCATGCATACATCATACTATATATACGTCTCTGCACCTTAACCCCCCTCCATATGTAATTTTTTTGGAGATAGTTTTGTTTTTGTGATTTTTTATTTATTTGCTTTTTATGTGTATTGCTTTGCCTGCATGTTTATGTGAGACTCTTGGATCCCTTGGAGCTGGACCTACAGACAGCTGTTATCTGCCGCGTGAGTGCTGGGAGTTGAGCCTGGGTTCTCTGTAAGAGCAGGCAGTGCTCTTAACTGAGGCATGGAGATGATTTCTTTTCTTATTTATTTATTTTTATTTATTTTGTTTTTTGTTTTTTGAGACAGGGCTTCTGTTGTAGTCCTGGCTGTCCTGAACTCTCTGTAGACCAGGCTGGCCTCCAACTCACAGAGATCCACCTGCCTCTGCCTCCCAGTGCTGCCACTAAAGGTGTGCACCACCATGCCCAGCTAAAGAACTTGTTTGGTTTTTGTTTTTGTTTTTTGAGACAGGGTTTTTCTGTGTAATAGCCATGGCTGTCCTGGAACTCTCTTTGTAGACCAGGGTGGCCTCAAATTCACAGAGATCTACCTGCCTCTGCCTCCCAAGTGCTAGGATTAAAGACTTGTGCCTGGCTGATAATTTCTTACTGGAATATAAAAGACCAACTTCATTCCCTTCTTTATTGTGGCTGCTTAGTGTTTATAGTCTCTAAATATTTACATTGTTTCCAAACTATTTATACAGTTAATAATGTAGAAAATAATTTCCTTGTTCAAAATTTTTATACTTGTGTAATCAATCCTAGAAGTAGAAATTTTCAATCAAGATATACCTATGTCTGCAATTTTGTTAGCTTTGTATAACTATAGTGAAATACCTGAGACAGTCAACTTAGAAAGAGCTGACTTTGACTCTGTTTTGGGGGCCTTCTGCTCATTTAAGTTGGCCCTGTGGCTTTTAGGTGTCTGGGGGAGCAGCGGCATGGTAGGAGCATGTTGGGGTGCTTACCTCATGGCTGCGAAGTGAGGGAAAGACTGGGGTCCCATAGCCCCCTCAAGTGCATGCCCTCAATTTCTCTAAATCCCCCCAGTGAGGGCTAGGGGATGGCTTACTGGGTAAAGCACTTGCTGGCCATAGATGAGGACTTGAGTTTGGGTCCCAAGAGCCCCAGTGATGCTGGACACAGCATTGCTCCCCTGTCATCCCATGCACCTGTGCTAAGACTGGAAACAGTGATAGTTTTCCCCAGAAGCTCTTGGGTGGGCAGAGTAGTAAACCACAAAGACCTGTCTCAAGCAAGGTAGAAAGCAAAAACTGACACCTGGGACTGTTTTCTGACCTCCATGTGCGTGTCATGGTATACATGTGTCCACATGCACATCATACACACATATACATGCTAAAAAGGAATAGTCACAAAACCTGTCTGGCTTTAAAAAAAAAAAAGTGGTGCTGGAGATTGAACCAGGGCGCCGCGTGTGCATGACTCTACCATTGAGCTGTGTTTCCTGGCCTCACTTAATGTTCTACCACCTCCTGATAATGCCACACTGAGGACCAACCCTCTAACACATGGGCCTTTGTGGAACTTGTCAGATCGAAACTTACATCAGTAACTTGGTAGATTGGGTCAAATCGGCCTTCAATAATGTATGGTAATTAGCATTCCAACTAGCAACGTAAAGAAGTTATACTTTCTGAGATATGATTGGTAATCATTTAACCTCAGTGTCTACATAACCAAAGGGCACCGTTGTGGACAAGATAAAGATATACTTGTGTCAAGAGAGTGAGAACTAAGGTTAATTGCAGTTTGGTGGCTGAAGTCCTGGGCACGGTGAAGGAGGAAGGTGAAGCCTGACACAATGCTTAGCATCTTTACATCAGTGTGGCGGTTAGGATGGGAATGGTCCCCATGGGCTCGTATATTTGAATGCCTAGGGAGTGGCTATTTGAAAAGATTAGGAGGTGTGCCCGTATTGGAGTAGGTGGTGTGTCACTGTGGTTGGCTTTGAGGTTCCAAAAGCCCATGCCAGGCCCACTATCTGTCTCTTCCTGCTGCCTACGGATCAAGATGTAGAACTCAGCTACCATGTGTGCCTGTGTGCTGTCATGCTCCCCACTTTGAGGATAGTGGACTAAACTATTTATGAGAGTTGCCTTGGTCATGATGTCTCTTCTTGGCAATAGAATAGTGGCTAAGACAATAGTTATATGAAAGACTGGTATTTGCCATGCATATGTAATATGGAAAAACGATTAAATTGGAGAAGAATAATTTAAAAACGTTGGAGGATGACTTGGACTAGAACGTAGGTTTCCCTTTGGAAAGACAAATGAAAACTTAGAGGGTGAAACAATTAAGTTTATAAAATCATGAGTGCCACACATGAACTTTCTGATGAATAGATCATCTTAGGAGTTTTAGAACATAGGGCTGCATGGAACATTCAAAGGAACAGGTGGCAGCTTACACTGGAATGAAACCAAGATGGATCATTGGTAGGAGAAGATATTACTGTAATCTCAATTGGGAAGAATAAAAAAAAATCCATAATTCATGAACGGAAAGAGTGACAGGTTTGGCTGTAATCCATAAGCTATGTTAAAAGGCAACCACAGATCAGGATAAATATTTGCAAAATAAATGATAGTGCAGAGTCTTTGAGTTACAATGAGCTTGCAAATTAAATATCTTTAAAAGCACATCGATATGATACAAGATATAAACAAAGAGGAAATACCAGTAGTCGGCTAGGGTGAGAGTGTTAACTCTCCCTAGTAACTGGAGGCATGCAGTATTCCATATTCCATGCGCCTGCTACGTGTGAAGATGTGCACAATCATATCGGATGTTGTAGTCACAGGTAAGTAGGCCTGGGTTCGAACTCACTCACTCTGCTAAGCAGGTACAGGCATGTTCAACTATGAGGTGACAACTGTTGGCTGTGTTCTCCAGCAGGTGTGTGGCAGATTTGTTTTTGCAATTCTCCACAAATGGTTGACCTGGTAAAATAAATTCGTTCCAATTATTTCCTGAATCAGGGAGTTTGACTTCCTGCTGTTAGAGCATGAGTGGGGCTGACTTCACATCATCTCATGCTGTGAATTAGATGGTTATGTACCTTTTACTATAAGATTAAAATGTATTGTTCAAGGTCCAGGGATGTTTAATATGATTTTTAGTTGGTATGCTTTAGTGAACTTGAGATTTTAATTTCTGATTAT
The DNA here is from genome assembly GCF_964271855.1 of Acomys minous. Taxonomy (NCBI): domain Eukaryota; kingdom Metazoa; phylum Chordata; class Mammalia; order Rodentia; family Muridae; genus Acomys; species Acomys minous. The sequence continues at coordinate 14,019,143 of NC_140484.1, read as the reverse complement.
ATGAATGTTCCTTGAAGCCTGTTTTAAATCAAGGCAGAAAAGAAAAAAGAAAAAAACACTTAAGAGGCGGGCTGGAGAGATGGCTCAGAGGCTAGGAGCATTGGCTGCTCTTCCAAAGGTCCTGAGTTCAATTCCCAGCAGCCACATGGTGGCTCACAACCGTCTATAATACGACCTGATGCCCTCTTCTGGCATGTAGGTGGTGTACATGTAAGTAGAGCATTCATATACATACAATAAATAAATAAATCTTTTTAAAAAACAAAAGGAAGTCTAAGAGGCAGATAGAGATGCCATCACTATGAAATGATGCTGGTGAGATGGCTCCATGGGGTTCACAGCACTCACATGGTGGCTGCCTGTGAGTCTCTTGACTCTAGTCCCAGAACATTGATGTCCTTTTTGGCCTCCAAGGGCACTGAAAAAAAAAATGGTGCACAGACATACATGCAGGTAAATACTCATACACAGAAAATAAAAATAAGGAAAAAATTAAAATAATTTGGTATAAGTGAATACCTTTAAAGTGTGTGAAACCGAGCATTAGACACTAGGTTTGAATTTGAAAATAATTCTTACTTGTAAGAGTTACAGAATGAACATCTGTAAAGACTGTGAGATCCCAAGACTGAAACCAAGCTGGGTACCAGGCATGGTAGAGCATGGCTCAGTCCTAGCCTCTCAGGAGGCTGAGACAGGGGGCCGCTCAAGCCCAGGAGGCAGGGCCAGCCTCAGCAACATAGACGTCATCTCATAAAGCAGTCTGAGCAGGGCAGAGCACGGTGTGGGGCATGTAGCAAAGTGACCTGTGGGAACCGGCTCTGAGAAAAAAGCGACAGAACTTGACACGTGTGCTTTAAAAATAACCTTGAATTGGAAAAGAGAAATTGGGAAAGGCTGAGAACTTACTGGCAAGCTCAATAAAATTTTCAAAGATCTGAAAATAGTGGAGAATCTTCTAGAAAAGATCCAGTACTTACTTTACTCATAGCTCACTGACTCTGGCCAGTGTGGTACAGTCTGTGAGAAAAAAGATGAAAGGCCTTTGATCAGATAGTTTGCCTTGGCTTTTCTATCTTCTCTTCCTTCTCTTTTCCTTAGCTATTTTCAAACATAAACCAAGAAGTACAAATGAAATAGAGCTCTTCAAGTAGATTTTTCTTTAGTGGAGGGTGGAAGGGGGAGTTCAGTGTAAGCCTCCTTAAACCTTTAACTAGAATAGTCAGGTGATGGTATAGATTAGGAATCAGGCCTGAATTCTAATTGTTTTCTTCTTAGCCATATAATGAGAGAGAGAGACAGAGAGAGAGACAGAGAGAGAGAGACAGAGAGAGAGAGACAGAGAGAGAGAGACGAGACAGACAGAGAGAGAGAGAGACGAGACAGACAGAGAGAGACGAGACAGACAGAGAGAGACGAGACAGAGACAGAGAGACGAGACAGAGAGACGAGACAGAGAGACGAGACAGAGACAGAGACGAGACAGAGACAGACAGGCTGAGGATAGGACTTAGGACATAAGCATGATAGGCCTATACAACTTAGCTATTCCCTCTTTTCCTGACTTTATAAGATGTGGATAGTGGTTACAGCATTTTATTTTATATTTTGACTAATTTGTTAGAGGCCTTTGAAGGAAGGAAAAGGAGAGAACCCTTTTAAAATCTGAATACTGTAACTAATAAAATGAAATTAGTAATAATCTTTTCATCATGAGGTTATATGAATAATTTTATGAGTACAGAACTCCCCAATAATTGTGCATTTTATTACTGTTACTACAGTCTTTGTTGTTGGAGTCTGAAGGAGGTGGAATCTCTGGGGACTTCATTTAGACTCAGGAAAGGCAAATCGGCTGACCTGGTGGGCTACAGAATGCACTTTCTTTGTAAGGTCATTAGAAGACATGCACTCTGTGCACTCTGTGAGGTGTGACAATGGGGTGCCAAGAAAAATGGGGTTTGAAGTAACAGCCCCTTTATCCAACCAGAAAGCACAGCCTGACGCAAGCAGTGCCTTCTAAATGGCCGTGAATGGAACAACCCACCAGGGAAAGTTTCCATCCGGAGGACTGGCAATTACCTCAGATGGGTCGCACTGCCTGGAAACTGCAGAAGCAGTGGAAAATGGAAAAGGCGCCTGCAGTGAACGAGTTAAGACTGTCTCACACTTGTTTTAGTGGTTGGAAAAAGTTAAGGTAATTAATTCTGGTATAAACTGCTAGTTGAAATTTATTGGGGGACATCTCAAATTTCATATTAAATCCATGCAATTCTAGATCAAGGCTGAAGATTAGATGCACCGTTAGCAAAGATAGCCAACTTCCCCTAATGCAACTTGTACATTGAGAAGCTCCTTATAAAGCCATTCCGAGAGGCAGGTTTCAATGCTGTAAAATCGTGTGGGTCTTTTTTCTTTTTTCTCATTGACTCATTTATTTCCACCTCTGCTGGCTGTATTGTTCATTCCCTTTATATGTTAAACTTGAAACCTGTTGAAGTTGAGAGAGGCTGTTAAATTCAGGCAATACCTTTGAACAAGACGGTATACTAAATGCTGGGAACACAGACAGGACACTCTTCTTGCCCTTAAGGTGTTTGACCGATGGTATTGATCAATACTGGTGCTAAAGATAATCATAGGTACCATTCCTAGAGCATTTGTAATTTGCTCTGTAATTGTCTTGGTTATTTCTGAATACTAACTCATTCCTCTTCAGGATTTGGGGGCTGTGCAGATACTATTATTTCATATTATAGGTGGTATTATGGTATAAATATATACTGTCCTCTAAAAGTTTTGGTTCCTCACTGGTGGCACTTTCTTGTCCCTGGCCCCATCGGTCTACCCACTTCCCAGCCACCATGACGTGAGTAGCTGTGCTTCATGACACCACATCCACTGTGATGCTCCTGCCTCAGCATGGCCCGAGCTGACTGGGGCAAGCAGCTGTAGCAAGAAACCTTAAAAAGTATGAGCCAAGATTTAAGTGTGCGCATGCGTGCGCGCTTGCTTATACATGCTCCTAGGATGGATGAATCTGGTGCCCTTTCTCTGTCACACTTTGACTATTCCTTTGAGGCAAAGTGTCCTAAAACCTAGCTCTCATGTTTTCTCATATGTATGAAAATACCATAATGAACCCCCTTTACTTTGGGTATTTAGAAAAATATCACTGCCTTTTGCTCATTTAGGGTTACAGCTTTGGTTAGCCAATCAAGGAATGAGCAATGTTAACATTTAGCACTGGGCCACTAGGCCAGGGTTTGTCTTACTGGGCTAAGGCCTCATAGCACAGTGATTGTCCAAGTTCCTGCCATGTTTGTTTTTTAATCTTGTACTTACCCAACTTTGTGAGTACATTGTATGTGTGCACACACATCATGGTAGCATTCTTGCTACCTGCCAGTCAGTGCTGAGTGAATAAGGTCATGTCTCTTCCTTTGTGGATTCTGTATCTAAGCACAGAGCAGACTAAGTAAACATAAGATATGATGTCACACTGGGTGTGGTGGTGCACATCTTTATTCCCAGCACTCAGGAGACAGAGGCAGGCAGGTTTTTGTGTTCAAGACCAGCATGGTCAATGTAGTAAGTTTCAGTTCAGCCAGGGGTACACAGTGAGACCCTGTCTTGGAAAAAAACGTCCTGTACTATCACGTAGTATATGTGGCCCAGCAAGAACGCATGAATGGCAGGGAATCAGGGGAACTCTCGCAGACAGCATGATGGTTCAGCACAAATCTGAATGAAGTGGGGAGTAGAGAGAAGAGAGCCACAAAAATGGGAGCAGGAAGAGCAGCAGGAGAGCGCTCGGCGTAGGTAAGGAACGGCAAGAAGTGCCGTAGACAGGCAAGAAGTGCCGTAGACAGGCAAGGAGTGCCATAGACAAGCAAGCGCGACCGAGAGACCGACCGAGACCGAGCGTGGGAGGAGCGGGATAAGAAACCTTCCGGGTGGTGGGGATGGGCGCGTGCATGTGTTATTTAGGCTTTGCAGTATTTGGTATTGATCCAATGACCTCCAGTGTGCTAAATAGACCATCTTTGACAAGCGAACCATTTCCGCTCCTTCCCTGAGCTCCGATTGTGGTTCAGGAGGCCCTTCTACCCACTGAGGGGTTTTGAGAAACAAAGTGGCAGGCCTAGTTAGCTTTAGAAAGGGTTGCTTCCACTCCCCTCTAGAGAATTCACTGTGGAGAGCAGAAGTAAGGCAGGGGTCAGTTTGTAAGCTCAGCTCTTGTGACCCAGGGGAAAGAGTGTTGATTTGGATCAAGGAAACAATGTTGGGGGTGGTGAAAAAAAATTTGTTTTGAATTGAAAAAGAGAAGAGCTTAAGATGGGATGTAGGTGGGTGAATGTGGGTACATCTGCCCCCACCTGCAGGAGGAAAGACAGATCTCCCAAAAAAGTAAAGTTTTCTATGCATGGTAAGAAGCCTGGGAGAGAGGTTGTTAGGCTGGCAGATGGTTATTTCAGTATGAACTCGGAAGAGCATTCTGTATGGACACAGCAGAGATGGTCGTGAGCAGATAGATGACACCCACGAGAGGAAGAGCAGTAGAGAGTCAAGTGGGAAAGGATGAAGGGAACTCTGCTGTCTAGAAATCGGGGGTATGAGAAGGCCCAGAAAATGGGGCCAAGATAGCGGCCGTTAAGGAGAAAAAGACCATAAAGGTGACGGACTCAAGTTAGCATTAGTAGCATTAGTAGAATATAGTAGAATATAGTCAAGTAAGATGAAGGCAGGAATGGAGCATTGGCTTCTGCAAAATGAGAGGCCCCTGGAGGTCGTCACAGTGTTCTCATTGCACAGGGTTACGGAGACGTGAATGTTGGAGAGAGCTCTTTGGAGCTTTTGGCTGCAGAGTAGTGAAATGCTAATGGAACTAGAGCGGGTGCTGGGGAAGTTTCCTGTTTACAAAGATGGCGGTAGCTCAGCCTTTTAGTGTAAGTGGAATCACTCAGAAAAGCAGACTAGATTAGCCCTCTGTGATACCCTTTTGGACTATCACACAACCACTAAAAATCATCAAAAGGGAGCTGGCACGGCAGTGTGCAGTCTCAGTTACTAGGAAGGCTGAAACAGGAAGATCACTTTGGACCCAGGAAGTTGAAGCCAGTCTGGACAGCATGGTAGGTATGACCCCCCATCTCAAAACAAAACAAATCATTCTAGGGTTCCATGCTGGCTAATATGGAAACGTTTTCAAGATTTAAGTGAAAGAGCATTTTTGTAAGCTGGACATCAGTGATGCACGCCCATCATCCTACCACTTGAGGGGCAGGGGCAAGAGGATTAGGAGTTCATCCTTGTTTATAGCAAGTTCTGGGCTAACCTGGGCTGCATGACACTCTGTCTCATTAAGTAAGTAAGGAACTAACTAGCTAAATGAATAAGACAGAATGCATTTTCTCCTTTAAAACAATCTCTTCTGGACAAGAGGTCTGGGCTCTGGGCATGCTCCTCACTTTCCTAAGAGCTTTTCCACTTGGGTTCTTACTATGAGCATTGGGGCTTATTAATCCATGCAACACGTATCTAACAAGCATCTCCATGTGTTGGGAACTGTTCTAGATAGAAATAGAGCTAGCCCAGCTGATGAGAGCTCCTGTCCCCAAGGAGCATTTGTTCTAAAGAGACATGAAACAGTAAGATAAAAATAGAAAACACGTACTCTTTCCTAGGTAGAGTTGTAGTTCACGGCCCAGATTTATTCTTTCCTAAAATGACTAGAAAAACTACAAACTGCTAAAGTAAGGACTTACAGACAGACAGCAGGCGGTATGGAAGAGAGGGCCGTCTTGGGTGGAGGTCTTCCCTGTGAGCTGCCAGCCTACTGCTCAGGTGCTGTGCATGGGGAGGCAGTTGAGATGTCATGAAGGGGCAGAGTTGAGGATCAGGGCAGCAAGCACTGCTGGTATTCATAGAACACGGGAAGAGAGCGAGCTCCAGAGACCCTTGGTCTTCTGTCTTCATCAGGCATGTGCATATGTGGAAGCCATAGGCTGGTGGGAAAGCCCGGGATGGAACTCCCAATTCTGAGCCTCTTGATGCTGAAGAGATAGACTTAGTCTGTTGACTCCAATGCAGACAGTGGCAGAGCTTGTGAGGGTGAAACGGGAGGGTCAGGAGTGGTCTTGCCAATCTGGGCTCCAACTGGACTTGGATGATGGCTGAGACATGCAGGGGGGGGAATCTACTCCACCCATCACCCCTGATTTCTGCTGCTTCACTGGGCTCCTGCTGCTGGGGCACAGAGTCTTGCGGGGAATTGACTCATCATGGTTAATAATCTAAGCATCATTGCTGGTGACATCCCTTCTGGAATGCAATCTCTCTTACTCCGGAAGAAGGCTCTTCTAATTCATGGGTTCAAATGGGATCCACTTAACAAAACATTCTCTAGCAAGTATGTGAAAAAGTACAGTTTCTTTTAAGAGTCACTGTTTTGTGTATATGTATATAAGTGGTAATTGCAACCTGAAAAATGTCTCCCCTGTTAAGTGAAGACTTGGCAGAAACCAAATTGGAAGTCTATAAGGTCATCTTCCTGTGCTACCAGAAGTGACCCTCTCTCATGGACTGGTTCCTGCTGGCCCATCATTCCTGACTGTTAGATGACATCATAGCTAGGACTCAGCTATGGTAGGAACATTTACACCATGATAATTGTCACATACTACAAACCAAGGCTTTTTCCTCAGATTGCCTAGCACACCATTGTCAGGGCTCTCCCTCTGACTCTTAGTAAACAGCCAAGTTAGCCAAGTATGGAAGCATGAAAAATCGTGCATATATATAACTGAAATAGTATAGTAGAATAAAGCAGACTTACTTGACAAACTTAAAAGCCTTTGATTATAAAAATATTTTAAAATGCCAACTTAGTAAAATAAATTCTTACCTGTTTCCTCAAGGCAATTACTTTAGTGTGTGATTTTTCATAATTTTAAAAAAGATTTATATATTTATTTTATGTATATGGCTGTTTTGTCTACACACCAGAAGATGGCATCAGATCCCATGGGACTGCAGTTATGGACAGTTGGCTGCATGTAGGTTCTGGGAATTGAACACAGGGCCTCCAGAAGAGCAGTGTCACTCCAGCCCCGATTCTGGGGGGCGGGGTTGGGAGACAAGGTTTCATATATCCTAGGATGGCCTTGTACTGGCCCTCCTGCCTCCATCTCCCAGTGCTTAGGGTTAGGTGGCTTTTTAAAAAATTCCTTTTCAGATGGTAGAAGTAATACGACCTATTTCAGTTTTTATACTTCTTTTATTCCTCAGTTATGTTTCATGTTTGTATTCATTAGCTTTTTACCAAGTCTTTGTAGAGAATGCACCTCTAAGTAAAAACAAACAAACAAACAAACAAACAAAACCTTCTTCCTCTTAAATGTTTGTAACATTACATGGGAACAGTGTGTGTAACTGATCCTCTCACAGAGTTCTCTTCTTTGTGTTCCTTGGTCTTTTGAGTTTCTCTCCACCCTGTGCCAAACTCCTTGACTATCCTGTGTATTTTAAGTCAATTGTGCAGCCATCATCCAGTTTTGTGACAGAGACACAACAGCCAATGTAGAGCGGTTGTGTTGAGGTGGTGCTGTGCACACAGGTACGAGCCCTAGGGGATGCGAAGCTTCCTTCCCTCTGTTCTGCGGCTTAACCAATAGCAACTGAAGTCTTATGTTTTTTCACAGAGGAATATGACAGAGGCAGTGGCCGCGTATGCCCTTCTTTCATGGCCGCCCTCCCCACTGCCTCATCCAGTAAGTGGGAGCAACTACCTCTAGAGGGGAGATGGGAGGGGGGACATCCTCATAACCCATGGGGTCCACCTAGCTGCAAAGTTGTGGTTCTGAGAAACAGTGAACAATTTATGGAGCTGTTAGTCGAGACAGCCTCAGAACATTTCCCTCAGACTGAGTGAGTGAATGCTCGGGTGATCTAAATGGCAGCCTTGGACCAAAGCTCATCACTTAGACTTCTAAAGAAGCTACATGTGGCTGAATAACCCAGCCCAGGGTCTTGTTTCTACAGAAACTGGGAAGATAACATGTACATTGATGTGACTTTTAGCTTTCGGACCCTGGAAAAACTTCACCTGTAATCTAACCATTAGCATCTGTGGAGCTCTTCCTGTGTGCCAGGTACTATGTCAGATCCTCACTGTTTCTAGAGTAAATGTGGAATTTGTCTCAGTTCTACACATGACTGGAATGAGAGGCCGTGGGAGGGTAAATGATTTGCTCTCAGTTGCTCAGATTGGATCCACACCCAGCCCTGTCTAATTTTAGAGTTTTAGCTTGTCATCACGTTCTCTGGGGGCCTGTCACACATATTTGAACTCTAAAAACTGTGACTTTTTTGGTGTGGGATCAGTGACCAAGGACATCCTATCTTTTATGTGGTAGGCCAGGACCAAGGGTGATGTCCTGTTGTCTGCTTCTCTAAGGCTTGTGTCAGGTGGTGGTTTTGAGGGAGACAGATCTTTTAAAAAAATATTTTATTAATTTATTCATATTACATCTCAATTGTTATCCCATCCCTTGTATCCTCCCATTCCTCCCTCCCATTTTTCTCCTTACTCCCCTCCCCTATGACTGCAACTGAGGGGGACCTCCTCCCCCTGTATATGCTCATAGGGTGTCAAGTCTCTTCTTGGTAGCCTGCTATCCTTCCTCTGAGTGCCACCAGACCTCCCTATCCAGGGGACGTGGTCAAATATGGGGCACCAGAGTTCCTGTGAAAGTCCAACTCCACTCTCCACTCAACTGTGGAGAATGTCCTGTCCATTGGCTAGATCTGGGTAGGGGTTCGAAGTTTACTGCACATATTGTCCTTGGCTGGTGGGAGGCAGATCTTTTTCAAGGATTTTCATAAAAGCAAATGAATGCTGTGAATTCTTTTGACCATTACTTGTTCATTTGCTCATTTGTTTGGTAAAGTAAGTACACAGGTTTTTTTGTTTGTTTGTTTGACAGACTATCCTATTTGAATATTACAGTCTTGAAGTCCAGCCCAAATTCATGTTGTGTATTTAAGAAGACAAAGAAAATTCTTTGAAGATATTCTCAACCTCAACAGGAAGGAGCCTAGGGTTTGATTTCTTCTTGTTTTCCAAACTGCTTCTGTCCGGGGACAAATGCTATTGTAACTTGTCTAGAATTTGGTGCCAGTTGGAGTTAAAATGATAAAAACCAGTACAATTAAATTAGGAAATGAATGTCTGTTTATGTACAAGACCTTAGATTAGGTAATAATTGGTCAGTCTTCTGGGAAACAGTTGCTAAAATTACAGTCAATTGACGGTCACTCACTGGCCTGGCTTACAGCATTGTGTTCCAGAGAGAAAGTCTCTTCTTGTGTCAGGGTCTTACAAAGTGAATCCCACCTTTTCCTTGAAGCCTGATGGCACCGTTCCATTTCCTGATAGTGACTGAGCTAGTTATTCAGTGGGCACTGAGACAGCTTAGCAGACACCCTGCTAGTCTCCAAGGCTGGTGCCGTGAAAGTGAACCTGGTCCACAAGAATCTCAGAGGCTTGAGAGAGATTCCTCCAGAGCAGAGAGGAGCCCATGTGGGGGTAAGAAATGCTGTGCAAGGCTTCTGCACCCCGTCAGTGCTGTGGGTGAGGTCAGGGAGCCACCCAGGAGGACAAGATAGAGGAATTGTGTCTTTAAGGAAGACCAAGTGTAAAGGAGCCAAGGGGAGGCCCATGTTTGCCACAAAGAGAAGCGCGAATCTAGTATCCAGAGTTTCAGGAAGTGTGCCTTGGGTGCAGTGAGACGGTTTAAGATGTGTGCCTAGAGAGGCCTCTCGTGACAGGTGGCGTAGGTCACAGAATTCATCGGAATCCCAAATGGAATGGGCAGCCGTGGTAGAAAGCAGAGGACTACTGTTCATTCTTGTTTTCAGAAAGATGACTGTGACAGCTGAGAGCTGCTTTGAGGGCCTGGCCTGGAGTTTGAAGGCAGCTTGGGAAAGGAGGGTGTGGAGGCTTAGAGCCAGAGCGGGCTAGTTCTCAGAGAGGGGACCATGAGGTCAGGTACACATAGGAGGTGGTCACCTTAAATTCAGAACATAGGCCACAGCAGGATGAAACCAGAAGGGCACAGAGGGAGGGCGGGGTTAAATTGAGCGCTTGGCTCAGAGTGATGGAATATAAGTGGAAGAATGGATTAGAAGTGAAGATGACAAATTTAGTTTTGAACATGTTGGATTTGGGATCCTTGTGGCTCAGTTAAAGATGACTGAATGAACGGAAGGATTTTTTGTTCTTTCTTTCTTTTTTATTTGTTTTGTTTTGTTTTGTTGTTTGTTTGTTTTTCGTTTTTCGAGACAGGGTTTCCCTTGTAGTCCTGTAGACCAAGTTGGCTTTGAACTGATAGAGATCCACCTGCCTCTGCCTTCCGGGTACTAGGATTAAAGGTGTACACCACTATGCTCAGCCAAACATAAGGACTTCTTAAATCTATTTTTTGGTATGGTTTTACAAGGTAGCCCAGATTGGTACCTGGCTGGTTAGATGGATTGGTGTTATGGGTTCACGTATCCTAGGCTGGCCTTGACCTTAATTTATAGCTGAGGATAGCCTTGAACTCTTCGTTCTCCTGCCAGGACTGGACGCATGTGTCACCACACCAGCTTTATAGATGAAATATTTTTGTGTCTAAAGTTTGTAAAATTGGACTGCAGCTAATGATGTGTAGGTCTTAGAGTTTCCGGTCTGTGCTGTGTCTGCCTTTGCTGCATCTGCTTCATGAGTACAGAAGTGTAGTCAGAAGGCAGCAATGGCGCTCATAGGACACTCAGTGGCTTGAACCATTCTAGAGCCTGGGGAAGCTTTCCGGCAGGTATGTCTCTACAAAACCTGAGAGCCTGGATGCTTTAACCGCTAGCCACAGTTACTCTTCCCGCCCCAGGTTTCCCTCTCTCCCTTTTCTGTGTGCCGCTGCTGCAGGGATCCCAGGCTTTATGAGGATCCAGCTATAAGGCAAATTAAGCTGGGATGCACTTGCTGTGGGCAGAGTAGGTCTGTCCATGTGTCCTCAACTCCTCCAGTGCTTAGGTATTGCTAGTCAGAGTGACATTCAGAAGTGGGTCGCCACCAAGCCATCATATGTGGTATGCGACACGAAGGAACAGGACCCATCCTAGGCCTCTGTCCAAGGCCTCTGGATTAGAGCCATTCAAGCAGAAGATCATATCAACATGCTAAGCCAAAAACCGAGTGATAGGAAAAACCTTCAACTCCGCTTGAAGTCAGCTCGAGCATCAGCCTGACAGAAAGGCGTATTCAGAACTCTTCCTGTGAAACACAATCCCAGGGAGCTGGGAAGCGAAGTGACAGGCAGAGGCGGAATCCAAAGACACCGGTGCCTTGACTCCAGGCAACAGGTGAGCAGCCTGGTCGGGAGGCTGGTGAGCCGCTCTCAGAACTCCTGCTTGAGTGTGGCAGGGGGGAGTGTTCCTCCCACACGCATTAGTTTTGCCCTATTCCTGAGCTCATATGCATAACTACAGTGTTTCAAGAGACATCCCGAGGCAGGAAGTGGGAGGCACACTGAGCTGTCTGTCACAACTGAGTTGATGTCTACTTGTGGGGTTTGATGAGTGCAGAGCAAGTCAAACCAAGTGCAGTGTGCACGTGGACAGCTTAGCCAAGGAGAGAGGCAGAGGCTGGGCACTTTCGAAGAGGACTTAGGGGGCTTACATGACTAGCTAGGCATGGTGGCACATACTTGTGAGCCCAGAACTTGTGAAGTGGAGAGTGTTGATCAGGGGTTCGAGGCTACACAGCAAGTCACTGTCCACTCTCTATACACGGCTGTTGGAGGATTCAGGTCACGGGGATTCCTATTCAAAATAAGCTCGTTACCATTTATGACTGCACACTATAGTGCGCAGAACTGCAAGTCTCCATGTTCTTTTTGGAATTACTCTGAAGGATACAACTTGTCAATTTAAATCAAAATTCCATTGCTTCTTTCTATATATATTTTTTAAAGGATGTATAAATAATACAGATAGGAACATTCTCTGAATAATACAGACTTTTCTAATTTCATGGAGGGTATTCTTTTTTCTTTCCTTTGGTTTTGCCTTGGCTGTTCCTGAACTCGCTTTGTAGACTAGGCTGGCCTCAAATTCACAGAAATCTGCTTGCCTCTGCCTCCCCGAGTGCTGGGATTAAAGGTGTGCACCACAACACTCGTCAGCATGTAGGGTAATTTTCATAACCACTTACTGTTTACTGTTTTGCTCTTTAAGAGTTAAAGTAAAAAAAAAAAACAAAAAATGTTAAAGTTAAAAAAAAAAGTTAAAGTCCAAGCCAGGTGTGGTGGCACATGCCTTTAATCCCAGCACTCAGGAGGCAGAGGCGGGCGGATCTTTGTAAGTTCAAGGCCAGCCTGTTCTACAAAGTGAGTCTAGGATAGTCAAAGCTACACAGAGAAGCCCTGTCTCGGGGGGGGGGAGGGGGGAGGCAGGGGGGAAAGAGTTAAAGTTCTTCCATTACATAGAGATACTAGTACTTTTTAGACCAAGCTTTTATTGGTGAACAGATAGGGGATTTAAAATATATATATATACATACACCCACACACCCACACATATATATTAGAACATAAGATATAACTTCCCCCTTACCTTTCCTCTCTCTAAACCTTCACATGCACCTCTCCCCACTCTTTCTAATTTATAGCCTCTATTTATTTAATTGTTGTCACAAATGTGCGTGAACACATATGCTCACATCAAACACAACCTGCTCAGTGTTGCTTGTATGTATGTTCCAAGGCTAACAGTTTGGTGGAATAACCAATGGCCTGCTCTTCCCTGAAGAAGACTATTTCTCCCACTCTCAAATTGCCTTAGTTGTCTGTAGTTCTTTGTCTAGGTTTGAGGTCTTGTGACCTTGCCCCTTTCCTCGTTAGTGTGTCTACTGGCATCATTCAAATTCAGATCATGTTCAGCCAACCATGTTGGTAAGACACAATCTCACATCAAACCTCCCGTTTCTCTGGCCCTTATGATCTTTGCATGCTCTTCTACAATGGTCCCTGCGCCTTCTGAGCAGGGGCTGTGCTGGAGGTGCGCCAGCTGGGACTGGACGTCACAGTGCTGCACTTTGATCAGTTATGGTTTCTGTAATGGTCTCTGTCTTCCTTGGCGAGGGCTGAGGACTACACCCTAGTTTGTCTTCTGACCTCCACATGTACACTGCGTCCTGTGCTCACCTGCACTCTGGCAAGCGCTTACTACACATAGGCAAATAATAAAAATGTTTTTAATTTAGTGGGAGGAGATGGCTTAGCTGGGAAAAGCACGTATGTTCAACTCTGACAGCCTGAGTCTGAGCCCAGGAATGACAGAGCTGATTCCTGCTGTGGCAGAACTGGCAAAATCCATTTGGAGGCGGAAAGACTTGCTGTCGTTGGAGGCTTCAGGGGTCTCAGCCTGGAGATACTTGGCCCCGTTGTCTCTGGTCTTCTGATGACACTACGTAGCTAGGGCTCACCCTGCTGTCAACAGGAAGTACAAAGAGAGCAAGAGGAAGGGGCGAAGGACAAGATGTTGCTTTAGAGTACATACTCTTGGGAAGCAGGCGATGGGCCAGTGGTTAAGAGCACTTTCTGTTCATCCATAGAACCTGAATTCAGTTTTCAGCACTCACATTGGGTGGCTCAAGACCACCTCTAACTCCAGCTCCAAGGGATCTGACCCTCTCTTCTGGCTTGGAGGGCACTTGAATACCCATCACTTACATGTGTGACACGTATGCACAGAGGATTAAATAAAAATTTTAAAGCCTGTATGTGGATTTGTAAGTTCCAGTAGTAGGGAGGCAGAGGGCCAGGGCCAGGTTGGTCTAGTTTCCATAGGGAGTTTCAGGCCAGCCAGGGCTACATTTAAGAACCCATCCTTCCTTCCTTCCTTCCTTCCTTCCTTCCTTTCTTTCTTTCTTTCTTCTATTCATCCTTCCCTCCCTCCCTCCCTCCTTCCTTCTTTCCTTCCTTCCTAACGTGAATGCGCTCTTTAAGTAAGATCCATGTCCTGTTCCCATCAATCCCCAATAACTTATCAAATTATGACGTCACAGGTGGATTGGTCCATCCCCGAGTTCATCATACTCATGACCCATTCACTTCCCCAAAGCCCGTCTCTGCACGTTGCTGCATCAGGGGCCATGCCTTCAACACACAGCATTTTGGGGGACATTTCAGATCCCAACCATGATTTTGAGTGTATTTTAAGATATACTGGAGGGAAAACAGGCAGTAGAAGGGTAGGAAGGAATGCTGAAGGGTTTATGGTAGAAAATGGGCTTTAAAAGTCATTTTTTTCTCCTCTATAACAATGAAGTGTTTGAGGGGACAGGAAGCAGAAGAGTAAAATGCCAGGACTTATTTTAATCATGACAGTGAGGAGAACCTTGAAGTGTTTTGTTCTCCATGGTTTTCAAGTTTATCATGTGCACAAGATTTGCATCACTTCCAAATCCAGGTTGGTTTTTTTAAATAAGTTACTTATTTATTACATATTACATTTTACAGTGTTTTGCCTGCCCACCAGAAAAGGACACCAGATCTCATTATAGATGGTTGTGAGCCACCATGTGGTTGCTGGGAATTGAACTCAGGACCTCTGGAAGAGCAGCCAGTGCTCTTAACCTCTGAGCAATCTCTCCAGCCCCCTTGGGATGATTTTTTTAAAAAAAGCATTGGCTGAGCAGTGATGGTGTATGTCTTTAATCCCAGCAGAGGCAGGGGGATTTCTGTGAGTTGAGATCAGCCTGGTCTATAAAGCAAGTCTAGGACAGCCAAGGCTATACCAAGAAACCCTGTCTCAAAAAACAAAGCAAAACAAACAAAAGCGTTGATGGCTCTTTTCCTTCCTATTATGCAATTGTAAATAGTAGCAAAGTAGCAGTTTCAACCTTGTTACAAATTGCATTCACCTGGAAGGACTTCTTAGACAGGGAAGACTCCAGTAAGGAACATGCTAGTGTTCTAGGCAAACACAAGCACTCTGTGCTTTCTCTGTGGGTGCCGGGACCCAAAGTCAGAGCTTCATGCTTGAGTGACAAGCACTCTTACCCACTGAGCCATTGCCTCAGCCCTGTAAGGTGTTCTGTTTTAAATTATGTTTTGTTTTATAATAAACTCATACTTGATTTCTCTTTTGAGCAGATTTTTTTTTTCCTCTGACAGGCATCAAACCCAGTACCACTAAGCTGAAGTGACTTTCCCTTTAAGCCAATTAAAAAAACAAAAAACAAAATAAAACAACAACAACAAAACCCTAATGACTTCTCTAAAATTTCCGCTGTTATGCACATGAATAGTGTGATTTGGTATTCAGTATTCTTTTGGTTTTTGTTTATGGTCCTGGGGATTGAACCTAGGACCTCATGTATAGTAGGCAAACACACTACCACTGAGCCACAAACCCAGCCCTGGGGTACGATATGAGCATAATGTCTGTGCCTAGATCATTTTGATACACTGTGTAATATCACAGCAGAAACCATTTTTGTGCATGAAGGTGTGTGCCTATCTTACTTTCACTGTAGAAACCACCCAGAAGGTGAGGTTAGCTGACATAAAAATGTACAGTTCACAAAGTTCTAAATGCTTGTCATCCTGAAAATTAAAGCTCAAGGTAGTCGTAAGAGTCTTAAGACTGAAGCCACCAACAGTATGTTCTTCCTAAATCTCTTTTCTCAGCTGGGCTGGACCATTCCTAGGCTGTGGGATGCTTACCTAACCAGCACTCTCAGCCTCATCCATATCTCCACCAGAGCTGAGTCTAAAGGAAAGCCGAGAATAGGCTCATTGGCTAAAATGAGCCCTCAGCTCTATAGAGGAGCCACCTGTCTCTTGGGAGAGATGAGAAGGTTCCCATCATCTCAGCCCAAGAGCCATCTTTTGTCCTAGCCATAGTTTCCATTGCTGATCATTTACTAGGAAAACATTCCAGTGCGTGCTGCAGACCACCAAAAAAGATGAAGTGGAGATGCCCGACATGCCTCACTATTTATAAGAACATATTTCCCCAAAAGATGGGAAAATCCAAGTCTTTAAATCCTCAGAGAAAGGGGGACCTAATGGAAAAACTCGTCCATCTCTGTCCTGCTGGTTCTCGAGGCCTCCTCACAAATCATTTGGATGGGCCAGTAAGCAAGTCGCACGATGGCTGGAATTTTCTATTAATTACCTCACTGTGGGTTCCCGGCTAAAGGCTCTGGCCACAAGACTGAAGAACAAACCAGACAGACACCGAGCTGCTGGTGGAGTGGGAATGTGAGTCCCTCCATGGCTTACAGCTGGGGCTCAACACAGAGGGGAGGCCCACGGGGGACAAGAATGGGCTAGTGTGAGGGACCTGGCTTCTGGTAGTCTAGGTTAACCTTTTGCTTTGGAAGGGTCCTTTACTCGCTTTTGTTTCCACTGGGAAGGTCACTGAGTGGCTCTGTCTCATTGTGGCCTCACACCGTCACGGTGTCTGCACAGGCTATCTGTTGCTGTTGTCTTGCCTTTAGGACATGAGAGCTTACACGAAGTTTAATTGTGCTTTGTTTTGTTTTTTGAGACAGGGTTTCTTTGTATAACAGCCTGTTGTGGAACTCACTCTGTAGACCAGGTTGGCCTCAAGCTCCCGCTTGCCTCTGCCTCCTGAGAGCAGGGATTAAAGGCGTGCGCCACCATCACCTGGCTTAGTTTTTCTTTTGGCATCTACTCTGCTACATCTCTTTGTGGTACAGGTCCGGAATCTGTCAGTCACAGTTCAGCCAGAGAAACAGAACCAGCAAGATATAAGTGCTTGTGCACCTAGGAACTGGTCTCTGTCTCACGGGGCTGTCTAAAAGTCCAAAACAAGCAGGACTGGCAATTGGGAGGAGAAGGCCTTCTGCAGGCTGGACCCACAGGCTCATCTGACACTGTCTTCAACAGGGGACGTGCCTTCTCTCCTTCAGAAGGCCACCTTCTGGCTTTTAAGGCCTTCCAACTGTTTGAACCAGGCCCACCCAAAATGATCTCTTAAAATCAGTACAGTGAGTTTTTTTTTTTTTCTCACGGGTACCTCATAGGGCATGATCACCCAGTCAGTAACCACCTCCCTGACCTCAAGAGTTGCTCCAGCAGTTATAGGGTAGGGGCGAGCCAGCCGTTGAAAACTGTGCCCCTCCACCTCTTCATCGTAGACAACTCAGATTTCTAACAACTGCATGGTTTTTGTTTTTGTTATTTGGTTTTGGTTTGGGGTTTTTTTGAGACAGTTTCTCTGTGTGGCCTTGCCTGTCCTGGACTCATTTTATAGACCAGGCTGGCCTCGAACTCACAGGGATCCACCTGCCTCTGCCTTCCGAGTGCTGAGATTAAAGGCGTGCGCCACCACCGCCCGGCTGCATGGTCTTATCTATGTCACATAAGCCTGTACCCTCACTGAGGCTGCCCTAGCAGCCCAGGCCTCCCTGGGAGTATGTCACTGGCGGCTGGTGTGGGGCGCTGCCGTTGAGGAGGTGTGGGTGGCCACTTACTCCTCAGTCTTTGGGACTTTGGGAAGTAGTAATGCTTTTGGTAAGGGGGGGCTTTCATGTCCTAGAATAGCAGCGGCTTTCATCATGTAGACCCAGGGATTTCTATATACAGCAAGTGCTTCTATATATACACACGCACATTGTTTATGGAGCAGTATTTTAAGATCTGTGTCACATTTTTCTGGTTACTTTATGGTGGGAAAATTCAATTGGAAAAAATGTACTTAGCTCTAGTGGGGACAGTAAGGTAAAATAAACACTTTTTAAAAACCATGAAGTTTACTGTTTTATTTTTACTTTAGCTTTAAGAAGTACAGAAGTAGTTAACTCTCTAAATTAAATTTATTCACATGGCTTCCTTTTTGGCAAGTTAAACCACTGTTGCTTTTCTTGTCGTATCAGTCCCGTCACCACGGCGGACAGTAGCTCTACAAGGCACGTGCAAGTGTGCACCTGTGTGGTTGCTAGAAAAACCCAGGAGACAGTTGCTGTCTGTGTGAGTTGTATGACTTGTCATGGAGGCTTTTCTCCGGGCTTCTATGGAGCTGAGGAGGAAATTCAGGAGGAAAGGGCCCATTTCTGTACTATCAGAGAGACCCCACTTGAGAGCCCGGGTGTGGCCGTGCAGGGCGAGCTTGTGTTAAGGTAGTGAGGAGTTGGGGGTCCGGTGATTGCTGGCCTCTTTGCCTTCTTTCCTGTTGTGTGCAGAGAGTGAGTTGAGCATCAGGCTAGGTGCTGGGGGAGGAGGGTGGGAAGTGAGCTCCTTACAGGAGAAGACAAGAAGCCGCGGGGAAGGTGGAGAGAGACAGGTACTCGGGGAGAATCTGACGATGCACTCTGTTCAGAATTGCACGTGTTTCTGCGTGGGGGTGGGGGCTTGGGGCATGGAAACGCTGCCTGATACACATCATACTTTAGGTAGAGTTAGAAATCAAGCATGATAGTAAAGGGTTAGAAGCCTAGGAAGGCTCAGAAGGTGTCAAGAACCTACCCACCTAAGACGGTGTCCTGGGTGGTGGGGGACTCTAACCACCCCGCCCACCGGTACTTTCCTAAAAAGGCCGCTGTCTATGTGAAAACCACTGTGCTGCCTTCTAGCAGCCAGGTGGACCTCCCCTACAGTACCTGCCTTCCTGCCCAGGCTGAGTGGAGCCCTCTGAGTCAGCAGCCACCAGTTCTCTGTGGCCCTGTTATGGCCTCTCAGGCTTTTCCAGCAGCCTCAATCAGGGCCACACCTATCCCCAACTTCCCTCGGGACTCAGAATTGTGATTTGTTAGTGGTGTGTGCTGTCTTCTGATCCATACTCCAGAGACCTTAGTATCTTGCTCTCTTTGACTGCCTCCCGGATGTCTAACCCTTATCAATGATCCTAACCAGGGAGCCTATGGTGTTGTCTCTTGTGCGGCTGTCTACCTGTCCCCTGTACTGCCCTCAGTTCCCTGGAGCCCTGGGCAGTGCCTACCTTCTAGCTGCTTAGGAAATGTACCAGGTTGCCTGGCTGAGGTCAAGATGGCTGGTACAGGGGTGCTCGCCGAGCAGCCTGCCCCTGCTTTTTGGATATCATAGTTTGTATCAGCAGTGTGGTCTTATCTGCTAAACCCTGTGGCCATTTCACTTTGTAAACCCATACATTTCCTCCTCTGCTTCCGTAGTGCTGTCACTCTTTTGTGACAGTTCTTGATGCTCTCTAGATTCCTTCTGACATGGGAGAACTGCAAAACTTCCAAGATGACCTCTCTGGTCCCCCCTCCTTTCTGGTATTGGGTTTTGGGGGCCTGACACATGCCAATGGCATCTTGCAAAGCCTTGGGTGGCTCTCTCTCTACCCAGGCCCACCTGGCCCCTTTTAGTTGGGTGCTGTCATTGAGGAGCTACTAACCCTTTCATCTGAGTTCTCAGAGTCTGCACCTCACCTGTCTGGGTGGGACAGGAGTATGACCTCTTCAACCCTCCCCTGTAACATTCCTGGAACTGTGAAAACAGCAGTTAATAGGTCGGTTTTGAGCTGACCCCAAAGCAGTGGGTCAAGAGGCGTGGGGGACATTGGAGATATGAGAATGGAATTGTTTCTTTTTAATGTTTCTTATTGTTATACTAGTGCTACAAACAGTAGAAACCAAAAAGACAAATCAATAATACATTTTAAAAATCATACTTGTGTGTCTGTGTATGTGGTCATGTGAGCACCATAGTACACACGTGGAGGTCAGAGGATACTGGTCCTTTGCTTCCACTATGTGTGTCTCAGGGATCAAACCAGGTCTTTAGGCTTGGCCACAGTGCTTTTCCCCCCTGAGCTATCTTGCCAGCCCATAAACATATGAATAAATAATGAAGACTGAGGATGGTGAAGAGAAAAAGCAGAGGGAGGAGGAGGTGTTGATACAAACAGTGAAGTCCTTGCCTGCACTGGGAAAGGCGGAGAAGGATGTGCGTCCAAAGCTCCAGCCTCCTCTCCATGCTGCCGCCCTCACTCGCGCTATGAAGTATCTTCCTCTCTGGCCTTGCTGCTCCCACCTTGCCCCCATGCTCTTTCCACAGCTGGTCAGGACTCTCAGCACAGCAGCCAGGATGACTAAAATGCCACGGAGCTCATACCCCTGCCCTGCTCAGAGCCTTCAGTGGCTCGCTGGCCATCCAGAGGGAAGGCTCATGTCTGTATCTTGGTTGTGTTAACTTTTCTCACTGCTATGACCAGATACCGAACAGAACACCTTTCTGTTTGTTTTTAATTTTCGAGACAGGGTTTCTCTGTGTAACAGTCCTGACTGTCCTGGGACTCTTTGTAGACCAGGCTGGCCTTGAATTCACAGAGATCTGCCTGCCTCTGCCTCCCTAGTGCTTGGATTAAAGGCGTGCACCACTGCACCTGGCTACAGAGCACAGCTTAAAGGAAAAGGGATTGTTTTGGTTCATGGTTTGAGGGTACCTCCGGGCAGGGAAGGCCTGGCAGCAGAATGTGAGGTTATATTGTGCTTACATTGGAGAAATAGAGATTTGATAGATGTTGCGTGTGTACACACACACACACACACACACTTTTTACAATAGGAAATCCTAGCCTGTGTAATGGTCTGCCCGCCCTCATGAAACTTCCCTAGAAACTGTCAGGCAGTCTCAGAGGTGTATCTCGTAGGCTTGATTGTAAATCAGT
The DNA here is from genome assembly GCF_964271855.1 of Acomys minous. NCBI lineage: Eukaryota > Metazoa > Chordata > Mammalia > Rodentia > Muridae > Acomys > Acomys minous. The sequence goes on along the minus strand of NC_140484.1, from coordinate 13,998,440 downwards.
CAGGTTGAGAGTGAAGGTGGCCATCTGTGATGCCCCGGCTCCGCCTCTTAACTGCTTCCGTCTGCTGGGTCTATCCCATCCACACTGGCCTTGTCTCTTCCCTCAGCACATGAAGCATTGCCCTGTCAGGGCCTCTGCTGTCCCTCTACCCACAGACTGCCCAGCCCATTTACTTGTCTGGCTTCTTTGTGTCCCTCAGCTTTGTTTGGCAGGAAGGTGTTCTCCGTATTCAATGCGACCTCACCACCTTTTCTCTCCTCAGAAATACACCAAGCCCGATCCCTTGTACCTTTTTGTCAGTTTCTCTTAGTGTCTGCCTTCCTGCTGGAATGTTCCTTGAGAACCCGTTTCCTGTGGGGTGGGCCTAGTCATTTAATACACATTTGTTGAATGAAGAAGTGAACTCACGTGACTGTTGAGTTCTTGATACTTACAGAGTATTTTATGAGCTATGTGTGATGTTCTAGGCAGGTGTCTCCTGACCAGTCTGTTCACTTGTAAGTCAGATTAAACCCGTGGTATTTAAACTGTGTTGACTTCCTTGGCTAACATGGTCTAGTTTCCTTGGGAGATTTTTAAAAAAGATTTATTTATTTTTATGTGCATTGGTGTTTCACTTGTTGTATGTATGTCTGTGTGAGGGTGTCAGAGCCTCTGGAACTGAAGGTACAGACAGTTGTCAGCTGCCATATGGGTGCTAGGAATTGAACACAGGGCCTCTGGAAGAACAGCCAGTGCTCTGAACCGCTGAGCCATCTCTCCAGCCTTTCCTCAGGAGATCTTAAGTACAGCCATTACATTATATCCCCACCTCAGGTTGCTCTGGCTCTGGAGAACACGCATGTCTTTCATCATTAGTCCCATAGAGCTGACTCTTGGGAACTTGACTGCGTTCCTACAGTAGCTTTGTTAGGAGGCCTGCCAAGCATTTCATTTGCTCTGTCCTTGGTGAGCAAGGGAGTGGTGACGTCCCACTCTGATGGTGCCTCCTGGAGCCATGCAGTGCAACAGTAATGGGGATTTTGAAATGCCAGCTTGTTTCTCTTTACAGGATTGCCTGTTTATTTACTTCCTGCCCTGAGTCATGTCTGAAGACTCCACAGGCTCCCTTTGCCTTGTGCTCAGATCATTAGGTCTTTTTGACTACTGGATGTCATTTTTTTTATTAGTACAGCTGTGTGTGCTTGTTCCCAATTCCTTGGATCTCTTCCCCAGCTGTTTCAGTTTGTCTACTGCTGAATTTCGCGTCATTGCCAGCAACGGAGCAGAGCAAAAGCGGCTGTCTGTTCATCAGGCAGTGGGTGACACACGCTCTTGTCAGCCTAATCCTGTTGGGTATTGACATCGTCTGGTGATCAAAATACAGATGGTGTATGATGCTGAATATTTGGGCCTAGCAGCATGCCCCTAATCGCTCTGAGCTGGTTTACCCCAGTCCACAGAGAAGACACAAATAAGAAACTTTGATACAAGGGGCGATGGAGCAGAAATCTGACCCTCATTCTACTTTGTTGGTATTACCTGGTCTAACTCGGAGGCAAGACTTGCGTCTGAAGCCCTGCCTGTGCACGCCTCTGCCTTGGGTCCATGCAGTTAGGGAGTGCCCAGCAGATGACTATATAATCTTGTCTCATGATTTGAATGGAGCCAGCCATAAAGCCCTTCACTTTGATAAAGGCTGATTAGGTGCTTTCTGGTCCTGTTTAAGGACCCAATTGGAAGCCGAAGGTTTAGAGGTTTAAATACAGAACAGTTAAAAGTAGCTATAAGTCTAACACCTTACAGCTGGGCCAAAGAAGGCCCTCTCCAAGCTCTTATGCCAGCAATTTATGCCTTTTTGGGGGGAGGGTGTTCATATAGCCCAGGCTAGCCTGAAGCTATGTGTGTAGCAGAGAATGATGGCAAATTTGTGATACTACTGCCTCCACCTCCTCAGTATTGGGGCTACAGGTGTGTACCCTCACATCCTGTTCTGTGCTGTCCTGGAGACTGGAGCCAGGCTTCCTAGGTTAAGAATTCTGCCTTCGAGCCATGTCCCTGGCCTGTGCTTTGTTTTATAAGTCATTCATTTAGTTTATTTAACCTATGATGTATATCTAAAAGTCTTAGCAATATTTGATACCTAAAACCACACATTTTGTTGACCTCTGTAATTTTTTATTTAGTGTTTGCTTATTGTGGAGGGGACATGTGAGCATGTGTCAGGCTTGGTGGCAGGTGCCTTCCTACATTGTGCTTACTCACCAGCTCTGTATTGTTGTCCTGCAGAAGTGAGAATCTATGCATTTTTAATCTCTTTCTTGTGTTTGGGGTATTAGTTTTTTTGAGACATGGTCTCATGTGGTTCAGGCTGGTCAGGAACTTGATACATAGCTAACTAAGGGTGCCCTCGGCTCCTGATGCTCTCGCCCCTGCCTCCCAAGTGCTGCACCGTGTACCAGTTCATTGGCTCTTTATGTGTCTCCAAGTTGCTTTTCTGCTTCTCATCCTGCCTTAACTCCTCCAGCCCTCCAGCTGAGAATGCTCCTGTTCTGGCTGAGGCAGGAGGATTGCTGTGAGTTGAAGCCAGTCTAAACTACAGGAGACCCTCTCTCAAATCAAAAGAGGAAGTTCACTTTTACAGTTTTCTTTCTTAGAGAGTTGTTTACAGTTTTATCTCCAGGTGAGGCCTGAAGACTCCGGTTTCTACAGTGAACAATTACTGACACAGGTGCCTGGAATGACGTCTCCAAAGGCACCCACCCCCACCTCCCATTTTGAGGGGCACACCAGGAAATGGGTTCAGGAAACAGGACTTCTCACCAGAAATTCCAAAGCTGAGAGCGTGTGGCTGTGGGGCAGTGAGTGCAGAGCAGAGTGAGGGTGAGAGTGGCTGCAAGGGGCTGGGAGAAAAACTGCGTTTTCAGTCCAAGTAGCCTAATTCACAAAAATGGCTTCTCCTGGGGTAAGGCCTTCCCAGATCTGCCGTGCTTGGAGCTGGTATTTCAAGTATGTCCATATGCATGCAAACGAGTCGCTCCAAGACAATCTGATTATGCAGTAGTTACTTTGTGAGAGTAGCGCCTCGGTGGAATGGAAACTTCATTTTGAGTCTAATATTAGACCTTGCTTTGGAAAATTCCTTTTAAATGATCACAAGCTGGGAATAGCAAAAGAATTTAACTTTCGACAGACAGCATTCACCAAGAATTTTTAACTGCTTATGTTGGGTCCCTGGGAAGGCAGATGTGAGAAACCTGCTGGCCAGTTGACTAGAGCCGAGCTGCCGGGCTTCCTGCAGCCTTGCTATCTGTGGCTCATAGTTTCCCCTCAAGTCTCCTTTGCTCAAAGTAGTTTTGTTCTTTGAATGTGAGGTTGCTAGAGATGAATGAAAACTTAGAAAGCCTAAGTCGAACAGCCCAAATTTCTAGACTTGGAAACACCGTCACCTCAGTGGCAACAGGGTAGAAGTGTAGATGGGCAAGTGAGTGCAGCGGGATCAGCTGTCCCGTAGAGCCAGGGTAGGAGCCAGCTGGTTTCCAGAGAATATATGGAGTTTGGTGGGCTGGTTGAGTTCAGGTGAACTTGCCCAGTTCAAATGGTTACCTGGCCTTGTATTTAAAGCACTCCCATTCATATGCCCTGTCATTTTTTTCAACTTATACAGACAGTAGCTGCTTTTGAGGTTTCCATGTCATGTTTATGTTCACTTCCTTTATAGCTATGTTTTAGATACTTTGAGAAAACCAGTATTATGTTTGAGAGATGTCTTCTGTGTTTTAAAAGACTATTCTGAAATTGAAACACCTCTCTTAATGACTGTATATGTTTGATGTAGATCCTCTCTTTTTCTTCCAGTTAAGCTGGTAATAAGTTGATGGTGCATTAGACTTTGGCAATGTGGTCCCATAACAATGAGTTACCCATCAGATGGTGGGCACCGCCTCTGTTGGTGTTTGCCTTCCTACCAACCCTGTGCAGGAGCAGTTACAGCCTGGTATTCAAGATAAGGAGACTGGCATCAGAAATGCTCCCATGGCTCCTCGGTTATCGGGCCTGGTGGGTATCAGCCAGTTGTTGGAGTTCAAATCCAAGACTCTTGAACTTGGGAGCCCAAGTTCTTCCTTGGCCCTCACCCATCCTCCAAAGCAGCAATGCAAAGTGTTGTCACGTGGTCTGTTTTAATTTGTTGAGTTGAACAGACCGTTTAGACTAATAAACATTATTGATGGGGCCCGAGAGATGACTCAGCACAAAGACACTTGCTGGAAAGCCGGCTAACCTGAGGCTGGTTCCGGAAACTACCTGAAGACAGAAAAACACTGACTTGAGACTCCACAAAAACTGTCTTCTTTCACACACATGGCAATGAATAGTTTTAAAATACCCTTAAACTTATGTTTATATGGATTATAAGTCTTGATGTGTGCTGTATGTGAATTTAAAACCTTGAAATTTAAAACATATTTACCTATCAAACCATTTTAAAGGCCAATAATGAATCCATTGTGTGTTAACACAAGCAGCATTTTTATTAAATATAGCTGTTTTCCAAAACAGAAAACTAGGAGTAGTGTCGTTGCCTATACGGTTTGGGGTCTGTATTATCAGCTGAATGTGAGGCAGCTGGACTCTCTCGCTCCCGCCTTCACTCTGCAGTGCAGTGCAGTGAGGAGAAAGTCTGGCCTCACAGATAGGCGGTAGCTATTCTCCACCAAGGAAATGAGCCAATTCAAGCCAAATTAAAGTATAAAGGCAAGTTTATTGGGGACAGCTCTTGGACAGGTTCACTGGTCCCAAGGTACAAGGCCAGGGAAGTCGCTATGCAGATGTGGAGATAGAACAGGGGCTGTGGCATAGAGAAAGCATTCAGAGAGAGAGAGAGAGAGAGAGAGAGAGAGAGAGAGAGAGAGAGAGAGAGAGAACCAAAATGTCTGGATTATATAGTGAAGAGCCTCTGGGGTAGAAGAAGCCCAGCCCCTGGGCTGGAAAGCTCAAGGTAGAGGGCAGGATGTGCCAGCCATGCCCTGTAACAAGTAGGGACTGTGGGATGCTGGGAGAACCTGGAGGCCAGCTCCGCTTTGGTTTGCTAAATAGACATCTCAGCCACTTGTCCTGGGTCTGAATCTTAGTAATAGATATTTGGGAAAGGGAGGTGTATGTTGTCAAAACATTTGATATTATGCCAAAATTTTCTTCAGTTGTGTGTAGGGTATGTATATGTTGTATTTGCTTGTTAGTGTGTTTGCATTTGTTTGTGGGGAGACCAGAGGTAGATTTTGAGTCTTTTCTTTGTTTTTTGAGAAAGTTTCTCTGTGTATCCTTGGCTGTCCTCACTTTGTAGACCAGGCTGGCCTTGATCTCCCAGAGATCTGCCTGCTTCTGCCTCCCTCAGTGCTGGGATTACAGGCATGTGCCACTGCACCTAGCTACATTTTATTTATTTATTATTTTTGGTTTTTCAAGACAGGGTTTCTCTGTGTAACCTTGGCTGTCCTGGACTCGCTTTGTAGACCAGGCTGGCCTTGAACTCACAGAGATCCACCTGCCTCTGCCTCCCAAGTTCTGGGACTAAAGGCGTGCATACCATGCTGTGCTCTCATTTTTATTTTTTGAGACAGTCTCTCGCTGAATCTGAAACCCATCAGTTCAGCCAGGCAGGTTGGCTAATGAGCTTCAGGGCTCTGCCTCTCTCTGCATTGTGGACAAGCGCCACTGCGTTTGGCTCTGACATGGCTTCTGGGGAGCCACATTCTAGTCCTCACGCTGTGTGGCAGGCACTCCATTGACTGAGCCACTTCCTCAGCCAGATAGAGGCTGTTTCTTTTCTTTTGAGACAGTGTCTCTTTCTATAGCCTTGGCTGTCCTAGAACTCACTCTGTAGACCAGCTGGCCTCAAACCACAGAGATCCGCCAGCCTCAGCCTCCCAAGGTGTGCACCACCACACCCTGCCCAGTCAAAGTTTCTTATAGGTTGTCTACATTGCCAGTGGGTGTTGGGTACTCTGAACCGTCAACATCCTTTTGCCTGAAGTCTTTGCAGAAGACTTTTGCGGAGTATAACCTATGCAGAGCTGACGTGCTCCTCTCCCTCCTTGGGAGGTGCAGTAGGGTTGGTGCCTGGAGGGGGACCTAAGCAGTGCACATCAGGATGATCAGAGTCGTGAAACACAGACTGAGCAGCTGCTGGAGGCCACAAGAGACTGGGAGACAAGGCAGCTGGTCAGTGGGTACTTGGACTGGACTATGAAGCAGGAAAAAAATCAGTGAAGTCCAACAAAGTATCTGGAGCTGAAATGTAGTATATGGACGGCAGTGTCTTAGTTTAACAGTTATGTCATGATGGTGCAAGGTGTGACAGTGGGGGACCTAGAGAAGAGGCTGTAGGGGATTTGTGACTTTTCTCTAAGTCTAAAATTGCTTTCTTTTTCTGATTTTGGTTTGTTTTATTTTTGTTATTTCTGTGTGTGTGGGGGGCGGGGAGAAAGTATAGTTGTGACTATGCAAAGGTACATGTGGAGGTCAGAGAACAACTTTTTGGAGCCAGCACTCTTTTGTTTTAAAGAAAGACAATCCCAAATTACTTGATTTTTACCAATGAAGACTCAAGAGCCAGATGCTGAGGTGAAAGCCTGCTAGCTCAGGGGGACAGAGAAAGTGCCCAGCTGACCTTCCTCCTCAGCTCATGTCCCAGAGGGAAACACTAAAAGTCAAAAGTTTGGAGCCCACCTGATGGCCCAGGAAAATGCTAAAAACCAAAACGATTTGTCTTCTTCTCCATACTGTCTTTAATATCCTTCAACTCCAAGTCCCTCTCTTGTGTTTAGTCCCTGTTGTCTGCTTACTTGCTCTGCCTCTTGACCTAGGGCTAACTTTATTAAATCCTGTGTACAGAGAGCTCTTGGATTAAAGGTGTGTGCTAGGGCTGAGCCACACCAAACAAGAAACAGATTTTTTAGGTCATAATATCAGGTTCACAATGGGATCAAATATCCTACCATACCCTTTCTACCATTGGCTCCAGGGTTCTGAGGTCTGTAACATGGCAACTCTCTGTAGGCGCTGAGCTATCTTGCTGGCCCTTGGGTGGTTTTCTTTCCTTTTTTGGAAAGAAAGTAGCTCAGGCTGGCCCAGAACTCATGGCATTCCACCTGCCTTAGCCCTTCTTCATCTGTTAGTGTTTCTTTTGAAGAGTCTACTGTAGGCAGGAAACACGATGGCTCAATAGTTAAGAGCACATGATGCTCTTCTGGAGGCCGCTCGCTCCCAGCACCCTTGTTGGGCTGCACAGACTGCCTGTAGCTCTAGCTCTAGGGGTTCTGGTGCCCTCTTGTGGCTTTCACAGGCACCTGCACTCACATGCACAGACCCACATACAAACACACTCATCTATACATAATTTAAAACAAAAAACTTTTCAAAAGGTCCATTGTTCCATCTAGTACTCAAGATTATTTATCTATGCGTGGTTTTTTCCCCATTATTTCTATAGTCAGTTGAGAAATTAGTAGGGCTGGAGAAACAGCTTAGCAGTGAAGAACACTGGGGCAGCTCTTCCACAGGTCCGACCTGGTGGCTTACAACTCCAGTTCCAGGGGATGCAGCATCCTCTTCTGACCTCTATGGGCACACCAGGCACACTGTGGTACACAGACACACATGCAGGCAAAACATCTATCACATAAGATAAAGTGAATCTAAAAAGAATTGCCTCACCCAATTTTGTAGCTCTTTTAAAAGTTGCTGCACCAGATTATTCAACATTGTAAAGGCTACATTCATCACTATCATATTTACTGAGGGGCTGGGGATATGGCTTGGTAGTTGGTATGCTTGCTGTGAAACTATGAAGGCCTTAGTTTAGATCTCCAGCACCCACGTGAACAGCTGGGCATGTTGGTACATGCCTATAGTGCCAGCTGGGCATGTTGGTACATGCCTATAGTGCCAGCTGGGCATATTGGTACATGCCCATAGTGCCAGCTGGGCATGTTGGTACATGCCTACAGTGCCAGCCCTGAGAGGCAGAGCCAGGCGGCTCTAGGGGCTGATAGGCCACAGGCCAGCCAGTTGGTGAGCCTTAGATTCAGTGATAGGCCTTGTCTCAAAGGTGGGTATCAGTGAAGAAGACACACTTGGCCGGCACAGGTATGTGCACGCTTATGTACACATACATGTGCACAACAACCTTTTACTAAGAAGGTGCCAAAGTCATGGCGATGGATATGAGTTTCTTAGAATCTTATACTGAAATTACAGTGTTTTAACCATTAACATTGAATTCCGCCCATGGTTTTTCTTGACAAAATAAGTTCACTCTGTTCATTTCTTTAAAAATACCTACCAGATACCCGTGTCTAAACCATGGTTCTTCATGTAGTCATTCTAAGCAGCTAAAAGTGATGTGTAATGGAATCAAGTTGGCCTGAGTGGATACATGCTCAGTGGTAAAGCCTTCGCCGGTGTGTATGCGGTCCTGGGTCCCTTCCCTGTACTGAAGGCAACTCACAACCAAGCCGCATATGTGCCTTTCTCTCAAGACAACTATCATTACTTACTGTAGACTGTGTTTTGGCATGTCTCGGCTGTCAAGTAGAATGTCCAAAGATGCCCACTCAGAAATTATCTACTTTGTACTGATGTTGTGAGGATGTTCTTAGAGACACAAGCTCTAGCCTCCTAGTGTGGCTGTATGGTGTGGGTAGTGATGACTACTCTTGTTTCCATGGTGACATTCTGGGGCAAGGGAGGGCTCTTTGCTCTGTGGTCCAGGACAAGTGTAGTGGAGAAGGCCAGTAACATTTAATATTGGGGGAAATGGCGCTGTTGACCATATGAGGAAGGGTCCTGGACCTCCCTGGAGATGCATGGAGTTCTCTCCTTTCATGAGAACTGCTTATGTGTCACAGAGGAAGAGCTGATGATGCTCAATGCCACATCCGTTAGGAAGCAGAGAGCTAGTAGGTACCAGGCAGCCTAGGACAGTGGCAGTCCTTGGCACCCCTCTTTAATGACTTGGAAAGCCTTGCCCATTTGATTGTGTAATTGGCAACACCATTAAAAATGCTGGAACATAGATTTTAATAACTTGCTATCAAATGTTGCCACTGCCCCCCCCAAAAAAATGCTACCTGGGCACTGTAGAGGACAGCTCCATCTGCACAATGCCTCATTCCACAGGCTTGAATCTCCAGCACCCAGGTGAAAAGGCAAGGAGGCACGAGGCCTAGGGAAATGGCTCAGTATATAAAGTGCTCGCCTCACAATTGTGAAAAGTGGTGTTTAAAAGCTGAGTAGGCGTGGTGGCCGCTGGAGGCGGAGGCGGGAGCCTGGAGCCTTGGGATGAGCTGGCTGTGCAGACTAGCCGGGTCCTGTGAGCTCTGGCTTTAAACGGAGACCTTGCCTGAGTGAAGAGAAGAGGGATCTCAAGGCTACCAGATGTCAGCTTCAGGTCTCCACACACATCCATGCGCACATGTGTGCCCACACACATGCAAACAGGTATATATGCACAATTCATACACACGTATACATGCAAACAAAAGAGAGAAAGAATGCCAGGTAGAGCAGTGTGTGCACTGGGAAGGTAGAAACAGGAGGGAGGATCCGGGGCCCTCACTGGCCAAGCAACCTGGGAATCAGTGGGATCTGGTGTCAGCTAGAGATCCTGTCTCAGTGTTAGAGTGATGGAACAAGACAACCAGTGTTTGACCCTGACGTACACCACACACACACACACACACACACACACACACACACACACACACACGTGTTGGTGCTGGGTTGGTGGCATAGCACAGTGATAGAACAAACAGGACCCGCATTTGCTTCCCATACAGAAAGAAAACAAAAGTGTGCCACTGTGTCGATAAGGGACCTGCTAAAGAAACCAGAAAATGACCTCGCCAGTGTTGTCTTCTGTCTTTAAAGGTAAATCTCACCTGGCCATTGTGCAGCGAGTGAACAATGAAGGTGAAGGGGACCCATTTTATGAAGTTTTGGGAATCGTTACCTTGGAAGATGTAATCGAAGAAATCATCAAATCTGAAATTTTGGATGAGACAGACCTGTACAGTAAGTAGCAGCGTCTCTGTGTGCCTTCCCCAGATGTTTGCTGCTGCTGCCCTGCCCCTTAAACACTTCTCCCCAGTGTTGAGCCTCTCTATTATAATGTGTTGTGTGTGCAGGCTGTGTGCTGCCTCTCAGTATCACCTAGGGCCTTTACTAAAGTGGAAGAAGGGGCAGATTGAGTGGCAGCCTTCTCTTCAGTAGGCAGCTTCTCTTCAGTAGGCAGCTTCTCTTCAGTAGGCAGCTTCTCTTCAGTAGGCAGCTTCTCTTCAGTAGGCAGCTTCTCTTCTGTAGGCAGCTTCTCTTCTGTAGGCAGCTTCTCTTCTGTAGGCAGCTTCTCTTCTGTAGGCAGCTTCTCTTCTGTAGGCAGCTTCTCTTCTGTAGGCAGCTTCTCTTCTGTAGGCAGCTTCTCTTCAGTAGGCAGCTTCTCTTCAGTAGGCAGCTTCTCTTCAGTAGGCAGCTTCTCTTCTGTAGGCAGCTTCTCTTCTGTAGGCAGCTTCTCTTCTGTAGGCAGCTTCTCTTCAGTAGGCAGCTTCTCTTGGCCATGAATCTGCACCCAACACAGGAAACCCTGCTTTCAGTTTTCAGATAGATTTTACATCCTTCTACATTGCTTTATGTTACACAGCTAGGCAATGTGTTTTCAAATAATTTTGTTTCTCAAGTTTATAATTCACATATTTAACAAGAGAGCATGTTTCCTTAGATTGATGGATGAAAGCTGCCTACCTTTCCTTGTTCCAGGGGCAGAGTCGCTGAGTAAGGAGAGCTGACTGGGACAGTATCTTGGGGTGTAACATGGAGTGGGAATCGATAGTGCATGCAGTAAGAGTACGAGAGCTGGGGAGATGGCCCCGGTGGTAAACTGATTCCTAGAACCCACAGAAAAAGCTGCAGATGGTGCTGTGTGCCAGTGAGTGCTGGGAGGCAGGCACATAGTGTCGTGTGACTCCTCAAGCCAATTGGAGAGCTCTAGGTTCAGTAGGACACCCCTTTCCCTCATACACACAGAGAATATAGTTCCCGTGTCTGCTTCACCCCCTGCCATTGAAAGGCTGATCGGAGTGGCACATGTGTAGGTCAGGCATGGGGAACTGGACCCTGAGTGTTGGCCCTGCAGCTGGTCTCCTGGGAGTGCACAACTGGCTCACTGACAGGGGAACTTCAGCCCTCACCCTCAGCCCCACTTTTATCATATGATGCTCTTTCTTTTTAAAATGTGTTTATTTTGCCTGCATATGTGTCTACACCACATGCGTGCAGTATCCAAGAAGGCCAGAAGAGGACATTAGATCCTCTGGGACTGGAGTTACAGATGGCTGTGAGCTGCCATGTAAGAGCTGAGACTTGAACCTGGGACCTATGGCAGAGCAACCAGAGCTCTCAACAGCTGAGCCATCTCTCCAGCCCCATATGAGGCTCTTTGAAAAGTTAATTATGCCAAGGAGAACCCAAGATTCCTGGGGCAGGGAAGGGCCACTTGGATTCTATTGATCCTCTCAGCTTTGAAACAGAGCTTGCAGAACTTGAGCTGAGCTAAGACCCTCAGTGTTCTAGGAATGCCTTGCTCAAAAAGACGGAGTTTTGTTTAGTCTTTTTACAAAGGAATATTACATATTTTAACATCTCTAAGAGTTTGTAGCACCTAATGAAAGAAAAGCTTTTAAATTGTTAAGGGCATTTTTCAAAGTTAATTCTTGTTTCCCTTTTATCTGTATAGCATTCTTGTCTGTTTTATACTTTGGCATTTAGAAGGCAGTCAGAGACTTCCTAGAAGAGAATACTGTTTGGCTTTGTTTTTCATGTTCTTCTCATCCTGTCATGATTCTGTATGGTGTATGTGAGCCATGTGTGCAGTCTTTCTGTGGACTCCAAGAACCCAGCTCAGGCTGCTGAGCTTTGGGGGCAGTACTTCACACACCCAGCCATGTCAGAGGCCCCTTTATGTTCCGGCTGAGTGTGTGTCTGTATATAATATCAGCTTGCCCAGGGCTAATCCTTGCCCCTGGGAAGACAATATAAATGTTTATGAATTCTCAGATACTTTTTTCTTAATAGAAATGTTACCAAGTTAACCTCTCAGTGAACTGACTCATTTCTTGGAGAAGTGTTGTGTGACGTGACCTCTTGGTATGAAATGCTGAACTTGTGGCTTCAGCCTTATTCTCAATCTAGGGGAGAGGTCAGCCATTGCTTTTAGAGAACTATTCCTAAGTTTCATTTTAACGTATTCTTTCTGATTTTTAGAATACTTTAAGATAAAAGTGTAGCCGCCCCTAGTCATTGGTGTTTACCCTGGACAAGTGATGGCAATGCAGGCTCTTGGGGGCACAGAAAGCAACTGGGCTGTCTCCTTTGTTTTTCTGCTTTCTTTTGCGGAAAGTGGGGTGCTGAAACAGAGTTTCCTGCTGTAGCCTAGGCTGGCTTGGACCACATAATTCTCCTTCCTTAGCCTGCTAAGTGCTGGAATTACAGGTATATGCCATTATACACAATGTGGTCTTGTCACGTTGGATTTTTCTTTATCAGCACTTTATCCTGAAAAATGGCTTTGTAGGAGATTCCTTCTAGATCAGGGGTTGGCAAATCAGTGCCCAAGAGTGTCTGCCACCTGATTTCATATGGCCCACCAGGCACAAATGGCTTTTCATGATTTTTAACAACTGAGAAAACTATCAACAGAAGAGTAATTACTTTGTGACATGTAGAAATTAAACAAAAAGATGAACTTTCCATAAAGTGTTGCTGTGCTCATTTGTTTACGCATTCTCTGCTTTTGCAGAGAAGCAGCTTGGAGCCGGCAACAAAAGCCGGAGCCTGGGTATTTCCTTTCTGGCCTTTTCCAGAGAAGGCTGGCTCATTCCTCTCAGATCGCCCATGTTTGCCTGACCTTGGGCATCTCATAGTCTGGGGCAGGAATGAAGCAGAGGATGGACAGGGCATCCCAGCAGTGAGGCTGCTGTTTCTTGAGGAGTCTTGTTTGTGTGTGTTCTCTTTCACCTGAGGCTGAGGGGCTGAGACAAGGCGGGGACAAGTTCCCTCAGGTGTAGCCTGTGGCCGTTCTTCCCTTTGGTCGCGATTGCCAGGGCCAGTCTGCTGCTGTGTGGTTCTGAATCTCCTTGTGCGGTTTGTCGTGTCACGTCCCATAGGAGCGTTCCACAGCAAGTGCAGACCCAGGAGGGCCTGTGTCAGTTCTGTGAGATCTCCATGATGTCCACTGGTCCCTGGAGGGATCCTAGCTCCTTTCAAAACAATGTGTTTGTCTCGTTCATCAATAAAGAGTGCTGATTTTGTTTTCTCTTTCCTTATTCCCATCCCAGCCGATAACAGAACAAAAAAGAAAGTGGCCCACCGTGAGAGAAAGCAAGATTTCTCTGCCTTTAAGCAGACGGACAGCGAGATGAAGGTTAAAATATCACCGCAGCTTCTCCTGGCCATGCACCGTTTCCTAGCAACAGGCAAGTGTGCTTATCACAGTATGAGATCTGCAGGCCCTGGAGCCTTCCTCACCACGCTGACTGGGGGGCTGGGGGTGGAGGCTGGGAAATGGGGTGACAAGTAATGCCACTTTGTGTTTTGTTTTTGTTTTTGTTCTGTTTTGTTTTGTTCTCTTTAAATTCTCTCCTCTCCTGTGTTCAGTGTCGGCATGAACCCTCTGAGACATTTGCCAGGGGTGGACCAGTAACTTAAAATTGGTCTGAAAGGTAAGGACGAATGTTAGCCACGCTGCATGTGTACAGTAGTCCAGGCCATCTTACTGCCCGCTAAGCCCCACGGGCAAACCAGCTGGCGGAGTAGGCTGACAGTGCAGACCAGGCGCCACCTCGTTTGATTGGACAGTTGAGTAATTCTCTCTCCAGCTTGCCTTGGAAGAACAGTTGGACACCAGTGGTAACGCAGTTGCTAAGACTCACAAAGAAGACAAGCAGACATCCAGAATTAAATCCTTATCTTTCATGGTTTTGATGAAATGAAAGATTTATCGAGTTTGGCCTGGATTTCTTGGTGGTATCTTCAAGTCAGCTTGTTAACTGGGGCCCCATCCAGAGGCAACCGCTCACATGATTAAAGCCACCGGCCTGGCCAGCACTGACTGCTTCCAAGTGGTCAAGGCTGAAAGACCTCAGAGACTGACTGACCCTCTCACATCCCCAAATGGCCCTCTAAAGTGAAGGGTGAGCTCTGTTGGCCAGGGGAAGTGTGAGTAAAATCTGGAACCTCCCAGAGGCTTGTAGAAGACATCTGTTTCCAAGACGGGCCAGTAAGTTTTTAACCAGATGCAACGTGTTTATACAAGTGCCCTGAAAGGCCAGCAGCGTCGTGTGGCAGGATGTCACCTACTGTGAGATATGTGGATGTGCTCCTTGTTCACATTAATGACATGGGAAAGTGTCCATGACTTCCTGTTTAGTAGGACACACAGCCCTGCCCCGGATATCAGAGTATGTGTATGCCAAGGCCACACCTGTGGTTCTGTATGTGCACATATACACAACTACACAGGCACACATGCCTAGGCAAAGCACTGGAAAGAAATACTCACCAAATTGCTCTGAATGGCCATCTAAGCAGTCAGCTTACACTTGATTTTTATTTTCTTTCTTTCTTCTGTATTTTCCAAATTTCCTGAAATGTACTGTCTTACTATGAAAAAGTCACAGAAGTGAATACAGAATTTGTAGCTTTTGTATATAGCATCTAATTAAAAATAAGTTAAAAATATTTTGCTATTATTATCTTCCTATTCTGATACTGTTGTTGCTCACTGTGGAAGAACCACACCTAAACCTCTGCCTCTGAGAGACCATGAGGTCCACATTTACTGTAGCGCCCAGGAGTCAGCAGCTTTGATTGTTCTGTTATTTTAAATGAAGTGACTGTCTCTGTCGGTGCCGACCACCATTTCCTTTTTGGTTGGCAAGTCGAAGTGCATGCTGAAGTGTGCACGGCCTTGCTTTTATTCTGGATCTCTCCCTCTGTAGTCCCTGGAATTCCTCAGGAGAGTGGAGTGGGAGAGCAAGGGGTGGAGCCCGGGTTTACGCCCAGTACTAACCTACCCTCGATGCATCCCCAACCGAGGCTTCCTCCATTGGCTGGTGCTGATAGGCGGACTGTTGTGGCTTGAGTTGAGGAGTGTCCTGGCACTCACGGAGGGGTCTGCTGCTGATTTGTCATCCTTTCTGTCAATCAGAAATATAGGGCACTCTATGGGATGGAAGCCAATGACGGCTTAAAAAGGACCAGACATGAATATTCCACTGTTGTAATTTCTCCCAGGTAATCTGACCCCAGTGGATCACCACACGGAAGTCTGGTTCACCTGTGTTGTGTCACTCTGTCGCCAAGTACTCTTCTGATCTGAGCACCTCAACTGCTAGCGTGGCCTTTGCCCTTCTTTGAAGTGTAATGTCAAGTTGTGTTTGTGTCTATAGAAGTAGAAGCATTTAGCCCATCCCAGATGTCAGAGAAGATCCTCCTAAGGCTGCTAAAGCACCCCAATGTCATCCAGGAGCTGAAGTATGACGAGAAGAACAAGAAAGCCCCCGAGTGCTACCTCTACCAGCGGAATAAGCCCGTAGACTACTTCATCCTCATTCTGCAGGTCAGGAGGCCCTCTGTGCCCACCCTCACCGAGCACCCATCCGTCTGCTCTGAAGAGGCTTGGTGTAGGCGACTGGGCTTGCCTTAACTTTACACATGGCTGTTTATAAGGGGCGGGTGCTTGATCTCCACTTGCATGGCTGGGTGACAGTTCAGGCAGGAGGTAGCACGCTCACTTCATGTCTAATACTAAAAGGCGCTTCCCGCTTCGCTGTTGTGCCAAGCCAAGTGAAGAATGCCGTTAGTGACTTTTGGAGCCCCTGGTGATGTACCTGTTCCTGTCCTTGGTGGGATCTGAAATGTAGTGTTTTGGGTTCCTTGGCTTCTCTTTATATCGTCTCTTCTTTTGTCCGTTCCTCATTATGACTTGGTCGTTTACAGTGACCAAGACACACCTTGGCGCTCTTGTGTTGTTATCAATGCACCTTAGTGACTGTCCCAGTAACGCCATGCTTGACTAGGAACTGCCGTAATGATGATGGCTCCTGCAGCTGTGGTAGCAAGCATTGACCAAGGCCTCCTCACAGACCGGACATAAGACCCCAAGTGTGGCGGGCGACTTGTGACATCACAGTTGCATATAGCAGGCCTGCCCTTGGCCACCTGAGTTAAGCCCTAGTGTTGTGGACTTCTGTACCTCTTCCATAGCAAGTCACTTTTCCAGGAAGTCGAGCCTTCTTTTGGTACAAGGATACTAGCTGTGTAAGCCTCCTTGTCGTTCATGGTTACTTCATGGATCTAGACTGGAGGTATCAGAAAAGCAGAATTAGTCCTAGCAGACTCTAAAATGTCAATGAGTTCAGCAAGGCCCCAGTTATCTCAGTGCATGAGGAAAGTTGTGCCCTGTTCTATAAGTGTCTGAAACTCAGGCAGGTGTGTGGCCATGGGAGGCTCTTCCGGTGTCTGGAAGCCCCTGGGACTTCTCCTTACAGCCCACTTCCTCACAGGCTGTCTCAGAAACCTGTCTGAAAGATTGACTTTTTTGTTTTGTGTGTATGAGTGCTTCGCCTGCACTGTATGTCTGTGCACTGCTGTGCGCCTGGTGCCCACAGGAGACGGCCATGGGATTCCCTGGAACTGACTTACAGAGCTGTGAGCTGCCGTGTGGGTGCTGGGGACTGAGTCTAGATGCTCTGCAGCAGCAGCCAGTGCTCTTAGCTGCGGAGGGAGTTGAATCTCCAGGAGCTAGAGGTGCAGGTGGCTGGGAGTCGCCTGGTGTGGGCTCTGGGAACTGACGTCAGACCCTCGGCCAAAGCAGTGCCTGCCCTTAACCACTGAGCCATCTCTCCAGAGCCAATGACTATTTTTAAAGACTTTTCAAAAATTTTATGAGTTTGTGTTGGTTCTTTAAAAAGTATTGTCTGTATCTGTGTTAATGATGAGGGGAAGGGAGCATGTGTGGAGTCAAGAATAAGTTTGTGGAGTCAGTTTTCTCCTCCACTTCTACATGAGTTCAAGGTCATCTGACTATGCAACAGGGCCCTTACATAGTGAGTCATCTCCTGAGCCCTAGACCGTGAACTATTAGAGTATGCTTTATAGGAGTTTAGGGGCTGGAGAGGTGGCTCAGTGGCTGAGGACACTTGCTGATTTTGTGGAGGACCTGGGGTCAGTTCCCGTCACTCACATGGCAGCTCACAGACATTTATAATTCCAGGTCCTGGGGATTACAAGAGGCCCAATGCCTTCTGAAATCTTCAGTCATGTGCATCATGAAGTGCACATGCATACATGCGGACAAAACACACACGTAAAGAGAAATAAATCTTTCAAAAGCTTTATGGAGAAGCTGGGGGCGTGGCTCAGTTGATATAAGATCCTAAATTCAATCCCCAGCAGTCCATAAACCAGGCGTGTTGACATGATCTCAGCAGCAAGGAGGTGAGGCAAGGAGGATCAGGAGGATAAAGGTTATCCTGAACTACATAGCAAGCTGAAGGCTAACCTGGGGTACGGAAGGCCCTGTCTCAAACAAACAGATGAATAAAAGAGCTAGGGGATATGGAGGTTGTAACCGCCCTTGGTTTCTAGGGAGCCGCTCAGTGCATGTCCACTAGGTCACTGGTACATGTCTGCCTGTGTCTGACGCCTTTGCGTGTTAGATGCTGCGACTTGTTTGTTGAGCTGATGGGGTTCTTAGGTAGTATGTGAGGTTGATGAATAGGTCTTGGTGTATTTAAGTTGCAGACTTTGGCAAAACCCATGTTCTTGCAAACTAGCTAAATTTCCAAGGTACCAGAAAATAAATAACAGGACAAAATACCATGCCACCTTCGATCAGTCTGGCAAAGCTGTCATCTTTTGCCAGGTGCATTCCACCCTCAAATACTGCCACCCCAGCATAATCCATGCCAGGTGATAGAACATGTCCCTGCATTTCCTGTGATAGAGCATGTCTCTGCATTTCAGGTTATAAAACATGTCCTTGCATTTCAGGTGATAGAGCATGTCTCTGCGTTTCAGGTGATAGAGCATGTCTCTGCATTTCAGGTTATAAAACATGTCCTTACATTTCAGGTGATAGAGCATGTCTGTCTCTGTTTCAGGTGATAGAGCATGTACCTGCATTCAGGTGATAGAGCATGTATGTCTCTGTTTCAGGTGATAGAGCATGTATGTCTCTATTTCAGGTGATAGAGCATGTACCTGCGTTTCAGGGGATAGAGCATGTCTCTGTGTTTCAGGGGATAGAGCATGTATGTCTCTGTGTTTCAGGTGATAGAGCATGTATGTCTCTGTTTCAGGTGATAGAATGTGTCTCTGTGTTTCAGTGCATAGCGCATGTCTCTGTGGTTCAGCAGATAGAGCATGTCTTTCATTTCAGGTGATAAATCATGTCTTTCATTTCAGGGGATAAAGCATGTATGTCTCTGTTTCAGGAGATAGAGCGTGTCTCTGTGTTTCAGGGGATAGAGCATGTCTCTGTGTTTCAGGGAACAGAGCATGTTCTTTATTTCAGGGGATAGAGCATGTCTGCAGCAGAGGATAGCAACAGTGCTGACCCTTTCTGCTTCCCTGGGTTCAGGGAGATACTTTCTTTTGCAACTCCAGAAAAACTCCCTAAGTAATTGATTTGGAAACGAGAAATAGATGTAGAAGCACATAATTTTAATATGAGTATTTGCAACAGGTTCTTGTGTAGCCTAGGCTGGCTGTGACCTTGACTGTTTTTCTTTTTTACATGTGTATGGTATACACATATTTTTCATGTATGTGGCACAGGTACACATACATACGTTCACATACATACATTCACGTACTCATGAAGGCCCAAGATTCATTTTGGGAATCGTCTTCTAGTGCTCTTCTGCCTTGTTCACTGAGGCAGATCTCACTCAGACCAGGGCTCACTTGCATGGCTAGTCTTGTTGGCCAGCTGGCTCACTCTCCCTTCTGAGACTGGAGTCAGAGGTGGGCTGCCACATGCAGTGGCATTGATGTGGGTTTCTGGGGATCCAAACTGTCTTCATGGCTGGGCAACAAGTGCTCAACCTCTGAAGCATCTGCCAGACCTGGTTCTGATCTTCTGATGCTTCCACCTTTACATCCTCCGTCCTGTGATTACATGTGTGTTCCATTACACATGGTTTGCATGGTGCTCGGACCAAACCCAGGGTTTTGCGCATGCTGGGCAAGCACTCTGTCAACTGGGCTGTCTCTCTGCCCATCACTTAAAGTTTTTAGTTTAAGTCCCATATTAAACAAAGTTCAGCCGGCCGAGTGTGGTGGCGCACACCTTTAATCCGTGCACTCTAGGAGACAGAGACAGGCAGATCTCTGTGAGTTCGAGGCCAGCCTGGTCAACGAGGGAATCCAGGACAGCCAAGGCTACAAAGAGAAACCCTGTCTTCAAAAACAAAAACAAAAACAAAAAATAAATAAGGTTCAGCTTATTCAGAGTAATGGTTTAAGTGAACCTAATTAAAAGAATATTTTTGTCACTTATGTAATAAAATATAAATTGATAAAATATACCAATAAAATAAATTTTCAATTTTTAAAATATGTTAATGGATTTTAATGAGATAATAAAAGCATGATAAATCATAATGAAATCGGTATTGACTCCACATGTTTTCAAGAAACGTGTATCTGAACGTAGAACTGTGGCAGGGGCAGTAGCTCAGCTGGTAAAGTGCTTACTGGCCTGAGTTCCTCCCCAGAAGCCATGTTCAGAGCTGAGCATGGTGCTGCTGTGTGAGCCCAGCACTGGCCGCACACCAGGTGGCTCCCTGGGGCTCTCTGGCCAGGCAGCTCAGCCTAATCTGTGAGCCACAGACCGAAGAGAGGCCTTATCTAAAAAAAACTAAGGAGGTACAAAGCTTAAAGAACACTACCACCACTCTGGCGTCATGATGCACACCTGTAATCCCAGCACTCAGAAGGCAGAGGCAGGTAGAGAGCTCTGTGAGGTCAAGGCCAGCCTGGTCTACAAAGTGAGTCCAGGTCAGCACACTGCAGATACGTGTGCATGTACCATGGTGAGCAGCATGTAGAGGTCAGAGGTCAACTATGTTGGTTCCAGGATCCAACTATAGTCCTTGGGTGTTACAGCAGGTGCCTTTACCTGCTGTGCCCCAAAGCACATAGTTAGGACAGCAGTGTTTTTCCACCAGCATACCAAGAATAATTAGACAATAATTTAAAATTATACAACCAACCAGAAAGATAAAAATTAAGCTTTATATGGTCAAACATTAAAACCAGAGGAATATACTTTTTGGACGGTTAATCTTGCTTTTCTGAGGCAGGGTATCGTCAAGCCGACCTCATACTTGCTATGTAGGTAAGGATAACCTTGAACTCCTGAGCCTCCTGCCTTTCCCACCCACGTACTGGGAATACAGACCCAAACCACCCACATGGGTGACTTACTGTGTCCTAGGAAATATAAAAAGACAAGTGTCATAAAATACCTAGGTAGATCATGGTGAAAAACTACTACACAGTGGTTGCTGGGGGGCGTACCCCATTGGTAGAGTGCTGCCCTGGGTGTGATCCCCAGAACAGCCTGAGTGTGGTGGTGTACACCCATAGTCCCCCAGTGAGGAAGGAGAGGCGGGTGGATCACAAGTCCCAGGTCACCCTTAGCTACACTCTGAATTTGAGGCCAGCCTGATCTATGTGAGACCCTGTCTCTTTGGAAAAGAAAAAGTCTTTAAAAATATATAATTAAGCTCTTGGTTCCCAACCTGAAGTAACATTATATACTCTAATGTATACACTTGAGATAATTCATAATTGAAAAGAGCAATGAATATGATATATTCTCATTTGTATAGAAGAAAAAAACCCCTTGTTCTTTCACAGAGACTTATCCATAGAGCTCTGGGGGTTCACTGCTCTACCCTCACTGCCCCACATCTTGCTGGGGTTACAGATGTGTACAGCTGCACCTGCTTTTTGTGAGTTTGGGGTTTCAAACCCAGGTCCACATGCTTTCTGGCATATTCTCTCTCTCTCTGTCTCTCTCTCTCTGTGTCTCTGTCTCTGTCTCTGTCTCTCTCTCTCTCTGTCTCTCTCTGTCTCTCTCTCTCTCTCTCTCTCTCTCTCTCTCTCTCTCTCCCTCTCTCTCTCTCTCTCTCTCTCTCTCTCTCTCCCCTTCAATGATAGCTCATCAGCTCATGTTGTTTGCAGAGATTAACAGGCCTCGCTTGCGCTCGTGCACGTGGGTGGTATGCTTCGGCCCGTCCCACTCAGGGAACCCCCTCTCCCCTTCCCTGCTAGCCTCTGTGTGTTTTCACATTGTGTTTTTGTTCACGTCTGCATATGACAAAAGTCAGAAGATAATAGCTTTCTAACAACAGCAACAATCTATTTTGAAAAGCAAACTGTAAGGGCCACCATGATGGCTCAGTGGGTGAAACGTGATGGTGTGAGTTTGGATCCCTGAGACCTACATGGAGTCGGGGAGAGAACTGACCCTGCTTTCCACATGCGCACTGTGGCAGGCACGCCCCCCAAATAAATACATAAATAATGTAGTTTGTTTGTTTGTTTGTTTTTTCAAGGCAGGGTTTCTCTGTGCAGCCCTGACTGTTCTAGAACTCACTTGTAGACCAGGCTGGCCTCAGACTCACAGAGATCCACTTGTCTCTGCCTCCTGAGTGCTGGGATTAAAGGCTCGCGCCACCACTGCAAAACAAACCACAACTACAAATAGTAGACAGAAAAGGTGCTTACAAATAGACTGTATTGTTTTTTAAAGATGTATTTATTTATTATGTATATAATGTTCTGTCTTCATGTATGCCTGCAGGCCAGAAGAGGACATCAGATCTCATTACAGATGGTTGTAAGCCACCATGTGGTTGCTGGGAATTGAACTCAGGACCTCTGAAAGAGCAGACAGTGCTCTTAACCGCTGAGCTCTATCTCCAGCCCCGACTATAGTCCTTAAGTTAACAGTTTACATAATAACCATATGTAAACCACTGTTTTTCATTACTATCCATGAAAGCATACAGCAAATCCACTGTAAAATAGGAGCAATTGCTCATGTGTCTACTGGGTGATCAAGTTGGAGCTAGTGACATGAGGGAGCATATTTAGTAAGGAAGTGGAAAGCGTATATAGCAATGTGACAAGGTCAGGCTGGAGAGATGGCTCAGCAGGTACTTTATTGCTCATGCTGAAGACTCAGGTTTGCTTCCCAACACTACCTGGCAGCTCACCAGTACCCATAACTCAGTTCTAGGGGACCAGTGGCCTCTTCTGGCCTCTGTGGGCATGCACATGGTATACATACAGGCAAAATGCCCATATACAGAGAATAAATCAATCGAACAAAATTTTAATTTTTTTTTTTGCACAGTAACCGTAACTGCTAGACATGGTTTTTCTCATCCAAAGGACAAGATGTAGTAGATCAGTGTGGTCTATACAGTGCTATTTGCAGGAAGTATTGTCGGTCCCCTGAGAAGTAACATACCTAAAAAGCCTTTTCCTTTTCAGCTGTCCCACTCATACTTTTTAAAGCTTCAGATGCAGATTTAAAAGACGTTTTTGCTCTAAAGTGAGTTTTGCTCTTTTTCAGGTTAGTGTTTAATTCTACCCTCTGAGCTCTTGGCTGCATTTGACCCATTCTGCATGTCTATGCAGTACACGCTGCTGTTAGTTGGCCTGCAGTGGACACGCCTGAGCTGTCTCTGGGAAGTTCGCCCTCCTCCCTTCTCTCCTGCTCAGGGCTTCTGATACCCTGACGTGCACCTGAATCGTCCCAGTGTCTTTGTCAAATGCTCCCACTTGGTGCCTAACCTCTAGGATTTGAGCCATGCCATTTGGTACATCAGTGCAGTTGTAAGCGCCCAGGCAGAGGGGTCAACCAGATGATTGAACATGTGTTTAAATTCATATTTGGCCACCGAATTTTTAAGTTATCTATTTATGAAATGAACTTGCAGAGTCTCGGGCTTCCAGGTGCAGCCAGCAGATAGAGAGCTGCGAGCGCAGAGCGTCCATGTGCTGCAGCCACGCAGAGAACAGACAGACAGCTTTGAGCGGCATGGTCAGGAAAGACCCCACAATTGTGCTCCTGGCATCCGGGTGCCCTTGCTTTCTTTCCATTTTCTCTTTCCTTCTCTCTTTTTGTCTTTCAAAGGATATCATGCAGGTGGGCTGCTCTTGAGCATGTTACAGACTTCAGTATGGTCATGAACTACTATGCCTCCTATGTTCTGAGTAGAGGATGAAACTCAGGGCTTTGTACATGTCTGGCAAGTACTCTCCCAACTGAGCTACGTCCCATTACTTCCTTTCTGGTAGCCCCAGTGGTGACTTTGTGACCACAACCTGAAACGGACACGAACACAGGAAGCACCAGCCAGGGAGTGAAGCGGCCACATTAACCACAAGCCTGTCTACTACAGGGCTTATTGGGCCATACTGACTCGGATAGCATCCATCTGACTGTGAAGCCAGAGATGGGAGCTGACCTACCTGCACACATGGCCACTTAGGAGAAAGAAGTCAGCTAATACTTTGGATTTAATACAGAAGAGTGGGGCGTTCTGTGCCTGAGTTCTTACTCAGAAAGCCATCCTTGCTACACTGCCGTGCCTCCTTCCAGAGCCTTAAAAAACTGTTATTACGAATTATTTGTAGGCTGGGTGTGGTGGCGCATGCCTTTAATCCCAGCACTCAGGCAGCAGAGGCAGGTGGATCACTGTGAGTTCGAGGCCAGCCTGGTCTATAAAGCAAGTCCAGGACAGCCAAGGCTAACACAGAGACACCCTGTCTTGAAAAACCATGTCTTGAAAAACCAAACCAAACCAAAAAAAAAAAAAAAAGAATTATTTGTAGGCCGGGCATGGTGGCACACGCCTTTAATCCTAGCACTTGGGAGGCAGAGGCAGGCAGGTCTCTGAATTCGAGACCAGCCTGGTCTACAAAAGTGAATTGAGGATATCCAGGACTGCACACAGAAACCGAGTCTCAAAAAACAAAACAAAATAACAACAAAAGAATTATTTTTAGGCGGGGGCCTTGCTATATGTAGCCCTGGCCGGCTTTGAACTGTGGTCTTCCTACCCTGCCCCCTGAGTTGAGATTATAGTGGTGTGCCACCATGTTTGGGCAGGCCTCCCTTCCAGCCTGTGAGTTTACAAACCATCCCAGCTCCTCTGAGAAAGCCTGTAGTCCATCATGTCCTGTTCTCCCCCCCCCCCCCCCGCCGTGTGTGTGTGTGTGTGTGTGTGTGTGTGTGTGTGTGTTTTAATTTTATAGAGTAAGCGTATGACTATTTAAAAAGTAAGCTCAATAATGTAGACCCTTTCTGTATGGAAAAGTTGTATGTGAAGATGCCTACTTGATTCTAAGCCATTTCCCTGTAGGGATGGCCCTAATCTCATGCTGGTGAGGTTATTTGAAATGACCTTTTTGGAAACTACTGACACTCAAATGAAGAGATGTTCCTGGGCATCCCTGAAATTGCCTGTCAGAAAAGCTTCTCTCTCTGGAGGGCGGCCTGGGTGGCTTTAAATTCTAGCAAATGGAAACTCACAGAACACTGGCACTGTAGGGACCCTTTAGTCATTTGTTTTATTATTTTATGTGGTTGGGTGTTTTGCCTGCATGTATTTCTGTGCACTGTGTGTGCGCTTGGTGCTCTTAGAGGTCAGAGGACGGCATCAGATGCCCTGGAAGTGGGGTTACAGATGGCTGTGAGTTGCCTTGTGGGTGCTGGGAACCAAACCCCCAGGGTCCTCTGCAAGAGCTGCAAGTGCTCCAAACTGCTGCCTGGAACGGACTGCCCAGCCCTCCTCAGTGGTGATTTTATTTTCATGTGTTACTTTCTGTAATTTGGATACTGGATACTAGTTTTTTGAGGGAGTTTTTTATTTTGATTTTTTGCCATAACTGCCACTGCATGCATGTGGAGGCTGGAAGGCAGGCTGCAGGAGTCTGTTCCCCGTCTTCAGGCTGGCCACAGCCACCTTTGCCTGCTGAGCCACCTTGCCAGCCTCGCCTTCGTTTTGATTTATTTTTGTTTGTTGAGAATTCCAGTGTTTGCACTGTATCTCTAATCGTGCTCACTGCCCTTCAGACTCCCCCAGAGCCCTGTCTCCCCGGTTTCCACTGTCCTTTTTAATCTGCTGTAATTTTTAAATGGCTCCTGGATGCAGCTGTGATGCTGTCACCAGTTGGAGGAAAAGGGGAGGAGGAGGAGGAGGAGGAGGAGGAGGAGGAGGAGGGTGGTTACAGGACGTTTTCACGGAGTTTTCATGTCCAGTTTGAGGGCATGTTTGGCATTTTGAAACTACATTTTCTGAATTGGAGGGAGCAGTTAAAATATGTGGTCTTTTCTGGAAATGATGGCAACAGGAGATAATGAAATAAAAACGTGGTGGCTCGTTATCTACTGCCGCTGCAGCCCCGTGTGTCCACAGTGGACTGACAGCTGAGTCACCTCCTCGGTGTCCAGAGGAGAGTAGGTAGCCTACCCTATCTGGTGCCTACCCTGAAGGACTCAAGGGATGGCTGTAGTCTCAAGTGTGGGTGTGGAATCTCGCTGTAGCCATCTTTGGCTGGTCAGTCAGCAGACCTGGCCCCTGTGCCTTTATAGGAGTCTTTGAAACCAAAGAACAATTTCCAGCTCTGGGGCTGTTCACAAACAGCCAGATACTCCAACCCTTGCGTGTCCTCAAAGTTACCTAAGGCGATTCTATGCAGTTCACCCCTCACACTGATGAACCCCGAGTGCCTGGCACGGGAGCTGGGATCAGCCACTAGGACCCTGGGCTTCTGAGGCTCCTGGGTGAGGCACCCAGCACAGCAGAGTCCTGGCCCTGACCTTGTTTTCACAATCTGGTCTGGTAGGGAGACTGTTGTGTGGCCTTTTGATTGGAATGGTTGATGACAAAGTGGGGACTCACAGCCACTTGCAGAGACACAGAGCACCCAGACTGTGTGGGTCCATTGCAGGAAGAAGTCACTGCAAGGCTGTGGGTTGACTGCACAGTTGAGCAGATAGAAAGGCATGGTGCAGCCGTCTCTGAAAGCAGTGCGTGTTAGCCCTGTGCACACCAAGGTTCTTCGGGGTGAGAATGCCATGGCTCCTGTGCCACTGGGCGTTTCCACCTTTACCTCCTCTAAATGTTGTTGCAGTTCCTTCAACTGCTTCCTTCTCTTCCCTCTTTGAAGGGCCCACCCCTCAAAGAGCCCTCCCCTGGCAACGACTGTGCCCAGCACTCTGTTCTGTCCGCTTCATTTCCACACCAACTTTGAAATGTGCCCTAGGTCATGGGAGGCCTTCCCTCAGCTGCTCCTCCTGATGCCTGACTTCTGAGTAGAAAAGATCTTGCTGGCCTAGCAGCTCCCCGTCAGAACCCTGTGCTCCCATCACGTCCCTTTGGTGGCTGTCCCTGCCAACTGCCCTGTGCCAGGAAACTTCCCTCGCCTCGTTTCTTTGGTGAGACTTTTTCTGTCAGCCCCTTTTGGTTTCTGGCTCTCCTTGTCCTGTCAGTCAAAGATGAGCAGGCTGGTCTTTGTCTCTCATTTCTTTCCATTGCTGCCCTTCCCAGGACCCTGGATCTTCACCCTCAGCTAGAGCCTTTTTTGTGAGCCTTCCTTTTCGTCAACCACTGGACCCTCTGCAGAAGACCTGGTCCTGACTAGAAATTGTCCTCAATAACCATCTTTGAGGCACTGAGGCACACACTTCTGTTGGAATTACTTCTTCCTTCCTTCTCTCTCCCATTTTCCATCCTGACAGCTTCCCTCAGCACGGCCACACTAACCTGGGCTGTAGCTCCCTCCCCGTGGCTCCCCTCAGCACGGCCACACTAACCTGGGCTGTAGATCCCATCTTCCCACACATGTCCTCGGCAAAAGCTGCCCTTAGCCATTGTCCTAGGAGCTCTGTGGTCTTGGCCGTCTGTGCAGGCCTGGAAGCCTGTGTGCTGTCACCTGCCTTAGACTGTCCTTCATACCAATAGGTCAGCCAGATCCTGCCCATCCTTAGACTTCCTGCAGATGCTAGAACAGGAAGTAAATGGTCTCTTGGAACTCCTTATGTTCGTTTTGTTTGCTTCCTTGCCTGTGTATGGGTGTGGTGTGTGCACACTCACATGCATGCTGGTGCCTGCGGAAGCCGGAGGTATTTTCCATTGCTGTTTTCCACCATATCTTTTGAGACAGGATCTCTCACTGAACCCAGAGCTCATCGATTGGCTAAAATGACTGGCCAGTGAGCTTCAAAGATTCCCTGTATCAATCCCCGCCAAGTGCTAGGGTTCAGGTGTGGTCAACACTGTCTCTTACATGGATGCTGGAGATGTGTGGGTCCTCACGCCTGTTTGACAGGCATTTTACCACCCAAGCCGTCTTCTCAGCCTCCAGTTTGGGGAACGTTTTTCTTTTTTTTTAACATAGGCCTCCTCACTCTGTAGCCCAGGTTGGCCTGGAACTTCGGCTGTGTAGACCAAACTGGCCTTAAACATGTAGCAATCTTCCCACCTCTGCCTCTTGAGCACTAGGCTTTGCTGGCGTGTGCTACCATGCCTGGCTATAACTCCATAAGTTCTTGCTTTCGTGTCATGTTTGTATGAAGCATTCCGCCGCTAGTTTTCTGTGCTGCCTTCCACCCAGTGTAATGGGGGAGGGGCTCCTGCACCTCCTTGTAGGGCCTGGCTACTCCTTGGGGGGCTCCTGCACCTCCTTGTAGGGCCTGGCTACTCATTGGGGGGCTCCTGCATGGGGGACTCCTGCACCTCCTTGTAGGGCCTGGCTACTCCTTGGGGGGGGACTCCTGCACCTCCTTGTAGGGCCTGGCTACTCATTGGGGGGGGCTCCTGCACTTCTTGTAGGGCCTGGCTACTCCTTGGGGGACTCCTGCACCTCCTTGTAGGGCCTGGCTACTCCTTGGGGGCTCCTGCACCTCCTTGTAGGGCCTGGCTACTCATTGGGGGGAGCTCCTGCACTTCTTGTAGGGCCTGGCTACTCCTTGGGGGGCTCCTGCACCTCCTTGTAGGGCCTGGCTACTCCTTGGGGGGCTCCTGCACTTCCTTGTAGGGCCTGGCTACTCCTTGGGGGGGCTCCTGCACCTCCTTGTAGGGCCAGGCTACTCCTTGGAGGGGGCTCCTGCACTTCCTTGTAGGGCCTGGCTACTCCTTGGAGGGGGCTCCTGCACTTTCTTGTAGGGCCTGGCTACTCCTTGGGGAGCTCCTGCACCTCCTTGTAGGGCCTGGCTACTCCTTGGGGGACTCCTGCACCTCCTTGTAGGGCCTGGCTACTCCTTGGGGGGCTCCTGCACTTCCTTGTAGGGCCTGGCTACTCCTTGGGGGGCTCCTGCACCTCCTTGTAGGGCCTGGCTACTCCTTGGGGGGCTCCTGCACTTCCTTGTAGGGCCTGGCTACTCCTTGGGGGACTCCTGCACTTCCTTGTAGGGCCTGGCTACTCCTTGGAGGGGGCTCCTGCACTTCATTGTAGGGCCTGGCTATTCCTTGGGGGGCTCCTGCACCTCCATATAGGGCCTGGCTACTCCTTGGAGGGGGCTCCTGCACCTCCATATAGGGCCTGGCTACTCCTTGGGGGGCTCCTGCACTTCATTGTAGGGCCTGGCTACAGGACTAGGAAGCTTTAGCTCTTGCTCTTTTGTAGGTGGCTTATAAATTATGGATTTAGAGCTGGGGTGCAGCCAAGCGGTGGAGCACTTGCCTGGTTTAGAGCTGGGGTGCAGCCGAGCAGTGGAGCACATGGCTGGCATGCACAGGGGGCAGGGTTAGAGCTAAGAGCACCACACATATGAAAATGATGGCATTTCAAGTGCCTTTCTTATAACAAGAGTTTATTGGGATCAGTCTAGCTAGTATTTCCTGTGCCTAAAGAGAGGAAACAGGTAATCCCAGCGCTTGGGAGGCAGAGGCAGGTAAACCTTCAGCCTGGACTGCAGAGAGAGTTCCAGGACAGCCATGGCTCGACAGAGAAATCCTGTCTTGAAAATAAAAAAACAAATAAAACATTCATTTAAAAAAGGGAGGGAGAGGAGAGGGAGGCACAGATGTTTTTTGAAAATGTGACATGTAAAAGGACTGTAGTGTAGAGTAGAGGTGTTCTACCAGAATTCACATTACCAGGAGGCAGGTGCTGAGAGCTGGTCTCCGATCACCTGCCTTTCCGATACGTGAGAGGGACCAGCTGCCTCTGCTTCCTAGTCTCTGAGCATTAGTGACTTATAAAGCCCGGTGCAACGTCAGCCTTCTCTCCTGCCCTTTCTCCTCTGCCTTCCTTCCTGTCTCTTGACAGTCTCATGTTTTCCAGGCAGGTCGTGGGTTTCTGATCCTCTTGCCTCTACTTCCCAAGGCTTGGGATTGCAGGAATGTGCTACCACGCCTGTTTTAATGGTTCCTTTTCAGCAAGGGGTAGTTGACTGGTTTGCGCTTTGCGCGGGATGTTCTGGGAGAGGCAAGATGGGTGATGTGAACACTGCTGCACTGACCCTGCACCAGGAACTATTTCAGTAGCCAGGAGCAGGCTGCTAGGCACACACTCTGAAGGCTGGTGGTTGCCCCTAAGGCTGCGGGCATGGGGGTGGTGGTGGTGGTGAGCAGTCTCAGGCATGCTAGAGCAGGGAGCAGAGCAGGGGCTCTGAGGAGTTTGCTGTGGTGGAAGACTTTGCAGGGCTGCTTCCCCTCAGCAGCGTCTGCTCAGACACCCAGGACACTGGCTTGGAGACGAGGACAGGTCCCTGGAGCCAGTTCACTCCCCTCTGTTCCATGGACCCTGAGCATGCTGACCCTTGAGCCTGCTGCTTCTCGGCTCCTCCCGGGGCAGCCTTCACTGAGAGCTTCCTCAGCATTGTCTCACCAATTCTTTTTATTACTGAGGAAAGAGTTGCATGCCTCTTCCACATGCCCAGTCCACTCCAGGTCTCCAGTTGAGATGAATATGCCTGCTCCTTTATTTCCCAAAGCTTGTCTTTCTTGGGGTCACTGGAGAGACAAACCCAAGAAGGACGAGCTTTGTGTCAGTTCAAACTGAGTCTCCCTCCCGCTTCTCTTCCCACAGGGCAAGGTGGAAGTGGAAGCCGGGAAGGAAGGAATGAAGTTTGAAGCAAGTGCTTTTTCATACTACGGTGTGATGGCCCTCACAGCCTCTCCAGGTGAGTGGCTCCTGCCTCTTAGCACAGGGCCCTGCTTCAGGAAGAGGCAGCCTTCCTCCCGTCAGGTCTCCTGTGCCCAGCATGCTTAGCTTCTCATTGACGCCTGTGCACGTCTCAAGTGTACACCTTCCATACTGAACACAGCTGTGCAAACCAGGAGAGACAGAATGTTAAGGACTGTAGTGAGCCCTCTCGCCCTCCTCTGAATCACTGTCCCCCAGAGGTGCCCCCCCCCCATTCTTGAACTTTATATGTGGAAATGGGCACAGGATGTAGTGGGTCGAGGTTGGCTTCCCCTGCCCGATGCTGTGCTGCCGCAGTCCTGTGTTGCCCGTGGTCATGCGGCATCGCCCTCCCTGCCGTGTGCTCGCTGTTCCCTCCTGTGAACACAGCAGTGCACTAAGCCCGCCTTAGGCTATGGTGGCAGGGCCATGAGGCCGCTGGGGATGCTGGGTTCGCAGGAAGCAGGAAGAGATGAATGCTGGCACTGAGCTCACTCTTCGCTGTCCAGTCCAGGACCGCAGCCTGTGGGTGGTGTCCCCGTACTGCAGAGTGTATGTTGTCACCACTCAGTTACACCCTCCCGGAAGTACCCTCATAGACATACCAGAAGTGTGTTTCCATGGTGATTGTAGACCCAGGGGAAGCTGGCGCTTAGGTTTCCTGTTGGGGCACCTGTGAAAGCTCCGTGTGTTCTGGTGGGTATGCACAGCACGCTCAGTTCTGCTAAGTTGCTGGTTAGCTTTAGCGCTTCCTAGAAGTTTAGAACTTGCCGAAGTACTGTGTCTGTCGTGCTCCTGCCTGTCATGGGAAGTGTCACCTGATCTCCATTCAGAGTCTGAGGCAGACATAGTGGCTCTCCTGGGGGGTTCACATTGCATCTTCTTGAGGATGAAGATGTTTGTTTGCTATTGTTTATCTAGAGAGCTGGCTGTTTGCGGGGTGGGTGTGCCATGGGGATTGAGCAAGTTCCCTGAGATTCTGGGGTGCCTGCAAGAACCACCTGTCCCAGCCAGAGGGGGGGTGGCACCCAACACTCTGAATCTAGACACTCCATTGCTTGCCTCTCTAGGAGCAGGTCAGGCAGGTAACCAGAGGTGCTGTACTGCCACCTTGTGGCCAAGAAATAAAAGGACAGTCTGTACAGGGAAACCTTTACAAAGGCCAAAGCTAAAACCCTAGTCCATCTTAAAGGAAGGTTGTCAAATTGAAAATGTCTTAACAGAGATGGGCACCTTCAGGTAAGTTTGTCTTTGTGACATTTGTCTTACTGTCCCACCCAACAATGTGACAGGCATAAGGATGTTACCAGTAGAAAGCCAGTGAACTGTCAAGATTCCTCACTCTCCTGTGCAGGTTTTGTAGCCCTAAGGGTACACTGCCACCATTGTCACCAAGTATGTATGTGGGTCTGTGTGACCCTCCTAGTAGGTCTTTGCTGTAAACATGAAAGTGATCTCCATTTCCACTGCTTGGTGACACTGGAGCTGGGAACTTTGTAACTGGGCATGGAAAGACCTAGTCACAGCTCGAGATGCAGGTTGTGTGACATAGAGAGAAGGCTGAGTGAGGTGCTGTGTATACAGTGTGTTATGACCCTTAAAGGATGATGAGTCCCAGAAGATAGCAGCAGGAGAACTGGTGCAAGTTCAGGGTCAGTGTAGTCTACTCCGTGGGCTGTTAACTAGCCAGTCTACATAGCAAGACCTTGTCTTAAAAAGTAAACAACAAACACAGAACCTCAAGAAGAAATACTGCATCACAGAAAGGCATTAGTGTTAGGACTGTTCTGGGACTATGGGCCCCAAATTAGCCTGGGTTAACTGGCCCTCGTCCATAAGGCAGCTCTGAAAAGAAATGAGAGCCATACATTTTAGCCAGTTACTGGTTGTTTAGACCTAAACGCTAGCCCAGCACACATTGAATCATAGCATAAGGAAAATCCCATTTAAAAAGACAGCAAAAAGGCTTGGAACAATGGCCACACCGCTAGTGCCAGCCCTTGGCAAAGAGGTGGGAGGACCAGGGGTTTAAGGCTAGCCTGAGCTATCGTAGTGAGGCCTAGACTATAGGACCAAGCAAAAACAACAACAGAAACCAGGAAGCTCACCTCGTCCATTTCAAAGACTGACTAGGGCCTGGGCTCTGTGATATTACAATGTGACTGTACACGAAGATGCACAGTCAGGACAGTTTTGCCACGGTAAGACCTGCCTGTGTCTGTCTCAGTTCGTTGTGGGGCTGGAGAAATGGCCTTGGCAGGTAATGGTGCTTCCGCCAAGCCTGGCGACCTGAGTGTAATTCCTGAGATTCACACGGTAGAAAGAGAGACCTGACTCCCACAAGTTGCCCTCTGTCCTCCCTGCATGTAAAAGAAATGGAAAGTGAGCTGTCCACTAGGGACACAGAGGCAGAAGGATTGCTGTTAGTTTAAGGCCAGTCTGACCATACCAAGTCCCAGGCCAGCCAGAGCTGTATGTTGAGACCTTGCCTCGAAGCAGGGTAGTGAAATGAAGCCTACAGTCCTTGGGACGTGTGGGAAGGCATGACCTCGGGGTTTTCCCTGTAGTGTGGTTAGTGTGCGGTGACGAGGCTAACCCTCGCCTGCCGCTCTCAGGCGGTCTGAGCTTATCATCCTGCACATTTGCCTCTGTTTTGAAATCTGCAGTCATCCCAAGCAATTCAAAATATCAGGCCAAAGTTATGAAACCAAGAATACCAGAGAGTTGGGTAACTAAGGGCTTGCTAACTTGTGGTGAGTGAGCCCTGGCGTTGGCTTAGGCTATTCTTAGAACCCCTACCAGCTGAGCCTCCAGGTGTACATGGCCACTTGTGACTTGGACCTTGAGAACAGCTTAATTTGGAGGTGTGGACCCCAGTTGGGTATTGGGGGCTCAAGAATATTTCAGAAAAGAGCACAAGAATGATATTCTTCCTGGTGGCATGCTCCCCGCTCTGGTATTTCAGGAAAGTTGTTTGTGTCCCTTTCTTTTATATAACAGCACGTGGGCCGTGGCACTTCCGGGGTGGAATGCTCATGTTAGTGAGACCGTGTCCTTCCAGTCCCTCGGGTGTGAAGCTCTTTCTGCCTTCGATGCAGTCTCACTCTGTCTTTCTCCATTTTTCAGTTCCTTTGTCCCTGTCTCGTACCTTTGTTGTCAGCAGGACAGAGGTGTTAGCAGCGGGCTCTCCAGGTAATTGTGCATGCTTCCTTTTCATAACCCTGATCAGTCGATCAATAGCCTCCACACCGAGGACCCCTGGCCACCAGGGCTGCGCGCTCCATTTCCATAGTGCTCTTCCCAGTTTCCTGCCAACCCTAAAACCTCTAAGGTTGCTGACTAAGAGGAAGCCATCCAGGAGCACATGGGCTACAGGGGGCTGGAAAGGAACTGGGTGCCAGAGAGAGTTGCTATGGTGACTGGCTGGCGGCTACCACCCAGCCCACCTGCACTGGCCTGGACCGCTCAGGTCTGCCCTGAGTCTTACTTCATCTTCCGCAATGTTAGGAGATGTGGAGTTTGCAGAGGCCTCAGGGCCTCGGAACCCAAGTCTAGGAAAGGTCTGCACTCCTGATGTGGGGGCCCTTTCTCACTGTGAGCTGGCTGTGTATTTCTGTCCTCCTCAGGCAGATGGCCCTGCTGCTCCCAGGGTCTTGCTTTATTTTGGAATTAGTACCATACATATTCCTAACCAGCGGCTGGTTACCTCCCCACAGGAGGGCATGGCCATGCCCAACAGCTTGGCCACTAAAAAGAAAACTTTAATCTTTCCTTAATTAAAATAGCTTCACCTTAATTGAGCTTGTTGTGTGGTGCGCACATCAAATCCTACACACAGGAGTCTAAGGCAGGAGAGTTGAGAATTTAGGACCACCATGAACGGTATATATAGCAAGACCCTGTCTCAAGGAAAGATAGACTGCGGGCATCTGTGTGGGAAGTGCAGCTTTCCTGTGCTGCTTTTCCCGGTGAAGCTTGTATGTTTTAATCTGGCTGATAAAGTTTACATACAGTTCAGGTTCAGTCAAATTCTAGAATGCTGATGCTTGAAGGAGACAATGCTTATCTGAGAAGGAAATTAATGTTCCTTTAAGCCTACTGTCAGACAGGTACGGTGGTCCAAGCCGTTAAAATCCGTGTTTAGAAGGCTACAGTACTCAGATTGCTACATGTTCAAGAACAGCCTGGGCTACATAGTGAGTTTGATGCCAGAATAGCTACAGAGTAAAACCCTGACTTCAAAAAGCTCAGAATAGAGCTTCAGAGATAGCTCAGTTGCTGAAATGCTTGCTGCCAGAGGACGAGGACCCAATCCCCAGCTCCCAGAAGCTAAACCTAGTACATGTGTTTGTGATCCTGACACTGAGGAGTGAAACACAGCAGGACCCGTGGGCTCCCTGGCTAGCTAGCTAAGCCAAATCAGTGGCCCCAGGTCCCAGGAGAGTGACACACACTGTCTAGAAATAGTGGACAGCTCCTAAGGGACACCCAGCATTGACCTCCGGCCTCCACACACACCATACATGAAGACAGACAGGCAGGTACACACACACACACACACACACACACACACACACACACACACACACACACACATTTTGCTCTTCGAATTTGCCGTGTCTGAGCATAAGATATTAATAGAGCTATTTGACTCAAAGCACATGCGCATCAGCATGCATGCAGCATGCACTTATATTTTTCTCCCATTTGATTTGCTCATGTTTACTGTTTGTTTAAAAAGTTGCGGGGTGAATGAAGTTGGTGACTCAAGCCTGTTAAAAATCCACATTTTCCTTTTGCTGTAGAATTTGAGATGTCTTTGCTATGCCTGCTCCATCTGGTCAGAAAGGACAGGCCTGCCTAAAAAGTCCTGGCCCACAGGCCTGCTGGCATTGTAATACAGAGCTCTTCCTGGGTGGGTGTTGGGCTAAGCCAATGATATCCAGTTCCTTCCAGAAGGTACCTATGCTTGCAAAGGAGACATGGTTCATTAATGTGCCTGCTAGTTTGCTGTCAAAAGAGAGGACTCCTAGGTAGGATGGATAAAATAAAGAAAAATAACTGAGTCAAAAAACCAGACAACTAAAACAAAACAATGCTGAAAGGGTTTGTTTGATTTTTGAGCTTAGCCCTGGCTGTCCTGGAACTCGATATGTAGATGAGTCAGATCTCTAACTCACAGGGATCCCCCTGCCTCTGCCTCTGCCTCTGCCTCTTGGGTGCTGGGATTCAAGGAGTGCATCACTATGCCTGGCTTGAAAGATTTTGGCTTTAGTTTGGTTTGTTTTTTTAAGAGGAGGTCTCTTGTAGCCCAGGCTGGCCTCAAATTTGACATTGCTGTATAACTGAAGATGACCTTGAACTCAGTATCTTCCTGCCTCTGCCTCCCACGTGCGTGGAGCAGGGTTGGGTGCCACCACACCCAGCTAAAGCTGAAGTCTCATTACTGTCATAAAACCATGACATACAAATTCAGTAGCAAAACATGAGCCCAAACTTGGGTGGGGCAGCTGCTCCTGCCTCTGCTCTGGGCTCCGGGCTCTGGGTTCTGGGCTTCACTGCAGGTGAGTTTGGATTGCAGGTGCACGGTTTGTGGTTTGTGGTGCATATGGACCAGTTTACACTTAGGAATTTAGTCCTTTGTCTCAAGGATTTCGGGCAGAGGACGTGACTGATTGCCCCACTTGCTGGGACATCCAAAGTACATAAGTAACAACAGACAGAACTCAGGCTGCCCATGTGCTGCCCTGTTTGGGAAATTACATTAGAAGCTGGATTCCCAGAGGTCCAGTGTGGCTAAGACTCCAGAGAAGGCTGCATGGAATTCTTAGAGCTAAAAGCAACTGTGAATTGAATTGAACCCACTGTCATCTCTACCAGGCTGCAGTAGGGGAACCAGTGTTCTCAGCAAGAGGATAGAACCAAAATGCAATCCCCTTGGTGAGTGGGTAAGCCTCTGCCTCACGGTTTTGGTCACACTTAGGATTGGACATTGTGTCCTTCAGACTTCCATCCTACTCAGGTCTTAGAAGAGTGAGAAGATCCCCAGATCCTGTTTACATCAGGTACTGCCTGGAGAACAGACTCCAGCAGCTTCTTGAGAAAACACACAGCTTCCGGCAAAGAATAGCAAACAACCAGCGACCACAGGAAACCAGTGTCTTCTGTCCTGCCGCAGGTTGTCCTGCATTGACACCAGAGTCCAACTCTATCCTCTTTTTACAATCATTTTATATTAATTTTTAAAATGATTAAATGCTCCTGGCTACTTTTTGTGAGCAAAAGTTGAGTGTGAGTCTGTTGGAAGGACAGGCGACACAGTTGTCTCTCAGAGTCTGCTGCTTTCCTGTCAAGGAGAGCTGGCCAGTGTAGCTGGCCATGTGGTGTAAGCTCACTCTTTCTTTAGTTGGTGTTAAGACTGTAGTATTGTCCATGAGATGCTGACCAGTGTAGTAAAGCCATGAGGTGTGCTCCCAGCCATCATGTCAGGCCCCTGGCCCTGTAGGAGCAATATAGGAAATGAATGGCTTCCCCAGACTGTGGCTGTGATGACAGGCAAAGTAAGGGGTCTGTTGCACATGCATGTAACCAGAAAAGTAGTGCTCGCTAACAGAGAGCCCAGAAGAATCCAGGCCCTGACCTCTACCTGGGGGTCTGGCCAAGAGCAGTAAACCTGTCAGGCGCCTTGCCTTTAATATCTTGAGACCATAGACGTAAACACTGTTTCAAAAATATGTATGGAAACGTGATTTGTGGCTGAAATTTAAAGGTACAGCCTTGGGATTTCTTGTTCAAAAGAAAGGTGTGTCGTGACATGATGTCATCATTGTGCAGAAAGGCTTGATGCAGGAGCATGGTGGTGAGGATGGAAGAGAGCGTGTCAGTGGGGCACATTTATCTAGCGCTCACTGGGTGCGTGCTGTGCTCAGCACTGTATCTTCCTTTCGGCCCTGAAACGAGTGAGCTGGGAGCTCTGTGCAGTTTAATCACTCTGAAGCTGCCCAGAGTTGCGTTACCTCTCTCAGGAGGTGGCAGAGGCAGTAGGGGGCGCTGCTGAGCTGACTGCTGACTTCAGTGGGAAGCCAGCAAGGGGAGCTGGAGCGCTGGCAGAGGCACTGCAAGAGGGAGCCTGTAGGGAGCTTGGGGGGGGGGGGCTGAGGGGTTTGCTCCCACCCTCGTTAGGTTCTTCAGCCCAGCTCAAGTTGCTCAGTGGCACTACGTAAGCCTGTCACTTGAAGTAGGAGGTACATGGTGGCCATAACTCCAGTAGCTGAAGGGCAGGACCTGCCACAGGCTAGCTCTTCTCTGGGGACATCTGTTTAGGACATTGGAAGATGGGTGAGTGGGTCCCCTCTGCTCCTGTGGCATTCTATAATTCAGAGCCCATTTAATGTATGCAGTTGGTTACAACAGTGGAATAGAAGCCCCCTTAGTGGGAAAAGTGAGTTTTTATTTATTATTTGGTTGGTTGGTTGGTTTTGATTTTTTGAGACAGGTTTCTCTATGTAGCCTGGATGTCCTGGAACTCCCTCTGCAGACCAGGATGGCTTTGAACGCCAAAATCCACCCACCTCTGCCTCTCAAGTACTGGAATTAAAGGCGTGGACCACCACACACAGCTAAAGTTTTATTTTTAACACAATTCATCTTTAAAGCTACAAGGGATGGGAGCTGGAGACAGCTCGGTCATTAAGAGTACTTGTTGCTTTTCCAGAAGACCCAGGTTCAATTCTTAGCACCATCTGGCAGCTTAAAAACTGTAACTCCAGTTCCAGGGCCTCCAACGCCCTCATCTGCCCTCTGTGGGCACTTGCATGTGGTGCGTAGTCTGCAGGCAAGATACCCGCACACGTTTTATTTTAATGAGGAATGTTCTTTGACAGCAAGAACACTTAGATTCTCCTGCCTTTCTCCCCTCTATCTTTCTGAGTGCTTGCTCCCAGGAGCTCACTGCAGACACCCAAAGCATCAAGACACTGTAGGCCTGCCAAGGGGTTCCTCACCTTAGTCACTGCACGGGGGTGATGGATAAGCGGCAAAGGAGACAGACAGAGGGACTTGGATCATTTGTTTTGGCTTCTGGAAAAATAATAAAGAGGCTTTTTATGGTCCTTACTAGTATCAGGTAGCTTCCATGTCCTGAACCTTGTCCCCAGCCCTGTCTGTGTACCTAGTGATGTCCCCCGGAAGGCAGGTTCCCAGCTGCAGAGCCCTGGCCTCTGTACCCAGAACTGGGTTCGGCCCAGCTGAGACACAGGGAGCCTGCAGGAGAGGCTTGTGTAATTACCTTCCATGTGGGGTGAGCACCCTCCAGTGCCTCTCCCTGCAGTGCTTTCAAGGCTGTTTTCTCCTTTTTCTAGGTGAAAATAAGTCACCCCCTCGCCCCTGTGGCCTGAATCACTCAGACTCTCTCAGTCGGAGTGACCGGATTGACGCCATGACACCGACCTTGGGGAGCAGCAACAACCAGCTCAGCTCTTCCCTCCTACAGGTCTACATCCCCGACTACTCAGTGCGAGCTCTCTCTGACCTACAGTTCGTCAAGGTGAGTGGGGGGCTGCCTGGCCGGATCCAGCAGGTAGCGCCACATCCCCGACAGCTCGCCCACTCGCCACAGGCCTCCCTGTGCTGTCAGAGCAGCCTACCTCCCTCTTCCGGGCCCAGCACACAGGTTGGGAAACACATTGATCTCGGTTCCATCCCGTGAGCGGCCAAAGCAAATATGGTCTTGCCGGGACCAGGAACTGGAGTGAGGGAAAGCCGTCCTCAGTTCTCGGGAGCCCCTGGCTGCTGACTGCTTGGCCTGCAAGCGCTGAGGTTGCCCTGGAGACAGGGTCTTCTCTTAGCCTGAATTAGACATCTTTGGGAAACCAAAGCAGCGTTAGCCGATGGAAGCTGATCTCCACTCTTCTAGTCTCTGAATGTAAGAGGCAAGACGTAGCAGTGGTCCTAGCGGGAGAAGCGCCTGGATCGCTGACATGAACTTGACCTTCACAGAGTGGCTCGGTGTCTTCTCAAGGATGGTTTTCTCATAGAGCTCTGGGCCTTTGGGGGTGTTCAGTGTGTGATGTGGTGTAAGAAACAAGAGAACCTAAAAATAAGTGTTCTCTCGGTTTGTTTTCTGTGTCCTCTTCTGGCCTCAGATCTCCAGACAGCAATACCAAAATGCCTTGATGGCATCCCGGATGGACAAAACCCCTCAGTCTTCAGACAGTGAAAATACTAAAATCGAATTGACTCTTACGGAGCTGCAAGATGGGTTGCCAGACGAGACGGCCACCTTGCTCAATGAACAGAACTGTGTGTCTCACAGCAAGGCCAACCACAGCCTGCACAGTGAAGGCGCCATCTAGGGCCCTCGGCCCTCCTTGTTCTGCCCTCCTGGCCTTGTTCTGACCATGACTTCCACTAGTGTGAGCTTGTCTGCCATGCTGCGACCTACAGCATTGAGACCAAAGACTCTGCCCCTTTCCCTGGAAGCCGCAGGGGACAGCAAGCTGCGGAGGATGGCGTGGGGAGGGATGGAAACTAGACGTGTGACATTGACAGCTGGGGCATGGCTTTCAAGAATTCAGAGACAGACTTCTTCCGCCCAAATAGAATCATGTTTATTTTTTCAGTACCTTTATCGTTTCTTTCCTCCCTCAATTTGCATGAATTTAAAAATTGTTGCATTTATTTTATTTTTTTCAAGAGATCATGTTTTTGTTTTTAAGTGTCTTTTGCAGAGTTCTAGGTTGGTCTCTCTGAGCTAACTCTGCTGTGACCCCACAATGTGACCCTAACAGGATGGACTTGCCCCTTGAGTGGCCTTCCTTGGCCATCCCCAGGAGGGGTACCTTTCCTCTGTGCCCACGTGTGTCGCTGTCGAACTTGATGGATGAATGAAGAAAACCATGTCACTGCAGAACGTGCCAAGTCTGTCGTCACTGTGGGTGTCGGCAGAAGCTGCAGGTGCCCTCTCTGCACATAGTGTTGTTTGAAAATGGGATGTCTAACCATGTCCCTGCCCTTCAGGAAGGGTTAGTGTTTGCTTGGGAGTGTGATTTTCCTGCCACCTGAAGGAATTTTTATCACCAAAATGAATGTTAATGAATTTTAAACTCATGGTTTGTCATTGGCAAGAGGCAATGACTTCATCCCGTGGTCCTGTGCCCTGGGGTGGTCTGCGGCAACGGCTAAGTCCCTCCCCACCCACCTTCCCAGCCCTCACTCTTGCTAACCTAAGCTGCTGCTACAGGTGCCCACAGAAGTCCTTCCTGGGGTTTCTCGATGAACACGTGGTGTGGTGGCACGTGAGTGCCTCTTTCCTGCTGGGATTTGTGTATTATAAGGGTGGGCGGGGGTGGGGAGCAGACTGCACACTTGGGCATTTCTAGACCAGTGTTTTTAATGGAAGGAACAGGAGGATTACCTGTCCTTCCATAGAGCCAAGTGCCCCCTCCTGCCTTGTCCCTGAGCTCCGAGGCCCAGAAGTGGCAGTGGCCCTGCTCAATGGTGCCTCCTGCTTCAGATGTGGCCAGTGCCAGAAAACCCACCCATATAGCCAGAGTCAGTTTGAGCCCAAACGGATTCAGAAACCAAATGTGTGTTGTAACCATTCCATGTGTGTGTCCATCTTCTGTTAATACCAAATTTGCTGTGTGTTGTGGGAATTGACACCACGGGTACTGCTTGGGTGGCCAAGTCCTCAACTAGCTTGTTTTAAGTGGTTGCCTGCATTTGCTGGTGATACTCATACACTGAAATGAACTCCTGGCCATAGTGCTCAATAGGATTCTCACTACCCAGGTCACTTCTGGAGAAGAGAGCCTTTGTGTGCCTGGGCTTCTGCACAGGGACCCCCTAGGCTGAGCAGCAGCCTCCTCCTTCAGGTACGGGGTCTGGGAGGGTTGGTGTGTTGTTTTGGTCTCCTGGTGAATGGCCAGTGACTCTGTGTGTGTGTATGTGTGTGTGTGTGCGCGCGCACACACACACAACTGGAACCCACAGCCATGTATATGCTTGGCAAGTGATCGCTCGCTCACTCGCTGCCACACCAGCAGACCTTGGCTCGGGCTGCTGGTGCCATGTTCACTAACAAGTGTTACGCTGGGTAGTGGTCCTGGCATGTGCTCAGAAGGTTTAATGCCTGGTAGAGAGGGGCTGGTGCACTTAGTGGAGGGTCATTGGAGCTGAGTGGCCTGCTATTGGCACCTAGCCTGTCACCTTGGGACGAAGCTCTTACCATATGGAACCCACACTGTGAGTACCCCTTTTCCAAACACATCCAGTGAAAAAGACTGTTTCCTAAGGCACATGATGTATACAGATGTGAGTTCTCTGGGTTTGGCCAGGGTCAGGGCCTCGCCACCAAGCGTCCACCTGGACCCCTCCCTCAGGCCTGGGGAGCCAGGAGCCTAGCCAAGGCTCTCTGATGGTAAGTGCCCCAGGGTCAGTCTCTCAGGCCCTGTGCACAGCTGCCTCAGACAGGAGCCTCTGGGAAAGAAGCAGCCTTGGTCCTTTTTCAGAGTTCACTGTTGGTGAATCCTAGAGATGCATGAGTATTGGGAGGTAAGAGACTCAGTTAC
Source organism: Acomys minous (assembly GCF_964271855.1). Classification (NCBI taxonomy): domain Eukaryota; kingdom Metazoa; phylum Chordata; class Mammalia; order Rodentia; family Muridae; genus Acomys; species Acomys minous. The sequence goes on along the minus strand of NC_140484.1, from coordinate 13,956,621 downwards.
CACCGACTATGGCAGCTGCTGAAGTCTCTGACAAGTGAGCCAAGGGGTGGGGTTCTCAAAGATTGAGACTGTGGCCTGCCAGCTTTGTGTTCATTTCGCACTAGTGATCTAGGTACCTTTGACTAGTTACTTGTATAATAACCAGGAGTTCAGACTAGTTCCTGAGCATACAGTGGTGTAGTGGCCACAGTTTCAGCTGCTCTGGGGAGAGCTCTCAACCTTCAGACAGGGCCTGCATCTGCGTGTGTAGTTCTTCCTGGTTCCCCACCCCCACCCCAAACAGACTCCTTAGACACTGGAGAGATGCTGTCTCTGCGCCCTTCTGGGTGGGTCCTGGCTAGTCAGGCCACTTAACCATCCTTGGCCTCACCTCATGGGGCTCCCCAGCCAAGAAAGACTGGCAAGTAGTGGAATGGCCACCCACAGGGGCTCCTTCCTTGTAGCTCTGGCCTGTAACCCCTCCTGGGCTGCTGCATGTGCAGACATGGAGGGGTCAGGCAGGCTAGACTCAGGCCTCTCAAGTTCTGGTTGCTGTCCAGCCAGAGGACAGGACAGCGCCTAGAGCTGGGTGCTTTGTGTGCAGACATGGCTGGGACACTGTCATTGCAAACGAGGGTCATTCACTCAACCGCCCTTTGTTCATCATGCAAGTCCAAACTCTAGGAAACTCTTAGGAAAACAGAATCTTGAAATTTATTACAGAGTATTGGGGTGCTAGTCAACTAGCTTAAACTTTGGTTTTTTAATTTGAAGGTGCCGCCTCTTTCATACTGTGGGTGCAGTTGACCTCATGTGAAGGGAGCTGAGCCACAAACCACTTTCTCATTTTATTCCAAGAGATGTATGCGGGTGTTCAGTGCAGAACTTCACACACTGATATGGAACACTAACTGTGAAAAGTCACCTTGCCATCCCCAGCTCTGTGTAGCTAAAGGACCAGCATTTGCAAGTCTAGGAAAACATGGCAGGTCCAAATGCATTAAGAAGTGGAGCAACAAGATTTTGAGTTAAGTAGGGACCATGAACTTCAACCCTCAAGTTATTTGGGCTAAGGAGCAAACCAAGTAGGTGCTGGCTTACTGAGCCTGTGTCCTGGCTAGTGGAAACATACACAAGCACCTCGGTTCTTTGAAGGCCACCAGGGATCTGCCACAGTCACTGCCTGGACCCAGGGGATGAGGTCTCCCAGGGGTGAACCCAGGCAGGTAACTCCCTGACTGGTGCAATGTACACACCTTGTCCCTTGTCCTAAAGAGCAGGCTGAAGAGGTTGGCATCTCAAGATACACCATGTAGGGTAAACTCCCTGTGGCTTGGCATGGCGCCTCTCCCTGATCTGACATGCTGTTCTTGTGAAGGGCTGATGACTGTTTAGGCACTTAGGTACCAGAATGCCTTCTTTCTGGGTGTTCAAGCTCTTTCCTGGGCTACGTTTGCTTCCATTCTGGGCCATAGGCTTGTGGTGCTTCTGTCCGACAAGGACAACTGGGTAAGTTGTAGGCTAGCCTAGAATTAGGAGGCGTTTAGAGGTGAAGAGGGAAGTGACTATGGGGGGATCTGGATGGTTTTCCCATACAGATTTATCAGCGAGCAACCTACTCAGTGGATTTTTATACCTCAGGGCCATTGACTTTCGTTGTGTTTGAGTGGCTGATAGGAAAGGTGACCTCATTGAGGTTCACAAGCAGTGTTCCAAGGCTGAGCCACTGTTCCTGGTCTCAAGCCTGGGATGAACAGGCCTTCCTCCAGCACCTGTGCGCCCTCCTCCTAGAGTCAATGCTAATTTACTGGTTTTCCTTCTGGAGAGTCCCCAGTCATCCTCCACCCCCACCCAGTCAGGCAGAAGGAGCGGGTAACGTGAGCATCTGAGGACCTTTGCTTCATGGTTCCCTGTGGCTGACTTAGCTCCTGCAACCTTCTTATACCGGAGCCACCGAGACATCTCAACTGCAGTTGTTTTAAATGCCAGGCAGTACTTGAAGCAATATCAAAATGCCAAGCAAGTCCAGTTGTCGGTGTTTGTCTGCACACAGCTGAACACATGGGGTAGGAGAGATGTTTCAGATGACGAGGGCGCGGGTCTGCCTGGCTTCACTTGGAAGGCACCTTCTGATGCTGCTCACGTCTGATCCACACGGATTTACTTCGGGTGCTGGATTCTTCCAGAATCACCCTAAAGAGAACTACCAAAGGGGCCAGACAGACCTGAGTGCCTGCTCTTCTTGGAGACTTGGGTTCTTACATACAAGCAGCTGGGGTACCAGGCCTCTAGAACAGAGAAGTGGGGAGGAGTGCTGCCTAGGACTCACTCCCTAGGGAGCCCCGCCTGGCTTCTGACCCACCACTATCCATGTCTGGTCTACTGTGAACAGTCCATCAGTCTATTGACTTTGCTTATTTTTTTCAGTCCTTTACACCCACCAATGTATATGCTTTATTTTATATTATTTATTATGTACATATGTCTCTACTGTTAGACTATCATCTGTGACGAAGACACTGTCTTGAAGCCCCTCATCCACTGAGCCTAGGGTTCTGTTATCCCTTATCGGGTGAGAGGATGGTGGTATTTTTTGTTTAAAAGGAAAAACCAATTGCACCAGCTTCTTTCATTGCCTTATGCCAGCCCGTTCCTGATGGCCAGTATTGGGAGGTCGGTGGAGGCGGCCTAACTTCTCAAGGCTCCATGAGTTCTGCAGAAGTGGGCTTTTGGTGGTTGGGTCTCTTTCCCTGTGCATATGGCTATGAGACTAGAGCCTCGTTCCTCATCCCCGCCCAAGCCAGGTCAGTTTTCTGGTCTCAAAATGATGGCCTCTACTTTTCACCTTGGATTACAGAATCTGTATCATGGAAGCTGCCTGACCCATCTAGGCTCTGAATATGCCTCTTCCTGGTGTCATGGCCCAGTTACCCACAATGCCTTGGGCCTAAACTAAGCCCTGCTTTGTCTGATTTCTACCCTCCTCAGCTGTACCCACTGAATCATGGTGTACATTTCATGCATTTGAGCAGTGGCATTAATGGAAAGCTAAACACAGGTCACGTGCACAAGCTGTCATGATGGACGCGTTTATAATTCAAATGTTGTAGATTTACAATATCTATTTATTTGTACCAATTTATTTGTAAATCTTGTGATTGTTTTTAAAAGGTTTTGTTTATTTCTATTATTCTATTTAGATAAATGACTTTCTGTTCACCCTTTCAGCAGATGTGTGTTCCCTTTTCCTCCGTGTAATACCAACCATTTTGTTTTCTTCAGCCTTGGTCCCCTGCCTGACCACATAGCTTTTCTGGTGGGACAGACTGGACTGGATCACATGAGGGCATCTCCTTGGACAGACACTTAAAGCCTCATGTTCACAGAAATGCAAGAGGAGTGCCTCCAAATACAGCTGGTTCTGGGGAGTGTTCTTCCGAGGAGTGAGGTCTGCCCCAATCAGCTATTTATTCCCTAGGGACAAGTAGAAGCGACACACAGCAGCTAGGCAGACAGGAAGACCAGCTTTGCCTTGGCAGCAGCAGCATAAATCCTGCATAGGCTTCTCAATTGGCTCCAAAGATGAGCATGGCTATTTGGGTCCTCTAACCCAGCAAGGGAAGTCAGCTCTTTCGTGAGTCACCTTCTAGGAAGGCTATTAGATGCTCTTCAGGAGTTGAGAATGACCCTCGTCTTCTGTTGTCACCCCAGACCTATTCCTTTGGTCCCTTCTCAGGTGACAAGACCCACATCTTCTGAGTTTCCAGGTGCTTGGTGATCCATTACTTGACTGCCTCTTTCTGAGGTCCTTTGTGTTTTTCTGTTTTATATGCAGCAAGCCCGTGCTCTGAGAGGCAAGCCTCCAGTGGCCCCTCAAGAGCCCTACTGTGCTTGACCATGACGTTCAGTCTGTTTTACTTAACACTTGTCCTGTGGGAACATTTCAGTGGAATATTGACAAGACCAACTTTAAAACCCATCTCTCTCATCATTACATTTCCTGAACAGGGAATGAATGCACCTACATCCCAGTGAAGTGTCTGGCTCACTTTCCCCAGACACAGCGCAGGAGCAGCAGAGCAGGCAGATGGCCACAGCACAGTCCCTCCCAGCTAACTGCTGCGGCTGGATTTTCATCTGGATGAGTCCTGAGATGGGTGGGCATTAGAAAATGCTCACAGTCTAGAAGAGGTTATCCTGTGAGGAACCCTGTGCAATCCCCCTCCCCCTATATTCCTGCCAGTTCACTTCTGAGCTGTACTGAGCTCTGTGCTTTGAGGAAACAGATACAAAGCAGAAGAAGACCTTGTAGACAAAGAGGAAGAAGAACTTCCTTACCCTGGTGATGGCTTCTGGCAACTTGTACTTCAGTTTGCAGTGCTGGGGAGCAAACTCTACACATGCTAGGCAAGTGTTCTACTGCTGAGCTATGCCCCACCTACTTTTCTATTTCTTGAAAGGCAATGCAATCTAATGAGACATAGTCCTCATTAAAGTCCTAAAAGTTTAATTATATTAGATTGCTAATTAGATCTTTTGCTCTGTGATTGCTTCATTTTCCTTCTGAGGGCCTCAAATCTGTGCTCATTCTTCTAGGAACAGATATTCATTAAGTCCTAGGATAAAGGAATGATATGTGGCCCTTGTCTTAACTTCGGCATATCCTTTGTCCTGGCAGATGACCTAAGGGGCAATGCATGCTGGGCTGTGGTGAAGTGCTTCCTGCTGTTCTGTTGGTGGATCTGAGGTGCTGAAAGCACAGGAAACACCAGGCAGGAGTTCTGAGACTGAGCCTGTTTCTGCATCAGACTTGGCAGTCACCTGCTTCAACTGCAAGTTCAAGGCTAACTCTGTTAACCTCTCAGTAAGGAACGGCCACTTAATAAAACCTTTCAATGCTGGGAAGGTTTGCCTGGCAAACTCTCAGAATTTGAAGGAAAGCCGCTGGCTCCATTGAGACAGTGATTGCATGGTGCACAAGTTCCTTACCTCACTCCCATCCTCTGGGTCTCAATCTGCAGACCCTTTGGAAGAGTTGAGTGTGAAACAGGTCCCCTGCACCTATTTGAGGAACAAGGTGGAGTTTGGGTACTGCACCCTGTGTGAAGAAACCTCAAGTGGGCAGGATCAAAATTAGGATTTTATGAAGTTGGAAAATACTGATTACTTAGACATGTGTTGTCTACGTCTCAATCTGAGACAGGTGTTCAGAGTTGGGTGTAGTTTCTCTAAGAGGAACTTAAGGGGACTGTTGCCCTCATGCATCTTTTCATAGTGGGACTGTGTTGACAAATGTCACTAGGCGACCTCATGGGAACAACAGATAGCATGTGCTTTCACACACCAGACCGCTGACCAGCAAACATCACCACCTTATGAGCCACTGTGATACACTTGTTAACGGACACACTGGTGTGGCACATGGCTACACTTCATTTCTTGCAGTTACAGTGTCTAGTCAGACACCTTCATTACCCTGCGCTTGCCGTGTGCTGAGGAGCAGGGGAAAGTGATGAGCATGGAAGCTGTGAGTTTTGTAAATGGATATTCTTCCTAGATGATCTGCTTTCTGCTATTTCTGTACAGCAGTGGGATTCCCTGTGAGTGAGGCGTGTGGCAGGCATGTCTGCAGTTACGGGGCTCTGCTTTTTGGCTATTGCACACATGTACGTCATCTATGCATCTCATCTTTGGTAAGGATTCCAGACTCAGGCATCCTGAATGTGTGATTAGAAAGCGCTCCCTCTGAGGAAAAACTGTATGAGAAGCTGATGCTAGTCACGAAGAAAGAGTGCCACGAAAAACTAAGTACCGAGAGCCTGCCTCTCAGACCACAGGGGAAGCAAGGCTGCTGCAATATGGCAATAGATGGTCTCAGTTAAGATTTTTCCCACTGCCAGAAAGAGGTTAAATAGTTTCCATAACATGGAATGTGAGCGAAGTTCCTAATACAGACTTAAATATGCAATTGTTTATCTCAAGCTATTTGTGGTGAATGAGCAGTCTTTAAAAGTGCCCAAGAAGCCTCGGAAAAAATTGTAGGGCTTTAAAGTTGCTAAACAAATAAGTCTGATTTAGAAGTATCTAAACATGGACAAGCTCCTTTTAAATCTGAAATGTAACTACATACAGCATTTATAAGTGGCTTCCTAAAAACAATGTGACTGAAAGATCTATTTAAGTGCCTTGAAGGGGGTAGTCTGATTTACAGATATCAGCAGATCTATGCTTATGGTAAAAGAAATCTTGGGGTGTAAAACAAACATTGAGCTTTCTCTGTTTCAAATGGTTTCCGAGATGTCCGTGCTCTACTAGAGCCTCTGTGGAGTGATGCATGAGGCAGCTCCTGTGGCCATGGGACTGCACGATACAGAACACTGGAGTCCCTAAGTACCACATGGTCCGCTCTTGGAGTTCAGTCTAGCACTGAAAAAGGATTCTTGAATTTTGATGTTCTACAAAGCCTGAACACTGAGGAGTGTTTTCAGAGTCCCCAGGAAAGGTTCTCAATAGTGATGGAAGGTTTAAGAAAACAATGGAGAAGTTTACTGACAGCAGAGAACTCATATTTTACATTCTGGAATGTCCAGTCACAGCTGCTTGGTCACCTGCCATGGAAAGACTGCCCAGCACATAGTATGTGTGTGTGTGGGGGGGGGGGAGTCACCTGCTGGTCTCTTACAGGGTCCTAGATCATAAGCAGCTCCTTCTGGTGACCCTGAAGAAAACGGGACTCAACGCGGAATTCTTCCAACTGTCTCCAAGCAGTCTCCCAGTGTCACCCAGCCAGTAACAAACTGATCTATAGACACAGCAGGGTGAGTGATGGCCACCTCTGCTAGCACACGGTGATTCTGCAGCTGTCATGTGGCCATGCAGAGGAGATTTGGGCTTGAAAAGACAACATCATCAAGCGAGGCAACATCTTCAGTGTCAACTGGAATGAGAGTGATTAGACTATCCTAGCCACCCTAGTTACTAGCATTTTAAAACAGAGAGACAACTGTCCACATACATGTCCCAGAGATTCCAGTTAGAATGCATGTTACTTGCTCACATGACTCACCAGAGCAGCCATAGGCCTTGGCAAAGTTGCTGAACCGTGTCCCATACCTATCAAATGCTTACTTTAAAGCAAGCCAGGCATGGTGGCGCATGCCTTCAATCCCAGTGCCCTGGAGGTAGAAGCAGGTGCATCTCTGTGAGTTCAAGGCCAGCCTGATCTACATAGTGAACACAGTACCAGGACAGCCAGGACTACATAGATAAACTTTGTCTTTTAAAGAAATACCAAAAACCTTGGTGAAAAAAATCTTTATACCTATGAAACACTGTACATATAAGCACATTTTAAAACTAAAAGTGATACATAGTTAGCAATTTTGAAAGAAAATGCCAACCCTAAAGCCATCTGAAGACCAACAGCTGTGACAGCTGTACTACACAAGGGCTGATATCAGCTTTAGACATACTTTACTGAGTTCTAGAGCAGCCGGTACCCTAGTGACCAGGGCCAAGAATGGAAGAGAACAAATGACAGTTAAAGCAAGAATCTACCAACTATTCCAATGCTGGACAAGTCCCGGCACTGGCAGGGCAGTCACATGCCTTCATGTTTACAGGACCTTGCTTTATTCAGAGCAAGAAGTAGTTTCCTGTAGTTCTCAGGTGAACTGACTCTGACTGTGCCTCTTGCTGTAGAGTCGCTGCCATCGCAATGTGCATGGAGGGGGCTCCTGCAGGTCATGCTGATGAAGGCAGCTCTGGCTCTAACAGCACTTGCTGTTCTTCTCTGGGAACTTGCTCCTTTGTACTCTTGGCTACATTCCCCAAAAGAACTGTTTTTATATAACAAAAAAAAGCACTTGTGATACCAGCTTTTGAAAATGTAGCAAGGGCTGGGTGGTGGTAGTGCACGCCTTTAATCCCAGCACTCAGGAGGCAGAGGCAGGTGGATCTCTGTGAGTTCAAGGCCAGCCTGGTCTACAGAGAGTTCCAGGACAGCCAGGGCTACACAGAGAGACCCTGTCTTGAAAACAAAACAAAAAAGGTAGCAAGGATGAGAACTTTTGCCTCAAATTCAAATCCCCGCAGTCTAGAATGGCCCTAAGCAGGGGAAGCCAGGAAGGCACCAACACTGCAGGGCCACGGAGGAAACCCAAAAGCTAATGGAAGGAAACTCAACCCCAACAGAGGACTGACTACACTTGATAATGAAAACATGTATTTCTCCACTGATACACAACACTGTGTGATGCACTGGGAAAGTGGGGGGGTTGGAGCACAGCTTACAGTAATACAGTATCTGTGGGTTGCCTCTTCCCACTAGACCTGTGGCTCTGCTCTGGAACCCTTTACTACCTTAGTGTATCCAGACCACACACTGACGATGAAGATAGACAAGAAAATTATCACAAGCCGCAGTGGTGCCATCTGCATGCATCCCACCTGACTTTGACCTGTTCTTCCTGTACAGTTTCAAACCATCTGCAGAGAATACAGATACACGAAACTGAAGGAAGGCGCTATGATTAGAGGTCTTAAAGCATTTAGAAACTCCAAACATACCGCTGATGGATTCCTCCCACCCTCCCTAAGACAGTCCCAGTAAGGCCACCCCTTTCCCCATGAGTCATGCCAGACTTGTTGGGTGCTCGGGGTTTTAGTCAGCCTTTTTATTCTTCCTCTTCTTCCTCTTCATCATCATCTTCATCATGGCAGTGTGTAATCTCCTGGGGAGCCAGTGGGAAGAGGTTGGGGGGCTTGATTTCACTAATAGACCTTGTAAGCTGGTGTCGCTTATAGTCGGTGTCTTTGAAATCCACTGATGTGCGGTTCCGGGTGGCGAGAGGGGACTCCATCTCGTTGATATCCACATGTGTGTGCTCCACTGTTGATTCATGTGGCATCTAGAACAAAGCACAGGCTCAGGCTGCAGGCAGAGCAGGTAAGTGCTATCCTAATGCTCTTATCTCCAGTGGCCCTGCTGAGTGAAGTCTCTAAGGGGCCAGAGATACAAGTACCTAAGCTTCCAGATCATTTCCTACAACATGGAAGTAAATAAAACAGAAAAAAAAAACCCTTACTTTTATTTTTATACTTCCAAAACTAGTTCTGTCACAGCAGTAGCAGGACATGCATATAAAAACATTTAGCCAAGCCAGGCGTGATGGCGCTCATCTGTAATCCCAGCACTTGGGAGGTAGAGGCAGAGCAGATCTCTGTGAGTTCAAGGGCAGTCTGGTCTACAGTACAGAGCGAGTCCAGGACAGGCAGGGCTACACAGAGAAACCCCGTCTCAAACAAAACAAAAAGACAGAGACTCTCAATGTAGCCCTAACTCAGAAATCCACTTGCCCCATCTCCCAGGTGCTTAGACTAAAGGTGTCACTACCACACCTAGCTTTTTTTTCTTTTAAGACAAGAGTCAAAACTGGCTTTGAACTCTCGCAATCCTGGGATTACAGGTGAAAGCCAACACACCCTGCTCAAAAGTAGTCTTCACTGTTAGAGTAGCCTCAGAAAGAAGTGTTATATTCAGTGTGTATTTCTTTACTAACCACATAAGTCAGTCATGGGTTTTACCCAAATTGTCTCCCATGTCACCCCACAAAGCTGGCTGCAGAGGTGACCTCACTCACCAGGACGTGGGCAGCTCTGAAGAGGTAGCTGAATGGGTAGTACAGCAGGTTGATGAATGATGCTGCATAGAGATCAGCGTAACGCATCACCTGACTGGCAAAGAGTGTCTGTCTGGAGCCACTACGGAACAGGCTTCCCATCATGCCGTAGCACATGTCCATGTCATGAGTTACTTTCTAAAAAGAGAAGGTTCTCAGATTATGCAACTATGTGTTGGGTACCATCTACATATAAGTCCGTGCATCACACATGACATGATTTAGTGTGACTTCCCACATTTTCTCCCAGATCCCATCTGGATACCTTAATGCGTCTCTGAATGGAGCTAATGTCCGGGCGCTCATTGCTGCTGCTGTCAAGATGTCTAGGACAAGAGGAAACAGTGAAAATCTCTTAAGAGAACAACTTTATCCCTATGTCACTCTTTAGAGGTAGGTGTTTTTCAGAGCATTAAGTTGTGGAATTGAGAAACTTACTTGTAGAGTTCAGCCAAGAAAATATCCAAGCTCTGAAGTTCTTCAAAAAGTGCTGCAAAGAAAAAGGAAATGTTTTACACAAGTCAAGCAAAAGTACTGGGCTTCTAAGTGATGCTCAAAGTAATGACATTTCAGATATGACTGAAAGTGTAGCCTGGTCCTAATGTGCCAGAGTCAAGTGTGTAAGTCACCTACATCTCCTCAGGGATGCCCTCTGACACCCATGTGGACTCTGTCAACGGAAGAACACCACAGTCCCGTCCTACTTAGAAGCCACTGACCACAACTCCCGCTTCGAGCCATGTATTCACTCTGGGTTTCTACGCCCTGGGGTACAGACACCAAAGCAACAGTTGGCCTTTATCGTTAAGAAAAGTCTGTTTGTGTATGCATGTGTGTGTAGAAGTCAGAGGACAACACGTGAGTCAGTTCTCACCATGTGTATTCTGAGGTCTGAGCTCTGGACACGCTCAGCAGCGAGGGCCTTTACCCACTGAGCTGTCTGCCGGCCCTGATGGTCTGGACAATAAAGGACTAAGAATTAGGTGACTTGTCCAGAGTCCCAGGTCAGCTAGTCACACGTGGGAAGCTTAAAGTGTGTGGGCAACAGGAGCAGAAGTAGTCAGTGTCAGCTACATACTTCGTGGGTGCCCAAAGAGGAAGAACCACACCCTAATTTAACCTATTGAACAGAACATGTTTTCTTCTACCATCTTTATACAAGAAGAGTCATTCAGATTATGTCCTGTCACTGAGAAGAAAAGCCATCACTTTTCTTTATATTAGTACTACCTTAGTAGAGTCTCACCAGCGTGGAGGCAGAGACTACTGTTACTCTCACTTTCACACATGCAAAACGAAGGTGAGGCCTACGGTGCATGCAGACTGAGTAGATGAGCCAAAGTTCCTATCAATGTAGGCCAAGTAGTCAGAGCTGGTAACTTCTACCACAGTGAGAGTAACACACTCAGACCAGATGGAGACCCTTGCCTACCAAATGCCTTTAGGTATCCACCTGTGGCCCAGCTGAAGGGTGTACACCACAGGACTCACACTGTATGGCTCAGCTTAAGAACGCCATCTGGCCTCTGTCTTCAGGAACACCAGGTGATTCCCATTCAGAGCCATGGCTGCCCCAGAATCACGGTGTTAGACACAGAGACTGTTGGTGTGGCTGGAGACACATGGACTGCAGACCCACGGAGAAGTTCACAAACTCTTACTGTAACTCAACTTAGGACAGAAACATTCTGCACTCTTACTGTAACTCAACTTAGGACAGAAACATTCTGCACTACCTCAAAGACTTTGAAAATTTGAACTAGATTTTACACGTACACACACATATATACATACACATGAAAAAATCTAGAGTAGAATGAAATGAGGGGCTATACTGAGAGCAAGAGGTGCCAGGGCTGCCTGCTGACACCAGTGTGCTGTACACAAGGTAGCGTTCTAGCTAAGAGAACGGAGTCAACGCTGTCATATCAGGACAAACGAGTTGTGCAAAGATTTAAATGTAAGAGTGGCCGTTCTTACAGCTCTTGTCAGTCCAGACATGGAGCTCTTGTGCTAGCTCAGGAATCACCAAAAAGGTTCTCCACCCTTGCCGTTTCTTTGACTTCAAAATATCTCCAAAAATGTGATCTCCAATATACAGAATGTCTTTGCCTTTAGCTCCCAACAGGTCACAGATTGTATCAGATGAACCTGAAAGGAGTAAATGAGAAAAATGTTTATTTAAAAAAGCATTCAAAGCACCACAGCTATACGCCAGAGAAAGTTACAATTATGGGGAAATGGAGCCTTTCTTAAAGACGAAGGTTCACTCCTCTTTGTAAGGCCCTAAGCTCTACTGTGCTGACTGGAGTTCTTAGGTCAGAGCTCTGGGGAGACACTATCAGAATACCCAGCGGTGCAATGCCTACCTAGCCTTGGTTCAACCCTCAGAGCCACCAAAGGGGCCGTGGCCCTTTTTTCATCACAGACCTATCATCAAGTTGTCACTGTCCAACTATTTCTGATTGTTGACATTAAATGTGTCTACAAGGGTCTGGTAGTCCTTTGAGAAGAAATGTACACAAATGATTCCAAAACTGAGATAAACCCTCAAAGGAAGACGGAAGTATCTTTTCAGTGAAAATAAAACTCAACCCCCTTGACTTTTATCAGCAGCCAACTTGACTCTGAGTAAATGGCACTTCTGGTTCTGAAGACCTGTTCTGTGCTAGTTACTATGCTGAAAGACCCTGGGACTTTGCACAGTGAAGTTGTAAGGAGTGCTCTAGTGAAGATGTGCCCAGAACAAAGGGAAACCTACAGCTCACCTCCTGAGTAGACGATGCCATGTTGCAGGGGGCCTGTGTAGGTACCAATTTTCAGTTTTCCAGTTTTCTGTGTGAAGAGAATAGACTGTGAAACGTTGTGTTCTTTTACCATGCTCTCCACCCACACTGCTACCTGACCCAGGCACTCCTTTCCGTGAGTACTTGTGGAGCTGCTTCAGTTAAGATCAAAACTCTCAACTCCAAAAGAGAAATAATGGCCACTGAGTTAGGGAGTGGGAAGGGGAGCAGGAGGAGTGTAAAGGGCCGTGTGCGAGGACACGTCACCTCCTCCACTTACAGTGTGCTAGGACACGTCACCTCCTCCACTTACAGTGTCCACCTGACGGAGTACCGTGCCTTCTCCAAAAAAGAGTGGTTTTCGCGCATCCACCAAAATCAGATCAAAGTAAGATTGCCATGGCCGATGGGAGCTCCCAGGCTGGAGGAACAGAACCAGCAAAAACCAAAACATCACTGTACACCTCACACTTAATCTCACTCAAACACTAGGAATTTTAAAATAAGCTTTTTGGAAGCTGACAGATATATATAATAAATGGCTTTGGTAAATGGCAGTGAGAATTATTTAGTATAGTAACTTATTTCACAGTACTTTCAAACATGAAGTATGAGAAAAGCTAGGCAGATGCAAGCTTCAGTTCAAGGGACAAGCTGAGAGGGTCTGGTCAGCACCAGAGCTAAGATGCAGGAGCAGCAGCGGGCACTGGGGAGGGCCCCGCTGGCCCCGAGAATGGCGGCTCTAGGTCAACACTGGCCCCTGAAGTGGAACCTACAGTGCCAGCCTTTCAAGCCGACACTGTGAGCACTGGGGTCTTACTCATGGAGTCTAGGGTTAAAATTCTCAAGTATCTACATTGCAGTGCTTGTTCTTTAAATCTGAGCGAGGTCATGTTACAAAAAAAAAAAAATCTAAATACCAACATTAACTACTTTCATGGCATAACACTTAACAGTAACTAACCTAGAAATTGTCAGGAACATTCACATTGAAATTATGTTTCTGTAAAACTAGTATCACCCTCAATCTATAATCATTCACAACACAACAATTCTGCTTAAGAACTTATTTTGATCCTATTCACTACAGATTATATTATTTCAATCTAGTAAATATTTAGTCACCAGAGATTTTAAATTCTGCTAGGCCTGGATTACTTCTTTTAATGCTGATTAAAACTAGGACTTTTCTAGGTGGATCTTGACCATTTTTTCCCTCTAATGTTCTAAAATGATTACATGTATTATTAGTTAACAAGTGCATATTAGTTAACAAATGACATTAAATTATTATAATACCTTGGGGCCATGTGGAAAATCAAAGAGGTAAGTCATGATTTTCTGGGAGGAAAAAGAAAGGTCAATAAATGACTTTTGCATGAGACATATAAGCTTTTTCTCTCAATGTAAGATTCATAAAGTCACATGTGGAGATAACGAACACTTAAATAAGCACTCAGAGAAAACCAATGACTCCCATGAGATACTACACTGCCATTTCTTAGTACTGGGCAGGGGCAGAGCTCTTGCTAGGACTGTTAACCTGTAATTGCATCAGCAAAAGTAAGGTACCTAAATTTGTCTGTGGTATCCTTCATTCATGACTTTAGAAATTTTAAACATAAGAGGTGATAAATTTTGATTTCTAGGATTCAAAACATTGTATCAGCGCTCACTACAGGACTTCCAACAGGAAGGGGTATAAAAAAAAGGTGTGACTCCTCAGATCTAGATAAATAATGCTCTAAAAAGGCAGAGAAGCCATTCTGTTAGCATAAATCTTCTAAATAACTCCACAAATTAACACCTTCAAATAGCCACTATAATAGTCAAAAAGAATGCTTGGGAAAAATGACAGTAATTCCAGCATGTGCTTTACCCATGTCCTTATAAAATCCCTCGCTGTCTTCACAGTCCTGTAGGTCAACTGTTTAAGCAAATAAAGGTACTAAGTACTTACATCTGTGTATTTATAGTCACTGTTAGTGGCAAGAAACACTTTCCCTACTTCATTCATCCGGCTCAGAAGCAGTGGCAACTTCCCCTGAAACAGCGACAAAGGATTTCAGTGTTGTGTGTCACAGACTGCAACTCTGCCCAAATAGAGATAGGGTAATAACTCTTTTTAAGGATTATTTGGTTGGTTTCAGAATTTTGCACTTAAAAGCCCATATTATTAGATTTTTAAAGAATTAATATATACAGTATATACTTTACACAGCCCACAGGTATATGGCCATTAACGAGATATTTGCCATCTGTACATCTGCCTCAGGAAAGAGCTTAAACTACTCTGTGATTCCTGAAGTATGGGCTTTAAGCATACTAAAGATCAGAAGTTGATTTTAAACTACACCACAATCTAGATGAAGATTATTAAATATGATGCTCCTCTACATACTGTGGCTTTATAAAACACTTCGCAGAATAAAATGACAGGTGCAGATGCTGCCTAGAAATATCCACACTCAACTGAAGAAAAAGGATTCTAACACCTGATGTGCCTAGAAACAAAAACACCACTTTTCACAAGACTCCTTTACACAAACTGGGTTCAACTCATCAGTGTTCCTTCTTGAAGCAGTAAGAGGAAGGAGGCAAGGGCTGGGGGAGGGGAGGGTGTTGACAAGAGAGGGCAGGCGGTGACATTAACCCTGAGAAGTTATCACTGCATTCTGCTTTCACTCTATAGAAAAGTAGGTTACTCTATCTTAGGACTCTGTATGAGGATAACTGTTTTTTTTTCTTACTTTATTTTTAATTATCAATTTATGTATGATATGTGCATGTGAAGGCAAGTGTCTGCAGAGGCTGGAGGCATCAGGTCTACCTGAGCTGCAGTTACAGGCAGCCAGTTGTGCAGCCAGTGAGTTCAGAAGACTCAGGTCTTCTGAAAGAACAGCAAATGCTCTTAACCACTGAGCTATCTCTCTAGCCCATGTAAAATTTAAAAACAAAACACACAAAAACGTGTAGGAGCTCACACCTAAGAGTGTGTACATGCTTGGCAAGGACTCTACCATTGTGACACAACTGGTCCATAGCTTCACATAAAACCTAACACTTTTAGCCTCCCAGAAATTGTGATTACACACACACACACACATATCCCATGTATTCCTCATACATTGCTTTAATAGTAATATTAACATTACAGCATACTGTAAAAAAGTTTTTTAATTAGTAAAATGCTTTGAACTTCAGCTATTTTAGAAAGTACCTGATAGTCTTTAATGTGTCTCAAAGATGAGCTATTATTCTTTGCTAACAGGGTGAAGACACTTTAAGTCAGTCACATCTATGCACATTTATAATGGATCATCTGCAGAGCTTAAAATTTGGGTGTGAGTCTTGGCTATTTACTGTGTGACCTTCCACATAAAGTTTAAGCATTCTTAATTCCACGGTGCCTGCCTTTTTTTTTTTTTTTTTAAGTAACATAGTCTAACTCATGGTTATAGAAGATTAAATAGTGCAAGGCACCAACCACTGCATGGTGATATGCCCATAGCAACCCTCTAGTTGTGATAATTACAGCTAGAAAAAATTAAACACTAAGTCTTCTTGCTTCTCAGCAAACAGGAGAAACTAGTAAAACTACACACTGGTATGAATTTTTGTGACTATGTCACAAGTATCTTTCCCTGTCCTCATCATGGTAACCAGGCTTATCACTTACTCCTTTTCAAGGTAAAAAGAGCCACCACACAGATTTATTTCCCTGTTCGATACTTACATCTTTGACTACATACTTCTCAAGATTTTCAACTGTCTTTTCCTTAAGGGAGCCCTAGAAGAAAGAAAAGGAACTAAGAAAAGAACAAAACCACGGAGTTTCTTTCTTTCTTTTGAAATAAGCTCTTGCTCTGTAGCCCAGGCAGGCCTTGGACTCATGCTCTTCCTGCCTTGGCTTCCCAAGTACTGAGATTACAGACCTAGGTCATCATGTCTCTCTCATAAATCAAGGTTGCTGGTCTGAGACAAAGCTTCACTTTGTAAACCCAGGCTGGCCTTGAACTTGTGTGGCCTGGGATTGTAGATATGCCATTACACCTAACCTATAAATCCATTTTTAACTTTTACTGGAAAGCTTGTGCTTACTATCAAACAAATAAATCTGTTTACCAATCTGAAAAATGTTAGACAAGAAAAAAGATTTCAAATATTCACATTTTAAATAAAAAAATAAGACTTTTCATATTTTATTAAATATGGTAAATATAAATCTAATACTAACTAGTTGAAGTTATTAGTAAAATTGGACTTATTTGAACAAAATTTAAATGGATCATTATCCACAAAATATATAAGCACAATTTCTTATATTAAAATTCTTCTAAATATATTTCAGAAACGCAAGCAACAGAATCTGAAAGCTGAGTCTTGGGACTGAGGAACGAACGCTATCAGCAGAGTCAGACAAAAGCAAATGCTGGAGCTACACAGGGAAACCCTGTCTCGAAAAAAACCCAAAACCCAAAAACAAACAAACAAAAACAAATGCTGGAGGCAAATTTCTTAACTCCTTTTTAAAATTTAAAGTTTTGTTTTCTCTGTGTAGCCTTGGTTGTCCTGGACTCGTTTTGCAGACCACCAGGCTGGCCTTGAATTCAGAGATCCACCTGCCTCTGCCTCCCAAGTGCTGAGATTAAAGGCGTGTGCCACCATGCCCAGCAAGGTATTTTTGTTGTTGTTAAAGATTTATTGATTTGTTATGTATACAGTATTCTGCCTGCATGTACACCTGCATGCCAGAAGAGGGCACCAGATCTCCTTATAGATGGTTGTGAGCCACCATGAGGTAGCTGGGACCTTTGGAAGAGCAGACAGTGCTCTTAACCTCTCACTCATCTCTCCAGCCCCTTAAATGTTTGTTTTTAAAGATTTATTTTTCTGTTAATGTGCATGAGTATTTTGCCTGCATGCATGTCTGTGTACCAAGTGAGTGCCTGGGGCCCAGAGGCCAGAAAAGGGTATCAGACCCCTGACCCTGGAGTTACAGTGGTTCTAAGCTGTCACGTGTGTGCTGGGAACTGACCTGAGATCCTCTCCAAGAGCAGCCAGTGCTCTTAAGTTCTAAGCCATGTCTCTAGCCCCTCTCAACTTTCTTTTTAGAAAGAAGGAACATTATGCTCTATTTCCACTTGCAAAGCAAGTATCAGACCATAGACACATGCCAGAGAAAAAGTAGGTAGAGCAGAGCCTTCTAAGTACCTTGTAATGGACCCAGTCGACTGCGTCTCTTACATCCTGGAACATACTCCGGTAGGACATGAAGAGGTCCCCATCTTTAAATCCTGTGTCACAACTAAAGAAAGATGGGAAAAAAAAAAAACATGACACGGGACCCAACAGAGTAAACAAAATGAGTGTCAAAACTGACCAAGGGACCCAAAGGTTCCATATCACGTGGTACAGGCTGCGGTTAACTAGGAACTGCTCCCTCATCAAAAATTCATTTGAGCATTAGAAATGGCCAGAATATTGTATAGATGGAATATAATACTTGTGAGCAAATACAAGGTGACAGGATAATATACTGGATGGAAATTAAAAGTCCAGGTTCCTAAAATGCCAAGTTCATCGCTTTTAGAAGCAGGTTCTCACTGAACATCTAGAACACAGGTTCTTTCTCCCTGATCTTTCTGGCATTGTCCCTTGGTATATAGGTACGGCTCATTTATCTGTCACTCCATTTTCCACCAAATTTAGTGCCCTGAAGTGGGTAAGGCTTCAGACACGAGTCAGCAAAGTCTAGCTCAGAAGGCTGCTACACATCAAGCAATGGCAGCCACACAACTCCCCAAAAGGAAAGGCTAACTTATGTAAAATTCTGCTTTAGAGAAAATAAACAATATCTATTCTTTGATGAAGTCTTGCTGGGCCTGGGAATGAAACTAAATGACCATCCCTGGATGGCTCCTGGGTGGCTGCTGTGAAATGAGTCGGGGGTTTCAGTGTAACTCTGCTTGGACAGGTGCGCATCACACAAACCTCCCACTCAGCTGTCACAGTTAGCACCTCTGCTGGCCGTCTTCATTCCCAGTCACAGTGTCCCTTCCAAACACGGCTGCAGCACACGGGCAAGGAGAGGGGCCGTGTGGGAGCTGAGGGCCTGCATGGAGCTGCTGCTGCTGTCCATCGCTCAGGCTGGCCATGTAGCATCTCTCACTAGCACTAAATTCACTTCAGAAAAGCAGAAAAGACCTACAATGGCCAGTTCTCTAAAACCCTGAACATTAATTTAAAATCAACTGGATAAAGAAAATTGTAGTATAAACATACCTGGTATATCTGGGACAATTAGTAAAAAAATCTACTAGGCAGGCCAACAGGTAGGTTTCTGAAAAGCGAAGAACAGGTATTATAAGCTGAGTAAGATTATCAAGCTGACTTAACTAGCTCCCTTGAGTAACAAGTTCCTGGGAGGAAGGGACAGCAGGTATAGTAAGCAGAGGGTGGTCTACCTGGAAGATTGAACAGTGTGTTCAGAATGTAAAACCGTTCAGTGTCATCTCGTTGGATAAATTTATTTGGATACTGCTCTCTAGTTTCTGGTCTGCAAGAAAATTTTAAAAATTATTTGACATACAAAAAATTAACAGCTGTGGGAAATAGTCATTATTCAAAAAAAAATTTAACATGTTTTGACGGCATATGAAGGACAGAGTTCACACATTAGATCTGGAAAGCTATGGAGATGAAAAAGATCAAGGCGAGGCGTTAAAGACAACACTCAGGGTTCTCACTGTGTTGGAGGGTAAGTCAAGAACATACAACCCAACTACCACAAGAAAGCTGTGAGGACTGTAAGACCACAGAGAAGCTAGTCAGCTGAAAGGGTTTAAGGAAGCAAACAGGTGGCTCATGCAGTAACCCTGGTCAACACAGAGAGCTCCAGGCCAGCGAGGGTGACACAGTGAGGCTCTGTCTCAAAATAAGTAAATAAAATTTTAATATAAATAAGTACAAGCCGGGCGTGGTGGCGCACGCCTTTAATCCCAGCACTTGGGAGGCAGAGGCAGGTGGATCACTGTGAGTTCGAGGCCAGCCTGGTCTACAAAGCAAGTCCAGGACAGTCAAGACTACACAGAGAAACTGTCTCGAAAAACCAAAAATAAATAAATAAATAAGTACATAAATTTAAAAGTAAAAGGAAGTAACAGTGAATAGAGAGAGGCAGGATAGTCTAGGAAGCTAGCCTCTGCTTCAGTGCGGAGTGCAGAACAAAAGGCAAGCCTGCCTTCTCTGTCTGAGCTGCACTTCTCTCTGTTCCTTTTTATTGAAAGCAAACCAACTTCTGAATTGACTTACTTAACTTGCAAGGCCTGGTTCATATCAGTAAAGTGCTTGTCACCCAACACAAGGAACATTTTTGTTCAGAATCCTAATACCCACGTTTTGTAGAGCAAGCATTGTAGACATGTACCTGTAACCCTAGCAATGGGGAAAGGAGGAGACAGAGGAATGCATGGCTAGCCATTTGAGCCAAAGCAGTGAGCTCCATGGACACTCTACCTCACAAAATAAGACAGAGAGGGGCTGAGAAAGACACCTGCTGTCAACACTGACCCGCACACATGCAAATATCCCCCACAAAGCTTGAAGAGTAAAATGAAACACTTTAGAATGGAAGAACATTACTAAAAAGAATCTGAGAGGGAGAAATGTAAAACACATAAATGAAATTCTCATGGTAAATACATGAGAATTCACAAATATAAAGAACACCAAACTTAAAGCTTATACTTAGTATAAGTTGGGTAAAGTCCTATTTTAAGTTACTTAACTTCAGATGGTATGGACCAACTCCAGTGAGGACCATAAGGTCACTAGCTTCTTGGTTTAGTCTCTCTTTTGTCCTTATGGAACAAAGCTTCTAATAAGTAAAGACTCAGTGGAAAGCTACCTCTTGCAGCTTCAGGCAGAGGGGGGTGGCACGTACCCACCCTCACTCCACACACAGGTGCAGCTACTTTTCAGCAATTACAACTCAAATTGACCGATGCATACAGTCAGAGGGGAGTCAAAGCATTGCAATAGAAGGAACAATCTATTTGAAATTGGAAAGAAAGCAGTTACAATTCTGAACACTGCTAGCTTTTTGTGACACACAGTCCTAAGCTAGCAGGGTAAGACAAAGCCAGATGGACTCTGGTCTCCTTTCCAGCTACATCACCATTGCACTTTAAAAACCATTTCTTCCTTGTTTATTCTCTCCCTAAGAGCTTTTCCTTTTGTATTATGCTAAGACTGAATGAATCTACATTTACTCACAAATGACTTATTTTTGAAATACTACCAGAAGTATTTCCAAAGAATCTACTTTGAAACTTTATCAGGGAACAAAGCAGGCTGATGGATCTTTTTGTCATTTGTTCGATAGAACATCTCATGTAGCCCAGACTGGTCTAGTGGCCATGGATGACTTGCTAGGGTCCTCTTGCCAGGACTACAGATGTAGCACACTACCCTAGTTTAGCCCTGTGTACCTTGAATTAGTAAGTTTAATTGTAAAATGCATTGAATTGCATCTCTTCTTTTTTTCTCTCTCTCTGCCTTCCTTTCAACTAACAACCAGCAATGAATTCCCTTTTCACACATAAACAGCCATAAGTAAAAGCCCAGTTCATCTCCACTGGTTCCTGAGAGCGGTGACAGGGTTTGTACATGATGTGCTTAGGTTGGGACACTACAGTAGCACTGTCCTTCTAGATTCTGCTTCCTGAGACAAGAGCACCCTCTGCAGCACCGCTGCAGAAGCCGTTCTGGCCTACTCAGGTCAAGGTGAACACTCATGTCACCTCCTGCTCACAAAGTACACCAGAGACACCTCTGAGCCTGTGTTATGCAATAAAGCTTGCTGACGACACTGGGCGTGTGGTTCAGTCCTACGTGGGACACACCATGACCTCAGGGTTAAAGAATGTTCTGATACAAGTTCAGTTAGTTTATGCCTCTTACAAGAAAAAATATTTGCCAAAAATCACTCTTTTTAATTATTCCAAAGTAACTTCTGGCCTTACCACTTTACCATCAAGAATAAATAATTCAGAGAAATTACACAAAATCGTAATATAAGATGTTTTCAAGGTGCAGTTATATTCTAATACATTTTCAAATTGTATTTTTTAATTTTTGTTTTTGAGATTTATATGTATGAGTGTTCAGCCTGCATGTATGTATATGTACGCATCTTGTGCGTGCTGGGTGCCTGTGAAGGACAGAGGAAGGCATTCAATCCCCTGGAACTACAGTTATTGATGGCTGTGCACCGCCATGTGGGTATTAGAAACAGAATCACTGAACTGTTTCTCCAACCCCAACCCCAAACACACACACACACACACACACACACACACACACACACACACACACACACGATACAAAGTTACAGTTACTGGTTTCTAGGGAGGAACGGCCAAGTTAGCAAAGACAGTGAAACTTTATAAAACTGTGTTTTGAGCCGTCACCCAGCCTCTTCTCACTTCTCCCTCTTCCTTCCTTTTATGGTGCTGTGGATCAAACTCAGGCTTCCTACATGCTGAGTAAATGTCCTACCACTTAATTGTCTCCTACTGCCACATTCTGTCATTTTATTTTATTTATTTATTTACTTTGTATTTTATTTTATTTTTGAGAAAGGCTCTCTCTACAAAGCCCTGTCTGTACTGGAATTCACTAGGTAGAGCAGGCTGGCCTGGAACTTACAGAGGTCTGCTTGCCTCTGTCTCATAGTGCTGACATTAAAAGCATACACACCAAACCCAGCCTCTCTTCTTATCTTTTCTGATATCTGAGATGGGTCTTATTATGTTACCCAGGTACTGTTATAGAACTCCTGAATACAAGAATCCTCCTGTCTTGGCTTTCAGAGTAGTCTTGTACTAGAGGCAAGCACTACTATGCCCAACACTACTTTGTATTTAGGGTACCCTATATTTTTAACTCTGTGTTTTAAGATGTTTTCATTATACAAATGTTTGAAGATATTTATTCAAAGAGTAGAATGTACTATCTAATAAAAATCCCATTTAAATTGCTATATAATTAAAAAATTTCAAATAATTTATATATGCCTATCACTTCTGTATTAAAAAGGGAAAATAAATCAGGCAGTATTGGCACATGCCTTTAATCCCAGTACTCTGGAGGTAGAGGCAGGCAGATCTCTGAATTCAAGGCCAGCCCTGGTCTACAAATTGAGTTCTAGGACAACCAAGGCTACACAGAGAAATTCTGTCTCAGACAGACAGACAGACAGACAGACAAAAATAAAAATTTTTAAATAAGTCTAATTTTTAAAGCAAAGTTTCAAAATTAGTTTTATAGGTGGCATATAATTAGAAGACAGCAGCAAAATGTAATTATTAACTAAATAACTATGCTTACGTAAAGAGATGACTTTTAATGACAGAAGGAAGGAAGAGATAAGCATATGTGTCATATCATTTAACTACTAAAGCATTAGAGAGGCTAAGGAGATAGAGCGACTGGTAAGGTACTTGCCATATATGCATAGGGACTTGTGGTTGAGTCTGAGAACCCACATGTTAAACAAAGGGTACAGGGCACACACCTGCAATCCCAGCCCTGGTGAGGGAGACTGTTAAATTCTCAGGCTCACTGACCAGCTAGCCTACTTGTCTGCATCCCCTGAGACTCTATCTAAAAAAACAAATAAACAAACAAACAAACAAAAAAACAAGGTAGAAAGAACCTACTGTAGGGGCTGGAGAGATGGCTCAGAGCACTGACTGTTCTTCCAAAAGTCCTGAGTTCAATTCCCAGCAACCACATAGTGGCTCACAATCATCTATAATGAGATCTAGTGTTCTCTTCTGGTGTGTGACGGAATACTGTATACAAAATAAATTAATCTTTTAAACAAAGAAAGAACGAAAGAGCCTACTGTAAGAACTTAATGTGTAAGCCTGAAAACTAAATTCAATTCCTAGAAGGAACCCACGTGGAAAGAAAGAAATAACTTCTAAAGGCTGTCGTCCTCTGACCTCCTCTCACACATGCTGTGGCACATGTGCAGGACACTCACACACAATAATAATAAATAAAATTAAAATAAGATGGATAGTTTACAAGGAATAACTCTCTCTCTCTCTCTCTCTCTCTCTCTCTCTCTCTCTCTCTCTCTCTCTCTCTCTCTCTCTCTCTCTCTCTCTCAAGAAGCTAAGGGTTCTTTGTACTCACCCTCTTATGAAGTTAAATCCATGTGCACAAACCAAGAGGTTTCCATAGGCATCAACTTTCAAAAGATTTCCATAGAGTGTGTCAAAGACAAGCCCTCTACATGAAAGTAAAGACACTGATAATGCAAAGTAATACAGGCAGCAATCTTAGGCATTCAATCACTATACAAGAATTTCATCTAGCTCAAGCTTTGTAGCAACTCAGTTATATCACCCAAACATATAACCATATACACTAAGTGAATATATACATTTAAAAATAAATACTTGCCTATCATGTCTGAACCCTAGGCTCCATCCTGGCACTTGGGAAGGCAGGTAGATGGTAGGAGGAAAATGGCTCTCAGAGCAACTAATAATATTTATTTTGTGTCTGTGTGTAGTCACAATTGTTTTGGAGTAAGGGTTCTACCAAACAATCATAAAGTACCTTCCTCTTAAGACAGCTGCTATCTTTCTACAATGTCCTTAAATTTATTTAGTCAGTGAACTGCTTGTATTTCCCACAGCCAACGCCCTTCATAATCTTAACTCATCCCTATCAATTCCAGAAAGGCAGAGTGCCTGGTGGTTCTTCCTATCAAGTTAGAGATGCTAGCAAAACACACAGCGGCCCCCTCCGGAAGCAAGCAAAGGCAGGCAGGATAGCTGTGCTCATCTTCGGCCTGAACAACCCCTCCTGCCCATCAGTGAGTCTCCTGAGTCAGCTCTACTCAAGAGCACAGAGCTCAGCACTAAGTGCTGGAGAGTCTGAAACAGGAGGAGCAAGTTCCAAGCCAGCCTGGGATACATGAACTGTAGATAGAGAATACAGAGGACAGGAGAAAAAAAATGGGAAAAGGGAGGGGGAGAAAGAAGGAAGAGGAATACAAAAGAAATAGTGGGGCTGCGTGTGATTGCACACACCTTTCATTCCAGCACCCAGGAGGCAAAGGCAGGTGGATCACTGTGAGTTCGAGGTCAGTCTGGTCTACAAACAAAACAAAACAAAAAGAAAAAACCATGAGGAAATGTATGAAAAGTTCTGCTAATTTTGAAATTAGGAACTAGCAGTTATTTTAGCAGGGACAGGGATAAGTTTGGAATTCATAATTTTGAGATGGGGAAGTGATTTTTTTTTCTTTTTGAGACAGGTTTCTCTGTGTAGCCTTGGCTATCTGGACTTGCTTTGTAGACCAGGCTGGCCTGGAACTCACAGCAATTGGCCTGCCTCTGCCTCCCAGATTGCTGGGATTAAAGGCGCCACGCCCAGTAGGGAAGTGATCTTAATCTAAAAGTATTTTGAAATTCTTACCTGGTAGGAAATGTTGAATCATAGGCAAAACTGAGCAGCTCCTGAGGATAGCCAATGGAAACTAATCTCTCCACAGTAAGCTCAAAGCCGAGGGACTCATATTCCGGAGACTTGTACACTGCACAAAGAAGACACTCATTAGTCAGAAGAGCAGGCCCTGAGAAGAGAGGCCAGAGGAAGGAGCCTCACTCTGTCCCCAGGCCTCTTCCCTTCTTTTCCCTCAACTCCGTATTCTGTATTATACCCAGTAATTAAGAAAGCTCAGCCATTAGCAGAAACAGGTTCTATCTAAACAGTTTTAGCCTGTTGAAAACACTTTCCTGTATCTACCCTTTGACTGCCACAATTTAGTGCTAGAAAAAAATCTAATTGTACATAGCTGTGATATTAACTATGAGACTGAATAAATAGCAAACTAGGTAAGAGAGGTGTGCATCTCTGGAAGGCTTTACTATAACTGATGCAGCAATATTCAGAATGCGCCTTTCCCTCTTGTCTCTATGCTTTAATTTTAGCTTTTTCTGGCAGTTGCTCTGTAGTCTTCTAACCAGTTTATTTTCTCTGCCAGTTAAATGTGTCTTCTTATCAGCCCAACAACTATTAGGGCCTAACATTGCTACAACCTTCAAAACCGTACTTGATAATATCTCTGCAAGCAAACCATCAAAAAGCATACCTACGACAATTAGGAAAGTGTATTTTGTGAACCAGAAATTAAATGTTAAACTTTCACTCATCAGACCTGCTCACTACAGTCACACCAGGTAGAGAGGTGTGTGTGTGTGTGTGTGTGTGTGTGTGTAAAAATGTATTTCTCCTAGTCTGCTTCAGAAACATACTGTTTCTTAAAAGCCAAATAACATGAGTTTTCAGGCTGTATAAAAGGTCTGAAATTTTACACAATTAAAGTTAACCTGAGTGCTATCACTGCAGCTCAACAATAAAATGTTACTCCTTCAAGTATGCTTCTTCCAGGTGAGGTGTTTAGGTTAGCAACCTTCCTGGCCTCTAGGAGCAGGGAAATGACATTACAAACAGGAATAAAACAAAGGGCCTGTTAGGTTCCTAAAGATTGGCTAAGACAAAGAGATCCACCCAGTTCTTAGTCTTACAAAAAACAGAATTAACTATCCCATCTACCATTAATATCTTTAGTCCATATTCCAGCTGGACTTTGCCATTTGTTTACCTGTTTAAACTGGTGCTGTTAGGACTCAAACCCAGGCCTCACTGCTGAGATGCCTACTAACACACCAAAGAAGAGTCCACAGCCTTCTCCAGAGTCCCGGCCTGTTACTGAGTCTTCCTGGCTGGCACACCCCACCACCCCCTCCAGCTGCTGCTCTTCCCCAACAGTAACTCTGGAAATTTTCTTTCTCTTTTCTTTTCCTTTTTTTTTTTTTTTTTTTTTTTTTTGGTTTTTCAAGACAGGGTCTCTCTGTAGCACTGACTATCCTGAATTTGCCCTGTAGACCATGGCCTCTGCCTCCAATGCAGAAGTCCAAAGCTGTATGATGTGCATGTGGCAAAGGTAAAGGCCGCACTGTACCGACAGAGTACAAGCTGGTGACCAGTAAGGCGTGGCACTCGGAACAAGACTGATACACATCACCTAGCACTCCTCACCGCCTTCCCCAGCCACAGTGTCACCACAATTCTACGGAGAGCCCCTTTTGATAAAATTTCTAAATATCCAAATTAACTTCCCTCATCTTAATCAAAATCCTACTTAATTCAAAAATATTTAAGGAAACAAAACTCTAGCGCAGCAACCTTTTTCTTTCTAGGATCTAGCCTATGTGAAATATTTTTCAATTATTAATATTTCAAGAAGGATTAATTTGCTGAATATGCCTTCAAATTAAAAATAAAAACTAGACCTTATTCCCTGCTCACTCTCAAACTCATATCTAAATTGAGAAATTTCTGTGGTGAATGACTTATGATGGATTAATTGGTCTTTGAAGCTTATATCCATGAGACAATTTGAACTGAAGGTCAAATTAATTTAGCATTTTTATTTTTGTTATTCAATTTTAAAATTAAAATATAGTTACATAATTTCCCCCTTCCCTGACCTCCCTCCCAACCCTCCTGTGTTTTTCCCTACTCTCTCTAAAATTAATGTCCTCTTATTATTGTTGTTGCATATTGCATAAATATATAAATGCCACCTACTGAGCCCGTTCAGTGTGGCCCGTGTGAACATGATCTCAAGGCTGACTACTTTGTATTGGATAATCAATTAGGGGGCTGTTCTCTATGGGCAGTCTTTCTATAAATTTGTTACCTGGAGTTCTTTATCTAAGTGGGACCCATGAGATTTCGCACTTCTGTGCTAGCTTAGCTAATGATATTGCTGTTGTTCTAGTCTTTGACCGCTGTGTTGTTGGAGTGTAACTTCCTGGCACACCTAGGACACACAATCTCTCTAGTGAAAAAATACAGAGAAATAATTCTAAATCCTAAAACAACATCACCAAAATACCACATTTACACTATGTTCAGAGGGCAAAACTTCTCAAATATTGAATTATGATGACCTTCTATAAATTCCACCTTAGAAACACTAAGTTCCCTTCCTCTAAGTAAGTTCGGGGTACTTCCCAGAAATGCAGTAAGCCCTCTGCATTCTCTGACCTGGGCTGGAATTCAAGTATGTCTGAGTCTCAGCCAGAATTCTTTATGCTGAACTTGTAGATTATGCGGCCATCAAAGCTTGAACTTGGGTACTGAAGCGCACTGCACTCTTCCACTTTCTTCCCACTGGGCAGAACAGACTGCCCTAGTCTTGGTGGACATGGATTTATCACAGGGAGGCCAGGCTCTTCTGTAGCAACACTATCATTTCACTGAGCTCTATATTAATCAGCAAGATGGACAAGCTATTGACATTTCTTCATCAGCTTCTCGGATAATCATTTCAGCAGTGCACACTCCAGGTCACTCAATCATCTGTGGAGGCTAAACAAAGCACAACCACGGCTGAAGGAGCAGAGCTGTAGTACACAGAGCCAGAGCAGAGCTTTAGATGTTTCTTCTCAGTGCCCCTTGGGAATAGTAAACACCTTTATTCTATCCTTTCTCCAAACGTCTTTCTCCATGGATAAAGGTTGTAAAGAAGCCCTGGAGGTAGAGGCAGGCATACCTCCATGAGTTCAAGGCCAGCACACTCCACACAGTGAGCTTCAGGCCACCTAAAGCTGCTGAATTTAACCCTCTTTGAATGAATGAATGAATGAATGCGAAATTTAAAAATGCACACCTGATTTTTTTTCATCACCCAGGCCCTTTAGACTGGCCACAGAAGCCTGCAGGGACCAGAATCTAACCCCTCAGACTTCCCACAGTGCCAAAAGCTCTAGCATCAGTTTTTCTCACAAAAGTGGAAAGTGAATAATCCAAGCCTTCCAGCCTCAGTCTCACAACCAACTTCCCATGGTTCCAACACCTGGCCAAAGGTTTCTGAGTACAGGTAATCTTACATTAACTCCTTACTTATTCGCTGAGGAGATTCTGTGGCCTAGCCCAATTTACCAAAAATCCTAAGACAAAGAAGGAAATTGTTTTAAAGGCCAGAGTCCAAAAGAAATAGGAAATAAAACAAAACAAAACAGCACCCTGCTTCAGCTACTAGGACAGCACACAGTGTTCTCAGGTTACGTAACAAGACTATAAAGGGAACAGCCAAAGCTTTGGAAGTTGAAGCTACTGAGTGCATTTAAAGATATTCTTTACTCAATAATCTGCAAGGAAAAACAGCTCTTTAAAAATAACTGCCCGCTGTGGGATGAAGCTGTGGGCTCTGCTCCGTGTTCACCCAACCAAAACGGAGCTGCCATTAGCAGAGAACGCTCCTTTGGACTAAGTAAAGTTTCTGCTGGGACTCTGGAATGTGTATGCACTTTCACCATTGTCACCAAAACACACTGTGTAGTAGCTTGTAGATTTTAGAAAAAAAGGGCAAACCTCTGCAGAGGTTCCAGCCCAGCAGAGCACGGCTGCCGAAATGAGAACTCACATGAGGCAGATGCAGGCAGTGTGTGCCACTCCAGTCTTGAAGGAGTTACACTGGCTTTCCTGTTAAAAACAAAACAAAGCAACAGAACAAAACAAAACAAAAACAAAAGCTGGTTTTAAAACTATTGTGATGAGCTGGAATGGAGAGACAACATTTGGAAATTGGTATTTACAGGAGTTAGCACTGCCCTCCAATCTAGAAGCCTCCAACCATCACTAAAAGAGCTCTAGTTAGCTGTAACAAAGTATGAGCACTGAAAATAAGGGTGAGTATTGTGTATTATTTCTTTTTGTGGCACCGTGAGTTAGGAATTCAAGCCAAGTCTGATAATAAAATTTTAAGCCAAAGACTAAGAGAAAACTAAGCCATTTGTCTTAGTTTGTTTTCTTTAGCAGCTTTCAGGCCACTATTATAGCAACTGACTGGTAAATGGTGCTTACATCAAACTACAGCTCATAAAACTGATTAAAACAAAACAAACAAAAAGAGAAGCAAACCCATCTTGCTGTCACATATCCAATTATCCTGACTCTTCCTATACCAATATCTACTTTTCAACACCTTGCTCTGTCATCTTTATGTGCACCATATCAACTGTATGCTGGTAACTCTAGTGAAATGTCTACATCTGGAATGAAAGAAAACTTAAAATCTTTTCATTTTGTCAGTGGACATTTTTTTCTCAATAAGCAGAATTATAATGCTGGATTTCATAGTAAAAACAAATATCCCAAGATAAACAAGTTGAACATACACGTGTACCCTTCAAACACGGGTCCTTTTAGGATGTGTGTTATGTCTCACTCTATAGGAGAGACCCTCCAGGTCCTAGGTTGTGGGTTTTTGTTTGTTTTTTATGTGAAAGGGAGATGGTAATCATAGGAATAACAAAAATGATTGAATGTAGTATCTAAGAATACTAAAAACACTGCAACTAGGAGAAGTCGTCACTAGCTGACAGTATGAAAAGCAGTAACATACCCACCCTCAGGAAGTAATCAGCCTTCGGGCTGTACATGAAATCCATACCAACGTCCTTTCTACTTAGTTATTAGGCTTTGGTCCACTCTATTGTGAAAACACATTAACAAACATTTTTGAAAGAAAATACTAAAAATATCACTTTAGTTCCACACGAACAGTTATCAGAGGACTCCTTCTACTGCACAGAACTACCCCACAGCTGTGACCCAGCAGCAGGCACAGCCAAGAGATTACAAATGATCTAAAGGTTGGAAATTTCTTTAAACTACTTCAATTTTAATTTGCATAAAAATTAGGAAGCTAAGTACCATGGAACACATTTGGTAATATTTAAAAGCCCTCCAGTTACTAAATATATAAGTAAGTAAATAAGTGAGCTTTAAAATACTGCTGATATTTCCATTCTTGAAAAACAAAATTAAACAGTAAGCTTTATTTGTTTAAAAGTACCAAGCCAGGGAGCAGAAGTGGCCCAGTGGTTAAGAGCATCTCCTACTCCTCCAGAGAACCCTAAGTTGAGGTCCCAGCACCCATATTACCTGTAACTTTAGCTCCAAGGCCTCCAACACCTCTTAGAAGTCCCCTCAGTTACCCAGACAAGAAGCTTACATTCACGCAGGCATATATGTACATGTTTTATTAAAGTATTAAGGCAGACATGATACCACCATACACACGCATGTACTTCCAGCACCTGAGGAGCTGAGGCAGGGTTGTCTGCAGTTCAAAGCGCACACAGTGAGCACAGGCCAGGGAGGGATAAATAATAAAACTCTAACACACATAGGCAAGCAAACAAATACAAATAGAAGTATTTAAAATGCTTATTTTAAAATAAAAGGAAAAATAACAACTTATTGAAGAATTTTGCCTGAGAATATCGACATACTTATCAGGACCTTTTATCTTCAGTACTGTTTTTAATCTAAGACTGAAAAAAAAGAAAGAAACAAACAAAGTTTTCTGAGATATTTTAAAATCAGTATATTTTTTCCAAAAACAGCCTTTAGCCTGAAGGCACTCACAGCTCATGCTACATTACAAGCACATACAATCAGGTATTTTCAAGTTTTAGACAATGACATGACTTTAGAATTTACAGACAAGGTAGAAGAAAAGCCAATTACCTAGGAAACTGTCTGTTTAAATCTATATATGCTTTAGCCAGGCTAATTCAAGTAACTGATTTGATAAAGCTTACCTGACAACAGCCCTAAGATTCGACTCTGCTAGCATCTTCCAACACCTATGTCACAGCCAGGAAGCAAATGAAGGCATGTGAGGTGGTCAGGGAAGGGTGCATGTCTTGCCTGAATGAAGATCAACTATTGCCAATCTAGGTTTTTACTTCTAATCTTTCAGCTTTAAAACATAACTCAATTAAGCAAACATTAAATACACATTCTTTGAGCCAGCCTGTAATCTGCCAGCTGACACTGGTCCATGCAGTATAATGTGCTAGCCTGCATTTTAGGCCTCAGCTTCTAAGCATGGCTTTTGACCTAAATGTGGTAGTTTACACTGGATGTGGGGCTACAAAAATTTGGCAATACTAAAAGGTTTCTGAATGTACAATGGCCAAACATCAATTGGGAATCAAGTGTGATGCATCTGAGGTATTTTAGGCAGTGGCCATCCATACTGCATAACAGGACTTCACTTGTTCTAAACACATGGCACGTGCATGCTGTCAGACCACACAACAGGCTCAGATTTGAGACTATTATATGCTATGAGTTAGTGTTTCTATGGTACATACAAAGCTTCCTGTTCTTTTAGAAATATAATGGTTTGATTAAAGAAATAAAGACTTTTAATATGTTCATACCATAATTTGTCAGCATGAATGTATCAAATGTTAGATGGATCAGTTAGATGTTTTATTTTAAAAATTGCTATCGCTGACTTGATTTTCATCTTTAAAATATTAAATGAATTTTGAATTATGATTAGGACAAATTTTCCAGCAATTTCTGAAACTGTCCTAAACATATTTCTGCCACTTTGTACTATATATTTATGTGAATCAGTGTTCTTTGTAAAATCAAAATATCTACCAATATCAAAACACTAAGATGCTCTACATATTATAGCATTAAATATTTGGCTAAGGCCAGATATGGTGTATACCTTTAACCCCAGCACCTGGAATGTAGATGCAGGAAAATCTCTGTGAGTTTCAAGGCTAGCCTGGTCTATACAATGGATTCCAGGTCAGCAAAGGCTACAATGTGGGACCCCAAAGATAGATAGACAGACAGACAGACAGACAGACAGACAGACAGACAGACAGACACTAGGTGGATAGATGGATGTTAAGCCAAGACTTTGCTCTTCCATGTAAAAATTACAAGCATCTGCATCTCATTAGATATACAAATTTGCCTTTATCTTTAATAAATGTATACCAAAGAAGTATTTTAAAATAATTTTTATTATTTATTGTCAGTAAATGATTTGTATCCCTATTTTATAGACCCATGTATCCATGTGGAAATTTTTCAGTTACAAAGGGGAAGTGAGTAGAAAACAATGTAATAAGGCTTCATAAAGTTACCCTATTTCTTGAAATCTCCTTCAAAGAGTCTTAAGTAGATAAAACTCAGGTTCTTAACAATTTGGAAATACAGTTCACTCTTCAGAAGCCACAAAGTATACTGGAAGTTTTAAGAAATAAGAGTACCTTGGCACAGTCACTGCAATGCCATTACAATAATTTCCCCTTGAATCTGATTCCTTCATAAGACTGTCAGCACAAAACACTCTGAGTGACAGAAAGGAACCTTCGATACCAACACTAGATTAAGGCAGGAGAATCAGTTCAAGGGTGTCCACTCTTGGCCATTTAAGGAGTTCTACCCTATGGTAGAGACCCTGCCACAATCTCCCACACAACAAAGATTAGAAATACTAAGCTTTATGTATTAGCATCAAAAATGGGGATGGGGGTATACTGTGACTTGAGATATCTGTAGGGACCATGCCAATATTGCATAAGTCTCCTTTAGATTGTTTTCCTCCTCACTTTAAAGGCCTCTACTGGCAGTGAGTGTGGTAAAGATATACAATTGCTGACAGAAACATGATGAGTGCCCTGGATGCTAGTCCAAGTAAACAAGCCACAAAAAAAAAGTTCATTTAAATGTCAAGAAAGTTGAGTCCATTCCAGTAATAATAAAACAATCAGAGTGCATCTACTATATATTTATTAGGGGCCAATGATCAGAGGTCCTGAGATGCTTCTGCTAACAGCAGGATACTGGGGCTAGCTAGTTTTTCTTAATTTCTTCCCTGGTTCTCTTTAATAGCTTTATTCTGATGCTTCTCTCCATGGTTAGAGAAGTACTTTAAAGTATTCAGGCTTGAGATCATTGGATTTCACCCATAACAGCTTAATGACAGCACAGAAACAGACAAGGGCAGTAGCTCAGATGAGGTTTCTAGTTGTAAGTGAGGCTTGAATAAGAATGGCCCTAGAGTGAGAGAAGCAGGGGAGACTGGGGAAATAGAAGGATCCAGAGGGTCCTAAAAACCTACAAGAAGAACATTATGATGGGCAGATCTGGGCCCAGGGGTTCTGCTCAAACTATGGCACCAGCCAAGGACAATACATGCAGTAATGATCAAACCCCTACCCAGATCCAGCCAATGGACAGGACATTCTCCACAGTTAAGTGGAAAGTGGGGTCTGACTTTCACACGAACTCTGGTGCCCCATATTTGACCACGTCCCCTTGATAGGGAGGCCCGATGGCACTCAGAGGAAGGATAGCAGGCTGGCTACCAAGAAGAGACTATGAGCATGTACGGGGGAGGAGGTCCCCCTCAGTCACAGTCATAGGGGAGGGGAATAGGGTGAAAGCGGGAGGGAGGGAGGAATGGGAGGATACAAGGGATGGGATAACAATTGAGATGTAATATGGATATTATCAATTAAAAAAAAGAATGGCCCTAGAGGTTCCTATGTGAATGTCAGGTCACTAGGGAGGTGCACTGTTAGAAAGGGTTAGGAGGTGTGGCCTGATGGGGGTGGGGGTGGACTTTGTGGTTTCAAAAGCCCACGCCAGGCCCAGGCTCCCTTTCTGTCCGCCTATGGGTCAGGTCTAGTCTACGCTACTGTTTCAGTGCCTGCCTGTAGGTGGCCATCCTCCCTGCCATGATGATAATGGATGAACCCACTGAAACTGTAAGCCAGCCCTCAATAAAACGCTTTCTTTCCTAAGAGTTGCCTTGGTCACAGTGTCTCTTCCCAGTAAAACACTAGCCTCTCCCTAAGACTTTTTTTTTCAAAGGAGAAAATACACACAATTTAACTGTAGTGTTTAAAGTGCTTGAAATAAGCTGTGTAGTCAGGCTTTATTCCTTTAGGATTATTCCTAACCCTTAAGTGACAGACAGGCTACACAGCCACCATTCTAGCCTGCACGGGGTGGGGTACCAGTCCTCAATTTGAGAAGCAACTGACTGTTACTGTCTTTTAGGATGGAGACAGCCAGTTTTCTCTAACAGTGTGGCTCTTGACAGGCCAACTACACTCCAGCAGCTGGCTTCATACTCGTGAGTACACTAGCAGCACAAATCACTCATTGAGCTAGTTTTTTTAAAAAGGGTGTGTGTGTGTGAATGTTGGAGATAAATATAAAAAGAGTTAGGAAAAATTGATAAAAATACAGTATATGAGATTCTCAAAGAATTAATAAGTGTATGCATGTATGTGTGTAAGTGTATCTTAAAGGAAATTAAATTATTTGGGCTGACAATGAACTAGAGACTAACAAAACCCCCAATACCAGGTAGGAGAAACCTCTTTTTCAATGGTTTGTCAGGGTACTCCAAGTGATTCTCAAAGCAACAGAGACTACCGATGCCTTGGCTGGTTCTCAGGGGCTGAGGGCAGGCCCCTATTGTTGGAGACATTGAACAATGTCTCCAAATGATTTAAAAAGAAGAAAAAAGATCTGATTTGAAAACCTTTTTTTTTCCCCCTGTTACCAGAAAAACACTACGCAAAGCTACCAAAGGTGGGAAGCAATTGAACAGTCCCACCCAGCTGCAGCACTACCAGCCACGACAAATGCCGGCATAGCTAAGTACCAGTGGTGACCACCTACTGTCTAAGTGGACTTAAGGCCCATTCAACAGGAGGGAAGTCATACCTGCTGTGGAAAACCTAGTCAGCGCCCCAGGGCTAATGAAGTAATGGGCATTAGGAAAGACTGTAACACCACCACTTTGCCAGGCAACGTGAGCCTTGTACCTAGAGATGAGTGGACCTACCACCACTTAAAGAAGCCTCTCTTCAGAGCAACTGGAGACCATCACAGAAAGACCACAACTAGGCACAACACTGGACCATGAGGAGCCCAGCCACAATGACACACAGCTACATCACAGCCCCAGGAACTATGAGGTAGAGAGGCAGAAAGACTGTAAGTGCCAGAGTGCCTGGTGGAAGTCTGCGGTCAGTGTCTTAGAATGGTAGCACAAACAAGCCTAAACAATGGCAATATCAATGGTATCTTAACATGCAAAGGGGAGATCTTATGGGGTCTCACCCTAGACAAAGAACTGCAGACAAACAATGACTGCTGAGGAGAATCAGCCTTAGTTGTCCAATGCAGAGTAGTCATCCTGAAACCATATACTCAACAACACAAACAGACTTAGCAGGTTATATTTATATATTTGTGCATACACAGACATATTTATGTATGTACTATATATAACAGTAATAAAAAAGAGGCAATCAACTTGAAAATGAAGGTGACACATGGGAGGGACTTGAGGTATCTGGGAGGAGCTGGAGAGGGAAGTTATATAATTCTATTTCAATTAAAACCATAAGGGGGAGCACTAGGGCTGTAGCTAAGTGATAGAATGCTTACAAAAGAGGCACAAATCCCTGGGTTCAATCCCCAGCACCACAAATGTACACATGCATACTTAAGTGAAAGAAAAAGGACAAATTGTTAACACTATCTACATGCTACAATTCAAATGGTGGGGAAAGGGTATTTCTGTTTGTTACAAGCAGGATTTTCATTTGGGAGGCCCAAAATAAAAAACCAGAATAAAGAAAGTTTATGGCGGGGCTGGAGATATGGGTCAGAAATTAAGGGCACTGACTGCTCCTCCAGAGATCCTGAATTCAATTATCAGCTCAGAACCATCTATAATATGATCTGATGCCCTCTTCTGGCCTGCAGATATACCCGCAGACAGAGCACTATATTCATAATAAT
Organism: Acomys minous; assembly: GCF_964271855.1. NCBI lineage: Eukaryota > Metazoa > Chordata > Mammalia > Rodentia > Muridae > Acomys > Acomys minous. The sequence continues at coordinate 13,920,428 of NC_140484.1, read as the reverse complement.
AAATAAATCTTTTTAAAAAAGAAAGTTTATGGCTTGTTTGTTGGTTTTTTGTTTTATTTTGGATCTTTTATCGATATCTAGAAATTACTAAATAATGTTTGTTGTCTTGAAAACATAAAATATAAAAAATGGAAACTGATCTAGGTTTAAATTCCATGAGTTTTAAAAGTCAGTTGCCGCCGGGTGTGGTGGCGCATGCCTGTAATCCCAGCACTCGGGAGGCAGAGGCAAGCGGATCGCTGTGAGTTCGAGGCCAGCCTGGTCTACAAAGTGAGTCCAGGACAGTCAAGGTTAACACAGAGAGACCTTGTCTCAAATAAATAAATAAATAAATAAATAAATAAATAAATAAATAATAAAAGTTAGTTGCCAGCCAGGTGTGGTGCACAACCTTGTAATCCCAACACTCAGGAGGCTGAGGCAGAAGGACTCCCATGAATTTAAGGTTAGTCTGGGCAGGCTATGAAGCAAGACTGTGTACAATAGCAGCAGTAGCAGCAGTAGCAGCAGCAGCAACTAACCCAGGTGCTAGTTACTAACAAGATTCAGGATACATTACCCCAAACACTGTCTCTTGAGGCCCCAAATCTAGATGCAGACAGGCTGTTCTCTGTCCACCCTTCCCTTGAAGCACATCACAATACCCAGGAAGAACACTCTCCTACTCTCCTGACCCCGGTAGGAAGAAAGGAATATTCTTCTCTTTGAAAGTGAGGGAAGGATATGAACTCATCTTTGTCCAATCTTATTCCCCCACGACTATCTACTTTATCACAAATATGTGCATAAAAACACACAAGTTCTCTCATTTCTGAGAGTCTTCATTTCCTTAGACAGTCTCCATTGTCACATAAACAAAATAATGTTTTTCTTGTTAACCTTGTCCATGAGGTTAAATGAGAAGTAAAGATATTTCCTTTTACTTTTATCATTATGTAAGTCATCTTATCTGGACTTGAGTTTCTTTGTAAAGGTTACTTAGTGACCCCTAGCTCAATGAGCTTTTATGATGAAAAGGTACACTATTCATAAAAGTACATTTCCTAGTACAAGAATATGGCTTACAAGTATTCTTGACTGCTTGCAAAAGTTCTCAAGAGAGTGGGTGGTGACTAGACATTTGCACAGTATACATTTGTTCTAATGGAGCAAATGTGTTTATCACTGGATTTATGGAAAAGGTTCAGAACCTACTAAACTTACTAGAGCTGGCGATGCAGGTCTGGGTAGAAGGTAACTTCCTGTCAATCACAGAGCCTGAGAATTAGAAAGTGAAACCAAACCAAAACCAAAAAGCCCTTCATACTTCCAAATTGGGAGGAGAGAAGAATAGAAAAAACAAGATGACTTCCAAAATGAACCAAATTAAAAATAACAATTTTCATAGGTTTGTTGTTGTTGTTGTTTATTTCTGACACAAGGTCTCACTATGCTGCTCTGGTTGTCCTGGAACTATGTAGACCAGGATGTCCTCACATTCACAAAGACAGATCCACCTGCCTCTGCCTCCTGAGTGCTGGGATTAAATGCTTGAGCTACTACACGGACCCAGCACAATTTCCATAGTTACAAACTAAGAGTCAATGGGTCAGTCTATATTTATGAAGGAACTAAATAAATTTTAATAACAACTTCAAACCCCAAATATTGTCCTTTTCCTTAAGACTTCTGAAGTGTGTGTGTGAACTTCAAAAAAGTATATACCCAGATGTAGCCAATGGACAGGGCATTCTCCACAGTTGAGTGGAGAGTAGGGTATGACTTTCACACGTACTCTGGTGCCTCATATTTGACCATGTCCCCTGGATGGGGAGACCTGGTAGCACTCAGAGGAAAGATAGCAGGCTACCAAGAAGAGACTTGATACCCTATGAGCATATAAAGGGGGAGGAAGTCCCCCTCAGTCACAGTCATAGGGGAGGGGAGTAAGGGGAAATGGGAGGGAGGGAAGAATGGGAGGATACAAGGGATGGGATAACCATTGAGATGTAACAAGAATAAATTAACTAAAAAATGAAAAAAAAAGTATATATACAACTATATCTACTTCAAGAGAGACTTTTCAGCCTCTAACATGAGAAACAAATCTATCTATAGCTGCCCAAATGACTAAAATAGCATATTTAATTAAAATTAATAACCTTCCCCCGTTATCTTCTAATAGTTTGAATGTTTTTTATTAGGCAAGGTAACACACAAAAGGTGTAGCTGGTCTTTTGCTACTTATTGGTTGTTTTTTTTTTTTTCGTTTTCCCACTCTTTATTCTCCCCTCACCCCCTTTACCCCCGATTACTATATAGGAGAGAAAGAACAATAAAGGGGAGCGAGAAGAGAAAGACTGAGATCTGTGAATCTAATTTCTTTCTTCTTTAAGCACAACTACTAACAAACCCCAACCAAGCCGTCTGAATTACCAACAACCACCAAGCCCACGTCTTGGGGCCCTAGCATTTATATACCCTCTGAAAAGTTCCCAGAATTCCAAACACCACACAATCAAACTATCTGCAGCTAGCAAAACCACGCCTCTGCTAGAGCGCAAGGCAAATCATAGTCAGCTGCTGCAGACAGTCTGAAGCAGCTCCATATCCCACACCTGGGATTAAAAAATATATAATATTAACGTGTTTCTTAAAGAAACCAAAATCCCAGAACTGTCACTACATTCACTCTCTTCTGTTTTAAGCCAGTAATTATTCTGGATGTATCAGGAAATTATAAACAGAGACTTTTCAATGAAATGAGCACTTTTCAGCTCAGTGCCAATGTTTTCAGGAGACCACTCCTGCTCAACTCTATTTTTATCAGTTTTATGGTATCTAACAGCTTTTCATTTCCTGTGGACATATAAACAAATCAATGTCCCCAACACAAAACTTTTGCTGGCTTCCATTCTGATGGAATGTAGAAGCTGATTTAATTTCACAGCTTTTTCTATAATCCAGTGACTCTTGGCTGCTACTGTTTCTTTCTCAGTAATATTCAGAAAATTTAAAGTTAGCAGATCACTATTTAGTCTATTCTTTGGTGTGGGGGGGTATTCTGTATTTTTTTTTATAAGCATTTCCTTTAAGGTGCAATTAGATCTTTCCACAACTGCTTGTTTGTGGAATTATGTGGTATACCTGCAATGTACTTTATATTATAATATGCAAACAATTGCTTCATCTTATAAACAAAAATTCTAATGCTCTGAGGAAAGTTACCAGATGTCGGAATTGTACAAAGAATGATTCATAAAGAATACAGACTCGGTTATGCCACCACATACCTGTGATCCTAGCACTGAGAAGGCTGAGGGAAGATAATAAAGTCAAGGCCAGCCAAGCCAGAGAACAAAACCCACTCTATTTCAAAAATACATACATACATACATACATACATACATACATACATACATACAAGAGTATTTAGCCTAAACACTCAAACCTTAAAGACAGACACAGACAAGCACACACCTCTTAATCAGTGTACCTCAAAGCACAGTTTCCTAATGAAAGGCCTTCTAACTTCAAAGAGGTGAGTTTCTGGTTCTGTTTTGCTCTTGTGTGTTTTAACAGTGTCAAAAGTTACTCAGTTACTTTTAATGACAACCATTCAGGAAAGTAACTTTTATATTGTAAAGTTTTGTGTATTTAACTTTTTTAATTTTAAAAATTATTTTATTTTTGTACATATACATTTCTTTTATTACACATATATACAATAGACTACCTATGGCAAGAAGATCCGTAGCACAATCAGGAACTATATAGATGTTGCATTCTTAGTGTTTTGGCTGTTTGTATGTGACAGCCTTGAAGAAGACATCTTTCCTGTCTTGGTGCGTCTAAATGTCTGACTGTGAGTCAGTCTCCTCACATACTGTCATTGTCAACTTAGCACACCTGTCTCATTTCCACCACAGACAGAATTGCGCCTTAAACAAAGGGGCTTGGATGCAACACAGGGTACGCAAATCCTCAGGAGCTCCTGCCTCACAGATATGTCTGTCAGGTATATTGGGCCAGAAGGCTGAAGAAGATGCTCCAATGTTATAGAGAGTTTTGGGTGATTACTCAGGTAGCAAACTGTCTCTGTCATCTTCTCATTTGGAAAGCTACTAACCTGCACTCCATGCATACTCAGGTAATCAAGTTTACTCTTTCTCAAGTCTCTGAGGGAGCTAAAGACCAGGTAGCTTAGTTTTACAACGAAGCTTAAATGTTTAGGGGTTACGATGTTTTTAGAACTTTTTTCTTTTTAAAGACGGATCTCATTCCACCTGCCCACAATGGTCTCAAACTTCCGGACTCAAGCAATCCTTTAGCCTTAGCTTTCTAAGTGCTGAGGCTATGAGTGAGTACTGCTACATCTAGCTAAATACAATTTTTTAAAAAAAGTTTCTGGAAGTGTTTTCCCCCTGAGTATTGTAACTGCACCTGTGTGTGTTAAATACATGTTCAGGTGCTCAACCTGATCTCTCAAACCTATTACTTTTAAGTTAAATGACATTGTGACAATGTTGTCAATATTTTAAGTTCTGAAGAGATATACCTATAGACTGACACATTGACTATTTCAACTATATCTCAGAGACAGAAGGGAAGAATGTTCCCTTTTAAGAATGTTCATCCTTAAAAATTTTTTCTTTCTTTTTTTTAAAACAAGATTTGTTTATTATATATATAGTGTTCTGCCTGCACACCAGAAGAGGACACCTGATCTCACTATAGATCATTGTGAGCCACCATGTAATTGCTGGGAACTGAACTCAGGACCTTTGGGAGAGCAGGCAGTGCTCTTAACCTCTGTGCCATCTCTCCAGCCCCAATGTTAGTCTTTTAAGGAGACTGTAATAATGAACAATGCTAATCCTCTAGTTTTTAAAAAGCCTTTGTATACTGTACATGCAACCATTTGATAAAAAATGAACACACGTCCTATTTGTTTACAAATAAAGTATTAATGGGTTAGAGAGATGGCTAAATGGTTGAGAGTATGTGCTGTTCTTCAGAGGACCTAAATTCAGCTCCCAGCACCCAAGTCAGAACGTTTACAACCACCGGGAACTGCAGCTCTAGAGGATCTGATGCTCTCTTCTGGCCTTGGTGGTCACCTGCATTCACATGCACACACCCACACACAGATGTTTGTACACATAATGAAAAATAAAACAAATCTTCTTTTTAAAAAAGAGTTAAATGTTATGAAGCAGGGGCGGAGAGTGGGGAGAGCGATAGCTCAGTAGTAAAGCATTTGTCTAGCATGACCAAGGCCCTAGGTTTAACTCCTAGTATCATAATCAAACAAACATGGAAGTGGGGGTAAATATGTTGCTGGGTGTGGGGGCTCATGTCTGCAATTCAATACTTACAACCCCCATAATCCCATAATAATGAAATATTAAAAACTTTAGTAATTAACTTTGTGGCAGAGTAATTTGTGAGAAATGCAAAAATTCATCTTTAAGCTGAACAATGTGACACATGCCTAAAATCTCAGCTCTTGGGAAGCAAATGAAAAAGATCCATGCAAGTTCCAAGCCAGTTCGCTCATGCATCCCAGGTCAGCCTGCACAAGTGAGTCCCTGGTCAGCCTGCACAAGTGAGTCCCTGGTCAGCCTGCACGAGTGAGTCCCTGGTCAGCCTGCACGAGTGAGTCTCAGGTCAGCCTGCACAAGTGAGTCCCTGGTCAGCCTGCACGAGTGAGTCCCTGGTCAGCCTGCATGAGTGAGTCCCAGGTCAGCCTGCACGAGTGAGTCCCTGGTCAGCCTGCACGAGTGAGTCCCTCCCTGGTCAGCCTGCATGAGTGAGTTCCAGGTCAGCCTGCATGAGTGAGTCCCTGGTCAGCCTGCATGAGTGAGTCCCAGGTCAGCCTGCATGAGTGAGTCCCAGGTCAGCCTGCATGAGTGAGTCCCTGGTCAGCCTGCATGAGTGAGTCCCAGGTCAGCCTGCACGAGTGAGTCCCAGGTCAGCCTGCATGAGTGAGTCCCAGGTCAGCCTGCATGAGTGAGTCCCAGGTCAGCCTGCATGAGTGAGTCCCTGGTCAGCCTGCATGAGTGAGTCCCAGGTCAGCCTGCATGAGTGAGTCCCAGGTCAGCCTGCATGAGTGAGTCCCTGGTCAGCCTGCACGAGTGAGTCCCTGGTCAGCCTGCACGAGTGAGTCCCAGGTCAGCCTGCATGAGTGAGTCCCAGGTCAGCCTGCACGAGTGAGTCCCTGGTCAGCCTGCACGAGTGAGTCCCTGGTCAGCCTGCACGAGTGAGTCCCAGGTCAGCCTGCACGAGTGAGTCCCAGGTCAGCCTGCATGAGTGAGTCCCAGGTCAGCCTGCATGAGTGAGTCCCAGGTCAGCTTGCACGAGTGAGTCCCTGGTCAGCCTGCATGAGTGAGTCCCAGGTCAGCCTGCATGAGTGAGTCCCTGGTCAGCCTGCATGAGTGAGTCCCAGGTCAGCCTGCACGAGTGAGTCCCAGGTCAGCCTGCATGAGTGAGTCCCAGGTCAGCCTGCATGAGTGAGTCCCAGGTCAGCCTGCATGAGTGAGTCCCAGGTCAGCCTGCATGAGTGAGTCCCAGGTCAGCCTGCACGAGTGAGTCCCTGGTCAGCCTGCACGAGTGAGTCCCTGGTCAGCCTGCACGAGTGAGTCCCAGGTCAGCCTGCACGAGTGAGTCCCTGGTCAGCCTGCACGAGTGAGTCCCAGGTCAGCCTGCATGAGTGAGTCCCAGGTCAGCCTGCATGAGTGAGTCCCAGGTCAGCTTGCACGAGTGAGTCCCTGGTCAGCCTGCATGAGTGAGTCCCAGGTCAGCCTGCATGAGTGAGTCCCTGGTCAGCCTGCATGAGTGAGTCCCTGGTCAGCCTGCATGAGTGAGTCCCAGGTCAGCCTGCATGAGTGAGTCCCAGGTCAGCCTGCACAAGTGAGTTCCAGGTCAGCCTGCACGAGTGAGTCCCAGGTCAGCCTGCATGAGTGTGTCCCTGGTCAAATTGAAGTATAGTGTAACACTTGCTCAAAAAAGTTTTCCTATTTTTGAAAAACAGCTTAAAATAATTAGAGCCAAAATATATATGCCCAAATATATATATATATATATGCATTTATTCATTAACCTATACTTTTATTTAAAAGGTGGAGTTTTTTCAAACAAGAGTTTTAAAGTAAATTAGAACTTTTAAAAATTATCTGTATAAGCTCAGGAAACAACTCTCAAGAATACAGGGTAATTTTAGTGTTCACATATCTCAATGGAAAGACAATCTGACAAAAGCTTCTTGTAGCCAAAGAAATGATTATATGAACAATTGACTATTAAACTGCCTGCAGACCCACTATGTTATATCAAGACCAGCAATTCTTAAGAAATCAAAAATCATTACTCACCAGCAAGGGTATAATCCATATCAAAACCAAAACACTTTATTTTTTCCATGGCTAAACTTCGGTTCACAAACACCCTACAGAAAAAAAATTAAGAAAATCATATATCTTGATTAACATTGAAATTTAATTAAGTTATTTTACTGTTTTCTATACTGTCATTTTATTTTCCCAATTGACTTTATGTTACTGTATATATTTAAGGTGTTTAACTTGATGACTTGACATTACACACACACACACAGTGACTACTGGGGACCAAGCAACTGAAACATACTATGTGGTTAGCTCCTTCCTCTCTCCTCTGCCTCCTAGTACACCAGATTATTACCTGTGCTCATACTGTACTTACAAGTCTTAGACAAATGCATCCTGGATAACTGTGGTTATGTATCTTGCTCCTAATCTCTAGTTTACTCTATATCTATGTATTTAACATTTTTCTTACATTTTACATGTGATATTATGCAGTATTTTTCCTGTGTTTGGTGTATTAACTCAGTACAATGTCATCTAAGTTCATCAAGGTAGTTGCAAATGGTAGATTTTCTCTTTTACAGCTAAGTAACGGTCCTCAGATGAATGTGCAGAGCTCATAGTCACCCTGCATCTATGGATGGATACTGTGGTTCTCTCTGTATCTTGATTATTGTGAATAATAATGCAATGAATACCAGAAAGCATCTAACAAGGTGGGTGACCTCATTTAGTTTAGGTACTTCTGGCTCATAAGGTATTACTTTAATTTCTTTGGGAAACTTGGTGCCATTTTTCACTATAGATACAACAATTTTATGCCACATCCTTGTATATCTAATTATGATGTTGATTTGAGCCTCTGTAATGATTCCATGATCTGTAATTTTAAATACCATTTCATGTATCTGTTGGCAATGTATATGTCTTCCTGAAAAAAAGTCTATTCAGGTCCTTTGCCTATTTTTCAACTGAGTGTTCTTTTCTGATATTCCTCTGTTTCCATTTAGATAACAGAAGGTAGGAGGGGACTTCTAACAGCTCGGCCCAGTGATAAGGTAGGCCCAGTGCTGACGAAATCAAAGGCTACGGCAGGAGTAACACTGGACCCCAGGAATTCAAAGCCAGACTAGACAACATAACAAAAAATAAATAGCTGGCTATGTTGGGAATCCCTGTATCCCTAGTAGTGGGGAGTCTAAGGCAGGAAGATCACAAATTCCAGGCCAGTCTAAGCTACATACAGACCCTGTCTCAAAATAAAACAAAAGCCAAAGTAAATACACAAATAGTAAGGGAAGTAAGCCAGGTGTGGAGGAGCATTTAGGAGGCTGGGGCAAGCCAATCTCATGTTTAAACCAGTCTGGGCTATACGGTGCAAGCTTGTCTAAAATTAAAATAAAACAAAAACCTCCCTAGTCTGAGGAGCATAGCAAAGATAATGCCCTAGGTTCAATCCCAGGCACAACATAAAACCAGGCATGGTAGCATACACCTGTAATCCCAGGTGGAGGCAGGATATGCAGAAGTTCAAGGTCATCCTCAACTACATAGTGAACTCAAGTCTAGCCTAGAGACTACATGTGACCCAAATATCTGCACGCATATATGCACACACACAATTTTTAAAAACTTCTTGACAAACTCATAAACTTGGTGTTACAAGTTATATTAAAATGGACAGTTTAAAGAACAAGTTTTCAAAGGCTCCTTTAAAATAATTCAGTTGAAAACTTACATGCAAAACTATTATTTAGTTTCCATGAAAAATATTCGCATCTCATGAATGTACCTGCTACCACATATAGGTCAGCTCCATAAATCTCTTAGATTCTGAAAGAAGTATTACATAAACTATTTATATTTCCCCTGAGAAAATCTAGAATTTTTCCTGGGGGGGGTGGCAGGTGTGGTGGCAAACACCTTTTAACCCAGCAGACGCAAGCAGATCTCTGTGAGTTTCAGTTCCAAATCAGCCAGGCCAACACAGAGAAACTTTGTCTTAAAAAAACAAAACAAAACAAAAACCCCTAGTTTATAGGAAATCATTATTTCATATTGACTTAAGTAAGGGAAAGGAAGAAAAAGAATATTGACAGCTGAAAGAAAAAGGGAACTAGAGAAATGATACCTACTCAAACCTCCTTGTTGTTATTATTTTGAGGTGCTAGAAAAGCAAACACAGGGTTTGTACATCAAGCACATCACAGAGCTACAAACCCAAACAAACAAACCAACTCTATAAAAACAGAAGTACTTAACTCCAAATACCACAGTGATCCTCCCAAGTTTTACCCTGCTTTTTTACTTAAAACAAAATCTACTTCATTATTGACAATCCCCACCTACATAAATCCTTTTGAGAACAGCAGAGGTGAAAGACACAAAATAAAGGTTCTAAGAACTAAAGGCTACTATTACCGCTGGGGCTTTTCAAACAGGCTCATGTCAGGCAAAGGGGCGACTGTAAAATCCTTGCCCAGAGCCCTAACAGCTGACATGCCTAAAATATCCTAAGAGAATACAGGCAGATGAGCTGAGGAAGATTTTTCTTCCACATTATATTCTAAGAAAGAGATACAGAACCAAATAATTTTTAAAAAGAGGTTTCAATTTTGGTAGAAAACGGATGTTAGCTGGTTTTAGATGCAGCTGAAGTAGTGAGGATGACACTAATGTAGAAAAGTTTCAAGCAAAGCTCCTTTCTTGGTCAGGAAAAAAGACTGTACCTGCATAGCAACAAAAATCTGTCAAAGCACACACCTTTTCAAAAGACAGCAAGAGCAGGGTATCCTTGTTAACTCTGGGAATAACATCCTTCAGGAATACAAAAATCTGGTTTTGCCAAAATAATCATTGTTCAATATCCACCAAGTCATATTTTTCATTCCTCTTTGACTTAACTAACCACATTACCTATTCAATCAACATATTTGTGCTACAACACACATCTCATTTTGTGCTATATATCATGAAAATTGTCTTTTGGGGGTAGCCAGAGCTACAAAACTTCATATGGTCTTAAAATTAAGAAGTAAGATCTGGCAAGTGGGTAAAAGCACTTGCTGCCAAGCATAGCAACCTAAGTTCAATCTTAGGAACATCATCAAAGAAGAGAACTCCTTTCCAGCTCTTCTGTCCAACCCAGGTGTCCTTGGGCCTCTCCAAGTGCCTGCAGTGGCTTGCATTCCCATATATACACATATTCACACACGGACATGTACACACAACATATTAATAAAACATTTTAATTAGGAAATAATACCTTTTAGTAAAAACTTCCATCAAATATATTCTTTCTCTTTTCATTCAAAACAACTACTCTAACTCACAGAATCAGCCCGCACACTTAAGGAGAGAGTCCCCCCCACGCCATCTTCCTTTTGTTATGGTCTGGATGGGAGAACCTCACGTACATCCTCATCCCTCCTTTTCATTAGCTACCTACACTGTGAAGCACAGCAGGAGGAGCTCCACAGAATGAATCTAATTCACTGTGTAAGCAAAGCTGTAAGAATCAAAGGGGCAGCTGTGTTACAGAGAACTGGGCCAAATACAGGTGCTGCGTGTATGCACTCACTTCACAAAGACGGTAAACACCCAGCGCTGAAAGAGAAGCCTTGGGCACAGAAGAGAACCTAAGGCTGGCCTCACACATCTCAGGACAGTCCTCAACAGACACTTATCTCTCAGTCTGAGACTAACGGCCATTCTCTGCTGAGTTTATAAACTCAACAAAGTGTAAGATATTATGTCAAATACAAGGTACTGACAAAAAGACAAGCTCACATATTTCAAAACAAATATATTTGTGTACTTAAGAGAATCACAATTTTCTACGAGTCCCAAGACTTTCTGCACATCTGCCAATGCCAGTCTACCGTAATCTTTTACTAAATCATTAGCTACTAGAATAATTTTACCTGTGTTCTAGAGCATGAACATATCTATAAAAATCAAAGGCATGTTTTAAAATCTGTAATTATCAACCAAAACCTCATGACTGAACTGAGAACCCAATCATAAGGCAGAACCATAAATCCAACCATCAGCCGCAATTCCCACAAGCCAGCCACTGTGAGCCGACACCTGAGCATTAACAGGAGATACACAGGAACACTGTAAAACTAAACACAGACTTCAATAAAAACACGTTTAGCAGTATTTACTGTCATATCCCACAGCAGTAAGGCAAAAACCTGAAGAAATTCCATTCAAATACAAATATTAGCTGCAAGAAATATAAAATCATTACTATAATGTGCTTTAAGAAGAAGATCTAAGAGTCTCAGACTTAACATAAACATGCAACTTAACTATATTTGGAATTCTGTAAACAGCAAATTCTACTTGGTTTGGATTTGACAATAAATTCAGAGCACAATTACCTCATCTGTCACTGGTTTCCGTTTTGCAAACTGAAACTGTCTGGGTAGTTTCTGAAGTCACATAACAAGATTCTTCTTAAAATTCCTAATACAATTTTTAGTGTGTGTGATGCTAACCTAACTTCAAAAAGACTGTTCCGCCTGAACCAGGCCTCTCAACACCATGTATCTTCTGAGACAGTGTGGGAGAAAACACCTCTGTGTCTAATTTAACTTGTCATTGGATATCACTGTTGCTCCACACAAATCCATTTGGAATAGAATTTCTCTGGCAATGGTGAACTTTATCTGTAACTCCTCCCTTTGCTTAGGAGTCACAGTTTCCTGGCCAAGTGCCCAACAACAGTTACTGCAACAACAAATGAGAGTAAAAACTCGGCTGTAAAATGTTCTTGGACATCTGTTCTCCCTGTGAGCAGCTGCCATTATGCATCTGAACTGCTCGCTGGGAAGAGCTTCTAAGTGCACCCGAGTAGGCACACTGGCACCATGAACTTAGTGAAGTGGGGTCATGTCTTCAGCGTCAGCACTTCGGCGGGGGCAAGGGACCGGCCACAAGCACGGCCACGGTAACGTTTCAAAGTTGAAGAGTTTGCGTCCTCAGCACAGGAAGCAGTGCTTCAGTCTCCTAAGAGTATCAGAGAAACCCAGGACTGAGGCGAATACAGAGCAGAACTTAAGGTGATTCAGACTAACAGTATCACTGGCTATGAAGCTTACCTATAGTGCACACGAGCTAGAAGCGGGGGTGTGGGTGCTCAAGAAAAGGCAGAGCATTAGAAGGAGACTCTACGTAAAGCTTGACCCTCAGCGGGCTCTACCCATGACAAGGCAAGGGTGCACACATATGCAACACAGGAGTCCACAGAGAAATGTGTGCGTTTACCCTCCACACTCTCTAAGGGAGAGAGGAAAACATCCCCTCAGAAGTGAGCAAGTCACACTACCAAGATGGTTGATATTGCTCCCAGATGGCTGAAAGAAGCAAAAATAAACCCTACCTAGAAGAATTCAACCTGAATTCTAGGTGGCATTTTGCCCAACTTAAAAAAAAAAAAGTGTGTTAAAAGCAAGGGAAAAATCCTACAAGATAATGTGTAATGTTTATTATCTTTTCACCAAAGGTTTTGAAAGTGCACTTTAAGGAAATTCATTTAAATGTTGGGGGAAGAGCCAGCACGCAGGTAAAAGGGCCTGCTAACAAGCTTGAGGGCCTGAGTTTGATCCCAGAATTCACATAGTAGAAGAGAACCAACCCCCACAAGTTGTCTTCTGACCTTCATATACACATCATGGCACAAGTGAATGATACACACATGTGCACCCCCAAATTAATTGAACAAATGTATAAAATTATTGGGGGTGGAATGTCTGATCACTTGCTTAGCATGCACAAAGTCCTAGGTTTCATGGAGATAGAGAGCATTCTAACAACTTTAAGGTAGAATTTACCCATTTAAAAAAAAAACAGGGGGCCTGAAGAGATGGCTCAATGGTTAAGAGCATTGGCTGCTCTTCCAGAGGACCCGGGTTCAAGTCCCAGCACCCACATGGCAGCTCACAACTGTCTGTAATTCAAGTTCCAGAGGATCCGACTCCCTCACACAGACATTCATGTAGTCCAAAAAGCAGATGTACATTAAAAATAAATAAATATTTAAAAAATCAGCTGGAGCCAGGTGTGGTGCTGCATGCCTTTAATCCCAGCACTCAGGGAGGCAGAGGCAGGTGGATCACTGTGAGTTTGAGGTCACCCTAGTCTACAAAGGGAGTCCAGGACAGCCAAGGCTACACAGAGAAACCCTGTGTTGAGGGGAAAATCAGCTGGGAAAGAAGCTGAGGCAGGACTGCTTGGACCAGAAGTCAGGGCAGCCTTGGCAACGTCATTTCAGGAAAAAGAGAAAGAAAATAAATAAGGCGCAACTGTATTGCCTGTAAGGTTGGTAAATTCTGACAACTGTATATAATCCTACAACAACTACCACTATTTCCTTTAATCAAAAAAAAAAAAATGGTCTTTCATAACACCTTCCACAACTCCTAACTCTAAAGGACCACAAAGCTCACTGCTTTTTTTTTTTTAACCTCTCCGTGTATGAGCAGGTTTGTGGGGGAGAAGGGAAGAGTCAGGGGATCATTCCTCAGGGGCCATGCACCTCTGGGGTTTGGGGTTTGGTATCATGTGATTGCGTGTACAGTTTGTGTGTGCATGGGGGAGGAGGCGTGTATAACAGCTGACATTAGATGTCTTTCTCAACTGCTCTCCACCTAGCTTTCTGAGACATGGTCTCTCACTGAGCCTGCAGCACATCTACATGGCAAGCTGACTAGCCAATGAGCTCAAGAAACCTCCTGTCTCCACCCCCACTTCCACCAGATGCTGAGATTACAGATAAACACCTCACTCCCTGGCTTTTACATGGATGCTGAGAGCTGAACTCAAGTGCCTGTACAGTAAGCACTTCCCTGACTGAGCCAGCTCCATAGTTTATCAGTACAGTGTCCATGTAAATAGCATTACATATGGGGCTGTGTATCTGGCTTCATTTACTTAGCACAGTACTCTTGACATTCATCCATGCTGCTGCATATTTCATAATTACTTCCTTTATTTTTAGGTATTCCATTGTATAGATATACCACACTTTACTTATCCTCCCAATTTGGGTTGTTTCCAGGTTGGGACTATTCTAAATAATGCTGTGATGAAAAGCATCACATATAAATTTCCAAGGACATATACTTTCATTTTTCTTGGGCAAATATCTAAAAGTGGAATTACTAGGGTGATACAGTATATTTAACTTGAAAAGATACTGTCAACTTTTAACTTGCAGTCCCAATAGCAATGCATGAGGTACAGCTGTTCTACACTGTCAGTTTACTGGATGACCATGGTGTAAGGGCTGAAGCAGGGCCTCACACATGCTACCCAAGCATTCTGTCACTTAGCTACGTCCCTGGTACACATACTCCTGTCGGTATTTTTAACTTTAGACAGTCTAATGTGTGTGCAATGGCATTTCATTGTGGTTTCAACCCACAGTTCCCTGATGACTAAGCATCTTTTCACAGGCTTATCTGGCATTTCTTGCTTTCCCCCCTACTCAAGTGGGTTTTTTTCCATTTTTAAGATGTGCTGTTTGTCTTATGTGCAGTAAGAGTTGTTTTTCATGTATTTTGGATATAGGTTTATGAGAACACACTACATTATCACATACAAATATGACAATTTTTCCCATAGTCTACAGCTTTCCTTTTTGTTTTTTTTTTGGGGGGGGTTGTTTGTTTGTTTTTTTCTTTTTTTTTTTTTTTTTAGTGATGGCTTTCAAAAAACAAGGTTTTTTTTGTTTTGTTTTGATGATGCCAATTTTATCTATTTAGTCTTTTACATGGGTTTTTTGTTTTTGTTTTTGTTTTTTTTCCGAGACAGAGTTTCTCTGTGTAGCCTTGGCTGTCCTGGACTCACTTTGTAGACCAGGCTGGCCTCGAACTCACAGCGATCCACCAGCCTCTGCCTCCCAAGTGATGGAATTAAAGGCGTGCAACACCACGCCCGGCTAGTCTTTTATATGTTTTAACTAAATAAAATTTTCCTTATACAAGGTGACAAATATGTAATTCACTTTGCATTGTTTCTATATGTGTGTTTTTATATAGGCTGAGCTCAGTTGGTAGAGTGCTCACCTAGCATGCGCGAAACTCTGGGTTTGCTCCCCAGTACTGCATAAACTGGGTGCAGTGGTTGCATGGCTGTCATCCCAAGGTTTGGGGAGATAGAACCAAGAGGATCAGAAGTTCAAGGTTACCCCACACACACCTAGAAACTTTGAGGTGAAGCTAAAATACACAGATTCTGTCAAAAACAAACAAAAAAGCAAACACCCAAAAACAAAAACCAAAACAAAACCCTAGCATCTCACTAAAATCCCTGGTGTCGTTGCTGAAAACCATGACTACACATAGGATCGATCGATTTCCTATTTGATCCTGTGATCTTTGCATCTATCCTACTAATACCAAACTGTCTCAGTTCCCATGGTCATGTAATGACAGGGCACACCATGTGAACATCAGACAGTGTGTTTACACAAACGAAGATGGCACAGGTCAATCATTCCACACGATCTCAATGTAATCAAGAGGGGCAGTAAATACGAGCCACATGAGGTTGCTGATAGAATAACACAGCCTTGCTGTAACTTATTCTCTGTGTGTGTGTTTATGTGTATGTTTGTGCGTGCAGATATGCATGGATATACGGAGGCCAGAAAACAACCTTGAGTATAATTACTAAGGTGCCACCTATCTTCTTTTTCTTTTTTCTTTTCGAGGCAAAGTCTCTCACTACTCTGGAACTCTCCAAATAAGCAGGATGGCTGGCCAGTGAGGCCCACAGATTCCAGGGCTGGGATTACAGAATGTACTACCACTCCTAATTTTTTCACAGAGCTTCTGAAGATCAAACTCAGGCTCTCCACTTTTCCAGCCACAAACATTTTTATAAGTAGAAAGAATGCACTTTAAAATAATAATGCATATGCATAGCATAATGAATCCATAAAGTACTAATATGACTATTGATAATCAAGCAGTATATACTATACATAATTACATGGGCTTTACTTTATATGGCTGGCAGCACAATTGATCTGTTTACTCCAGCATAAGTAATGCATTGTGCATTGACCTCACATCACTAACAACTGGGAACTTTCATCTCCATCATGCTCTTATTTATGGGGTCACTCTCAATACACGGTCTGTTTCTGCGAAGCATCATCATTTTGTGGCACACTAAGTATTCATAGATGCCACAATGTAACAGATTGCTGAATATTAATGATAAAAACAGTGGCTGTAAGGACTCTAAGCAAGTCATTCAGGTACACACAATCCCAACACTTGGAAAGTAGAGACAAGAGGACTAAGAGTTCAAGGCTAGCCTCTGGTACAAAATAAGTTAAAGTCCAGCCTGGACTATACGAAACCTTGTTTCAAAAAAACAAAAATCATTGCAAAGCACAAAATTTATGTAATTATTTCCAAAAACAGCAACAACTAATACAGCTAATTGATTCTGTTTACATAACCCATGTTCTTTAAAGGTACCGTCCCATCATCAAGAGAGATAAACTTAGAAAACCAGCTTACCCCTCTAAGGTGCCCTTTTGATCTATACTCCTCTAACTTTTTCTTTCTTTCTTTCTTTCTTTCTTTCTAGAGATTTATTTATTCTGTACACAGTGTTATGTCTGCATGTACACCTGTAGGCCAGAAGAGGGCTTCAGATCTCATTATAAGTGGTTGTGAGCCACCATGTGGTTGCTGGGACCTCTGGAAGAGTAGTCAGTGCTCTTAACCGCTGAGCCATCTCTCCAGCCCTCAACTCTAACTTTCTAAGTATCTCTAACATCTGCTTTACCGGGGAAGGAAATAAACAATAATTGCCTGCCCCAAATTTTAACTTCATCTAGAAATATAGTTCATCTTAAATCTACAAACAAGTTTTCGAAATAACCATTATATACAGATCTGACAAATATACCAGCATCTGTGGTAATCCCTATCATAAAATGCTTTATCAACAGAAATCTCTAACAGTGCTGTAAGTGAAAACAAACAAGCAAACACAAGAACCTAAAGAAATGGTCCTTTTACAACTTCCACATTTGAAAGAAACTCCTCAAATTCAAGTGATGTCATAAAACATCAAAATGCAATACAAAATTATTTATACCCTTGTTCTTCTCTTTACTCCTAATGAAGTTTAAAAAGAGAAGTAAAATTTAAGAGAGAACAGTAGTAAAGTGGATCAATTAATTTTACTTTGCCCATAATAAATGATTCAGCTTAAATTAACTATGAGTGCAAGATCCTAGAGCCATTTCAAAACTCCATACAGGACAAAAGGACTGGCAAAGGAATGGCTCCCGAGAAAGCCTAGAAATGAAAAGACCAACAGTACCTGGTAATTAACTTGCCACTTAGTTAACTCATTGCAAAGGTTACAAAATGAGAGTCAATAAAAGACTCTGAATCATCTGAGAAAGAATACAAAAATGAAAATTAACACAGCTACGTTACATTATAAGTTGAAGAGAATAAAGCGATTGCACTTGGGAGTTATTTTTGCTTCCATTGTTCAGAAACAGAATCAGACGCTGCTTTTCAATCTTTCACCCCATTTTCTAAAAGTCCGATTTTTAAAATGCCTTTAAAATCTTAAACCTCACTGAATTCTTTGTAGGCTACCACTGTTTGCTTCCAATCTCTATACCCAAAAACAAAAGCACGTTCTATAAGGGGAAAAGCAGGAGTACTTAATGCTTTCTTTCAAAACAGCATAGTATCTTTACAATAGATTATATATTAACACACTATTAGCTCTGGTTGAATTTTGCTCCATCTGCCTCCAGCTCCTAACTCAGACTGGCAGCATTGCTTATTAGTCTTCAAATCCCTCAGATAACATTTCTTTACGCAGAAAAACCAGAGACGTATAAGCAGCGCACTCACCCTTCCTTAGACATCCTCAGAGCCTATTCCTCTGGATAAGAGTACAGGATCAACAAACAAGCTGCATTGATCTCCTGAGAACTGTAGCTTCCTTGTTAACGCTGGGAACACAGGCCCTGAGAGGCCCAACAAATTCAGGCACAAAGCCACCAGGCTGTATCTCGGGGACCAATATCCTCAGCTTTAAAACTTGGAAACCTACTAAGAGGTAGAGACCAGGAAGATTTACTAATGGCCTGGAAGGTTTAACACTGGCTAGTTAAGAAAGAAGACAACACAAATGCAAGGTTCTGTACGAGACAGGAACTGTTACTGGCAAACACAGAAAAAGAAAGTTTACCCCCTAAAGAGGCCCTCCAACAGCACACAAACAATACGAGCATCACAGAACACAGCAGCCCTAGTCAGTCAAAATCAGTCCATGTACTCAGAGCAGGAAAGACCAGATAAACGATTTAGTCTTAATGAACAGTTCAATTACTTTCCCCTCTTAGAAAATAAACAATGTAAGCTACTAGAAAGAAGTGCTGTGTGTTGGACGATATTACTGGAGGAATTAAAGTATTTCCACACCAAACTTTCCCCCTCTGATTTTATTAACTGTTTTTAAGGAAACTCCTGCATTAAAAATATGTATCATTTGCTCGAAACATTCAGCTCATGTGAAAAGATATTTGCAAATCTTTGATATAAAGGACAAATCTAGAACATTCTAAAAGTTAATGGCGGATCTCAGAGCAAGCTAAGGTTTGAAAGAAAAATATCTTCAACATTCCTGTCTCCTGACAAATATAATGTACAGGGTTTATGCAACAGCATGAAATACATAAAATCTCAGTTTCTGGGGAAGTTGAGGTGAAAAATCCAAAGTTTAAGTCCTGCTTGGGCCTCAATGATTTCAAGGTCAGTCTGAGTAATGTAGTGAACTTTTGTCTGAAAATAAAAACATAAAAAGTGAGTTAGGGCCAAGCATGGTGCCACATACCTTTAGTGCCAGCACTCAGCACTCAGCAGGCAGATCTCCGTAAGTTCCAGGCCACCAAGAGGTACAAGGTAAGACCTTATCTCCAAAATACAGAAAAAGAAAAAGAGGAGGAAAAAAGTAGGAGAGTAATTGCCTCATAAGTGAGCCCTGAATTTAATTCCTAATTTAAAAAAGAAGAAAAGGGCTGGAGAAATGGCTCAGTGGTTAAGGGCACTGCCTGCTCTTCCAGAGGTCCTGAGTTCAATTCCCAGTAATCACATGGTGGCTCACAACCATCTATAATGTTATCTGATGCCCTCTTCTGCAGATAAAGCACTCATATATAATAAATAAATCTTTAAAAAAATAAAATTAAATTAAAAAGAAGAAGAAAAAGGAGAAGGAGGGGAGAGGAGAGGAGGGGAGGGGAGGAACACTTAAAATGGAAAGTAAATTTTTTAATTTAAGTTAAAAACAAACAATGCCTGTTCTGGGATAAGAAGATGGCTCAGTTGACAGAGTGCCTGGTTAGGACACAAAGGCATGGACTCACTTCCTAGCATTGAATAGCCAGGCATGTTGGTATATGCTACAACCCAACACTCAAGAAGTGGAGGTAGGATACAAGAGTTTACAAACTTTGGCTACATAAGCCTGTCTCAAAAAAAGACAAAAAGAGCCAGTGAGATGACTCAGTGACTAAAACCACTGGCCATGTAAGCCTGACAATTTGAGTTAAACTGGACCCACATACAGGTAGCAGGAGAGATCTGACTCTACAGTTATTCTCTGACCTCCACATGCACTCTGTGGCACATTTGTGCGCGCACGCGCATGTGCACACACACACACACACACACACACACACGCTCGCGCGTGCGCCAAGAACCCTTCATGGTAAAAAGAACTCACCAACAGGAATAGACAGGAGCTTCCTCAATCTAATAAAGAGCAGCTATGAAAAACAAGAGCTGGGGCTGGTGGGTTGGCTCTGTGGTTACAACACTGGATGGTCTTCAGAGGACCTGTGTTCAATTCTCAGGACCCACAAAAATGGCGCACAACTCTCCGTAATTGTAGTTCCAGTGGATTTAACACCCCCTTTTGACCTCCACAGACACCAGGCACATGCATGATGCATACACACATCTTATAAAAAAATTTTAAAAACCCAAGAGCTAAAAAGCCATCCGTATTCTCAGTTTACTTCACACCATACATTCTAGACAAAACAGGCAAAAAAAATCAAAGTTCTCCAATTAGAAAATAAGAAATCAATCTCTTTCTAAAGATGACAGATTCTAATAGCTGAAAAATGCTGAAACACAACTTTACTGGAACTAATAAACTAACTCAGAAAACAGTACAATGCATTAAAACCAGAAACAGTTCTAGGGTTGGAGAGAAGGCTCACGGGCTAAATCCCTGGCTGCTCATCTAGAGGACCAGGGTTCGATTCCCAGCACACATATGGTGGCTCACAACTATTTGTAACTCCAGTGCCAGGGAAACTGAAGCCTTCTGGCCTCCTTGGGTACCAGGTTCACAAGCGGTGTACAGCCACAAATGCAAAACATGTATACACTTAAAATGATGATAGTGATACAACAGTTCTTTTCAATAAAGTATCAATGAAAAACCTAAAAACAAGATTAAAAGAGGCACTTTCATGTACTACAGCACCAGAAATAACAAAATACTTGCAAATAAATCTAACAAGAAGCTCAAGACCTGTACACTGAATACTATAAAATACCACAGAGATTAAAACCTAAAAAAACTGGAAAGACATCATACACCATGGATCAAAAGACTTCCATATTGTTAAAGTAATAATATTCCTCAAAATGATATGTACACATTCAATGAAATACCAACTAACTTTCATAAGACTTGACAAGCTTGGGGCACAGTGTTCGAAAGATGAGGACCGCAATGCATTCTGAGGAGGAGGATTGTGTTCCAGAGCTACACAGAAGTGTTCATCCCCGAGAGTGCCCTGATTAGAAGGAAACGCTTTAGCGCAGTATATTAGAAATACCCATTCTGAGATCATCCAAGATAGTGTCAATCACACACTGTGTCTGATCTGTGATACAGCAGAGACTGTACAGCCACCAAAGGACCATACTGAGAGCTTCAAAACACAGTGTTGGTGTTTCCCTGAAAGAAGGAAATCCTGTCATGTGGATCATCCATGCTCTCCCACTGCAGGACCAGGAAACCACGCTCAGGCCACCCTTTGGATTGCGCCCCAGTGCAGTACGCGCCAAGGAGATGGCGTTCGAGGAGGGAGTGCTGTTTGAGTCGAGGACTGCACCACCCACACCACAGGCTTCACGGACCTCCTTTCACGGGCCAGGACCATGCTCAGTGCCATGAACTGGATCGTGCTGAGGTGGATACTAGGGGCAGCACCGAGGCGAGACCCATGGTGGATGGAGCATGTGATGGAACCAGAGACTCAGGAGGCAGAATCAACAGAGCCACAAGTTCCCCGGGACAAGAAGCTGAGCTGGGCCAACATCAATGGTTTCTGCAAGCTACTCAACAAAGACATTGAGGGACCTCTACTTGCCACCTGCTAGATGTCCCACAAGATCCCATAGGAGTAGGAGGCCATCCAGGCCTCAACGGCCAGCAACAATCTGGTGAACTGAACGGGAGCAGGAGAGCTGACCCTGAGGACATGGAAGCAGGAAAGCTGACCCTAGGACACAAGAACAGGAGATCTGGCCCTGAGGAGGCGGGAACAGATGAGCCATGCTTGGGGACATGGGAGCCTGAGAGCAGGCCCTGCCTTGAGGACGCAGGAAATGGAAAGCTGGCCCTGCCCTGAGGACACAGAAGTGGGAAAACCAGCCCCACCCCAGGACATGGGAGGTGGAAAGCCAGCCCTGACCTGAGGACACAAGACTGTGGTATTGACATGAGGAGAGGTAATACCAGCTACATATAACTATAATACATTTATGATCCTTGATGAGGACACCAAGACCATTCAACATGAAAATAATCTTCTCAACCATGGTCTTGGGACAACTAGACAGTCCTATGAAAAGAATTAATCTGGACCCCGCCCCATCTTATGTAATAAACAAAATATAACTACAAATGGACCTAAAATCTAAGTGTAAGCTGTACGGCTGTGAAACTCTGGATGTGGGGAGGGTATTCTGTCCATAAAACCCTTGTCCTGCAAGCTTAAGGGCCTGAGTCTGGATCCCCAAATCCAAGTAAAAAGCCCCAAAGCTACTCCTGGAGGACATGCCCAGATCCCAGAGCCAGCCCTGCCATGATAACAGCTGACCATGCCACGACGACATGGGAGCTGGAGAGCGGGCCCTGCCCTAACATCACGGGTGCGGGTGAGGCGGCCCTGCCCTGAGAACAGGGCAGAGCCGCCTCACCCAAAGCTACTCCTGAGGACATGCCCAGATCCCAGAGCTGGGGACGCAAGGACAGAGGATCCCTGGAATTTTCAGGCCAGCTAGTCTTGTCAAACAGGTAAACTCTGAGTTCAGGGAAGATGCTGTCTCAAAAAGTAAAATGGAAAAGCAAATGACAACTGATGTTGACCTCCGGCCTTCATATGTACATGCACTCTGCCTCTACTCCCAAGTGCCAAGATTATACGAGTGAACTCCACATCAAGTAAGAACCATCTTTACCAAAACCCAAACCAAACCAAAATAAAAAACGCCATGTAAAGATATAACCACCCTCATAAGGAGAATAAAAGCTGAACTTACAAGGTACGTGCACTAAGGTGGCTATTCTAATCAAGAGACAACAGCAATGGTGTAAGGATGCAGGGAAACTGAAATGCTCACATACTAAAGGTAGGACTGCAAAATGATACATTAGCATGAATAATTAATGTATCAATAACTTGAGCATAGTTACCATATAATCAAGCAAATTCTACTCCTAGATACATGACCAAAACAAATGCTCATTACAAAACCTTACACAAATGTTCATGATACTGTATTTTAGTTTTAGGTTTCTACAGGTAGAAAAGGGTTTATCTGGTGTCCCAATCACAGTTTCATCACAAAAAGAGGTCAAGGCAGGAACCTAAGAGGCAGGAACAGAAGCAGAGGCCACGGAGGAAAGCTGCTTACTGGCTTGCTTATTTTGCTTTCTGATACATCCCAGAACAAGCTGACATTCCACAGAAATCATCAATTAAGGTTGCCTCTTCTCAGATGACTCTGGATTGTATTAAGTTGACAAACACAGTATATCTATACAATAAAATATTATTATGCCAATAAAGTAAGTACTGACATGGATAAACTTAAAAACATTCTGCTTGCTAGGCACAGTGCTACATGACTGTAACCTCAGCATTTAGAAGGCAGAAGCAGGAAGACTCCTATAAGTCCAAAGCTTGCCTCATCCACATAGTGTGAGAAGCCTGTCTCAATACACACACACACAAAGTAATTTTTAAAAGATTTTATCATATATGTACCAGTACTTTTCTGAGTGCATGTATGTGTACCATGTGTGTGCCTGGTAGACCAGGAGAGGAAACTAGATTCCAGTTATAGATGGTTATGAGCCACCATAGGGGTACTAAAATATTAAACCCAGGTCCTCCATAAAAGCAACAAGTGCTCTTATCTGATGAGCATTCTCTCCAAATCCATAAAAAATAATTTTTCAAAATATTTTTGTAATGCTAAGTGAAAAGAGGCCAAACATAACAGTCCACATGACCTGTGGCCCCCATTTGTATGAAATATCCAGAATAAGTAGGTCTATAGACAGAGGTGCACTGGTGTTTGCCAAGGGCTACAGGGAAGACAGAATGGAGAGTCAGTCCTGTAGAGAGACAGCTTCCTTCTGAGAGTGATGAAAACATTCTGAAAATAGACAGTGGTAAGGGTTATACATTTTTGTGAATCATTGTTGTACACTTTGCAAGGGTAAATCTTATATCCAGTCCCCTCTGATCAATTTAATTAAGGACATCTGTTCACCAAAAGACTTGATAATAAAAAGCAAGCATAGACTGGGAAATGATTTAAGACTTGGTACTACAGAAACTAAATTTGATGACATGGGAGTTTGATTGTTTTTTGGGGGGAGGTTGTTTATTTTTTGTTGTTGTTTTTGAAGTATAGCCCTGGTTGACCTGGAACTACTATGTAAACCAGGCTGGCCTCAGAGATCCACCTGCCACTGCCTCCTGAGTACTGGGATTAAAGGTGTGTCTTACCACATCCAGCCTTTTAAAACACTATGTGAAATAAAGAAGTCAGACAAAGAAAGCACAGACTATGTAACTGTATTTACATGAAATGTCTAGAATAACTAATTATTTTTTAAAGAATTATTTATTTATTATATATATATAGTGCTCTGCCTGCATGTATATCTGCACACCAGAAGAGGACATTAGATCACATTATTCGTGGTTGTGAGCCACCATGTGGTTGCTGGGAATTGAACTCAGGACCTCTGGAAGAACAGACAGTGCTCTTAACAGCTGAGCCATCTCTCCAGCCCAAATAGCTAATTCTACAGAGACAGAAAGTAAGTTAGGAGTGGCCAGGAACTGAATAGATAATAAAACTAAAGATTTGTCTCACCTGGTCAATATACTAAGAACCACTGAATATTAATTTTTCAATTTTGTATAAGTAGACCTCAATAACATTTAAACTGTACAGAAAGGTGCATTTGACCTTATCACAGTGATCTACCACAAACCAATATAAAAAGGGTAGCACACAGTGGCAAACAGTGATCTACAAACCAGTATGAGAAAGATCACACAAACTGGCAGACACTTGGGGAAGTCACAAACCAGCCAATTAACAGTTGAAGAATTGTTCAACCTAATTATTCACAAATATGCACATTAAAACTAGAACACTGCATTATATACACACCATAATAACTTTTGAATATAATATACAATATTAAAGCAGTGCTGGGAATCTCTCACAAAGTGCTAAGTGATCTATCAAACAGAGCAACTGCTTGGGACAACCAGCTTGCATAGTATCAAGAACAACTTATATCTAGGATATACAAGGCTATATATAGGTCACTGGTTTTTGTTAATCCTTTTTCTTTTGAGATAACTGCAGATTTAGTGCATGAACAATAAAGGAAAAGTTCTACTTGAAAAAAGAAAGGAAGAAACAACAGGAAGACTGTGCATGGGGGCACATACTTTTAATCCCAGCACTACGGAGGCAGAGACAGGCAGAACTTTGTAGGAGTTTGATTAACACCAGCTTGGTCTACATGGTGAGTTCCAGGACAGCCAGGGCTATGTTCAGAGATTCTATCTCAAAACAAAACAGCAGAAAAAAATATTCCTTGCATCTTTCACTCGATCCTTCCTCCAGTGGAAACATCCTGTATAACAGAAAACTGATAACAATACAATTTGGTAAGCTCATTCAAATTCACTGTGTGTGTGTGTGTGTGTGTGTGTGTGTGTGTGTGTGTGTGTGTGTGTGTATGCATGCCACATGAGCACACATGTGGAATTACAGGAATGAGCCATCATACCTGCTAATAGGATTTCTTGTACTACTATTAAAAACAAAAAAGCAAGTCTGGAGCAAGTGAGCAGCTGTTGGACTACAGGAGCAAAGCAATGCCTAAATCAAAGGAACTTGCTCTTCAGGCAGTGATTCTGACAGCAAAGTTGAAAAAAAAGGTTAAAGAGAAAAAAGCAAGTTGTTCCAGAAAACTCTGTGAAGAAGCAAAAGCTTCTGGTGAGACTTGTGGAGCTCTGGCATCTTCGGAGCAGAGCAGCAGCAGCAGAGACGACACCATGTTCCAGGTTGGGAAGAGAGATGCGTCAGTGCTCGGGACTTTAAGGGGAAATTCCGGTATCAGAGAGCATGGGATGGCCTCAGAAGGAGAAATGGGAGCAGGGAGGAAAGGTATTTCCTTAAACATGGAGCAGTGCAACCAGCTGAAGGAACAGCTCTCTGACATAGAAGACGCAGAAAGCAAGCTGTAAATCTGGGCCATATCAAACTTGTACTGTTGTAGTTGTTTTAATCTGTCTTTTTACATTGATTTTGTTTTCTAAATGTTGTTTTCCAAGCAGAACAATTTGTAAAATGAATACTTTTTAAAAATGTGAATATTAAAATATTCTAAGTAAAGCTAATTGTCAACTTTACTGAAGAGGATTGCTTTGGGCCTCCTTCCTAGTGTAAAATAAAATCTGATCATTACAATCTTTAAAAAAAAGAAAGAAAGAAAGAAAGAAAGAAAGAGGAAAAAAAGAAAAAAGCCTGAACCTACCTCCATTACTCTGTGTACCCTAATTTAAGCTCTGACAAGTACAGCCTATTCTCAATCTCCACAGCTGTCATTTCAAGAATGTTCAGAATGGAATTACAAAGTATATACTCTTTTTAAAGTGGCTTTATTAAGTCAGAATAATTCCTGAGGTATAACAAAATCCTTCCATGTGTCAATAGTTTACTTCTTACTGCTGAATATATTCTATTCATATAATGTTTGGAGGGAAACACACACAGAGAAACCAATCTGAAGCTTCACCTGTCATTTCTTAGGAATATGTAGTATTAGAATGATACTAGGTATAAGAATGATAATACTAACAGCAACAAAAGATCTTGATATTTATTATATCTCATGCTGGAACTGCAAACTACCTTACTCTTGCTATTCTAACCAGACACATCCTATCTTTACAGTATTATTTAAAGATGACTCTTTTTAGGCTGGAGAGATAGCTCACTGGATAAAGTGCTTGCCATCCAAGTGTGAGGCCCTGAATTCTAATCCCCAGAAGCCACACAGAGCAGGTGTGGCGGTAAGCACCTGTGATCCCAGTCCTCCCACGCCATGATGGGAGGCAGAGACAGGAGAACCCTGGAAGTCTGAGGGCCAGCTAGCCTGGCTTATGAGGTTAAGAGAAAAATTAAGATTTACCAGTCTCCCTTGAGATTTTCTCTTTGCATATAACCTGATATTCCCTTGAGGTCAAAAGAAATCATTATGAACATTTCTAAGTCAATGAGTACTAAATGTGCTAAGATGGGTACTAAAGAATTATTTTATAGGGGGCTGGACAGATGGCTCAGAGATTAAGAGCACTGTCTGCTCTTCCAGAGGTCCTAAGTTCAATTCCCAGCAACCACATGGTGGCTCACAACCATCTATACTGGAATCTGATGCCCTCTTCTGGCATGTGGGTGTACATGCAGATAGAGTGCTCATACATTAAATAAATAAATAAATCCTTAAAAATTTATTTTATAAATGCCGAATTCATTTTTATTCCTTAAATTCACCTAATTAATTGGAGAATAAACCATTATTCAATAGGTTTAAATAAAGAATGCCAAGGCTTTGGAGATTTGAATTCAATTTAAGCAATAATTTCAGGGCACTGGAAAGAGGTCAGTGGTAAAGAGTACAAACTGCTCTTGCAGAGGACCCAAGCTGGGACTTCCAGCTCCAGGAGCAGCTGATGTCGATGAGGGCATGGGCAAAGGCGTGTGAGCGCACATAGACACACACAGACGTACACACAGACACACACACACAGAGACACACACAGATGCATAGACACATATACACAGATGCGCGCGCGTGCACACACACACACACACACACACACACACACACACACACAGTATACATCTTAAGAAAAATTTTAGCCAGGCAGTGGTGGCATACACCTCTAATCCCAGCATTCAGGAAGTAGAGGAAGGTGGATCTTTGTGAGTTTAAGGCAAGGTCTACATAGCAAGTTCTGGGACAGCCAGGGTTATGTAGTGAGATTCTATTTCCAAAATCATACTAGTATTATTTCAGATAAATATCTGAATGTCCCTAAATACTTTTAAAGACAAAGTAATTGTATCTTTTTTTTTTTTTGAAACAAGTGTTCATTCATTTCTGACGCTTAGGCTGGCCTAGAATGTAGCCAAGGCTAGCCTCAAACTCCTGACAATTCTTCCTGCCTCAGACTCTTGAACACTCAGATTACAGGTGCAAGCCATTACATCAGGCTGCACTATTTTCTTAAAGGCAAAGGACTGCTTAACTACAAATTCACAAGCTCAATTACCAAATTTTACTTCAGCATAATAAAAAAGACCTACTAAATTCATAATCTATGTTCACAAAGAAAAAGCCAATTCCCTATGTTAAAGAAAGTTTGGTTTATTATAGTTATCAGAGCTTCGAAATGGTAAATCAAATACCTGATTCCAGCATCAGAGGCACAGTCAGGATGAAGTGATGAAAAATCCAATGGTTCCATTCTGGTTTTGATAAATATAAATTCTGATCTGTACTGAACACTATTAGCTTCTAGATGTTGAACAAAGAAATGGTCTTCTAATGTGCTTCTTTCAGCCTCTATGACATCTAAGCATCTAGGATTACCTTCTGACCAATGAAGGGTTTGGCCAGATGATTATCCTCAATCGGAAACTGAGCAATCATAACAAGGAAATGAAGGCTGAACAACATACACATATTGAAGGTCAGTTTCCTAATGACACATTGTCATCATTTCTATGTTGAGATGTAGAACACTAGCACGAAGCAAACAGTGATGATGATGATGATGATGAAGCAAGTCAGTAGGCTGGACATGTACTTAACTAAGAGCATTTAGCTTCTGGGGATGAAAAGATGGCTCAGTGAATAAGAACACTTGCTAAGTAAACAGGAAGACCTAAATCCACACCCCTAGCACCCACATAAAAAGCCTGTCATGGCTATGGGCACCTGCACTGAGGGAGGCGGAGACAGGAGGATCATGGGGCTTGCTCCTGGTTCAATAAGAGGGCTAGACTCAAGAGTCAAACAGAATGATAGAACAGGCCACCCACCATCATCCTCAGGCCTCCAAGCATGTATCACACACTCTCACATATACACACAAGAATATTTAGGTTCTTCTAAAAGAAAAAAATGTAAACATCACATACAATGTACAGTGTACAACAATGGTTACTACAGTCTGCGTGCTTTAGGCAATGGCAAACAACCAACTCAAATATCTTTGATAAAATTTCAAAAACAATTCACACACACCCCAAAATACTATCTAGTGCTAGCCACATAGCTCAGGATGTAGAGAGCTTGGCTTGTAAAACATAAAAAGTCCTAAGTTTGAGCCCCAGCATTGCATAAAACTGGGCATGGGGCACAGCCTGGCAATCTCAGCACTTAGGAGATAGAGGCAGGAGGATCAGGAAAGTTACTGTTATTTTAGGTATATACCAGGTTTGAAGCCAGCTTGGGATACATAAAACCCTGCTCAAAAATAAACACACAAAGGAAGGAAAAAGGAAAGGAAGAAAAGTAGTAAAACTAACTGGTTTCTATTGTTTTGTTGAAATGTTCTCCAAGAAGCACTTCTATCTTGGGAGGAAGCTTGGTAAGGCACAGGATGCTCTAAAGATGGATGAAGCTATTGGATCCACAGGGAAGCTAGTTAGGCTCAGAAAGCACCTAACTCAAAAGTTTCAGGAAGTCCCAGAAACTTATAGGATGCATTAGACCCTTTCTTCTCCAAGCATAAACAAGTAAGCAGTAAGGACCACTGAGAGATATACTTAGACATGCGAAGCTGCTTCTAACAGGTTAAGATAGACTGAGCAGCTGAAAGAAGCAGACAAACTCAACCACTTAGAACGTTCTCAAACCAGCCAAGCTGCCAGGAGAGGCTTGGACCATCTCAACAGCCTCAAGTAGACACTCCGCAGCCTTTCCAGCTGCCTATGAACTATACAGTGTGCTCCAGGCTCCCAGCTTTCAAGAGCCATCACCCATGCTGGGATGGGCTTCTGGTGAGAGAACTGCTTTTGAATAATTTCTGGTCCAGTAAATGACCCCAGTAAAACTGCCTGGTTTAGCAAGATGGACTATGGTGGTACCCTGACTTTGGTGTGTTGTCAGTTCACTATATGGGGTGAGGAACAGTGTAACACACACCACTCAACTTTTAAACATTTGGTTTGAGAGGGCCTTATGTAGCCTATGCTGCCTTCAGTCTGACCTGGTAAAACTGACCATGAAGTCTTAATCTTCCAACCTCAGACCCACAAGTGCCATGATTACAGGTGTGTGCTACCATGCTGGGCCAATTTAATTTGGGGGGATGGAGGGGTGGGGGCAACATTTGAAGGAAGGCCTCATGTCTGAAATTCTTCATTAATTAAGAAAATACTGTTTGGAAGATTAGCTCAAGATGTCTATTTTACAACATGGTAACAACAGTTAATAATAAAATGTTATATATTCAAAAATGGTTAAGAAATCTTTGATGCTTTTTTTCTTTTCCTTTGGGATGGGAATGTTATTTCAGACAGGGTCTCATGTAGCCCAGGCTAGCCTTGAACTTATTGAACTTATTATGTAGCCAAGACTGACCTTCAACTCCGGACCCTCTTAGCCTCTTCCCACTGCTAACTTACGGAGAGACTTTAAATGTTCTTGCCACAAAATAGTTCATTAATTGCCGGGGAGGGGGGGGGGCAGGGTTGACGAGCACACACACACACCATAAAAATATCTGCTCCTCTGAACAGACAAGTACAGACATGTGCTCATAGACAGGCTGGGAGTCAGTGTCACCTACCGTCCTTTTTGAGACCGGGTCTTTCTCATCGCCAGAAAGCTCAAGAACCCTCCTGTGCTTACCTCCCCAGTGCACCACACCTGCCTTTTTTAGATGTGAGTTCTGAAGTTCATCTCATGGTAGCCTGGTAAACACCTTACCAGCTGAGCCATCTCTGCAGCCCCAAGTTAAGCATGTTAATTAGTTTTATTCAACCATTCCACACTGTACATTATCTATTTAAAATGGTATTTGAAATCATATATATAATTTCTGTCAATTTTAGAAACAGATAATTTTTAAAAAGCAAATGCTTGCAGGAGTCCAAGAACTCATTTTTTTATTGTTGTTGTTTTGCTTTTTGTTTTTGTTTTTTTGACAGAGTGATATAGCTCTGCATTTAAGAGTCCTGGGATGAAAACCCAGCAGAATATTTACCTAGCGTGTAGGGCCACATCACACTGCTCCAGCATCACACACACACACACACACAAACAAACAAACAAACAAACAGCACAACAAACAAAATTTGAAGACGGATTAAACAAGGCCCCTCTGGAATAACCGTGTAACAGCAGCACTCAGAAGTCCAAGGCAGGGAAGTTAGGCGCCTACACCAAGTATGACCCACATAGTGGGCCCTCATTTCTAAAACCTTGAGAGAAGCTTTTATTATATTATCATTTCCACTGTTTCATATCACTCCTACCTTAAGAAATATGTAGGGTGTGGAGCCAGTCTAAATTATTACAGGAAATACCATTCTAAGTGAGTCAGAAATGTATTTGAGCTATGGCATACTGAGTGCAATTAGGATGCTTACCAGATGGCCTCTGCTAGAAACACTAATGTTTATCTGTCTTCACTGTTCCCCCTGCTTAAAAAAAAAAAAAATGCTGCATCCAAATGTATCCTCTAGAGCAGCAGTTCTCAGCCTGAGGGTCACATATCATTTATTTATATATTACAGTTTTTAATAGTAGCAAAGTTACAGGTATGAAGTAGCAACAAAATAATTTTAGGGTTGGGGTCACCATAGCATGAGGAATTGAATTAAAGGGTCACGGCATCAGGAAGGTTGAGAACCGCTGCTCTTGAGCCTGAAAACTAACCAAATGACAAACATAAATCTATAGAACACCTGCATTCGGTACAGTACTATGCTACCCTTCCTTCACCTCCAGACAGGCTCTCATGTAGTCTAGGATGGTCTCAAACTTGCTATGTAGCTGACAAAAGCCTTGAACTTCTTTCTCACTCCTCCGTCTCGGTCTTCAGGGTAATGAGGTCACAGGCATGTGCCCCGTGCCCACTAGTGCTACACCAGGGATTAAACCCAGGACTATGTGCAGCTCGACAAGCTCCCTGCCAAGCTAGACCCACAGCCCCTGTGTTCTCTTCACACATATGATCATGCTGTTTTCAAGCCCATATGGGGCTAGAGAAATGACTCAGCAGTTAAGAGCACTGACTGCTTTTCCAGAGGACCTGGCTTCAATTCCAAATCTGACACCCTCACACAGACATACACGCAGGCAAAATACCAAATGTACATAAAATAAAAATAAATAATTTTTTAAAAATTAAAAAGAATTGGACACAGTGGTGCATGCCTGTAATCCTAACACTCAGGAAGGCAGAGGCAGGCAAATCTCTGTAAGTTCAAGACCACACTGGTCTATAAAGGGAGTCCAGGACAGCTAAGGTTACACAGAGAAATCTTGACTTGGAAAATAAATAAATAAACAAATAAATAAAAATTTAAAAAATCAAAGCCCATGAGATGGCTCATTGGGTAAAAATGCTTGCTGCACAAGCCTTAATAACCAGAGTTCAATCTCAGGAAAACCACAGTAGAAGGAGAAAGCCAAGTCCTGAAAGCTGTCTTGTGACCTCCATACATGAGCACCCACACTCACACATGTATAGCACACACATTCACAATAATAAAATAAACATTTAAACATTTTTAACATTCTGCTCCATACTTGAATTCCTATGGCGTGTACCAACCCACCACACAGAAAGGAGAAGTCATCAATTCCTACTACGTAATTTGGAGACTTGACGAGACCCAGCAATGTTTTCGTTTTCACTTTTGCAAGGACTAGAGAAACAGCCTAATACCCAGAAGAGCTACAGGGAATCACCATTAATGAAGCATCATCAGCTTATACTAAAAACCAACTACTAACCAGGCTACTTGTCTACTCCTTAGTTCTACTCTTTTCTGTGTAGAAAGGCACAGTCAGAACTATGCAACATTTTAAATAAATACTAATATTATCAACAAATTTGTTATTTTGTATTTTGTGTTTTTATCTTTGTTTTGAGACAATGACTCATGTAGTCCAAGCTGGCCTTGAACTCATGACCCTCCTGTTTCTACCTCCCAAATGCTGAGATTACAAGTATGTACTACCACACCTAGGTTAAGTAAACACAATTTAAAAATTCTGTCTAGAAGGTATAATCAGTTTTGGGTAAACAGCAGTTAGGAATCTAACCTTGAGTTGAAGATGTTTCAGCAGCAAAGAGCCCTGGCTGCTCTTCAGCATTGGAGTTACTGTCTGCAACTCCAGTCCCAGGGGATACAACACCCTCACACAACATACATGCAAGCAAAACATCAATAAACATAAAAGAAAAATAAATAAATTATTTTTTAAATTCAGTTGTGTAAAAGCAGTTGTGTGCAAGGCTGGTGACCTGGGCTCCCCACATAAAGACAGAACGAAGAGAAAAGGTGTGCCGGAGCTGTCCTCTAACCTCTTCATGTACACTGTCGCATGGCCACACACATGTGTGCACACACGTAAACACATCATCATCATAAATAAGCTTTAAAAAGTCATTTCAATCGTAGCTAGGCATGGTGGTGTGTGCCTGTTGTCCTGTTGCTTGGAAGGCTGAGACTGGAGGAACACTTGAGCCTGTGCATTAAAGGCCAGCCTGGATAACACGGCAGACCCATCTTTAAAGAAAGAAAGAACCTAGATATAGTGGTGCGTATCTATAATTACAGAACTTGACAAGCTGAGGCAGGAGGACTGCCGTGAGTTCAAGATCGGCATGGTCTACACAGCTATTAAGAAGAAAGGGAAAAAGAAATTTCAGTCCAATTAACTAAGTACAATTTTCTAGCAAATAAAGATTTTTTTACTAGGCACTTAGAAGCCTGAATGTCACTAGATTTGAACCACAGGCTGGCTATATGCTCTGTGATAAATTTCTTAACATCCCCGTGTATTAATTCAATCACTTGAAGAATGAGAGTACAAAGTATAGGCTCTGAGGTATTCTGAGGATGAAGCTGCCTCACCGGTGATAGGCTTCTCGCCGATACTTCTTCAAGGCATGCTTATCCATGTTAGCGGGTACATCCGCAGCATTCTGTAGGCGGTCACTCCAGGAGG
This sequence comes from Acomys minous, assembly GCF_964271855.1. Classification (NCBI taxonomy): domain Eukaryota; kingdom Metazoa; phylum Chordata; class Mammalia; order Rodentia; family Muridae; genus Acomys; species Acomys minous. Next base: position 13,886,223 of record NC_140484.1, on the reverse strand, counting down.
TTGTCATGTTATTTGTATGATGAATTCTAGAAAAGAAAATCAACAATTTAGTAGTTTGATATTGGCACTGTATACTAACATGCCATTTAAAATATATTTTTTTAAAGCTGCAGATTTAAGATGTGCAGCTTCCATCACATTAGGAAAACATGAGGAGCAGAGCAGACAGCTGCATCTCTGCATTAAGCACCTGACAACCCGGCCAGTCTTCGATCTTACTAGTGTTTCCACATGTACATTGTTCTGCTACTTTTTTATTTTACTACTACTGGATATCAAACCCAGAGCCTCACACAACTAAGCAAGCATTCTACGCCCGAGTTACACTTTTATTAAAATATCAATGCTTGTAAGAACATCTAAAATACAGCATTCTAAACATGTTAATATCATGACATTAAGCCAACTTTTAAAAAACCAAGTTTGTAGTTGTTTTAAAAAAAGAAAAGAAAAGAAAAGAAAACTGAGGTCACATAAGAGATGCAAGCTGTAAAGCGGCTGTGGTGAATCAGTGCAGCTGTGGTGTCTCCCACTCTAAAGAGCATCAAGACATCAGGCCTACTGGCACTCCTGCATGGAGGGAAGACTTGGGGCCTGCCTGGAAGGCATCACTCCTCAAGACTATATACGACATTCTGTAAGGGTGAGATTCTTCAGTGGCGCAGACCTTTGCTGAGTAACCCCTACTGTACATACAACTTTACAATGGTACAGCTGCCTGAAAGTCTCTCATGAGGCTAGACAGGTCATAGGCCCTAGGAAGAACAAACAGTATTATTCTGCTAAATGAACACTGTATCAAGCCAACTCCAAATGACTTACTGCTATACTCAGATTAGTGCCTCTCTCAGCTCTCCTCATCCAGCATTCCAAAGGCAGCTCTATGGAAAAGCGCCTGCCTGGAACACTATGACCCTGGGTTTAGTCCCAACATCATAAAAGTATCATTTTTTCTTTTTCTTTTTTGGGGGGTTGGTTTTTTTAGACAGAGTTTCTCTGTATAACCCTGGCTGTCCTGGGCTTGCTTTGTTGACCAGGGTGGCTTTGAATTCAGCGACTGTGCCTGCCTCTGCCTCCTGAGCACTGGAATTAAGGACCTGCACCACCACTGCCCAGCAACAGCTTTTTGCCCTGCTCCTTTTCTTTTTCAGTGGTGGGGACTGAACTTTGAGCAAAGCACTCTCCCACTGATGTCCTTTCACTTGTTTCATTACTTTTCTTGTTGATTGGTTTGGTTTTGTTTTGGGGGGGGGTGTTTTTTGTTTTGTTTTTTTTGTTTTTGAGACAGAGTTTCCTTTTGTAGCCCTGGCTGGCTTCAAACTCACAGAGATCCACCTGCCTCTGCCTCCCAAGAGCTGGGATTAAAGGTGTGCGCCACCACATTCATTTTTCATTATTTTTATAAATAGGTATTTATATCATTTGTGCCAAGTTGTACAATAAATTGTTGTCAAACCCAACAGTCAAAAGGTTTTTTTTTGTTTTTGTTTTCGTTTTGTTTTTTTTTTTGTCACAGTGGCTAGTTGGAATGGCTCGGCGGTGCCTGCGCTCTTGACTACAGTCCCCAGCACCCTCTTCAGGCAGCCCACTACCACCTGTGCCCCACTTTAGGGGCTGATGCTTTCTTCACCTGCACATTCAACACACATACATACACACAGAAACAGACAGACAGATACACATAATGTTTTAAGAGTCGCACACCAAAGGGATGTTAACAAATTCCAAAGTGGGGGCAGGGGCTGGGCTATGTTTGGGTGGTTGGGAGCACTACTTATTAACACTTCCAAATGTTAAGTGTGCCTTTGATCAGTCTCTCACTGACTGCCTCTGTGTCTCTCCCTCTTTCAACTATAAGCCCCATGAAGTTGAAACTCTATTTTCAGCTCTATCCCAAGCATTATGCACAGCAAACTCAGTACATAGACAGAAATACACACACCACTCCCATATACAAGCATGGTAGTTCATACTTATAATATCAGTATTTGGGAGGCTGAGGCAGGAAGATTGCCAAAAGTTCAAGACTAGCCTTAGGCTACATAGTGAATTCCAGAATAGCCTCAACTAAAGTGGAAGAGCCCATTTATAACAGCACTCTAAACACATGCGTGCGCGCATAAACACACACACACAAATATGTAAGATAAGTAAGCTGCTAAACCTCTGCATTTCAAGCTTTTTGTGTTTTGAAAAGTTAATTTGATGGGCTGGAGAGATGGCTCAGAGTTAGTTAAGAGCCCTGACTGCTCTTCCAAAGGTCATGAGTTCAATTCGAGCAACCACATGGTGCTCACAGCCATCTATAATGAAATCTGTATACATAACAAAAATAAATAAAAAAAACTTAAAAAAAAAAAGAAAGAAAAGTTAATTTGTGTACAAGCCTGAAAACCAAAAATACTGCCCAAGTTCCTTTTAATGCTCCAAATAAATCTGTAAAAATCTTACCCTTGGTTCACAAATGTTTTTGAATCTTGGCTTGATTAACGTAGTGGTATTTTGTTAACCTTTCAGTGTCAAGCTTTAGAACAAAGGTTCCTTGTTCTCTGGTAGAAGATGACAAAGCTGAGAAGACTGTCAAGTGAGAGATGCAGTACCTGTTGCCCTGACAATTTATTTTTCTGTTTCAAGCAACAGTCCTCTCCTATCTGTACTCTAAAATTCTAACTAGAAATACAAATTTAGCAGTGCATACTGGGCTGTAATCTAGCGCCTGAGAAGCAAAGGCAGGAAGTTAGGGAATCCAAGGCCAACTGCCAGCCTGGAATGCATGAGACTCCATCTCCACAAAAGGAGCATTGTAAGGTGAAAGAACAGTGGCGAGCACGCTCAGCTTACAATGCTCAAACCTATGTTTTAATACTTAAGGCTTCTGCACAGAACACTTTATGCTTAGAAAAATGTATACTCAATTTCTACTCTCAAACCCAAAACTTCACAATTCCCACCACATGCCAAAGGTTCTCACCGTATCATAAAAATTTCCATGTCAGTTTATGTATATTAAACTTAATCTACTATCCATAGATACAACTATTTCGAGAATTCATTCATCAAGTCTCCCTCAAAAGTAAACTAGAGGCAGTCAGACAGCTCAGTCAGTATAGTGCTTGCCTCCAGACCATGAGGACCTTTCCCCAGAGCATGAGGCTGGAGTTCAACCCCTGAGAGCTGCTGCACAGAGGCTAATGGGAGACCCCATTCAAAGGAGATGGATGGCACTCTGAAAATGACACCCCACATTGTCTTCTGACTTCCACAAGATGCACAAAAATAAATATAAATTTAACAAACACAAAACAAAAGATAAATAAAAAATAGGACTAGAGTACAATGGAGTGTTTATCTAACAAGCTTGGGGCCTTGGGCTCTAATTTCGGCACCACATAAACTGGGTGTAGTGACACTCACTATAATCACAACATGCAGGCTGGGAGCAGGATTAGGAATTCAAGGTCATCCTCAGCTAAACGGAGTTCTCAGCCAAGCTGAGCTGTATGGAACCTTGTCATAATGAATAAGTAAACTGTGTATAACTCAGTGGTATAACACACACTGGCCTCCCTCGCACAACCTGGAAAGTTGGGTCTCCAACACTGCAAAAAATAATAATAAATTGGGGCTGGGGATATAAAGTTAGTAGAGTGCTTGCCGAGCACGCATAGAAGCCCTGTGTCTAATCTACCATACCAGGCATGGTGGTGCAGCCTGGTAAAGATAAGAAATTTCAGGTCATCCTCAGCTATACAGAGTTTGAGAATAGCCTGGGTTGCATAAGATCCTGTCTCAATATAAAAAGATAAATAAAATAAATAAATCAAAACTTTCACATTCCACATTCTGCTTGTTAAGATTATAATGAGGACTGTAGAGATGGCTCAGCAGTTAAGAGCGCTGGCTGCTCTTCCAGAGATCCCAAGTTCAATTCCCAGCAACAACATGGTGGCTAACAACCATCTATTATATGATCTGATGCCTTCTTCTGGTGTGCATGAAGACAGAGTACTGACACATAAAACAAATAAATAAATCTCTAATTTAAAGGGGGGGGTGGCTGGAGAGTTGGCTTAGTGGTTAAGAGCACCACCTGCTCTTCCAAAGGTCCTGAGTTCAACGCCCATCAAGTACATGGTGGCTCACAACCATCTATAATGTGATCTAATGCCTTCTTCTGGCATGCAGGTGTACATGCAGATAAAGCATTCATATACACTAAATAAATAAATCTTTAAAAAATAAATTATAATAAAATCTATCTTGTCTGTATTAGCTTACAGTGTGATTTTATGACAAATACAATGGTAGAAGGAGAATGTATAAAACAAATGCTACTTGAGCACCATGTTAGGGATAAAGCAGAAAAAGTGTTGCCTATAAATTTAAGTAAGAAAGCAAAATGTACAAAACGTAGAAGCTGGGTGGTGGCACTGCATTCCTTTAATGCCAGCACTGAGAAGGCCAAGATCTCTGAGTTCAAGGCCAGTGTGGTCCATAGAATTCCAGGAAAGCCAGGGCTACAGAGAAATCTTGTCTTGGAAAAAACAAAAATAAAAAAATACAGTCCATAATTGTATTAACATTTCATTTATTCCAAACACATACATAAGGAAATTATTGAGCAAATCCAAACTAAAAGACATTCAACAAAACTAAACTGTACTCAAAACACTCAACAGCAAGAAAATAAGCAAAAAGTTGGAGAATTTTACCTCAAAAGTAAATGGGGGTTGTTTAGTGGTAGAAGCTAAAGCCCTCAGTTCAATTCCCAGCACACACACACTCTGAATGGCACTAAGTGCATAATGACTAAATCCAGACTGGCAGCTAGAACAACGGCACCACCTAAGTCCTAAGCCACTGAAGGAGCAAAAGCAGAACAGAATTGTCAACCTGGGAAATACAGAGGGACCTTAATTCAAAACAGACAATCCCTCCAGTACCAAAAAGTTCCAAATCAGTACCAGAAATGAGAAGTTACCATAAAGGCCTTAATAAGACAGCTAAGTTTTGAGCTTTATGTATGTTTAGTTTTCTGCACTGAGGCTTTTAAAAGCCAGGATTGTATGCATACCAGGCAAGCACTCTACCTCTAAACCATATATACTTTTAGCACAAAGAAATTTTTAGATTAGCTGAAAATTAGGTAATAACATATACTCATCTTTTACATTTTTATTTATGTGTATGGGTGTTTTATCCGTCTGCACCATGTGCATATAACTGGTACTTGAAGAGATGAGAAGAGGGCATCAGACCCCCCTGGAGCTACAGTTACAGATAGTTGTAGGCCACCATGTAGGTGCTGGAACTGAACCCCGGTCCTCTGCAAGAATCACTAGTACAATTAACCACTGAACTATCCCTCCAATCCAATGTTACACTAGTTTTTAAAGTGATTATAGAATTATAATTTTGTAGGACAGTCTTCTTATGACAATTAAATCAAAAGTGTCAAGAATGAAATGTTTTATGACTTCATAATTTATTTTTAAGTGGTTCTAGATTTAAAACAATGTATGTAGAACCAAGGAGATGGCTCAGCAGTAAAAAGCAAGGGATTTGCTGCCAAGCATGACAGCCTAAATTTGATCCCCAGAACCTATGGTTGAAGGAGAGACCTCTATACACACACACACACACACACACACACACACACACACACAGAGAGAGAGAGAGAGAGAGAGAGAGAGAGAGAGAGAGACAGAGAGAGAGAGACAGAGAGAGACAGAGAGAGTCAGTGGCACACATGCACCTCTCACACACACAGAATGAATAAGTTATAATTTATAAACATTTCAATTATATGCAAAAATATAAAGTAGGATGGCCAACATTACTTACTGGAAAATCCAGGTGAAAGATATTAAAAGAAGTCATTACACCATCCCTGTAATTTTCTAAGAATTAAAATTTTTAAATGAAAATAATTGGAGCCAGGCGTGGTGGTGCATGTCTTTAATCCCAGCACTTGGGAGGCAGAGGCAGGTGGATGTCTATGAGTTCCATACCAGCTTGGTCTACAAAAACGAGTTCAGGACAGCCAAGGCTACACAGAGAAACCCTGTCTCAAAAAAATAAAAATAAAAATAAAAGGAAGAAAACTGAAAAGAATTGGGATAAACATGTAAAACTGATGCACAAGAAAAAATAATAAAGCCAGGCGTGGTGGCGCATGCCTTTAATCCCAGCACTCGGGAGGCAGGGGCGGGCGGATCACTGTGAATTCAAGGCTAGCCTGGTCTACAAAATGAGTCCAGGACAGCCAAGGCTAACACAGAGAGACCCTGTCTCGAAAAACCAAACAAAAAATAATAATAATAATAAACCCCACACATGAGTTATTCATAACACCACAACTGAGAGGGACCTTAGGACCAGTAGTGGGAGCTGGGTACAATGACACATACGCTAATCCCAGTATTTGGGAGACTGAGGAAGGAGAAACAGGAATTCAAGGTCATCTGGGCTAGCCTGGGTTCTGAAAGAGCCTGTCTCAAAAACAAAACAAACAACAAAACAAAAGAACAATGACAGAAAATTGAGTTGTCCAGTAGAGGATAAAGGGGAGAATTGTTTAAAAGAAAAAAAAAAAAAAACAAATAAGGAGAGGCACAGTGACACTTCCTGGAATCCCAGCACGTGGAAGGTAAGGAAGGACAGGAGGATCACTTGGAACTGGAGGCCAGCCTAGTCTAACATCAATTCTAGGCAGCCAAGAGGATCACTTCAAGTGTGAGGTAGGCTACTTTACATAGTGAAATCCAGTCTAGCCAAGGCTACCAATGAAAACCCTGTCTCGAAAAACCCAAAACAAAAACACCCAGAACAAAACAGGCCATCCAGATCACTCTGTAGATAAGGGGGTTTGCCACCAAGCCTTATGACCTGAGTTCAATCTCTGCGTCCTACATGGTGAGAACCACGGGAGAGAAACCACCACCTGAAAGTTGTCCTCTGTCCTGTATGTGCACAGAAGCATGTTCCTGCTCACGCATGTGGATGTGTGTTTACACAGAGAAAATAAAATGTACTTTAAAAAAGCAAAACAGAACAAGGTGAAAAAGGAAGGAGGGAAGAAAAAAATTGTATTGCACTTATTTATCTTGGGAGGGGGTGCACTTGTGCCACAGTGGCAAATGGATGTCAAAGGACAACCTGTGGGAGTTATTTCTCTCCGCCCACCATGTGGGTCACAGCAATCAAACTCAGGCTGTCAGGCTTGGAAGGACATCGCATTTACCTGCTGAGCCATCTCTCTGACCAAGGAGAAGAAACTTTTAACTTGTCTGGTGGAAAAGACCTGTAATCCCAGCTATTCTGGAGACCGAAAGCAGGTAGATTTTAAATTCAAGGTTGGCCTGGGCTACATGGCAATTTCTAGGCCAGTCCGAACAATTTACGAAAAACTTTAACAAATTTAAAAGTGTGGGGGTGGGGGGATGTTGAATATGCTCAGTGGTAGAGCACTTGCCTCACATGCACAAGGCCCTAGTGCCACAATAGTAGTTAAGTACAGTAAGACACACACATTATATATTAGATGTTCCATCAAACTAAAACAAGGAACTTTTAAAAACATTTATTTCTCCCTATAAGTCATAGACTATCAAACAAAAACCCCAGTACTAGGTATAAGCAATTTCCTTTAAAGTTGTTGGTCAGCAAAGTCCACGATACCCCAAAATTACTATAAGCTGCTGCTGCTGCTGCCCTTGATAGCCTCCCAAAAATCAACGTTAAGATCCTATTGCTATAGACAACATCTACTTCAGATAGAGGACTTGGAGGAAATGGCCTGAAGTGTCCTCCCCAAGGACTGGCTCTCACCGTACCTGAAAGCGTAATGCAAGCTGCCTGGGGAGAAAAGCCCCCAGCAGCCCTCCCCAGCTGTAAGTAATGCCTATGCAGCACAGCAAGGAGCAACATGGCCAGACGCCCCTGAAGACACCACAGGGCACTTACAGGCTGGGGTAACCAGCAGCTGGCTAACTGGACTTACTCAACAGGGGGAACTCATGCTTGGCACTACAATCCTAGCTCTCTAGCTGTAGCTGCTAAAGCCACGGAACCTAAAAAAGAACCTACTGCTGCCACTTCCCTAAACAGAAAAGCTCTAACTGCATTCTAAAGCCTGTCCTTATCACCAAAGATAAGGTAGCTCTCACCCCTCCTCCAGGAAGCTTCTCCCCCACAACAAACAGAGACTAATGCAGAAAGCCACAAAAACTCTCCAAAATGCAGAGAACACCAGACTGTGGGTGCCCAGCACCAACTGACAGAAGTCCAACCCCTACACCTATAAGTCTTTATGTGACAGGAAAGCTGAACCCACAAACACCCAACAATACAGCTGCCTAAACAAGATCTGAAAAATATCACTACCAATTGACATGCTAACATGAGTGGGGAAATATCCCAGGGCCCAACCACATGAACTGCTACAGGGGATGACTGGCTGCTAAGAAAGTCAGAATCAGTCTTCTCTAGGTTATTCAATTCCAAATAGCTCTAAATGCATATGGATATGAGGAATAGTAAATTAACTCACCAGGTTCTATTCATACATCTGTACATACATATATGTAACAATAATGAAGACTAAGAGACTATGAATTCAAGGACAGGGTAGATGGGAGAAATTGAGGGGGGTAAAGGAGGAGAAAGATTATAGACAGTACTGATCTATGAAATTCTCAAAAACAAAAATAAGGAACTGATTAAATAAGTTACTACTCCTCAAAAAAAAAAAAAAAAAGACATTCCACTGGTCATTTGAAATAGAGCATGCTAACATTTTAATTGCTTGCTTGTTTTTTGAGATAGGGTCTTGTAACTTAAGCCTTTGGTCTTCCTGCTTTCACCACTGCTGGCCTCACTTTTTTTTTTTTTAAAGACATTAAGTTTCAGGTGCCAGATTTTCCAAGTAGATCCTGTCACACAGGCTCTTTCATCTGACATTCCTGATAATGGTTCCCAGCTAACAAAGACAAAGACACACAAATGGTAGAACAAATAGCTCATTAGTCTCCAAATCAACTTAATCTTTCTGAGTCTGTACTCAGAAAAAAAAGGGGGGGATAGTTTTGCTACTAGGATTTTCTCTGTTATGGCTGTTGGGTTTTGATTGCTAGTTATTTTCCACAAACTTTGGCAACCAACCACTATAGGACGCAATCAAATTTCAATCAATGTTATATAAAACATAGAACTTTCATAAAGTCATATACAACAGGGCATGCTGGCCCTCACCTATAATCCCAGCCCTGCAGAAGCTGAAGCAAGAGAACTGCAAGTTGGAAGCCAGCCTGAACTATTGCGTTCCAGACCAGCTTAAGACAGTGAGACCCCATCTCAAACCCTCGGCCCCTAAACCCAGCCTCAAAAAATGAATCATCTAAGTCTTGGTGGGGCTGAAGAGACAGCTCGGTAGTGATGCACATTTGTTGCTCTTCAGGAGAAACTGAGTTCAACTCCTAGCTCCCACATGGTGGCTCACACCCATCTGGAGCTCCCGTTCCAGCAGATAAAATGCCCTCTTTTGATCTTGATAGACACCAGGCACACATACATACATGCAGGCAAAACACACATAAAAGATGAGTAAATCTAACATAAAAAAAAATACTTAGTTGTCAAATGACAAGATTTTAGTGCTCCATGACATTGTATTGCCAACTTCATTTAATGAAATTAAACCTAAAAATCTCAACCCAACCCCCCAAAAACTAATTTTATTAAAAAGGGTTCTCTTCATTCATTCTGCTCTAACTGCAAAGACTCCAAGTAGCATTATCTTGTACAGAGCATAGCAGAACATCTCTTTCTGGCTTATTTAGTACAACTGCCCTTAAAATGTGTCTACGGCTGTCTCCTGGCTGAAAGCACAGTATTTACTGCTCACATGTCACTTAACATGTGCCTTGTGATAGGTAACATTTCATGTTAGTAGATGCTGTATAAAAGCTAAAAATATCACATCAACAAAAACTCACTAAAAGCACGTGCCAGCACTGCCTACTACAGTGCATAAAGGGCCGTTACAAACGAAATTAGATGCAGTCCCCAGGCCCACGAACAGTCCAGTAGCAATAAGCACACAACAATCATCACTAAACAAAAACCTATAATTGCGATCACCTATGGGGGCTCACTTTGCAATCCGAGCCCTGGAAGCTTATTCCGGTCAACTGCTGCTAGCATGAGGCTCACCCAGGCTACAACATGAGGCCTTACTGCAAAAAGCCAGAAAACAAAAATAGCAAAACATAAATACGATGATAAGATCTAGGCAGGTTGTTTCTTATTTTGCTTTTTTGGAAAGAGTGAAGCAGTGACACAGAGTTCTCCCCCCCCCCACGCCCTTCCCCCCACCCTGCAAGCCTAGGCGAGCATGGTGGCACATGCCTATAATCTCAGCACTGTGGAGAGCTGAGGTGGAAGGACCCCAAATTGGAGGCTAGCCTACACTACACAGCCAATTTAAGGTGCATGGGTGGGTCAGGGCCTGGGAAAGGGGCACTACCCTCCTCACAAAGCAGAAAGAGTTGTGTCACATAACACTCTCCTGTTAACAGTCCCCTCTGATATAAACTTCTGGCTGAGTGTACATTTTCACGTAACAGAACCTTGAAGGAAACCATACTTTACAGATCAGCGGGTTCTAAATTCTAGACTGAGAATAGTGCAACAACCAATACTACTGAATTTGGTTTTTTGATTTTGTTAAGTTTTTTTTTTTTTTTTTTTTTTTTTTTGGTAGGAGTGAAGCAGTTAAAACCATGTTTCAAGCCTAGGCATGGTGGAACAAGCCTATTAATACCTGCATTTAAGGGAGCTGAGAAAGATCCCGAGTTCAAGGCCACCAGGGTATATACACAGCCTGTTCTAGGTCCACAGGACAGGTTCATATTGTAATGGAAATGCTCTTCGGAAGCATTGCCTATCAACAGGCCAGCATAATCACTTTGCCACTGCAAGGCACCCTCGAAGATTTTATTTCAATTTTTAACTAGCTGGTCTGTTGAACTGAACCTACAAGCCCAGAAGTCTTCATTTGAATAAATTCTCAGCCACTGGCAGAAAACGCTACGGTGACTATATGAAAGACATGTATTCACGACGTCCAGGATAATGGCAATGTTTTAACATCCTCCCCTTTCACATGATGGCCAAAGAAACTTGCATCCCTTGCCTTAAGGAAAATTAATAGTCTATGGTCATTATGAAACAATGTGCTGGCGGGCGGGCGGGCGGGCGAGCGCGTGCAGAGACGTGGTAGAGCACACGCAACCGTGTTTAGTGACTAGTCATTTCAGAAAGCAGCATTAGAGCACAGCCCTCTACTACCGAGGCTTGAAACAAATCCGACACAAACCTTCATCTATCTGCTTTTAAAGGCTGCGGCCGGGCCAAGCCAACCTTCCAAACCCTTATTCTGGTGACAAGGCCCCATGTCTGCATCTCGCCCTGGCCCCAGAGCTTCGGGGACCCCAGGAAAAAGGCAAGGGCCAAAGCGCCCCTAAACGTCTTTGCGGAAGGCTTGCAATCGATGTGAGCTTTCCACTAAGCGCTGCACACCACAAAACTGGCTCGTGGGCCATTCCGCGGGCAGGTTCAAACCCTGCCAGCTTCGCAGCCCACGGGGAAGTCCCGCTCCCGCCCCACGAAGAGAACTGAGGCGAGGTTGCCCGCTTAGGCGGCCCACGGAGAAAAAGGAGGGGAACCGAGCGCAGGGCCGCCCGCTCCGCAAGAAAGGCGGGGTCCCAGCGAGCCGACGCTCGGAAACAATGGCGCGAGCGTGACGTGGGCCGGGGGCGTCGCCGTCGCGCGGGGAAGGGGCAGCGGCGGGACGGGGGGCATCCCGGGCCAGGGGCGTGAGCCGGCCCGAGGCGCTGAGGCCTCGGGCGCGCGGGCTCTTCCGAGCCGGGGCAGAGGGCCGTGAGGAAAGGGACGCCCCGGGCGGGCGGCGGGGGCCGCGGGGTCACGCGCTTGGCCGCGCATCCTCCCCAGACAGCTCGCTCGCCGCCCGTCCGCTCCAATCCCCCTCCCGCCCGCCGCGGGTGCCGCCGCACTCACCGGCCCCACCGCACGGCAGCAATCCTAGCGCGCAACTGCCGCAGCCGCCAAGGCGCGCGCCCTCCCCGCCCCCGCCGCCCCGGCACCGCCCCCAGCTCGCGCCCGGCCAGGGACCGGCGCTCTGTTCCGTTCCCGGGCTCCGCCGCAGAGGCCGGACGCGGCGATGCTCCCTGGTGGCTGGACAAGCCTCGGTCCCTCACAGAGCTCTAGGAACTTCCAACCACAGAACCTGCGGTGCTGCTGAGCTCTGGGGGTGATGCACGTTAACAACCTATCCATTTTCTTTGAATAACCATCTCTTGGCGTTTTGCCAGCGCCTCTCAGCACAGTGCTGGTACCCCGCCCCCACCCTAGGTTAACCCCGCCTACTCAGCGGGAGGCTCTCCTGAGGTTGGAAAGAGTGTCCCTTACTCTCAGCTTCACTGTCTTGTGGACAAATGACCCTGAGGTCTTCCCTGGCCAGACCCTGAACTCAACTCCGTGGCAGCCAAAAGGACCAGCTTTAGGGCTTATCAGAATGAGTTCAAATCCTAGTTTCACCATTTATCGAATGAACTTGACCAAGGAACCTGACTACACGCCATTGACTCATCGGAGATAATATTTGATAGAATGAAATAATACAGACTCCAGAGTTCGTTCTGGCGCATAGCAGACAATAAACAGTAGTAGTTCTATGGACACCCATTACCACGCTTCACAAGATAAACCCTCATAGGCAGAAAGCTCGCTATTGCCAGAACACTGCTATCATTAGTCTGGGCGTTTCTGGGGTTCCATCTCAAAGATCAAGTTCTAGTCCTGGAAGCCTCTGCAAACAAACTGACCTAATGGTTCTTGGACCCCGGACTTTGTCCAATATCGTCACTGAGTTGGGGGTGCTTGATCCCTTCTATTGTTTTTCCCTCTGTCCTAATTCTGAGGCTCTTAGTCTTTCTCCTCAGGTACTTGGCTGGTTGACTGTGATTCCTTTAGACAGTATTGCCCAAGGCTAAGCCAAGTGCTCGTGGTACATCGTAATCAAGCAGTACTATGGCTTCCACTTTGTAATGGGGTCTTACATTTATTTAGTAAAGTTCTTGACTGAGTTTGGTGGTTTACCAGAAGTCCTAGCTACAGGAGATGTTAGGACTGAGGCAGGAGGATTGCTTGAACTCAGAATTTGAAGCTAACCTAAGCAACATAATGGGAGGGGGGAGGAAGAAGGGGAGAAAAGAGGAAGCAAAGGAGGGAGAGAAAAAAAAAACAAGAAAGAGGATGAAAGGGAAAAAAGAGAAGGAAGTTCTTGGCAGACATACTATTGACTCACATTAAACTTGCAGTAAACTTGAACAGTCAAGCTGGGTACTGTGGTGCAGGCTTGTAATCCCAGCACTGGGGAGGCAGAGGCAGGCCGATCTCTGTAAATTGGAGGCCAGCCTGGTCTACAAAGTGAGTCCAGGACAGCCAAGGCTACACAGAGAGATCCTGTCTCAAAAAAACCAAAACAAAACAAAAACAAAAATCTTGAACAGTCAAGTCTTTTTAGTATTGAATCTGCTGTAGCTTTTACCTGGGTCTTCATCCTGGAGAGGTCAGCTGAGGATAAGCCCTGGGCCTTTCACCTGGTTTTGTAGGCCTGGAGTAGTAGAGCATACCTCGAATCCCTCGCCAGAGGCAGAGGCAGATGGACGTCTGTGAATTCAAAGCCAGTCTGGTCTACAGAGGAAGGGATGAGCCAGCCAGGCCTACGTAGTAAGACCTTCTCTCAGAATAAGTAAGTAATTCTCTCAGAATAAGTAAGTAAATAAATGCCCAGTTTTATGACTAAGGAAGGGAGCTGAACTGTCTGCACATATAATGTGATCGCAACAGAGGGGGAAAAAGAGTAAAGACAGAAACTATGAAGACGTGTAATTGTGTGGGCTGGAGAGACGGCTCAGAGGTTAAGAGCATTGACTGCTCTTCCAGAGGTCCTGAGTTCAATTCCCAGAAACCACATGGTGGCTCACAACCATCTATAATGTGACCTGCTACCCTCTTCTGGTCTGCACGTGTACATGGTGGGGCACTGCATACATAACAAATAAATAAATATTATTAAAAAAGAAGTATAACAGCTAGGCATGCTAGCAATACACCCATGCCCGTGTCCAGATAAAAACAAATCTTTAAAAATAGGTAGAGCACAAGAGAAGAAAACACTTGACATTCACGTCTAGCCTACACACCAAACAGATTTGCACACTCACACATTTATATAAACACATATGTGCACGCACACGTGGATATGCATACTCACACTTACATGCACAGGTCTGTACACCTACACACTTGTATGCACACACATCTACACACCGATGCACTTAAACACACTTGAATACTTTGTGTACATACTAAAAAATATAAAGTAAACATAGATAGATAGATAGATAGATAGATAGATAGATAGATAGATAGATAGATAAATTTTTTGAGATAGGATTTCCCTGTGTAGCCTTGACTATCCTGGAACTCACTTTGTAGACCAGGCTGGCCTTCAATTCAGAGATCTACCTGCCTCTGCCTTCCAAGTGCTGGGATTAAAGGCATGTGCCACAATCACCCAGCTAAGGTATAGTTTATGTTAAAAGTATATAAAATGTAGTGGCTGGAAAGATGGCTCAGTAGTTAAGAGTACTGGATGCTCTTCCAGAGGATCCTGGTTTTGAATCCCAGCACCCACATGGCTGGTCACAACCATCTCCAGTTCCAGGACATCCAATGCACTGTATTCCTAGGACACCAAGCACACAGGCAGTGCACATGCATAAGTGCAGGCAAAACAGCCATACACAAAATGATCTTGATATGTGTGTGCCTATGTATGTGTATTCATACGCATACATATATATTTCCTTTGAGAGAGGATACCACAAACTCAGGCTAGCCTTCAGTTCCTACGTGGCCAGGATGACCTTGAACTCTGCCAAGCTAAGCTGATTCTAACAGAAGCAGAGAAATCACGAGGGGCTTGAATGGGATTTCTAAGCTGACATGAATCGAAGGATGTAGGCAGTGTTTGGCCTAAGAAGCCACTCCACTGTGGCCCTAGATGACCTAGCACCAACTTCCTGCTGAGATACTTAGATGGCTGTCCATCCTATCTGTCCTGTGTCTTAGGTAAGGTTTTGTTGCTGTGAAGAGACACCATGCCCACGGCAACTCTTTTTTAAAGATTTCTTTATTTATTATGTATACAATATCCTGCCTGCAAGCCAGAAGAGGACACCAGATCTCATTGTAGATGGTTGTGAGCCACCATGTGGTTGCTGGGAATTGAACTCATGACCTTTGGAAGAGCAGTCGGTGCTCTTAACCTCTGAGCCATCTCTCCAGCCCAGCCCACGGCAACTCTTATAAATAAAAACATTTCACTGAATCTGGCTTACAGTTCAGAGCCTTAGTCCATAATTACCATGGCGGGAAGCATGGTGGCACACAGGAGCCGAGAGTTCTACATCTGGGTCACAGGAAGAGACAGTGACACTGCGCCTGGTTTGAGCATCTGATACCCCAAAGCCCAGCCCTGGTGGCGGCGCACTTCCACTTCCTCCAACTGTAACAAGGCCACATCTCCCAATCCTTCCCAAGTAATGCCACTTCCTAGGAATCTATGGGGCCATTTTTATTCAAACCACAACAGCATCTAATTAACACTTTTTTTTTTTACAAAGTATTTTAAGCCTTGATTCATCCAAACTGTGAGTTGCATTCACAGCTCAGCTGGCAAAGACTTTCTTCACAAATGTGTATTACATGCTGACCTAACATTGATCAACACAGATGTGAGAGCCTGCCTTCATAGAATTTGCTGACAGTCTGGAAGACGAACCTTAAATAAGTAACTACAGCTGAAGATACAGCTCAGTGGGCAGAATGCATGCCTAACATGCACAAATCCTTGGCACCATATATAACTGGGTAGGACCAGCTTGCTGCCAATCCTGACATCCTGAGTTCGATTCCTGGGACTCACGTGGTGGAAGGAGAGAACTAACTCTACAAAATTATCATCAGACCTCCACGTGCATATAAATAAACAAATAAATAATAAATGTTAAAGGGCATGCTTGGCGGCACACCTGTAATCCCTGCACTGAGGAGCTAGAGGCAGGAAGATCAGGAGTTCAAAGCTATTCTCAACTACAGATCTATAACACGGAAGGCCTGGGATTCAGTCATCTGCACTACAGTACAACAAAAGTGGCAACAAAAGAAAAAAGAAAGAAAAGAAAAGAAAGTTCCAGAAAGAAGCAAATCTCTGCCCCACTGATGACCTGGAGCCTGACCTCCAGTACACTGGAAAAGAACTCAAAGGATAAAACAGGAGTGGCAGGAATCAGACTCACAGTGTAAATGTCATCCAACAACCAATTACCTCACAGTTACAAAAAGTAATTAATTTGAATCAGGTAAAACCCTATTGGAAACTTCTACTAGATATTTACAACATGAGAGACAATCTACAACTCTTAGCAAAATCGTTTCATTTCTTGAACATACATCAGGCAGAAGACGCTGGAGAGTTAAATTCAGCTTCTACCCTGTCTCAGAGTACCGCACAACTATTTAGGAAATGAGATCTCTGAGTGAAGCCTGAAGAAAGGTCAATGTCAGCTTCATTATTAAGCCTATGCCAGATCAATGACCCCAGCGTGCTACAGAATTCCAGGAGAGAGAGAGACTATTGTATTCACTTATTTTTGTGGGACTATGCATTGAATTTAGGGCGCCCCCCTCTGTTTTTTTGAGACAGGGTTTAACTGTGTAGCTTTGGTTGTCTTGGACTCGCTTTGTAGACCAGGCTGCCCTCAAACTCACAGCAATTCACCTACCCAAAAATGTTTGTAACTTGCCTAAGAACTTACTCCCTGTTTGACCAATAAAAAGCCAGCACACCCAGGCAGGGCAAATGGAATAGGCGTGGCTAAGGTTCCCAGGCTGGTCAGGCAGAGAGGATCTTGGGAAAGGAAGTTGTGAGAGACTGGATGGGAGGAAGAGGAGAAGCAAGGAGGCCAGCGGCCATGGATTTGGTAGAGGAGAAGCACATGGCTGGCATAGATGGAGAATTCAGCCCAGCCAAAGGTCATCAGGCGTGGTGGCAAGCACTTTTACATACTGTTATTTTGATGGCCCAAACTTAATTTAATTTTTTTATTATTATAACTTATTCAGATTACATCCTGATTGCTGTCCCTCACTTGTATCTTCCCATTCCCACCCTCTCTCTTGCTTCTGCCCTGTTCCCCTTCCCTAGACCTCTGACAGAAGGGCACCTCCTCCCCTACCATATGACTCCAGCCTATCAGGTCTCATCCGGATAGCCTGCTTCCCTTTCCTCTGTGTGCCCACCAGGCCTCCCCATCTAGAGGAAGTGATCAAATTGGGGACACCAGAGTTCATGTCAGAGGCAGTCCCCACTCTCCACACAACCGTGGAAAATGAGCTGTCCATTGGCTAGATCTGAACAGCGGTCTAGGTTTACTGCATGCACTGTGCTCGGTTGGTGCAACAGTTTGTGCAGGCCCCCCACTTTAGTTAATTTTTTTTTAAGTTGTTAATTACATCTTTGGAGAAACATAACCACATACACCATAAAAATCACACTTAGCTGCTGTTAAAACGCTAAGATTCGACTCTCACTGTAGCCTGTTCCTGAGTATCTCTTAAGTTCCTAAGTTTAAACCTGAAGCATCACCTTTCATGCAATCAAAACATCTTTACCTACATATGGAAGTCACGGCTAGTCTGGGCTATATAAAACTCAGTTTCAAAACACAAAACCAAAAAGAATTAACTTTCCAAAAGAGGAATCAAATACACTACAGAGTTACCCCAGAGAGGTCTTCCCAACAACACCTTGTCCAATCCAAAAGAACGCTCCACTTCCTTTCTTTTTGTTTTGTTTCCTGAGTCAGAGTCTAGTTCTATAGCCTCAGATGGCCTAGAACTCTCTATGCAGCCTGGGTTAACCTCAGACTAACAGCGATCCTTCTGCTATGGCCTCTGGAGTGCTAGAATTACAGGGATGAGGCTCCACACCCTGCTGTCCTGCTTTTTTTCCTGTGTCAAGTGCACCTTTTTTCCTCTCCCCTAACTAGCCATGGTTGCAACAAAATACATATTTCTATGTCTTTAATTCCCTCCCTCTAACATTCTGTAATTTGAGCAGGAGGAATATTCCACCTTATCTTGCCAACTGAGATACACAGCTCTTAATCTAGCATCTGACATATCAGAGACTACATATGTATGTATGTGCATGTATACATATATATGCACATTACAATTTTTTTAGATTTACCTGATGTACTTAAATGTTTTGCCCGCATACATGTACGATCACCACATGTGTGCCTGTTGGATCTCCTAGAATTGGAGTTACAGATGGCTGTGAGCCATCATGTGGTTCCTGGAAATAAAACCTGTCCAAGTGCCCTTAACCACGGAGCCATCGCTCCAGTTTTACAAATCTCATCTTTGAGACAAGATGTCATCTATACCTGGCCTCAAACTCACCATATAGCTGAGACTGACCTTGAACTTCTGATCTTTCTCTACCTCCTGAATTGCATATACATTTTAATTAATTAAAACTAAGTGTATACTGAGCTTATAAGCAGATTTTATTTTAATGCCTTCTGATTTTATACATTTGTGCACACAAATAATTTATATACACATGGCAAATTAACCTAAAAAATTAGTGTGCATTATATGTGTGCACACACATACACACACCCTTTGCATCCTTCTTCTCTAAATACCCATTTCAATAAGTGTCCTGAGTTAGTTTTAACTGTCAACATGGCATAGCCTAGTGTCTTATAAGAAGAGAATCTCAGTTGTGCATGGCACACAAGCTTTTAATCCCAATATAGTGAGTGTATGTGCACATGTGTGTGTGTGCATGTGCACCTATATGTGTTTCTAAGTATTGAACCTGGGGTCTTGTGTATGTTAGGCAAATGCACTGCACCTCATTACTAGATCAATGTTCAACACTTCCTTGTGTTATTAAAGGCTAGGGGAAAAGGAAGCAAGCATGTCTTTCTTTTTTTAAAGATTTATTTTTATTTTTTATTTTATTTATTATTATGTATACTTGCAGGCCAGAAGAGGGCATCAGATCACATTATAAATGGTTGTGAGCTACCATGTAGTTGCTAGGAATTTAACTCAGGACTTCTGAAAGGACAGTCAGTGCCCTTAACTTCTGAGCCATCTCTCCAGCCTCCTATTTATTTTTAAAATTATGCATATCTCTATATCTTTGTGTGTGACTATGTGCACATGAGTGCCCGTGCCCAAGAAGACCAGAAGAGGCATTCTATTCTCTGAAGCAGAGATTATAAGCACTTGTGAGCTGCCTGCTATGGGTGCTGGAAACTGGACTCAAGTCCTCTGGAAGAGCAGTGCACGCTCATAACCACTAAGCCCTCTCATTATTATATCCCTGCTTCTTGTGGTGAGGGCCTCAGCCCTTAGTCAGAAATCTGAATAAGAGAACAGTACAATTTGTTTTTAGTAAGAACTGACATATCACCAACCTTTTGACCTTCCTTTCTAAATATCCATTTAAATAAGTGCCCTATGTCAGTTTCAATTGTCAACTTGCTATAACCTAGTGCCATATAAAAAGGGAGTTTCAGATGGGCATGGTGGTACGTGCCTTTAATCTCAGCACCTGGAAGGCAGAGGCAAGTGGACCTCTGTAAGTCTGAGGCCAGCCTGGTCTACACAGTGAGTTCCAGGACAGACAGGGCTGTGTAGAGAGACCTTTTCTTAAAAGGGGGTGGGGGGGAAGGGTGGTCTTAAGTTGAGGGATTGCCCAGATCTGACGGACCTGTAGGGGGGGCCAGCCTGTTGTGGATGGCCTCACCCCCTGGGAAGGCAGTCTTGGGCAGTATAAGAAACTAGCTAACCAGGAGCCTTGCGGCTTCAAGTGCCTGCTTGAGCTCCCGCCATGGCTAGTCTTGGTGACGGAGATAAGCTCACTCCTCCTCCTGCCTGCCTCTGATCAGGGTGTTTCATCACAGTGACAGACGCATCCGGAGCTGCTATACAGATCCTGACAGACAAAAAGGAAAAGAGGCCACAGGCAAACGGAAGACGGCGAACCTTCACCTCCTTCCCCAGCACTGTGACACAAGACCAAGGCCTAGAGGGCTTTTTCTCCCTCCAGCAGGAACACGTTTCCTGCTGACACCAGTCCAGGCTGGTCTGCTGTGTTCAAGGCTAGTCCTGAACGTGTTTACTCAAAGCTGTAAACCTACCAGCTCCCCACTCTTGGCCTAAATTAACCCTAAATTAAGGGAAGGGTTCTGCCTTATACTATCATAAATACATATGTACCTGAAGCTATGGGCCCTTCAAATCTTTCTTTCTTTAAGCTGACCAACCCAAAATTAAGGGAAGGGAACCCATCCAGGCCACCAAAACCACTACCTGGTACCCTTGGAGGCCAGAAGAGCGCAACAGATGGCCCGAGATTGGCACTGCTACTGCCATGCGCTGCTGCGAGAGTGCTGAGAACCAGAAATGCATCCTCTAAGGGATCCTCTGGAAGGGCAACGCCTGTTCTTAACTGCTGAGCCATCTCCCCAGCCCTTTTATTTTCATTCTTTAATTGGTGGAGAAAGCCAACCAGCCAAGTCCCTGCCCGCCCCCCAACAGTACAAAGTTAGAACAATAAGTGACAAGTGACAACTTGCTGGGCTTTTCACTGTGAGATCAGAACCAGCAGGCCTCCTGCGAAGCACTTCAGCCCGGCTGTGCACTGTACTTGACCCGTTAATCAGTACTCATATTGGAACCAAAGTCTGAGGCGCTAGAAATAAAGCGCGTTTGCCCATGCATTTGGAAGCCAATCTGATGACAAATATGGGTAATTTTAGACTTTCTATTATTAGTCAGTGAAAGAGTTTCCTCAATGATTTCACTTCCCAGCTTGGCGGTCCGCTTCAACAACAGTAAACAATTTCCTGGCTAGCTACCAGGAAGCTACACAAGCATAATTATTTTGGAGACGAGAAATACAAATAAAAGATTTAACAAATTTGTTTTCTGGACACAGACATTTGAGGAAGTGAAAGGTGTGACAATATGAGGTGGCGGGAGCTGGCCCACTACAGTTCTCCTTTAAACAAGGCTCTTTCCACCCTCTATCCACTCTCGCAGGCCAGCAGCTACAGCCTTCCTTCTCGTTCTCTTAACTTTTGTACATTTTAAAATATAAATTGCATAAACCAGGGAGTTTACAAGACAAACTCATGACCACATCTGTTAGGAAACATGATCAAACATAACAGGAAACCCGGTTAAAATAGGCTTACACCACACATGGAGAAATGGTATAGGCACTGGGGTAAATGAGGAGTCGTCAGCGTTGCCAGTAAGGGCCAAGTCTCACCCCTCTGCTCTAAAAGCCTGATGGGTACATGGCACCCCATCCCCAAACAAACAAATTACAAATGCTAGGCCTTTGTAGGGAAGGCAGTTGCTCTAGTTCAAAGGGGCGAGAGGGATCTGTTACAGAGGCATGCTGCTTCCTTTAATGGTTCTCTCTCCCTCCCTCTCTCTCTCTCTCTCTCTCTCTCTCTCTCTCTCTCTCTCTCTCTCTCTCTCTCTCTGTGGGCATGGCTGCCTGGGTAACTTCTTTTCCTGGTTTGTGTCAGGGTCTCATAAGATCCAGCTGGTCTCAAACTCACTATGTTGGACTCTCACGCCCAACTCGAGAAGGGGGGTCGCCGTGAGAGACCACGAGAGGCACAACGCACTGATGCAAAAGCAAAGGTTTATTGTTATTGCTGACGCGCCAGGGTCCCTCAGCCCTCGGGAGGTGAAGGACCCCGAGTAGCTGTTACAGACTAGTTTTTAAGGGCAAAAACCGCAAAGCACGTGGGGTTCCTTATCAAGCTTAAACCATATGGACATTGGCAGTGGGAGACTTCTTGTGGGGACTTGGGTGTGGGTCCCTAGGGCGGTTACTAGAAACCATATGGGACTTCTGATATAGGGAGCTCGCATGTAGCTATTCTGGGAACTAGGGTGGAACTCTGAGGCTAGTAGTAACAAGGACTGGGAGAAGCCTCTGGGCAGGGCAAGCAAGCGTCTTACATTTTATAATTTTACAATTTCTCAACTACTTAGCTGAAACTTTCTGACGCGCTCGAATTATAGGCAGGGACCACACATCTGGCACTTAAGAGAGTTTGTGTGCACAGTCTTGTGTGTGTACATGCACATGCAACACATAGGCCATGTCAAGACCAGCGGCTAACATCTGGAGCCTTCCATGGGACCTGGGGCTCACTGATTCAGCTAGGCTGGTAGGCCAGTGAGCCCAGTACATCTCTCCAGCACCAAATTACAAAAGCTCACGAACCATTACACCAAGCTTTTACAAGAGCGCTGGAGATGAGCTCGGGTGCGCGAGCTTATATAACAAGCACCTTACTGAGCCGTCGGCCCAGGCCCTGGGGGTCCTCTAAAAGGTGGAGTCTAGACTCTGCGCCAGTTCTACCAGTTAAAAATCTCTGGCCTATGTCCCTCACCAGCTGCAGCACTTTGGAGCGCGGGCCCTGTACCTTGCCTGGGCAGCAGGGTAGAGCTGACCCTGGTAGCCGGCCCCAAGAGCAGGAGAGCAGGACGGCTGATCAGCTCAGATATCGCCAGGCCCAGATCCAGGGCTTTGAGTTGGCTCACCCCAACATCTACCTCATCAGTGAACTGCTGGAGTGCATAAAAGCGCTAGTCTTAAAAACGACAGGATCTCCATGACACAGGCCAACAGGATGTCCAAGGGGAGTCCCAGTGAGGATCCAGTATTGACAAAGTAGCAGGAGCCAGAGGCCTCGGACCAGACCAACAAATCACTGCAATGAACTACTATAGGCAAAAACCATGTGGGGACAAAAGGGTATGCTGTGGGACACACTGTGACACACCACAGCTTCACAGAGAGATTTGCTTTTCAAGGGTGGACAGCAAGCATGAGGGGAAGAAGAAATGAGTGGGATTGGGGTGCATGATGTGAAATTCACTAAGAGCCAATAAAGTTAAAACAACAACAACAACAATAAAACCCTCTGGCCTAAGTCCTAGGAATTCAAGGTTTAAACCACAGTGGCAATTCGAGAGTTCAAAGCCAGCCTGGAGTAAGTCTGGAGCTCAAGGATAGCTTGGGCTACATGAGATTCTATGTTTAAAAAAACAAAACAGAAGATTTAAACAAATTCCCAGGTGACTCTGAGGAAGGTGGCCCATCCATGTGCTTTCTGACAACATTAACTATTTACCTAATGCCTGCTTGGGACTGAAATCAATGTTGCCATGGTAGCAGCCAATCTGAACTAGTCCAGCTGCCTGCTGCCCAGGCAATACCTAACTCCACGAGCTTCTTTGTTTGCTAGCTCAAGGGGACATTTTGAACACTAAACCCCTGAGTGTTTATTGCAAAAAAGTACAAAACGGATCTAAACCAACCAACAATGGTTGCAGGACCAGGGGTCATAAGTCCCTGTCACTCACCTTCAGAGCGCCTGTCTCTAACCAACCCCCTCACTTTTGTTTTTATAAGACGCAGTTGCCACTCCCCAGCCACTTAGTACAAATAGCATGCAGTCCCCAATTTACCCCCACGACACTCCCACTGTCACTGAAGTCCTCCAAGTTGGGCAAGGAATGCATTCCCGTAACCCTGCACTCAATGGGGAGGGGAGGGGCGGGTGGCTCTGAGGCAGAAGGATCACCTCATGCTCAAGGCTAGCCTGAGGTACATAGTAGGCTCAAAGCCAGCCTATTCTATACATTGAGACCCTGTCTCAATAACAAAACAAAACACACACACACACACACACACACACACACACACACACCCCTCTGTCGTCATCAGCAGGCAAGAACTAGAGTTTGCCGATGCCTCTGGGAGACCTGAGGCCTCTACGAAGGTTCACACACTCAGTTCCTGACATGTTGCCACACAAAAGAGTTCCAGAGTGAGTCAAAGCCGAACGAGGTTGATGAATTCATTATGCAGAAAGATGAGACAGCTTAAAGAGTCAAGTGGAGGCCTTAGGAGATGGTACAGCTGCCGAGGTGCACTGTAGTAGCTATTGCATATGTGATGGGGTGAAGCCACCTAAGCAGCAACCCAGTTTAGATGTCTGGTGAGATGTGTGCTTTTTCTTATCCACGGGGTTCCATCCTTGAAGAGGCGACATTTGTTAGGTGCACTGTGCAGGCCTGCAGATGGAGCAGGGAGTGCTAGCAGAGATAAAACACCCATCACATGGGTCATAAGACGTCGTGTTTTAGGCCTAATCATTAGCCAGTGCATGTGTGTACATGTTTGTGTTTATTTTGTGTGTGTGTATGATCATATGTGGATATGTATGTACTCATGTGTGTTCATGCGTGGAGGCCAGAGACTTTCCACTTTATTTTTCGAAACAGAATTTCTCATTGAACCTGGCGCTGGTAAGTTTGGCTAGACTAACTGGCCAGCACACTCCAGAGAGCCTCCTGTCTGGCCCCACAGCGCTGGGATAAGGTGCATTCCATCACACCTGACTTTTTATGTGGGTGCTGGGGTTGAACTTAGGTCTTTATGTTTGCACAGCTAGACTGAGCCATAGTCCTCGGGCATTTGTTTAAACAGAGTATTTCTGTTAATTCTTTGAAAACTTTATGCATGCATACAATTTATTTTGATCATATTCTCTCCCCATCTACCCCAGATCTATTCCCCTGCCCCTCAACCCTCTCCTGTCTTCATGTCCTGCTTTCTAAAAATAAGCCACGGAGACCAATTTGTGCTCCATATATAGTCACGAATGTGGGGCCACCCACCAGAGAGTGGCCAACCCAGCCAGGACCACTCTCCTCTCCTCCCTGCAGCCACCAGCAGTCAGTAGCTCCTCTCCTAGGGCTGGGGGCTCTTGAGCCCTTCCACCCTCCACGTCATTTTTAATGATCTCACTGGTGACGTTTCCTAAACGGAAGAGTACAGTTCTCTGTGCAAGTGGTGGGCTCACGGCTGAAACCTCCTGGATGTCAGTCAGTGAGAGACCCGAATCAGAAGGGGGAGGGGCGCTTTCTATTTCCTGTCTTAAGGCAAATCAACCCAAGTGCGCTGGCTGTTTCTGCAGAGGCCCTTGGTTCAGTTCCTGGCACCATCACAGTGACTTATGACTGCCTGTAATTTCAGTTCCAGGGGATCCAATGCCCTCTTCTGACCCTGACATACATACATACACCTGGGCACACAAACACATACATAAAATTTTTTAAAAGTAAATAAATCTGGTTTAAAATTAGTAGCCAGTAATTGAGGGAATCTTAAAACTTACTTTAAAAAAAAATGTGTACATGTGTATGTACCTGACTGAGGGTATATGCAGGCACAGGTCTGTGTTTGGGGCGGAGGGATGGAGGGGAGGGGGAAGCTTGGTTGTTTTAAAACCTGTTTTTTGCTGGAGCTTGTGAGCTAGCTCAGCAATCAGAGTGTTTGCTAGGGCTCAGTGTGGTAGTGCACAAAGGCCAGCCTTGTCTACAGCTTGAGTTCCAGAGAGCCAGGAAACACTGTCTCAAACAAACAAACAAACAAACAAACAAGAAAGAGTGTTTGCTACGCTTGTAGAGAAGCCGCGTTTGGTTCCCGGCACCAAGTCAGGTGGTGTAACTGCATGTGACTCCAACTCCAGGGCGTCCGAAGTCCTCTTCTGATCTCTGCAGGCATCTGTACTCATGTGGCAGACACACGCCCAGACACACATGCAAATAAATAAAAATAAATCTTTTTTAAAAGTTTTTGGGGCGGGCATGGTGGCGCACGGCTTTAATCCCAGCAGTTGGGAGGCAGAATCAGGCCAATTGATGTGACTTTGAGGCCAGGCTGGTCTACAAAGCGAGTGCAGGACAGCCAAGACTACACAGAGAAACCCTGTCTCAAGAGAAAGAAAAAAAAAAAAAGATTTTGGAAGCCAGGCACAGTGGTGCACATCCGTAATCCTAGCACTCAGGGAGGCAGAGGCAGGTGGATCTCTGTGAGTGTGATACAGGAGACCGAGATGTGAAAGAAGCCTTAAGTAGACTTCCAGAGAAGCCATTTAATGGCCTGACCATGAGGCATCAGCTCTTGCCTAAGGAACAGTGGGCGGAAGATGAAAGGATAAATCCTACCCCGAGCCAGACCCGAAAAGCCAGAGAAGGGTGTAGTGTGATCTTGAGATCTGTGCTGTGCCTGATCTGGGTGTGTTTATGAAGCTGCTGCAGCCTGAACCACAACTTAAGAATGATTTGGATGCCTCACCCTGAATAAATGTCTTCTGTAATCATAATTTAAAAAAAAAAAGTTTTGGGGAGCCACTAGTCCAGGCTGTAACTTCTCAGGTTTCACACTCCAAAGGCTTATTAGTTCATTGCTTTTGCTGCTGCCGGCTTTTATGACGTGCCAAGGGGGTGTCCACCTGCTCTGCCTGCCCCAGGAGTGCTGTGGGAACCCCTCAAAGGGGGACCACTGTCAGCAGCTCAGTGGGGGGCAGGCAGCTCCGTTCCACAGGCACTTTCTGTCTATGGTGTCAGAGGCTGAAAATAGATCATTACATTCCAGCAAAGCCTAAGAGCACGGATTCCAAAGCCAGCCCCTTCTTGGCTTTAGTTCCTGGCTCTGTTGCTAACTAGCTGTGACCTTGGACAAGGTTCTTAATGTCCTCATGGTTTTGTGTTTTCATTGTTAAAATGGAAATAACAAATAAAAACAAATTATTGTTCATCTGAGACAAAGTCTTTGTTGTACTGCTTAGGCTGGTCTTGAACACTTGAACCTCTGCCTCCCGAGTAGCTGGACTCCAGGCACACATCACTATGCCTGATGGTTCGCTTTTATTTATTAGTGTGTGTGTGTGTGTGTGTGTGTGTGTGTGTGTGTGTGTGTGTGTGTGTGGTGTGTGGTTGAAGAGTGAACCCGGATCTCACACACGCTGGGCTATGATTCTATCACTGACAACAGCTCCGTTCTTTCCACATGATCTTCCCAGTAGCAAAGCCCCGGTTCCTCCACTGTTGCGCCTACTATCGGTGCCGTCAGGGAAAATCTCTGTGGCCTCCTCTCTCTGCGGTTACAAGGCATTACTTCTGATACTCCAAATGACAAGTAGTTAACAGACGTGGAGTTTCCTGAATCAGTATCGTTTACGGGGGATTTTGTTGTTTGTTTTTAAGACAGGATCTTACTATGTCGCCTCAGCTGGCCTGAAGATCTCTATGTAGACCAGCATGGCTTCAAACTCGCAGAGGTCTGCCTGCTTCTGCCTCTGCCTCCTCCCTTGTTTGTTCTGAGACAGGGTTCTGTAGTTGAAGCAGATTTTCAACTCCTCAGTAGCTGAGGCTGACCTTCAACTTACAGTTACTGTCTCCCAAGCCCTGAGACTGTGGGCACATGTGCCAACCATTCCAAGTGAGTTAGTAACACTTAAAAAGCAATGATGGAGCCAGGCATGGTGGCGCACACCTTTAACGCCAGCACTTGGGAGGCAGAGGCAGGTGGATTGCTATGAGCTTTTAAGGACAGCCTGGTCTGATCAGTGAGTTCCAAGACAGCTAGAGCCACACAGAGAAACCCTGTCTCTAAAAACCACTGAGCTTTTTGTTTGTTTTTGTTTTTGAGACAGGGTTTTTCAGTGTAGCCTTGGCTGTCCTGGAGCTCACTCTGCCTGCCTCTGCCTCCTGAGTACCAGGATTAAAGGTGTGCCCACCGCTGAAACACCAGCGATCCATCTTGTCGGTCCGTGTTCATGCACTATCACTCACGCAGACCCCAAACTTGGTGGCATGGAGCAGACGATGGCTCGTAATCTCTGAACCAGTTCTCCAGCCCACTATAGCAGCATTTTTAGTAAGGCCACTAAAGCAGCATCAAGGCATGGTTTAGGCCTAAGAGCATGTGACCTCTGAGTTTAAGCTTATTCTATTTCCACCTGTCAGCCTGTAAAAGAAAAACCTCACAAATAAAATTATAAATTTTCTTTGCATTCAATACATGCCTTAACTTTTTTACACGGTTATTTCTATTTTCTGTGTATGAGTGTTTTGCCTGTGTGTATGTGTATGTGTACCCCATGCGTGCCTGTGGAGGTCAGGAGGGGGCGTCAGATCCCCTGGTACTAGGGTTACAGATGGTCGTGGATGACATGTGGGTACTGGGAACTGAACCTGGGTCTTCCACAGCAGCAGTAAGTGATCTTAGCTGTGGAGCCATCCCTCTAGCCGCTATCGGGACTTTCTTGTGACCCAGCATAGTACAGATTCTTTGACCCCTGTGCCCTGTGTTATTTTATTAGTCTGTAATCTTAAGCAATACATCTCAGGAACCACCCTATGATCTCATCTGGCGGGAGAGCTTCGAAAGGCTTTAGAGACCCTGGTGTGGTCACTCACATCTATAACCCCCAGAACCTGAGGAGCAGGTTTGCCACTGAATCCGAGGGTAGCAACAGAACAAGACACTGTCTCTAGAAAACACCACTGAAACCGTACATGCTGGGCTAACAGTGTGCGCCACCACACCTGGCTCAGTTTCACAATCTGAATCACCCTGCTGGCCCCTGGCCTCCTCCTTTGCTTGGTTGGTTTGGTGGGGTTTTGTTGTTGTTTGTTTTTGAGACAAGACATCCCAGTGTAATCCAGGCTGGCCTCAGACTGATGTTCTTTACCTGCCTCTGTCTCAGTGCTTGGGCTGCAGGCATGCACAACCACAAAGCCTCCCCGTCAATACACTCCAGCCTTGCCTCACGCTGGTTAGTCCTGAAATTCTTCTGAGGCATGGTCAAGCATTCTAGCCTCACCTGAGTAGAGGTCTCTGTAAGAATTTAGCAGGTGCCGTGGGTGGGTGGGTGGGTTGCCAGGTGGTGGCACACATGCCTTTAATGCCAGCACCGGTGGGGGAGGGGGCAGAGGCAGGCGGGTCTCTGTGAGTTCGAGGCCAGCCTGGTCTACAAATCAAGTCCAGGACAACCAAGGCTACATATACGGAGAAACCCTTGTACGGGGTGTGGGGGGTGGGAAGGTGCAGGGATTCATCAGGCTGCTATAGGCAGCAGTAAAGGGCTGCATCTCCTGGTCCTGCTGATGCTGTCACAGAAGCTCTGAGTGTCCCTGGACATACCGAGGGTTTTCATTAGCTATGTCCCTAAATCATCAAGCTTCAAAGCCAAACTGAATATCAGACTTTGCCAAAACGGAAGACACTTGCTAACCCTCCCGGAGAGTGAGAGCTACGGTGCTCAGAGGTGGGCAGACCACATGGTGTTGAGAGAACGTGGTGTAATTTCTCCCAGTAGCTTCTGATAGAACCATTTTGAACCTGGACTCCAAGTCCAAGGAAGACTATCAGAAACCTGGGTGTGCCGGATGTTGACTCTGTTACTGGAGGTCAATGTCCAGACTGGACATTTCTAGGCTCTTGGTATCACAGTCAAGGAATTAAGAGAAAGATTTAGTGTTTGCAAAGTAGCAAGGCAACTTTATTTATCTGCAAAGCAGTGATACAAATCAGTTACACTGTCAAGAGTGATGACAGGTAAACAAATGGTCCAGGTTGGGCCACTGAGATGACTCAGAAGACAAAGTTGCTAGCTAGGAGTCCTCTGACAGAAGTTCCATCTCTTGAACCCACGTAAAGGTCAAAGAAGAAAACTGACTCAACAAAGCTGTCCTCTGACTTCCCCTCCATGCATTCCAGCCCACACGTATCACAATACACACAATACACCTTAAAAATAGTACCCGCGGGCTCTGGTTGGTGTTTTTATGGGCTTAAGGAGGGGAGGGGCTTGTTGCTAAGGACGATAATTAGAACGGTTCTCTGTATCAATTAACAGGCTCGGGTTACTGCGCATGTTCCTTCCCAGGAGACATCTGATTTTCTTCAGATGTCCATGCAATTATGCATAGATATAAGATGGAAAATAGAGCTTTTGAACTAAAAGTTCATTCAAAGGGAAGTTTGCCTTACTGAACATGCAGCCAAAACCAGTCTAGGCCAGATCAGGCCCCTCATTCCCACACTTGGGTAGGGAAACGGTCCCATTTTTTTCAGAATGGAGGTTGTTGGAAATGCAGGTATAGCTCAAACCAAGTGGAGTCCCAAATTTGCTAAGTTATGCCCTATGCTTACCTGCCTACTAATTCTACTTCTAACACATTATAATTTTTGTTAAGATTCTTAGTGATTTGAAGACTTGATTCTATTCGTGTATCTGGTTTTTGGCTTTTGTTGTTGTTGTGTTTGGTTGTTGGTTTTTTTTTTTTGACATTTTTATTATATCCATATTGATCTGTCTGTTTGGAGAGGGCGTGCCATGGCGTGCGTGTGGAGGTCAGAGGTCAGCTCTCCTCCTACCACATAGGTCCAAGGATCTAGTCAGACTATCTGACTTGGCAGCGAGTGCCCTGAGCAAAGTGCCTCATTGGCTCTGGCTCTGCTTTGTGTTTGTTTGAGAGACCCTTTCCTCCAACCTGCCTACACTTCTGTGGTTCAATACCCAAGCACATCTGGAGTCAGAGCTCGGAACAGCAGAGGTAGGGAGCGGCAGGTTTTTCTCTTGCCCAGACAGGGTTCCCCAGGTATCTCCTACTTGAAGTCAGCTGCTAAACTTAAACATTCAGAAATGCACAAACACTCTTGGAACTCCAGCTTAGCCTGCCTGCTCAGCACTGCTTCCGGCTAAACCAGCAACAAGTGATACCACACTATGAGGAGACGCTCCATGCCCAGCCTCCAGGGAATCTTCCTGTCTGGATCAGGAAGAAACCTTAGAGCAGTGGTTTTCAATTATGACTGAGCAATGGAATCACTAGGGCAGCTTTTAAGAAACACCTGTGTAGAGGCTCGGCCTCACTCAAGTAAACTACAGTCTTTGGATCGTGCGTCGGTTAGACTTTCCGCTGTCTGTTGCAGACTAGACTGGACCCCTGGGCCCCACACATGCTAAGAAGGCTCACACTCTATCACTACACCCCATGCCCTACACACATTAGTTTTGGGGGGGTGTTGTTTGTTTTATGATAGGTTTTTTTTTAAAGGCACAGTTTTATATAGCCTAACTGACCTCGACCTTAAAATATAACCAAGAATTACCTCACACTACTGCTCTTCTTGCTCCTCTGGAATGCCAAGATAACAAACATGCACTTCTACTGGAAAAGGATATTTTTCTGTGTCACAGAGAGAAGCATATGAGCGAGGTGAAGATGCCATGGCAAGGCATCATTGTGACAAACAGTGTGTGGCGTGACCCCCTAAACCAGGGGAGAAAGCACACTGGGGCCACCCAAATGGAGGGAGCAAGCACACTGGAGCCAGTTCACTTACTTGTCATTCTAAGGAAATGGGTGGCTGTCTCAGGCACGGGTGGGAGCTTTGCTATGCAGTGCTGTTCACTTGAGAAATGGTTTAAGATTTACCATAGCAAAGGCTGGGATAGAGACGGTGTGTGGTCAATGGTAGAGTGCTTCCCTACCATGCTTCCAGCTCTAGGTTCAATCCCTCATCACACACACACACACACACACACACACACACACACAGAGAGAGAGAGAGAGAGAGAGAGAGAGACCTACAGACAGAGATACAGAGAGACATACAGAGACAGAGACACAGACATACAGAGAGAGAGACAGAGATGGAGAGAAACAAGTAGAGACACATACCTGTACGCACACAGTAAACGCCATCATTTTTTTTTTAAAGCTTGGATAAAGCAGGTTGCTCTGTTATTGCCCTTGCTTGCTGCACTCTGGAGTGTTGCACACATACGTTTCCTCTGTGTTCTGGCAGGTGAATTCTTTCACTACCTGTTCGTTCCTGGCCACCTTTTGGTGTTCTGCACATAAGGAACACCAACTCTTCACTTTTGTTTTTTTCTCATCTCAAGACCCTTGGTGAACTGTACAGGAACAGAAACAGCTAAAGGTTGGTGGCCAGTACAGCTCGGTAGTGTGACCAGAAAGTCTCTACTCTTTAGTGTGTACTCACCACCACTCTTACAGGTGAACGACTAGTCTCCCCTGGGAAATTTTCTTTCTCCCTCGGCACCCTCAGAGGACACTCTTGAAGATGGCACACAGCACATTCTGGAAAAGTCTTCAGTGCAAGCCAGAGCTCTCCCTACCCTTGTGAACAAGTCCTCCTGTTCCAGAGTGAGGGACTCAGTCTCCTTCACAGACCTAAAAGTCCTTGCTCCCCTGGGAACTGAAGATCCTGATCAAAGGGACTCGAGTGAGATTTGCAGGTTTGAGGCAGGGCGGCCCAAGAACTCAGTGTAGAGGGGAGAACGGAATGCTTTCCTTCTCTTGTGTCCATTCCTGTTCTCACTGCAGAACAAGCAACAGTGGCTTCTGGGCAAAGCTGCATGTTATGGCAAGGACGTAAGCACCATAGTGCCTCTTCCCCTGGTCTTCTTGCCAGCCCTCGAGATGTCTCCAATCTCCTGAGGACTGGCCTGTGGCATCAGAGTTCAACAGGTCTACCTCCAGATGGAACGTAAGCGAGGCCGTCAGCCTCTACCATTTCCTGAGCCGGGCACAGTGACACATGACTGCAATCCTAGCACTTGGGAAGTATAGCAGGAGAATCAAGAATTAAAGACCGAAGCCAGGCATGGAGGTGCACACCTTTAATCCCAGCACGCAGGCAGCAGAGACAGGCAGCTCTCTGTGAGTTCAAGGCCATCCTGGTCTACAATGAGAGTTCCAGGACAGCCAGGGCTGTTACACAGAGAAACCCTGTCTCAAAAAACAAAAACAAAAAAGAATCCAAAACCAGCTTCAGCTACACAGAGATTGAGGGCAGCCTGGCCTATGTGAGACCTTGTCTCAAAAAACGAACAAACAAAAAATAATAAGCCCATTTTCCTTAAGCCCTCTGGGTTAGGCAATGGGAACCTTTGACTAAAAGTAGCCCCCTAAGGATGGTTTTCTTTTTCCATGGCTTCCCACAGACACCCCCTGTCCAGGCCCGAGTCACCCTTGTCCAGTTTAAAGAAGACACTGGAAGAAAACCTCTGGCCTGCCAAGACTGGGTCTGTTGCTCTGCTGGAGAGGTGGGGGTGGGGGGTGGTACAGGAAGGAACGCATCCCTACCAAGCAATTCCTCCAGTCAAGAAGCATCCCCGATAACACCGGAAAATAAAGCAGTAGCTCCCTACAGCCAAACCACAAGCAGGGAAAAAGTGACAGTTCACAGCCAACCCACAGGACACCACAACCTACCAGAGACACCTGCACATCCACGTTCATCAACAGCTAGAAAGTGGAATCAGACCATAAAAACGTAATACGTATACACATGGGATTTTTATCCAGCTGAAAGGAAAAATGAAATTATAACATTTGTAGGTAAATGGATAAAACTGGAAAGGTTTATGCCGACTAAGGTAGCCCAAGCCCAGAAAGACAAATGCCGTACGTCGTTCTCATATGCAGATCCTAGCTCAAAATTTCTAGTTTTGTGCGTCTCATGCCTACAGAAGCCAGAAAACCAGGAAGAGGCCATTGGGGGAGGGGATGCCTGAAGAGAGGGCGGACCATAGAAGGGGATAGAAATGTTTAAGCAAGGAGGGGAATGGAAAGGAGGGGGAGGAAAGGGGGGGTAGGCGGTTAACGGAATTGAAGAAACCATGAAGAAAATCATACGGAAGCCTAATATCTGGTAACCCAGTTTTAAAAATGTAGTTTCAGTGTTGTAGAGATGGCTCAGTGGTTAAGAGAATCTACTGCTCTTCCAGAGGTCCTGAGTTCAGGTCTCAGCACCCGTGTCAGGCAGCTCACAATTGCCTTAGGAATTACCGACCTGCAGGGCAGAGGGATGTCGTGGAGACGAGTGAGCATTAAGCAAAGCCTTCTCTTTTGATGCGCTCTGCTGTGACGGAAGCTTACAAGATCGGCTGTGGCCACAGGAAGATGCCTTGTTGGATCAGAGTTGTGTTTATCGATAGTCAGGAAAAAAAAAAAAAGCCAGGAAGGAGAAAGAGAGATGAAGGGAAGGAGATGATGACAACGATGCAGGCACTGAGGCCCCACCTGAGGGCACGTGCTCAGAGGGGAGAGGAAAATGATGATGACGATGCAGGCACTGAGGCCCCACCTGAGGGCACGTGCTCAGAGGGGAGAGGAAAATGATGATGACGATGCAGGCACTGAGGTCCCACCTGAGGGCACGTGCTCAGAGAGGAGATAAGGTTATTTCCCTTTAGAAATGTGTGCACATGTACGTATGCATGTTTCTGTGTGAGGGTGCATGTACATGTCTATGCACATACATGTGGAAGCTGGAAGACAACCTCAGGTCATGTTTTCAGGAATGCCATCTGCCTCCTTTAAGACAGGAAGTCTCTCTTGGCTGGGAGCTGTCAGTTAAATGAGAAAGCCCCAGAGATCTTCCCGTCTCTGCCTCCAACACTGGGATTTCAAGGGTACACCATGACATCCAATTTTTAAAAAATAGGTTCTAGGGATTAAACTCAGATCCTGTGCAAGCATTTTACCAACCGAGCCACCTCCAAAGCCCAAGGCCATTCATTTTCAAAAAGAGATGACGCAGGCAGTCAGCCAGGTGCCGGCCAGCTTGGGTATTAAGGAAGAAAGCAAGCTAAAGGCAGGAAGTGCTAGACAGAAACCAGTAGTCTGACATTTCTGAGCTCAGAGTCATGACAAGGTCCAGGTGTGCCTGACGGAGGCAGCAATCACGTCATCCCAGTTAGAAGGTCACGAATTCTGAAATGACCCAAATATGGTAGTTCAGCATCAATCTCAACACGCAAGAAGCTAAAGCAGGAGAATTAATGCGAGTCCGAGGCCAAGGTGGATATACAGCAAACCGCAGGCCAGGCTGGATTGTAGAATGACACCCTGCTTCAAAAAAAAAAAAAAAAAAAATATATATATATATATATATATATATATATATATATATATATATATATATATATATATAACCAAGAATCCGAAATGAATGGTCCTCAGGGATCAGATCACCGGGAAAAGAACGTCTGGTAAGTTCTGTCTTCGGAAGGATGAAGAAAAGGCCCAAGTAGGGAAAGCTCACTGAGGAGTGACTGCCCGGCGCATCAGGAGATGCTGTGGCTGGCTCGAACAAACAGTCCTTAAACTACAGTCTTCACAAGAATCAGTTCAACTGTCCACATGCAGATTCTCAGGGTCCATCAGAAGCTGTGGTCTGGGGTCCAGAAATCATTGTTAAGGTCCCTGAAGAAGGTGGCTCACAGGCCTGAGAAGCCTGACGGGTACATCTTCCTGAGAGGGAGAACAATGAGTTGGCAGACATTTTGGTCAGCTCTGTATTGTGCTGAGGAATGCAGAGCTCAACTTAGCTCAACTTACAGGCTTCCTTTGGGGATGAAAACACTGATGAAATGGGTTTTGTTTTTTGTTTTTTGTTGTTTTGGGTTTTTTTTTTTTTTTTTTTTTTGGTTTTTTGAGACAGGGTTTCTCTGTGTAGCCTTGGCTGTCCTGGACTCGCTTTGTAGACCAGACTGGCCTTGAACTCACAGCGATCCGCCTGCCTCTACCTCCCGAGTGCTGGGATTAAAGGCGTGTGCCACCACGCCCTGCTGAAATGGGTTTTTGAAAGCCAAGCTCAGGCACTTTTAATGAGAAGGGATGCTACACCCAGAAGAGACATGGGGAGTGAGTCTCCCCAAGGAAAAGTTCTGAGACCAGACTGGTTCTGCATCTATTACCCACCTGCATCCCCACTAGACTCCTAGGAGACAGCCCTGCTGAGCACATTGTATGGTCTCCAGGAACCACACAAAAGATCTGCACGGAAGCCAGGAGGGGGACCCTGCCTGGTGTAAAGGCCTGCCCCAGCCATCCCTCACAGGAGACCTGATTTTCTTTGCTCTCTGTGGCTGGGCTCCCCCAGTCTCCAGGCAGCAGGAGAAGGAATAAATATTAACCAAAGGCACAGCTGTGGCAGGGTGCTCAGACCCTACCCTCCCATTTGCCCCCTTCCCCCTGTCCCAGAGGCTGGGGACCAACTGCTGAGCTCCCAGCTTCATAATCTGCTTGGCTGCCCCTGCAGGGAGAGGGTAGAGGTGAGCATTTCTCTGAAGAGGCCGGGATGGCAGCTCTCCATTCATTGGTGGCCTGGGCCTTTACAGATGCCTAAGGTGATCACCGCTGGGACCTCGTAGACTCAGCTGACTAAGTAGCTGACCTGTGAGAGCTCCAAGTCAGCCTACGCCAAGGCCCAGGCTCCTTTGGTTCTGTTACACTTTACAGTGCGTTAACCAGCGACACACAGCTCATATCAGAGTCGCTGGGTAGAAGGGTGGGGTAATTAGAGACCAAGTGGAAAAGGAAAATGATTTGTTAATGAGAATAATAATGGGCTGCCTCAATTCTTGGTTATTCAATCAACGGATGTTAAAGAAGTGACAACTCAAGAAATGTAAGTTGAGAAGTGTTTTTCTTTTTGTTTGTTTGTTTTTGTTTTTTGAGACAGGGTTTCTCTGTGTGAGAGCCCTGGCTGTCCTGGGACTCAGTTTGTAGATAAGGCTGGCCTCTAACTCACAGTGACTCACCTACCTTTGCCTCCCGATTGGTGGGAGTAAAGGCGTGCGTCACCATGCCTGGCCATAAGTGCTCTCCTTAAAGACATCTTCCCGGATGGGGAGATGGTCTAGTGGGTAGTGTGTGCCTCACAAACCTAAGGACCTGGATTTGGGTTCCAGAACCCACTGTAAAGCCAGATGCAGAACTGTGCATCTGTAATCCTAACATGTCTACAGCAAGATGGGAAGCAGAAACAAGAGGATGCCCGGAAGCTTGTGGGCCACCTACCCTGACATGTGCGCCAGGGAGCAAGGTGGGAGGTGAGGACCAACATCCCAGCTTGTTTCTGATCTCTACATGTGCACCATGGCAGGTGTGTGCCCACACACAGACATGAACACACACACACACACACACACACACACACACACACACACACACACACATACACACACACCCCAGACACACACATACAAACGCATCAAGATTTAAAAAAAAAAATGGCCAGGTGGTGGCGGCGCACGCCTTTAATCCCAACACTTGGGAGGCAGAGGCAGGTGGATCTCTGTGAGTTCAAGCCCAGCCTGGTCCACAAAGCGAGTCCAGGACAACCAGGGCTATTACACAGAGAAACCCTGTCTTGAATAAACAAAAGAAAAAAGAAAAAAAAGTGGGGTGTGGTGTCTCACACCTTTAATCCCAGCACTCAAGAGGCAGAAGCAGGCAGATCTCTGTAAGTTCAATGCCATCTGATCACCATAGCAAGTTCTAGGCCAATCAGTGCTACATAGTGAGATACCGTAAAAAACTTAAAAATAAATAGATTTTTAAAAACTTGAGTAATACATTTCACTCCTCAGCATCAGGTCCTGACACTCACCACATAGCTGGAATTGATATTGATTTGTCACCGCAAGCTCCATTCAAAGTGTTCCACAAACTAAGTTTTCCTGCAGCTCTTGGC
Organism: Acomys minous; assembly: GCF_964271855.1. NCBI lineage: Eukaryota > Metazoa > Chordata > Mammalia > Rodentia > Muridae > Acomys > Acomys minous. Next base: position 13,848,581 of record NC_140484.1, on the reverse strand, counting down.
TTGAAACTGAAGCTCAGAAACTGAAATTGGACAAGGAACAAGCTGTTGGTTCATACTGCCCCCTAGTGGTAATCACCAGCTATACAGCGCCTCTGGCCACCAAAGTGTTTCCCAGGGTTCAATGGGTAAACTGCCCAAGACAGCCCAGGCTCAAGCCCAGCCAAGAGCTAGCCTGCTCTCTGTGCAGCTTATGTCTTTGTAATTTGTAACTGGTACTCATCTGGACCTTATATCTTCAGCAAACCCGTTCGGATCCTGACTTTTCCAGAAGAACCCTGATCTCATCAGCCAGGATATCCTCCAAACTTTCTTTTAAGTCTCCATTATTGAGTTAGTTGCTTGTATCAGTTGTTTATAAGCTATAGGGGTTTTAAATATAATTTTCTGGTTTTACAAAGACTGTTTAAGCTGGGCTGTGGTGGCACACGCCTTTAATCCCAGCACTTGGGAGGCAGAGGCTGATGGATTGCTGCGAGTTCGAGGCCAGCCTGGTCTACAAAGCAAGTCCAGGACAGCCAAGGCTACACAGAGAAACCCTGTCTTGAAAAAACAAAAACAAAACAAAACAAAAAAAAAAACCCCAAAAACTGTTTAAACAGTTTTCAGAGCCTGAGCTGACCTATGGATATTCTTAAGAGCCATGCTTTTTGAATGCTTAATAAGAACCAGATACAGGGCTGGGTATTCACACAAATGTGCCCTCAATTAGTTTTCATTACCATGCTAATGCAAGTCTACTGCAAATTTGATACTACCTCAATTTATAGCTGGGGAAAAAAAGGAGCCTCAAAAAGGCTAAGTGACTTGCTTCAGACCACACAGCTAGGAAGGAATGGAGCGTGGGTCTAAAGCTATGCGCCTAACCACAGGTGCACAGAACAAATCAAGTCTCCCGAGTCAATCTGCCTGGAACTAAGAAAGAATTTTTTAAAAAGACCCTGAACTTGGAGGGTGAAGTACTAGGTTGTTCTTAAGGAAGAAACTGGAAGATAAGCCTTTGAATCGGGCCCAGGCTGCCTGCATTTCCAGGAAATGCTTTAAAAGCTCCAACTCATTAACTACAAACTCCTAGAGGAGGAATAAACACTCTAATTAATTTCCTTAAGATAAATTTATGTGGGACAAGAGATGGCTCAGTAGCAGCACTTGCTGCTCTTACAGAGGGGACCTGCGTTCAGTAACCAGCGCGTGACTCCCACTCATCCTTTTTGTTTTGGTTTGGTTTTGTTTTTTGGTTTTGTTTTGTTTTGTTTTTTCCAAGACAGGGTCTCTCTGTGTAGCCTTGACTGTCCTGGACTCACTTTATAGACCAGGCTGGCCTTGAACTCACAGCAATCCGCCTGCCTCTGCCTCCCGAGTGCTGGGATTAAAGGCGTGCGCCACCACTGCCCACTCATCCTTAACTCCAGTGTCAGGGGATCTGAAACACTACTCTAGCCTTCTCCGGCATCAGGTCCTCACAGGGTGACAAAACACCCATACATATAAAAATAATTAAATATTTTAAAGTTAAGTACATGTATGTGTTCATTGGACCTGGCAGCACACACCTGTAACCTCAACAGTCAGAAGGTGGGGGTAGGAAGATCAGGAACCATCTTCAGCTACATCCTGAGTTCAAGGCCAGCTTCAGCTATACTAAACCCTGTCTCAAAATTAAAAAAAAAAAAAAGAAAGAAAGAAAGAATTCTTGTGAGCAATAGAAAATATAAGTCACTAGGCATTCATTTGTGCAACCACCGGTGAAATATGAGAAGCAGCAACAATGAGGAAATGGACAGAGGGTCTCATGTTGAAACAAATCTCCCACCAAAGCTGGGTGGGAAAGAGGGCAGAGTTCCATTTAAAAGAACACTTGGAAGCACAGAGGGCTACAGAGAGTATCCTCAGTGAAGGGGGGGGGCCTGACTATTCCCTTTGGGCTCTTATTTCCCTCTATCCTAGTCCTGGCCTCCAGAGAAATTGGAAAAGGAATTATGAGGGAACATATGATGTAGTGTTGGTTTCTCAGAAGCCCAGTTTAATTTATTCAACCAGCATAACCCGAATTGACCTGAAACCAGCCTGGGACACACATAAGATCCCTTAAAATACACCCAACTTGACCACACATGGAAGTCTAGCAAAGAGTCTGGTAGCATTTTCGCCTCACCTTGAGTTTGTCTAACATGCCTGGTTCCTTAACCGAAAAGGGCAGAGTTCACTCCCAAGTGCTCCAAGCACACACAAAAAGAGCACATTTCTGTTCATTAGAGAGTGTGTGTGTGGGTCCAGTGCCTGGTGAGGGGTACACAGAACTGAGTGTGTCCCCCAAGCCTCGTGTGCACCTGCTGAAGACTCTCCCATAAACCTATCACCGGAGGTGGAGGCTGGAATTGAAGGCTCCATTATGAGTTTGAGACTAGCATAAGACCACATAAGGAGGAAGAGGAAGAAAGAAAGAAGAACGGGAGGAAGGAGAAAAAGAGAAAGAAAATTGCGCCCCCCGCCCCCGATTACTCTGTCCGTGCTGCAGGGCCTTCCTGCTCTGGGTTCCGGTAAGTTCTACACTGGACCCCACAGACACCTTCACACACATTTGGCCACTGTGTCTTGGGTTGGGAGTGATGGTGAGTGAGAGGTTTTCCCTGAGAACTCTCTGCCTGACCACTCCATCCAGCACCTCCCACCAGCACCTCCTCCTTGCTGTGCGGTTTCTTTGCCCGTCTCCTGCCAGTATGCATTGTTCAGGAAACAAAGACTCAAAAGAGAGGCGAGGAATGTCTCATCTCTACCAAGATTCCATTAATTCATTTCCCCCAAATTTCGCCACCTCTTACCCTATTGCACCACCCCCAGGTTGCAAAAGGGTTCCGTTTCATAACCCTGCCCTGAAGCAGTGAGTGCCAGCTTGCCTCAATCTCAAGGATGGGTGGGGCAACTCAGGGGCTAAATACTATACTCAGAAAACCCAGTCCAGTTGGACTTGCCTTGCCTCCAGTTACAGAAGTGACAGAAAAGCAACTTTTCTTTTATTGAGATAGGGTCTTGTGTAGCGTAGGCTAGCCTCAAACTGACTATGTAGCCAAGGGTAGACTGGAACTCCTGATCATCTTGCTTTTACCCTTCAAGGGCCACTCAATTTTTTTTCTGGTTTCTACTCAACTACACAAAATATACGCACCCTCCCCTTTTTATTGAAAATGGCTTCTTTTCTCACACAATATATCCTGATTATAATGTCTCCTCCCATCAGGATCCACTCTCTTTCTGTCTCTCATTAGAACAGAACATCTAGTTCTGTTGGGCAATGGTGGCACACATCTTTTTTAATCCCAGCACTCAGGAGGCAGAAGCAGGCAGATCTCTGCATTCAAGGCTAGCCTGGTCTACAGAGGGAGTCCCAGGACAGCCAGGACTACAGAGAAGCCCTGTCCCTGGCCCCCAAAAAAGCCAACAACAAAACATAAACAAGATTAAACAAAAACTCATCATACTAAAGTTGAGCAAGACAAACCAATAGAAGGAAAAGAGCCCAAGAACAAGCACAGGAATCAGAGACCCACTTGCTTTCACACTCAGGAGTCCCGTAAAAATGCCAAGCTGACGGCTGTAATATATACATAGAGGACCTGGCGCAGATGTATGCAGGCCCTGTGCTTGCTGCTTCCGTCTCTGTAAGTCATATAAGCATTGCTCAGTTGACTTAGAGGGTTCTGTTCTGGTGTCTTCCATAATTTCTGGCTCTTACCTTTATCATTCCATACCTTCTGCCTCCTCTCCCATGGGGTTCCCTGAGCTCTGGGGGGGGGGTTGTTTAATGGAGACATCCCATTAAGAGCTGTATGTTCCAGCTTTAATCCCAGCACACGGGAGGCAAAGGCAGGTGGATCTCTGGAGTTTGAGGCCAGCCTGGTCTATAAAGCAAGTCCAGGACAGCTAAGGATACACAGAGAAACCCTGTCTCAAGGAAACAAAGCAAAACCAACCAAAAAAGCTGTTCCAAGTGCGCTCTGTCTCTGTCTCTGACTGACTGTCTGTCTGTCTGTGTCTGTCTCTCTCTCTCTCTCTCTCCTTCTCTCTCCCCTCTCCACCCACCCTCTCTCTCTCTCTCTCTCTCTCTCTCTCTCTCTCTCTCTCTCTCGTGTGTGTGTGTGTGTGTGTGTGTGGCTGTGTGTGTGTGTGTGTGTGTGTGTGTGTGTGTGTGAGAGAGAGAGAGAGAGAGAGAGAGAGAGAGAGAGAGAGAGAGAGAGAGAGAGAGAGAGATTTATGGTCATAGGTCTCTGCTGCAAGAGGAAGCTTTTCTGATGACGGCTGAATAAGGGGCTGATCTATGATCTTTGAGTATATCGGACTATCATTAGGAGTTATTTTATCACTAGTTTTTTCTTTTTAAGACCAGTAGTGTTTGGTTTTGCCCGAGGTCCCTGGGCTACCCAGTCTCTGGTTCTTGGTCACCCAAGCAGAGTCAGGTCTGGGTTCCACCTCCTGGAGTGGCACAAACCCTTTTCAAGTCTAGTTCACACTGTCCAGACAGACACTCTGGACTCTGCTCCTACTCTGAGAGCCAGTGTGGACTGGGACAGATGTCTTCATAGAAGACACTTGGCTCCCTGCTGGGAGATTCCTTTCTAAACTGCAGAGTGGTCACTGCTACAACCCAGCCAGATGGTGGGGAAGAGGCAGGCAGGTCTGGTGCTTCTGCGAGCTCGCTGGTCACTGAGACTCTCACTGCACAGCAGCAGCAGGTCTGTCTGAAGAGGCTCCCAGCTCCTTCTCTCTGCAGGAAGACATGATAAGGTCCATGGCAGAACTGAGCTCAGCAAGATGCAAACAGTTCTCATAGGCCAGAATATCCACACTGCGCATGTCAGCAATTATAAAGGGAAGAGGTTTGAAGGAAGGAGCAGACACTGGCCTGGTCTATACAGAGGTTCTGGGCCGGCCAGGGCTATACAGTGAGACTATATCTCAAAAATGAAAGAAAAGAAAAGAGCTGACATGAAAACTCCATTTCTTGGCTGGAGAGATGGCTGAGAGGTTTAGAGCACTGTCTACTCTTCCAAAGGTCCTGAGTTCAATTCCCAACAACCACATAGTGGCTCACAACCATCTATAATGTGATCTGATGCCCTCTTCTGGCAGGTAAGTGTACATGCAAATAGAGCACTTATATATATAAAATAAATAAATCTTTTTAGAAGAGTCTTGTAACCATGGGTAGCCATGATAGAACTTGGACAGGGAGAACATTAGACAAGCCAGTAGCCATGAGGAGTAATGATGGCGGTACTGAAGGCAGAAACAGTTTTAGAAAGCAAATGGGGTGTCTAACTCATAAAGGTTTTCACAGGTGAGTGCGCTCCATCCCACGTGAGCTAGCCAGGTGTCACAAGGCAGGAAGCCAGTGGTAAGTGGGGGCCTGTAACTGAAGGTTGACTTGATCGGAGGCAGCACTGAGAGGCGGTGGGGACTGGGCTTGTTTTTGTGGCAGGCAGAGACGAAAGAGAACAGTTGTTAGCATGATGTTGCTAACAGTGTGAACCAGGACTGCAGAGAGATCCCAGGCTGTTTAGACCCATAAAGCAGCAAGTCCTTAATCTAACAATGGGAAACACACATGTTGCAATCACAGATGAGTTACAGAGTTCAGCCCATCATAAAGGCACCAAGCACAGTGACTAGTTTCAGAAAGCTCGGATTTCAACAGCCAATAAGATGGCAAGGCATGGTGACACCCACCTTTCATCTCAGCACCAAAAAGGCAGAGGCAGACAGATCTCTCAGTTCAAAGCTAGGCTGATGTCCACAATCAGCTCCAGGCCAACATAGTGAAACTCTAGCTAAAAAATATAAAGAATAAAAATTTGCCGGGCATGGTGGCGCACGCCTTTAATCCCAGCACTTGGGAGGCAAGAGGCAGGCGGACTGCTGTGAGTTCGCGGCCAGCCTGGTCTACAAAGTGAGTCCAGGACAGCCAAGGCTAACACAGAGAGACTCTGTCTCGAAAAACCAAAAAAATAAAGTAAAATAAAATTTAAGTCTATATATAGCCAGTGAGTTGGTCACAGTTACCTGTAGGTTGGTGTTTGGGAAGCCCCGACGGAGGAACTGTGTACCAACAGTCAGTCTTCAGGTCCTGGGTCTTATGTTGAACACTAAGTAGAAGTAGGCCAACCTCATAAAAACAAAAACTGTAGCAGTCAGATTGGCCATTAAATAGAAAATAGGAAACTGGAGCTGGGCATGGTGGTGCACACCTTTAAACCTAGCTCGGGAGGCAGATGCAGGAGGATGGCTTTGAGTTCAAGGCCAGCCTGGTTTACAGCAAGTGCAGGACAGCCAAGGATACACAGAAAAACCCTGTCTCAAGAAAACAAAAAGAGAACAAAACAAAATATAGAAAATGGACACTGCAGCTAATATAGGTTGCCACTACAACCAGCAGGTTGGCCAAAGTGATAAGATGTGGGCAGTGATTGCACGTCCCATCATCAGCGTGCTCGCTGCGCCCCCATTCTGTGGAAAGACACTTTCTACTAAGGTTCTAAGAGAGTATGACTTCCTTGTGGAAGCCCCGAGGTTCGGTCTTGGCTGTGAAATTTCTAGCCTGGAAAGAGAGGCAGCAGCCATGATGGGGCTATGGTTGTGGGCAAGGATATGGCAGATACAGGAGCCAGCACTCAGCACTGAGAGCCAGGTTGCCCTTGCCATCTGCGCTCCTTTCCCATTTCGGCTGCAGAACTTCCCATGGTGCCTCTGAACCAGGCAGCTTGCAGGATTCCAGTGACTTGATGCATCTCGCAGTTTTTCCTTCTTTTTGTAGATGTCCTTCACAGAGCAAAGAAGTGCCCTCCTACTTCCATCCCAGTGTTTTCTATTATGAAAAGGTGCTAGATTCTGCGAAACTGTCTTTTCTGTGTCTACTGAAATGATCATGCGTTGTCTGTGTCTTTTATTAATCACACTGGTTGATGTACCACTAAAAGATCAGGCTAAGTCTCACTTGGTCACTACATACAGCTCTCTTAGTAGGCTGCTTGATTGAGTTAATTGAAGACTTCAGCATCTCTATGAGAACAGGTACCAGTCTGTGGCTTTCTTTTGAAGATATCTTTGTTGAATACTGGCCTCAGATAATGAATAAGAACATGCTTTCTCCTATTCTGTTTTCTTTCCAAGAGTCTTAAAAGTGTTGCTTTTCCTTTAAGCACTTATAGAATTCACATAAATAATATGTTCCTGATATTCCTTTCTCTGGCAGTTCCTTGATTATTAATGAAAGTCACTGCTTAGCATAGGTATATTTAGATTTCTATTTCCTCATGAGTCAGTTTAGAACTTAAGAGGTGGTGAATTTGTTTTATACTTGTTGGATGCAGTGATGGCTTTTATACGGAGATTGTGTGAGTGTGTGTGAATACACGTTCAGGTGTGCACTTGTGTGTATATGTACATGTGTTTGAATTTGACTTGCTGATACCTCAGTGCACCCTGTGTTCTGAACGTCTTCCTGTTACTGCGTACTTGGCAAGAGAGCTGAAAATAGACATTCTGTCTCAGAGAAGCGCTGCCGTCCAGAAACTCAGCAGCAGCTAGCTGTAAGCTGAGCACACTCCAGGCAACTCCAAACTGCGCACACCATATGGCGATAATTTGTATAGTCTAAAAATAATTGCAGAGATACCACTGTGAGGCATATCAACTCAGATGTGGTATCTTTGCTCCCTGATTTGTGAATCCTCAGAAGCAGGTGAAGGCCACGGGGCTAAAGAACACAATAGGCGGGCTGGAGAGATGGCTCACTGGGTAAGAGTGCCGCCTGCTCTTCCAGAGGTCCTGAGTTCAATCCCCAGCAACCACATGGTGGCTCACAGCAATCTGTAATGTGATCTGATGCCCTCTTCTGGCCTGTAGGTGTACATGCAGGCAGAGCGCTGTGTATATAATAATAAATAAACAAATCTTTAAAGAACACAATAGGCCTGGTCATAGCACAGGCAGCTGATGCATAGGAGAAGTTAACCATGGTCAGCACACTGCCTGCCCAGAACCTTCCTCAGAGCGGCAGGCCTTTACCATAAGTAGCCAGGCTCAGCAGCATGTGACTTCCCACCCAGAGGAACCACAGGCCAGCTGACACACACACACAGGCAGCTTTTGGGGTGACATGAAACGTCTGGATATTAAGGAGGGCCAGCCAGAAAACAGAACTAAAATGGTTTGCAGGTTGTCCACTGACACTAAGAAATAAAAGACAGCCTATCACTGGAATAACAGAAACACAGAGTTAGCAAAAGTCTGGAGTTGGCTTTTCATGGGCAGGAAGCGTCTGGTTCTAAGTGCAGATCACACGGAAGAGACCACCAAGCAGAATACCACTGTGTTGACAAGATGGCCAAATACCAGAGACAATACGTATTACCACTAAGAGATATTCTGAAATATGGAATATTTTGGTTCCCAGCCTCTTGCTATTTAGCTGTCAGGGAACTCTAGGCATGAGATTTCTCCATTTGGAAAGGTCGGTGACCTGACAGAATCTCTATCATTTGTAATCCAAAGGGAAGTGAAGTCCTCGTACATGCTACAACAGCGAGGGAACTTGAGGTTATTTATTTTATTTTTTTAAAGATTTCTTTATTTAGCGTATGAGTGCCCTATCTGCATGTACACCTGCACGTCAGAAGAGGGCATCAGATCCCATTACAGGCAGTGGTGAGCCACCATGTGGTTGCTGGGAATTGAACTCAGGACCTCTGGAAGAGCAGCCAGTGCTTTTAACCTCTGAGCCATCTCTCCAGCTTTTGAGGTTGTTTAGATGAGAATGGTTCCAAAAGGCTCATGTCTTTGGACACTTGGTCTCTAGTAGGTGGAACTGTTGGGAAGGAGTAGGAGGCATGCCACTGGGGTAGGGTTGGAAGTTTCAAAAGATTCGCACCATTCCCAGTGTTTTCTCCCCTCTCCCTTCCTCCTGTCACCATGCCTGTGCTCCACCATCACAGACTCTAAGACTCTGATACTATAAGCCCAATCAAATGTTTTATAAGTTACCTTGGTCATGTGTTTTGTGACAGCAACAGAAAAGCCATGAAGACGTCATAAGTGAAGTGAGCCACATACATAAGGACAAACATTATATGATTCTGTAACATGATGCTCGGAATATTCACACTCATGCATAGGTAAAAAGATGTTTCCAGAAAGTGGAGATGGAGAGAAAGAAGAGCCATTGCTTAGTAAGTAGCATCCTTCTGTTTGGGATGACGGAGAAGCTTTAGAAACAGTGGTACTATCCACACAACACTGTGGGCGTAACCAGCGCCATTGACTGGCACACTGAAAATGGCTAATTTACCACACACAAGAAAAAGTCCCAATAGGAATATACTGTTTAAAAGAAAGCCCGCTTGGAGTTAGAGAAATTTAAGACTCAGATTCCACCATGTTCTGGCTGTGCTACACTGGTCATGTCAATTTATTAATTGGAAAATTGAGGACAATAAAACTCCTTATTTGTTGTAATAAAAATGAACACAAAGCCAGGCGTGGTGGCGCACACCTTTAATCCCAGCACTCGGGAGGCAGAGGTAGGTGGATCGCTGTGAGTTCGAGGCCAGCCTGGTCTACAAAGCGAGTCCAGGACAGCCAAGGCTACACAGACAAACCCTGTATCAAAAAACAAAAAACAAAAAAAACAAAAAAAAAAATGAACACAAAACATTACATAAATTATCTCTTGTAAACATGTTTTCTGAGCCAGGCGTGGTGGCCCATGCCTCTAATCCAAGTACTCAGGAGGCAGAGGCAGGTGGATCATCGTGGGTTTGAGGCCAGCCTGGTCTACAAAGTGAGTCCAGGATAACCAAGGCTACAGAGAGAAACCCTGTCTCAAAAAAGCCAAAACAAAACAAAAACAAAAGCATGTTTTCTGGCTTCTGATAAGAAGACAGGCTCTCTGTGTGAGCTAAGAAATAAGAGAAAGTCCTACCCTCAGGGAAAGCGCACAGCACTCATGGACCTCGAACCCCCTTGTGGGGTTGGTGGAGCAGGAATTACTACAGCAGCGAGGTCAGAGGTGGAATTAAATCCTATTTTGTCACACTATGTGACTTAGAGGGCAGTGAGCCAGGCACTCTCTTGGAATAGAACCTATTCTTAAATCGAGCTCCCCTTAGGACCTGAGAACAGGAAGAAACCACGCATCAGAAGCATCAATGTGACCTGCCCCTGCCACTGCTCCTGGACACGGGAAGCCCCTGGAAGGCAACGCTGAAGAACAAGAGGGCCAGACACTGGCGAGCTGGAGGGCAGAGGGCATGAGGCCTGACTCTGCCAGTGGCTGGGAGTCCTAACAACTGAGAAGAGCTCCACCTGAGAACATCAGGCGGATGGGCCCCTGGAACTACCTCTCTGTACCCACAGCTACATTCCAGCAGGTCCTCCGCCTGCAGGATCTCAGTGCTGTGGCTGGCTCCCACACTCCCAGTGCACTGGGAGACCCCGCCACGCCCACCCACCAGGAAATCACCAGCTACCCCAGGAGCACCTTCTGTCAAGACGGGGAGACAACCTGCTTAGCCCACCGACTTCGACATTAGATAAAGACCAGAAAAGGCCTCTAGTGCACAAAGGAGAGCAGCCACAGTGCACCAGTTCTAACGGCCATCAGACGCCTGTGCAGTACAGACTCACAAGTCCACAGGTCCAACTGACTCTCTGACCTCCATGTTCCTAACTCCTGGTCTCAGCCTCAGAACCATCCAAGGTCAGGATTTGGGGGGGGGGGAGTCCTGCTCCAACACCATCTGCATTTAAAAAAAAACTCTGGTGTTTATTCCCGCACCCTCCCCCCCCATCCTTTTTCTTTTTAATATAATGTCAGTTTGTTTTTACTTTAAATTTTCCTGATTTTAAAAAGTTCTTAGCTGGGCCATGGTGGTGCACACCTTTAATCCCAGCACTTAGGAGGCAGAGGCAAGCAGATCTCTGAGTTCAAGGCCAGCCTGGTCTACAGAGCAAGTTCCATAACAGTCAAGGCTACACAGAGAAACCCTGAATAGAAAAAGCAAAAAAAAAAGTTATTATCATTCTTATAATAATAACTGTAATTATAATAATAATTACTAGCAGGGCACCTGAGCACCATGCATGCAAGGGGAGGTCAGAGGTCAACCATATAAAGTTGGTGCCCTCCTCAGGATTATACAGTGAACATGCTACCCAGTGAGCCATCTTGCTAGTCCAATTTCTATGTTTTTATCATTACCTTTCATATATCCTTAAGTTTTGTTGGCTTTTGTTTTGTTTTGTTTTGTTTTGTTTTGTTGAGACAGGGTCTCTCTGTGCAGCCTTGGCTGTCCTGGATTTGCTTTGTAGACCAGGCTGGCCTCGAACTCACAGTGATCCACCTGCCTCAGCCTCCCTGAGTGCTGGGATTACAGGCGTGCAGCACCGCACCCAGCTATATTTTACTATTAATTTATCTAATTTTGGTTTTGGACTTTTTCATTATTGACAACTTTAGTTTCTGGTGTTTTCTTCTTGTCATTTTTCTAATCTCTTAATTCTTCTCTCCTCCATAGCATCCTTCTTCAGCTCTCTTCTTTTTCCTTTCTTAAAATATAAAAATTATTCACACAGTGGGGGAGGACGTCAGCGGTCAGAGGTCCTGGGAGGGGAATAGGGTGGAAGAGGGAGGATGAGTGAGAGCAGGAAGATAAGAGGGAGGGGATTGCACTCATTGAGATGTAATGTAAGTAAATCATAATAAACTTAAATGAAATTAAGTACAACAGGAGATTAACAACAACCACCTTATCAAAATAATTAAATGTCATCATTATAAAAATATAGCACAATAAATGACTTTCAAACTCAAAAAAATAAAAATTATGGCTGTGTGTGGTGGTGCACACCTGTAATCCCAGCACTCTGGGTGGCAGAGGCAGGTGGATCTCTGAGTTCAAGGCCAGCCTGGTCTACAAAGTGAATCCAGGCCAGCCAAGGCTACTCGAAAAAAAAAATTTAATTAATTAGTTAATTAATTAAAATTACTTATGAGCCGAGCATGGTGGCACATGCCTTTAATCCCAGCACTTGGGAGGCAGAGATAGATGGATTGCTGGGAGTTTGAGGCCAGCCTGATCTACAAAGCAAGTCCAGGACAGCCAAAGCTACACAGAGAAACCCTGTCTCAAAAAACAAACAAAATATTTATGGAGCTGGAGAAAGCTCAGTGGTTAAGAGCACTTGCTGCTCTCTAGAGGACCAGAATTCTGAGCACCCATGTCAGGTGGCTCACGACCACCATCGATTCTCTCTTCTGGACCCTGGAGCCACCCAAATACACGTGGCATACATGCACATACACATGTACATATACACATAAATAAAACTAAACCTTTTATAAAATATTAAATGCTATTTATTGTGTGGGTGTATGTGTCCTAAGGCATGTACATGGGTGTCACAGTACACACACGCAGGTCACAGGGCAGCTTCTAGGAGTTGGCTCTCTTCTACGGTGGATCCTTAGAGCCTTTAAAGCACATGCTTTTACCTCTGAGCACTTTGAAGGCCCTTTTACTTTATTTTATCTAATCCTGTTTTTCCTCTGGGATTTTCCTCGTGAGTGGGGACAGACAGCTTAATAAGAAAGGAAAGAACTCCCACGAGTGGAAATGAGCTAGTAGATGGGGAAGCCCGCAGCTCTGTGGTCTGCCGCCCTTTAGAGGGTCTCTATAGCCACTCCGTGGCTTTGTGCGCATGTGCACACACTTTGCTTGTCAGAAAAAGCCTCGGTGAGGAGCAGCTTCCAGACTCCCTCTGCAAACTGACTTCTTTTATGTGTTAATCTTTTAAAAAATACTTATTTTTGTGGGACAGGTTGGAGGATCTCTGTGAGTTCAAGGCCAGCCTGGTCTACATAACAAGTACCAGACCAGTCAGGGCTACACAGTCAGACTCTGTCTCAAGATATACTTATTAACTTTTAACCATGTGTGTGCCAGTGTGTGTGTGTGTGTGTGTGTGTGTGTGTGTGTGCGCGCGCCAGTGTGTGTGTGTGTGTGTGTGTGTGTGTGTGTGTGTGTGTGCACTCGAATGCAGGCGCCAGGAGTCCAGAAGAAGTCACAGGATCCCGGTGGGGCTAGAGTCACATACCGGTGGCTGAGAGCCCCTGACGTGGGTCCTCTTACCTGCTGAGCCAATTCCTCCGGGCTCCTCATACGGTAACCTTGCTACTTCAGCTCAGTCCCCGTTCTCCCAGGGAGCCACTGTATTGTTTAGCGCTGCCACTCTGCCCTGGAGTCAGATTACAGACAGCTGCACATTGCTCCCGAATACACAGCTGCACACTGCTCCCGAATACACAGCTGCAACATACACAGCTGCACATTGCTACTACTCATCCCAGCCAGACAATGGGACCAACCTACACGCTCACTAACAGATGAATAAAGAAAGTGTAGTATGTGTCCACAATAGAATTTTAGTCATCCATGAAGAAAAATGAAATCATGACATAGGCAGGAGAATGGATGCAACTGGAAATGATTGTGTTGAGCAAAATAAGCCAGGCTCGGAAAGAAAATACCACCTTTTGGGGCTGGAGAGATGGCTCAGTGGTTAAGACATGAATTGTTGTTGCAGAGGACCCAAGTTCAATTCCCAGCGTGACGTCAGGCAGCTCACAACTGCTTGAACTATAGTTCCAGGAAACATCTCTAACTTCAGGCACATGTACACACACAGACACGCACACATACATACCTTCATACATACATACATACATACATACCTTCATACATACATACATACATATACGCAGAACCTAATTTTAAAATTAATGTGTGCATCATCAAACTAGAAATAAAATTGTTAGAGAGGAGGAGATTTTAAGAGAAGAAAACGAGACAATGGAATATTTGTGACAAGAAAGTAGAAGGGGACTGTCTGAAGGAAGGGAGGGGACCAGTGCTGGGGGATGGGACACAGGGGAGGGGACCAGTGCTGGGGGATGGGACGCAGGGGAAGACAACAGGGACAGGAAACAGACAAACCAAAGTACAAGGACACATCTGTAGGAGAGCGTCTTAATGAAACCCATTACTTTGCATGCTAACAAATAACTTAAAGCAGAAAGAAGGAAGAAAGGGCCAATGAGATGGCGCAGAGAGAAGGGTGCTTGCTGCCAAGTCTGGCGGCCTGCGTTCAAGCACCACAACCTCCACGGTGGAAAGAGAAAATCAACTCCTTCGTGTTGTTCTCTGGCACATTCATGCACACACACAAGTTTTTTAATAGAAGAAGAGGAGGAAGAGGAGGAAGAGCTGGGCATGGTGGTGCACGTCTTTAATCCCAGCACTAGGGAGGCAGAGGCAGGCGGATCACAGTGAGTTCAAGGCCAGCCTGGTCTACAAAGCAAGTGAATATAGGACAACCAAGGCCACACAGAGAAACCCTGTCTTGGAGAAAAGAAGGAGGAGGAGGAAGAAGAGGAGGAGGAAACAACTGTTGTAGTTTCTTCTCCTTTTTCTGATTAACTAGCCTGACAGAAGCAAGTAAAGGCAGCTGGACTCATATCACATGCACCATGAGAAGGCAGAGCCTGACCAGGGCCTGCGTCCAGTTGCTCAGCTCCCTCTCTCTACTCACATGGTCCAGTAGTGCCACCTACAGCGGGGTGTCTTCCCACCTCAAATAAGGAAACCAAGACAATCCCTCTGCAAGCATGTGCCGCGGCTGATCTCCCAAATGATTCTAGACTCTGACAACTGACAATTAACAGCAGCTGTCATGAGTCTCGTGCCGCTTGCTTTGCCTCTGAACATGAAGAAGCTGCAGATCTCTCATGTCAGGAAAGCACATGATGCTGTCAAGTGTATTCATACGCATCTGTAATTCCAGCATGTGGAAGGCCGAGGCAGGAGAACTCCCATGAGATCAGGGCCCAAGTGGGCAATACAGTGAGTATCAGGCAGACTTGGGCTACATAGTGAGACATTACCTAAAAAAAAAAAAAAGTCCAAAAAAGCCGGCAGGCATGGTGACACAGTATTGTAATTTCACTACTTGGTAGTAGGTTGCTGTGAATTTTAGGCCAGCCTGATACACACACACACTCATTTAAAAGTGTTATATGTATCCTTTAACTGTATGTTCAGAGCCGGGCGCAGTAGCGCACACCTTTAATCCCAGCATTCTGGGAGGCAGAGGCAGGAGGGTGTGCTGTGAGTTCGAAGCCAGCCTGGTCTACAAAGCGAGTCCAGGACAGATAAGGCTACACAGAGAAACCTTGTCTTGAAACAAACAAACAAAAACTTATGTGTTCAGGGCACATTGGTATGAAATGTGTAAAACTCTTCAACCTGTGCCGGGCAGTGGTGGCACACACCTTTAATCCCAGCACTCAGAAGGCAGAGGCAGGTGGATCACTGTGAGTTCGAGGCCAGCCTGGTCCATAAAGTCAGTCCAGGACAGCCAAGGCTACACAGAGAAACCCTGTCTTGAAAAACAAAACAACAACAACAAAAAACCTCCTCAGCCTGTCTCCAGAAGCCTCCTGCCCCCCAACTCCACCGCGTCGTCCCTCCCTAGCCTGTGCCTACCCTCATGCAGTGATGTTCTATCCTCTTCTACTTCATAGAAGCTACTAAGGAAGGACTGTTTTCTATTCAAAGTAGAATGCTTTTTTTTTTTTTAAACAGTCGCTTATTTTGTGAAGGGCAGGATGCATATATGCATCCGAGAAGACATGTGGAGATCACAGAACAGCTTTCCAGAGCCCATTTTCCAAGAACCAGCAACCTTTCCAATTCATTCTGATTCCAGCTCTGTGATGTCTAAAAACCAGGTACCCACCACAACCAAATGTTCGAATCCATTAGGAGAGGAAGGAGGAGGAGGAAGAGGAAAGGCGGGAAGAAAGTGAGGAGGAAAGAAGCTGACACCCAGGGATGAAAGTCTGGAGCTGTCCAGGGTACTGAACAGGAGCTGACCTATACACACGTCCTCTGTCCCCCTCAGCTGAGGCTCAGAAACTCAGGTGCAGCCTAGCCTAAGGCTTCGAAGTAGAAAAATGAAGAGAAACCCCTAAAGATGAGAGAAAGGGGAAAGAGGTGTCGGGGGGGGGGGGAGTAAGCATGCAAAGACAGATAAGTTTAAGCACTAAGAAACTGCCTGTGCTGGCTAGTTTTATGTTACCTTGACACTAGCTACAATTATTTTGGAAGATGAACCCTTAACTGAGAAAATGTCCCACCAGACCAGCCTGTAAGAAAGCCTGTAGAGCATCTTCTTGATTGCTGATTGCTGTAGGAGGGTCCATGCCACTGTGGATGGTGCTGCCTCTAGGGAGGGGATCCAGGTAAGAAGGTAGGCTGAGCAAGCCGTGAGAGCAAGCCAGCAAGCAGCGCCCCTCCATGGCCTCTGCATCAGCCAGGTCCCATCCTGTTTGAGTTCCTGCCTTGACTTTCCCTTACCTGGAAAAGTTAGCAGAGTAACCCTTTCCTCCCCAAGTTGCTTTTGGTCATGTGCCTTTACCACAGCAATAGAAACCATAATCAAAACACTGCTGAAGTATAAACACACAAAAAAATTTTTGTTTCAATTTATCTTTTAAATAATAATGGCTAGGGGCTTGAAGAGATGGCTCACTGGTTAAGAGCACTGGCTGCTCTTCCAGAGGACCCAGGTTCAATTCCCAGCAGCCACACGACAGCTCACAACTGACGATAACTCCAGTTCCAGGGGATCGATGCCCTCTTCTGTCCTGTATGAACACTAAGCAAGCATGTAGGCTAAATACCGATACATATAAATATTTTTTAATCTCAAAAAATAATAATAGTTAACAAAAAAATCTCAAATACCCTATGAAAAAGCATGTGACATTTATGTATACGAAAAGGCTACACATCAAACAACACAATTATATAAACACAAATTTGTATGCAAAACTACAACAATATTAGTGAACTATTACTATCAAGTGAGTTATCCAAAACACCCAAATGGCTAGCCTTTTCTTTTCTTTTTTAAGATTTATTTATTTACCATAAAGTGCTCTGCCTGCATGTACACTTGCAGGCCAGAAGAGGGCATCAGATTACATTATAGATGCGTGTGAGCCACTATGTGGTGGCTGGGAATTGAACTCAGGACCTCTGGAAGAACAATCAATGCCTTAACCTCTGAGGCATCTCTCCAGCCTGACTAGCCTTTTCTTAACAAGGAAACCAAAACTAAAACAAAAACCTATGGATGCCACTGAAGACCAACAAGAGAATCAACAAATTAACATATATGTAATATACATAAGTAGTCCCAACAAACTATACAATAATTAAAAAGGTCTGTATGACCTGAGGAAAAATACTTCATGTAATGAAAAAACTGTTACAAGTACAGCCTGACATAATCCTAGCATTTGGGAGGCTGGGGCATGAAGAGTTTGAAGCCAGCCTGGTGTGTGTGTGTGTGTGTGTGTGTGTGTGTGTAGTTCAATAAATAATATGTGTCACATGAATATATTTTTTTACTATATTTATTTTTTAAATTAAACTACTCAAGAAAAGCAGTTACTCCAAGAAAAGCAGTGCCAAGGTTCAGTAACTATGCTAGGTGACTACAGCAACATCATGACCAAAAGCATCTCTTTAAGCCTTTCTAGTGCAAGTGTGAGCTCCGACCTTCCGCTGTTACTCTAAAACAGGAAGGCCTCCCTAGTGTTGGCTAGATAGGTCATGACCAGACACTGTTAGACTGAAAGTTGCTGGATCAACCCTGGATTTAGATGATACATTCCTTTTGTCTACCTTATCTGTCAGTCTATGTATCTATCTATTAATCAACTTTCTGAACTTATTTTGAAAAAACTAAACCCTGAGAAAACTTTCAAGTTAGCTTTAACACAATAAACATATGTGCACCCCTGCACTAAACTCACAAACCATTAACTCTGCGCTACTTCTGTTTTACCTCCTCCGTGTGCATGCATGTACGCACGTGTGTATGCGTGCACATGTGTGTGTTTGTGTGTGTGCATGCTACTTTTGTCAAACATTTGAAGGTGACATAAACTTCATGATTGAAACCCTAAATGCCCCAACATGTACATTTACCTATATTTATATATGTCGTACTCTGACATAGTTTAATGCTCTCAAGAAGTTACAAAAATAGTACAAGAAGTTCCCACGTCCTGCTCACCAGGCTCCCTACGAAAACTTATATAACCAGAGTACTCATCAAAAGCAGGAAAATGACAGTATACCGATTCAGCTACAGACCTTATTTGGAGAGTGAGCTTGCTCTCTCTCCCTCTCTCTCTCTCTCCCTCTCATTCTTGTCATGTATACACATTTAAGTAACAGAACTATCCCTTCACACATAA
This sequence comes from Acomys minous, assembly GCF_964271855.1. Lineage (NCBI taxonomy): Eukaryota > Metazoa > Chordata > Mammalia > Rodentia > Muridae > Acomys > Acomys minous. The sequence goes on along the minus strand of NC_140484.1, from coordinate 13,830,205 downwards.
AATACTCCCTCACATTACCTAACAGTACATCGCTGCTGAGCCATAACCCTGTCAATCATTATTATCTTAACACTTCAGACTAATGGAAGTGGAATATCAAAATATATAATATTTAAACTTTTTTCACTCAGCAAAGTGTTTGTTTATGAAATATACAGCCCACACGAACCTGGAACTTGCCTGGTAGCCCAGTGTCCTGCTGGATGGAATCATAGCCATGTGCCTGAGGCACCCAGGTCATCATGTGTAGCAGGAGTTCATTCTCCTGAGTCCTGAGTAACGTCTTACTGTATGTGAGATGTGTTTAGCCAGTCATCCGTGGGAACCTTGCATCACAGGCTTCTGGGTGTTTACTGTGTTAGTCGATTATAAACGAAGCTGTTACGAACACTTATGGCCACACTTTCTCGTGAACGTCGGTTCCTTTTTTAGGGTAACCACCAAGGTGTCTCCCTGGAGCAGCTGTACCATTTTGGGTTTCCACCTGTTCTGAATGTCCTGCGTAGGCATGGACACTGGGGTAGGTATGGAATGTCACATCATTCTTGTTGTACTTCGCACTCTGAGCTGCTGATGGTGAACCCATTTCCATGTGCCCATTTGCCCTTTGTTAAAATACCTGTTGAAGCCGGGCGTGGTGGCGCACGCCTTTAATCCCAGCACTCAGGAGGCAGAGGCAGGCGGATCACTGTGAGTTCGAGGCCAGCCTGGTCTACAAAGTGAGTCCAGGACAGCCAGGGCTACACAGAGAAACCCTGTCTCGAAAAACCAAAAGAAAAAAAAAACAACAACAAAAAAACCTGTTGAGGCCAGGCAGTGGTGGCACACACCTGTGATCCCAGCACTCTGGGAGGCAGAGGCAGGGAGATCTCTGTGAGTTCGAGGCCAGCCTGGTCTACCGAGTGAGTCCAGGACAGCCAGTGCTACACAGAGAAAAACCGTCTCAGGGGGAAAAATCTGTTGAGGACTCTTTTCTACTTTGGCTTGGAACATGTTTTCTTACTGCTTTGTTTGAAGAGTTCTTCATATATCCTAGACACAAATCCCTTCCTGAGACTTGTAAATATATTCTGCCCGTCTGGCTTGTCTTTTCATTTCTTGTTGTTTTGTTTGTTTTTCAAGGGTTTCTCTGTGTAGTTTGGCTGTCCTGGACTCACTTTGTAGACCAGGCTGGCCTCGAACTCACAGAGATCTGCCTGCCTCTGCCTCCTCAAGTGCTGGGATTAAAGGCGTGCGCCACCCCCCCCCCTCTGTCTCTGTCTCTCTCTCTCTCTCTCTCTCTCTCTGCCTTTTCATTTTTCTAACAGAGCCTTTTAGAGAGAGTACAAGGCTTTTAATTTTGATGAAGTCAAATTTATTGATTTTTTTTTTCATTTCTGGATCTCCTTTTTGGTGTCAGGCCAAAGCCTTTCACGGCAGTTGTACTTTCTTCCCCCTCACTACACAAGCCTTTAATACTGTAATACAAGCTGAGAAGGGGATATAAATGTAGAGGGGGGGCAAGGAGCCCTCAGCTCATATTAGAATAACCCCAGCAGATGCTATGTAATCATGAGTCATGTTAGTGCTGCAGAGGGAAGGCTGTGCAGATGGCGGAGGACGGGGAAGAAAGGAGAGCTCACAGGGGCATGCAGCATTTTACATTGCAGATAACAAGGAAGGATTCATGGAGAAAGTAACATTTGAGCCTGATGGCTTAGTGGGTAGAGTGGCTTGCCTCGCGAGTCCAAAGACCCAGTTCCAATCCCTGGAACCACATTAAAAACTGGATGTGGCTGGGAAAGGTGGGTCACACTCAGAGTCAGAAACAGGAAGATCTCTGTGAGTCTGAGGCCAGCCTGGACCACAAAGCAAGTTCCAGGCTAGACGGAATAACATGGTGAGTCAGTCTGTGTGTCTGTGTGTCTGTGTGTGTGTGTCTGTCTGTCTGTCTGTCTGTCTCTCTCTCTCTCTCTCTCTCTCTCACACACACACACACACACACACACACACACACACACACAATCTGTAATCCCAACACTCTTTCAGGAGGATGGAGACAGAGCAAGTGCCCAGAAGCTTGTGGACTAGCTTCCTGAGGTAAGCAAAAACAAGAGAGAGACCCTGCCTGAATAAAGTGAAAGGTGACATCAGCTTCTGAAAGTTGTCCTCTAAACCTCCACAGATGCGCGTGGCACATGCATATCCACACACACACATATCCACATATAGACCTTGAGTAAATAAAATGCCACACTAAGCCAGGCAGCAGTTGGGAGGCTGAGGTTGGATTCCTGAGAGCGCAAGCCAGCCTGGGCTGCATAGCAATGTGCTATCTCACAGTTTAAGTGTGGGGGAGGGAAACACCACAGTGAAACCCATTAAACCCATTAAAATTAATGTCAGGGAGCTGGGAGTGTAACTGAGTTGGTAGGATGTTTATTTAGCATGCATGAGGCCTGGCTTGCCCAGCTCTGCGTAACCTGGGGATGGGGGCATACACCTGTACCTCCATCACTTTAGAGGAAGCAGGAGGATCAGAAGTTCAAGGTCATTCTCTCTTTTTTTTATTGTTTTTATTTATTTATTTGGCATATGCATTTATATTATTAGACGTAAGTAGAAAATTTACATACCGTAAGAACCACGAAACAACCAGGGACCGTGTGAATGTTACATTCAAGGTGTTTTTGGCTAATTGCATTTGACAATCATGTAGAGTTAGCCTGTCTTGTTGTCAAAGAATCTTAAAATAGTAAAAGCTTCTTAAGTGCCATATTCTGTAGGTCTCTGAGGCTTTGAAGACTTTATCTAACTATCTTACCTTATCTATGTATATTCTTGTGATTAAAAATAGGCTGGTAGTTAACATGACCATAATTTGATCAACTAAGAAATGGTTTGTATTACTTAATTATCCTAGTCAGCCTGCAACAGTACTTTCCAGGCACTGGAAGTAAGCTTTGTATTGTAATTGAATTATATGGGTTCAGTGCCTCATATTAGAGAAGAAATATATAGAATGTGTGTAGAGAATAGTCTTAATTTTGAATTCTATATCAATGTATCAAAGTTAATCTTATTTTGTATTAATATACAAAGTTCTATACCAATGAAATAAAGATAACCTTTTTTGTTAGTAATAAGTAAGGCCTTAGGTTGAGGAGTAGGTTTAATAATCTACTTTTTATCCTATCATCCCTATATATTTCTATACACTGCCCCCCTTTTTTCTTTTCAACCCCTGTCTCCATATCTACAAGGACTTCTATTAAGCCTGGAATTTCTCAACATTTGGAAATGTTGGACTACAAATGCTATTACTGGCTTGATTAACCATGTTCCCCAATTTTATTCCAGCCCTTACAAAGGTACTATTTGCCCCAAATCAGCCAGAAGAAACCCAAAGAGAATGACGCCCCATTTCCCCTAAGGGGGCCTGGGTAGGTTTGTTTGCTCTCTTGGGCTACAGATTCTTATTTTCATTGGGAGTTGCTTGTAAGCTATGATTGGCCTTATTCAGAGAGACAACGAGGCTGGACTCAGGGATGGCTCTCTTCCTCTACCTTTCAAGGTCATTCTAAACACCATGTAATACATTTGAAGCCAGCCTAGTCAGCAAGAGACCCTGTCCCAAAAAGTTAATTTTAAAAAGTAGATTTTCAGGCTGGGTGGTGGTGACGGATGTCTTAAGGCAGAAGCAGGTGGATCTCTATGAGCTCCAGGCCAGCCTGGTCTACAGAGGAAGTTCCAGGACAGCGAGGATACACAGAGAAACTCTTGTCTTGAAAAAAAAAAAGTAGTTCCATTTAAGGCTCTTGATGTACCATGAAGAGCTTGGTTGATGAGTCAACCATCCACGGCTACCAGGTACACTGAGGTTATAACATTTTTGATTTTCTATATGAGAATAAAAAAGCTAAATGTGTAAATAAAATTGTAACATTAAAACATATTTCACACACACACACAAATGAATTTCAGCTGGGTATGGTAGCACATGCCTTTAATCCCAGCAGTTGGGAAGCAGAGGCAGGTAGATTTGTATGAGTTCCAGGACAGCCAGGGCTACATAGAGAACTATCTCAAAAGTAAATAAATAAATAAAAAATTTTAAAAATCACTGCAGTAGTTGATAGTAGAGGCACAGGAAGAAATTCCAAGAAAAGAGAAGCATATAACTGAGGGCAGAGGTAGAAGTCAAAATCAAAATGTGGGGAGGGTGACCCCAGAGGAGGACCACTTGTTTATTTATTTGTTTCTTTATGGTTGTTTGAGACAAATTTGCTACATAGACCAGGCTGGCCATCACCCTGCTGTGTAACCCAGGCTCACCTTGAACTCAGAATCCTCCAGCCTTGGTCTCCTGTTTGGGATCACAGGCATACACCCTCATGCTCTGCCTACTTACATTTTTAAAAGAAAGATATTGTTATGTCACACAGGCTAGCTCTGACTCCTAAACCCATGCGGCTCCTCGGCCTTCACCTCCAGAACAGCTGAGCATTGAGCACCCTACGCAAGCTCACTCTAGATAAAAAGTGACCAGTGAGCATTCATGAGGCACCAGGTACCAAAAGGCCACTGCAGCAGAATTAGAGTTAGACCTCACCACCACAGGTCAGGTCTTTGGTTCCATCCTCCTCCCAGTCCCCGCCCCTTACTCATCCCCGCCCCTTACTCACTCATCCCCGCCCCCTTACTCATCCCCGTCCCTTACGCACCTGCTCCAGTGCCTGGCACATATGCAGCATTCGATGAATGATAAGGAAACAGGACAGCGGTGGCACAAACCCAGGGGAATATGCTCCGGTGTCTTATAAAATGCTTTGCCTCTTACTTTTAGAGTCCTCTCGAGGTAATACATCTCTTTCCTGGGGTGAAACAAAATTCATTCTAGAACCCCAAGATCAAAAAAAGGTGGCAAGAGCCAGTTGTGCTGGGCCACACTGATAACTGCTGCATCTGGGAGGCAGAGGCAGGAGGATTGTCAGGAGCTCAAGGCCATCTTAGACTGTGGAGTGAGTACCAGACCAGCCTGAGCGACTGCAGGAACCGAGTGAGACATCAGAACAAACAAATGTACGTGTGGAATTCTGAACTACAGAGCAAGAGGCTTCCCACTTCCCTCGGTGGTGCCATAGGCTAGAAGGGACACTCAGACAAGCGTCCCATCTTTCAGGCCCCCACTCTTTGTTCTCACTGGGAGGGACGGCAGGGGCTGGGCACTAAAAAGTAAAACTCAACCAATCCAGTTTCTTTTTAGATGAAACCTCCTGGTTAAAAAGCTCATTTTTGAAACGTTTAAAATCTAATGTGTGGTAGGTGGTGGTGATGGTGGTGGTGGTGATGGTGGTAGTGGTGGTGGAGGAGGAGGAGGAGGAGGAGGAGGAGGAGGAGGAGGAGGAGGAGGAGGAGGAGGAGCTGCTGCTGGTGCTGGTTTTCTGTTTGTTCAAACCAAAGCCTGTAGCCTCCTTTCTACCACCCTGTGGTCCTGGCGATCGCCATCAATGGAAGCCTGAAAATGAACCGGGCTAATTCTCAACGCTTTGTCCTTTTCCAGGCCTGGCCTCTTTCCCCCTCCGGAACCCTTTTCACCCTTGGAATCTCAGGCTCTTGTTCTTCACTGATGTCCCAGAGCCTCTCAGGCTCTCAGATTCTACCGGAATGTTCGCTGAAGTGGACCCACTTTCCCTGCTGAGAACTGGGAGACTCCTAAAGCGGGAGATAAGAGGGGGCGGGGGAGGGGGGGGCCGGGACTGCCCGATCTGCCTGAGGCAAGGAACAGGGCTTCATCCTTGAGAACCTTGGACTGCAGATGAGAATAGAGGACACCTTCCAGAAAACCTTACTCTCCACGGGAGATAAAGGCATAAGGAAGGACAGGCTCTGAAGCCACCAAAGAGATGAGTGCTCTCGGCTGGGAAGCCACGGTTGCCTGGGCACTGCCTCCCCTCCGGTCGTTCCCCAGGCAGATTCTAGGGGCACAGGAGCCGCAGCCAGGGAGGGGCTCGCACGCAGAGGCGCCAGGTCGGTGGCGCGCAGCTGCGGTGGCACTGCGCTTCCCCGCCCCCGCAGGCCCCCCTTCTCTCCCGGGCTAGATCTGGAGATGAAGCTCCGCCCCTAGCGCGTCGCCCCAGCCCCGAGCCTTAAAAGCCCCGCACACCGCCCCGCCGCACCCAGCCTTGCCGCACCTTCGCGTCCTCGCCAGGTCCCGCCGTAGCCGCGCGCCCGGCCCCGACCCCGGCACCATGAGCTTCGGATCGGAGCACTACTTGTGCTCCGCCTCTTCCTACCGCAAGGTGTTCGGGGACGGCTCGCGCCTGTCCTCGCGCCTCTCCGGGCCCGGAGGCTCCAGCAGTTTCCGCTCTCAGTCGCTGTCCCGCAGCAATGTGGCCTCTACCGCCGCCTGCTCGTCGGCCTCGTCCCTCGGCCTGGGCCTTGCCTACCGCCGGCTGCCCGCCTCCGACGGGCTGGACCTGAGCCAAGCGGCGGCGCGCACCAACGAGTACAAGATCATCCGCACTAACGAGAAGGAGCAGCTGCAGGGCCTCAACGATCGCTTCGCGGTGTTCATCGAGAAGGTGCACCAGCTGGAGACGCAGAACCGCGCGCTCGAGGCCGAGCTGGCTGCGCTGCGGCAGCGCCACGCCGAGCCGTCGCGCGTCGGCGAGCTCTTCCAGCGCGAGCTGCGCGACCTGCGCGCGCAGCTGGAGGAGGCGAGCTCGGCGCGCGCGCAGGCCCTGCTGGAGCGCGATGGGCTAGCCGAGGAGGTGCAGCGGCTTCGGGCGCGCTGCGAGGAGGAGAGCCGCGGGCGCGAAGGCGCCGAGCGCGCCCTGAAGGCGCAGCAGCGCGACGTGGACGGCGCCACGCTGGCCCGCCTCGATCTGGAGAAGAAGGTGGAGTCGCTGCTGGACGAGCTGGCCTTCGTGCGCCAGGTGCACGACGAGGAGGTCGCGGAGCTCCTGGCCACGCTGCAGGCGTCTTCGCAGGCCGCCGCCGAGGTGGACGTGGCTGTGGCTAAACCAGATCTGAGTTCGGCGCTCAGGGAGATCCGCGCCCAGTATGAGTCCCTGGCAGCTAAGAACCTGCAGTCGGCGGAGGAATGGTACAAGTCCAAGTTTGCCAACCTGAATGAGCAGGCAGCGCGCAGCACCGAAGCCATCCGAGCCAGCCGGGAGGAGATCCACGAGTACCGGCGCCAGCTCCAGGCACGCACCATTGAGATAGAGGGCCTGCGCGGGGCCAATGAGTCCCTGGAGAGGCAGATCTTGGAACTGGAGGAGCGGCACAGCGCCGAGGTGGCTGGCTACCAGGTAAGGGCTGGGACGCTGCATAGGAAAGGGTGTCCTGTCCTTTTCTGCGCATAGCTGCGCTCCATGTAAACTGGGGCCCTGGGAAACCAAGGGAGGGGAAAGGGGGGAGAGAGAGGAGCGTTGGCTGGAGGGGTTGGCAAACAAACAAAAACCACCAAGTCTTCGCGCATGCAGCCTCAAATGGGAACTCCATGTGCCTGGAAGCGCTTCAACCCCTTGATGTCTCCGCACTCTAATTTGGGGGGTAGAGGAATTTTAGGAACCGAACCGAAGTCTTCATGCATATCCTACGTATATGCTGTAACACGGAGCTACCAACCCCACCTCCAGTGTCTTGTCTGAACTCTTCTAACAAAGGAGTCTGTAATCTTTTTTAGGAGTCAGAAACATCTAGCTGTGCCTCCCTGTCACCAAGAGTACAAACACAATAGCAGAACAGTCTGGACCAAAAATGAGCCCAGAGAAGGCAGGTAACAGCCTCTGCGTGGTCCGGCCCTTAAGCATCCTGTCTGTTTAATTGGCTTTGAAAAGCCTTTCTTGCGCCTTAGAATTGATATGTATAGAGGACGGCCCGCTTTACGGTTGGGAACTGGGCTCGTTTTCTTGAGTTTTGCTCTAAAAAGGAGTGGGATCTGGCATGATTAAGCTAGTAACACCTGCCTTGCCCCACCCTTGCCGTCCCCCCCCCCCCCACACACACACAGAGGCGCGCGCGTGCACGGTTCCCGTGTCCCTCTCCTGACAGTTCTAAGCAAGCTTTGAGCTAGTTCAGCTTGAAAAGGGCCGGGGCGCTGTCCGCGGTGCTGATCTTGTGTTCCTACCACTGCAGAAATGTCCCCTACTTTATTACGTTTCCAGACTGTCCCAGTTAGGAACGCTAGTCCTCAAGGCAATTAACTTCCTCTTCTTCTTTTTCGTTCTTTCTTTCTTTTTTTTTTTAATTCTATAACACAATCAGTCAAAGTTCATCCTGTAGGCAGCATCAATTTTCGCCTCCATGGCTGGCTTTGCACTTAACAAAAAAAAACCTTTTAATCTGCCCCACGGCTGTAAGGTTCCACTTGAAAATTCTTATCAACTTAGCATTTGTTCAACCTAAGTGCACGTGGCAAATTACAGAGATGGTTTCTTTGTTATAGGCGGCATTTTCCCCCCATCTTTCCTGCCCCTGTAAGCTCTGTGGAGAAGATGATTGGCTCTTTCTTCCCAACAAAGGCCAGTGTGTCCTCAGTTTCACTACATTGAACATTCTGGGCTTTTGACTACAGAGGGCATGGGGACAGAAGACAGAATGAATCAAAAATGTAGGAAAAACACAAAATTACATGGTTTAAGTACAAGGAACAATAAAAGCTCTTTTGAATGTCAATAATTCAGAAACTTCAAATAATTTATTCTACCTGGGATTGATTTTACATTTGATGAAATTAATGTGTTTGGGGAACATTAATAAAAATGGAACTGAGAAATGGCATATTTCAAAAGTCAGAAGGTAAGGCATGATTGATTTTCAGCATTTACTATCCATTATGAATGACTCCCTCTCATAGGGGAAAGGCCTGTTTGAGATGTGTGTCTGTTTGTCTTACACCACAGTATTATTCAAATAAATATTCATGTTTGGATACGAAATCTGTAAGTCGAACTTCTCAGTATGTGCCCAAGGTCCTGGGTGGTCTGAATGAATCACATTTAATTAATATTTCTTCTTTTCTTCCAGAAGCCTCAAATGTTGAGTTAGGCAGTCAGTCCTCTTGAGTGTTTCCACAAAAAGGGTGACCTACCCCAAACTGTCAGCTAAACTGGGCTTTGCCATGCCCTCCTCCTTCTTGCCAATCTCTTATGCTGTCAGATGCAGCAGTTGGGTGGCTTGTTTTCTCTAAAATACAGGCTTTCTGTGGTGGAAAATAGTAGGGTTGTCTAGATATGGCCTGCAGGAGACAAAGGACAAGAGAAACCTCTGCAGCTCTGCAGCACTGTCCCCATCGGCTTTAGCCTTAGGAGCCTCTGTGGGCCTGCTGAGCAGAGGAGGAGGCCAGACAACACAAAGCTGGTTCCCACCCCTTGGGACCCACTGCTGGGGTGGGGCTCAGAGTCAGACCTGCAAACACTAAGCCCGTGGCTCCTGTTGTCCTCCAACAATCTAAATGCGGGTTGAAGTGGAAAGCCATTGCCTTTTTGTCCTTTTACCCAGCCTCCCTTTCACTGCAGTAGCCCTGGGAGGTGTTCTTTCTTTCTGGTTCAGAGACTCGCAGTGAGCACTCTTTTCCTTTACAAGCATTTGGGTCCTTTCAAAGACAAGAGAAAGTGCCCATCAAAAGTCATTTTCCCTGCCCCAGAGAGCTGATAGCCTATTTGGAGATGGAACGCTTGATATACTTTGAAAAGGACAAAGACTGATTCAAGGTGACACAGTCAGCGAACAATAGGAAGAACTAGGCTGTTGTGTTATAGGCCAGAGGCAGCCACTTCGCATGGGAAAGCAAGGCTTTCCGTGTTTTCTGATAGAGGACTCTGGTCCCTCCCTGCATAGCCGGGGCACCACCACCATTAGAACCTCTGTCGATAGTAAACCTGTGCAGAGCCAGTCTCGGGGGGACTGGCTTCCAGACCTGTGCTGTGGACACCTTAAGAAGCCAGCGCTTTCCTTGAAAGGCCTTGCTGAGCAGTCGGGATCACTGCTACTTAATGTTCCCTAGGGAGGTAAGCCAAGCCTCCTCTCCAGCATGAGATTGGAGCCCCGCCTAATTAAATTAATTGGAGCCCTTCCTAATAGCAGGAAGGGTCTGGCTCTTGGGAGACCGGAGATGGCAGTGGCTACATATAAATCTATAGCTTGATAGATCCATTTCTGAGATTAGGGTTCAAGGGAGGAGGGAAAAAAAAATCTCATTTTTTTGAAAGCTGGCCCTGTCCCCACCCCATCTCACCCTATTACTGTCACCTGGACCACTGCCACAGCTTCTTTACAGGGACACATTTAAAGCAGTTATCCAAAACTCCACCACACACCAAGGCCAAGAAGCAGCTTTTTCAAGAGAGATTTTTTTTTTTTCAGACCACTCCAAGAAATGGATTCAGTATTTCTTAGGTAGCGCCAGGAATATGCTTTTTATTCTATTTTTGGAGACTTGAGTTTTCCTGTGTGGCATGAGCTGGGATTGGATTTGCAGTGCTCCTGCCTTCGTCCTTCAAGTGTGCTCTGTATGCACGCCCCAGTGGAAGGGCGTACCATTTGTTCTCAGACCGGCTGGGGAGCATCTTGACTTAAACCACATTTTCTAGTAAAGGCTGATTTTAGAGGATGGCAGAAGACAAGGATAAAGCAAGACAGAGTGAAAATAGGGACATGTGGTTCCTGTAAGTGACCACCCATTAAAACCCCCTCTCCCTATCTCTCTGGTCATGGAGATCATGCAGTAGTTCTGTAGGGCCTGCACTTCCGCTTGTCCAGCTGAGGTCTCCCCGGTCCACCTGCAACGTAAGGAAATGGACAGTGCATTTCTTTACTACAGACGCTAGTGCAGCCATGCGTTGTCTGCTTTCCAACCAGCCCCCGTCCAGCCTTGGGCCAGATGCTTAGCTGCTCCAGGAGAGACCTCAGCTGGAGCTGGGAGTGCCTCCTCTCTCCTGCCCTCCAAGCCAAGCCAGCAGCTGCTGCATGGTTGGGGGAGGGGGCAGGCTGCAGCGCTCTGCTCACCATTTGCCCCCTAGAGGCCATCTTTGGCAGGCCTTGTGAAGGGCAGCAAGAGAGGCCAGTACCGGAGGAGTGTGCAAACAAAGAGCCTAGAGCTTGGCGAGCAGTGAGCAGTTCAGTCAGGTCCTCTGAAAGCAGCAGGGCTGCACTTTTTGTCAACACTGATCCATAAAGTCACCGTGTGGAATGGATAACATACAAGCGCAAGAAACTCTTACCCGCCTAGAACTCAGCTCCCCAGCAGCCTCTTGTTCCAAAACAGCTATGACATCGAAGCACTTTTTAATAAACGATCAAACTAACCTGCTGGGACAAAACATCTACCTCTAAACCACATATTGGGAAGCTGGCCCCACTGATGCCCCCATACTAGCTTTTATGTTTGTTTGTTTGTTTGTTTGTTTGTTTTGTTTTTGAGATAGGGTTTCTCTGTGTAACAGCTCTATCTGTTCTGGAACTCGCTCTGTAGACCAGGCTGGCGGGCTGGGATTAAAGGCATGTGCCACCACTGCCCGGCCCTAACCATTCTTTTTTTTTTTTTTTTTTTTTTTAGTATTTTGAGACAAGGTTTATCTTGGCTGTCCTAGGCTTGCTTTGTAGACCAGGCTGACCTCGAACTCACAGTGATCTGCCTGCCTCTGCCTCCCGAGTGCTGGGATTAAAGGTGTGTGCCACCATGCCCAGTTTACCCTAGCCATTCTTAACATGATTCTAAAGAGAGACGATTTTTTATTTGGGTTTCAAACCAGTAGATTGGAGACCATTAGAGTGAGGCATTGTCCAGAACTGCAAAATGAAGATAAACACTGCTCTCTGGAACCATTTAGGTAGAAATAAACACCCCAAATATATCTAAAATATGACAGACATGAAATTATAGAAAAATTAACATAATTTTCATGATCCTTGATTGCTGAGAAAGATTGTATTATGTTTAATCTCCTAATAATAAGTCTTATTCTCCACTTTAAAATGGCTTTATTTGCCAGGCAGTGATGGCTCACGCCTTTAATCCCAGCACTCGGGAGGTAGAGGCAGGCAGATTGCTGTGAGTTCGAGGCCAGCCTGGTCTACAAAGTGAGTCCAAGACAGCCAAGGCTGCACAGAGAAACCCTGTCTCAAAAAACCAAAATAAATAAATTAATTAAATGGCTTTATTCAGATTTTCATTTTGAGGGATGTTTGCAAAATAGCTTAGTGAGTAAAGGCACTTGCTGCCAACTCTGACAACCTGAGTGGATACCCAACCCCCACATGGTGGAAAGAAAGAACAGACTCCATACTCACCCCCAGAACTCATGTGGTGGAAAGATAGATCCGACTCCTACAAGGTGCCCTCTGGTTTCCACATATCTCTTGTGACACATACATGCCCACACACATAAACAAATAAAGAAATATATGCAAAAAATTCAAATTTGACAATTTTTTTAATCTGATGCTTTGAGGAATATGAAATCACCTATCCAACATTAAGTTTTTATTATATATAAGGCTGGAAAGATGGCTTAGTGGTTAGAGGTGTGGGCTACTCTTGCAGGAGACCTGTATCAGGTGGCTCACAATGCCTCTAACTCCAGCTCCAGAATGTCTCTTAACTCTATGGTTACCTAAACTCACACAAACAGGCATGCAAACAAACATATGTATGTATATATACACAAACACCGTCACATAACGTTTTAGTGTTTTCTTTATTTTTTTCGATTTTTATGTGCATTGGTGTTTTGCCTGCATGTATATCTGAGTGAGGGTGTTGGGTCCCCTGCAGCTGAGGTTACAGACAGCTGTGAGCCACCATATGGTTGCTGGGAATTGAACCCAGGTCCTCTAGAAGAGCAGCCAGTGCTCTTAACTGCTGAGCCATCTCTCCAGCCCTCACCTATATATAATTTAAAATAAAATCTTTTGAAAGTTTTCATTATATACACTAATAATATATCATATGATATTCATTTTGACCTAAGGAGTTAAGGGATGGATCATCATTAATTTATCCTTATTATCAAAATAGTAGAACCTCATGTTATTCACAGTAATAAAAACTACTCACATTTATTGGGTCCTCCCTATATGTCATGATGGTCTACTAACTTGTTTAGCAAATATTAGAACTCATCTTCTTGTTTGTTTGGTTGGTTTTTGTTTTGTTTTTTGAGACAGGGTTTCTCTGTGGTTGTCCTGGACTCACTTTGTAGACCAGGCTAACCTCAAACTCACAGAGATCCACCTGCCTTTGCCTCCTGAGTGCTGGGATTAAAGTCATGCATCAGCACTTCCAGCTAGAACTCATTTTTAACTTTTCCTTTTAGACAGGGTTTCTCTGTGTAGCCCTAGCTGTCCTAGATGTGCTTTGTAGCCAAGGCTGGCTTCAAACTCACAGCAATCCACCTGCCCTGCCTCCCAGTGCTGGGATTAAAGGTGTGCCACAGCGCACCCTGCTTAAGTCATCTCTTAACAGGCTTTGAAACATTGGAATGGTGGCTCATACCTTTAATCCCAGCACTCGAAGAAGAGGCAGTCGGATATCTGTGAGTTCAAGGCCAGCCTGGTCTACATTTTGAGTTCTAGACCATGCAGGGCTACAGAGTGAAATGCTGTCAAACACAAACAAACAAAATAAGCAAGAAAGGAGGTTTGTTTGTTTTAGCACATTTAGGTCTACAGAGATGGCCTGGTGGTTCAGAGCACTGGTTGTCCTTCCAGAGAGCCCAAGTTTGATTCCTAGCATCAACCTGGCAGCTCGCACCCATCTCTAACCCCAGCTCCAGGAGATCAGATGCCCTCTTGTGGACTTGGAGAGTCCTTGCTCAGATACATGCACACATACGCATATATACACAATTTTTAAAAATTAAAAAAAAAAAAACAAAGAAGGAAGGATCCATGAAACCACGTGTCCCTTGAGAGTTCCTGAATTTCCTAAGGATATTTAAGGGGAGACTGCAGATGCTGAGTCTGTACCCCAGAGCAAAGGAAACAGAATGGAGGCTGGACTGCTTTGTCGGTCCCTTACATGGTTGGAATATGCAGTCAGGGTTGGGATCCCTGCCTTAGGGAAATGTCCATGAATGTCTGCTGCTTTGTTGTAAGTGTTTTGGATATGTGCTTTCCAGGACAGCATTGGGCAGCTGGAGAGTGACCTGAGGAACACCAAGAGTGAGATGGCACGCCACCTTCGGGAATACCAGGACTTGCTCAATGTCAAAATGGCTCTTGACATTGAGATAGCAGCTTACAGGTACATGAGAGGGCATGTCCACCCCCACAAGACACACACTCACCTAGGAGCAATGCTGCTGTATACATGGTTCCGGGTAGCCTGTTTCTGACCAGTGAGGGAGGGTGAGGAAAGCCACCACTATCCAGTCTCGATGAGCTGAGCCCTCAGTCCCTCTAATTGAGTACATGTCAGCTTCACCTCGCTAATTCCAGAGTATTTTATATACCCCGTGGGGCACTTTACACGCTAACACAGGCTTCTAGAGGCAAAATGAAAGTGTCAGACTCTAAAAATGGTGGTTGGGGCTGGAGAGATGGCTTAGTGATTAAGAGCACATCCTGCTCTTATAGAGGACCTGGGTTTGATTCTCGGCACCCATGTCAGGTGGCTCACAGCTGCCTATAACTTGATCCAAGGGACTCTGACTCCTCTGGCCTCCTCAGGCATTTATAGTCTCCATCAAACCCACACATATAAGTACACAATTAAAAATAATAGAAATGAATCTTTAAAAAAATAAAAATACAGAGCCAGGCATGGTGGTGCATGTGGGAGGCAGAGGCATGCGGATCGCTGTGAGTTCGAGGCCAGCCTGGTCTACAAAGCAAGTCTAGGACAGTCAAGGCTACACAGAGAGACTCTGTCTCAAAAAATAAATAAATAAATAAACAAACAAATAAAAATAAAAATGCAACCAGGCATGGTAGCACACACCTTTAATCCCAGGACTAGAGAGGCAGAGGCAAGCGAATCTCTGTGAGTTCAAGGCCAGCCTGGTCTATAAAGGACAACCAAGGCTACACGGAGAAGCCCTGTCTCCAAAAACAAAAATAAATAAATAAATAAAAATACCAGTTAAACATAAAGTGATCCAAGCTAAGGTTTTCTCTTATATTTGTGTTCAAGGCACCATTGAAGTGAACATTTACCTTTTTAAAAAAAAAAAAAAGTAATACAGGTGCAGTTTTTTGAATGACCACTATGTGTCAGTATCAGGTCAACCACAGCCCATAACTCAAGGTCATGGTGTTAATAAGTGTTGGCCTAGTCTAGCCTCAACAGACGACTGCAACTTGATATGCAAATGTCGGCTGATGTCCATGGGAGGTGGCCTCTTTTCTGAAGAGAAAGGGAGGAGGAGTGAATTGGGGGAGGAGAAGAAGGGGTGGAACTGCAGTCAGGATTAAAGTAAATGAATAAATTTATTAAAGAAACTAATTAATTAGTTAAATACAAGTGAAAAAAAGTGGCAGCCCTCAGATTCAACCTCAGATCAGTGTGGACATTTTTAATAAGAGATAGTTCATGAATTTACATGTCATCCTGGTTTTCTCTATATCATTGCAATCTTAGTATATGCGCTGCCTAGGCCAACTTTTTTTTTTTTTTTAGTTTTCCACTATGTATACCACCTACTTCAAAATAAGGGCCCCAGAGTATTTAACAGTATCGTGAGTTGATTTTTATTAAAAATAAAAAAAGATGATTAAAAACTTTTCGAGTTATGAGCTAGACATGGTGATGCTCACCTGTAATCTCAGGTGGACTAAGACAGTGAGAAGTTAAAGGGCAGCCTCAGCTACATACCAAGGCTACCCTGGGCTATAAGGGACCCCATCTCCAAAAACTAAAGAACAAACAAGCAAGCAACAACAAATACCCTATTAGAGTTATGCAGAGCAAGCCAAGGGAGCCGCTCTGAGCTCTAGGCTGAGTGGACACCGGTGTCTGAGGTTGTGTCATTTAAGGGCTCTGATCCCACTTGTTCTGTTCCCCTTGTGCCTTCATATGTGGAAAGGGCACGGCTCTCAAGTGTGCGCTGGCCCAGGCGCTAAGTTTCTCAGTCCTCTGTGGATTCTCACTTCCTTACCCCTTTATGGTTAAGGTGTTAATTAGGGAAATTACCTCTCTCCGGAGCTTTGTAGAGTCTAATTGACAAAAATGGGTGTCTGATGTGGCCAAGGGAGGGTTGTATGTTTTCCTGTAGGAAAACAGTTTGTGAATGGGACATGTTCCTTTGACAATACTTCAAACAGCACTGATACTGGAGAGAGCATTCCTACATGTGCATACTAATCAATATAGCATTACTGGCCTCCTGAAGAAACTGCAGTGTTCTTTGGAGTCAACTAAAAAAAGGACTGAAGGGTTAAGTTCTCTAAACAAAACTAGTAGTCTGGTTCCTAAGCACTTTTCTCTGTTGAATTAACAGGAAGCTGCTGGAAGGCGAAGAGACACGATTTAGCACCAGCGGATTAACCATTTCGGGGCTGAATCCACTTCCCAATCCCAGCTATTTGCTCCCTCCTAGAATCCTTAGCTCTACAACCTCCAAAGTCTCGTCCACTGGGCTGTCGCTGAAAAAGGAGGAGGAGGAAGAGGAGGAGGGGGCTTCTAAGGAAGCCTCTAAGAAGACATCCAAGATAGGGGAAAGTTTTGAAGAAACTCTGGAGGAAACGGTAATATCTACGAAGAAAACCGACAAGTCAAATATAGAAGACAATACCATCTCAAGCCAAAAAATGTAGTTCGATTGCTTAAAAAAAAGTTAATGCCTAAGAGGGAATGCACTGGCTCACTCACAGCTTACTCCCGAACCACACTACCACCGCTAGGGAATGTCTTCCAGGCTTCAGTGTCATAGTCAGGACCGAATTCTTGCTTTCTCCGCTAGGAAA
Organism: Acomys minous; assembly: GCF_964271855.1. Lineage (NCBI taxonomy): Eukaryota > Metazoa > Chordata > Mammalia > Rodentia > Muridae > Acomys > Acomys minous. Next base: position 13,813,312 of record NC_140484.1, on the reverse strand, counting down.
GCCGCCCCTAGATGGAGCAGTCAGAGGAGTTCTCTAAGAAGGTAGCTTTCTCCCCCCACAGCTCAGGCTTCATAGTGACAGGCGACTCAGGTGCACAGGAAGTTCCATGGAGGTGCTAACTCTGGTCATCTTTCGCTGTGAGCCAAAATTACAGCCTGTTTGTGCACTATACCCCGCCAGTACCCAGCTATAGACTCTTCTATAGATGCCTAAACACTTAAAATCACTGCCGAGGACAAACTAGTGGTCCAGACACCATCACCCCAATCCTCTCTGACAGAGCTGAGTCACGAACGACAGGTGTTCCTCATGGGCACATTTCTTCCACTCTCCTCGACCCCGGATTTCCTTTTCTTCACCCAAGAGCAGGGCGAAAAGGCTAGTGCAGTATTCCCTTCTGAACACACGTAGAACTTACTCCCCGTTTAGTAGTCAAGTTAGATGCATGGTGACCATTTCTGTGATTTATCTAATAACTTATCCTTGCTCATTTCATGTCTTTTCACATCTGTAGCTTAAAAAAAAAAGACTAATGATAATGGCAGTGATTGATTATAAGGGTTTTCCTAAAATAAATAAAAGGGATCTCTAGATTTTAGGCTTTCAGCTGTCCAAGTCCAATTAGTGGGGGGAGGGGGGAAACTACCTTAAATGATGTAGCTTTTCACTTTAACTACAGAAGCACAGTGACAGGTGTGCTACGCTGTGGTTAAGCTGACCTTAGACTTAGTAGTATAAGGAAAGGAGGTAAGTACCTCTCTGAATGGGAAAAGCCAAGGTCTCTTCTGTGTTGGTGCCTGTGTAGTGGTGTAGAATTAGCTTTTCCCTGAGTCTACATAGTCCCCTTCCCATTAGTCCAGGTTCTCAAGAGGCCTTGCTTTTTAAGAGTGCTAAGTACAGGACATTTTATCCCCAGACACAATGCTACTGCCCAAAAGTGAAAAAATAAAAAATAAAAACAAACACTTCTGGTCAATCAACACCACCAGCAAATATTAAAAAAAAAAAAAAAGAAAGGAAATCTCTTTCTCAGACTCTTTCCCCAACAGTGTTACTTACATGCTTCAGTTGGTGGGTGTCCCTCCCCCCAAGGACAGGCAGAAAGCAGCAGTGAGGGTCCAGGAGGGATACGCACACTCCTCCCCCAACTCAAGGAGGCAGGCTGCAAAGTTAGCACCCAACTGTGGCACCCACGTGTCCTGTCTGCTCATGTGCCAAATCTGATGCTGGATTTGCCCTGCCTCTGCTCACTTTCATCACAGCTATAGGACTGTCTCTCCTGACCCCACCCACATCATCACAAGTGCTGTGCTGACACGGACATGACGCTTCTACTACTGAACTCTCATTCTAGCACGTGCTTCGATAGTGCAAGGAACTGAAAAGACACTTTCCTCTCCCTGACCCATGCCCTCTTGACCCCCAACATGTACTGTAAGACATTAGTAATATAAAAAAATTAAAAGTCATTCATCCCACCAACATGGTTCGTGTACCGTACTTTCTAATAGTTCCCTGAGGAAAGTGCCACTTTGTTTGACAGGTTGTCTGGCCCTGATTACATTTTATCTTCTGGGTTTGATGAGTTGCCACTAATCACCTGAACCGAGAGTGAGACGGCATTACCTGCATCTTGCAAATTGAGCGCAGTGGTAAATATGCCCGTAATCCCAGGACTCAGGAGGTTGACGTAGGAGAAGTACACATTTAATGTCAGCCTAGGCGACATACTGATTCCCTGACTCAAAAACAAGAAAAGAGGACCCGGAGATAGCTTGGTTGGTCAAAGTATTGACTTGCAAGCATGAGGACCAGAGTTTGATCCCAAAATCCCTATATTTGAAAAAAAAAAAAAAGCTGGGTGTTGATGGCGTATGCCTTTAATCTCAGCACTTCTGAGGCAGAGGCAGACACATCTCTTGAGTTTGAGGCCAGCCGGTCTACAGAGTGAGTTCCAGGACAGCCAGAGGTGCACAGAGAAAGCCTCTTTTGGTGGGGGAAGCCCTGGATGGTTGAGAGGCTAATAAACTGTGCCAGTGGCAAAGACCAGATTCAATGCCACAGGGTAAACTGAGTCAGGGCGTAGCTCATTGGCTGGCTGATCACCCAGCCGACTCTCTCTGAGGGTAACATTCCAGACTAGAACTGATTGCTACTGGCAGTGGCTTCCCCTGATTGTGGTGAGCTGAGGGCCCAGAGCTGGTGGCTTCCTGACAGGGGCTTCCACCTGATTGTGGCAAGTGGGGACTGGAGCTGATGGCTTTTAGCAGGGGTTTCCACTGTTGGTGGCCAACATCTAAAAAGAAAAGCAAAGAAGGAGAGAAACACACACACATACATACTTAGAGTTGATGAAGTAAGACAGACTCCAGCAGGTGTGTTCCAACAAGTTTCTAACAAGCTTCTCTAACTTCACACGCACAACCACACACACACACACATACATACATACATACATACATACATACATACTTACATACATACTTACATACATACATACATACATACTTACATACGTACATACATACATATTCACACATTGGGTGGATGGAGCAAACTCCAAAGAGCAAGTTGTAACCCAGCCTTACACACATATATACACATACACACATCTTTATGGATGGAAGAAGATTCCAACCTCTCTAGCTATTGTGTACACACACACACACACACACACACACACACACACACACACACACACACATATATGTACATTTGATGGATGGAACAAACTCCAAATAGCGAGTTCCAACAACTTTATTATTTTTTCCACAACTTATATATCCCTGCAAAATCTTTCTTTCTTTCTTTCTTTCTTTTTTTTTTCCGGAGACAGGGTTTCTCTGTGTAGCCATGGCTGTCCTAGACTCACTTTGTGGACCAGGCTGGCCTCGAACTCACAGTGATCTGCCTGCCTCTGCCTCCCAAGTGCTGGAATTAAAGGCAAAGAGACTAAAAAAGAAATCATCCTGCACAAAATAAAGATGTGTCAGGAAGTAGAGTGAGTGGGTGCCCGGAACGCATGAGGCACTGTGTTAAATCATGCAGCATAGCAATGATGGTGCATGTCTGTAATCCCAGCATTTCAGAAGTGAACACAGGAGGATCCAAAGGTTGAAAATAATCCTCAGCTACAAAGCGAGTTCAAAGCCAGCCTGTTCAAAAACACCAACAACAAAAGAGGAGGATCTTATTGATCTGATAAATGATTAAACCAAAACAACAGGAACATGGACAACATTCAGAAACATTACCCGAGAGGAAAGGAAGCAAGAGACATCGACTGACTGACAACAGGGCAAAAAACCAAGATCAGGTGATGGTGGAAAAGCCTGCTGCCAAAGTGAGCAGTGGTCCCCAGGGCGACTTCCAGACGCCTTAGGTTGAGGTCCCTTCCATCCTAAGATGTATGCAGTACGTGTTTGCCCATGCATGCATATGTGGATGCCAGAGGTCCATGCCAGATGTTGGCTCCCTCACTGAACCTGGAGCTTACTGACTCAGCTACCTTAGCCAGCCAGCGAGCTGCCACAACTGCTGTCTCTCCCTCCCCAGCACTGAGGTTACAGATACATGTCACCAAACCTGACTTTTTTTTTTTTATTAATGTGAGGTTTGTGTAGCAAGGACTTTACCCATCAAGCTGGTTCTTCTGGCCCTCTCTGCATTAACAGACTTATCTGTTAATACCTACTTAGTGTAATAACTGTCAAATAACATACCATACTAGATGGTAAGCATAGATATCTCATTTAAACCTCACACTCACTCTTCAGGCATAGCGTTTGTACTATACCTATTTTTACAAGCCAAGTGATAGACGCTCACAACAGCATGTTTCAGCCTAGATCCCTGTAAACTGTCACACTGTAAGTGGCTGAGCTAGGGTTTCGGTCTCCTATCTGACTCTACACAGCTCTCCCTTTTTCCAGGTGAGCATAGTGATGCTAAGCCTACAGCCCCAGAGCTTAGGAGGCTGTGGCAGCTGAATCCTCTCTTCCTCCTTAGGCTCACAGATCTCACAGAAGTTTGAGAACCCTTGGCAGCAGCAAGGCCCACGGGCAACCTGCTACATGTGCAGGGTCCTCAGCTTCTGCCTTCCTGCATGGTCATGATGCAGTAAGATACTCAAAACTGGTCTATCGTGGTCTGGGTCCAGTGTGCTGGCGCACGCTTGTAATGCCACCGGCTGAGAGGTAGAGACAAGAGGATCGAGAGTTCAAGACCATCCTTGGCTATTGTCTCAGTCAGTGTTCTATTGCTCTGAGGAGACACATGACCAAGGCTCATGAAAGAAAGGCTTTAAGTGAGGACTTGCTTAGGGTTTCGGTGGGTTAGTCCACTATCGTCGTGGTTGGAAGTGTGACAGCACACAGGCAGACATGGTGCGGGAGAAGGAGCTGAGAGGCTGAGAGGGAGTCTGGGCTTAGCATGGATTTTTGAAACCTCAAAGCCCACCCCTAGTGACACACTCCCACAAATAAGGTCACACTTACTAATCCTTGCTAATAGTGCCACTCCCTGGTGATCAAACATTCAAATCTATGGTCCTATTAGATCATTCTCATTCAAAAGTTTGAGGCCAGCCTGGGCTACATGAGACACCATCTCAACAAACAAAACAAAATGAACACCGACAAAAACTGGGCTCTGATCCAGGCATGGGAGAGATATACTTAAAATTCCAGCATTTGGGAGACTGAGACAAGAAGACTTCAAGTTCAAGGCCAGCCTGGGCTCCACAGACAAACCTTGTCTCAAAAAAAATTTTTTTTAATGCCATGTAAAGCATAACTCCCATTTTCCCATCTTATTTGTCTGAAGTATTTTTTTCTTCTCTCCTATCTTTACACGGGCTTTGGTGGAGGTCGTGGTGCAGCCCCAGCAGGTCTAACCCGTACTGGGGGTGTTGAGTCCTTCCGGGCCTCACGGATCGATTCCTGACCACCTTGCTATGAATGGCACAGCCCACATAGTAACGCAGCTTGATACAGAGTGTCGAAGACACTGGCTTCAGAGACGCCCCTGACAGCAGCAGCCTCTACAATGTTCCAGATGACAAACTTCTTAATGGCCTTGTCCTTGGGCACGCACTGGGCGCAGTTTGTGCAGCGAATTGGCTCAATGTGGCCACGGGTCTTTTTAGCAAGACCCAAAAGAGCTTGTCTCAATTTTTGTTTTGTTTTGTTGGTTTTTGAGGGTTTCTCTGTGTAGCCTTGGCTGTCCTGGACTCACTTTGTAGACCAGGCTGACCTCGAACTCACAGCGATCTGCCTGCCAAAGGCTTGCAGCACCACACCCGGCTTTGTCTCAAATTTTTAAAAAATTAAAAACAACAACAAAACCCAGTAGTGAGAACAGCCCAGGGTTCTGCACCCATTCAACCACGGATTTCTTTAAATATTTATTTATTATGTGTATAATGCACATCAGATCACATTATAGATGATTGTGAGCCACCATGTGGTTGCTGGGAATTGAACTCAGGACCTCTGGAAGAGCAGTTGGTGCTCTTAACCACTGAGCCATCTCTCCAGCCCCCTTGGATTATTTATTTTCCTACTAAAATGCTAGACAGCTGTGGGGGCTACAAGCAGGACTTCTTACAGCTTTGCAATAGGGACATAGCTTTCCATCAAAAGGACAGGCAAGAAAAAGGGTTCAGAAGAGACAAGTCTTCAAGGAATAATAAATACAGACTGCTTCAGATCCATTGTACTGGAACTGGAGCAATGGCTCAGAGGCTAAGGACACTGACTGTTCCTCCAGAGGTCCTGAGTTCAACTCCCAGCAGCCACATGGTGGCTCACAAGCATCTATAATGTGATCTAATGCCCTCTTCTGGCCTGCAGGTATACATGCAGGCAGAGCACTGTATGCTTAATACTGCACTAGCCCAAGAGGGGTATAAGAGTTAAGCAATTATCTGGAAGCTACAGTCCCAATTAGCTCCAGGAATAATTAGTCACAAACAGTTATGGTGATAAAGGTCTAGATTTTACCTGTGAGCTCAAGCAGAAAGCTAGAAGCACTGCTCTTGACTTTAAAGGCAAACATGAAACAGCTTTTTCTTTTCTTTCTTTCTTTCTTTCTTTCTTTCTTTTTTTTTTTTTTTTTTTTTTTGTTTTTTGTTTTTTGAGACAGGGTTTCTCTGTGTAGCCATGACTGTCCTGGACTCACTTTGTAGACCAGGCTGGCCTCGAACTCAAACTCACAGCGATCCCCCTGCCTCTGCCTCTGCCTCTCGAGTGCTGGGATTAAAGGTGTGCACCACCACGTCCGGCTCCAGGTCTGTCTCAAAGAAATGAATGAAATAATTTATTTTTACATATGGGGGAGCTGATGTGTATGTGTGTGTGCATGTGTAGGCCTGAGTTTGATGTCAGGTGACTTCTTTGACAAGCAGGTCACCCCCTGAACTAGCTCTTTCCTTAGGTCTGAGTGACAGAAGCAAGCACACTATCCCCAAGCTAACTCCCCAGCCCTAAGAAGACTGCCCTTTGTGCTGTGCAAGTTAAACTCAATTCTAAACACCCATTGAGTACTAGGAAAAAGAGTCATAGGAGCCTATTGCACCTTCTGCCCCCGGGACCATAGGCACCTTCCCTTGGGCCCATCCCAGGTGGAAGGAATCCCTTCAGGGCAACGGGAAGCAGATCCAATCAGGGCACTGATTTTAAAGCAAAGGCTGGAGAAAAAACCAGAAACCAGCCTGGTTGTAACAGAAGAAAATATAACGAGCATCACTGCTGACTTCTGAGCTCCCAACACTGCTTTTGAATGTTATTTTCATTATAATATCCTCAGGCATCTCCACAGTCCTGAAGAACATCTAAATTCAAGATTCAAGATTATACCTTTTTTTTTTCTTCTTCTTCTAACCAAATAAGCCTATATACGTAAAAGCAAATACAGTCATTGAAAATGAAGGACAATTGGTAGGTGGACCTTATAAGCTGTTAAAACAGCACATATGTATAATATTTTCTTTATAGAGCCTACTATGCCACCTTTGCAACATTTCCCAATTTGATATGTAGATTAGACATTTTGCAGTTTCCAAATATCTCATGGGATATGCCATTAAGTGGGGGAACACTCCTGAACCCAGCTGAACAAAGGACTGTTTCTATTATGTTACCACGCTCCGCTGCACCCCTTAATGATGAAGAAGATGACTGCTACAGAGATCAAAGGGCTTTTCTCCTCTCCTATCGATCTCCTAGAAGATAATTTGATTGCTCCTGCATCTTATGCTCAGATCTTACAAGCTCCAGGCTGGGATGGAGATGAGCTAAGATTTATAAGTCCTTTCTCACAAAACACACACAAAGACACACACCCAGAGTGGGAATATATCAAAACGGTAAGTCATGCTGCAGATCCTTGAGGTTTTATGCTTCTACAGGACCTCATAGCTCTGGATACAAAGGAAGAAATGAAGATTGATCATGGAGGATTTTCCCATTTGTCTTCCTTGTGATTCGTCACTTAGCTGCCAGATGGCCACTCTTTCCCCTGATGAAGCAGGTGGCCTCTATGTGTGACATTTCATTCCAATTCTCTAATGGGTCCTCAGAGGCTTTACAGTGCACAGCAGAGTGTAACCCAGATCATGGAACAAAGGCTAGAAATTTGGGATATAATCAGTAACAGGTCTAGTGTGCTGCTGATAACTGCCCAGAGCAAGCCCTAAAGGAATGTTTTGCTGTTGCTTGTTTGTTTAAGATCCTACATCTGCGGTTGAAGACATCATGGCTCGGCAGTTACAGCACTTGCTGTCCTTGCACAGGACACAAATTTAGTTCCCAGCACCCACCAAAAAAACAAAACAAAACAAAATGGTGCACAAACCATCCAGCTCCTGGGGAATCTGATGCCCTCTTCAGGCCTCTATGGGCACCCACACTCGCACACATGCATAACCCTCACTAGACACATACATTCAGGATTAAAAAATATTTATTTAAAAAAAAAAGAGCCTCTACCTGACTTTTTCCCATTTGTTTTGTTTTGTTTTGTTGGTTTTTCGAGACAAGGTTTCTCTTGTAGTCCTGGCTATCCTGAACTCACTTTGTTGATCACGCTGGCCTGGAACTCACAGGGATCCACCTGCCTCTGCCTCCCAGAATGGTGCAATTAAGGGTGTGCACCACCAATCTTTAACGGAATGAAAAGAGTTCCTCTGGCCAGGCGCGGTGGCACACATCGGTAATCCCAGCACTCGGAGGCAGAGGCAGGCAGATCACTGTGAGTTCGAGGCCAGCCTGGTCTACAAAGCAAGTCTAGGACAGCCAAGGCTGCAGAGAGAAACTCTGTCTGGAAAAACTGCTCCCCTGGCATCTGAAGCTGTTCATGGGACACAAAAATCACGGTTAGAATCAGAGTGAAAGCAGAATGCAGGAGGCCCAGCCTCAGAGCCTGAGATGTTAATCACCACGCTGTATTTCCACCTCTCTGCCGCTTAGTGATAATTGCAGGTAAAGCAAGAAGGAAAAAGAAAATATTCTGTATCAATTTCATAAAATTAATGGGTTGGAAAGATGGCTCAGTGGTTAAGAGCATTGTCTGTTCTTCTGAAGAACCCAGGTTCGATTCCCAGCACCACATAACAGCTCACTACTATCTGTAACTCCAGTTCCAAGGGATCCAACACCCTCACACCAGTGTACATAAAACTAAGTAATTAAAAAAAAAAAGATTAGTGGACAGGTCCCCTTATTCATAGGAAAGAACTGACTCACCAGATATTGCAGTACAAATCTGCCATCTTAGTGCTTGGAAGACTGAGGTGGGACTGAGTCTGTGCCCTAGGCTGTACAGTGAGAGCCTTCTCAAAAAGCTGGTGTAGAACTGTCACGTGCCTAAGTTTTGGCAGGCATTCAGGAGATCGATATGGCATTTCATTTGTAGAAGACTATTAAATCTCTGTAGGAAATTACTTCAGATTTCCCCAGTCTAGTTTTGAAGAGAAGCCAACAATCACATTCATTTGAACACTACCACATTCAAAAGATAAAAAGTCAGAACCTTATTCTTTTTTAGAGACAGTGTATCATGTATTCTGGGCTGATGTCTAACCCTGTCTCAAAATAGAGGAAGGCTGGAGAGATGGCTTAGTGGTTAAAAATGCTTGCTGTGCGATCTTGAGCACCAAAGTCTGGATCCCAACACGTCTTGCTCTGAAGGACGCAACACCCTCTTCTGGCTTCCCCCTGCATACACAAGTAAGTACATACACTAACACAGGTGACACACACATTGTTTTGTTTTGTTGAGATAGCGTCTATGTCCTCCTGGAACTCCCTATATAGGCCAGGTTAGGCTCAAATTCCGAGCGCCTCTGTCTCTGCCACCTGAGTGCTGGGGTGCTAAGATGTACCACCTGCCTGGCTTCTAGCTCTATTTTAAAATCAGACTCTCAGGAGTTAGGGAGATAAGTCAGCAAAGTGCTTGCCATACAAGTTTTAGAATCTGAGTTCTATCTCTAGCACCCACATAAAAACCTAGACTTGGTAGTATGTGTTTGCAAATGAGCGCTTGTTAGGCAGAAAAGGAGAATCTCAACAGTTCTGTTGGCCAGCCAACTGTCCACATCAGTGAGTCCCAGTAAAGAAACCATTTTTTAGCTAGGCCTAGTGGCCCATGCCTTTAATCCCAGCACTTGGGAGGCAGAGGCAGGTGGATCGCTGAGTTTGAGGCCAGTCTGGTCTACAAAGTGAGTGTAGGACAGCCAAGTCTAACACAGAGAAACCCTGTCTCAAAAAAAAACCAAAAAACAAACAAACAAACAAACAAAAAGAACCAAAAAAAAAAAACCCCACCATTTCTTTGTTTTGGTTTGGTGTTTTGAGACAGGGTTTCTCTGTGTAGCCTTGGCTCTCCTAGATTTTCTTTGTAGACCAGGCTGGCCTTGAACTCACAGAGATCTGCCTGCCTCTGACTCCCAAGTGCTGGGATTACAGGTGAATGCCAGAAACCATACAATAAACAAACAAACAAACAAACAAACAGCACCTCATAAAACCACCTGAGTGATTTGTAACATAAACCTCCATCCCAAATCAGATTTTTTAAAAAAATTTATTGTGTGTACAAGAGCATGCCACAACAAACATGTGGAGGTCAGGACTATTTGTAGGAACTGGCTCTCACTACCATGTGGGCTCCAAGTATCAAACCCAAGTCATCAGGCTTGGGAGCAGGTGACATTACCCACTGAGCCATCTCTCTGTGGCTCACAAATGAGGATTTCTGGTTCAATAAAGTGTTACTGTAGGGTTCGAACTTTTTCAAACCTACTTTATTTGGGGTTTTTAATATTTGTATCTCCCTTCCAACCCACCTACCCTAGATAGGAGAGAAAAGAGGCTAATGGGAACAGGAGAAATAAGACCATCTTAGACTCAGTTCCTGGGAGCAAGTCCACTGGCGGAGTTGGCAGGATTCCAGCAGACCCATTAAACAGCAAACTAGCAATTCGGCAAAGGAGACTGCGACGGCAGCCACTGGAACCTGGAACCCTGCAACCCCGAAACGTTCTCTGGAGCGGTTCTCTCTAGGAGCATCTTGAAGTGGAGCAATGAACAGCCAAACAACAGGAAACAATACCAAGACCAAAAGGCCCAGCCTCTTGTTTTGGGCTCATACATACATATATCCTCTCAGAGTCTGTACTAGGATGTTTATCAGTTGGCAAGGACCAAGCCCCTGCAAGAGACGGATTCTCTTCTGGTGGATAAACATCACCTGTTCCCTCACAAGCCTGTTCCCCATCTCACACTTGGGATCAAAACAAAAACCTGTTTTCATCCACTACAGGTTACTTCTTCAGACTCTAATTCTCTGTGTACACCTGAGATTTGGGGCCACATTATAAAGTTTATACTAACAGTGTATCTTACTTGTGGGCACGTTCTGGGGTATAATAGTTAATCAAATCACCCCATTTACAAATGCACTACATGCCTACTCCCAACAAAAACTGTGACTGTTACAGTAAACTCACTGGCAAGCACCATTACATTAATATCTGACAATTAAGCACTATCCCTGCATGACAACTGAAGCAGGCCAGCTAGAAACTTATGCCTGTTTTTCCTCAACTCCAAAATATATGCCCAGTCCCCTTGCATTTAATTTGCATCCTTTGGCTTTGATAACTCTATGCATAAAAGCTTCCTGAGTCATGCAAGCTGCTCCAGTGACTCCCTGAACCTGAGGATGGCCTTGGAAATCCCTAGGTAGGCGCTGGCGATCGCCAAGTCATCTGTGAAGGGCACCTGAAGTGGCAACGAACGCCACAGCTGTCTACTGTCATAACAGCAGCTTAGCGCAGCACAGCATCAGTGAGTGCAAAGGTGCTTTAACTACCTAGTAATGGCAGTTTAATTCAGACACCCTGCCTTTTGAACTTTTTTTTTTAATTCAGTCGTGGCTCAGTGGGTAAAGGTACTTGGCACCACGCCTGACTCCCTGAGTTTGAACCCCAGGACCCACATGGTGGGAAGAGAGGTGAGTCTCCTGCTCTCCTCCTGTCCTCCTATAGCACGTACACACACAATAATAAAATAAAGAAAAATGTTAACACTTCAAAATAGGCTAAAATAAATTTTTATTAAATGTCAGAAGATTTATGCACAGTTCACAAATTCTTTACAAAACAGTTGCCAATGTCAGTCCAATTTTGTAAGTTTCTATACAGATTTGGAGATTTTGCTGTGAAATAAGTCTACAAAATATTTTTTAGAAAGCATCAGGATGCTAGTCTTAGGCAAAATAATGTTTAAAATTAAGTCTTCCTGAAAGCAAGGTTCTCAAAGACTCTGATTCTTTACCCCAGTGAAGAGAAAACAAACATTAAACACAGAACCAGTTAAGCTGAAACTGAGGAAACAATAAGGATTCTGTAAACTTCTGGTAATTCACCTGGATTTTTTTGCTACTGTTAGAAGCAGTGCCATTTATCAACAGCCATACTGAGAGTACTTTGTAACGCCTGTCCCAGTGGCACTGATATATGCAAATAACCCATCACAAGAAGCACCTCGTATTGAAAAAGAGCCATATCTAACAGGAGACAGTGTCTCCAGTAGCAGAGCTGAGTAACACTGCTTCAGTAGGATCAAGTTCAGACCAGACAGGAACGTGTAAGTGCCTAGCAGATTTGGTGCTGAGTGTGCCCTGCAGCTTAACAAGCAAAGCTGTTCTGCAAGGACACCTGCAGCCCACGCAGCCTGCAGGACAGACTCCTACCTCAAAGATGGGAAGCAACCAGCAACTTCCTTCTATTTGGAATCACAAGGAATTTTAAAATTCAGTGTTTTCAGATGTTTCCCCTGAGTTTTGAGGTTTTTTTTGTTTTTGTTGTTCTACATAGTCTCTAGTGAGGCAGATACATTCTACTGTTTCAAGTTGTACACACAATGCTAGGATTCTGGTGCTGGAAACAGAAGCTAGCTCGGAACAGCACAAAGCAGTGGTGGCTACATGTTTCGTGAGAATCTTTGGTGTAATGCAGACCTGCAGAAGCTCCTCACTCTATTTCGTTCCTCATATACCCTTGTATCTTCAAGTTATTTTCAAAGGAGAAACCACAAGACCATAATGAAGAACAAGTAGACCATCCTGAAAAGAAGAAGGGACTATTTTTAGTTCTTTGAAAACTAGTCATGTAAAATTTATGATCAAACCAAAACTGGCTTATTTTTCATAATATAACAGTAATGGGAAATTCTTTAATGTTAAAAAAGAGTACAAAGCCATCGTGATGGCACATGCTTGTAATCTCAACACCCAGGGAGGCAAAGGCAGTTGGATCTCTGTGAGTTCGAGGCCAGCATGGTCAACAAATCGAGTCCTGAGTCCAGGACAGACAAGACTACACAGAGAAACTCTGTCTTGAAATACAAAGGAGTACAAGATAAATTTCTTATTTACTGACATCACCAAAACCTCCTTATCAATGTATCTCTTTCTTTCATTTTATCCCAAGCTCAGTTTCCCTTCCCTCCCCAACATCCCCTTCTCAGCCCGACACCCCAACATACACACACCTTTCTTTCTCTTTTTCTGAGACCAAGTTTTGCAAGGTGGCTCCGGCTGGCCTTGTAACTGTTAAGACTGCAGGCCGGTACTGTGTTATCAAACCCCGGAGCTGGAGCTGCAGGAAATTATGCCTAACATGGGTGGTGTGAACCAACTCTGTCCAAGAGCACTACACGCTCCTAACTGTTCAGTCACCTCTCCAGACTTTTGGTCCCTTTTTAAGATGAGCTTCACTGTGTTGTCCAGCATGCTCAAAAATTTCTGGGCTGAAACAATTCTTCTGCCCCAGCCTCCTAAGCAGCTCAACTATAAGTGACCCCCGTAGTAGAAGTTACAGTCTTTTTAGTTTTTCAAGGCAGAGTTTCTCTATGCAGCCTTGGCTGCCCTAGACTGGCTTTGTAGACCAGGCTGGCCTCGAACTCACAGCGATCTACCTGCCTCTTAACAGTCAATTATGGCCAGGTGTGGTGGCCCACGCTGTAATCCCAGCACTCTGAGAGGCAGAGGCCAGCGTTCCAGGCTACAAAGTGAGTCCAGGACAGTCAGGGCGACACAGAGAAACCCTGTCTTGAAAAAACAAAACCAAAAAAGGCAATTATGTTATATAAATATGTTTTAACCCCAAGTGTGAGATATGGGACTGCCTTAGTTTATCCACAGCTGACAGTTGTCTTGTGTGGCTCAGAGAGGGGAATGGTCTTTGGCAACTGAGGACTCAAAGAGCAAAAGCAGAGAGAGAAGGGGAGGGCTTCGAGGAGACGGACGGAGGGGGACGAAGGCTGCTGGTTCTTCTGTTCTGCATCTGCTAGAAATCCTCAAGACTGAGAAGCAGCAAGTAGCTAGGAGCCCTCCACCCCCTTTCCCTTCCAACACTCGTTCTCTCCTACCTAGGGTTGGGGGGTTGGAAAGGAGGTAGAGGGTTAAGGAACCCCAAATAAAGAGTTAAAAAATAAGCGCCTACAGACCTACCCCAAACAGGTCAATATGATGACTCTCAGAAGCCAATTTGTGACTCTCATATAATCATAACTAACCAGGGGCATGCGTTTATGACCAAAAACAACTAAGAAAAGACCTAACTTTGCTCACAGACCATTTAACAGACTGATTGAATACTGGGTCTAAATAAAAACAAGACTCAATTTCTATAAATTGTAACAGATCTGTTCAAGAAATAAAATGTTGGGATGGGAGTGGTGGTGCATGCCTTTGATACCAGCACTTGGGAGGTTGGCTAAAGCAGACAGGCCAAAACTACAGAAAAACCCTATGAGGTGGGGTTGGGGTGGGGAGAGAATGTTTATTCCACATATACAACTTACTACTGTAATAAAACTTTTTATCTCTCACCCTATTTGCTGAAATACATTTTATATATTTTGCTTCCTCCTTGCAGACTGTCATCAATTGTCAGCCAACTAAGCTTACACTAAATATTTTAGATGCTATTTCCAAGTCTTTGTATGGGTTTTCTGTCTTTTTTTTTTTCACTGTTATTTTAACATTTCTGCCTGTTCATTTATTTTTGAAAGGTGAGGTGTTGTTTTAAAGGGTTTCTCAGGGCTTGGCAATTAAAGAGAGTTTACTGCTCTAGCAGAGGGCCCAGGTTGGGCTCCCAGTACCCACATGGCAGCTCACAACCACCTGCTAACTCAGCTCCAGGGGATTGGATGCTCTTTTGCCTCTTCACTCTTTTTTGTTTTGGAGACAAGGTTTCTCTGTGCATCCTTGGCTGTCCTGGACTTGCTTTGTAGACCAGGCTGATGATGAACTCACATTGATATGCCTGCCTCTGCCTCCGGAGGTCTCTTCCACTCTTGAGGTACACATAAACACATGCAGGAATGGTCTTTCTCACTGCACAAGCATGCATGTGTACACACACACACACACACACACACACACACACACACACACACACACACACACACAATCTATCTCTCAAATACACACAAATTAAAAACAAAACAAACCCCTCAAACCTAAAAGGTCAGCTTAGGCTGGCCTGGAACTTTCTACCTTCCTGTCTACCTCCTGTAGGCATGTTAATACCACATCTAGTCTAGTCGCCCTGGCTGACCTGGAACAAGACTTCCTGCTCCTGCCTTCTGAGTGCTGGGTAGGTTTAAGGGTCTGACTATGTAGCCAGCAGTAGCTTGAAATGAGATATTGATCCACCTTTCCAAGAGCTAGAGTTTCAGGTGTGAGCCATCTTGGTGTCAGGTCCTACTGTTGTGCTCTCACGAAGTAAGCTGTCCTCAGAAGGCATTACACTACTTTCTAATTACTACAAAACTAGCTAGAAAGAACTCACAGAAACTGTGCCAAGGACTCACTGTAGTAACACAGAAAAGATAACAGGCACATAAGCATCACAGTCCAATCATGCTCTCGCGTTTTCCTTCTTTGCTAAGATTCCATACATGGTGGTTTGAATGGGAACAGCCCCAAGACTCATGTTTGAATATTTGGTCCCATTTGGTGGAGCTGGGAAGGATTAGGAGATGTGACCTTGTTGGAGGAGGCGTGTCACTCGGGGAGGGCTTTGAGGTTTCAAAAGACTCATGCCAGCCCCGCATGGTGGCACACACCTTTAATGCCAGCATTCTGGAGGCAGGGAAAGGTGAATCTCTGTGAGTCTGAGGCCAACCTGGTCTACATAGTGAGTTCCAGGAGAGTCAAGACTACATAGAGAACCCATCTCAAAAACAGCAAGATAGTAACCACAGCTTTATTTCTTCATTTCTCACCCACTGCTCAACCCACTGCAATCTAGCTCCTGTTCCTGCCAATTCAAGTAAAGACAACAGGATCCTACAAAAGGATTTACAAACTCAAATGCTCACAAAGACCAGGAAAGTAACATAAATGAAGGCATCGGGCAAGTCTGATAGTCAGGAATGACAAAGATTAAGGGAAACCAAAAGGCAGATGCCTACCTGCAGGAATGTAAACATTTAAAATATAGAAGGTCAAATAAAACATGCCATACCATGTTTGGTCTATGAACTCTTATCACACCTGCTCTAAAGTAATTAGCATGATCAAAGTGAATGTCCATGTAACATAAAGATTCCATTACCAGATGTATATGCATACAAATCACACTTTTGCATTTCACTGTCATAGTTTAGAAATGAAATGCAGAACAATATATTGAAATACACACACAAAACTCAAAGTGTAGCTTACAAGCTGTCTCAAGATCTCAAAATTACTTCAGTTTATATTTAAGAAGGTACTTTATAAAATAATGCTTGTGATTTAAGTGTAATGTAGATGTCTATATTTTTTATAAGTATGTATATGTATCCATCACTTAAGTTTATGTTTTCTTAGTTGTTTAGGGTATAAGATGTTTTAAGGTCTAGATAGATGTTTTAAGTAGACAAAGATGAGATATGATATTGATTTACATTCAGAATTTTAGACTCACCAAGATAGGAAAGATATTTTCTTCAAGGTTGCCAAATACAAATAACCAAAACACTATGAACGTCACATTTATATAATTCCTGATTGTTTTGTGGTTCTTCTTGCTGTATGTAGTGTATTGTGTTTATGTATAAGAAAACAGTTTGTTTTCTACTCATATCTCTGTCATAGCCTGAACTTTTTTAAGTGTGTGCCAGTTTAGTCATGGTTTGTCCTTCACAGGTTCTCATGCTGAAAGCTTAACTCCTAGTGTGGAGTGCTGGAGACACAGGCTTAGGGAATTAGATCAAGGGTCTCTACTCCCACATGTGGATTAAAGCATCTCAAGGGAATGAATTGGTCAAATCTCTTGAGACTATATTAAAGACCTGGGCTTTTTGTTTTGTTTTTTCAGAGTGTTTCAAGTAGCACAGCAAGCCTCACCCTAGCTGTGTCGCCAAGGATGGCCTTAGCCTCCGGCTTCCACCTCCCAAGTGATGGTCTGTGTGCGCCACCACACAAGGCTGTTATAAACCAAGTGATGGTCTGTGTGCGCCACCACAGCCACCACACAAGGCTGTTATAAACCAAGTGATGGTGTGTGCGCCACCACACAAGGCTGTTATAAACCAAGTGATGGTCTGTGTGCGCCACCACACAAGGCTGTTATAAACCAAGTGATGGTCTGTGTGCGCCACCACAGCCAGCACACAAGGCTGTTATAAACCAAGTGATGGTCTGTGTGCGCCACCACAGCCAGCATACAAGGCTGTTATAAACCAAGTGCAGCTGCTTCCACCAGCACTCGTTTATGAATCTTTGGTTTTGTTTGACACAGTCTTAATATGTAGCCCAAGGTCCTCAAACTCAAGAGCAAGTGTGGGTCCACTGCAAGAGCACGCAGCGCTCTTAATCCCGGAGCCGGTTCTTCAGCCCTACGAACAGGGAACTTTTATTTTTATTTTTTATTTTTTGGCTTTTTGAGACAGGGTTTCTCTGTATAGCCTTGGCTACATAGCATTTGTAGCTTTGTAGACCAGGCTGACCTCAAACTCAACAGCTATCTATCTGCTGCCTCTGCCTTCCTGAGTGCTGCACCACCACACCTGGCTGAACTTTTATAATTCATTAAATACTCTATCTGTTCAGCATGGTCCTGATAGAAGTCCGAGACCTACCTGCATTGCGGCATCACCTATTGCACGTCGGATTTCCCGCAGAGTTTGGTACCGTTCCAGTAAGTGATCGCCACAGATGATATCTACCTACGGAAAGCAATGGGCATCACTCTCCTGCTTCAACACAAGTGAAGGGAGGTCAGCATGAGTACTTCAAGATTCTATTTTATAGTAGGCTTCTTAAAAATTAGAGTGATTTCTGTGTGCACACTTGTGCAGAGCCCAGAAAGCTGTTGGCAGGTGTCCTCAATCACTTTCTAACTCATTTTCACTGGACCGGGAGCTCACTAATTGATTAGGCTTGATGGCCAGTAAGCTCGGTGCCACCTGGCCTGGCTTTTCCTGAGGCTCTGAATCCAGGTCCATATGTCTGTTTGTCAAACTCTCCTGATAAAAGATTCTCGGGAAGTTTTTGAAGTGGGCATGGTAACATATGACAGCATCCTCAATCCGAGGGCATAAACAAGAGATGGAAGCTAGCTTGGGCAATTGTGCAAGATCCTGTCTTGAAATAAAAATTTGGAGGGCTAGAGAGATGTGTGGGAAAGATTAAGCTTTGTCACAGGTGGAAGCAGTCTCGGCTGGGCTTTACCCTTGGGGCACCCCATGAATACCTTATGACAGACTGAGTGGAGCCATCCTGGGCCTGGAATTCAGGAAGCAGACCTGGGAACCCCACCTGGGCTATTGTTTTTCTAATTGACCCTCAATGGGAGAAGGAGACCGCCCTTCCCGTGACTCAGGCACATGTGGAGCAGCGAACAGGCCGGACCAGCACCTGGGCCAGAGAGACACCTAAGGACCCGTCCCGTGGAATGGATACCGAAGGCTCACTCTTTTGTCCCTTTAACCTTTTTTCCTTCTTGTGTAAGCTAGTTGGGTTGTATAATAAAGTTTAATTGTTAAGAAACAGAGCCAACAGAGATGACTTGGTAGTTAAGAGCACTTGCTGCTCTTACAGCGTACTTTAGTTTTTGTTTGGTTTTGGTTTTTCGAGACAAGGTTTCTCTGTGTAGACCAGGCTGTCCTGAAACTCAGACATCTGCCTGTCTTTGCCTCCCAAGTGCTGGGATTAAGAACGTGTGCCACCACTGCCTGGGCAAAGTACCTGGGTTTAATCCACACAGCTGCTTACAGCCATCCCTAACTCTAGTTTCAAAGAAGCTAATGCCCTCTACTGACCTCCACAGACAATACAGGCAATATGCATACACATGGTACACACACATACATATGGGCAAAACATTCATACACAGGAAAAATTTAAATATCTAAATTTTTAAAAAAAAGATTTATTTAGTATCCAGTGTTCTGTCTGCATATAACACCTTCAGGCCAGAAGAGGGCACCAGATTTCATTGTAGAGGGTTGTGAGCCATCACGTGGTTGCTGGGAATTGAACTCAGCACCTTTGGAAGAACAGGCAGTGCTCTTAACCTCTGAGCCATCTCTTCAGCCCCCTAAATATCTAAATTTTTAAATAAATGAAAATTAAAACTTTGAAAAAGCCTGGGAGACAGACATTATGGCACACACCTATAAACCCAGCACACAAGAAATCAAGGACATACTGCCTCAACCCAAGGCCAGCCCAAGCTACATATTGAGACCTTTAAACTAACAAACAAAAAACAAGCCAGGGTATTGGTGCACGCATTTAATCCCAGCACCTGGTTAAGGAGGAAGGGGGCAGGTGAATCTCCCTGAGTCATAGGCCAAGCTAGTCATGAGAAATCCTGTCTCAAAACAAAACAAGCCAGGTGTGGTGGCACACGCCTTTAATCCCAGCACTAGGGAGGCAGAGGCAGGTGGATCTCTGTGAGTTCGAGGCCAGCTTGGTCTACAGAGAAAGTTCCAGGTCAGCCAAGGCTACACAGAGAAACCCTGTCTCAAACAAACAAAATAAAAACAGTAACAACAACAATAATAACAAATTGGGTGTCTAGAGAGAAGGTTCAATGGTTCAGAGCACTTGCTGCTGTTATAGAAAACTGGGGTTCAATTGCCAGCAGCCACAAAGAAGCTCACGACTGTATCTAACTCCATTTCCCAGGGATCCAATACCCTCTTTTGGGCTCTGGGGGCACCAAGCACACACACAGTACACACACTTACATACAAGCAAAATACTCTTAAGGACATCCAGGGCTACAGAGAAACTGTCTCTAAAACCCATAAACAAACAAACAAATAAATAAAATGGCTCAACAGATAAAAGTGTTTTGCCAGGCTAGCCTGACAACCTAAGTGTGATGTCCAGAACCCACAGTGGAGGTAGAGAACCGGTTCCTAAAGATTTCCCTCTGACCTCCACATACATGCTGTGGCATGTGTGCATGTACACACACAGCAAAACAGTAACATATAAATATAGAGAGGGAAAACTTTTATTTATTTATTTTTTTTGCTTGTTTGTTTTCTTCTAAGACAGGGTTTCTCCGTGTTGCCCTGGCTGTCCTGGACTCACTTTGTAGACCAGGCTGGCCTTGAACTCACAGGGATCCACCTGCTTCTGGCTCCTGAGTAAAGAGGAAACCTTTAAAGTCAACCTTGAGTTTGGAAAGGTCTGCACACCGGCATAAGTGCATGCCCATAACTCTAGCACTTGGAAGGTAGAGGCAGGGGGATCTGGAACTCAAGGCTAGCCTTGGCTCCATAGGGAACTTATAAGCAGCTTGAGCTATATGAAATCTTGCCCCAAAACAATAAAAATTAAATAAATACATAAGAATCATACTCTGAGCAAAATCTAGTCACAGGAGCAGCAGATATCCTAGAACTGGCCCACCTGGATATCACTTCCTAGCTCAACACATAATTAAGCCACCATGTTGTATAGTGGTTCTCTCTTCTAAATTGATTTTGTTATGTTAAAAAATGTCTCAGTGGGGCTGGGTATGGTGGCACACACCTTTAATTCCAGCACTCGGGAGGCAGAGGCAGGTGGAACGCTGTGAGTTCGAGGACAGCCTGGTCTACAAAGTGAGACATTAAGAGACAACCATTGTTGGTCTAGTTGGACCACAGCCTATAAAACACTCTAATAAATCTCATATGTACTAAATTATATATGTATATACACATTGTATTATGCATATATAATTTAATACACACACACACACAGTATCAGTTTTGTTCCTCGGGAAGAACCATGACTAAAACTGAGGGTAAAGGAGATGTGACTGTCTAGGAACCACAATACATCAACATTCCATTAACAGTCACAGTATAGGGGCTGGAGAGATGGTTCAGAGGTTAAGAGCACTGGCTGCTCTTCCAAAGGTCCTGAGTTCAACTCCCAGCAACCACATGGTGGCTCACAACCATCCATAATGAGATCTGGTACACTCTTCTGGCCTGCAGGAGTTACATGTAGGTAGAACACTGTATACATAATAAAAAAATAAAAATTTTTAAAAAGTCACAGTATTTACAACACCATAAAACAGCCACTACATGATTCTAGACTCTTAGTGCGTCAAAGGTAGTCTTACAACCCGACCTTTCCTTTCACATACATGTACTGTACCTGACAAGCTGGATCAAGACCCATTTTTCTTCTAAGAAATTTTTCTACGTGCCCAATAGTTGCTTCTCCTGAAACACGTACAAACTTCTTTTCCAATGGCTACAAAAACAGAGAAGACCTTTCAGATTATGTAAATGTATACCTACATAAAATGTACAAACTTTGAAGAAAATTTTAGAGCAATGGTGTTTCAGTGGGCTCTTAAAAGGGAAACTGCTGTGAATTTTAATCAATTTGTAGTCTGAAGAAAAAAATAGAAATTTTCAAATCTTTTAAATATATGACAACAAAATTTTTAATGGAAAGGCTTGTTAGTTTACTTTAAAAGCTCATGTAAAGCAAAAAGTCTGGTAGAATGGTACATGCCTGAAATACTAACACTTGAGAAGTAGAGGCAGAAGAATTGTAAGTTCAGAATCAGCCTGAAGTATACAGTTGGCATCCTGTTGCAAATATATAATATTAAAATACACACACACACACACACACACACACACACACACACACACACACACACATATATACATATACAGAAAGTCCAGGCATTGAGTGCCTGCTTGTCAAAGTTCCAACTACTTGGGAGAAGGTGACACAAAAGAATCTCGTGTTAACTTCACAGCAAGGTGGTAAATGCCTGGAGTTCCAACTACTTGACAGGCTGAGACAGCCTAGACAACACAGTGAGAAAACACTTAAAAAAAACAAAAACAACAAAAAAGAAAGACAAGCCATGGTAGCTCACACCTGTAATCCCAGTGCTCTAGGGGCTAAGGCAGAGAAACTGCAGCTAAGGACAGCCTAAGCTACAGGCCTATCTTTAACAAAGGAAAAAAAAAAAAGAAGAGAAAAGGAAAAAGAAAGAGAAAAGGGAAATTTTTTCTTTCTAAAATTTAAAATGAGAAGAAATCTAGGTACAAGTGGCTTGAGTTACAGGCAGCTGTGAGCCTCTTGACGTGGTGCTAGGTACCAACCGTAGCTCCTCTGCAAGAGCAGTATGGACTCTTCCTTGCTGAGCCATCTCCTCTGCCCCTTGCTGCCATCTTTTACAATTCCCTGTTCCAGATCC
Organism: Acomys minous; assembly: GCF_964271855.1. Lineage (NCBI taxonomy): Eukaryota > Metazoa > Chordata > Mammalia > Rodentia > Muridae > Acomys > Acomys minous. The sequence continues at coordinate 13,791,078 of NC_140484.1, read as the reverse complement.
CCCAAAGGTATCTGAAGGTCTCCTTAGACTCTAGGTACTAGAATCACCTCAGACAGATCACCCCATTGTGAGAACATCTTCAGGCAGAAACAATCACCTCAAGAGAACTGAACAAACAATAAGAATTTCTCTGAACCACCTGGAAGAGGCAAGACTAAGATCCACCAGAGCACAATCTGACCAAAACTGAACTGTATACACATGTTGCCTCCTGCCCCAATTCTTCTGTTTGAGCCTAAAGTTACCAGGCAGGGTGACTCACATACAATCCGGGCACTCAGACTGAAGCAAGCAGCCTGCCAGGGATTCAAGGCCACACAGGGACACAGGAGTCCCAGGTTAGTTTGGGCTACAGAATGAGAACCTGTCTCAAAAACACAAAACAACAACCACAAAAGGCTATTCCAGTGACCCGAGGACAGACTTGAGTCTCGGAACCTCTTCATCTGTTCCTCGTCCTAATTTGGCAATATTGATTAAACCTCCTTTTAATGCTTCTCATCAATATATATTTTTTTCCAGACAGGGTCTCATGTAATCCAGGGTTGCCTTGAACTTGAACTTGATATGTCCAGGACAGGTATATATACCACATTTCCATTATGAACTCAGGGCTTCGTGCATGCTAGGCAAGTACGTACTGTATCAACTGCAACTACACCCCTAGCGCAAACTCCCTGTGTCACAGTGGGATTTGTGGCTGAGCCTTGTGTTGTGGGTTCATGGCTCTTCCCTTCAAACACTAGAGACAGGTACCACAAACAAGCAAAACAACCCTGACTCTTCCTTAGTAGAACTAACAGTCTGTGTCACAGGGATCTTACTTCCATAGCTGTCACTAGCTTGCTAGATATTTTCAACAAGTGACAAAGCACGATACAAAGTAGCGTATTCTTACCTCAAATCTCAGTGAGTGCTTGAAGTGACAAGTTAAGGCAGGTTAACTTCAGCCAAAAATGTTAAATACAAAAGTTTAAATTCACATTAAACTCTAAGCACCAACTACAAAAAGACACTTTGGAATTTTATTTACTTTTTTGAGATGGCCTTATTAAATAGCTCAGGCTGGCCTCTAATTTTTGATCCTCTTGGTGCAGCCTCCAGAGTGGTAGGGACACAAGCTTACACCACACTTGGCTCTTAGAATTTTTTTAAGTTACCACATTAAAGTCAGGCTTAGTGGTACATGCTTATAGTCATAGCACTTGAAAGATAGAGGCAGGAGGCTCAGGAGTTCAAAAGTCATCCTTGGCTGCATAACAAGTTCAAGGCCAGCACGGGCTACCTAAGACCTGTCTTCAAAAAATAAACATAAAATAATAAATTACCAATCAACATGGCATTTGGTTTTGTGAGTTATTTATTTTCCTTACTACAGTGGTATGAATCAGTAATAATCCCTACTTAGTGTCTCTTACCTTGAAAACTAATATAGTATTACTGCTGTATTTCATAACTTACTTGTCAAAGATTTATATTTTAATTGAAGATAATCTCTACTTGGTTACTAATCTGATTCAGAATTTATATCTACAGCATTTTTTTTATAAAGTAAACAAAAAGGAAATACCTTAAAGTGTCCTGTGTCTTCATTAGCACTGAAAAAAAAGTTAATCAAACTTAGTATTTTAAATTACATGCTTAATCATAAAACAAAAACAATATAAACATTTCAGAAGCAACGATTCATTTAACTTGAAAAGGATTTTTTGTTTTTGTTTTTTTGAGACAGGGTTTCTCTGTGTAGCCCTGGCTGTAGATCAGACCGACCTCGAACTCAAAGATAGTTTGCCTCTGCCTCCCAAGTGCCAGGATTAAGGGCATGCTTTTCACATGTATCTATTTACAGTGATCTCGTGCTGCTGCTCATGTGGAGGTGGAGATCTGAAGACAAGCGTGCAGCAATCAGGTCTCTCCTTCCAGTATATGAGTTCCTGGGGTCTAACACAGGTACAGAAACTGGGAAGCAAGTACCTCTCCCTGCTGAGCTGTCTCATTAGCCTCATTTTTATAATTATGTCTGAGACAGGAGCTCATGTATCTCAGGCTGACTTTGAATTCCTGTCTCCCTTGCCTCCACCTCCTGAATGCTGGGGTTTTAGCACACCGAGGCAGGAGGGAGGGTTGAGACTGAGTCCCTGAGTAGTCTGGCTGCCCTGGAACTTGAGATGTAGACCAGGCTAACCTCAAACTCACAGAGATCTGCCATTCTTTGTCTCCCAAGAGCTGGGATCAAAGGCATGCACTACTGCATCTGACCTTTTTTTTTTTTAAACATGGTTACCTAAATCTTTGAGAAGAAATGTAACTGTCACTTCTGCCACCTAGTGGTGAACAAAGGCAGTTTAATAAAGTATTTTAAACTTTCCACACTTCATTTCCTAAGGGGTGATTAGTTACTTTATGAGACAGGGTATGTAGCCCTATATGGTTGGAAACTAAAGGCAAGTACTACCCTGCCCAGTCTAATTTTAAATTAAAAAACAAAACAAAACAAAACAAACGAAAAAGACCTGCCTTGCAATTGACCCTTCAGGTTATTAAACCCGAGGGAAGGGAACAGGCTGTCACGTAGTCAAGGCTCTGTTACACTAATAATGGTTTTGTTTCTTGGTTGTGTTTGTTCTATTAGCAATGGTTTTGGTCAGGTTTTCCTTTAGGGAGATGGGGCAAAAAGAGACATGGTCATGCTATACAGCTCAGGGTACCCTGAATGAAACGATCCTCCTTCATGTTGGGATCATGTGTGCTACTGTGAGATAAGGAAACCAGTTAATTAAAAAAATTTTTTCTGAATCTTAAATATTCCATAGCTTAATATTTCATAATTGTTGGGTTTAATTTGTTTATCGAGGCCTGGTGGCACAAGCTTGTGGTCCCAATATTTGGGAATTCCTCAGGCATGACGATCTAGAAAAAAAATTTTTTAAAGATTTATTTATTATTTGTACAGTATTCTGCCCACATGTGTGCCTATATGCCAGAAGAGGGCACCAGATCTCATGACAGTTGGTTGTGGTGGTGATTGCTGGGAATTGAACTCAGGACCTTTGGAAGAACAGACAGACCGTGCTCTTAACCTCTGAGTTATCTCTCCATCGAGGATTTAGAATTTTTTTTTGTTTTGTTTTGTTTTTTCCGAGACAGGGTTTCTCTGTGTAGCCCTGGCTGTCCTAGACACACTTTGTAGACCAGTCTGGCCTGGAACTCACAGCGATCCCCTTGCCTCTGCCTCCTGAGTGCTGGGATTAAAGTGCCACCACACCCTGCTTAGAACTAGTCTCTTAACAAGCTTTGAAACAGGACAGCCAGGGGCTACTCAAGACACAGACACACACACACACACACACACTACCCACACCCTGCTTTGAAAAACCCAAAAAACAAACAAACAAACAAACCAGGCAAAGCCAGGCAGCGGTGGTGCACACCTTTGAGTAGTTTTCTTATTTAGCTTATAATGGATTGCGGGGCCTTTTCTTTCTTTCTTTACTTTTTTTTGGGGGGGGGGAGACAAGGTCTATCTCTGTAGCCTTGGCTTTCTTGGACTGGCTTTGTAGACCAGGCTGGCCTTGAACTCACAACAATAAGGCTGTCTGCCTCCCAGAGGGATTAAAGGTGTGCACCACCACACCCGTCACAGCTTTCTTCCTTTAAGAAGAAATGGAAATGATTCGGCAGCTAAAGTACTTGTTGATCTCGCAGAAGACCCAGGTTCCCAGCACCCACACAGCAGCTCACAACTTTCTGTAACTCCAGGTGCAGGGGATTCAACACCTTTCTCCGATCTCCCTGGGAAGCAGGCATGTACATGGTACACAAATATAACATACATGTAGCAAAACATTCATATGCAGAGGTGACCTTCATTCACATTGTACTATGGTGTGTCTCTGTATATTCAATTGTTAACTGCTGAACCAGCAGTGAGCTAAATGCTAACAGAGTCTGGTGCTGCCATGACTACTGAGGAATCTCCTGTCTCAATGTTGTATAAAGTTACTCCCCAATGATCTCTGATTAATAAAAGAGGCTGAAGAGCCTGTGACTGGACAGAGTCAGTAGGTAGGACTTCAGGTCTCAGTCTTGTTGGGGCAGGGAGAGGGATGGGGGGGCAGAGATGGGGAGAGAGAGAGAGAAGAGAGAGAAGGAAAAGGAAGAAGCAAATGATAGATTTTTAGGTCGCTCACCCAATGAACTCGAGTAATAACGACATATCAAGTTCAGGCGGGATGCGAAAGACCGACTCCAGGACTTTTTTAGTTCTTCCTCTGCTGGAAGGGACTGGCTGTGGAGCAGCTATTGAGAAAGAAACAAAGAAGCTAATGTAGGATTAGAATGTTCACAAATCGAGATCTTTAAAGACTGAATCACACAAGTATTACAACTATGTTGACTAAATTATTATAAAGCCCTAACCAGATCTTCTCCATAATAACACCAGTTAATCTGCCAAAAATCAATGATGTTTTGTTTTGTTCTGTTTTTTGTTTGTTTGGTTTGGTTTTTTGTTTGTTTGTTTGTTTGTTTGTTTGTTTTGAGAAAACATTTCTCGGTGTAACCCTGGCTGTCCTGGACTCTCTTTGTAGACAATCAGGCTGGCCTCAAAATCACAGCAATCCACCTGCCTGGGATTAAAGGTGTGTGCCACTATGCTTTAAAAAAAAAAACAACAAAAAACAAAAAACAAAAAAAACCCAATGTTTTTAAGGTGGGAAAAATGGCTCGCTGATTAAAGATGCTTGCTGCCAAGCCTGAATCTCTCCCCTAGGACACAAGTGGTGAGGTAAGGAGTATTCATGTCTCCTGAGGATATCTGTGCAAGAAAGCACAAACACATGTGCATACATATACATGCACATTCTCTCTCTAAATAAACATAAATGTAAAAAGAAAAAAGAAAACAATAAAATTAGCAGAAAGCTGGGGGACCACTCCACAGTGGAAAGCAGACATGTGACTGATTTATCAGAGCCACAGAGTCCACTAAAACAGTAATAGCATTGGGCTGGAGAGATGGCTCAGAGGTTAAGAACACTGGCTGTTCTTCCGAAGGTCCTGAGTTCAATTCCCAACAACCACATGGTGGCTCACAACCGTCTACAATGAGATCTGGTAGTTTCTTCTGTTCTGATGGCTCACATGCAGGGAGAATACTGTATAAATAGTGAATAAATAAATCTTTAAAAAAATTAAAAAAACAAAACAAAAAAACAGTAATAGCACTTATGGATAACACTTTACAAATACCATGCACAATACTCATGCTTAGCATATGATATGTACTTTCATTTAATCCTTACAAATGTGCTATATCTACACTTTTTAAAAAACTGATAAACTCAGCCTTAGTCGGTTAAACAATTTGCCTAAGGTCACCAAGTAACAGAAGAACCAAGATTTAAACCCAAATCTACCTGACTTCCACATTATTACTAACATCATAAAATTAAATTCCCACATGCCCAGCATTATTAAAGCACTCCTATTGATTGGGCAGTGATGGCACTTGCCTTTAATCCCAGCACGTGGGAGGCAGAGGCAGGTAGATCTCAGTGAGTTTAAGGCTAGCCTGCCCTATAGAAAGTGTTCCAGGACAGCCAAGGGTACACAGAAAACTAGGGAGATGGGAGGTGGGAGAGGAGGAGAAAAAGAAAATACTGGTATTAATGTGTTTATTGAAATGTGTATTCATCTTTATTTTATAGGTGTCCATTATTGGTATTATTTCCTAAAGTCACCAACCCTAATAAAGTGGCAGTACTAAGAACAAACTCACAAAATCTAGCTCCTGAGTGTGTGCTACACACATATTATGTCTCATTATGTTGCCCAATCTGGCCTTGAACTCACAGTAATCCTCCAGGCTCGGTCTTCTGAGAGCTGAGATTACAGGCTTGCCCTACTACAGCCAATCCTCTTAATTCTTACAAACTGTTAGGTTATACTGCAGCATTACCTGCAAAATAGTTCTCTTTGATACTATAACCAGCTGGTCCCAAAAAGCACTGGTGAGTCTCAACCAATCTGACACAGCCTAAGTGTGCAGCGCCCTTCCCTGGGTTTGAGTCTTAGACTGTCTGAAAGGCGAAGTGAGCGCAACAGCAGGAATGCGCAGTCATTCACTTCCTTCTGCTCCTGACTGTGCTGCTCCCGGTCTCCCTGCCCTGGCGGCCCCACAATGTGACGCAGCCTGAGCTGTGAGCGAAACCTCTTCTTCCCTGAGCTGCCCCTCCCAGGCCTGTTTTATTATGTCACAGACCGGGAATGAGGACTGTGTCCCAAGGACAGTTTTTTCTTTAATCTATGAATACGTGACAGTACACATCCAAACTTACCAGGTTTAGGTACTTCTAGACCTCTTTCCTTATAGAAGTCATGCATCTGCTTTTTTTCTCCTAAAAAAATGATAAAACACAGACTAAATTACATTTAAGATGTAACTAAGAGTCAAAGACTTTGGGAATCACAACTATGAAATAAAAGAAACTTACTTTCCTCTAGATTGACGACTAATTTGTATACTATGTCTTGTAATTGTCGGTCCAACCTAATAAAAAAAGTATGGAGAATCCAGAAAAGTGAATTTTGTACAAAGTAAATCCGCTATTTTCCTTCAGGAGCAGACATCTTTTTTTTTTTTTAATTGTAATTAAATTTTTAAATGTTTTATTTATTTTGTTTTGTTTTTCAAAACAGGGTTGTTCTGTGTAGCCCTGGCTGTCTTAGAACTCACTCTATAGGTTAAGCCAGCCTCGAATTCCCTGAGATCCACCTGCCTCCGCCTCCCAAGTGCTGGGAAGAAAGGTATATATGTCACTATGACAGGTCAGGAGTCAGACATCTTGATTCATCAGAGTGAGGCAGTACTCACAGTGACTAAAATATACATCATCTCAGAAAAATCAAGGAATTATATGTAATTATAAGCATTCACTGGGTAGTAGTGGCACACACCTTTAATCCCAGCAGCGGGCGGCAGGTAGATCTCTGTGAGTCTGAGGCTCGCCTGGTCTACAAAGGAGTTCTAAGACAGCTGGACTACACTGGGAAACCATGTCTCAATAACAAAACCCAAACAAACAAAAGCATTTCATAGATTTTTGCTGTTGTTATTTTTCGAGAAAGGGTTCCTCTGTGTAGCCTTGGCTATCCTAGACTCACTCTGTAGACCAGGCTGGCCTCACACTCATAGAGATCCGTCTGCCTCTGCCTCCCAGTGCTGGAATTAAAAGTGTGCAACGCACAGCTTAATAAATTCTTGAATAGTTCACTAATTGTTCCTTGATCTTGTACACTCAGTAAGAATGAGAACTTATTGGGCATGGTAGCTCACACCTTTAGTCCCAGCACTCAGGAGGCAGAGGCAGATGGATCTCTGTGAGTTCAAGGCCAGCGTGGTCTACAAAGAGAGTTCCAGGACAGCAAGAACTACACAAAGAAACCTTGGGGGAAGAGGGGAAGAATGTGAGTTTGAGGACAGGAACATTTTAATTCTTGTGTTCCATCTCATCTGAAGAGATGGTTTAAGCCAGGCGTGGTGGCACACACCTTTAATCCCAGCACTCGGGAGGCAGAGGCAGGCGGATTGCTGTGAGTTCGAGGCCAGCCTGGTCTACAAAGACAGTTCCAGGACAGCAAGGGCTACACAGAGAAACCTTGGGGGGAGAGGGGAAGAATGTGAGTTTGGGGACAGGAACATTTTAATTCTTGTGTTCCATCTCATCTGAAGAGATGGTTTAGAACAATGGCTGCAAACTGAGGGTGGTGGCGCACGCCTGTAATCCCAGCACTCGGGAGGCAGAGGCAGGTGGATCGCTGTGAGTTGGAGGCCAGCCTGGTCTACAGAGTGAGTCTAGGACAGCCAAGGCTACACAGAGAGACCCTGTCTCGGGAGGAGGGTGGGGGGGAAGCACTGGCTGCTCTTTCAGAGGACCTAGATTCTATTCCCAGCACCAATATAGCAGCCTACAGCCACCTGTAACTCCAGTTCCAGGGGATCCAGTGCCCTCTTCTGACCTCCAGAAACCCGAAGTACATACGTGGTGCACAGGCACACATAAAATTAAATATATATACATACCTACATATACATATATATATATACACACACACACACATGTATATATATATATATATACATACATATATATATAATGAAAACAGGTTCAGCACTACACTCCTTTTTTAAAAACGTGTGTGTGTGTGCGTGTGTGTGTGTGTGTGTGTGTTGCCTGTGTGAGGGAGTCAGATCCCCTGGAACAGGAGTTATACTTGTGAGCTGCCATGTGGGTGCTGAGAATCGAACCTGCATCCTCTGGAAGAGCAGCCAATGATCTTAACCACTGAGCTGTTTTCTCCAGCCCTTTAGTCCTGTAATCCCAGCACTCAGGAGGCAGAGGCAGGTGGAGCTGAGTTTGAAGCCAGTTCTCCCTTCTTCCTCTCTAAGGAAGCAGGAGGGAGGAAGACTCAGTTAATCTGTTGGAGTGGTCTACAGTGGATGGGCTCACTAGGACGGCCATTGTCTTAGGGGTTCTAGAAGAGTGACCTACATGCTGCAGAGTGGAAACGCAGGTTACAGTATTCCCACCTGAACTTGGATGATTGGGTTAAAACACCCCCATCACCCGGTGTTTGGTTCCTTTTCTTTTCCTTTCCTTCCACCACCTTTGCCCTTAAAATCTCCAGCAGATATCAGAGGTACACTGTGCTTTGCACACGTTTCTTTCTTTTTTTTTTTTTTAAGATTTATTTATTTGTTTATTATGTATACAGTGCTCTGCCTGCATGTACACCTGTAGGCCAGAAGAGGGCATCAGATCACATTATAGATTGTTGTGAGCCACCATGTGGTTGCTGGGAATTGAACTCATGACCTTTGCAAGAGCAGTCAGTGCTCCTAACCTCTGAGCCATCTCTCCAGCCCCCTGCACACATTTAAGTAGTTCCCTTTCTTCTAATTTTGATAGCATTCAGAGAATTTACTCCCAACTGCACAATGTCCAGATTTCAGGGGAAAAAAAATACTTAAGATAATCATTGTATATGTGAGTACATTTTAAATGCATAGATTCTTACCTTATATTATAAAGAGGCTGTGTCTGGTGGACAACTATGTTGCATTTTGGGCATCTGTTGCTATAGTAAAAGTGTCTTACAATGCAGCTTTTACAAACTATTGGAAGAGAAAATGTTTAATTTAGGATGCTTTAAAGACATTCCAAATTTTAAAAATATTATTCAGAAACATGTGAACTATATGCTTACAGGTATGAAGACATTCTGTGATGGTCGTTGCATCTATTAAGTAACCTTTGCAAATGGAACACAAGATGTATGGGGTCAGTTCAGCAAGGTTAACCAGGCGCTGTAAGTGCAACGGTCACAGTTTAGAATCCAAGCCTGGGGAGTCTATATTCCCGCTTACTCACATTAGCTAGGACAGAAAGAACATTTGAAGCCAGGAGTTTAAATCCAGGCCAAAGCAAGACTGGGAGCCCTCATTTCAAAACAATTTAAGCCAAAAATCTCAAGATTTCATTCTCTGACAGACACTTTGTTTTACAACCCCACCCCACCCCGACCAGCCTGGACTCCCAATATTACCAATGATGACCCTGAACTTGCAGCCTCCACCTCACGAATGTTGGTAGTAACGGCACTACAAGCGTCTACTACCACACGCAGGGTAAACAGTACTGAGTAAGAATCGAACTCAAGCCTCTTGAAGGAGAAGGAAACACTTTACCAACAGGTCTACACACTCCACCTCCCGGATGCCTTCCTTTACAAATTAGTTACAAAAATGGATAAACTGCACTACCTTGTTACAAGAAAACAAAACCCGCCCGGTGGTGGTGGCGGCGGCGCCCGCCTTTAATCCCAGCATTTGGGAGGCAGAGGCAGGCGGAGTGCTGAGTTTGAGGTCAACCTGGTCTACAAAGTGAGTCCAGGACAGCCAAGGCTACACAGAAAGACCCTGTGTTTGGTTCTTCTCGAAAAAGAAAAAACAGAAAACCAAGCCCTCTCCGTTATTACTGAAGGACTGATCACCCTCTCAATGCCCTGCAGAAAACGAATACGTCCCCGTCTGACTTGCAGCCTCGGGGGCGGAGGGGTGGGATCGGTTCACGAGTAGCCTCAGCCGTCCAACCCCCTCCACGTCACGCAGCGACTTTCTTTATAGGATGAAGAGGCGGGACCCAGAGTACCCTAAGTGCTCTGCAGGGACTTCACAAAATAAACCAAGCCGGAGAGGCCACGCCTGGGTGGGCGGGGATGGAGGTCTACACAAGTGCAGCGAGCTCCAGCGACAACGGCAACCGCAGGTCTGCGCCCCGCTGGGTCCCAGAGGCCGCCGAGGAGCTGCCAGGTCGGGCAGGGTCATCGGTACCTCTTCCTCGTCCTCGGAGTCCGGCCGCCCGGTCTCCAGGCGCAGCGAGAAGTGGCTCATCTCTTCCTCCTCCTCCTCTTCCTCCTCCATCTCCTCATCCTCTTCCAACTCCTCGTCGTAGTCCTCGAAGCGGCCTCTCAAGCGACCCAGACTGCGCTCGGGCTCCAACTCCGGGGGCCGAGATCGGGAGCAGCCCGGAGCGCCCGCCTCCGGCAGAAACGCCGGGCCCTCCTCACCGGCCGCGGGCGCCGGGGTGAGGGCGGGCGGAGAGATGGGAGGCGGAGGTGGCATGGCTGAGTCTAACTCAGCCTCGGAGGCGCGAGGGTTCCCCGTGGCGTCCGTCTCAGCCTCCTCCATGGCGCGGCTCAGAAACCAAGCGAGCTAGGCGCGCGAAGAGACGGACCTCTAGCGCGCGAGTGGAGCACGAGCCCACTTTCCTCCCAGTGCGCAGGCGCCGCCGCTCTGCAGGGGCCGCTGGGAAATGTGGTTTACCTAGGGACTGCCTAGGTGAGGCGGAGCCGCACAGGTGTGGGCGGGGCGTAGGAAAGGAAGCTCACCCAATTTTTGTGCAATTCTCTCTCTCTCTCTCTCTCTCTCTCTCTCTCTCTCTCTCTCTCTCTCTCTCTCTCTCTCTCTCTCTCTCTCCCTCCCTCCCTTCTTTCTTTCCTTCCTTCCTTGCTTTTTTGGTTTTTTGAGATAGGGTTTTTCTATGTAACAGCCTTGGCTGTCTTGGACATGCTTTGTAGACCAGACTGGCCTCGAACTCACAGAGATCCACCTGCCTCTGCCTCCCAATTGCTGGGATTAAAGGCGTGTGCCACCATGCCTGGCTCAGAGTCAGGATTCTGATAAACACCATAAAGAATAATTATAGTGATGGATACTATCTATTAATCATTGACCGTTCTACAAACCTTTTTACCTGACATCTGTGTATACCCCATTGTTTGAATAGGCCTGAAACAGGAGAGAAAATCCAGAATAAAGTGAGCGTGCATATGAGATCTCAGAGTCTGGGTAAGAATAGATCTCACGTCACAGAGGCAGGTACATTTCAAAGGAGTGCTTCGGGAAAATAGTCAGTCAGCGAGGGAGAAAAGTTAAGACACAGGGAAAGTTGCTTACTCTTTTCTATCTTCAAGGAAATCTAGAACTATGATTGACCCTTGGTCAACCCCTGGAACTGTGGTCATTAGCGTTTATTTTCTGTCAATGATTGATGGTTTCGATGTGTAAACCTGGGGCAGTGAAGCATGCTGTGCCGGCACATTGCCATGTACAAACGACAGGATTTATGACATTCGCGCATCTGGTTTCATTGTTGGAGAACTGACCTTATTTATTGCATATGAGTGCTTTATCTGCAGAAGAGGGCATCAGATCACATTATAGATGGTCATGAGCCACCATGTGGTTGATGGGCATTGAACTCAGGACCTTAGGAAGAGCAGGCGGCTCTCTTAACCACTGAGTCATCTCTCCAGCCTCCCACCCCCAAGAACTGACTTTTGAGACAGTTATGGCTGGCTATGTAGCAAGACAGCCATGGTTTTTGTTTCGGTTTTGGTTTTGGTTTTTCAAGACAGCGTTTCTCTGTGTAGCCTTGACTGTCCTGGACTCACTTTGTAGACCAGGCTGGCCTTGAACTCACAGCGATCCGCCTGCCTCTGCCACCCGAGTGCTGGGATTAAAGGCGTGCGCCACCGCGCCCGGCTCATGGTTTTGTTGTTTATTAGTTCTTTTCTTGGTTTTGTTTGTTTTGAGACAGGGACTTGCTATACAGCCTAGGCTGACCAGAAATCCACTATGTAGACCAGGCTGAAGTCGAACTCATAGAAATTTGTCTGTCTCTGCCTCTCAAGCGAAGAGATTAAAGAAGCTGGCCCTGACCTGCTACTGAGTCTTGTGTTTTCAGAGGATTACTATGTTTTTGAAGCCATGAAAACGTCTGGAATACTTTTTTTTTTCAACTCTATTATCGTCATTATCACTATGTGTGTGTCTATGTTCGTGTGTGTGCATGATGTGTGTGGGAGGGAGGGGTGTGGAGGTGACAGGACAATTTTGTAGAGTTGGTTCCTCTCTTCCACCTTCTTGTGGGTTCCAAGGATCAAACTAAGATCATTGGGCTTGCATCATGGGGTGGTGAGCACCTTTACCTGCTGAATCATCTTGCCAGGCCCCTTAAATACTGTTGTTGTTTTTGTTGTTTTTAAATTTTTAATCTTTTAAAGATTTATCTATGTATTAAGTACATATTGTTTTGCCTGCATGTATACCAGAACTCATTATAGATGGTTGTGACCCACCACATGGTTGCTGGGAATTAAACTCAGGACCTTTGGAAGAGCCAGCAGTGCTCTTAATCTCTGAGCTATCTCTCCAGCCCTGTTTTTTTTTTTCTTTAAAGATTTATTTATTTATTATGTATACAATGCTCTGTCTTCATGTATACCTGCAGGGCAGAACAGTGCATCAAATCACATCATAGATGGTTGTGAGCCACCATGTGGTTGCTGGGAATTGAACTCAGGACCTTTGGGAGAGCAGTCAGTGCCCTTAACCTCTGAGCCATCTCTCCAGCCCCGTGGCAGTATGTGGGTTTTGCTTTTTGTTGTTGTTGTTGTTGTTGTTGTTGTTGTTTTCCCAGACAGAGTATCTCTGTGTAGCCTTGGCTAGGCTCGATTTGTAGACCAGACTGGCCTCGATCTCACAGTGATCCGTCTGCCTCTGCCTCCCAAGTGCTGGGATTAAAGGCATGCACCACTGTGCCCGGCTTTTTTTTTTTAAACAGACTTAATTCACTTTATTTTTCTTGCATAAAAACCCTTAAGTGGTATCCTGGAGCCTCAGTTCTCTGAACAGAGACTATGGTGTGAGTTTTCACAAGATGATCAATGAATTCCTGATAAAGAGACTTGGTGAACACAATCTCTTTCTAGAGGTTGAGTGTCAGGTAGCTGTAGGTCTTGGAGATGGCATCAAAAGTGGCCTTGGCAAAGTTGCCCAGGGTGGCAGTTCAGCCCCTGGCTGATGTGTAGCAGTCATCAATACTGGCATCATCAGTAGCTTCTTGGGCATAGGAGCAGAGACAATACTAGTGCCTCTGGCAGCAGGGATGAGATGCACCAAGACAGAGCCACAGCGGCCTGTCACCTTGCATGGAACAGTGTGTGGCTTGCCAATCTTGTTTCCCTAGTAGCCTCTCCAAACAGGGACAATGGAAATCTTGGCCAAAATGATGGCAGCGGCCACCTCTTTGGAGCACTTAACATGAACAGCAACATGACCATTGCAGTCTCCAATAGTAACAAAATCTTTGAACCTGGTCCTCTGGCCAGCCCATGTCTGTTTCTGCACTGGCATGATCTTTAGAACCTCATCCTTTAGGGATGCGTCCAGGAAAAAAGTCAATAATCTCGGATTCCTCAATTGGCAGGGAGAACATGTGGGTCTCCTCCAAGGACATGACCTTCACATGCCCTTGACCAGGAGGCCTGGCTTGTACTCCTTGTCTTCCGCTTTCCCTTCCTGAGCCCTGCAGCCTTGACCACCGGCCTTAGCAATGACCTTGTTTGGCCCTATTTTTTTTTTTAACAATTTTATTTGTGTTCCTCAGTGTCTCTGTCTCCCTTCCACCAACCCCCCAACACTAGGTAGGAGAGGAAGGTTAGAGGGGAAAGGAGGCGTAGACCTTGCCTTTCTCAGAGTCTTTCTGCTTTCTCCAAGCTTCGGCCACCACAGTCTCCCACTCCTGCCACCTCCAACCATTTCCTCAAAGCGGTCTGTCTGTCACAGTGCCCACCGGGTGCCTTCCCTCTCCCCCGGGGCTCTGATGTTTATACCCTCTCAGAGTCCTCAGGATTAAACGAACTGCAGCTCCTCTCTGAGGCAATTATCAGCTAAAGGCAGCTCTGTACATGTGGGGTTAAAACAAAAACATATTTACAATAACTGAGTTTTTTTTTCAATAACTGAGTTTTTAAGGAAACCAAAACTTCCACTACAACTATGTCCCCTAAGACACCTCTCTCTTCCGTGTTTAGTGTTTACGCAAGAAAGAAGTCCCATAAATACCTTTGATTAGATCTGCTTCCCTTCACCTGACAGTGCTGGAAACTAAACACAGGGCCTTACAAATGCTAACCGATTGCTCTACCACTGAGCCACATCACAGAATCCTGAGAAGTTTTTGCATTTAGATGCATACCTTACACCATATACAAGATTAAATCTAAACTGATCCATGAACAAAAGAAAAAAGAAAAAAAGAAACTAAGCTGTAAAAGAAAACATGGGTGATTTCCTCTTTAACCACATTGAAAAGAAAAGCATCTAAGCTGGGCTGTGGCGGCACACACCTTTATTTTTTTTTATTTTTTATTTTTATTTTTTTGAGATAGGGTCTCCCTGTGTAGCCTTGGCTGGCCTGGACTCCCTCTGTAGACCAGGCTGGCCTCGAACTCCCAGCGATCCCCCTCCCAGCACTCGGGAGGCAGAAGCAGGTGCATCTATGTGAGTTTGAGGACAGCCTGGTCTACAAAGCGAGTCCAGGATAGCCCGGACTATAAGAGAAATCCTGTCTCGAAAAACAAACAAACAAACAAACAAAAGAAAGGCATCCTACCTACCATTCAAAATCTAGACACAATAAAATATTGCTAAATTTGACTTCATGTAAAAATACATATGGAAAAAATTCTAGCATCTACCTCAGATAAAAAGCTAATTCTGGGGCCAGGCGTAGTGGTACATGCCTTTAATCCCAGCACTTGGGAGGCAGAGGCAGGTGGATTTCTGTGAGTTCAAGGCCAGCCTGGTCTACAAAGGGAGCCCAGGACAGCCAAGGCTACACAGAGAAACCCTGTCTGGAAAAACAAAAACAAAAACAAAAAAAATTATGTGTTTGAAACTGAGCACAGGCACTCTAAGTGGCTAGAGACCTTGCATCCGCTGGAGCTACACAGTTACAGGCAGTTGTGAGCTGGCCAACACTGGTCCTGGAAACCAAACACAGGGTCTCTAGAAGAGCAGTAAATGTTCTCAACCGATGAGCCATCTCTAGCTCCCAACTTTATACTACTTTTAAAATCTTTTTTTTTTCCTGAGACAGGGTCTCTCTGGATAGCCTTGGTTGTTCTGGCTCTCTGTAGACCAGCCTGGCCTGGACCTCAGGCAGAGATCTACCTGCCTCTGCCTCCCGAGTGCTGGGATTAAAGCCATGTACCACCATGCCTAGCTTTTTTTTTTTTTTTTTTTTTTTTAGGTTTTTCGAGACAGGATTTCTTGTGTAGCCTTGGCTGTCCTGGACTCACTTTGTAGACCAGGCCTTTAACCCCAGCACTCAGGAGGCAGAGGCAGGCAGATCACAGTGAGCTCAAGGCCAGCCTGGTCTACAAAGTGAGTCTAGGACAGCCAAGGCTACACAAAAGAAACTTTGTCTCAAAAAACCAAACATCTTTTAAAACAACTTTTCCTCAGGAGCTCTTTTTTTTTTTTTTCCTGTCCAGTTGATTGACAGGTGCTTTTGGACTGAGTCTTACAGGAGGAAGCAAGGCCTCTTGTCTGTTTGTTTGTAGTGTTAGAGATCCACGCAGAGCTCAGCACTCTACCACTGATCTACACTCATCACTACGTCACTCAAAACTTAGGGATAAAGAGTGATATAAAAAGGTTCTCTCAAAAAGAATAGGAAAAGATGTTCAAATTCTCAAACACGAGAAACGTGTAAATTAGAACGGATACTGAGTGGCTGGCGTCATGGCTTGCCAGGTGAAGAGAGATGCACGCTGTTAATCCTTAGGATCTTGAGTCTGATCCCCAACACCCCCATACAAGGAGAGAACTGATATCCCCAAATTCCTCCTCTGACCTCAAGATATGTGCTGTGGACACACACACACACACACACACACACACACACACACACACACACACACGTGATTTAAAATTTAAAAAAGAGACACTGAGACTGAGTGACTGAGTTATGGTCAAAATAGTGAAACATTTCATCCTGTGTTTACAGTGGAGTCCAGATAAACCCTCTAGAATCATAAAGACTTCTGGAGGTCCCTAGGATGTACATACTAGCAGCAAGCTTGACAAAGGCAACTAGGCTTCATAGATTCCTGCTGTTGTGGGTTTTGTTTTGTTTTACTTTTGAGATAGCATCTTACCACAGAACCCTGGTTGTCCTAGAACTTGCTCTCCAGAGCAGGCTATCCTCAAACTCACATAGATCCATCTGCTTCCAGAGTGCTGGGATTAAAAGTATGCATCGCCACACCTAGTTAGAATTCATAGGTTTTTTTTGTTTCTTATTGTTATTGTTTGAGCCAGGGTCTCAAATAGCCCAGGATGACCTCTGACTTCTTCTGTAGCCCAGGATGGTCTTGAGTGCCTATCTCTTTTCTCTCCTTTGCTGAGATGATGAGGATGTGGCCCACGCCTACTCCTGAGCTCAGGGTCTGGCTCCCTTCAGCATCACTGAGTTCCCCTCTGGTATCCTGGGCCTGCACCTAATACAAGCTAAGGCCTAGGCTGTGTACCACAGTAGACAGAAAGAACTCTAGAACTCCGTTACTGAATGTCAGAGGTTAAGAGCACTTGCTACTCTTCCTTAGGACCTGGGTTTGGTTCCCAGCACCCACTTAGAGGCTCGTAACCATTTATAACTTCAGGTTCAGGGGATCCCATGCTCAATTTTGGCCTCCAAAGGCAAAATACCTATATGCCTCAACAACCATTACCTGTTAATTGCATATAGGTCCTCAGGGAAGTGGGGGTAAGGATCCCCCACATCCCTCCCATAGGCATTCATAGCTGCTGTGAGTTCAAGAGTGGAATACCCATGTCATGTCCATGCATGCATAGCTCTGTCTTGAGCTGAGGGCTGATGAACAGGGCAGAAGCTTCCAGTTCTAGCTTCATTACTCAATGGCTGCAACTAAGGCATGTGGGGTCTTTGGTGACAGGCTTTTGCCTCCAGTTCTGGTGGGCAAGCAACTGGAGTAACAGTTGCCCACACTGTTTTGGGAGCTTCAAGAGTTTTATTCTTCCTGAATGTTTTCCGTTTTCTCTCAGCCACACCTAGGCCCTCAGCTTCTTACCAGATAGCAAGGTAAAGGTGGTTTTAAATGGACTATGGCGCACGCTTTTAACCCCAGCACTCGGGAGGTAGAGGCAGGCAGATCGCTGTGAGTTTGAGACCAGTCTGGTCTACAAAGTGAGTCCAGGACAGCCAAAGCTACACACAGAGAAACCATGTCTCAAAAAACTTAAAAAAAAAAATTAGATGGACTATGTGCTCAGTAAAAGTTAAAATGCAGCTGGAAACAAATATGACAGTAAGCATGTGTGGGAATTGGCTGCCCCACACTCACTCCTGAGGAGGGCACATAAATGGGCAGAGCTATAAAAACAGCAAACATCCTGTGTGCTCCTTTGTGTGTGTGACAGCTGCTCAAAGTGACAGAGCTGTGGTTCCAAGAAGGCCATGTCATGTCTAAGGAAAGCCTTTCCTACTTCTTCTCCCCGCCCCATCTTCTTCTGGAAAGGTGTCTAGAGACAAACTACAGGAAGGTTTTTTGAATTGTGGAAATCTTTGTAGGAGTGTATTTTTTTTAAAATCTATTTTATTTGGGTTTCTTCATGCCTCTATCTCCCTTCCAGCTCCCCTACCCTGGGTAGGAGAGGAAGAGGTTAGTGGGGACGTGAGTTATAAATCTGGTATACTTAGTTACAGCTGGTTAGGGCCATCAGGGTCTTTGGGAAAATACCAATGTCAGTCATCAGGATTCCAGCAAACCCAGCAGCCTTCTTTTTCTGTCTGTCTCCTCCAAGCGTTTTCTTTCTTGTTCTCTCTCTCTCCCTCCCTCCTTCTCTTCTCTTCTCTCTCTCTGTCCGTCTCTGTCTCTCTGTCTCTCTGTCTCTCTGAGCATCCCTTGAATCATCCCCTCCCATCTCTGAGTGTCTCTTCCAAGCCCCCTTCCTCTCTCTGGGCTCTGATATTTACATCCTCTCAGAGTCCTGCAGCTGGCAAAGACCACGCCCCTCTCTGAACTGCACAAAGCTGTTATCAGCTGTGGACAAAACTAAAAGCATCTCCGTATCCCAAACTTGGGAATAAAGCAAAAATCTGTTTACATAACACAACTGAGCTTTTAAAGAAGCCAAAATTTCTACTACAAATCAAACTTATGTACAGGTTCCAGTGACTGTGTGCTTGTGTGTGCATGAGGAGCTGGCAACTGAGGTCATAGGACCCAAATAGGAACACAGAATTATCCAAAGAAACTGAAAACTCATGGAGAAATATAATGAAATATGGATAGAAATACAACTCCAATAGAAGCAAAACAAAACAGAAACCCAACTAGATGCAACAGAATAAATTTATCAGATAGAAAAATAAATAAGATAATCTGTAACAGGCCCCCTAGACCTTAGCACAACTGACTCCATGATGGAAGTACTATTCAGGGCATAAAACTCAGCATGTAGACAGTACTACCTGTCAAAATGAACACAAAGACCTAATCCAAAGTCCACAGTTCTGGGAAAGTCTCTAAATGTTACAACCTTGCTTTCTGGTTTCAATAGTTTCACTTCCTATGAACTGTTCTTGGTAACTGAAGCATATCAACTCAGGAGAGTGTGTGTGTTCATCCTGAGAAAGGCTCAGTGCTGGGACCTTAAACACCCAGCATAGTTATGAACAGACTTTGTACTGGCTTCCATCCATGTCTGAGCAGTCTTCTCTGGTGAATACCTTACAACAAACCCATTTTTAAAAAGAAATTTTAAAAATTACTTATTTTTGTTTTCTGTGCATTGGTGTTTTGCCTGCATGTCTATCTGTTGGATCCCTGGAACTGGAGTTACAGCTAGTTTGTGAACTATCATATGGGTGCCGGGAATTGAACCCGGGTCCTCTGGAAGAGCAGCTGAGTCATTCATTCAGCCCCAAACCCATAATCTACGCCCCCCTCCCCAGTTTCTCAAGACAGGGTTTCTCAGTGTAGCCCTGGCCATCTTGGAACTCATTCTGTAGACCAGCCTGGCCTGGAGCTGAGAGATTTACCTGCCTCTGCTTGAGTGACAAACTCACATTCTTGTTTAATTTTTAAAAACTTTTTGTTGATTCTTTGTGAATTTCACATCATGAATCCCAATCCCACTCGTCTCCCTGTCTCTTCATATCTGCCCTCTGCCCTTGTAACCTCCCCTCTCAAAACAAAACAAAACAAAACAAAAAAACCAGAAAACAAAATCTTGTTGTGAAAGCTGTAGTGTGTCACATAGTATACACCCTTTTTCCCCCACACATCTTTACTTGCAAATGTTCATTGTAATGAGCTCTAGTTCAAGGCTCCTGCTACACTATGGATACTGTATCCTCACCAGGACTCTTCTTGGATACCCTGTTATTGCCCTGTGTCATGGAGATCCTGCAGCTTTGGATCTGCAGGACCGGCTCCTTCACGTGCTCCAGCAGTTCATAGATGGAGTAGATGTTGGGGTGGGGCCAACTCAAAGCCTTGGATCTGGGCCTGAGGGGTATCTGAGCTGGTCAGCCTGAAGGCTCTCCTGCACCCAATGCCTCAGGTGCAAGGGGTGGCGGGGGGCGGGGCAGCCCTTCTGCTCTCAAGTGCTGCAGCCAGTGAGGGGCAGGCCAGCTCTCCAGCTCTCATGACCTTGGGGCCAGCTCTCCAACCTGCAGCAGGTGGTGAGGGGGAAGTCGGGAGAGGACGTCTCTCTGGCACCCACACCATCTCATTGCAGATGAATATCTAGGCCAGCTCTCCTACACTTACGCCCTCAGGCTGGCTCATCTGTGACAGCCCCGCCCACTCCACCACATACACATCAGGGCCAGTGCTACTGTGCTGCCCAGATATGGTGCAGGTGCTGCAGCAGGTGAGGAGCAGGGCCAGCTCTTTCCAGTGCCACAGCCACTGAGGGGCAGGGACATCAACCTGGTCCCAGGTAGCAGCCCAGTCCAGAGACATCCACACAGACCCAGGGATGGCCCTCAGTGGCAGCATGGGCCAGGGCTTCACCATGGCCTCAGGTGGCAGGCCAGGCTATCCACATCTGGGTATTCTTCCCCGTCCTCTACTTTCCAGTTCCTCTTCTCTTCATACTGCCCAATCCATTCGGCCTCTCTTTCTCTCCCATATCTCCACCACATACTTGCACATCATAGTGGCTCCCGACGAGGGTGGGTCACACATGGTGGCAATGGTCCCCAAACCCATATTCCTTTTTAAAAAATATTTTTATTTAATTTTAATTTACATGCGTTGGTGTGAGGATGTCAGATCTTGGAGTTACAGACAGCTGTGAGCTGCCATGTGGGTGCTAGGAATTGAACCCAGGTCCTTTGGAAGAGCAGGTGGTGCGCTTAACCACTGAGCCATCTCTCCAGCCCCCAAACCCATATTCTTAAAGAGAACAGTTCATATTGGCTGAGAGTGGGAGCACATATCTGTAATAAGTCTGGGGTAGGAAGACGGTAAGTCACAGGCCAGCTTGGCTACACACTGAGAGTCTGTCAACAAAATAAAACAAAACAAAAAAAACCAAGCTGGGTGTGGTGGCAAATGCCTGTAATCCCAGCTCTTGGGAGGCAGGTTCAAGGGCAGCCTGGGTGCTTAAGACCCTATCTTTTTTTTTTTTTTAAATGAAATTAATTTATTTTTATGTATATGAGTAATCTATCTGCATGGATACCTGCAAGTCAGAAGAAGGCATCAGATAACATTACAGATGCTTGTGAGCCATCATTTTGTTGTTAAGAATTGAACTCAGGTCCTCTGAAAGAGCAGACAGTGCTCTTAACCACTGAGCCATCTCTCCAGCCCCCATAAGAACCGGTCTTAAACCGGGCATGGTGGCGCTTGCCTTTAATCCCAGACTCAGGAGGCAGAGGCAGGTGGATCTCTGTGAGTTTGAGGCTAGCCTGGTCTACAAAGTGAGTCCAGGACAGCCAAGGCTACACAGAGAAACCTTGTCTTGAAAAACCAAAAATAAAATAAATAAAGTTTTTAAAGAGAGAAATGGAGCCGGGTGCAGTGGTGCATGCCTGTAATCCCAGCACTGGAACAGGCTGAGGCAGGTGGATCTCTGTGAGTTGGAGGCCAGCCTAGTTTACAAAGTGAGTCCTGGAGAGCCAAGGCTACACAGAGAAACCCTGTCTCGAAAACAAAACAAAAATAAGTGAGTAAATAAATAAATAGAAACGGTTTCTTTGGTAACAAGGAATGAAAAGACATTTACAATTTTTTCTCTCTTTAATTTATAATCGATTTTGTGGTTTTTTTTGATAACCTGTGCAGATAAGAGAAGGCTCCCTCTGTAGCTCTGGCTGATATAGAAACCCTGTCTCAAAAAAGAAAAGAAAAGAAAACAAAACAAAAAACTCTAAATCCAGCTTAAAGGCCTTTATTACAATATCTCATATACTGTAAAGTTCACAAAGCTAGATTTTTTTTTTTTACAGGAATGAAAACTAAAGAAGTAACCACTGCTCAGTTCACAGTATTAGAAAATCTTACCAGAAACTCAGAAGCCTCCTTCTGATAAATGGTATGTGTTTTTGAATTAAATACCTGGGCTTAAATTTTGACGTTCTTTCTTCGTGTGGGATTTTAGCTCGGTATTTAACCTCTTTAGGTTTTGGTTATGCCGTCTGTAAAGACTCCAGGGATTAGCACCTTCTGAAATTGTTGAATTAAAAGAACTCGTATAACGTAAACCGTTTATCTCAAGGCCCGAATGTAGCCTGCCTGCAATAAACCGTAATTATCAGGCAAACGTAATAGAGACGGTAACCAGCTCCCACTTCCTGCCTGCCTTTCACTCACTTTTGAAAGTAGCTCTCTCCCATTCCTTTTCTACTAAGCTAGCTCCTCCTCCTGCCGTAAATGGCCAGCCGCAGTTGTCGTGAAACGCTCTCCCCCCCGCCCTCCATGTGGCGAAAACGCAGCCACGCTTGACGGCGCGAGGTGGCTCAGCCGCAAGATGGCGGCGCTGGCGGAGGAGCAGACGGAGGTGGCGGTCAAGCTAGAGCCTGAGGGACCGCCGACGCTGCTACCTCCGCAGGCTGGCGACGGCGCAGGCGAGGGTAGCGGTGGCACTCCCAACAACGGCCCCAATGGCGGCGGCGGCGGGAATGTGGCGGCGCCGGCGGCGGCGGCCGGCGGGGACGGCGGGACCCCTAAGCCTGTGGTGGCTGTCTCTGCCGCTGCCCCGGCGGGGGCGGCCCCGGTGCCCGCCGCTCCCGCCGAGGCCGGCGCTCCGCAGGACCGGCAGACTCTTCTGGCTGTGCTGCAGTTCCTACGGCAGAGCAACCTCCGCGAGGCCGAAGAGGCACTGCGCCGCGAGGCCCGGCTGCTGGAGGAGGCAGTGGCGGGCTCCGGAGCTCCGGGAGAGTTGGACGGGGCTGGCGCGGAGGCGGCTAGCGCTCTTCTCAGCCGGGTCACCGCCTCAGTCCCCGGCTCTGCGGGGCCCGACCCTCCGGGGGCCGGCGCTTCGGTGACCTCGGTGTTCTCAGGTTCAGCTTCAGGTCCTGCGGCTCCAGGAAAGGGTGAGTCGCGGGGTCCCGGGCACGGACCGCCGGCATGAAGGGGAGCTAGCGGGGAAGGCAAGGGCTGGCAGGCCTGCACCTCTGCGGGCTTGTTTTGAATTTCCTGGGCCCGCCTCTAGGGCCACATGCCCGCCCCTTTCTCTACGGCGCCGGCTGCGCAGTCAAACCCTCTTCTGAGCTGTCAGTTCCAGCCAGAGGCTGAGCCGAGCTGTGGAGCTGAGGGAGGTGCGGGAACCAGGGATTGACAGAAGTGAGGGGAGCTTCGGGATTTTGGGTTTTCACTCCTGTTTGGACTTACGAGCCTTGGATAGTGTCCCGTGAACACTAATATAGTACCGTTACATTTCCCATACTTACTGTTGTATTGCAAGTACTTTCTGTATCTTGATTTCCACAGTTCCATAGCGCTCGTCTCTCTTTTTGAGACAAGAAAACGGACTTGCTGTAAACTTGCTTTGGACCACACATCCAGAGTGATGGTGGTCAGGATTTCTCAGAATATGAGCTGAGAACCACAGGGTTACATGTTTTGGAGGATGCAAATTCCTGAGCATCACTTCAGGCTTAAACGCTGGAAGGGGTGGAGACTGGAAGTCTGCCGTAAGGTTTCTAAAGCGTGCCTTTGAAAACCCTAATTTGTAGGGCGCACGCCTTTAATCCCAGCATTTGGGAGACAGAGGCAGGCCTATCTCTCTGCGTTCAAAGCCAGCCTAGTCTACAAAGCGAGTCCAGGACAGCCAAAGCTACACAGAGAAACCCTGTCTCAAACAAACAAACAAACAAACAAACAAAGAAAACACTAACTTTACGGGTAGGTGTGTGGCAGACCTTTTTTTCCCCCGTTGTTTTTCCTTATGTAATGTCAGTTAAAGACATTTTCCCCTAGTTTGTTTGTTTGTTTTATTAATAAGTAAGTTATCATGAGACTCAGATGTAATGTGTCATGTACCCAGGACTGACAGTCATTTCCACCTTTTCCCCAGACATTGTTGTCACAAAATCGCTACAGTAAAGCACACTCTCCCAGTAGGGCTCATGAGGTGAAGGCGCTTGCTGTCCCGCCTGACCATTTAAGTTGGGTCTACAGAACCCACATGGTGGAAGGAGAGACCCAGCAACCAGAAACTTGTCTGTCTGTCTTTCTTTCTTTCTTTCTTTCTTTCTTTCTTCTTTTTTAAAAGACTTACTTATTATTAATATGTATACAGTTCTCTACCTGCATGCCAGATCACATTATAGATGGTTATGAGTCACCATGTAGTTGCTGGGAATTAAACTCAGGACTTTTGGAGGAGCAGTCAATGCCCTTACCCTCTGAGCCATCTCTCCAGCCCCTCAGAAACTTGCCTTTCACACACAACACACCAACCTTAAAAATTGTAAACTCATATTTAGTATAAGTTCTCAAATGAGATTAGTACATGTTGAACTAAGTTATCCAGTTTAGTGGTTCTAGACAAGTTAATCTGTGTCGTGAGAGCATTGCCAGGCAGGAAGTTTTAACACATGGCACTGTAATCCATAAATAGAAATGTGTTATGTTTATAATGCCAGCACTTGGGATGCTGAATCAGGAGAATTACTGTTATGGGGAAAGGAAATGATAAATAAAAATATGTGGAAAATGTGACTGAAAATGAGGGTCTTTTCTGTATGCTAAACTTTATGACTATATTGGAACACAAATTATATTGTTATTTTATTATTTTTCTAATATCTCATCTGTCAAGAAATGACTTATTTTTTAGATCATACTGGAGAAACCAAGGAGGAAAACAGACCATGAGAGTGACTACAAAATTGTAACTTTAATTTTAATTTTTGCAGTAAAGAGTATGTATAACCATTAAACACACATGCACACACACATATACACACGTGCGTGCACATGCGTGCATGCATGAAAGGGTATGACACTATAATTGCACCAAAATTTCCAACATCCAAATTCTGATTTGATTGAAAAAGCATTATTGTTTTGTATTGCTATATTACAAATAAATAGTCTTTCTATCGTGAAATGACTGGTTATAGAAATTGCTTTAAGCATATACAGTTGACTTGTAGTCTTTCGTATTGCAGAGCCATAACAAATGTTGCCTTTTTTCCTTGAAATGCTGATGTCTTCTATGAGGTGATTGATGTTTGAATATGAAGCTATGATGGGATTAGATCTATTCCAGGGGTGTATGTGCTTTCCACTGAGCCTTGAGAGAAGATGAACATAATAGTTAGCTTTGCTTATTTATTTATTTATTATTTATTTATTTGGTGTTTTTGGGAGTTGTGCATGCTAGGCAGGTCTTAGCCATTTAGCACGTTCCCAATCCTGCATATACACTTTGTCGTTAAAATAAGGCAGTTCCAGAGCTGGGGAGATGGCTCAGTGGTTAAGAGCACTGGCTATTCTTCCAGAGGACCAGGGTTCAATTCCCAGCAGCCACATGGCAGCTCCCAATTGTCTGTAACTCCAAGATCTGACACACACACACATACACACACACACACACACACACCACCACCACCACCACCACCACCACCACCAACGCACATAAAATAAAAGTAAACATTTAAAAAAAAATAGGCAGTTCCAGGAAAAATGTTGACTGTTCTTGTAACTGATTTGAAACTGTAAGATATAGAGGCTGGAAAGATGGCTCAGAGGTTAAGAGCACTGTCTGCTCTGCTAAAGGTCCCGAGTTCAATTCCCAGCAACTACATGGTGGCTTACAACCACCTGTAATGAGATCTGGTGCCTTCTTGTGTGGGCAGACACAAGAAAAAAAAAAAAAGAAAGAAAATGTAAGATATGATCAAACTGTGGGGCCTTTGGCTTGGGTTACTGAAAAACATGCTAACTCCCATTAAAGGGTGTGTGACTGTGGGCTGGCAAGATGGCATAACAGGTAAAGGTGCGTGCCATGAAACCTGACACACTGAGATGGGTCCCTGAAACCTCCTTTGTGGAAGGAGAGAACTGACTGCTGTAGCTTGCCCTCTGATTCTCCACATGAGCACTATGGCTTGTCTGCTCTCTTCCCCCATACACAGTTGCATACATACACAGAATAACACATGTAATACAATTTTTTAAAAAGATACATGATTGTGTTGGGGAAGAGAAGTTGGCAGGAAAGGGACAATCCTGAGAAACAGCTGTCCTCTGGGCCTTAGCAAAGCCACATTTACTTGGTGTATCGTAGATCGTTTTCTTAAAAGTTGTCTTTCATTTTTTAAACAGTTGGAAGTGTAGCTGTGGAAGACCAGCCAGATGTCAGTGCTGTCTTGTCGGCCTACAACCAGCAAGGAGACCCTACAATGTATGAAGAGTACTACAGTGGACTGAAACACTTCATTGAGTGTTCTCTGGACTGCCACCGAGCAGAACTGTCCCAACTCTTTTATCCTCTGTTTGTACACATGTACTTGGAGCTAGTTTATAATCAACATGAACATGAAGCAAAATCATTCTTTGAGAAGTATGTGAATCTTAACATATTTATTACTCTATATATGTATGTGTACACAAACATCTGTAACCACACAATGTGAGATTGTAAATCAAAAGGTACTATGTGAAGGAGAGGTACCTTGGGCAATGTGAAACTAACATGGGGGCGAGAAGATTGCTCCAGACCTGAAATGAGGGCTGAAGAAGGGCTAGGGATTAGTGAGGTAAAGAGAAGAGCCTATCTGGAAGGCATGAGGGGCACTGGATCGTGGTAGTTACCGAGTCTCACAGTGTGTGAGGCAGGGAATGGCTCGGGGTGTGGTGTGACATTCAGTTGGGAACAACAGGCAGGTTCTTGGACTGTGTTCAGGATCTCTGTCTTGTCACAGGAATAATAGAGATTTGTATTGGATGAGACTAGATTTGATTGCAAGTCACTGAAAACTCGATGATATAAATAAAACTTTATTCTAAGAGCAGTAGTAAACTATGTTAGGATTAGATTAGACTGAAAGTGACTCACAACCCAAACACAGAGGTTTAAATACAATGAAAGTTTTCTCATAAAAGTAGGCAATTTAGGGTTGATAGGTGAGTTCTTGATCATCAGGCACGTGGCCTTCTTCAGTTTACCGTCCTTGTCATGTAGCTTCCACTATATGGTGCAGGATGGTCCTCTCTGAGACAGCAGTCCTAGCAATATTCTGGTCAGTAAGGAGGGCACACATTACTGGAAGATGCACACACTTCTTAGTCAGCAACCATTTCTAGCTAAAGATATAGGAAACATGGTCTTTCCTTAGGTTTCTGTCCCTAGCTAATTGTGAGGTGTTTGGGGTCTTTTGGGTTTGATTTGTTTGTTTGTTTTTTTCAGGACAGGTTTCTCTGTGTAGCCTTGACTGTCTTGGATTCACTTTGTAGACCAAGCTGGCCTCAAACTCACAGAGATCCGCCTACTTCTGCTCCCAAGAGCTGGGATTAAAGGTGTGTGCCACCATTGCCCAGCATCAGGTGTTTTGCTAATGGAGGAGGAAAGGAAAAATGAGCATTTGGGGGATAGTGAGGCATTTCTGCTATAGATGTCATTTAGATCATTTCATTAATTTCAGGTTTTTTGTTTTTGTTTTTTGTTCTTTCTTTGTCTCCTTTTTCTTTTTTTCTTTTTTAGGATTTTTGAGACAGAGTTTCTCTGTGTCACAGCCCTGGCTGTCCTAAACTGGTTTGTAGACCAGGTTTTCCTTGAACTCACAGAGATCCACCTGCCTTTGCCTCCTGAGTGCTGGGATTAAAGGCATGTACCACCACATCCAGCTGTTGTTCTTTCTCTCTTTTCTTTTCTTTTTTTTTTTTTTCTGGTTTTTCGAGACAGGGTTTCTCTGTGTAGCCTTGGCTGTTCTGGACTCTCTTTGTATACCAGGCTGGCCTCGGACTCACAGTGATCCGCCTGCCTCTGCCTCCTGAGTGCTGGGATTAAAGGCGTGTGCCACTATGCCCGGCATATAGATGGTTTTGGTTCTTTTGTTGTTCTTTGCTTGGTTTTTTGGTTTTTCGAGTTATTCTTTTCTTTTGGTTTTTTGAGACAAGGTCTCTGTGTGTTATTAGCCTTGACTGTCCTGGAGTTGTTCTTTTCTTAAGACAGGATCTTGCTATGTAGCCCTGCCTGGCCTCAGACTTACAGAGATATGCTGGCTTCTCTCATCTAAGTGCTAGGATTATAGGAATGGTCCACCCCACCATAGCCTGAGTATGCATTTTAAAAGGCCTTTATGCAAAAAGGCAAACATGGTGAGGGACTGTTGGTTGACTAGGGCTATTAAGTGGTTGTTAGTGGAGCTGATATGCCTGTTTCCCTTAGACCATTTGCAAATATTGCATTTTGCTTTGTTATAATAGCTGGGAGGGGAAGAGGGAATATTATGGGATGTATAGATAGTCCTACTTAACACAGAATTATCTTTCCAATATATCAGTAGCATCCCTGTTGAGAAACAAAAATCTGAAGGTGGAAAGTAGATTAATTTGACACTTAATCAGTTGGATATGGAAGTGAAATATTGATAATTAGATTTCTGGTATGTCCTCTGGATAAAGATGACTTTACTGACAGAAACCTCTAGAAGAGGACATGGTGTGTCAAGTAGGGGGACAAATCTTTAGTTCCAATTCAGGTATGCTTTTGACTAATTGAAGAACTCATTAAGAACCAACAACCTGTAATCCCAGCACTTGAGAGGCAGAGGCAGGTGGATCTCTGTGAGTTCAAAGCCAGCCTGATCTACAAAGAGAGTTCCAGGACAGCCAAGGCTACACAGAGAAACCCTGTCTCAGAAAAAACAAAAACCAATAACTACACCCAGCATGGCAGCTCACACCTTTAATCCTGGCACTCTAGAGGCTGAGGCAGGTGGTTCTCTAGCTTCAAGGACAGCCTGATCTACAGAGTGAGTCCCAGGACAGCCAGGGCTGTACAGAGAAACCCTGCATCTAAACCAAAAACAACAACAACAAGAAACTACTGCCTCCAGAACTGGCTGGCCAGGAGTCACTCTGTCCCTCTATAATAATGTAACCCCTGTTCCCCCCATATAAACGCTGAGAGGAGAAGAGGAACTAGAGCTGTCTATTGGCTTGAGGAGCTCCGACATTTAACAACCAAGTATAAGATGTAGAAAAGGAAAGGGTAGCAAAATCGGAAGAAATCCAGGAAGGTGATGAGTTACAGATGCCCAGGAGGCAGTGCTGAGTTGACTGAAGGGGAGCTCTTCAGTGCAACCGATAGAGCTTGAAGTTAGGACGCGTCAGGTAACAAGAGTGATGGTGGCAGGGGAACAGCAGAACTCTTAATAAGCTATTGTATTCATTCATTACACCCGGATTCCTAACTGAAGGTACAGAGAGCAAACTAGCTCCGTGGTCTCTGTCTCTGTCTCCCTCTGCCTAATAACAACATTTCTACACTACAACCTAATTTCTTTTGCAGTACTGTCATCAGTCTTGCTCTCTCAATCTTCTGGGATAACCATCCACCCATGTAGGAAGAAGGGCTGTCATAAAAGGTCCTCTGTCCCCATTACAGACAGTCTTCTAGGAACCCATGCCCAAATGAGGGCAAAACAAGCCAAGACTTGTAAAAACAAAAATATATTTAAACTGTAAGTAATAACCAAGGCTGAAGGCTTTATTTAATTGGCTTGATAATAGTGAAAAATGAAAGTAGTCATTGTTTGATACCAATATTTGTTCTTTAGTTTATCAGCATTAAAAATGGATATTTAGTATGTCTTAACATAGAAAGTAATTAAAATGTTTAGGCATGAGAGTCCATGTACTGATTATTTTTGAGGCTGTGATAAATACACTGAAGGCATACTATTTTCTACTTCTTTGTTTGAACTGTTTTTAATAAAAACTTTTAAAGTGGGGTTTTGAGAAAGTGCAAAATTAAGTAAAGCAAGGGTTCTGATATTTTTATGTATTGCCAAAGAGTTTTTCCTTTTCTTTCTTTCTTTTTTTTTTTTTTTAATTTCCCCTTAAGACGTGTTTCTCTGTGTAACAGCTCTGGCTGTCCTGGAACTTTCCGTATAGACAAGGTGGGTCTTGAACTCAGATCCACTTGCCCCTGCCTCCTGAGTGCTGAGATTAAAGGCTTGCACCACCATGGGTCAAAAATGGTCCTTAAATACATAGTAGTGGTGGGTCTTATCTTCCTTTTAAGTGTTTCACTCACTGTACTCTATTTCAGAACTTTCTCTTGAAATGTTTATGATACATTTCATTAGAGAAATTAGTCATTTTAAGGGTGACTTTAGAACTGAATTTATAATAACTTTGAAATGTATTACTATTGATCCTATAGCCTAGATCAGGGCTATTTATATATTACTATTTTATAAATGTGTTCTTTATTATATATTTACAGATTAGTGTGGGATGGCTTATAAACATATGAGGGAGAAGCAGATCACCTTAATGACACATTGAAAAATGACTTTTTAAAATCACTAAAACAGGTTCCATGGAGATCAGGAATGTTATTACCAGGATGACCTACGAGTACTATCTAGTCTTACCAAAAAGGAACACATGAAAGGGAATGAAACCATGCTGGACTTTCGAACAAGTAAATTTGTTCTTCGCATTTCCCGTGATTCGTACCAACTCTTGAAGCGGCATCTTCAGGAGAAACAGAACAATCAGATCTGGAGCATAGTGCAGGAGCACCTCTACATTGACATCTTTGATGGGATGCCTCGCAGTAAGCAGCAGATAGATGCGATGGTGGGAAGCTTGGCAGGAGAGGCCAAACGAGAAGCAAACAAATCAAAGGTACGGGAGCAAACCTAGAATTGTGTACTGCAGATGGAAATGGTGGGATTTACACTCCTCTCACAGCTGCCTTGGGGATAACTTGACACTGCGTTTAAAATGGGTTGCTGTAAGGGTTACTGGGGTATGTGAGGATTTGGGACTGGTTGCGAGTAGCAGCCCTAACTACAGTGGCTGAGGCAAACAAGGGTTTTTGGTTTTGTTTTTCTTCTGGGACTGACATAATAATTCCATAATGCTGTCCGTACCCCTTGGCTTCCTGTTTCTGGCCCACCATTTTTAGAATGTGGTGCATGTATGTGTGCACGTACTAACAATGGCTGCTATAACATTGCAGCTGAACCCGGGGAGGAATAGGGGACACAACAAAAAGTCTGCCAAGTCTCTTTAAAACCAGGACAAGGACAATGAGTGGCTTTGTTTGTTTGTGTATATTTGTTGGTTACAGTTATGTTATGTGGTCATTTATAGCTGCAAGAGAGCTTGAAAAGAGAAATTATTTAACCAAACACATGGAATGAAAGTTAATTTTTAAAATGTTGATTCTTTTGATTTGCAGGTATTTTTTGGTTTATTAAAAGAACCAGAAATTGAGGTGCCTTTGGATGATGAGGATGAAGAAGGAGAAAATGAAGAAGGCAAACCTAAGAAGAAGAAGCCTAAAAAGGATAGTATTGGATCTAAAAGCAAAAAACAAGATCCCAATGCCCCACCTCAAAACAGGTGGGGAAGCAACACAGACGTGAAAGCTATGTCACAGAGGGTTGAAGTTGGTTTAATATCCAAAGAGTGACTCTTAGTCTGTTTTCTCTTATAGAATCCCTCTTCCTGAGTTGAAAGATTCAGACAAACTGGACAAAATAATGAATATGAAAGAAACCACCAAGCGAGTGCGCCTTGGGCCAGACTGTTTGCCCTCTATTTGTTTTTATACATTCCTTAATGCCTACCAGGTTAGTAAAATAATTGGACAGTTTCTCACAAAAGAGCCAGATAAAATGTTGATTTACCACGGGGGGGGGGGGATAACTAAATGGAATTTTATTATTTAAACATTTGGCATTATTTAATTTAAAAACAAAGGAAAGCCAGTGTGGTGGTACATGCCTTTAATTTTAGCAGTCTGGGCAGGGCAGGTGGGCCTGTGAGTTTGAGGGCAGCCAGGTTTGCAAAATAGTGAGATCCTGTCTCAAAAAACCAAGTAATTTCTTGTGAGAGATAAAAATGACTCTGGTCAGAGTAGACGGACGTCTGCATTTAAAAGCCTTTCGCAGCTTGCAAGTCAAAATCTTGCACTTATACTTGACCCTGGATTGACTGACTGCAGTTCTGTGCTTCTCACCTTTGAGGACACTCCTCGGGGTCATCTAAGCGCGGAATTCAGATAGTCTTGTTTTAGCTGCGCTTACTTTTTCTTGAGAACTTCAAACATTAGTGCTGCATGTACATTCCTCCTGGCACTCCTCCTCAGTCTCCACATTATGATCTATTAATTATTATTACATGTATGTATGTGTATGTAAATGCAGCTATATATACAGGTGTGCATTTAACTTTGCTCCTATGTACATGTGTTCATAGTTGTCAAATGATCTTTCATATGGGAAAAACTTTTTTTTTGAGACAGTGTTTTCCTGGCTGTCCTGGAACTCACAGCGGTCCTCCTGATTCTGCCTCCCAAGTGCTGGGATTAAAGGTGTGCACCACCACTGTCTGGCACATTATAAATTCTTTAAGATCTGATTGCCTGGTGTGGTGGCACACGCCTTTAATCCTAGCACTCAGGAGGCAGAGGCAGGCGGATCGATGTGAGTTCAAGGCCAGCCTGGACTACAAAGCAGTCAAAAAAAAAAAAAAAGATTGTACTTTTTCTTCTACCACAGTGTTATTTAATACTATCTTTTTCTTTTTTCTTTTCTTTTTTTTTTTAACTGTCAGGGCCTCACTGCAGTGGACGTCACTGATGATTCTAGTCTGATTGCAGGAGGTTTTGCAGATTCAACTGTCAGAGTGTGGTCTGTGACACCTAAAAAGCTTCGTAGTGTCAAACAAGCATCAGGTAACTGAGATTTTGGTACAAACTTGAAATAAGTCTATACCAATTTGATCTCATAGAATATAGACAGGGAATTGTGATCTTTGCAGAAGTGATTTCACGATAACGTTCTCAGCTGTACCTGGTGGTATAGGCCCATTGGTTACAAACACTTTGAGACAGGAGGATTGAGAATTCAAGGACTGGGCATGGCAGCTGAGGAGAAGGCACTTGTTGCAGCCAAACCTGACCACCCGAGTTCTATTTCTAGAACTGCCTCCTAAAAGTTGTCTTCTGACCTCCCTACACGTGCGAGGCATGTGTGCACCCACAGATACACATACACTAAATATTTTTTAAAAAGCAAGTGAGTTCAAGGACTACCTGGATTGCAGAGTGAATTTAAGGCCAGCCTGCAAAGTTTAGATAAACAGTCTCAAAACAAAACAAACACCGAACCAAGAGAACATTTCCAGTAATGAAAGAGCCTTTGGGCTGGCAATTATTATTCCATTGCCTCTCAGTTCTCTCATGTGCGGAATGACAACTCTGTAAAGTTAAAACTCTAATATCTGATGATCATTTGCCTGTAAATGTTAAGGAAACCCTAGTGAAGGCTGTCAGGATGACTCAGCAGTAGAGGTGATCGCTTGCCACCAGATCTCATAACTGGAGTTCAGTGTCCACAACCCACATGGTTGAAGAGAACTGACCCTACAAGTTGTTCTCTGACATCTATATGTGTGATGGCATAAATCCTCAAATTCACATTCATACAAAAGCTGAGGCAGGAGGATCCTTGTAAGTTCAAAATAGCCTAGCCTACATAGTGAAGACCTTGTCTCAAACAAAACAAGGGGCTGGGTAAATGAAGACTCAGTTGTTGAAAGCACTGACTGTTGTTGCAGAGGACCTGGGTTAGATTCCCACCACCATGGTGGCTCAAGGGGACCCAACACATGGATGTGGTCCATTTACGTCCATGTAGGTAAAACACTGATATGCATAAAATTAATTAATCAAAACAAAAACAAAAAGGCAAAATAAAAAAGCCCAACCCTCTACTAAAGTCAGAATTTTAAAAAGCTTTTTGTTAGCTATTTTTCCTAAACAATACATTTAAATTGTTTTAGGATTTTTATAGCTTCTGTTTTACAAAACATAGCATGGTAGGCAGACTAAAGAATCAGTCCTGATTTTCATACTGTATAACTGTGGTTTAGCAGATCTTAAATGTTTGATGACTCATTTTCTTCTGCACAAGGAGAAAGATCACCGACCTTAGTTTGGCATAATGTTGTTGTAGATAGGAAGAAATGTTGCAATGTTAGTTCTGAACTGCGATGGGATTTGCCTTAAAATGAACACATCTAAAATATTATTTCTGGACCTTTTTAGATCTTAGTCTTATAGACAAAGAATCAG
This sequence comes from Acomys minous, assembly GCF_964271855.1. NCBI lineage: Eukaryota > Metazoa > Chordata > Mammalia > Rodentia > Muridae > Acomys > Acomys minous. The sequence continues at coordinate 13,756,859 of NC_140484.1, read as the reverse complement.
ATGATGTCTTAGAGAGAATCATGGATGAGAAAACGGCAAGTGAGCTGAAGATTTTGTATGGTCACAGTGGGCCTGTCTATGGAGCCAGCTTCAGTCCGGATAGGTAAAAAACAAAATTAAATCCTGATAAACAATTCTGAGATTTAAAAGTTAACTGCTGGAAACAAAATGCAAATGCCTAGACACTTTTCAGAAAAACATCATGGTTGCCTGCAGCTCAGTATCTTTTAGACTCTTACCATTTGCTAATTTATGTTGGGGGTACTGGGATGTAAAATAGCAACTAAGTATATATTGGATTTACAGAAGCAACATACACATTCAGAGCTCACTGCTTTCAAAATTTAGCTTTATCTTTGAATAACTCTCTGGTGGAGGTTGAATTGCTTGAGTTCTTGGTTTGTTCTTGTGGAACTTCGTAAAATTTAAGAGAAATTCTTATACTAATGGCATTAGTATAATACATAATGCTTCAACTGAAGCATTAGCTTCTGTAATGGAAAGAATGAAAAGAAGTGGGCGTGGAGGTAAGTGCCTGCAGCCTCAGCTGCTCTGGACGCTAAGGCAAGAGAACTGTGGTTCAAAGTCAGCTGAGCATCTCAGCCAGACCATGTTTTGAAATAATAGCACCGTATGTGTGTAGGTATTTCTTGATTTCCATTTCTAACTTTATGCAAAAATGGCTGGAAGAGGGTATTTTCACCCATATTATCATCTGTATTCTACTTAGATAGTAGCTTGCTTTTTGATGTTTTTGTTTTTGGGAGACAGGGTTTCTTTATGTAACCTTGGCTGTCCTGAACTTGTAGACCAGGCTGGCCTCAAACTCACAGAGATCCACCTGCCTCTGCCTCCTTGAGTGGATCACAGGCTTGTGCCACCATGCCAAGTTAGAAAATATTTTTCTTCTTCCTCCCTCCCTCCCTCCCTCCCTCCCTCCCTCCCTCCCTCTCTCTCTCTATCTCTCTCTCTCTCTCTCTCTTATGTGAGACACAGAGCTCTGGCTGTCCTGGACTCTCTTTGTAGACCAGGCTGGCCTTGAACTCACAGATATCTGCCTGCCTCTGCCTCTCGAGTGCTGGGGTTAAAGGTGCGCACCACCTCGCCCAGCTTATATAGTAATTTTCAACCACCATGGTTTTCATTGAATTTGTGAGATGAAAATTAAATAAAAAACAAAACAAAACATACTTAATAGGACTAGCCAGATGGTACATTTGAATTTCCGTGAAAACTGTTGGCTTTTGTATTTATCTCTGAAGAAGGTAGAACATTAGCATGCTACATGTGAGTAGAGTCCAGGTTGAATATAGGCCTCAAGCACATGCTAGGCATGCAGTCTGCTACTCAGCTGTCCCCACTTTTGTTTTTAAATATCCAAAATTGGTAACATCTCATTTCTAGACTCTCTTGGTAACCATACTTTCTATTATCGTTAATATTAATTTTTTGGTGTTTTGAAACAGGGACTCACACTGTAGCCAAGACTAGCTTAAATTTGTAGCAAGCCTCCTGCTTCAGTCTCCCAAATTCTAAGATTAGATATGAGCCATCACTAGTGTTTGTTTTTTTTTTCTTTTCTTTTTTTCTTTTTTTGAAACAGAGTTTCTCTGTGTTAGCCTTGGCTGTCCTAGACTCACTGTGTAGACCAGGCTGGTCTCTAACTCACAGAGATCTGCCTGCCTCTGCCTCCAGAGTGCTGGGATTAAAGGCATGCACCACCATGCCCAGCAATATGACAATATTTTAACATTAGTTTAATACTTTTTAGCTCTGGGTACCTACACTGTGGATGCTAAGAATAAAAAGGTGGGTAAAGTGCTTGGCATGCAAGTGTGAAGACCAGATTTTGGACCCCCAGAACCGACATAAATGCTGGAGTGGCATGACAGCCCTCCTATAATCTCAGTACTCTGGAGCTGGAGATGGGAGCTGACAAAGCTGACAAGCTTTGGGTTCATCTGAGAGACTGATCAAGGAAAACACCCGAATATGCCCATGCATACTGTATAACAAACACAAGTCCTCACCTAAGAAGGCCTGCCTGCCACGTGCAAGGCCCTAGGTTCAGTTCTCAGCACTGTGTGCACTCCCATGCACATGTGCATGCACACACATTGATACAACATAGGTGCCTGCCATTTGCTAAAATGTGGTAAGAGAAGAAACTTGGACAGGTAACTGGTTCTGGCAATCAAACATCACCTCTTTTCCTCAGGAACTATCTGCTCTCCTCTTCAGAGGACGGAACTGTTAGACTCTGGAGCCTTCAGACGTTTACTTGCTTGGTGGGCTATAAAGGACACAACTACCCAGTATGGGACACACAGTTTTCTCCATATGGATATTATTTTGTGTCAGGAGGCCATGACCGAGTAGCTCGGTAAGAACACTATTATCTAATGGGGTTTAATTCATTGAAAATAATCATTTCTTGTTGGGAATACAAGTCCAGCAAACTTCATTTTCAGGGTTATCTTTTCAAGAAGATAAGTATTCACAGCTGTAGTTTGCAAATGAATTGAGAAGAGAGTATTACTCTTTCTCCCATGACATCTACACCGACAACCCTGCTTTAATGTAATTTATAACATGTTCCTAGCACGTCAGCCATGTCTTGCTTTTACGTTACTGGGAGTACCTTTATGTCTCCTGTTATCCTAAAGTTCCCATTGACAAAATTCTTGCTAGAAACTATGTGGTTGCCTAAACTACACAAAAATGGCTTTCTGTGCATTAGGAGTGGGTATACAAAGAAAGAATTTACATGCTGACTGGAGAGCTAGCTTAGCAGTTGAGGGTGCTGACTGCTCTTCCAGAGGACCCAAGTTCATTTCCTGGCACCTGCATGGCAGCTCAAAAATGTAACTCCAGGTTCCAGGGATCTGACACCATTACACAGACATGCATGTAGGCAAAACATCAATGAACATAAAATAAAAATAAGCGAGGCCTGGTGGCACACGCCTTTAATCCCAGCACTTGGGAGGCAGAGGCAAGTGGATCACTCTGAGTTTGAGGCTAGTCTGGTCTACAGAGTGAGTCCAGGACAGCCAAGGCTACACAAACTCTGTCTTGAAAAACTAAAAAAAAAATAAGTAAAATTAAAATAAATTATTTAAGGTGGTCAGTTGGTAGTGCACGCCTTTAGTATCAGTTCTTGGGAGGCAGAGATAGGCAGACTTCTTTATAAGTTTGAGGCCGGTCTGGTCTACAAAGCAAGTTCTAAGATAGTTAGGGCTACACAGAAAACCTGTCTTGAAAGAACAAAAAAGAATTTACATGTCTGTAATCCCAGCCTTTTGGAACAGGGCATGGCGGTACATGCCTTCAATACTAGTCTGATCTATATAGTGAATTCTGGGGCGGCTAAGACTACATAGTGAGACCCTGTCTCAAACAAAATAAAACAAACACAAGCAAACAGACACAAACCTACCAGCACTCTGGGACGTGGTAACAGGACAGTCAAAGCCAGTTTAGGCTATGTGAGGCATCAAGATGGAAAATGTTAGTCTCAGTCTATTATCTTTCTTTCAGTTAGAGGACAAGGAGAAACCACTTGGAATTGAGTTTCACCTGGATAGACGTATATGTTAGGTTCAATTTTATATTTTATTTTATTATCTTGAGACTGGGTTTCTTCTGTGTAATCTTCGATGTCCTGGATTCGCCTTGTAGACTAGGCTGGCCTTGAACTCAGAGATACCCACCTGCCTCTGCCTCCCAAGAGCTGGGATTAAAGGCATGTGACACCATGCTCAGCTAGGTTAAATTTTATTTATCTCTATTAATTACTATTATTTCTTATTTTCCATTAACTTAAAAAAGGCTTTGGGCTACAGATCACTATCAGCCTTTAAGGATATTTGCTGGCCATCTCGCTGATGTGAATTGCACTAGATTTCATCCAAATTCAAACTATGTTGCTACGGGTTCTGCAGACAGAACTGTTCGGCTCTGGGATGTCCTCAATGGTAACTGTGTAAGGATCTTCACTGGACACAAGGTATTCTACACCTTCATTACTCCAGCACATAAAGATGCTTTCAGAGTCAAAATACTTAACCGGTAGCCTCAACTTTAAAGATAAAATTCATGCTATTAATCTATAATTCTTCCTTGGCCATATCAGATGTACTTAACTTAATCCTTTGATCTTTTCTAGGGACCAATTCATTCCTTAACTTTTTCTCCCAATGGGAGATTCTTGGCTACGGGAGCAACAGATGGCAGAGTACTTCTTTGGGATATTGGACATGGCTTGATGGTTGGAGAGTTAAAAGGCCACACTGATACAGTGTGTTCACTTAGATTTAGTAGAGATGGTGAAATTTTGGCATCAGGTAAATTATTTTAATAGCTTTGGGGTACAAGGTTTAGTTTTCATTAAAAAAAAAAAAACCCCACAGTAAACAAAGTACACATAAGAAAATGTCACCCTGTATGTGACAGATACACACTAACAGTTTCCTTTGGCTTCCATTTTAGGTTCAATGGATAATACGGTCCGGTTATGGGATGCTATCAAAGCATTTGAAGATTTAGAGACTGATGATTTTACTACAGCCACTGGGCATATAAATCTACCTGAGAATTCCCAGGAGTTATTATTGGGTACATACATGACCAAATCAACACCAGTTGTACACCTACATTTTACTCGAAGAAACTTGGTTCTAGCCGCAGGCGCTTACAGTCCACAGTAAACCAACGGTTTTCGAGACCTTTTGGAAGCTACTGTTTGGAAAAGGGAGACTAAAAACAAATACCTCAGTGATTAGTATTTAAGCTACAAAGAATGTTTTTGTCTACATGGATCTGGAAGTATGCTGCTTGGAAAATCTGAACGAGACAGTTCCACGTTTCTATAGCAACCACATTTAACTAATTTCCGTTAGTTGAATAAGAGGTATTATGTTCGTGGAGGGAACATTTATGGTGCTTTGGATTGTGTGGAAACTATGCATTTTTCTGTTCAAATGCTATTTTAATTTATTATGTCTAGAAAGGAAATCAATTTGATTTAAACAATTCATTCTGCTTCAAGATTCAAATTAAGAAATATAGCACCATCTCGAGTAGCTGAAGATTCTATGAGCATGTGTGTGTCTGCTATAAAATGAGGTTACTGTATGGCACTTAAGCACCATGTTAAACAACCCACTAACATGCTTTCCTTCACCCATGACTAGTGGAATGTATGTAACTGGGTAGGGGCTACAGTTCTTAAGATCTAGACATGCCAACCACCCACCAACATCTCACTTCCTACCTTGTAAGTTCTGAGTGAAGTCAAAAGCTCTCAAACCCGGTGAAGAGACTTAGATCCTGTCCTCTACTTCAGCTAACATGGCTACATACGGCCTAGTGCACTTGAAGTCAGACATTTCAGTTGCTTACCTCCAGTACTGAGCCTTGCTTTGGAAAACTAAGCAATTTAGACCAAGTCACTGCCAGTTTTTGCCTTTGTTGCATTTTGTACAGTTTTATATTTTTGATATGTTGTAAATAAAGACAACCAGCTTTTCCAGGTTCATAATTTATTGTACAAATTGAGTATCACATGATGAGTTGACATCAGGTTCTTCAGGCTTGGGGCTAACAGATGAGGTCAGACATTGCAAATCCTATAAACAAAGCAAAAACAGTTTGACACAAATGTGTTCCACTCTATTTTTAACCACAGATCTGCAAAATAAAATGTAAATCTACTAGATTCTGGGACTGGAGAGATGGCTCAGAGGTTAAGAGCACTGGCTGATCTCCCAAAGGTCCTGAGTTCAATTCCAGCAACCACATGATGGCTCACAACCATCTGTAATGAGATCTGGTGTCATCTTCTTACATGCAAGTGTACATACATGCAGTCAGAACACTGTATACATAATAAATAAGTAAATCTTAAACAAAAAATCGACCAGGTTCTCAAGAGTCAGTAGGGCGCACACCCACCTGTCCTCAGGTTGACACAATGTTCCAGTTTTAACAATTAAGTAATTGTTGAAACTGCCAACAATTCAATACAGTCTTAAAAGCAAACCAACTGAGAAAAATGTAATATACAAAGTAACACTTCAAAAATGTGTCTATTTTATGCACGAGCGCTCTGCTTGCACGTGTGTATGTGTCCCATGTGTGCTCAGTGTCTATGGATCCCCTAGAACTCTCTAGAAGGAGAGTTCTAGATGGCTGTAAGCCAGTATGTGGGCGCTGGGAACTGAAGCCTCGTCTTCTACAAGAGCAACAGGTGCTGTCAAGCTCCCAGCTATCTTTCTAGTTGCAAAGTAACATTTTAAAATAGCATAAATAGATCAGATACTTAACTGCTACTTAGTTTTCATGATTCAATTTTATTTTATTTTTTGGTTTTTTGAGACGAGTTTCTCTGTGTAGCCTTGACTGTCCTCGACTCACTTGTAGACCAGGCTGGCCTTGAACTCAAGAGATCACCTTCCTCTGCCTCCCCAGCGCTGGGATTAAAGACGTGCACCACCACACCCAGCTCAAAACACAAATTTTATGGTGATACTCCTACCCTCCCAAAGTTAAGAGCAAGTATGTGGAAAACTGGGCCTAGTACTGCCTGTTTACCAGGGATAAGGCGTGTACTGGGCCTCACAATCTCCTATGTTAAATGCATTTAAGATCGGTAAAGCTTTAAGAGCAGAATAAAAGTCAGTGAAGGAAGTATTAGAGCTCTAGCCTTTTGCCTTTCTACACAGTTAGTGCTAACACCATTATTTACTGACTTCTGAATAGATAAAAGGGCTTGAAGGAAACTGTAAGACAATCTAAAAGGGGTTTATTCAGGGAGAGAATCCAGCATTCTATAAAAATGTAAAGCTACCAAAACCCCAGTAAATATTTACGGTTTAAATATACTAACGGTTGGTTAGGGTTGGAGCTGTAACTCTGAAGCAGGGTGATAGTCTAGCATCTGCCAAGGCCCTAGGTGTGACCCCCAGTACGACAAGTTTGGCTGGTAATTCTTTTCTTCTTTTTAAAAGGCTTTTTATTTGTGTGTTGGTGTGTAAGAGTCCAGAAAAGGGTGTTAGATTAGCTGGAGCTGGAGTTACAGACAGTTGTGAGCCACCTGGCATGGATGCTGGGATCTGAACCAGGTCCTCTGTTCTTGTGGTACTAGAGCTTAACTATGGAGCCATCTCTCCAGGCTCTGGTTAATTCCCTCCCCAGGCATGGTAGCACATGTCTGTATTCCCCAAACCCAGTAGGTTAAGAAAGAGTAATTGCCACAACTTTGAGGCCAGTTTGCACTATAAACAAGCAAAACCCCAGCAAAACTAAATTACATAATAAGCTTATAGTTGGCTGGAGAGAATGAAGACCAGAGTTTGATTCCATGAATTTATGTTAAAAAAAAAAAAAAAAAAAAAGAGCCAGGTGCATTGGCACGTTTGTAATTCCAGCACTCTTATGTTGAGGTAGGAGGCAGAGACAGGATAGTCAGCCTTAAACGTGCATGCCAGCTAGCTGGGAACACACAGTGGAGTGGAACATGACAGCAGAAATAAAAGGCCCCGCCTCAGCAAGGTGGAAAGAGAGCCAACTCCTTAAAGACATCCACATACTTCCACATCAGCATCCGGGTAAGTGAGTGTGCAAGGACACATACCCCAAAAACAGTGTTAAGAAAAATACAAATGGTAAGAGAAAAAAGTACCAAAACAAAACCCAAGAGACAGTTTTTCTTTAATATGCCAGTTTACCAAAAGTCACAGTCTACACTGGCTGAGGTAAAAAGACATACCCTCTTACAAAGCTGGGTGTCCCATAATCCTTTGGGAAAGAACTTAAGTCTGAGAAAACACACAGACAATACTTGAAGCCCTAAACCATCTTGTTGTTAACAGCCCCCCTTGCGCCCCAGTGATCCTCCTGCTTCAACCTCCCCAGTGTTGCTGGGTTTACAGGCATAGGACCCCACACCCAGCTCCTTGTTCTCTCTCAATTGCTTTGAGACCAACCAAGTCCACCCATATAGCATAAGCTGTTCTTGAACCTGCAATCCTCTTGCCTGTTCCCTCACTGTAGGATTTACAGGTGTACATTGTATCCAATGTTTTCTTTCAGCTATGCAATAAATTTCAGAGTGCCAACAGTTTATTTTTTATAAGACAAGGAAAACACCTTAACATCAAAATGAGCAAGTTACAAACTTCTGAATGGTAACTCCTTACCATTTATGTTGCTTTCACAGCAGGAGTTTTTTTAGGCCTTAACTTGAAGTATAAGACCAACAAAGCAATGCTTCCATATGTGGCCAGGACACACTGAGGAAGAAAGAAAGATGTAAATGAAAGTTGTCATATCTCTATTATTATAAGATATAATTGCTTAAAAACATAATTAATACTTACATTCATTCTACCTGTGCGAGTATAAGAGTTGAAATACTTTTTAATACCAGTGAACTGGAACTGGCTATCACTTTCTGCACCAGCCATGACGTCAGCCTAAAAATCAACAACAAAAAAACACAATAAACTGATTTGGATGCAACTTATTTATTTTTTATTTTGGTTTTCTTGAGACAGGGTTTCTCTGTTTAACAGCCCTGGCTGTCCTGTTCATAGTGGCTGCACCAGTTCACATTCCTATTAGCAGTGTATAAGGATTCCTCTTTGCCCACATCTCACCAGTATGTTGTCACTTTGAATTTTGCAGACAGGTTTCTCTGTGTAGCCTTGTTGTCCTGGACTCTCTTTGTACCAGGCTGGCCTTGAACTCAGAGAGATCTACCTGTCTCTGCCTCCCTGAGTGCTGGGATTACAGGTGTGCTAGTGTGCTAGTTAAATCTTGGTTTGGCTTTACTTTTTTTTTTTTTTTTTTTTTTTTTTTTTAAAGAGACTAGGTCTCCTCTTTTGCCCATGAATGTCCTAGGAAGAGCAGGATGGCATGAAACCCACAGAAATATGCCTTAGCCTCCCTCCCTAGTACTGGGATTAAAGGCACATGCCATCACACCAGGCTTTTCAGCTGGTCTTAAAAGTGATTTAGTTCAGTGCTTACTAGAACACAGTATGGATAGAGCCATGAATGAAAACATTAAACTATACTCAATCAGAGGACAGAGTTAGTAACAACTCTGCTCTTCCTATGCTGAGTGCTTGATTATTCTCCAGTGTGTAGAAGAGCAAGGAATGGGGTAAGGTGTAGGAGGATTTTCAAACAACTGAAATCAGAACTACCACACAACCCAGTTACTCCACTGGGGATATACTTGAAAGACTAAGCCAGCACACACAAAGATACTTGCATATCATTGTTTACTGCTAGGCTGTTCACAATAGCTAAGAAACTGTGGCAGCCCAGATGCCTATCAACAGATAAGTAGATAAAGAATATGTGAGATATATATTCAGTCATAAAGAAAAATGAAATTATCCATGCAAGCAGGAAAATGGATACCATAGCAGCCTAGACTCGGAACAAAAACCAGTTTTCTCTTGTATGAAGATCATAGATTTAAATATACATTTATGTATGTATTAGTCATGAAAATAGAAGTATCACTATTGGCTGGAAGTAGGGAACCATAAGAAGTGGGTGGGGCTGATGGAGGGGACAGTGAGAGAAAAAGATAAAAAGTAACAGTAAAATGACATATTGTTTACTAACTTAAAAGGAACAGCAGACAAATACAGAAAGACACAGCAGAACTCAAAACTATTCATAGTTTCCTCTGTATGACTGCCTATCTACACCAGTGAGCACAGACTCCAAAGGCAACTTGGACTAGCTGGATGCGGTCCAGGTAAGACGGGTAGACTGGCTGGCTCTAGATGAACTGGAAGTAGGAGACAACAGTAAGAGTGCTGTTGCTATGGAAACTGCACCCCTCTGTTTACCATTCAAAGGCTTTAGAAGCAAAGACTTTGCAACAAAATTTGAGACCTTAGTTTTGAACACTTTCAGCATGGTTACTGGAGCAATGACGGAGATTTAAACTTCCCAGGGTGCCTTTTACAGACCTTGGCCAATCTAGCCAAAGCAGGAAATTCACCATTAAAAACAACAAAACTTCCATAGTACATCAAGTTTCCATTTACTAAACCTACCAAAGCACATTCTTTTTCATTAATTTCATGATATATTTTTAAAATGAAGGTTCTCATGAGAAACCTATCAGAAAACTAAGTCTTAACTTTGCCAATTCATTAACCTTCTCAACTGATTAACTGATAACCTGTTACCTTTAGGAGGAAGTGGTTCATAACTGATCAATATTGAGGTACTTTAAGTTTCATTCTACACCATATGGGAGTAAGGATGATGTATTCCAAAGACAATTCTGACTGCAGAATAAAAGAATGTCATAGGAACTGGAGTCTTAAAGCAGGACACACAGAAGCTTAGATGGAACAGCAGTGATGTTGCTGGTGAGATAAACAATGATGGTGGTATTATTATTATTATTTATTTATTTTTATTTTTTTCCAGACAGGGTTTCTTTGTGTAGCCTTGGCTGTCCTGGACTCACTTTGTAAACCAGGCTTGCCTCTGCCTCCAGAGTGCTGGGATTAAAGGCCTGCGCCACCACGCCTGGCTTATTATTTTTGAGGCAGGGTTTCTCTGTGTAGCCCTGGCTGTCCTGGAACTCTGTATATCCAGCTGGCCTTGAACTCAAGAGATCTGCCTATCTCTGCCTCTGGGTACTGGGACTAAAGGCGTGGGTCACCACCACACAGCAAATGACGGTTATATTAAAGGCTTAAAGCACTGAGGCTTCTACCTTCCAACAAACTGTATATTGTTTTAGAGCAATGATAGGGAGCCTTTTTGTTAACAATGACCTTTATGAAATTTTAATTTAATTTTTTTTGTGGGTTTTTTGAGACAGGGTCTCTCTGTGTAGCCTTGGCTGTCCTGGACTTGCTTTGTAGACCAGGCTGGCCTCGAACTCACAGCAATACGCCTGTCTCTGCCTCCCAAGAGCTAGGATTAAAGGCCTGCGCCACCACTCCCGGCTCTTAATTTTATTTTTTAAAAGATAGGGTCTCACTATGTAGCCCCAGATGGATTGGAACTTACTACATAGACCAGGATGGCCTTGAAACTTGCCTGCTAGTGTTCGGACTAAAGGCAATAGGAATAAAAAAATAAAATGTGCTCTCCTTTTAGTCACACACAAGTTTAGAGCCATACAATAGCGAAAAAAAATCACCTAAGACTAACACATATGTTCCTGTGGTTTAATATTTTTAAAAATTTATTGTTAAACAGCAGACTATTAGAAAGTCTAAACTGACAGATTTTGCTGCGGTTTCTAAATAATCCAATAAGTACTATTAAACAGAACCAGTCTCTCCACGACTCTGTCCTTGTGAAATGGGCATTTCATTAAAGCCTTGGGATGACCAGGTGCCTTTGCTTCCTAATTGATTCTTGGATATAGCTATTCTGTCTTACAATCATCGTCTAGAGTAGTGAGATCATCAGGTCTAAGTAAAAGGAAAGATGAGGCAAAGCCCAGGGACCACAAGCAACAAGCAGCTTCTTGGGGGAAGGCCTTCCATTAATGGAATACAGCAGCGGTTCTCAACCTTCCTAATGCTGCAACCGGTTAATACAGTTCGTCCTGTTGTGTTGACCACCCTCCCCCCCGCCCCGCGATAAAATTACTTCGTTGCTCCTTCACAACTGTAATTTTGCTGGAGGTTTGTCAAAAGGGTCGCGATCTACAGGTTCAGAACCGCTGGACTATAAACTAAAATATAATCCATTTGTGGCGCCCAGGCCTGGAGAACCGCAAGGGCCACTCCATCTTTACTCTGGCTTTAAGACCTGATTTCCTGATCACGGCTCGGGAAAAAACCAAATCACTATGGCCATGCAGGCCAAAACACACGAATTCTGCCAAAGATGGGATCAAACGCCAGAATTCTCTCAACACTGGATGACCTTGGGGTGCTCCCCTTTCGACGGGTCTCACCCTCAATCCACACTGGAAAATGGAACATAAGGCTCTCCGTGAACCGGGAGAGACTTGGGGCGCTTGGACCTCCTCGCGGTGCTAAGACTCCCTAGAAGCGCCTCGGGGTCCCGGGGCCCCCGGCCCTCATTTTCACCAGTGCCTTTCCCATTCCCCGCCCTCTCCTCCACGCAAAAGGAAAACCTCGCACTGTCCCGGGGCGGGAAAAACAGCCAGATTCTAGTCGGCCCTACAAAGCCCAGTCACCGGTCCAACAGCCGAGAGGCCTTTCTCACCCACCTTTGCCCAAATCACAAATTCCGCAGCCGATGTCCTTCAACAAACCCAGCAACCAGCTCGGTCCGACCGGAAGATAACCCCCTCCCCCACACGCGACCGACTAGCCGCGGCGACTTGGCCCTCTGCGTGGATTGGCTATAACTCTAAGTCCCGCCCTCCTACTTCCTGTCTCGCCCCGCGTCAGATTTCACGTCATAACGGAAGTAGGACTGATCTTGCCTACCCTTGTGTTGGAGTCGCGTGGAGCTGTCGCCTCACTGTTCTGCGCGTGCGATTGCATCGGAGCGGTCCGTGAGGTAGGGCAGCTGTGGGAGCTGTGGGGCTGGTTGACCCGGGAGTCTTGGCGAGGTAGGAGGAGACGTTATGGCTCCCACCTCGGCTTCCTGGCCTGAGTCTCTGGGTTTCCTGCTAGGTGGTCTGTCCTCTCGAGCCCCTCTGCGCTAGCAGTTCCTGATAGGCAGAATGTCCACTTCAGGTGCCCTGCGTGATCGCCAGGGTGTCTGGTGCCTCAGTCGCCTAAGTTCTAAAATGGATTGGATTCCCACCGGAGGGTGGTGGCACACGCCTATAATCCCAAGCACTCCGGTGGGAGAGGCAGGCGGGTCGCTGTGAGTTCGAGGCCAGCCTGCTCTACAAAGAGAGCCCAGTACAGTCAAGGCAACACAGAGAGACCCTGTCTCTCGAGGGGGTGGGGTGAGAAGAGTTGAGTTTCCAGCAAAGTAGACCTCTTGAGATGCACCCATAACGAACCAAATTCTAAGTTAATTCTCAACCGTCACCTCTCTCACAGTTGCATTCAGCTACTAGAGTTTTATTCCCAGGTATCCCAGGACCAGCCAGCCTTTTCATTTATACCTAGTCCTGCTTCCCTGATGTGTGTCATTTAAATCCTTACACTTCATTTACTTTCCCTCCAGTTCTTTTTCTGCTCAGTCTGTAGACTGAAGAAATTATTTTTTTTTTTAACTAGGCAAATAATTTTTTTAACCTTTTCCAAACTTTATTCCCAAGCTTCTTCAGCTTAGTATGCCACAAAGAATGAATTGTGTATAAGCAAAAAAAACTGAAAAGAGCTGCCAGGGGGCAATATTAGAGATCTAGATTTCATCAGATCCATAAACAAAATAACTTTCAAAAGCAGTCATGATATAAAATAGCTGCTCCTGTAACTTCTGCAAGTGTCGCCTTCTTCAGAAGTTGCCTCATTCTTAGAAGCTTCATCAAAGTTCTCCACAGATCTGTCCAGCAGCATATCAGCTATTTAATCGTACTCTGGCATCTTGTTTAGTCCTTTGCTAGAAGGTTCTCTTGTCCACTCATTCATCGGGTCCTTCACGAAACCTGCCATCAACCCAGAGTTCACCATTACTCTTCCCTTCACCCTTAGGGCCTGCAAACATGGCCAACCTGGAAGAAAGCTTCCCCCGAGGGGGGACAAGGACAGTCCGCAAGTCAGAGAAGTCTTCTCAGCAGACAGTTGAACAAGACAACTTATTTGATGTAAGTGTAGGATGCTGCTTTGGCAAGATGAGAAACTTTCTAGCATCCTTGGGAAGACTGAGCCTCATTTGCAACAGTTGCTTTCCAGTTTGCTTCTCTTTGATGTCACTTCTAGGATTGGAACTTGTTGAAGAGATTCTACCACCTCAGGCTTCTTCTGAAGCATGACATTAAGTATCTGACATTGAAGTGCTTCTGCAGTTTGTCGTTAGGGAGTCCATGCCAGTTGGTTAAGGATGGGGAAAAAATATTTGATACTGAATTTTGTTTTATTTGTGGTCCTGGGGATCGAACCTGGGACCTTGTGCATTTAATTAAAAGGAATCTAGTGCAGTATTCAGAGTCTGCATTAGAATGTAGTCTCAGAGCATTTTATGCTCTAGATGCTAGAGGGAAGGAAACTGCCATTCTGGTGTGTGGTCTTAGGTTGGTATTACAGAATCTCTCTGTGAATGGTTGCACGCCGACAAGCTGCAGTTCCCCTGGGGATCTGACATGCTCTCACACTGTACTTAGTTGAGAGCACAGAGCTTGTGGAAGAGCTCTGGAGTTTTCCATGCAAGGTGTACATGGCTTCTCAGCTGGGGAACCCTGGGTGTCCACCCTGTTAATAGAGGATGAGCACAAGACATAAGCGGCATTGGGAAGATGAAGGAGGCTCCTCAGCCATGGGCAAGGGAGCACTGGTGCCTGGACGCTAGGCGTGGGGGGGAGCAGAATGAAAAGAACGGAGGGGGGGGGGAGTGGCTTGGGAGACTGCAGAGTAACAGCAAGGTGACATAGCCCCAAATGTGGTAATGGCTAAGATTGTGGCTTCTCCTTCTTTTGTATCTTTGTGGATCTTCCCCCCTTTAGATTTCCAGAGAAGAAGAGTCCATTAAAAGGAAAAAGAGCCAGAAAGGGCCAGCAAAAATAAAAAAATTAAAAATCGAAAAGAGAGAAGCCAGAAAATCTGTGAAAGAGAAGTTTGAGATCCTTGGTATTGAGGTTTGTTAACTTTTTTTTTTTTAGCATACTCCTTAAGCTTGCGTGTGTTCTTTCCTCTTTTCCTTCAATTTTTGCATGTATGTACACATACAATTTTATGTTTTCTGTGTGTGTCTGTAGGGATTTATTCAAATTATGAGAAATGAGCTTTATTTCCTGATGCCTGCTGTCTTTTTTTCCCCCCTTTGGGATTTTTTGGGATAAGACCCTATGCTACCCAGGCTCTCTATGTAGTCAAGGACCTCTGCCTCCCAAGACCAGAGATTACAGGTGTGTGCTGCTGTGTGTAGCCAGCCTGCCTCCCTTCTGCCCCCTGCCGCCACTCTGTCTACCCGAGTTGGAGCCTCAGCACCACAGAAAGCAGATGTGGTGGTGCATGCCTGCAGTCCTAGCACTTAGGAACCCCATGTGGTGGTGCATGCCTGGAGTCCTAGCACTTAGGAGCCACATGTGATGGTGCATGCCTGCAGTCCTAGCACCTAGGAACCCCATGTGATGGTGCATGCCTGCAGTCCTAGCACTTAGGAGCCACATGTGGTGGTGCATGCCTGGAGTCCTAGCACTTAGGAGCCACATGTGGTGGTGCATGCCTGGAGTCCTAGCACCTAGGAACCCCATGTGGTGGTGCATGCCTGGAGTCTTAGCACCTAGGAACCCCATGTGGTGGTGCATGCCTGGAGTCCTAGCACCTAGGAGCCCCATGTGGTGGTGCATGCCTGGAGTCCTAGCACCTAGGAACCCCATGTGGTGGTGCATGCCTGCAGTCCTAGCACCTAGGAACCCCATGTGGTGGTGCATGCCTGGAGTCCTAGCACCTAGGAGCCCCATGTGGTGGTGCATGCCTGGAGTCCTAGCACCTAGGAACCCCATGTGGTGGTGCATGCCTGGAGTCCTAGCACCTAGGAGCCCCATGTGGTGGTGCATGCCTGGAGTCCTAGCACTTAGGAACCCCATGTGGTGGTGCATGCCTGGAGTCCTAGCACTTAGGAGCTGGGGTTAGCAGCACCAGAAGCCTGAGGTTATCCATTAGTTCCGATTAGTCTAAGATACCCAGGACCCTGGCTCAGTACACAGAGCAAATTATGGAAATGCTGAAAAAATGTGTACTTTTGCTTGTGTTTTAGTAGATGTTAGAATTGACAGTGACTTTAGCAGTCATTCTAATACTCTTTTTCCCCCCATTGCTTTTGGAGATAGAGTCTCATTATGTAGCCTTTGGCTAGCCTGGAATACACTATTCAGACCAGGCTGGCCATGAACTAACAGAGATCTTCCTGCCTCCGCCTTCTGAGTACCAGGGTTAAAAGTGTGCCCAACCATACCTGGCCTCTATTTGTTCATTTTGTAAATGTGAAATGACCTCAGATAAATGGTGTAGTTTTATAGTTCTCAAAATTTCATATTATCCCCATACATCCCCAGTATATGTTCATTTTAAAATAGAAAAAATAGTCAAATTTTTCTGAAAGTAATGATTCATCATCCTGCAGAAGTATTTTGTTTTCTAGGTTTTTTTGTTTTTGTTTTTGTTTTTTTGGAGGGACAGGGTTTCTCTGTGTAACCCTGGCTGGCTGTGCTAGAACTTACTATGTAGACTACGGTGGCCTCAAACTCACAAAGATTCACCTGTCTTTGCCTTCCAGATGCTTGAATTAAAGACACATGCCACTATGCCTGGCTTTCTAATATGGTATTTAAAAATGTTGTCATTTAACTTGGTGATAGTGATTTCATGTAAAAATGTGATTTTTGGCCTCTTATGAAACTCAAAGTGCTACCAGCCTGGTCCCAGCACTCCAGGAGGCAGAGGCTGACGGATATTTGTGAGTTTGAGGCCAGCCTGATCTACAAAGAGAGTTCCAGGACAACCAGGACTGATACACTGAGAAACCCTGTCTTGAAAAACCAAAAAAAAGAATGTCAAAGTGCTGACAACAGAAAGCCCACTTTGCCCCGTGTTTGAAGTCTCAAGCAGCTGTGTCATGGTTATGCCCTCTAGAAGTGACGTACACTCTAGGCTGCCATTCCTCAGTGGCCTGTTTCGTCACCATGCCGTCTTCCAGGAGTGAATGAGTTGTTAGGACCCCAGGGAAGGGGAAAGCTCCTCAAGCAGCCCACCTCAGCAGCAGTTTCTCATCAAGACCTTTCCTGGCACCTGCCAATGGCTGGTGTACATGAGTTTTCCTTTCCTTTATAAAATCCCTCTAGCATTAGTGTTGGGACTAGAAAGCCATGGTCCCCCCAGCCCTCATCAGTGTTGTCTGCCTTACCGTGTGTGTTTTCCTTTCTAGTCCCTGTGTGAGGGAATGCGAATTTTAGGTTGTGTGAAGGAAGTGAATGAACTGGAAATGGTGATCAGTCTTCCCAATGGCCTCCGAGGGTTTGTGCAAGTGACTGAAATCTGTGATGCCTATACTCAGAAGCTGAACGAGCAGGTGGCACAAGAAGAGCCTCTGGAGGTAAAGGGTGTCTGAGTGAAACTTGCTTCTGGGACTAGAGTAGACCCAAACAGATGTAGACGCACCACTTTGCTAAATGCTAAGAAAGGAAAGTATATATGCCATGAGAACATTGTTCTTCTTAATCTCTCCTCCCCCCCCCCCCCCCCCCCCCGCCAAGACAGGGTTTCTCTGTGTAACAGCTCTGGCTGTCCTGGAACCAGGCTGGCCTTGAACTCACGTTGATCTCACATAGAACTGCCTCCCAAGTGCTGGGATTAAAATTAATCGTTTTTTAAAAGATATTTTCTTTTTTCTCTCTTTTTAAAAAAAGATTTATTTATTTTATGTATACGAGTGCTCTATATACATGTACGTATGCAGCCCAGAAGAGGCCATCAGATCACATTATAGATGGTTGCCTGCCACTATGTAGTTGGCAGGAATTGAACTCAGGACCTCTGTAAGAGCAGACAGTGCTCTTAACTGCTGAGCTTTCTCTTGCTCCCGTTTTGTTTTTTGTTTTGTTGTTGTTGATTTTTAGTTTTTTGACACAGGGTTTCTTTGTGTTATATTGGCTGTCCTGGATGTGCTTTGTAGACCAGGCTAGCCTCAAACTCACAGTGATCTGCCTGCCTCTGCCTCCCAAGTGCTCAGATTAAAGGTGCACCACCACCTCCGGCCTAAGCCTTTTTTTGTTTTGTTTTTTCCTAACCATGCATTTTGCATGGGTGTGCACATGCCACACCACTCATGGCGCTCAGAGGACAACTTGTGAGATTTGGATCTCTCCTTCTACCATGTGCTTTCCTGAGAGCCAATACAGGTGTTCATGGCTTGCTCAGCAAGCATCCTTACCTGCTGAACTATCTTGTTGACCTGAGGGTTATATTTTTTAAATAATCCAGAGGTTTTTGACTTAGTCTAGGGAACCTAGAACACCTCCATAAGGAAGGACCATTGGAGCTGGGATCTGAAGGATGAAGGTTTCCCAGGTACAGAAAGAAGGGAGGTCAAGCAAGTCAGGCGGTAACAGAAGGCAAGTGTTACTAGCATAGGAAGAGCAAGAGGGAGACCACTGTAGAATAAAGCTGGGCAGCCGTGTAGAAGCCAGATTATGCATGGCTTTACAGACCGTATTAAGGATTGGTTTTAGATGCTGTAGTCAAAAGGAAGTCTTTCAGATGTTCTCATTGGAGTGGGGGGCATGTAGATAGCATAGCAAATGAACTAAAATGGCGTGAGCAGTTGCCTAGATCAGTTAGGCTACTGCTGTTAACCTAGGCGCTGAGATCAGCAGCAGCTTAGGGCAAGGATCTATGAGGAACTGAGGAGCTAAAGCCATTGCCTGACGATAGAGTTGACATGGGTAGTAAGGCAGAGGGGTGCGGACCAGTTGGAAGCTTCCACTGTGTATGGTTTGATGGGGGAGATGGCTAGTCTTTAGCTGCTCTGTTGAATTTGAGGTACACTTGAGATATGCAAGAGCCAGGTGATTGCTGGGTTCCAGAAAGTCTGGTCTGCAAACAAATAGGTGGACTTATGTCAGGGATGAAGCTATGAAAGGGAAACAATTACTTACGGGGATGAAATTAGAATGAGAAGAGCCTGAAGGACTGAGTCTAGAGTAAGAGCTGACTTGAAGAGAGTTGGTGTCAGGAGGGGCCAGTGGGGTAGAAAGGAAAACCAC
The DNA here is from genome assembly GCF_964271855.1 of Acomys minous. Taxonomy (NCBI): domain Eukaryota; kingdom Metazoa; phylum Chordata; class Mammalia; order Rodentia; family Muridae; genus Acomys; species Acomys minous. Next base: position 13,738,009 of record NC_140484.1, on the reverse strand, counting down.
GAAATGTCCGTGTGAGAGAGCGAGGGCCCTGACTCAGGTTAAAGGATGTGCTTACGGGGGTGAGGCCTTGGATTCAGTGCCTGGGACCAATAAATGAGTGTCATATAAGAGGACTACAAAATGGAGGTGGTGTCATGGAGCTGACAGTAAAATAGATGGAGGGGAATAGGAAGACGTTTGTATGAAGCTAAAGAGATGAAATAGAGACAGTGAATACAGACAACTCTGGATCAGTCGTTGACGTCTGCCTGTTTTATGGAAGTATTGGAAGGCTGTATGCAGAAACTCAAGACTGTGCTTAACTGTCGCCTCTTCCTCATGAAGAAGCTTACTCTGTTTACTTTTTGTCTTCTTTGAGGGTTTGAGCATGAGAAGTCACTGAGCCGAGGCTGGGCAGTGGATTCTTGGTTCAGAGGAAATGTTTATGTATGTATCCTGTCTTTCTCATTACTGTCATGCAGGACCTACTCCACTTGCCTGATCTTTTCTCGCCTGGAATGTTGGTAAGATGTGTGGTGAGCAGCCTGGATATCACAGAGACGGGCAAGAGGAGTGTCAAGCTTTCCGTAAACCCCAAAAATGTCAATAAGGTGCTGAGTGCTGAGGCCCTGAGGCCTGGCATGGTATGTATCTGGATGCTACGGACAGGAGGAGCATGTGTGCCCTGTCTCCTGTGGGTGTGGTCTGGGCACCTTTTACTTTGCCTAATGGCTGATCAGGAGGTGGGGCTCTCTGGAGCAGTGGTCTGTTAGGCACTCAGTGAACACTGAAGACTTGAACTGAATTTTATTACTGTGGAAGGAGAAAAGACAAGTCTAAGCTCCTTTGGCACAATCAAGTGTCTGCAGGGAGCATTCATGGAAGGCTTGGGGATGGTGGGAAAGTGCCTTATGGTTCCTTACCCACCAGTTCTTCAGTCTTTCCAGACTTGTGCCATGTGAGCTCTCAGGGAGTGTAAGAAAAGGGCAGACAGAGTAGTCAGCCTACTGGTTGTCTCCCCCCCACCCCCCTCTGTATAGTAGTTCTGGCTGTCCAGGTTTTTGTAGACCAGGCTAGCCTCTTGAATTCATAGAGATCAACCTACCTCTGCCTCTAGAAAGCTGGGGTGAGTACCTAGCCCTGTGGAAATTTAAGTGAACTTATTCCAGGCTACGTCCTCCAGATCTGCTAGGTATGACAGAGGGCGCTTCACTCAAATGCTCTGGTGATTAAGGGTCACATGTATATTGAACTGTTTGCTCAGAAGCAGTGGGGTTTGGGGAAAGCTGGAAAAGTTCATAGGATTTAGTTTGGTATGAAGAGAATAAAAATGGCAACAAGTTGACAAGAGTCAGGAGCCCACTCCATGACGGTGCTCTTTTAGTCACGCGTCTCCTGCAGTTCTTACAGCCAATGTGGGGGACAGCAGACAGCCCCCCTTCTCCACTTGAGATCTCAGTGACTTTGCAGAGAGCAGCTGAAGTCAGAGCTGCACTGCTTCTCATGAAGGGTACAAGATGTTGGCGAGATGCTCTTGCTCAAGAGTTGTAGAAAAACAAATGGATGGTTTTGGATTCTCTTGGTAGTCCTGGCTCTGGGTGTGGCTCTGGAGTCCTGGAACTCATTGCCCTTTGCATAATATAAAATACTGTTCTCCTTTCAAAAAGTATCCATGTGTCGCTCACACTTGAGCTGCATTTATATACACTCCTCACTTTCTGGAAACAAAACCCTTCAAATGCTGTGAGAAAGTTGGCGCTTCTCTTTTCTCAGGTAGGGAGCTGGGACTATAGGCTTGAGAGTTGTGGTTAATGAGTCTGTTTGTAGCGCTCATGTTTGTATGGCTTGTGAGTGCCCTGTTTACCTTTGGCCTGAAACTTGTGCTTTCCCTTCCCCCAGCTGCTGACAGGCACAGTGGCAAGCCTGGAAGACCATGGCTATATAGTGGACATTGGCGTTAGTGGGACCAGAGCTTTTCTGTCACTGCAGAAAGCCCAAGAATACATTCGGCAGAAGAACAAAGGTGGGAGCAGGGGGCTGCTGCGTGGGAGGGAGCGCAAGGGTGTGGGATTGTGTTTAAGTGTTTTTATTTCAATGTCACTTTGTTTAGTAGCAAGACAGAATGGTGACCCTGAAAGGCTGGTTGGCTTTGGGGAAGTCAGTAATTAATGTCACCCGATAGGAAATAAGATGTGTGAAGGGCCAGAGAGTGACAAGGTCTCTGGTCTGGCTTCAGTCTCCTTCATGTCAGAGACTCTACTGAACTTGGGCTCCCAGAACCTTTGCCTGTCACTCGTGGCTTATTTGGTTCATAGTTCTGTGAGATGGTTGAATTCTACATTAGTTAACATCCTCATCCTACCCTTCTCCTGCCTGATGCGGATCAGATGCTCACTGGGTGGGCGGGCCATGGTGCTTTCCAGGTTTGCCTGGGCCTTTTGTTTTGTTTTGTTAATTCGAGACAGGGTTTCTCTGTGTAGTCCTGGCTATCCTGGACTTGCTTTGTAGACCAGGCTGGCCTCGAACTCACAGAGATCCTCCTGCCTCTGCCTCCCAGAGTGCTGCAATCCCAGGCATGTGCCACAGCGCCTGGTGCTTGGGCCCATGTTTAAGGACTTCTCTCATAAAGATATATTTTCTTTTTGGGGTGCTGGGCTGGGCTTACAGGTGCTAAGCTTAAAGTTGGCCAGTACCTGACCTGTGTGGTTAAAGAAGTGAAAAGCAACGGAGGAGTTGTGGGTCTCTCCATCGAGCAGTCAGAGATTTCTTCTGCCGTTGCAACTGAGGAACAGAGCTGGAACCTGAATACCTTGCTCCCAGGGCTGCTGGTCAAAGCCCAGGTGCAGAAGGTAAGCTGCTGGTTGTTTCCAAGGTTATGTAAATGGTTTTAAAATGTTTGCTGGGTGAGGCTGGCACACATCTTAGTTCCAGCACTCAGGAGGCAGAGGCAGGGCCAGCCTGGTCTATAGAGCAAGTTCCAGGACAGTCAGTGCTACACAGAGAAACCCTGTTTTGTTTTCCTGGAGCTTAAGTTACAGGTGGTTGTTAGCTGCCTGATGTGGGTTCTGGAAACCAAACTCTGGTCCTCAGGAAAGCGGTGCACACTCCTGACCACTGAGCTGTCTATCTCCCAGCCTCTGTAAAATAAATTTTTTATTTTTATTTTATTTACTTTTTGTTTTCTTTCTTTTGTTTGTTTATTTTCTGAGCCACCACGCCCAGCTAAAATAAAATTTTAAACAAGGTTTTGATATGCGTTCTAATAAAGCTGCTGTCAGAGAGGGTACCCAGTAGACCTTTCTGGTCATTGAGCACTTGGAATGTTGCCAGTCTTTTGTTGATATGACAGAACTTTGGACAGTTATTATTTTATTTGTCTTTTGAGGCCATGTAGTTCTAGCTGGCCTCAAACTGAGATCTTGCTGCCTTTCTTTTCTAAGTGCTGGGATGAAAGGAGTGTGCTACTTTGCCCAGCCTAGACAAGCTATTATTGAACCAAATTTCATCTGATATATGTTTTTAAGATTTTATTTATTTTATGTATGAGTGTTCTATCTGCATGTGCACCTGCACGCCAGAAGAGGGCATCAGATTCCAGTATAGATGGTTGTGAGCCACTATGTAGTTGCTGGGAATTGAACTCAGGACTTGGAGGAGAGCAGTCAGTGCTCTTATCCCTGAGCTATCTCTCCAGCCTTCATCTCATGCCAGAATTTTTGTAAAATTAATTTTTAAAAATTACATCTATGAGCCTGCATGCCAGAAGAGGGCATCAGATCCCAGTATAGATGGTTGTGAGCCACCATGTAGTTTTTGGGAATTGAACTTAGGACCTCTGGAAGAGCAGACAGTGCTCTTAACCTTTGAGCCATCTCTGCAGCCCTAGTCATAGTATTTCTAATGGACACTGCTAATCTAAAGTCAGATGGAGCCAGGTGTGGTGATTCGTCTCTATATACTCAGCTCTTCAGAGACTTAAGACATGTGGAGGTCGAGGTTAGTTTGGACTACACAGTGAAACCTGTCTAAAAAACAGGAGTTGATGAAGCTGCTCAAATGGCTCAGAGGTAAAAGCACTTGTCACCCAGTCTGATGGCCAGAGCTCCATCCTGCATGCTGTCCTCTTCCTCCCACTTGGCACTGTGCCTGTGCTTTGCTCATTAACACAAAAAACAAATAAAATATAACCAAACATTTTAAGTTGATTTTTAAAAGTCAAGAGATATTTAAAAGTTTATAATGATGAACTGTGTCATCTCCCCTAATAGTCATAGCTTCTGTGGCTATCTTTTGATTCACCAATTTGAAGCTTTTCCCCTCTCTGTCTCTATTTTGGGTATTGGGTCCATGCACTCGGTTGTTCTTTTGAGAAGCATCTCCTAGTGGATGTGCAGTGACTGCCTCCATCCTCATGATGCCGTGCTCACCGGCTGCTGGTGTGCCTTTGGAGAAATGTCTACTCAGATTCTTTGCTTTTTTTTGTAATATTTATTTATTATGTTTACATGTTGCATTTGCATGTACAACTGTACAACAGAAGAGGGCACCAGCCCTCATTCTAGATGGCTGTGAGCCACCATGTGGGTGCTGGGAATTGAACTCAGGACCTCTGGAAGAACAGTCAGTGCTCTTAGCCTCTGAGCCATCTCTCCAGCTCGATTCTTTGCTTTTTAAAATTAAATGATTCATACTGGTAAGGGCTAGCTGTGGGAGGAGAAATGTGTATTGTGGGCATTGCAGAACCCGGTGTTCGTTATGAGTTGTTTCTTCTAGAGTTCTCCTAGATAACTTGTTCCGTTTACTTCCAGGTGACTGAGTTTGGACTCCAGCTAAACTTCCTTACGTTCTTCACGGGCCTGGTTGACTTCATGCACCTGGAGCCCAAGAAAATTGGAGCATATTCTTCAAAGCAAATAGTGAGAAGTGTTCAGTGTCTTTCCTTGGTTCCTAGCTGTATCTTAGCTGTCTGCTGTCCTGTCTAGCTGCAGGGCAGGTCCCGGGGCTGCATGTGTGTACTGTGAAGTGAGACAGGGGAAACGGTAAAACGTGCTCTGGAAGGGACACAGGAAGTGACCAGTGGTTAGACTGAGGTGAGAGAAGAAAGAAAACAAGAAGGCAGCTTTGGCTTTTACTTTAAAGGAAGAATAATTAGTATAAGAGGACACAGTTTGTTCAAGTAGAAAAACGTGGTTTAAAATAGTTTGTGAGGCCAGGTACAGTGGCTCATGCCTGTGCTGCAGCAGCACTCAGGAGACAGGCAGGATGATCACCTCAGGTTTGAGGTCAACCTAGTCAAGTTTCAGGCCAGTCAGAACACACACACACACACACACACACACACACACACACACACACACACACACTGCCCACGCACAAACTTTTCTTCCCCCACTCTGAGAAAATAAAGGTCTGTGACGGTTCTGTGTGTAACTCATGTTAGAGTACTTACCTAAAGATGTCGAGGCCCTTGTTTTGATTTTCCAGTGCTCACCATACCCATACCCATATTCTTTTTATTTATTTATTTATTTATTTATTTATTTATTTATTTATTTTAGGATTTGTTTTTAATTATGCGTGTTGGTTGTGGCCATGACTGCAAGTGTTTTCAGAGGCCAGAGCCTGAAGCTTATGAGCTAGGCACTGAACTTGGGTCCTTTGCACACTCTTAACAGATGAGCCAACTGTCTAGCCCTACCTTCCCTCCCTTTTTGTCACCTGTGATTCTATAAATAGTATAGGTTTTTAAAATTAATTTTATTTGTTTCTTTCTTTGAGTAAAAGGGAAGCACATGTGTAGAGGTCAGGGGCAGCTTGTTGGGATTCCTGCCATATGGTCCTGGAGACTGATCCAGATTGTCAGGCTTGGAGGCAGATGCCTTTGCCCACTGATACCCACTGAGTCACATTGCTTTTACCCACTGAGATCCACTGAACCACATTGACCTTACACACTAATATCCACTGAGCCATGTTGCCTTTACCCACTGATATCCACTGAGCCACGTTTCCTTTACCCACTGATATCCACTGAACCACATTGCCTGTCCCCACTGATACCCACTGAACCACGTTGCTGGCCCTAATTGTCTGTTGCATAGAGTCTCTTATAACCCAAACTGGCCTCTGACTTGCTGTGTAGTTGAGTATGTCCTTGGATTTCTGATCCCTTTGTTGCTCCATCCAGAGTGTTGGCAGTAAATGCATGAGCTACCTTGCCCAGCTTAGATCTGTCTTCTAAAAAATACCAAAATCGGAAGTATACTTGATTTGAAAAAACACTGATTTTAAAGTCAGATTTTAGTAGTAACCTTTGTAGTTTTTCTATAGTTACCTAAATGTTAAAATTTTGTACAATGAACATGGGTATTTTTTTTTAAAGGTTTATTTAATTATTTTTTATACAATGTTCTGCCTGCATGTACACCTGCACACCAGAAGAGGGTATTAGATTGCATTATAGATGGTTGTGAGCCACCATGTGGTTGCTGGGAATTGAACTCAGGACCTTTGGAAGAGCAGAGAGTGCTATTAACCTTTGAGCCATCTCTCCAGCCCGAACATGGGTATTTTAAAATGTATATTATTTAGAAATTTTAAATTCTCAAATGATTATATCTCACTTTCAAAATAGCAATACATACTTATGTATCTTATAGAGAAAACTATTTTAAGAGGAAATAGATGTTCTTTCTGATCTGGACCAATACTGTTAACGTTATAGTAAGCTTTCTAGTACTGTTTTATGGTAGTTCTGTTTGTATGGAGAGTTAACATGAGCTGCACATTTAACCTTGTTTGTGAGATGGGTATTTTCATAGGCCTTCGTTGGTGACACTCCTGTGAATTAGGATGCACACAGTCAGTGCCTATGGGAAATCTTCCATACACAGTTTGATTACATAGACTGACATTGGTACTTCCTGAAGGTCTAGTACTAACCTGGTTAGCATGGGCATTCGTGACCTCTTAGAAGATCTGCTCTCAGCTGTATTATGTGGCGCCTCCTGCTCAGTTTGCTCTTTTGCCCAGGTAAAAGCCTGCATCCTCTGTGTCCACCCTCGCACCAGAGTTGTGCGACTGAGCCTGCGTCCCATCTTCCTGCAACCCGGGCGTCCACTCACCCGCATCTCCTACCAGCACCTAGGGGCTGTGCTGGATAATGTTCCTGTTCAGGGGTTTTTCAAGAAGGCTGGGGCCACCTTCAGGCTGAAGGACGGGGCACTGGCCTATGCCCGGGTAAGGAGGCTTCTTTGTTAAGGATCTCATTCTTGGAAGGACTTTTGGGAAGTCCTTTTCTGTTTCCCTCGTCCCTTAATACTAATTTCTTGTCCTTAGATAGCCTCCAATGTAAAAAGCTGTTCACAAAGTCAGAACAAAGCCAGTTTGTTGTTTCAGAGTGCTTAGTAGCTGCCTGCCATGTGTGATTCCTGGCCAGTGGGAAGGAAGAACAGGAATGAAATAGGATCCAGACCAAGGCTCAGCAAAGCCTTTTAAGATTATTATATATGTGGGTTTGTGCCTATGGAAGCCAGAGCAGGATGTGAGACCCTCTGTACCCAGAATTACAGGAGGTTGCAGGCCGCCCGTCATGGGTGCTGGGAACTGAACCCAGGTCTTGTGCAAGAGCAGTACTCGGCCTTCCCTCCAGTCCCGGCAAAGCTTCTGTTAGAGGCCTAGGTAGAGGGTATTTTAGACTTATGGACTGTTTAGTCTGCATCCCAACCACTGTTTTGTGTGAAAGCCACCACAAACAGTATATACCTGAACAACAGGCCTGACTGCCATCCAGTAAGGCTGTTTATAAAAGTAGGTACTGACATATGAATATCGTTTATCTGGGCTATTCCTCACGAGATTCTATGATAGTCAAGAGTGAGGATTGTTTTAATAAAGTACTATTAAAAGAAAATTTAAAAATTTATCTGTATGGATGTTTTGCTTACATGTATGTCTGTGGACCTACTGAGACTGGAATTACAGGAGGTTGTGAGCCAGTGTGGGTGCTGGGAAGTGAACCTGCGCCGTCTAAAGAGCAGCCAGCGTTTTAACCACTGAGCCGTCTCTCTGTCTCACAAACACTATTTTCATAGTGGATGGTAAATGTGTCATCTCAGTGTGCTTTGAAGTCTGACAGGCTCAGAGCTGTGTTGACTTCCCTCATTTGGTATTCTGTAGCTCAGCCATCTCTCTGATTCTAAGAGAACATTCAATGCTGAGGCCTTCAAACCAGGGAGCACGCACAAGTGTAGAATTATTGACTACAGCCAAATGGATGAGCTGGCCTTGCTGTCTCTGCGGAAGTAAGTGTCATTAGTGTATATGCATTTCTACTTTCCCCTGGGCTTGGCGGATAAGGGTGTCCTTTCTTGTTGGCATGATTGTGCAGGTCCCGAACTTTAGGCAACCCGTCCACCCCTTAGACTCTGTAATCATATATTTTTTGTTTGTCCTAGATCAATTATTGCAGCTCAGTTTCTTAGATATCATGACATCAAAACAGGAACAGTAGTAAAGGTAAGAGCTTAAGCGTGTAAATAGATCCTTCTCCACCTTCATGCATCCTTAGTGTACATGTTAACTGTCATCTCATTGTTAATTTATATGAAGTTGTAGTAGTCCTAGTATCTAAAAACTGAAATTTCTGATCTTCTCTTGGGTGACTTGTAATTAATTTCAAAATAAAATCTTACTAGCCCCACCCACCTATATGGAGACAGTGAGTCACAAGTCCTGGGGTTTGGGATTTGGTGGTGGCTGTTAGAGCAGATTGAAAGTTAGTTTTTTATTAGAGAGAAACTGGCTCCAGCTACATCTCCTCCAGCATGAAACACTAATTGAGCAGTTCTGTCGTAGGTGGAGTCTGTGCCTTGAGAGATGCTTCCCCTCTTAGGAAGTGTTCCTGCCGGGAGACGGAAGTACACGCTCAGTCAGAAAGCATAAAAGGCTTCATACATAAGGCTGCCTAAGTCTAGGTTAGAGCACATGAGCTCTGAAAAGTGGGCAGTGAAACAGACATGATGACTCTGGTAAGAAAAAATACTGTTCTTGAGGTGTCATGATGTCTTTTCTTTGGTCTCCATAGGGCACAGTGCTGGCCATCAAGCCATTTGGGATACTGGTGAAGGTTGGTGAACAAATAAAAGGCCTGGTACCTTCCATGCACCTGGCCGACATCATGATGAAGAATCCAGAGAAGAAGTACCACATAGGGGATGAGGTCAAGTGCAGGGTGAGCCCCCAAAGGAGTCCATGTTGGGGTTTTGGGAAGAGAGAGGGATTTTCAGCTGAAGTTTCTGCCTTCCTCTGTGAAATGACTGTGTAACCGCTACAGGGTATCCAGTAATTTACCCAACATTGGAAAGAGAAAAGTGAATCCCTGCCTTGTATAGTAGAGTTGTAAGTTAAAATATCCATACAGGAAGAAGAGCAAGCTAGGTGTTTGACCTTTGCCACATGGTTTGTTTCAGGCCATGTGCTATGGTCAGAGCTCAGAAAGGGGAGGGATGGGGCTGAGCAACAGAATCATATTACCAGTAATTACTACCATACACCGGATATTCTGTGTCTTAAAGATACTCTACGAAGTAACTGTATTATCCTTATTTTCCAACTGGGCCAATTAAAGGGTAGGAAGAAGCCAGTCATCTGTCTAAAGTCGCACAGCTAATAATTGCAGAGCCAGGTTTCAGATTTACCTCAGTATGGCAATAGTGCCTTCTGGATTTCTGACCAAGGTAGAGCTGAACTAGAAAAGATGGACACGGTTTGGAAGGTTGTAGAGGAGCAGGGGATACTTCAGACTTAGAAGTAGCCATGAGGTACATTATGTGCATAAAAGAAATGTAGCAAAATCTGTTATTATGTATAATTAACATAAACTAGTCAAAGCCTTATTTAAGAAATAGCCCAGACTGTGGGAAGTAGCTCAATGTGTAAAGGTGCTTGCTGCATCCTGATGACCCGAGTTGAAGTCCCAGGATCCTCATAGTAGAGGAAGAAAACCACCCTCTGACTGCTGCACACATCCACCACAATACCTGCATACTTCCCACCCCTCACCTCCAAACATACATGCACATGGAATGTGCATGCCCCCCACTCTACCACATACAAATGTGTACCATGGCACATTCATACCCTCTGACATACACAATAATTAAACTTAGTTTAAAAATGACAGCAAAAAATAAAAGAACAGCCCAGACTGTGCCACAAAAATATGAGAGGTTTCCAACAAATACTCAAATCCCTCAAGAAACTTATTATAAAAAGAGTGATACTATACAAAGTACTAGCATAGGACCTGGGGTGTTCAGGCAATGAGGCTTCCTAGTTCTGTTTTGCCCTGGTACTGATGGCTGAACTCAGTGCCTCCTGTGTGCTAAGCATGCTAAACAGACCACGAGCAGAGCTAGTTTGCTTATGTTTACTACATTTCATCATTTTTGATGCATAAAGGGCAGTAACTGCACATTGTTGCAGATTTATATGTAGTGAGGTTGAGGATTGCTCGGTCTTAGATAATAAGTAAGAAATAATACTAACAAGGTAACACAGGGACCCACTCCACATACAGTGTGCCACTGTAAGTTTCTGAAACACCAGACTAAGTGCTGCTATGAGAAAACAATCACACTGTGTGGCTGAGGAAGTGTTTTAACACAGCCTCTTATTGAGGAAGTACATTTGAAATAGAGATTTCTGTGCTTGAGATGGCCATCTTGCAGGAAGCACAAAGATCTACACCTGAGAATACTAGAGGTAAACTTGGTCCTTAGTGAGTGACCTGTGGCCTTTGGGTTCATAGAGTTGTAGATTAGTCAGTAGCTGTCTTGGTAACAAATGCTTTCTGAGAGTCTCCATTTTTTCCCCAAGGTTTTGCTCTGTGACCCTGAAGCCAAGAAGCTAATAATGACCTTGAAGAAAACACTTGTCACATCCAAACTACCTGCCATTACCTGCTATGAGGATGCCAAGCCTGGCCTGCAGACTCATGGTGTTATCCTGAGGGTCAAGGGCTATGGTTGTGTTGTAAAGTTCTTCAACAGTGTGCAGGGGCTTGTGCCCAAGCATGAGCTCAGTGCCCAGCATATCCCTGACCCAGAGAAAGTCTTTTACGCTGGCCAGGTAACCCTTCCCTGTACAGGTCTCCTACCCTTGGGACTCCATGAACTCAAATCTATAGCATCAGTAAGCATATGGCTGCCTTTTAAGAGGAGGGAGAAGGGAGCACAAATAAAGTGGGCATGAACCAGTTAAAGGGGGGAGGGGTAGCAGAACCCATAAAACCAGAAGACCGCTGGAATCCAATGGACCTAGGCCCACTACCTGGAAGAAATCACTCATAAGTTATAGTGAGTCAGCGTTCTTCGTACCAGATGCTGTCACCAGAGGAGTAGTGCTGAGCTCGTGGGTTTGTGTTTCTCTTAGAAAAAGAACTTCTTAAGACTTCAGCCTTATATTTATGTCTTCGCTGTAGAAGGTTGACTTATGAGGCTTTTAATGTGGTCTCTCTATCCATCATCTTTTCCTTCCTTTGCATCTGACCCAAGGTCTTGGTGGGTCTCCAGGGCCCCTGCAGTGCTCATGGAGGGCACTTGGCTTTAGGTTCTGAAGGCCTGCTGCTGCAGGAGAGGGCCAAACACATGTGATTTCTCACCAGGTGGTAAAGGTGGCAGTGCTGAATTGTGAGCCTTCCAAACAGAGGATGCTCCTGTCCTTCAAACTGTTGAATGACTCAGAGCCAAAGAGTGAGAGCACCGAAAAGAGTCAGAAGAAAGGAAGAGCCGTTAACATTGGGCAGGTACCTGGACGTGAGGGTGTGTCTTACAGTGACAGCTGTGCTGGAGAAGTACTAGAGCCTGTGGAAGAGACGAGAGGCGGCTCTGAGATTCTAGGCCCTCTTTTCTGCCTGCCATCGCAAATGGAAGCTGGCATGAGAGAAAAGTTGTGTCATAGCACGGCTTTGCCAATCTCCCTGTAACTGCTAAGGACAGCCTGCAGTTCCCTTTTTCCTCCAGGAATCAGCAGAGAAACTGGCAAAGGGAGCCGTAGAGGAATCCTGGTGTGGGGTGTGGGGTCTAGAGGAAAGTGCCTTTGCTCTTAGCCTCTTGGTGGCCTCTGACACTGGGATCCAGTACCTCTGAGCTTTTTGCTGATTTTTACCTTTCTCATTCTGAGCAGTTGGTGGATGTGAAGGTTTTGAGGAAGACCAAAGATGGGCTGGAGGTGGCCATCCTGCCTGACAATATCCCTGGTTTCCTTCCCACACCTCATTTGTCAGACCATGTTGCCAATGGCCCTCTGTTGCATCACTGGCTCCAAGCAGGTGACACTCTTCATCGAGTTCTGTGTCTGAGCGAGGGTGAGAGACATATTGTATCCTTGACTGGTATCTGGGGGCAGTTGAAGGCAGTAGGCACTTAGATGGGAAATTCTAGACCAGGACTAAGAAGAAGAAAAAAAAACAGTCAACAGCTTTAGCTTAAAAAATGCTTCCATGCTCGGTGGTGGTGGTGCACTCCTTTAATCCCAGCACTCAGGAGGCAGAGGCAGGTGGATCCCTGCGAGTTCGAGGCCATCCTGGTCTACAATGCGAGTCTAGGATAGCCAAGGATACACAGAGAAACCCTGTCTCGAAAAACAAAATAAAAAATGCTTCCATAAGACACACTGATGACTAGACATGTGCCTGGAATCAGGAACAGGCCCAAAAAGTGCTGCCAGGGGCTGGGTGGAGTAGAGGCAGTTGCCCAGAAAGATCTTTCCTGTTGGCAGTATAGGGCTCAGAACTATTCCCTTCGCTGCCTGTGGGCATTTTTCAGAACACTACCTTTCCTTACTAATCATAAGATTAAGATCCTTAGGGCATCAGGGTAGAAGGGGGTTCAGTGGTTGGCAAGACAGGTCAGTGGAGGGCTGCACTGGCTGCCGTAGCTGTGGACTGTGGGCCTGTGCTGCGTTGTTAGCAGGCCTCCAGGAAGGGGTAGAACTGATGGTCCAGCGTCACTGGGCGTCAGTAGCTCTTGGAGGGTGGCCCCACTGGAGCTACTACTTCAGCGGTCAGGTAATGGTGAAGAGCGTGGCCTCTCCAAGCTCTAGTGTGCTGCTCCTGCTGTGGCTCTCTACCCAGAGGGACCCACGGTAATCTCAACGTCAGTGGGACAGGAGGAGAAGGTGGAGCAATAGACATTTCATTTGTCTTTCTGGGACATTCCTTAATGAGGTTCCTCCAGCTTCTTTGCAGGAAGCCAGCGTTGGTCTCCACAGTAGAAGGTGGCCAGGACCCCAAGAGCCTCTCAGAAATCCAGCCTGGAATGCTGCTCATTGGTTACGTGAAGAGCATTAAAGACTATGGTGTGTTCGTCCAGTTCCCCTCTGGTCTCAGTGGACTGTCCCCCAAAGCTGTAAGTTCAGTTCTATGCACAGAGGCCTTTAAGGAGAGAGCTCAGGCTCATAGACCTGCTGAGCTGAGACAGCAGCTGGAGACTAATTCTTAAAGGCCAAGGGGACCACTTACAGTGTGAATGCCATGAAGGCCACTGGGTAAGGGGTGAGTGCATCTAATGCATCGATCCTCCTGCCTGCTTTGTATCCCGGTGACTGGGCCTCTGTCTCTTTTACACAGCAGTATCAGGAGATAGTGGCTTTGATTGATGGCTGCTTCCCTTGTAAAAGGGACTGAACTTGTTCAATGCATGTTGAGACTAAATTTTCCTGAATACATAGTGTAGTTCTTAAGGTGTGAAGGCACCAGTGTATCCATGGAATTACTTTTTTCTCCTCTGCCATTGAATTACAAGCTTTGTGGATGGAAAAAGATCCTGGCATTTCCTTAAGTGGAGCCTCCCATGCCTGCTGAATAAACTGAGTCCTGAAGGACATAGACACATTATGACCACACTGAGGAGGCACACAGGGCTCACCCCTGCCACAGATTGCTTGTAAACACTCCTTCTCAGCCAGGCGTGGTGGTGCACTCCTTTAGTCTCAGCTCTTAGGAGGCAGAAGCAGGCAGAGCTCTTAAAGTGTGAGGCCAGCCTGGTTTCCATAGTGAGACCTTGTCTCAAGAAATGGACAGAATTCTCCATTGATCTGGCTTTCTAATGATTTGAAGGGATGGTCTCATCACATCCCTTGCCAGAAAAAGGGGTAAGGAAGGAGGGTTGCCCCTGGATGTTGAGACAAGAACATGCTCTGTGCTCTTTGGTTTGTCAGTAGTGGCCATCCAAATGGGTATCATCTCCAAATGCTAGGGTACACAGCCAGGGTCTCTCATTTTTGTGGAAGGGGAATAAAACTGCTCAGAGAGAGCTGGAGAAGCTACCCAGGCCCCCTTTGTCCTTAGCCTGGACTGTATTAATGGACAGATACTTTACTTTCCCCATTTTTTACCTACTGTTTAGATCATGAGTGACAAGTTCGTAACCACTCCAAGTGACCACTTCGTGGAAGGTCAGACCGTCGTTGCTAAAGTGACCAATGTGGACGAGCAGAAGCAAAGGATGCTGCTGTCTCTGCGGCTGTCAGACTGCAGTCTGGGAGATTCGGCCAGCACCAGCTTCATCCTTCTGTGCCAGTGCCTGGAAGAGCTGCAGGGCATTCGCAGCCTCATGAGCAACCAAGGTGAGCCATTTTTAGTAGAGGCAGGATGCAGGGGATAATGTTGAAACAGGACTGTGTGTGCTTTCATTTTTTTTTTTTTTAGGTTGAATTGGGGCTTTCTGATAGTTTAAAAAAATCTTTGTATAGTTTGAGGGGATGAAGTCTTTGTATAGCCAGTTTGTCGCTAAACCATGCATCTCAGTAGTGACCCTGTGCCTGAGCCTCCCCAGTAGCTTGGGGCTGTAATTGCATGCTACCTTACTAGCTTTTGGTTTTTTTCTCCCTTTCTATTCTATCCCTACTTTTTTCTTTTTGTGGTACTAAGAACCAACCTAACCTCGGATCTCAAGCATGCACGGCAAGTGCTCTACTGCTTCTTGTTTTTAAAAAGATGTATTTATTTTATGTATATGAGTGCTCTATCTACAAGCCAAAAGAGGGCATCAGATCCCAGTATAGATGATTGTGAGCCACCATGTGGTTGCTTGGAATTGAACTCAGGACCTCTTGGAAGAGCAGACAGAGCTCTTAACTGCTGAGCCATCTCTCCAGTCCCCCGTGCAAGATTTTTGTTTGTTTGTTTTTTGTTATTTGAGACAGGGTTTCTCTGTGTAGTCCTGGCTTTCCTTGAACTCACTCTGTAGACCAGGCTAGCCCTGAACTCAGAAATCCATTTGCCTCAGCCTCCCAAGCCTTCTAAGCCTTTTAAATAGTAGACATTCATAAAATAATCATTACATGCTTATGAAGCGAATATTCATTTACTACCCAGATGAAGATGAAGATCTGCCAGGACGCCTGACTAGCATGTACAAAACCCTGGGTGCATCTCTAGTACTGCATAAACCAGATGTGACGGCACATGCCTGTAATATCAGTGCTTGGGAGGGAAGTGAAGGCAAAAGGATCAGGAGTTTGAGGTTATCCTTGGCTACATAGCAAGTTTGAGGCCAGCCTAGGCTACGTAAGACCTTGCTCCTACCCTCCAAAATAAAAGGTTTGAGGATGCAGTTTGTTTGCTAGAGTGCTTACCTAACATACAGCACCTAGAGTGGGTATAGTGGAACACACTTGTAATCCTAAACCCAAGAGGTGGAGACAGGAAGAGCAGGAGTTCAGCTACGTAATAAGTTCTAATCCATTCTGGGATATATGAGACTGTGGGTTTTTGTTTTTGTTTTTAAATATTTGTTATTTTATGTACATGGGTGCTCCGTCTTGATGTACACCTGCATGCCAGAAGAGAGCATCAGATCCCAGTATAGATGGTTATGAGCCACCCTGTGGTTTCTGGGAATTGAACTCAGGACTTCTGGAAGAGCAGACAGTACTCGTAACCTCTGAGCCATCTCCCCAGCCCTTGTTTCTGTTTTTTAAAGTTATTGTGAGTAAGCAGTCCCAAACTCCTCACAGTTAGTAAAAAAATCAGAATTTCCCTTTATTCCTTGGCATTGGGCTTACACTGTGGATTCACCAACCCATTCACTTTCCATTCTCTTCTATCTTTTTAAAATTATGTTTATTTGAGTGTGCATATGAGAAAATGTCAGTATGCCATATCATGCATGTATAAGTCAGAGAACAGTCTGTGGGAGTTGATTATTTTCTTCTACCATGTGGGTACCCCAGGGATTGAACTTAGATCCTCAAGTTTGATAGCAGGAGCCTACTGAGCCATCTTCTTGGCCTGACCCTAGATAATTTTGGGTTTTGCTGTATTTGTTTTATTTTGTTGAGGCCTCACTGTTGTAACCCTGGCTCGCCCAGAACTCACTACGTGTAGACCAGGCTGTCCATGAATTCACAGAGATTTGACTGCCTCTGTCTCCCAAGTGCTGGGATTAAATGCATGCAATACCATCTCTGGTCAAACACTGGACAGTTAGCAAGAAGTGGATGCACTCTTGTTGATTTGTTGCTCCAGTACCCTTCACTAATTCCCTGCTTTCTTTGGGCCTTTGGTAGACTCTGTATTGATCCAAACACTGGCTGAGATGATCCCAGGAATGGTACTTGATGTCACTGTACAAAAGGTGTTGGAAGATGGTTCCGTGGTGTTCAGTGGGGACCCTGTACCCGACTTGATCTTGAGAGCCAGCAGATACCATCGGGCAGGTGAGTTTACTCGTCATGGGTTGTTGGGCAGACCCTGTGCTTATTGCTCCTACTGCTGGATGTAGAATTCCCAAGGTCCTGTAGTAGAGGAGTTGATTCAGTTGAAGTATGCTTATCTTGTGTGCATGAAAATCAAGACCATTGACAGCGGGATGAATGTTTAGGTATAGATCTTGTGGTTCTTAGTGGCAGTGTTAACACAACCTACAGTTATCTGGGGTCGCCTCTGGCCGTCTTGGCTGTGTTAATTGCAGTGGGACAACCTGGACTGTGTTCCTGGGCTACGTAAGTAAAGAAGGAGCCAAACAGCAGCCTGTCCTTGGCTCTCTGCTTCTTGGCGGGGTGCAGTGTTGATCAGTGTTTCAACTTCCTGCTGCCTGGGCCTCCTCCCTCCATGCTGGACAGTAGTTGGAACTGTGGGCCAGAATCAACCCTTCTCTTATAAGCTGCTTTTGTCAGGGCATTAGTTACATTACCAGGACACTAATTTAGAAGAGCCTTTATTTTATCTGCGTAAAGTTGGGCTTTCAGGTTATGAAGTTATAAACTAAGGCCTACTGCAACCCTAGCTATGTATGGTAGACCACCTTGGTTTCCTTAACTATGGGCCGGGTAGATGGAACCATCTTTACCTTTTGGACTGCTGAGCCCCCGAGAAGTGCCTTCCCTTCCCCTCTTCCCCAGGACTGACTGTGCTGTGCTTGGTTCTGCACTGCAGGCCAGGAGGTGGAGTCCGGGCAGAAGAGGAAGGTGGTGGTCCTGCATGTAGACATGTTGAAGCTGGAAGTCCATGTGTCCCTTCACCAGAACTTGGTGAATAGGGCAACTAGAAAGGTAAGCTGACTACAGTCTGCATCCTGTGGCTTTATATCTCAACTTCCACACTCCACTCACAGCTCAGGGGTCTTGTAGCTAGAGTGACCTGTGCCTGGTTCCATCTAGGACATTTCCTGTTTTTACCTGTTTTCCTAGTGTAGTTAATAGGACAGATTTTCAGCTGCTTAGGATGACAAATGTTATGATTCCCCCTATCTTTAGGGCCAATCAGATACTGTAATGGATGAGTGGGCATGTTGGAGCTGGGACCCAGACAGACTGGCACATGTGTGCCATGGGACATACAGATGAGGGCGTGTTAGAGCTGGGAACCAGACAGACTGGCACATGTGTGCCTGGCCCACATGGGACAGACTGTTTGGCTCCATCTCGTTGTTATCAGAAGATTATCTGGATCTTATGTTACTAAATGTATGTAGTCATCCACCCCACACCAATCCCCACCCTTTGGTTTTTCAAGACAAGATGCCTTTGAATTTAGTCCTGCCTCAGCCTCTCAAGTGCTGGGTGTTTTGTGTTTTTTTATAGGCATGCATCACCATACTTTTGGTTTTTTAAGACAGATTTTGATGGGGGGTGGGGAGGGGGAGCCTCCGGCAGTTGAGACAGAGTTTCTCTGGGTAACCCTTGCTGTCCTGGGCTTGCTTTGTAGACCAGGCTGGTCTCACAGCAATCCACCTGCCTCTGCTGCCTCAAGTGCTGAGATTAAAGGGCACACCACCACTCCTCCCTCATACTTTTGAGTTTTCTTTCTCTCTCCTTTTTTTTTTTTTTTTTTTTTTTGAAACAGGGTTCTCTGTGTAGCCTTGGCTGTCCTGGACTCATTTTGTAGACCAGGCTAGCCTCAAACTCACATCAATCCTCCTGCTCTGCCTCCCAAGTGCTGGGACTAAAGGTATGCGCCACCATGCCTGTATTTTTGACTTTTAAGAGAGGGCAGAATTTAGATTTTATTAGAAATAAATGTTGAAAATATTGTAAACTAATTTAAAAAAAAAATCATTTGAAGCAAATCTGGCCTGGGCATGTTTGGTGTCTAGGCAGTGTCCATGTTTGTTCCTGAATATAGGAGCTGGGTGGCTGATGTGCTCCTTTTGCTTGTTTAGGGTTTTTTTTTTTTCTCCTCCCCTGAGACAGGGTGTCTCTGTGTAGCCTTGGCTGTCCTGGACTTGATTTATAAACCAGGTTGGCCTTAATGAACTCACAGCAATCCACCTGCTTCTGTCTCCCTGAGTGCTGGGATTAAAGGCGTGAGGTACTATGCCCGCCTGCTGATGTGCTCTTTAATCCCACCAGTGGCAAGCAGATCTCTTGGCTGACTTGGCCCACAGAGTGAGTTCCAGGACAGCCAGGGCTACACAGAGAAATCATGTCTTGAAAAACCAAAAAATAGCCGGGCGTGGTGGCGCACGCCTTTAATCCCAGCACTCGGGAGGCAGAGGTAGGCGGATCACTGTGTGTTCGAGGCCAGCCTGGTCTACAAAGTGAGTCCAGGATGGCCAAGGCTACACAGAGAGACCCTGTCTCGAAAAAAAAAAAAAAAAGAAAAAAAAAAAGAAAAACCAAAAAATAAAAAGAGAAGATTTAAAGAAAATCTCAAAATCCATAGAAATTTTCTCTGAGTAAGAATATACAGATTCTTCTATTACTTATTCAAAATGAAATATGTGGGACCAGAAGTGTTTCAAATTTTTAGGGTTTTGCTTTTGTATTTGTTTTTGTTACTTGAGCAGCATTTTCCCTCTGTAACACTGGCTGCCTTCCGTTTCCTGAGTGCTGCTATTGCAAGTGCACACCCGTGTGCTAGGCAGCTTCAGACCATTGAGTTTGCAATATTTACATACACATCACTGGTTGAGCATTCCCAATTCAAAAGATCTGAAACCTGAAATGCCTAAGCTGTAACACTTCTAAAGTCTCATATATTAATACCTCTCAAAAGTGAGGATTTGGAAGCATTTTGGGTTTCAGGTTAGATGTGTTCAGTTGGCATTTGATTGTTATCCCAAGCATTTTTGTGTTGCTGGTTGGTTAGTTTTGAGACAGTTTTCTCACTATGTAGCCCAAGCAGACCCAGAAATCAGAGTGGCCTTGAACTCTGAGTGATGGTCTTACCTCAGCCTCCCTGGTGCTGGGCATGGCAAGTGTGTGTCACCTTGTCCAGTGCTCTGACGGCTGTATAGGACCCTCCCATCTCACCGTCTGAGGAAGGCGTATGCACAGAAGAGAGAGGACACAATGGGAGCGAGCGCAGTGAGGCAAGCAGAGTGCTTTGCACATAGTGAACTCTCATAGTGAGCAGTACTGCAGGACTGTGCCTCAGATTCACCGTAACCCCAAAGTTCAGATTCAGTAGTTCTAGGATGGAGCATAGGAATTTGAGTTCAAAAAACTGAAGCTAGGCGTGCTAGCGTATCTCTGTAATCCCAGCAGTTGGGAGGCTGAGGCAGGAACAGTGTGAGTTCTAGACCACTGGATTATATAGCAAACCTTGTCTGAAAGAACAGAACACAGAGGATTCTGGGGATGCTGGGAACTGAGTGTTCAGGGAAGAAGAGCCATTTCTGTGGAGGAAAGCTCATTGCTTAAGCCCAGTCTCCTGAGTGTCAGGGAGGTTTTTCATGCCATGTGGGTCCATGAATAAGTAACCGTACTGTGCTGTGGAGAGAGTGAATCTGGCTCTTCCCTTTTCCAGCTGAGGAAAAGCAGTAGACACCAGGGCATCGTGCAGCATCTGGAGGAGTCCTTTGCCGTGGCCTCCTTGGTGGAGACTGGCCACCTTGTGGCTTTCTCCCTGACCTCTCACCTCAATGATACCTTCCACTTTGACTCTGAGAAGCTACATGTGGGGCAGGGTGTCTGCCTCACCCTCAAGACCACAGAGCCAGGAGTGACCGGTCTGATTTTGGCTGTGGAAGGTCCAACTTCTAAGAGGACCATGAGGACAGCTCAGGAGGATTCGGAGACAGTTGATGACAAAGAGGAGGAAGAGGAGGACTCATATTTGTCTGTGAAGTCTAAAAAGAAGCATAGCCTGGCTATTGGGGACAAAGTCACTGGGACCATTAAGTCTGTGAAGGCCACACATGTTGTTGTGACTCTAGAAGATGGCATCATTGGCTGTATCCACGCCTCCCGCATTCTTGATGATGTTCCAGTGGGCACCTCACCTACGAGCACACTGAAAGCTGGGCAGCAGGTCACTGCGAGGGTGATTGGTGGACGAGATGTGAAGACATCTAGGTAGGAGGCTGGGGAGATTGGGCTTTGAGAGGACTGCGGCAGTTATGGAAGCAGTGGGAACATAGGTGTTAGAAAATTACATGCAGAGCTGGAGAGATGGCTCAGCGGTTAAGAGACTGTCTGCTCTTCCAGAGGTCATGAGTTTAATTCCCAGCAACCACATGGCAGCTCACAACCATCCATGCCCTCTAATGCTCTCTCCTGGCCTGCAGATAGAGCACTCATGTACATGAAACAAATAAGATTTTTTTTTTTAATTGCATGTAGCCTGGTGTGGCGGTGCATGCCTTTAATCCCAGCACTCAAGAGGCAGAGGCAAGTGGATCACTGTGAGTTCAAGGCCAGCCTGGTCTACAAAGAGTCCAGGACAGCCATGGCTACACAGAGAGACCCTGTCTTGGAAAAACAAAACAAAAAACAAAAAAAAAGTTGCATGTAAATAATGTTTTCTCTTGGTTATCTAAAAGGCAGACATTCAGAATGTTCTGCCTGTTACTGTTTAAAAATAGAATGTGCCAGTTAAAGGGTGGATTTAAAGTTAGACCTTGAATTTCAGATTAACTGCTGAGTTATTTCTATAATTTGTAAAGTGAGAATAATGGCCTAGCCTGCCTTGGAGGGCAGAACATGTGTGCTGCCTGCATCGTAGGTGGCTGCCTGCGTCGTAGGTGGCTGCCTGCATCGTAGGTGGCTGCCTGCATCGTAGGTGGCTGCCTCAGCTTGGGGCAGTGTTTATCAGCAGTTCTCCTAGTATAGCCTTCACAGCACACCCTTCACTTGTGCTGTGTGTGCACGTGCATGTGCGTTCCCACGCACACACACACTATGGCCCATCCATGGCAGTTAGAAGAGACTTTGAGGAGTCAGTTCTGTGTGCCACCTTGTGTGGTCTGAGGGTTGACCTGAGGTGCTCAGGCCTGCATACAAGCTGTCTTAATGATGGCCCCTTACTCTAAATACTTGAATTCCTTGCTATAACAAGAAAAATACGGGGTTCAAAATCTGGTCTATTGATATGGGTGACATATTAATTTCAAGAATTAAACACCGGATCTCTAGTAAGCCATCCATCCTCTATAGACCTCGAGAGTGAAGCAGGAAATAGGATCTGTAAGGGAAGTCTTTTCAGGGCCTGATATGATAGTCCTTAAAGATCCTCAGTGGGCCTCTGTCAGCCCTGTATGGTGGTCTGTGTGTTACAGGGCAATCAGCTTGGCTGGGTGGGGGCAGGGGGAGGGGAAAGGAGATTCTGATCTAGGATCATTGTGTTAACAGACAGTTAGAAGTGACTTGGTTTCTTTCTCTCTAGGTTTCTCCCAATCAGTCACCCCAGATTTGTTCGGACCATCCTGGAGCTGACTGTTCGGCCAAGGTGAGGGCACCCTAGCAGTGGTCTCGTGGAAAGAGTGCTGGGCTTTGGAACCAGTGACCTGAGTTCTTGATCTTGCCAGTGTTAGGGCTTCTTGCCTCTCTCTGTCTCTCTGTCTCCTTATTTATCCCGACAACTTCGTCTAGGTGGAAGTGCTGAGGGAGACTCTGCAGACACATAGAGCTTGCCTGCACCTCCAGCTCAGCAGCTCACCAAGGAGGCCGCGAGATTGGTTTGTTTTTAAAGAACAGATTC
Organism: Acomys minous; assembly: GCF_964271855.1. Classification (NCBI taxonomy): domain Eukaryota; kingdom Metazoa; phylum Chordata; class Mammalia; order Rodentia; family Muridae; genus Acomys; species Acomys minous. Next base: position 13,715,604 of record NC_140484.1, on the reverse strand, counting down.
TTGACTACCTGCTTTTGTTTGAACATGCTGAGGCTGGCAGCTGGGGTCTCATGTTACCACATGGCTGCACTTCAGCTCCTGCATACTCTTAAACCTCCTAAGGCTAGTTAGAGGTATGAAAATTAAAGTGAGGCGGGCACGGTGCTGCACACCTTAATCCCAGCACGTGGGAGGCAGAAGCAGGTGGATCTCTGAGTTCAAGGCTAGCCTGGTCTACAAAGCAAGTCCAGGACAGCCAAGGCTACACAGAGAAACCCTGAACCTCTGGGTCATGACCCCTTTCACAGTGGTCACCTGAGCGCGACCACTGTGATCTCAGATATCTATTATAACAATTTATAATAGTAGCAAAATCAGTTATGAAGTAGCAATGAAATTAGTTTATGGTTGATGTCACCACAATATGAGGGCTGTAATTGAAAGGTCACAGCATTAGCAAGGTTGAGAACCACTGGCATAGAGGCTCATACTTGAATTCCTAGCATTTGGGAGACTGAGGCAGGAGGATTGCCGCAATTCAAGGCCATGCTAGGCTGTAGAGTAAGAGTCTGTCTCACAAAGCAAGAGTAGAATGCCAGCACTGCTACAGGTTCGCTCTCAACCCAGTTCTCTAGAACTCAGCAATTCCTGAAAGAAGCGAATAGCCAAGATGCCTAGTCATTCAGCACGTGCAGCTTAAGTGCTTGGTGTCAGAGGGCTGATGTGTGAGTTCTGCAGAGTGACATTGTGTCGGAGACCCTGGGGGAAGACTGTGGTCCCTGTGGTGATGTCTCCTGTTTACATATTGTAACCATTTTGACCCTGTTCCTTTCTGCTTCCTCTATAAAAGACCACAACTTTGTGGATTGATGGGCCATCAGTAAACTGTGCTGAAGACACATGATCATAAGAATGTTGTACAGGGTCAGCCTGGGATCAACAGGTTGTCAGTCTTACATCAAGGGATGCTATGAGAAGACTGGAAATAACATCTGAGTAGTGTCTGGTCAGAGCCTGAAGGATCACAGTTTCTGGGAAGGCTTGTGTCTGCCATAAGGGGTTATTTCTGGGACAGTGAGTTCCATTTGCTAGCCATGTTTTTGAAACTTCAAATTCAGCACATTAATTTTAGATTAATAGTTTGTTTGGTGCATACATCACATATCTTTGTTTATTCTGGTTTCCTTACTTATATAGGCTTTTAAATTTATATCCTCTATAGTCTTTGTTGTGAAAAATGAAAAGCTTTCACCATGTTAGTGATTTTAGTACAGTATCTTTCCCTTTGCACTGTGATGGCAACACAACTTTTAATGAAGATTGAGGTCAAGTTGTTTATTTGAACTAAGGGTAAAGATCTCAAACTAACGGATATTGCCAGGGATGTCAGTGACAGAAGCCTCACTACAGTCCCCTGGAGTGCCAGGCCATATTGTCCTCTGCTCTCTTTCCTGGGAGCCCTGTGTCAGCCGGAATGATACTGCCTGGCTGTGGAAGGGTGGGCCATGTATGGAAATCACTGGATTCATGGAAGAGATGGGAAATGCAAAGACATCATAAAAGACAAACAGAGCTGGGTGTGGTGGTTCACACCTTTAATCCTGGCACTCCAGGGCAGAGGCAGGCAGTGGATCTCTGTGAGTTCAAGGCCAGATTCGTTTACAAAGTGAGTCTAGGAAAGTCAGGGATACAGAGAAACCTTTTCTCAGAAAAACAAAACACAACCAAAAAATTTTTTTGAAGAGGTCTGTCTTTAGCTGATACCAGAGGTCAGTAGAGGGCACTGAGACCTCCGGGCACTCTTGCTTCCGCCTTACTGCCCTTAGCTGACACTTTGTGTGGCAGAGGAGACGTGTTTCAGGAACACACATTGGTCTATGGAAAGCATTCTTTTATTTTTCTTTCTCTCATTAGTAGTTCAGAATAAGTTATTGCAGCTTATTGTTAAGTGTAAAATACTTTGAATCAATAATAAATATATTTTCTTATCCGGGTGGTAGTGGCATATGCCTTTAATCCTAACACTTGGGAGGCAGAGACAGGCGGATCTCTGATTTTGGGGCTAGCCATTTGGGGCCAACAGAAGAGCCAGGGCTCTGTTATACAGAGAAACCCTGTCTAAAAAACAACATTGTCTAAGAAACAACAAAAAGGAACTGTATCTTGAAAAATCAAAAAAGAATAAGATATTCTTTCTTTTTCTTTTTGTTGTTCTTTTTTTGTTGTTGTTTTTGTCTTTGTTTTTTTGTTTTGTTTTGTCTTGTTTTGTTTTCAAGACAGGGTTTCTTTGTCCTAGAACTCACTCTGTAGACCAGACTGGCTTCAAACTCAGAACTCACCTGTCTCCCCCCCCAAGTGCTGGGATTAAAGGTGTGAGCTGCCACCACCCAGCTCAACCAACATATTTTCTGTTTCCTTTCGGTAAAGCCTGGCTTTTATTAATGTACTTTCTGCTCTCTATGAGCTTTCTGTGTGTGCCAGGATTAGGCTAAATAAAATTTGTTGCATTTTTTAAAAAATGTTTTAAATGGATCGCTGTTGCTCAAGGTAGAGTGCTTACCTACGACATGTATGGGCCTAGATTCCATCCCCAGCACTGCTGAAGAGAAATTTTGGGGGGGAGATCTACTCTCTTGATGTCACTTTAAATGATAGTAATTTATCCCATAAAAGTACCTAACCATACTCATTCTCAAAATGATGGTGTTATGCCGGGATTAAATAAAACCCAATAAACACCAGGAGCCAATACAGATGCAAACACACAAGGGCCCACACTATCACTGACACAGCGGATTAGGTGTGAGCCCCGAGTACAAATACAAAAGGAAAGAACTTTTATAGATTGTAATAAGCAAGAAAGCAGGTAAGTGGGTTTCTAGCTTGGCAAGCATCCTACTTGTTGTCCTTTGAACTAATTGGTATTCATCCAGTACAAGTCCGCTATCAAACCACAGACCATTAACTTCTGAGGGAGCGTCTGGACTTTTATTACTTTTCTGTTTTTCAGCTAATTGGTTCTTTCTCTATGTGCCAAGTGTATATCTTCTGTGGGTTTTTCTAGACGCAGAGGAGTAGGTCACCCAAATACAGAAATGGGAGTTTTAAGCAAAATGGAGTTATTTTGGTCTATCCGTGGTTTACTTTTGAGCTTGTTTCTCATCTTCGTAAAATAGAAAATTTCTTATAACACCACAGCAAACCACACTGAACTCACTCCCTCTTTGATGGAATTACTGAATCAGAATATATGTGCAGTTGCAGGTTATCTAGCATAAAAACGTTTCTGCACTCACTAGCACATATGACCATATCTTGCCGTTTTTTTTTTTTCTTTTTGGTTTTTCAAGACAGGGTTTCTCTGTGTAGCTTTGGCTGTCCTGGACTTGCTTTGTAGACCAGGCTGGCCTCAAAGTCACAGAGATCCACCTTCCTCTGCCTCCCGAGCGCTGGGATTAAAGGAGTGCGCCACCACGCCCGGCCCCATATCTTGCATTTTTAACAGCAACACTGTACAATTGTATGGATGTAAATTTAGTGATTTATGGATTGACAACTTTCAGATCACATGCCCTTACATGTCTGAAAATTAGTATGGTGGAGGTCAGAGGTCTGGCTTGAGTTAAGCCCTGGCTGCAGCTCCTGGCCAAATTGCCTAATTCACACATGAGGTTGTGGTCAAGCTCAGCGAGAGCTTTTGTAAGGGCATTTCTGCAGACTAAAGCAAGTACTATGGGAGGAATAAGAATAATTTTTTGTGTGTTTGTTTGCTTTTTTTGTTTTTTGAGAAAAGATTTCTCTGCTCTAGCTGTCTTGGAACTCTGTAGACCAGGCTGGCCTCAAACTCACAGAGATCTCTGCCTCCTGAGTGCTGACATTAAAAGTATGTGCTACCACCCCCAGCCAAAATAATTTTATTTACCAAGTTTATGAAAGATTCATGAACTAGGTTGCCACTGGTTTATATATGCATTAATAAGGGGAAAAGAGGTGATTACTGGTGGGTTGATTATTGAGAAGATTCAATTTAAGGAGAATTGCCCTTTTAAGAGAGATTGTCCCTAAGAGTGAGACTAGCAGAGTCCCGCACAGGCACTCTGTGGTCATTTGAGGGAGTTCTTCCAAGCTAGAGTGTACCCAGTGCTTGGCTTTACTCTTTTTGCCCTTTTGCACACAGTGAGTTGAAGACGGATGACTACTGTGCTCTTAACACTCAGTCTGTGAGCCCCGTGGAGGCGATGATGCAGTACCAGGCTGGACAGGCTGTGACCTGCTTCGTCAGGAAGGTGAGTAGGTACTGCCCTCGCTGCAGCAACTTCAGACCTGCAGAGCAAAGTAGGGTCAGAGACTCTGCACTGAGTCTGCCCTTACTACCATGCAGCCTGTGGGTGATGATGCAGAGGGGTAGCAGGGAGCGATGTGCCCTAGTCTTCCTTCTATGTATGTCCTAGCTCTGGTCACTGACTCAAAGGAGCTGTCTGTCCAACCTTTGACGGAACACTGTCAACTTAAAGCTTGAACTGAGTGAGAACACCAAAAATGTAATGTAGAGGGCTAGAGATGGCACAGCAGGTAGGAGCATTTGCTGCTCCCAGAGGACCCAGGTCCAGTTCCCAGCTCCCACCTAGTGGCTTACAGCTGTTTGATAACTCCAGTTCTGGGTGACCAGGGACCCAGCATCCTTTGCTGACCACCCTGGGCACCAGGCATGCACATGCTACACATATATACATGTAGGCAAAAGACACATAAAAATAAATTTTTTTGTTTGTTTGGGTTTTTGTTGTTGTTGTTGTTTGGTTTTTCAAGACAGGGTTTCTCTATGTAAGAGCTCTGGCTGTCCTGGACTCGCTTTGTAGATCAGACTGGCCTCGAACTCAGAGATCCACCTGCCTCTGCCTCCTGAGTGCTGGAATTAAAGGTGTGCACCACCACCGCCTGGCTAAAATAAATCTTTTTAAACTATGTAATATAGAGGAAAAGGTTTAAAGGACCAAATTTTTAAAAGACAGACAATCAAAAAGGAAGCATGGATGTTTCAAGGTAACTACACAGTTCAAGAAGAACCAAGCAATTGGTTGAGAATGGGTAGACAGGTTGATGTGGGGGCTGCCAGAGTCCAGACTCTGACAATAGACAAAGTGTTGGAGTCGATGGCCTGTGTGGTTAAGTGGATGGGCGTGATGTTAATCTGGCCATCTCTGCTTTTATGGATGGACAAATTTAAGCACCATTGGAGACTCTAGATGGCCAGCTGCAGCTGTCTGGTGGAAGGCATGATGAGCAGTACCAGACCTGATGCTGCCCAGAACCAAGTGGACATGTTGCTCCAGGATGTGGCAGGCCTTGACCTCAGCTAGAGCTGCTACAGGGCTAGAATACTCCATGGCACAAGTGTGGCCTTCGCTGAGCAGGATGAGCTATCCCAGAGGCTCACTTACCTTTGCTGTCAACTCTGGTTGGCACAACCACCACAAGGTTTCCCTTTGACGAGTATGCTGTGTGCTAGACACACAGTGGGTGTTGGAATAACTTCCATTCTACTGCAGCTTTATAGCCCTCCAGATTCATTGAAAAAATCCAGCCTTTCTCCACTGTTTGGGGTTTTTGGGGGCGTTGGGTTTTGTTTGTTTGGTTTTTGGTTTTTCGAGACAGGGTCTCTCTGTGTTAGCCTTAGCTGTCCTGGACTCGCTTTGTAGACCAGGCTGGCCTCAAACTCACAGTGATCCTCCTGCCTCTGCCTCCCGAGTGCTGGAATTAAATTTGGTTTTATATTGTGTTTTGAGACAGGATTCTACTCCTTAGCTGGTTAGGACTCACTATGTAGACCAGGCTGGCCTTGAACTCATAAAGGTCCCCTGCTCCTGCTTCCCAAGTGCTAGGATTAAAGGCCTGCACCACCATACCAGCATATGGAGTCTTTCATTGCCAGAGTCTCTTCCATAATCATCTTTCTGGCATGTCGCTGATGTTTGATTCTCTGGTCACCCCTCTGCCTGTTGACGTTCATAATCTCAGGTGACTTAACACAGCATATAAGGTTGTTCATGATCTGTTTGAACATTTTGTATTTCAGTCATCATGACAACCATCTTTGTTTTTCCTCCTGACTGTATCATGCTGGTTCCTGTCCCTAGTTGGTCTATTTTCCTTCTGCCTAGTACCCTTCAAGGGTCAGCATCTATCACCTTCTCTGATTGTTGATAGTTCCTGTGGCATGCTGTACTTCTGCACACTGCTTGTAGCTCTTGTTATTTGCATGCACGTTGACTGTGGTTGAAGCCCATGAGATGTGGAGGTGGGCAGGGCCATAGCTACATTAGGATGGATTTCTGTCCTTTGGGGAAATTCAGGGCTTTGACCTTTTCCGGTTTGTTTGTTTGTTTAGTTGGTTGGTTGGTTGGTTTGGTTTGGTTTTTCAAGACAGGGTTTTTTCTCTGTGTCTTGTAGACCAGGCTGGTCTCAAACTAACAGAGATCTGCCTGTCTCTGCCTCCCTGGTTGCTGGCACTAAAGACATGTGCCACCACACCTGGCTACCTTTTCAGTGTTTTTAAGAGAGTACATTTTAGTGGTGGCTTGGCCAATGATGCTCTTACATTGCCCTGTCCCCCCCACAGTACAATGTGACTAAGCAGTGGCTTGAAGTGGACATTGGACCAGACATCAGAGGGAGAATTCCCTTGCTGCTCACTTCCCTCAGCTTCAAGGTCAGTGTCTGGAGAGAAGATTCAAGAGTCTATATGGGATTCCTGAACTAATGTGGGGTTTGGTGGTTTGGGAGGTACTTACTGTAGACTTAAATGTTATATTTTTGGATAACTGACAGGGAACATTAGATGAAAAAAAGTTTTTTTAATCCTTTCAGGTTCTGAAACACCCAGACAAGAAGTTCCAGATTGGGCAGGCCATCAGAGCCACTGTAGTCAACTCAGATACCCCCACGGCTTTCTTATGTCTGTCACTCATAGGTGTGGAAAGGGGCCCCTGGGAGGAGAGGGCCTTGCAAGAGGGGTGGGGGGCAGGCAGCTTCACCTACTGCCAAAGTTAAAGACCTTCAGTGTCAGAAAGCCAGTATAGAACTTTCTGGGAGGGTTAGGTTTGGTTTGGTTTTCTCCTGGGCTTTGTTCTCTGACTTTGTGACTCTTAGGTCTCCTTTTTCTAAACTTGGCTTTCCCAGGTCCTCTAGAAGGGATTGTCTGTCACTAAGCCGTGGGGTTCATGACTTCAAGCTATGATGAGCCCACTCAAGTTGGATGCCTCAAGTGTGGTTGGCCTCCACCTCCTCTGGGTAGGCAGGCTGTAGTAGGCCAGACTGCCAGCTGCTTTCTTGTTTCCTCTTCCCACCAGGTCCCTACAAACTTGAACAAGGGGAAGTAGCCATGGGCCGAGTGTTAACCGTGGTACCCAACAAGGGGCTGACCATCTCCTTCCCCTTTGGGAAGCTAGGGAGAGTCAGTCTGTTTCATGTGAATGACTCCTATTCTGAGGCACGCCTGGAGGACTTCTTTCCCCAGAAGATTGTCAGGTAAGTCATAGAGTTCTTCCTCCTTTGCCTACGTATGAAATTGGTGAGATTTTTAAAACTGATATGTGGTGTGTGTGTGTGTGTCATTTTAGTCCCTCCCCTCCCTAACCCAGAAAAGTTTGTAGGTTTACTTACAATTGCTACCAAGTTGAACTGCCAAAACCTTTCCACTCGAACGTCCTGTGTTTATTAAAAATTCACACATAGATGAAAATGGAAAAGCTGCTGGTATCTGATTTCTGCCCCTATTCTCTTATAGTCACATAACTTAAGTACCTTTTGACTTGGCAGGGGGAAATATGACTAACATTTAGAACTACTGACAGCAGGAAGAAAGAGGAAAACAAAACTGAAAAATGTTGTATGGACGGAGGACAAAGTTGGTTTTCAACTTCCATCATGCTGTCTTGGGACCTGAATTAATTTCACCTTTACCCTTAAAATGGCTGAGAGAGGAGCTCTGGGCCCCAGAGTGGATTTTGTTGTTGTTGTTGTTTGTTTGTTTGTTTTTTCAAGACAGGGTTTCTCTGTGTAGTCCTGGCTGTCCTGGACTCGCTTTGTAGACCAGGCTGGCCTTGAACTTCTGCCTGCCTCTGCCTCCGGAGCGGTGGGATTAAAGACATGTGCCAACACTGCCCAGCTCAGAGTAGACTCTTTTTTTTTTCTTTTCCTTTTTTTGGTACTGAGTAGATTCTTAAGCATATTCTTAATGTATGCAGAGTGCTAGCTAGGTATCTTTTGACATAATTATCACGTTTTGTGTGTGTGGATGGTGCACAAGTTGCCATCTTCAAGAAGGCCAGTCAGATAGATAGGCCTCAGTTGTCTCAATAGAGAAGTTGAGTGGACTCGTGTCTAACTTCACGTAGCCTGTGTACTGTTTTGAAGCTGATGCCGTTTCTTCCCTCTGCAGATAGAGGGCGCACTCTTGCAAGCATCTTCAGTGACTAGTTTCTTGCGGCTGTGGATTTGCCAACAGAGCAGTTGGCTTCACAGGAGCCAGGGCATAGGGACCTCTGTACTTACCCACCTTCTTCTTGAGCTGCAGCCCAAGAGTGGTGCTAATTAGAACAGCTGTGCTACAACTTCATCTGAGATCGTGACTAGTGTCATTAATAATGACTATCATGATGGCATTTTCACATCTAAGATCATTGTACTTTGCTGATGTTCACACCTTTCCCATTAATTCTCTCCATCTCTTCTCCTTGGCTGGTCCACATCTTGTCCCCAGATAGTCTCCTTTTTGCTTGCATGTTATGGAGGTGCAGTTAAATCTAAATTCTGCATATAAGAAAATAATGTAGCCCCTGTTGAGGTTGGGTCTGGTACTATGTATTCTGATGCTAATTATTGGCGCCCAAGATCCAGTTGCCTCCCAGACGGCCACATTTTACACCTGTCCTTGTTGTGTAAACCTTGCTCTACCTATTTAAAGCTGATTGGTAAATAAGAAATGCTAGCTGGATGGTGGTGGCACACACCTTTAATCCCAGCACTTGAGAGGCAGAGGCAGGTGGATCACTGTGAGTTCAAAGCCAGGCTGGTCTACAAAGTGAGTCCAGGATAGTCAAGGCTACATAGAGAAACCCTGTCTGGAAGAACAAAAAACAAAAAACAAAAACAAAAAAAAGTGCTAAGGCTTGAGATTTGGCAGAAGAGAGAGGTGGAGTTTGAGGTTTGAGGGCCTGGGGCGAGGGAGTGGGTTATCATGAGAGGGAGAGTGGAGACAGGTACAGGAATAGGAAGAAAAAGGAGAGGTTGAGATGGGTTAGTGTGGAGAGGAGCACATGGCTGGATTGGTGTGGATGGAGGAAAGCTGCCCAGTGAAGAACATTAGCAAGTATTTTGGGATTACGGATGGGAAGTATCCCAGATAGAAATGATGGAAGCAGATGGGCTGGGATGGGGGCTGGAAGTGATAAGGAGAGATAAAGGGTTAGTTCTGCCCAGTCTCAGGTAAAATGAGGCTATTTTAAAATACAACAATGTCTATGTCTTTATTCATTATGATAGCAGGTTAGATAATACCACTGTAATAATTATAATAACATTAGATATTTTTATATTTTCTTTTTAAATATTTATTTATTTATTATGTATACAGTGCTCTGCCTCCATGTACCCCTGCAGGCCAGAAGAGGATCTCAGATCACATTATAGATGGTTGTCAGCTACCATGTGATTGCTGGGAATTGAACTCGTGGCCTCTGGAAAAGCAGTCAGCATTCTTAATCACTGGACCATCTCTCTAGCCCCTATTTTTATATTTTCTACAAGCCCCTGTCCATCCATCCCTGCATTACCCTCTTTTGTTCTTCCCTCTGTCCTATTAGTTTACTTTGTTTATCTTACGTGTGGGGGTGTTTTCCCTGCATGTACGTCTGTGAAGCACATGTGTGCTGGTACCCACCGAGGTCCCCTGTAGCTAGGGTTGTGGGTGGTTATGAGCTGCCGTGTGGTGGCTGGGAATTGAGCCGGGTAGTGCTCACAGCCATTGAGCATCTCTCCAGCTGTCTTATCATTTTCCAAAGGAAGTGTGACTCTCTTTCTGAGTCTAGTTTATCAGCATGAACTTCAGTTTCACCTATTTCCCTACAAAGGATGTAGTTTTAGTCTCTATAATTAAGTAAGAACATATTCTGTGTGTGTATGACATTTTCTTTATCCACTTACCTGCTGATAAACATCTAAGCTGAAGCCTTAATTTTTTTTTACTGGAAAGAAAACCTAAAATATATAAATAGTCTTAAGTGTCTGTCTCTTCTCCTCCCTTCTCTTACCATATATACTTTGAGTTCTTTTTTTTTTCTTCTTCTTTCTTTCTTTCTTTCTTTCTTTCTTTCTTTCTTTCTTTCTTTCTTTCCCCGTTTTTTGAGACAGGGTTTCTCTGTGTAGCCTTGGGCTGTCCTAGACTCACTTTGTAGACCAGACCAGCCTTGAACTCACAGCAATCCCCTGCCTCTGCTGGGATTAAAGGCTATACTTTGACTTCTAATCTTTCCAGATTTGAACATGTATGTGGGTACAATTTTACTTCATTTAGTAATAGAACTTCGTTTTATATATTATTTGCAGCTTGCTTTTTTTCTTAAAGCAGTTTATCATTAGTTCTTTTTCATGCTAATATTTTCTTCTTGCACCTTATCTTCAGCATTTACTTGTATTATACAACTTTTATCTAAACTGACTTAACCAGTTCTCATTGATAGACAGTGCTGTTGAAATGCCTGCCTTGTACAGGGTGGTAGTGCAACTCTGAAATACATTTTTAGAGATAAACGTAATGGACCGATTGATGTTGAACAATTTGCAGAATTGCCCTTCACGTTTAGTCCCCTAACAGTGTGCTCCTATTTCCCTCTGCTACCTGGGTGGTAGAATTATATGGCTGGATTTGTTTCTTGGTTTTGTTTTCTTTTATATGTATGAGGGCTGCATGTCTGTATGTGTGCTGCATGCATGCCTAGTGCCCACAGCAGCCAGAAGAGGACATTGGATTCCCTGGAACTGGAGTTCCACCATGTGGGTGCTAGAAATTGAACTCAGGTTCTCTGAAAAACTAGCCAATAATCTTTAATTTTTATTCCTGCCATTGAATAGGCAAAAATTGATCTTTTAATTTACATTTCTTTTTTCTTTCTTTTTATTTTTAGATAGACTTTTTTAAATGATTTATTTTGCCCGGTGTGGTGGCGCATGTCTTTAACCCCAGCACTCGGGAGGCATACGCAGGCAGATTGCTGTGAGTTCCCCCGAGGCTAGCCTGGTCTCCAAAAGCGAGTCCAGGACAGTCAAGACTACACAGAGAAACCCTGTCTTGAAAACCTTAAAATAATAATAATAATATAAATAATAATAATAATAATTTGTTTTATTACATGTATTTTGTACATGTATATGCATAAAATATTTATTTTATGTATATGTAAATGCAGTGCCTGTGGAGGCCAGAAGAGGGCATTGGATTTGGAATTGGAGTTATAAATTCTCATATGGGTGCTAAGAACCAAACCTGGGTCCTCTGCAAGAACTGCCAGTGCTCGTACTGTTGACCCATCTCTAGCCTATTAATTTGGTTATTCCCCCCCCCCCCCAAGACAGGGTTTCACTGTGTAGCCTTGGCTGTCCTGGACTCGCTTTGTAGACCAGGCTGACCTCGAACTCACAGTGATCCACCTGCCTCTGCCTCCCGAGTGCTGGGATTAAAGGCGAGTGCCACCATGCCTGGCCTTAATTTGATTTCTTATATTGTCTCTCATGTGCTCTTGCTTTCCGAACCAATTGCTCATTTTTATTTGAGACATTCATATTTTTAATTTAAAAAATCAACACATGTTTTTTGTAAAAGGATAGCAAGGGCTTTATAAACTGTTTCAGATGCCAACAGATAAACCTATGTCGCAGTTCCTGTGGTAGGTCATGCTGTGAACCGGTCAGGCAGAGCCGAGGTGGACGTGGCCGCCTGCCCCGAGCATTCTCAGTGCCTTCTCAGTTGGGCTGAAGGAGCCTAGGTTCTCACCCTCCTCTATAGGACAGGGCTCTTTGTTCTCCTTCTCTCCGCTCCAACACCCCAAGCTTGAGAAAGGCAGGGCAGCCGGCACTTGGCTAAAGTAAAGCACCAGGAGTCTGCGTCTCTTCCAGTGGGGGATGGGAGCCCTGGACTTAAGAGAAATCCAAATAGCTGAGCTCACTTGGTTGGCTATGAGCTGAGACAACAGGCTCATTCCTTATAGTCGGGGCTGGCTTAGACTTGTGGTCCTTAGAGGCCTTCCGGGTACTACAAGTACAACTCACACCACAGGCCCCACTCTCAGTTCTAAGACCATTTTTGTAGCCTGAGAAAAGTGGCCTTACAGAGCCAGATTTCAAGGTATGTAGGCTGTATACTCTGGGAGACAGGGACTAGAAAACAGTCATGGCCTACCTCCATCTTGGAGTCCCAGCTACTGACATCCACCTAAGTTGTCAACTGCTTATCGAAGCCGAACAGCATAGAAACACCCAGAGCCTGGCAGAAGGGCCCTCACTGAGACCTAGAGACACAGATCATCTCTGGCCTGTCTCTTGAGGGTGTGGTTTTTAGCAACATAGTCATTTGGAATACTGTGAGTAGCATGCAATTAGAATTCCCTTCAGCTCCAGTCAGACGTGAGTAGGAAATCATTTGCCTCAAGGTAGCACCTGAGGCCTCCTTGCAGCTTGTGGAAAGCAGGTGTCTGTTGTGAGAATGCTTTGCATCCAGTTGTGGCCATGGTCTTTTCTGCCTCTGCTCCTCTGCTTCTACTCAGTGGTGCAGGACTATGAGTTACAGTTTTACCAGTGAGAGCCATCCCTGCTTTCCCTCCTCAAAGTCTCTGCTCAGACCTCACTGATCTGCCCAGCTACCCTTTCTCAGCTGTCCCTTGGTCATGTTTTCCTGTGGTTTTGCTGTCTCTGGGATTACAGTTAAGAGTTAATGCGAGGGTGGTCTTGTCTCCTAAGTACAGCTATCTCTCAACTCCTGACAGATTATGTCACAATAAACTTGTAAGTTGAAACTACCTGAAGCTGAGAACACTGACTGCCTCTAACCGAGCAAACTCTGACTTAGCAGCACAGTGCAGGTGACATTCTGTCACCTCATGGTCATGAGACTGACTGGAGCTTATCTTGTTGTCCAGCATTGTAAGAGTATCTTACTGCATACCACTGACAGGACAAAATTAGAGAATTAGTAAAGATTTATTTGAATTTCAATTTTATGCACGTGTCTCCAGAAATACTGACATGTGAATATGTCCTCTTTTGCCTGTTCCAGGTGCTATATCCTGTCCACAGCACAGCGTGTGTTGGCTTTGTCATTACGATCGTCCAGGTGAGTGTTGGTGTTGGAATGGAAAAGGAGAAGAAACAGCTCAGAAGACTTAGGTTAGATCGCATTACCCATGACAGACTCTAAGTTTCCTACCTTCCCTCGAGTCTGTTTAAGTTTGTGATGGGGTGGGGTGGGGGGTATTTGAGTTGCTGGAAGAATCCAGGCTCTTGTCTCGAGGGAATGGTTCACTTACCTACATGTGGATGTTGGAGTGAGGGGAGGTGTCTAGTTCCAGGGTTCATGATCAGGGGTGAGTGTGGGATAGAAGGGGTTAGCCAGCATTCCATTTGTTCTATGGCTAGAAATGGATGTTGCTAAGGTCAGGCTTTCAACTTTGGCTTGTTTCTGTGCAGCCAGCTGCCAGGCACATAGCTCTGGCTGACAGGACTGCAGGAGTGAGCAGACTCTAGATTTCAGTCCTCTAGGGGCACAGGCAAAGGCTCTGCAAAGCTTGTAGCAATGGTTAAAGGTATGTATATGTAACCCTTGTATTCCTCCAGGACAAACAGAGAGACAAAAAGTAAAATAGAAGATCCAGAAATTAACTCCATCGAGGACGTCAAGGAAGGACAGCTCCTGAGGGGCTATGTGAAATCTGTCCTGCCAAGTTCTGTGCTCATAGGGTGAGTAAAGTGAGGCACAGGCTTTGGGGCTTGGATCTAGAGACCCAGGCGCTTCCCTGGCCTGCCTTCTTGGCTTCAGTCAATTTTGGTAAGAATAGAGACGAGGAGAGCTTATGTATTATCAGTTTGTAAAATTCTAAGGTTTTTGGTTTTTTTAGACAGGGCTTCCCTGTATAGCCCTGGCTGTCCTGGGCTCACTTTGTAGACCAGGCTGGCCTCGAACTCACAGAGATCCACCTGCCTCTGCCTGGAGTGCTGGGATTAAAGGCATGGGCCACCATTCCTGGCCAAATTCCAAGTTTTAAATATGCATTTTTAAAAAAGATTTTGATTATTTTATAATATAATATATATGAGTGTTCTAGCTGCATGTACACCTGCAGGCCAGAAGAGGGCACTAGAGAATACAGATGGTTGTGAGCTACTGTGTGGTTGCTGGAATTGAACTTGGGACCTCTAGAAGAACAGTCTCTTAACTACTGAGCCACCTCTCTAGCCCCTAAATACATATTTTTGCCTTTTAGGTGTTTTGCCTGCATTTTGTGTAGGTGCACCATGTGCATTCCTGGTGCTGTGGCTGTAAGCCAGCATATGGGTACGGGGAGCCAAACTCCAGTCCTGGAAGAGCAGCCAGTGCTCTCCAGTCCCAAATGTTTAAATACTTTTTTCCCCCTTAGTTTTAAGTTCCTTTTTTGATTTGGGTTTTGGAGACAGGTTTTCTCTGTGTAACCTTGGCTGTCCTGGACTCACAGTGATCCACCTGCCTCTGCCGTCCCCACCCCCACCCCACCCCATGCCAGTGCTTGGATTAAAGATGTATAGCACTACCGTGGTTTTAGAGTTTGGTCATGATTGTTGTTGTACTATTGTTTGTTTATTTATCTTTCTGTCTGTCTGTCTGTCTGTTTTTGAGGGGCAAGGTTTCGTTATGTAACTCTGCCTGTTTTGTAACTCACTGTGTAGACCAGGCTGGCCTCAGATTCACAGAGCCGCCTGCCTCTGCCTCCCCAGGGCTGGGATTAATGTCCAGCTTCGTTCTTCTATGATCACATCGTGCTCCTAGGCGCCAGCACTGTGCATTCCCCGCTCTTATATCTCCTTTCTTCTCTGTCTGTCGAGCAGTTTGTGCTTTAGACATTATGTGCTTTAGTGGATAAAAGATAACCTGGTGGTGCACGGCTTTAATCCCAGCACTCTAGAGGCAGAGGTAGGAGGACATCTGAGTTCCAGGCCAGCCAGGGCTACAGAGCTCAGTAACGGAGCCCTTGCCTAGCTTGCCTGAGTTGGATTTTCAGTACTTCAAACAAAATCTAAATTCATAGCTTCACTATACATGATAATTTTTTCCAGTTTCCAAAACCAACTTTATCCTCCTGGATGCCGTGAACCAGTGTCTCATATATCCTATCCAAACATAAGGCCCTGTAAAAGTGGAGACGCTGAGCAGGGCGTGGTCATGCACGCCTGTAATCCCAGCACTGGGGAGACAGGGGTAGGTGAATTGCTGTGAATTTGAGGCCAGCCTGGTCTACAAAGTGAGTCCAGGATAGCCAAGGCTACACAGAGAAACCCTGTCTTGGGGGAGGGGGCTGGTGCGAATACTGGGTGGGGTCAGGGTGTGTTATATTTGTACCCACAGGACTCTTGTCTGTCTCCTTTCAGCCTTGGGCCTTCAGTTATGGGTTTAGCCCGGTACTCACATGTCTCTCAATGTAGCCCACCCGAGAAAGAGCTTTATAACAGATACTTCCCCGAGGGAAAGCTGATCACTGCCAAGGTCCTATGGTAGGTGTCCTTTTCTCCCTGCCCTCTCTGTCTCCTTTTTGGTGTGAAGCATACTCCTTTCCCCAGGAGCCCTGCCCTGGGAGGAGGTTTTTGAGGTAAACCCAGAATACAAAGGTATGGGTAGTGATGCAGGCATGTGGTACTTAAATGAGTGAAAACCGTTTGTTTGAAGCCTTTGGTCTCAGCTTCATCTCTATCCCAGAGAAGACTTGGCCTCTGTTGTTGATGAAGCAGGGCCATCCTAGACGCTCCCTGACTTTTTCCACTGAACAGATGGATGAAATGTGTAAAGCCTGAATACTGAGCATCTCAAGGCAGGTGGGGCAGGCCTAGACTGCTGATGAAGCAAGGTCTGGCCGCCTGTGGTGCCCAGTCACCTTCTGCCTTACTTCCTGCCCTTATTCTCTTCCTGCATTAGCGTGAACCCCCAGAAGAACCTGATAGAGCTGTCGCTCCTTCCCAGCGACACTGGGAAGCCGGATGTGTTTTCTGCCTCCCCAGAACCACCTCTTCCAAAACAAGAGGAGAGGAAAGAAGAGGCTGAGGAGGACCTAAAAAGAGAAGAACAGAAGAAAAAGAACCAAAAAAGGAAAGAGAAGATCCAGAAGGGGCAAGACGAGTTGGGGTTGTCCAGCCAGGAGAAGAAAGAGCCCCAGAAGTCACAGAGGACTGGGCAGGGCAAGAGAGAGCGCCAGGAGTCTGCAAACGAACAGGTAAGTCCCCTCCCCCAGCGAGGGTCGCTCCTCACCCATAAGAAGTGTTTGAGAAGTGAGCTGCAGCTGCCCAGCCTTCTCTCAGAATAGGCGCCGTGAGGCGGGAAGAAACTTCCTATCTTACCCCACCATTTCAGGAAAGGGTAAACAAGAAGCCAAAGAAGTCTGCGGTGCCAGAAGAGGAGGACAGTGGTGTGGAAGTGTATTACCGGGAAGGAGAGGATGAGATGGAGGAGCCGACGGTGCCGCCCATGGTAAGGGTCACCACTGAACTGGAGGGAAAGGGATTCCCTTGCCTTCCTTCCAGAGCTGTGCTGTCCCAGCCCATCCTCACCACCTCATTTCTGTAAAACAGAGGATGGTGAAGGGGGGGTCACATCAGCCAGGCTAGCTCCTGAGGACTGGGTGTGTTTGCGTGCTTATCGAGAACCGAGGGGACGAGGTGGGCAGGGGACGAGAAGGTTCAGCTGTTTGAGGCCGCGCTCCTCCAGGTGGAAGCAGTGATGCTTGAGTAGAGAGTTGTGTGAAGTCCCAGCCAGGGCAGAGCTCCTTCACTTTGTCAACCCCGGCCGCCCTCGCTATCTCTGTTCCAGACCTCCTGCTGCATGGGTGTGCGCGTGTCGACATTTAATAAAGTAATTGTCTAAGTAACTGATTTAGAAAGAGCGCTTTGAAGTCACTGTTGTCCCCTCAGCAGATGGAGGCCAAGGGGTAGGCTTTTGGTGTGACAGTAGGTGGGGGCAGGGAACAGCCTGGCCTTCCTTCAGTTTTCTGTGGCCCTGCAGGGAAAGCAGACGAAGCCCACGGAGGTGCCCCGGCTGCGGCTCTCTTCAGGCTTCATGTGGGACGTGGGGCTTGACTCTCTGACTCCAGCCTTGCCGCCGCCGAGAGGAGAGAGCTCAGACAGCGAGGAGGATGAGAAGCCCCATCCAGCCAAGGTGCTGTTCTTCCAAGGTTCTGCCTCTGGCAGAGACTCCTAAGGGGTCCCGACTCCTTCGCCCTCTTCCTGGGGTTCATGGGTTGCCCTCTGCGTTTGAAGGAGCAGGTGCTCACTTTTCTTTCTTCCATAACAGAGGAAGAAGGGCAAGAAGGAGAGGGAGTTGGAGCGGCAGAGGGCAGAGAAGGAGCTCTCGCGCATTGAGGAGGCGCTCATGGACCCCAGGCGGCAGCCGGAGTCGGCAGATGACTTTGACCGTCTGGTGCTGAGCTCCCCTGACAGCTCCATCCTGTGGCTGCAGTACATGGCTTTCCACCTGCAGGCCACTGAGATCGAGAAGGCCCGGGCTGTGGCTGAGAGGGCCCTGAAAACCATCTCGTTCAGGTCTGGGCTCAGGCTCTGCCACTGTGTCTTGGCTTACAGAGTTTGCCACCATGCCTCAGTCCTTCCTGGTCGGGCCAAAAGCAACCGTGCGTGGTCTTTTAGGCTAACGCTTTTAAGTGTAGCCACCTGAAGCACATCACTCATTTCTACTTACGGGCCTCTGTGATGAAATCACTATGGCAACATTTACTAGTCTTTGTGTGCCAATAAGGTTCCCATTGAAAATAAACAGAGCAGGGGGCCCTCAGCACTCCCCAGTGGGTAAGCCTGGTCTAGACAGAGTGGAGGTAGCTTTCCGAAGCTAGTGTAGAGGGCAGCAGTCTTAGGCTTTGTTTGTTTCCTTCACTGAGGGAGAGAATCAGACCCAAGATTCTGTTCCAGTTTGTAATCTGAGGCTTCCTTCCCAGAAATGGAGGGAGAAATCAGGGTGGCCCCAGATTGGCAACAAGAGATAGGAGAGAACAGGTTCCCCCTTGCAGTGAGCTGCACTTCCTGGTGGCACTGAGGATAAAATTGTTGCCTGGGTGTCCAAGGCTGAGTGATGGAACTCATGCTCTACCCACCCCGCCCCCAGGGAGGAGCAGGAGAAGCTGAATGTGTGGGTGGCGCTGCTGAACCTAGAAAACATGTACGGCTCTCAGGAGTCCCTGGCCAAGGTCTTCGAGCGAGCTGTGCAGTACAATGAGCCTCTCAAGGTTTTCCTGCATCTGGCGGACATCTACACCAAGTCCGAGAAGTTTAAGGTAGGGTGTTAGGCTCCGTGCCTAGGTGCCCTGGCCAGCAAGCTCGTAAGCAGGCCTCGGGCCAGCAGCCTGAGAACTCCACCTTCTGAGCTCCCTACTCTATCGCATCCCAGCCATATAGGGCCTTTCCCTCCTGCTTTCTCTTGCTAGTCTCACATCTGTCTTTATCCAGGGTGGATGTGAGAATACATGGAGGGATTACTAGGGAAGCTCCGGTGTGTGTCACTCCGTTGTGCTCTCCTGAAGGACCTCTCAGGCTCCTCAGGCCTCCAGAATTAGGAACTTGGCATCGGTGAGCCACGTCTACCTTCCATGAACATAGCCACTCTCTTTAGCTTACCATGTCTTTCCCACAGGAAGCTAGCGAGCTGTACAACCGGATGCTGAAACGTTTCCGGCAGGAGAAGGCTGTCTGGATCAAATATGGTGCCTTTGTTTTGGGGAGGAGCCAGGCGGGGGCCAGTCACCGCGTACTGCAGCGAGCGCTGGAGTGCCTGCCCACCAAGGAGCGTGAGTGCTCTTCCCAGTTCCTGAACATGCCCAGGACTGATAACCTGGAAGTGGCGATTGGCATCTTGTACAAAGTGGAGGCTCTTCAGACTTAGACAAGCCGGTGGTGTGCTCAGGAATGTTGCTTTGTGTGCTGGGCCCCAAAGGCTGGAGGAGCAAAGGCAATCTGCATTTCCTCTGTCGGCCATCACCTCAGAATAGGGGTGTCTGCAAGACTCCTGTATTTGGCTCCAAACCCACAATGTTCTTTTGAGGGTTTTTCCTTCTTATCAAATCCTAGAACTTGGCCCACAAGCAATGAATCAGACTAAGCCTGTCCCTGTAACATACTGTGCTGTGATGAGGGGTCCCTGGAATCATCTTGGCTCTGACCTGCCCTTTCTCCACAGATGTGGACGTGATTTCCAAATTTGCTCAGCTAGAGTTCCAGCTGGGGGATGCGGAGCGGGCTAAAGCCATTTTTGAAAACACACTGAGCACCTACCCAAAGCGCACAGACGTCTGGTCAGTCTACATCGACATGATCATCAAACATGGTAGCCAGAAGGAAGTCAGGTGAGGGGCGACAGACTGGGGCTGGCTCCTGCTGGCATGGGGTAGGACGGGCTTTGGCCATGTTGCTGCTGTGTAGCCACCCCATGGCAGTCCCCGAGTGTCTGATACTGAAAAGCAGCTTTGATGTGGCTCCCCTCGCCTGCTTGATTTCACCTTTCCAGCCTTTTTCACCCCAGCCTGGGAACCAGGAGCCTTGGGATCCCACGGGACTCACGTTATGCCTGGCTCTCAATGTTGCCCCCCCCCCCAACCCCTGCAGGGCAAGAAGGGTTGGAAGTGGGTAGATAGAGCAGGGTCTCATTTGAACCAATCTGTGGGCTGGGCTTCTGTCACGTGCTCTCATCTCATCCCTGTCATGTGGCAGGGACCCTGAGGTAACTGTTCTCCTGTTCTTCCTCATAGGGACATCTTTGAGCGGGTCATCCATCTGAGCCTGGCCCCTAAGAGGATGAAGTTCTTCTTCAAGCGCTACCTGGACTATGAGAAGCAGCACGGCACTGAGAAGGACGTGCAGGCTGTCAAAGCAAAGGCCTTGGAGTATGTGGAGGCCAAGAGCTCAGTGCTGGAGGACTAGTAGCCGCAGCTCCACTGGACACTGGGAACCATAGCCTAGGGACTGTTTACTTGCTGCTTTTTCTGCAGCGTATCTGCGGGCTGTGATGTCCATGGGAGGTAGACCTGGCTCGCTGATGCCAAGTTCCTGATCCTGTCAAAATTTTGAAAATTTTGAAAATTGTCAAAATTTTAAAAAATTCTTTTGAGACAGGGTTCTCACTCGATGGTCCTGGCTAGCCTTGAACTGAGAAAACCACTGCCTCTGCCTCCCAAATGCTGGGATTACAAGCCTGTGCTGTCATTTCTTACTATAAAAATTAAGTATATGTTTTTTAAATTTAGGGTGCTACAGATTGAGCTGAGGCCTTAAACATGCTAAGCAATTGTTCTTTCACTAACCCACACCCCAGCCCGTGAGGTTTAGTGCTCTTGTTTTGTTTTATGTAACACGTTACGTCTTCCTTTGCCTTTCCTGGGTTGCTCAGTGTTTTCAGGCAACAGGTTCTTGGGCTTCCAGAAAAAACAAGCATTCCTCTTTCGGGAGAGGTTGCCAAGTCTAAGAACAGAAGGCAAATGCCAGTGGATTTCATGGTCATGAGCCTGTTTTTCCCTTGGAAAGCTCTCAGTCCACACCCTAGAAGTGGGTAAGGTGTAGGAAGGACCTTAGATCCTGTAGCCTTGGGGTCCAGGCTCAGCTCAGCCTGTGCCATCTGCCCTGTTGAGGAGGCTGGGAGACTGAGATGGGAAGACATAAGAAGAATCCAGAACAAAAAACTGGAAAATTAAAGCTACTCAGGATAGCTGAAAGTATTGGTTGAACTACCTGGTCTGCCCCAGACTCGCCATGCACCATGGACCAGTGACCCCGCCGCCTCAAATCTGCCTCAACCCGGCATTTTGGGATGCTGGCACAGACCCTGATAGTTGTTACTGGCTTTTGGGGCGGGGCTTGGGCCTAAGGGGAATTAAAAGCTTTTTCTGACCCAGCCTAAAATGTGAGTTTTCTGTGGGATAGCTGGGCTGGATGCCGGAAGCAGAATAGGCAGGTGAGGGCATGAGGCTTTAGAGTGTGGAGCTAGTGAATGCAGGCCTGAGAGTGAGGACGAGCCGAAGGCCACTGGTTCACGGAGTGTTACGTTTTCGGCTGTGCCGCCTCTGACCAGGTTGAATCAGGCAACTCGCATTGCCCACCAGCCCTTTGGCAGGACAGGTGGCACACCTTGTATTGCTGCCACTTTTGTGGGTAAGTCCTGTCCCACTTCCTCTCACAATGGGCTGTATGCCCTTGTCAATTGCACAAACACCAGTCTAGGCCTTTAAAAGTAAGAAAAGCTTTATCAAAAAGGTATTAAATATATAAAATCAGGCCAGAGGTATACAATGGAGGCAGCTTTCTACCAGTACACCAAGGAGCTAGGCTGCCCTATGCAGTTAGACACAAATTAACTGCACAAAGTGTACTATACCATAACAGCCGCCCCCCAGTGGGTAGAACGCTGTCACCAGGCTCCACCAGCTGATGCTTCTCAGCTTGGAGGCCCACCAGAGATCACCCACATCATAGTTAAAGACCAGCTCTAGAAAAATCTTCCTGTAGCTGTGCACAGAGCGCGCTGGTGGCCATGATTTCAGCAGGTCTGGGAAGCCAGTCCTCCCACCCCTCCCGCCCCCCACACCCCAACCTCAGGGCCCTGTGGTCCACAGGATCTTTACCAACTACTAATTGTTAAAGTCCCCTTGGTCTATGCCCGAGAAAAATGACCTAATGCCGAGGTAAGCATGCCATGGGGGTTAGTTTGGGATTAGGCAGTTCCACTTGTGAAAAGAGCAAAGAAGCAGGCTCTTAAGGGGTGAGCAGCGCCATCTCCACATTGTCAGGGGCTGTGCCATTACCCGTCAGGCCCTGGGCCCACTTGTGCAGGCGGCTATAGAGCGGGAGGCCTTGGTTCTCACGGTACAGATAGACCCCAGTAATAGCATTCCACTGCGGGCGTGGCTGTGTGCCTTCCACCGGGAACTTGGTGACCAGCTCTTCATCATCTTTGTTGAGGGCCACAAAACCAAAGAAGCGGCGCACGTTGTTGGCAGCCAGCACCCTCGAGTGCACCTCGGCTGTGCGCTGGAACAGCTGGTCCTCGTTGGTGCGGTACTGTGCCCAATAGGCTTCCTGTCGGTAGCTGAGTGGTGAGCAGTAGTGTTTGAGGCACTTGGTCAGGAACACCAGGATGGCCACCACACCGATGAGCAGCCATCCAAAGAGCTGGTGAGGAAATACACGCAGGGCTCAGGGAGGGGCCCAGGGGCTGTCCAGACCTTCCCTGCCCATGGGAACAACCAAAAAAGATACAGACTGTTCTGTGGGCAAACAACTTCCTCTTTTCTATTCTCACCTACTCAGCCCACACACTCCCCTGTGCTTAGACTGCCTTCTGCCTTTTCTTTCCTTCAGCCCCAAGGGTGCACTGTCACTGGACTCCCTCAAACCCAGCTCAGGAGCTAGGAGTGAAGCTCCGTGTCAGAGAACATGGTTAGCAAGCACAAGAGGCTCCCATCCACACACAAAATAAAATCAGTTTAAACTGTGGGTCAGCTCTGATGCCATCTCCAAGGCTCCAGAGGCATCAACCCTACACAACATCATTACTTGTATATCTTTTGATCACCTGGGAGTGGGGGTGGGGTGGAGGGCCTGGAGAGATGGCTCAGTGGTTAAGAGCACTGACTGCTCTTGCAAAGGACCCGGGTTCAATTCCTGGTATCCACATGGCAGATCACAACTGTCTGTAACTCCGAGATCTGACACCCTCATGCAGACATATATGCAGGCAAAACAATGCATATAAAGTAAAAAAATATTTTTTTTTATTTTTTACTTTATTTTTTTGGTTTTTGTTTTTTTGAGACAGGGTTTCTCTGTGTAGCCTTCACTATCCTGGACTCGCTTTGTAGACCAGGCTGGCCTCGAACTCACAGTGATCCACCTGCCTCTTCCTCCCAAGTGCTGGGATTAAAGGTGTGCGCCACCACTGCCTGGCAAAAATAAATTATTAAAAAAAAAAAAAATAGAGCGCCTGTGTGCTTGCTTCACACCAGGAGGATGTAAGCCTGTTGAGGGCAAGGCCCTCTGAGGCACTCTTTGCCTATCACTTGTCTACAGACCTGTATTTACCATCTTCCATCTCTGACGCTTTTAGCCTAGATTCTGTTTCTCTGCTTTCGCCCTGCCCCACCCCAAGACAGGATCTCATGTAGCCAAGCGGGCCTTAGCACTCTGTGTAGCTGAGAACGGCTGTGAGTTTCTGGTCCTCTGCCTCCACCTCCTGGGGGCTGGGATTACAGGTGGCACCACACCTAGTTTATGTGATACAGGGATCAAACGCAGGGCCTCAGGTGTGCTTGGCAAGTGTTCTATTGACGTACATCTTAGCCTCACCTCTTCCCCTTATGTTGTTGCTCTTTAGTTTAGATTTTTGTGGGGGGGTTTGGGGGGACGGATGTATATGTATTGTGTGTGTATATGTTGGGTTGTATATGTTTTGGGGGAGTATGTATATGTGTTGGGGAGTATGTATATGTGAGTGCAGAGTCTAGAAGAGGGGATCAGATTCCCTGGAGCTGGAGTTACAAGTTGTGAGCCACCTGACGTGGGTGCTGGGTAATGAACTCCTGTCCTCGGTAAGAACAATACTCTCAGTCTTAACTACCAGGCCATTTCTCCAACCCTCCTCCAAACTGACCCTTAATTTTACTATGTAACTAAAACTGACTCTGAACTTCAGACCCTCCTATCTTTGTCTCCAAAATGCTAGATTACAGGCAAGATCCAGTACACTTTAGGCTCCTTCCTTCCTTCCTTCCTTCCTTCTTCCTCCCTCCCTCTCTTCCTTCCTTTTTAAATGTGTATGTGTTTTGCCTACATATGTCTGTATACTATGTGTATGCAGTGCCCTGAGAGGGTATAGAATCCTCTAGAACTGGAGTTACAGATGGTTGTGAGTTGTAGGTGCTGGGAACTGAACCCAGGTCAGAACAGTCAGTGCTCTTTTTTGGGGGGGGGGCAGGGGAGGAGGCAGTTTTTGAGGCAAGGTTTCTCTGTGTAGCTTTGGCTGTACTGGACTCACTTTGTAGACCAGGCTGGCCTCGAACTCACAGTGCTGGGATTAAAGGCGTGCGCCACCACTGCCTGGCCAGTCAGTGCTCTTAACCACTGAGCCATCTCTCCAGCCCCTGGCTTTGGTTCCTTGTATTTTCAAAGAGAGAGACCCTTTGTGCTTCTTCCTGTCTCTCTCAGCCTCTGCTTCTGGGTTCACATTCAGTTCAGATTGCTGCTTCTGGCCATTTTGATCGCTTTTCCCTTGACCAACCTCAAGAGAGGATACAGGGAAGGCCTGAGCAGCAGTGGCAGGCCTCCTGCTGGCCTGCCCCAAGAGTGAGGCTGACTCGGTGCTGGGATAGGAACACGGTCCTCCCTGGAGTCAACCAGGCTCCACTATCAGCTCAACACCCACAGCAGGTATTTCTGAGGGTGGCCTGCAGGGACCCATGCTCAGTCAAGCTAGGGTAAAAATCATCTCACTGGGTAGATTGGGAATGGCCCTGGGTCTTATGGGATATGGGATGCTTTCTTTGGGATTCCAGGTGGTGTTGTTCCCTTAATGCTCAAAACTGTCTCTAATGGCCGGAAGTGGAGCAGAATGGCAGAGCACCTTTGGCCTTCACCTGGACTTGGATGCAATACCCAGCACCCAAAAGCAAATCGGAGACACACTTCCTTGTAATGAGCTGACCCTTGCCCACAGAACACTAAGCCACAAACTAATGTGCTTCGAGGCCTGGCCCTGGCCATCTAGGGTATACCTGGAGAGTTGCTCATTTTCGCACTGGACCATCCATCCCATTGGGTGCCACCCCACCAGCTGCCACTGTGGGAGGGACGGAAGAAGACTGCCCTTCACAGAGCTCCTTACCTGAGACTCGTACTTGAGCCTGCGGCTGACCTCCTCCCGGAAGCCCGACAGGTTGGCAGGGCCCTCTCCGCAAGGGAACCTGGCTAGGATCTCCGTGGCATGAGCTAGGGGGAAGCCTTCATCTCCAGCTGTAAGCGAAGAGGGATCCACAAACTCACTGAGAGCACAGACGTAGGCCTCCCCTCGGAGCAGGGAGATGACGGACCAAGTGACAGGAGCCACGGCGGCGCGGCCCAGGATGGAGCTCAGGAGGAGGAAGTTGGGCGCAGCGGAGCAGTTCTTGGCCCTCCGATACTGGCACTCGGCAACTAGGTTCCAGGTGTGGTTGTTGAGGATGACTCCGATGAGGAAGAGTGCGAGAGCAGGCACGCCAATGGCTGTCAGCCCATACAGGTAGTTCCGGGCAGGCGAGCAGGGGCAGTGGAAAGCCACCACGGAGAACAGCTCCTGGCTGCCCACTGTGCCCAGGGCCACCAGCCCATTGAAAATCATCACATCCTTGCTCTTGAAGAAGAGAGACAGAAAGCGGAAGTTTTCCGCGATCAAGGCCGCCATGGTGACTAGTGAGCTAGGGATGGGATGCTTAAGAGGAGGCAGGTGAGCACAGAACCGCCAATGGCTTCTGGTGAGACTAGGAAGGAGCGCAGGCAGGAGGACGTCGGTCGGCAGAGCATGATTATGCCATTTTGTCGCCTACAGTCGGCTAAACTGGTGCTTCCTGTGAAACACAGATGACTGATAAATGTTTGCCTCTGAGCACAGGCTGAGGGGTGCTGCTGTGATCAAGCAGGTGGAGAAAGAAGCAGCTCAGGGCCTCGATGGAAATGGTGGCAGCCAGGGTTGCCTAAGTTCCTGCCAGGTGGCCTCAGTTGGTCGCCATGTTACCCATCCTCAGGAGTCTTTGTATGGTAGCCTTGGTATCCCCCCTAGCATCCCTGTGCACCCCTATGCCCCACCTCAAGCACAGAGAAGGATGCAGCTTCCTCAGGGTCATGTGCAAATAAACGGCAGGCCTCAGATTTACGATCACATCTCCCTGCTTTGAATATTTTAAAAATCTTTCTGCCACCAGACGATTAAGAATGGTTGGTGGAGGCCAGACAGTGGTGGCGCACACCTTTAATCCCAGCACTCGGGAGGCAGAGGCAGGCAGACGTTGTGAGTTCGAGGCCAGCCTGGTCTATAAAATGAGTCCAGGACAGCCAAGATAACATAGAGAGACGCTGTCTCAAAAAAACAAAACAAAACAAAAGAATGGTTGATGGCACTGGTCGTCTTGGCGCACGCCTTTAATCCCAGCACTGGAGAGGCAGAGGCAGGCAGATGGCTGTGAGTTGGAGGCCAGCCTGGTCTACAAAAAGTTCCAGGGCAGCCAAGGCTACACAGAGAAACCCTGTCTCTAAATACAAAAAAAAACAATGGCTGGTGGTATTAGGTGATATGAGATGATTTCTTTCTGGGATTCTGAGTGGTAGAAATCCGCTAAAGATTTTGGAGGGTGTGGTGTGGATAAAAAAAATTAAAAAAAAAAAAAGAAGCTATAGGGACTCTCCTGGTGGACACAGGACAGACAGGAGGCGTGGGTGGGGAAAATCTCATCCTCAGGCAGGACAGAGTGTCTTGCCTGAGGCCAGCCAAATCTGGAGGAGCCAGGTGAGAGTTTTGACTCTGACTTGAGAATACTTAGAAAGAAAGTGGATAAAATAAGTCGGAGCTAAACTAGCTCCCCCTGTTCACACCCCTTCACGCCTTCCTTATCCAGCAGCCTACACAAGCTCTGCTCCAAAATGCCAGAGACCTTCCACACCAGCCAGACACAGGCAGCCTCGGTGGGATTCAGCCCACTGCACCTAGTCAGCCCTCCCCTGAGTCATGACAACAGCCATAATGGCCATGGCTTCAGGCTCTTTAGAAGTTTAGCCTCAAATCCCTTCCCTTCCCAGGCTCCACCCACACACCCAGAGAGACAGGCAGGGTGTGGTCCCATGTCCACCCCCATCGTGAGAGTGAAAAAACAAAACCTTCTAGGCCAGAGGAAGCCTGGAAGTGGAGAGAAAGGTCAGGCTGTGAAGAGAGAGAGGGAGGCCCGGGCTGCCTCTTTCTGTTTCGTGTTCACATCCCTTTTCTGGTTGCTGCCTCTGCCAAGGATGCCAGATGGGCACAGGTGGGGAGGGGGGGGAGGGATGTGGGCCCCAGGAGGAGGGAGGGATGTCTGACTCCCCAACTCAGAGCCCAGAGCTCCTGAATATCCCTGGAGGGAGGGAGGGACCTCATCTGGGGGGGGGGGGACCGCATCCTGTTGCTGTCAATAAACAGGCTAATGGCCACCCCGTGTCTCCCTTTCTCCTCCTTGGTGGCTAGGTACCCATTCGCTCCTTGTAGTGGCCCTGGGTTTCTAAACCCACATAATGTTGGGTACAAAATGCCTGATAGCAAAAGGGATTGCAGGGGGGTGGTGAGAGAGAGAAGGTACTAAGCAGAGGCTGGTCCAGGCCATCTTCTGAGATTGTTTTGCCAGGGGCTTCTTCCCGGTGACAACCAGGAAGTTAGGGAGGGGGGAGTGGGAGCAACACTTCCATGTCTTTCCAGGGCTTCTGTCTCCAGATAACCCCTGGAGGCTGGCTGGAACCAACCGGCAAGCTCCTTTAACACCTGCACACCCCAGGGAGGGGCCCCTCCTTACCTGGGCATGGTTGCAGGCATCAGTGGCATTGCTTCCTGGTGGAGTGACAGCAGTGTGGGCACCGCAGACGCAGACACCACCGGGACAGGCTCCAGGCCACAAGGCAAAGTGTCCTCACGGGGGTGGGGGCGGGTGGCTCACTGCCAGCTCCGCTTTTGCACCAGGGGCCAGGCTGGGCGGTTGAAAGCAACAGAGCTTTGGACGAAAACTCCAAGCGGCTACAGATGAAGTGCAGGCAACTGCGGACAAATTTAACTCCAGAAAAGGAGAGAAAGAAACAATGGCATGGAACTTTCTCGCCGGCCAGCGAATGGAAAAACAGCCTCCAGGCGCCAGGCTGAGGAGGGCGGGCTGCTGAGGGCGGTGCAAGACAGAGGAAGTAGAGAAGCAGCCTCGGATGCTGCGTCCTGTCCCAGCCCGCCTCTGGCCCCCGCTGTAGCTGGCCCTACCCGCCCTGCCTCGACTCTACCCTGTGCACCCCTCGGGGGCCATCTGGGAAGGTCTAGACAGGAGCCAGGCAGGGCCCTCCCGGAGTTCTTGCCCAGGCTTGCCCTCCAGGCCTGTTTGAAAAACATCCCCCTTGCTTGACACCCACCTGGCAGATGCTGCTGGAGATGCTACAGAGTCTGGGGAGAGTAAGTGCTCAGAATTGATGGTGATGTTCCATTATACAAAAGGTCAAGACCCCGGCCCACTCTGCCCTCCTTTCTCTGAGCATCCTGCCTTTGTACCAGCCATCTCTCAAAAGATGGCTCTTCCAATCACAGTTCAGCTAACTCCCAGATACTGCCCCCATCCTCTGTACAGCTGACGACAACTCTATGGAGGGATCTGGGGATCCTCTGGGGCTCCTAGGGCAGAGGCTGGTCATACATAGCCATTAAAAGGAAGCAAGCACTGCCCATCCCTAGAGTAGCCATGAGCTCTTATCTCTGGGAGCTTACAAGCAAGACTGAGAGTCGCCAGTCAGGTACACAGACAGAGAGAATGCCAAGATGAGCCCGGTGGCTCCCAGGACTGGAAGAGATAGCTCCAGGGCCATCAGATCCGGGGCTGGGACAATGGAATTCACACAGACAAGCTGAACCCTCTTGAGTCTGGCTTGTCCATGTGGCAGGGATGAATGGAGAAAAATCAGTGTTTCCCCATGCCTTTCCATGACACACTTTACAGGGTGGCGTTGCCTTAGCTCAGCTCCCATGGATCTAGTGTTGGAAGCCAGGTCTCCAAACCTTTCCCACACATTTGCTCCTCCAAGCATGTCCTGGTATCCCGTCCCCAGTGGACACCCATACACACCAATGCACACTTGGTCTGTGTTAAGCTGGTCCCTTCATTCAGGGCTGGGGTCAAGTTCAACCTCCTCTTCCCTGCCACCCTGGCACTGGGGTTCCACCGGAGAGTGGAGCGTGGGTGCATGAGGGAAGTTGAACATCCGAAGGTCAAAGTGAGCACTGAGAAGGGCAGAGCTGAGGGCTGGAAGATGAGACTGAGAGACAAGAAGCCTGTTGGCACCTCTCGTTCCTTTTCTTGGACAAGGTAGCAGCCTACCCTGTCCTGTCTTGTCCTGTCCTGTCCCTTGGTTGCTGTCAGGGAAGGAGAGGGAGCAGCCGCTGGACTCAGAAACGAACAAGGACATTAGCCACACTGGTCCAGATGTCCACTATGTGCCATGTGCTCTTACACATGGTGAACCAGTGAGGTAGGCCTTTTCCCTGTTGCACAAAGGAGAAAATGGAGACCCCCAAAATGAGGCACCTGGACCAGGGACACACTTTGCAAACGGTAGAATCAGCACTTAACCCAGCTTTATCCCATTTTTATGGACTTAACTATTTCCCCTCTTCATCATAGCCCACGGCAGTCTCCCCAGGGAGCCTTTGAGAAAATAAGAGTTCATCAGCTTTCATTTCTAGCTCTCAAGCCCTATGGATGGTCCATGTTTCTATAATCTGTGTGAGATTGTTAATTTTGTGCTTGTTATGAAATAACCATAGAGTCTATGTCAACAGGTATCTAATGGCCTCATGACACACACCTTGGCCTCCCTCATGTGGTCCCTAGGTCTTGGCACCTTATGTGTCACCCAGGTGTGTCACACCAGCTGAAGGCCATTCTTTTTTTTTTTTTTTTTTTTATCCAAGAAACTGTCAATGCTGGTGAGAGGGCTGACTGCCCTCGCTTCCTTGAGCCTCAGCATAAGGAGGAAATACTGGGGATGCGCTTTGGAAGCCTAAATGGAGACAGCGGGCCCGGGATGGGATGAACAGCATCAGGATGAGGCCTGGGTAGGGACTCAGGTACCACCCAGGCATCCTGCTCCCACAAACCAGATCTGAACACTTGTGATAATGAAACAGTGGGAGGGGAGGCACAGGATGACACTACTCCCGTGGTACCCAAGGCAGCTAAGGAAATGAAGTCTTTCAGCTCCAAATGTCCTTTTTCACACCAGAAGGCGAATGTGTGGACTTGTGGTTATGCCTCAGAATTGTATATCTGTTTACTTTGCTGCGCAAAGGCCTATGGGCTCAGATCTTTCTTCCTGCTTCTGCAGCCACCTACAGCTCACACTTTGCTGAAGTAGGTGGCCACTTCCTTGCGGGGAGGCCGGGGGCCGCCCCCAGCCCAGCCATTGCCCATGAGTGGTGCCTCCTGGCCCAGCCGCAGTGGTGGTTTGCATTTGTGCCAGCTTGTGAGTAGCTTGTTGATGGTGCCTTGGTCAATGATGCCACGCAGCTTCTCCCTCTCTTCCTCAGTCCTGTCAGAGGGATTTGGGGCAGCCTCCGTGGCTGTGGCCGTGGCTGTGGCTGTGGCCAGCACTCCATGCGTGTGACCCAGTTCCAGGTCATGGTTCATGGCTTCAAAGAACTGCTGGATACACACCTTAGCAAAGGCCTTGGCGTGCTCTGTGCACGTCTCATCAAACAGCTTACGTTCAATGTCGATGTAGTGGGACCAGTACTTGCTCTTGAGAAAGGCAGCCTGCGTGAAGCAGGGCCTCACGGAGCGCACCACGAAGGCCAGCAATGTGGTCAGCAGCACGAAGGACCAGCCCAGGGCCTGTGGGGAGAGGGGGTTGTCAGCAGACCTACCTGTCACACCCCAAAAGGACTTGTTAGGGCCTCTACAAAGGAAGCCAGCCAAGGACCAAGCGGCGTCACTTCTTGGCCTCTATCTCCTCATGTGTAAAATGGCCATATACTCCAATTCACAGGAGTCAGATCCTGGGATCACAGAATGTGCTGCTTCGACAGGGCCCTCAGTGAACAGGATTTAATGCCACATCCCATAGCAAGGCCTCCTGGGTACAAAGCCTGTCTCCGCTTGATCGTTCTGTGTCTCAGCTTCTTTGCCTACAAAGATGGGGCTACCCCAGACAGTGATGGTGCATGCCTTTAATCCTAGCCCTTGGGAGGCAGAGACAGGTGGACCTCTGAGGTCAAGGCCAGCCTGGTTTATATAGCAAATGCCAGGACAGCCAAGGCTACACAGAAAAAACAAACAAACAAACAAACAACCTGTCTCAAAAGACAAAACAAACAAAACAAAAACAAACAAACAAACAAACAAGACGGGGCTGCTAGTAATAGCAGCTACCTCACAGGGATTTTTGAGAACCAAAAGAGAGGGATGATTGTAAGACAGTTGGTATTTAGCACTCTCTGCTAAGCCTCATGATGGTACCATTCGGGGAGCTGATATTCTGGGCCTAGAAGCCTTCTTCCTCCAAGCTCTGGGTCTTTCCTTCAGTTTCTGGAACCGATATCAGCTCTATGTGAGCACTTTCTTTACAGGCTAAGCTGGACTCCCAGGGAGTTCAGAGACACCCTGGACAGCCCTCAAACTTGAACACTGGCCTCTGACACATACTCAGACAGTGGCTCACCACAGGGCACAGGGCACAGGGCACAGGGCACAGGGCACAGGGCACAGGGCACAGGGCACAGGGCACAGGGCACAGGGCACAGGGCACAGAGCACAGGGCACAGGGCACAGGGCACAGGGCACAGGGCACAGAGCACAGGGCACAGGGCACAGGGCACAGAGCACAGGGCACAGGGCACAGAGCACAGGGCACAGGGCACAGGGCACAGGGCACAGAGCACAGGGCACAGGGCACAGGGCACAGAGCACAGGGCACAGGGCACAGGGCACAGAGCAGGACACCCATCCCTTTCTGTACTTTGGTCCAGACCCCTATCAGCACAGAGAAGAGTTGGGAAAGGTCAAGGAAGTAGGAATAGAGGTGGGTGTGGTGCTAACGTTGCCCAACCGGTGCCATGGGGGCAGGTGGGAAAATACAGAGTTACAGAGCGTGTGACTCAGTCAGGGGCCTCCCATGCTGCTCACTAGGTCACTGTGGTTACAGAGGGCTTGGGTCGCCTCACATTCCAAGTGAAGCTGGAAATCTACTTTGCCTTCGACAGTTTTTGATTTCCAGATAAAGTCGGCTAATTCTAAAGTGACTTCAGAATTCACAGGGACTTATCTACAAACCAGGCTGCCTGTGGCCTCTTGAGGAGTGGGGCTGGGGAGGGTGAGAACCTTCCAGATTGCACAGTGTGACAGTTTAAAGGTCGAGTGGCGTGACAGCTGTTCCAGGGCCTGAGGCCTAGAGTGATGGCACAAGGGTCCGCAGATGAAGGGGTAATGAGCTTGGCTTAGACAGCCAGTCATGGCGGTGGTGACAGTCACCACGTGGGAAAGAAAGCCCTCTCTCAGGAGAGGAATCAAGGGTCTGCCCTGACCAGAGCAGAATGCGGCTGCTTCTCTAGTCCCACTGGAGCTGACTCTGCCTGTCGGTCTCCCTCATCGCCCAGTTCACTGCCCACACGGTTCTTATTTATTTATTTGGGTTTTTTCAAGACAGGGTTTCTCTGTGTAGCCTTGGCTGTCCTGGAACTTGCTTTGTAGACCAGGCTGGCCTCGAACTCACAGCGATCCGCCTGCCTCTGCCTCCCAAGTGCCTAGATGGTTCTTTAAGTTTCACCCCAACATCCATCTCCCTCACCCATGTATTCCCGTTCAAGATGCCCAGACCCTCAGCTTACCACTCCTGGAGCAAGCAGGCAGCAGCTGGTGGGTATTTGCCAGGGAAATGTACCCAAATGGTTTAGCCACCCACCGGTCTCACTACCGCCTGGGCCTAGGATAGGAAAGGGATGCAAATTTCCCAGCCTCTCAACTCTGAGCTCAGGGTGGAGGGGGTAAAGAACCAGCTATGCTCTCCAGGCGACCTCACTGAGAGAACACATGGGCTCCGCTTTGAATCTCAGCTGGAACCGCATGCCTCCACCCACAGAGGGGAAACCCCACTTTGAGAAGGGATCTTCCCATAGGGACCCTGGCCCGTGAGGGGACCCAGCCTCCTCACCTGAGAGATGCAGCGCAAATACCGCACAGCCACCTCTCGGGCCAGCAGCCAGTGCCCATCGTAGATCTCGGGGCAGGGCACACGAGCCAGCAGGCGAGCAAGTTCTGGAGGAGGCAGGCTAGGCACCAGGCTGCCGTTGCCTAGGGTGGCCACGGGCACGGCTGTGCAAAAGGCACAGAGAAAGCACTTGCCGTCCAGCAGTGTGACAGCTACCCAGACGACGGGAGCGATGAGAGCCCGCTGGGCCATGGAACAGAACATGTAGCGAAGCACGGCTGGGTCCTTGGCCCGGCGACCTGGGGGCCGCTTCCACTCTTCAGCTAGCATGGATATGTTGTTGTTCATGACTAGGCCAAGCAGGAAGAGCACCAGGGGAGGCGTCAGCAGTATGCCCATGCTGTAGGCTACGTTGTAGCCAGGCAAACAGGGGCAGTTGAAGTCAAAGGCAGAGTACATCTGGGCGCTGGCCAGCGCCATGATGCTGCAAATGCCGTTCATGAAGGACTCTTGGTTGGACTGCAAAAACTGGAAGATCATCCGAAACTTGTCCATCGTGTCCCGTGGGGATCCTCAGCCTCTTCCCCTCTCACTGTGGCCTCCCACACAGCTTCAGTAGGCCACCTTGCCCACTGGACAGCCACCTCATGACTGGGCTCTCCTGGCTGGACTAGCAAAGCTCAGGGCAATTGGTGAGGTCATTCTCTGAGGAGCCTTCTACACGGGTGTTGGCAGAGAGGGCACAACTCGACCAATCCCGTGGGTACAGCCAGGATTGTGTCCCTCCCTCGCCACCCCCCCCCTCCAGCTGCCTGCAGCCTAGAGATCCATAAAGCTGCACCCGATGAGGACAAGTTTGGGTGTGGGAGGGAGGAGGAGGTCGCTGGGCTCTGGGGAAACAGTCGTCTCTCTGTGCCCTTCTCTGGAGTTACTGAGTTATCTCTATGATGCCAGGACCCCAGGGAGCTCCTCAATCAGTTGAGACAGTGACAATAAATGGCATAGAAATGATGGTGGTGGCAGAGGCTGTGGCAGGCAGTGGTAGTTGGGTGTTACCCATGGTAGGGACAGCAGAGGTGGCAGGGGTGATACGCTGTGAGTGTGGCACACAGTAAAACAACCTGGACTTAGAGGATTTTCTTTTCTTCTTTTCCTTTCCTTTCTTTTGAGACAAGGTCTTCAACTCACTATAGCCAAGAAAGATCCAGAACTCCTGATAATCTTGTCTGAGCTCCGCCCCCCCCCCCAAACTCTGAGGTTGCATGTTTGTGCCATCCCAATTGGCACTGGTGTTGGAGTTGGGCTGGACAGGTTGTCTATTAGTTTCAGCCTATGGGTGTGTCTGTGTTTGTGAGTTGTGGATGGCAAACCCTTCCCAGGCTGCTTCTTCTACCTCCACATCTCTGACCCACAGGTGATGGGGTTCCATGCTCAGAGCTTCTCTGTCGAGCCACCCAAGGGGAAGGCTCCCTTTGATCTCTCAGCCTTCAGACAGACATGTCAGATCTGGATCCAGCTGGATGACTCTTTGTTTGGGGCAAGAAGAGGCTGAATGTCAGCAAGGTCGGCGTCTCCTTGTGTTTCTGGCCACCTTAGTGGTCTTCTGCCTGCATATTCGTATTTCTGACAAGATCTGTCATGACTTCAGCTGACCTGTGTGCACCTTATATGTATCGAGTAACCCTACAACCCTGTGGGATGGGACTTTTATCACTTTACAGAAGTGACAGCTGGGGCTCAGTGAGACTGATCTTATTAGCTAAAGGCCACCTGGGTCATAGGTGGAGAAGTGGGATTTGAGCCCAGGCTAGCACTTGTGGGAGGGAGTGCAGGGTGAAGGGGGCAGGGGAAGGTGTTTGTTTGTTTGTTTGTTTGTTTGTTTTTGGTTTAACTTACCTTCTAGTTGGATCAAGTTTGAGTGGAACAGGTACTACATCACCAGTGGGACGTGGTGAGGACGAATATTGCTTCCCTCGGCCATAAGGCTAGGTGTCCTTGGGACAACTGGAGTCCTGGGTTGGTGGCCCCTGGAATACTCTTGTTAGGGACTCTTTCAGAAGACATCCATCAGAAGGGATAGGGCGAGGGAGAGCCAGCAAAGGTGTGTCTGTCTGTCTGTCCCTGTGTTTCCTTTTTCTTTTTGACTTTTCTGTTGTTTTTGGTTTTTCGAGACAGGGCTTCTCTGTGTAGCCGTGGCTGTCCTGAACTCACTCTGTAGATCAGGCTATCCTCAAACTCACAGCGATCCACCTGCCTCTGCCTGCTGAGTGCTGGGATTAAAGGGTGTGAGCCACCATGGATTTCTATTGCAGTGTTGACAGGCACAGAAGATGAGGGTCTCAGCTGCAGCCAGGGCTGAATGGGGTTGGGCGGGGCCAGGATTGCTCAGGAAACCATCTGCAGAGGGCTGCCTTTTGTAGCAATGATATGTCAAGAATTTCAAGCCAGGCATGGTGGCGCATGCCTTTAATCTCAGCACTCCTGGGAGGCAGAGGCAGGCAGATCGCTGTGAGTTCAAGAGCCAGCCTGGTCTACAATGGGAGTCCAGGACAGCCAAGGCCACACAGAGAAACCCTGTCTCGAAAACAAAAAACAAAACAAAACAAAAAACCAACCAAACAAAAAAGCTATCTTTTGTGCACCATGGTACTGGAGTTTTAGACTACAAACAGTTGTGAGTGGCCATGTGCATTCTGGGAACTGAACCCAGGTCCTCTGCAAGAGCAGCCAATGCTCTTACCAATGAGCCATCATGCCAGCCTCCTGTTCACTATCCTATACTGAGAACACTGTTCCTGGTACTTAATAGGTGTTCAGTTAACACGTGCTGGAGAATACCCAAAGGGGTGATCAAAGAAAAGGATGAATTTAAGGGGAGGTAAGAGCTCAGACCCAAACAGGAAGCTTGCCTTGATAGTTCTGGGTTTCCCTTCAGAGGGACGGCCTGTGAGAAGAGGGCGGCTAAGGGCCTGGAGAGTGCTCAGAGCTCACTGCCAAGACAGCTGCTACTGGCAGGCAGCCCAGTGTCACCTCTGTTCTGCCACCAGCTGTGACTCCAGACAATTTTCCACTGGTTTCCTTTAGGCCTTCAAGGACACACCCCCAGCCTCTACCCTTACCTCTCCCAAAAGGGCCCATGAAGCAAGAAATGAGAGGGGTTGGGTGCAGCACGGTACACAGTGGACTGCCTTCATTTTCTCTGAGGCTCTCTTTCCAAATTGGCAGCTTTTATTGCTTCCCTATGGTCCTCAGTCCTAGACTCTTTCCTCGCACAGGCCTGTGAAAGGTCATTTCTGTATCAGGACCACTGGAACAGGGTTGAAGCCTCTAACCTTCCCTTTATAATTCTGGAAGGGACAATTGCCTGGGGATCCACATGGCTCTGACAGAGCCCTTGTAGGGTCCCCTTTTCCTTGCTGACCTGTCTTTGCACAGGCCTCTCTGCTTCCTGGTTGTTCCTTTCCCTTTTTAGCTGATCCTCTTCCTTACCCTAAATGCTGCTGGTCCTCACTCTACCCTCTCTCTCTCTCAACAGCCCATTCCTGTAGCCCTCAGTAAGCATCCCTTCACAATAGCATCTCCCACTCGACCTTGCCACTAAGCACTTGCCTTGCTCCCTCAGCTGCTTGTACTTAGTGCAGAGTATCGAGCACTTCCTGGAGATCCCCACATTTTCCTCTGGGGAGTAGTGCTGGGAACGTCTAGTGCCCAGGCCGCCTAAGATGAAGACAAGCACAGCCAGAGCGAATGCTTTCAGGACATAACTGCTTTGCTCACTTGGATGCTGCAGCTCCCTTGGATACAGGACAGAGTCAGGGGGCTGCCATCCAGCACTGGCTGAGACTTGAGGAATGTGTCTGGGCCCCCAAGAGAGCTACTCTCCTCGAAAGGAAGGGCCTTTAGATGTCAGGTGAGCCTGTTACCTGTGTCCCTCACTCTTAGTTGGGGTGACACCTGTAGCTCAAGGATGTGAGCAAAAGGCAATTTGGGTGGACTATGTCAGAGAGGTTTGGGGGTCTGCAGCTCTATCAACTGGGGCCTAATGAGGGTAAGAGGTACCTCTCATGGTAAGACAGGAGGGTCCAGAGAGGGTGTCACTGGGCTCAGGGCTCAGGGGCCATCACTTGGCAGACTTTGCAACTTTTGGCCAACGGCCTTTACTTCTGCCAGGCTGCATGGGCACAACTCCGTTTGGATGCAAGTTCACCCATCATGTCCCTACCTCCCATTCCAGCTCCGGATATACGGGGAGAGGGGACAGTGTCCCTCTTGCACTTGTACTCTGCACCCCCAGCAGCCCACGAGTATCTGTCTAACAAGGAAACGCAGCAGGCTCAGCCCTTGGCTGGCTCCATGCTTTTGTCTTTGCCGCCTCCTCTTCACTTTGCTTTCCCGTCATCCTCAAAAAGCTGCTCCATCCTTTAGGGCCAGGTCACGTGACACCACAACCATCCCTCAATCTAGAGCTTCATTGTGTCCCCTCCCCCAAAAAAAGCTTCCAGGCACATGGCTGGCCTCTATTATGTTGCACTGTTTGCTTCAGATTGTCAATATTTTTGTACCCATCTCTGTCCCCTTAAACAGTGATTGCCTCGGAGCCACCTACTACGAAGTGTCTCTTCCATATTTCCTATTTCAGTGCCAAATGCAGGAGGTGCTTATAAATGCTCAGTATAAGAAGGAAGGGGTGATGATTACAGTTGGTGGCTTTTTAATAGTTCCTGGAGCCCCAGGCAGCCGTCCTTTCCCAGGGTAGGAGCGCACCCACGCAGGCTGGGCTGTCATCAAGCTGTTTCCATTCTCTCCTGCAGTTTGCTGCTAACAATTTGCCTAAATCATGTCCCGGGCCCGTGCTACTGCAGACATTTGCATGGCCTGACCACAGTCAGGAAGTGGGGGGGGGGGGGGAAGCCGAAGCTGCAGGGATTTTTCCTGGTCACTTAGCAAGAAAGAACCCAGGGAGTAGAAAGGGCTTGATGGAGAGATCCAGGTTCCAGGGGTCACCCAGGGGGTGCCTACACCCCTCAGGGCCCCAAGGAAGAAGAGGAGACTGGAGTAAACCCACCTTTGCATTGGGGCACAAGTGAGTCATAAGGGTCAGGCAGGGGCTCAGAGGAACTCACCTGGCTCTTCTTCCTGTTTGGGCTGCCACAGACTAAGCAGTGAGTTTTCTAGCAGATCTGACAGTGATGCTTCACAGGCTTTGTCCATAAGCTAGACCCCGCCTGGCTCTGGAGACATTCTTACTGGGCTGGGAGTGCTGCTGGGATGACCAGGGGAATGAGCCACCTGAGAAAGGCCGACTAGGGATTCAGGCACCAAGCAGAGGAGATGGTGGTAGAAAGGTGAGGGAGGGGACGCTGCCAGCCAGAGGGCAGAGGGCTGGGCTTAGAAGAGCCTGGATCAGGCTTCGTTTGGGCCAGCTACAAGCAGAACTGCTGGGAACTGGGGGCTAGGCAGGTTAACTCTTCTTCACTTCACACACACACAAAATACATACTGAGCTATACCCCAGTCTGGAAATAGAAACTATGTGCAGTGGCCACTCTGCACATAGAGTCACATAGAGTGACATAGAGTCAGTACCTAAGGCTTTCATGAGGAATTTATCAAGCGCAGCTTGCTAAACCTACTGTGAGAACCTTGGCAGAAGCAAGAAGAAACCCAACAAGAGCATTGGAAGATGATCACAGAGACCCAGAGAGTAAACTGGTGTCATAGCTCAAAACAGACCCAGAGCCAGGTGTCCTGGGATTCAATGCCAACTCCTACGCTGGTGACCGTGAGCAACTTCAACTCCTTTTTGGTTCAGTTTTCTTTTTTCATTTTGTTTTTGAGATAGGGTTTCTCTGTGCAGCCTTGGCTGTCCTGGACTCGCTTTGTAGACCAGGCTGGCCTTGAACTCACAGTGATCCACCTGCCTCTGCCTCCCGAGTGCTGGGATTAAAGGCGTGCTCTACCACACCCGGCTCAGTTTTCTTTTTTAAACAATAATCTACTAATGTAGCTTAGGTGGTAAAATGCTCGCTTGGAACGCACTTTGTCCTATCCCCAGTATAATGCTGAGCTAAGCACAGTGGTGCACATCTGAAATTCCAGAGCCAGGCACAGTGGTGCACATCTGTAATTCTAGAACTCAGGAAGTGGGAAGGTTAGGAGTTCAAGGTCATCTTCAGCTAGATACAAAGTTGGAGGCCAGCTAAGTTTCATGGGACCATATTTTACACACACACACACACACACACACACACACGCACACACACACACGCGCGCACACACACACGCACGTGCAAGAGAGAGAGGAGGGGGAGAGGAGAGGTGAAGAGAGGTGGAGAGGCCTGAGGGCCTGAGTTTGATCTCTGAGACGGACGTGGTAGAACAAAAGGGATGGCTTGTACAAGTTGTCCTCTGATCTCTACACACATACCAAGGCGCACATACATGCACGCACACACACACAATAAATAAATAAAATTTAAATTTAAAGGGGTGCTGGCAATCATACCCTTTTCATTAGGTTGCACAACGACTGAATGAATAAATATCAGGCACGTGACACTATTGTGATAATTTTTTAATATTTGGAATCAATGTCTATGACCTAGGTCTACAACAGATTTACCCAGACTGGGGCTACTCAAAGTTTGGTCCACTGATCAGAAGAACCAGTATATTGTATGGGGGGCGTTGTGAGAGGTGAAAGTTTGGAAATCAGAGAGTGGTGACTCACACCTGTAATCCTAACACTAAGGGAGCTTGAGGCAGGAGGCTAACCATTCATATCAGGCCAGGAGCTCATGTCATCATCAGCTAGACAGCTGAAGTGTGACTCTTCCTCAAAAAGAGATGGGGGTGGGAGTGGGGGTTGAGGAAAGAAGGAGATGGGAAAACTGCTGCTGTCTGATCCCTATACATCGACCTGGTGGCACAGCTTGGTGCCTGGAGCAGCTATAGGAGCGCGGTGATTGAGGCCAGGACCCCAGAGCCTGGAGGATGCTGCGAGGTCAAGCGGCGGCTTACTGGAGTACCAGGTACTCAGGAGGTGATCTACCTGCTTCTGGCTGGAGATGGCACGCAGATGGGCCTTCCTGTTTGCATCATCCAGGCCCTCTGGGGGCTCTGGGGACTCCTGTGACTCTGGGATTCCCCCGGCTGGATCCCGACGACGACGTAGCCCCAGAATGCGCAGCTCGCTCTTCATGCTCTCAAAGAAGTGCAGCACGCAGCGATGTGCGAAGTCCCGCGCATGCTCACAGCACGTCTCGTCGAAGAGTTTCTGTTCCAGGTCCACATAGTTGCTCCAGTATCTGCGCTGTAGGAAGACTGTCTGGTCGAAGCAGGGCCTCAGGCAGCGGGCTAGGAAGGCCACCACTATCAGCAGCAAGGTGATACTCCAGCCTATGGCCTGGAGGTCGAGAAGGCGTTAGTGAGATGCAGGGGGCCCTCTGGTGTTGTACACTGAGCACTCTGCACTGCCTCTCTCTTTGCTTTTTCTCCATCCTTTACCACCTCTATACATGTCCCACGTAGTCACCATCCTGCCATCCACTCATCCAATCACCGGTCCTCTCCTCTGACTGTATGTCCACCATTGTGCCATCTGGTCACTCATTTGTTCTTCCTCTTAGCCATCCACGCACC
This sequence comes from Acomys minous, assembly GCF_964271855.1. Lineage (NCBI taxonomy): Eukaryota > Metazoa > Chordata > Mammalia > Rodentia > Muridae > Acomys > Acomys minous. Next base: position 13,674,771 of record NC_140484.1, on the reverse strand, counting down.
CTCCCATCCATTCACGCCTCCATATTCTTCTGCCGTTTACCGCCCACTCACCTACGCATCAAACACTTTTACCTTTTTACCCATCCGCATGTATATTTCCCATACATCCTCCCAACTGTGCTACATGCTGTGAGCTGTTAGGCAGTGTTCTAGGCCAGCAGTCAGGGGAAACAGGAAGCTGTTCTCCAATGCTGGAGCCCACACCTGCTTGGCTCTCCTCCTTTCCGTCTTCCAAAGCTGCAGTTTTCCCCAGGTCCAAAACCATGAAAATCGTTGTAACTTGTAGATTTGATTCCCACCGTTTATACAGTCTCCTTATTTGGTCACACACAACAAGCCAGACAAGCTGAGTATTTTATGTACGAGAATCAGAAGAAAAAAAAAATAACATCTTGATAAGCTAGGCATGATGGGTGGCTTAAAACTTAGGCCGCAAACCTGAGTCTGACTGCAAACTCCATGCATTTTCTGCTGAACTTGGGAGAGCCTAGAGTGCTGGCCCCTTCACCCTACCTTAAGGCTGTGCTTCCCTTGAGCCTCTCTAGTCTCTTCCCAGCAGAGCATAGGGCTCTCTGGAGTCATGGAGATGCTCTCTGTATAACGGCCTCGTAAACGCTCTGTGAGGAACACAGACCAGCACGGGCATTGGTGGGGGTGGGGCTGTGAATGCTCCGGTATAGTGGAGAGGGTATCCAGGAAGAATCCAAGCATCTGGTGAGGATGTAAGGAGTTAGTTAGTTATAAGGACCAATGACTTGTGTATCCAGAGCTTGGCCTGCCTGTTACAAGTTACATGACTTTAGCCTTGTGAGCTAAAAAAACGTTCAGAGCTTCATTACTTCATTTGAAACATGGGATGCTAACAACTGTATCCATCTCAAAGAGTTGTTTTGAGAATTAAACACACCGAAACACAGAAAATGCTTAACGTAGTGCCTGATGTGGAAATACTCAATAACTAGCAATTATATTATTTTCAACTAGGTATATCTGGGGTAGGAGGCTGGTCCTGCAATATATACCAACAGTCCTCTGTCACCCATCTCCTGGGATTTCAGGAGCACCTGCTGCCTGTTCTGGGTAAGCTGGTATCAATGGCCCAGTGTTCACCTCTCAAGGGTAGTGGTCCCAATTCCCCCTATAGCTCCTGCTCTTGGCTTTGACTCCAGCAGTGAGGAGCATCCTTGGGAAGTCATGTGGACCAAGTTCAGCACCAACCTCAAAGCCACACAGGATTTCTGACTCAGTAGGGTTACTACTATTACTGTGATGAAACATCATGACCAAAGCCTGGTGGGAGGAAGAGGCTTATTTGGATCACGCTGCTACATTGTAGTCCTTGGTTGGAGGAAGCCAGGACCGGAACTCAGACAGGACTGGAACCTGGAGACAGGAGCTGATGCAGAAGCCATGGAAGGAGGGGTGCTACTTACTGGCTTGCTCCTCATGGTTGCTCAGCCTGCTTTTGTATAGAACCCACAAATCCCAGGGATGGCACCCCCACAATAGTCTGTGCCCTCCCCCGTCAATCTCTAATTAAGAAAATGCCTGACAGGCTTGCCCACAGCCTCATTTTATGAAGGTATTTTCTTAATTCAGAGTCTCTCAGGTGACCCTAGCTTGTATCAAATTGACATTAAAACTAGCCAGCACCACATCTACGAGGGACCAAGGCCTGGGCAGGACCCCACTTACCTGTGACAGGCACCGGAGGTATCGAGACACAGCCTTGCGTGCAGGGCTGTTTTTGACCAGCTCATCCTCCTTGCAGGGCACTTTGGCTAGGAAGAGCTGCACCTGGCTGGGGGTCATGTTAGCAAAATCCAGAAACTTCTCAGGGTCCACGGAGTTGCTGAAGGCACACACAAAACACTTCCCATCAAGGAGAGCTAGCAGGATCCAGACCAGGGGTGCGGCTAGGGCTCGCTGCAGCACAGAGGAACACATGTACCTGCAAGCAGAGAAAGAGGACTCAGTGGGCATGCAGCAGGCAGGGACGGTCGGTGAGGACCGGACTGGCAGAGTGGCCACTTCCTGGCTGTGAGAGCTTGGCTAGGATTTACACACACACACACACACACACACACACACACCCCAATATGGCCTTATACATCCCAGTTTGGCCTTGAAGTCTCTGTGTAGTAACGTTTCGCTTCTGGTCCCCCTGCCTCCTCTTTCTGAGTTCTGGGACTACAGGAGTGTGCCATCCCATCTGGAGGATGCAGTGCTGGGGTCCAGCCCAGGCCCTCGCGCACTCTAGGCAAGCATTCCGCCTGAGTTCTAGGTGTGTCAACGCTTCATTGTTCTGGAAAGCAGGTCTGCTGCAGGAGCATGCCAGGGCAGAGGAAAGTGGCTTTAGAGACGCCTTACTTGCAAGGGGCTCAGCAGAGCACATCTCGGCCCCAGGTAGGTATTCCACGCCAGCCTGTGGGCATTAGGAACCGCTGAGCTTTACCAGCCAGTTTGTATGCATATTGCCAGACCTTGAGGACAGGGCTGCAGCAGGTAAGGCGCTTGTTTCAGGAAGCTTTCAAGAAAGGAAATAGCGCCTTCAAATAAACCATTGCCTCTTGCTGCATGCATGACAAACAAACAACAAAATAAAACAAAGAAACAAAAGCCTTCTATGCATTCAATGGGACTAATGTGACCTGGGTAATTCTTGGAAATCTGATTATTTTTTTTTTTCTGAGACAGAGTTTCTCTATGTTATCTTGGCTGTCCCAGACTCGCTTTATAGACCAGGCTGGCCTCGAACTCGCAGCGATCTGCCTGCCTCTGCCTCCCGAGTGCTGCGGTTAAAGGTGTGCACCACCACGCCAGGCTCCCAATCATTCTTAGAGTTACAGTAGTGGCCTGGAAAGGTGAGAAAAAAAAATGAGAGGAACAAAAATATATGTTTTCAGGACCAGCAAGATGGGTCAGCAGGTGGGGTCACTTGCTAAGATTGATGACCTGAGTTCAATACCCAAAACCTCCCCCCCCCACACCACACACACACACACACACACACACACACCACACACACACACCACACACCACACACACCACACACACACACACACACCACACACACACACCACACACACCACACACACACACACCACACACCACACACACACACCACACACACCACACACACACACACACCACACACACACACACACACACACACACACACACACACACCACACACACCACACACACACACCACACACACCACACACACACACACACACACACACACACTTCCAGACGGGAACTGGAAACTGAGCAGAACACCTTTAGCTGTCAAGGAAGAGTATACCTGATGTGAGCCGCCCTGGGCAGCAGAGAGGTCTGTGGGACCCACCTGATGATGCCCATGTCCTTCCTCCGGTGCCCTGATGGTCGGCGCCACTCCTCCATCACCACCACAGACTGCCTATTGACCAGGAGACCACAGAGGAAGAGGGCCAGAGGGGGTGTGAGCAGCAGGCCCAGGCCATAGAGGGCGTTGTAGCGTGCTAGGCAGGGGCAGTTGAAGTCAAAGGAGGAGTACATCTTGATCGTGATGGCCGCCAGGAGTAGGCAGATGCCGTTCATCACTGACTCGGAGCTGGACTGGAGGTGCTGGAAGAGCATTCGGAATCTATCCATGACTGCAGCTGCGCAGACACAGCTGCGGGTGGGATGCTGGGCCTTGGTCACTCAGTGGCTGGCGGGCCTGGGGTCCACAGGAGGGTGTCTCTCTTCTTAGACCCACAGTGGACAGAAAGAAAAGGCTGCACGCATCCCCCAAGCCAGCTGAAGGTAATTGCCACTCCCTCCTCAGTGGGGTGTGTCATTCTGTGACCAGCTAGACCAAAGCACCTCTAGGCAAATGGGCCCTGCCTTCCTCCACAGCCTGTCTTTGGGGTTTTGGATACTCAGGTAGACAGTAGATGAGGCTCCATGGGGGACAGGCAAATTCTGGGTGTGGTGAGACAAAACATGGATGGAGTAAAATTATATTTTCGGAAGTGGCCGACACCTGGCAGCACAGCCCAGAGAGATTTCCCGTGTATTTTTGGGCTGGGTGGAAGGCATAGGGATGTCTACTCCTCCCCTGAATTATTTCTATTATTTTACCTTTTAAAAATGTATATGTGTATTTAGCCTGCGTGTATGTCTGTGCAGAGGCCATTAGGAGGTTCGGCTCTTCTGGAACTGGACTTACAGTGGTTAGTTCCTATGTGGGTGCCAGGGTCCAAACCTGGGTCTTCTGCAAGAGCAGTAAGTGCTCTTAGTTGCTGAGGAGCCATCATCTCTCCATGCGCCATTTTTGGAGGCCAGCAAGAGTGACACTGAACAAAGGTCTTGTGTTTGGAGTCAGACGAGAGGAACTTGTCTTCTGATGTAAGCTAGGGCAAGCTCTGCCACATTAAAGAAGTCTTCACACATGCCCACACATACACATGTATATAAGTCTGCACCCACACAAAATAATTATTTTTTCTTTTAATTCATGTTATGGCATGCATATGGAAGTGAGATGACTTTTAGCAGTTGGTTCTCTCCCCCAACTGTGGGTTCTGGGGGCTGAGCTCGGGCTGCCACATTTACACAGCAAACATCTTTACCCACTGGCCCAACGTATACCACATTTTCCAGAGAAGAGTAACCTCAGAAAGGCCAGGTGTCCTGCTTGACATCACAGCCTGGCGGGACGGAGCTAGGGAGGAAGCGGGGAGCCTCCTGTGCCTTTTGACCCTAGCTACCAGTTTGGCTGTGGTCAGAAAAAGATACTGTCCTGGCTCAGGGTCTGGAATGTCAGGAGGAGGAAAGAGAGCTGGGCCGAAGGGTGATGACCACCCTTGTGCATTCTGGTCTGCAGGCTGGGGCAGCCTTAGGGCCCGGCAGCCTCTCTCTCAGCAATGGCCACCTTCCCTGTTAGGTATTTACTAGGAAATAGTTCAGCAATGAAGAAGGCAAGAAAAATGTCCACCACAATTTAAGGAGACAATAATATCTGGGAGTGAGGGTATGGCTATAAACATGTTTTAAAAAAAAAATCTAGGGTGGTGGTGCACACCTTTAATTCCAGCATTTGGGAGGCAAACACAGGCTAATCTCTGTGAGTTTGAGGCCAGTGTGGTGTATATAGCAACCAGGCCAGCCAGAGCTACTTAATAGAGAGTCTCTTTCTCTAAATAAATAAATAACCATTAAAAAGTAAAATAATTTTTAAAAACTGTTTTCAGAATGATCTATTTAATAATAATGACTTTTTAAAAAACTATTAATACAACTGTTAAATATATCTATTGAAAAAATTCAAGTAAGGGACAAGATAAAGTGGTGATCACATTTTGTTGTCTGAAGTCTGGTTCTGTCAGGCTTCTCCAAGGAGAGAAACAGAAGAGAAAGTGTGGGAAGGCAGTAATGTACAGATTTGCTGTGTGGTTCTGTCAGAAATGAGCCCTCAGCCTCCAACCATGCCAGGGGCTCTGGGGCTATGCCCTCTCAAGGTCTTTTAAGTCTGGGTGATCTCTATCTCTCTCTCTCTCTCTCTCTCTCTCTCTCTCTCTCTCTCTCTCTCTCTCTCTCCCTCCCTCCTTGTCTCTTTCTGTCTTCTTTCTCTGTTATTTCACTCCACCTCTTCCTCCCTCTCTCTCTCAGGAGCTCTTCCGATGTTGCTCAGGCTGCCTCGGCCTCCTCAGTGGATGGGACTGTAACCAATATACCCACCTCTAATTCTAGGAAAATTCCTTTAAAATGTTTTTCCAAAGATTTTATTTCTTTTATTTGTGGTGGCTGGAGAGTTGACTCATTGGTTAAGAGTGTTTGTTATTGCAAAGGACCCAGGTTTAATTCCTAGCACCCAAATGGAGGGCTGACTGCCTTCTCAGGCATCAGGCATGCAAGTGGTGCAGAGACACACGTACAGGTAAAAGACTTACACACATTAAAAAAAAATCTTTAAAAGTGTGTGTGTGTGTGTGTGTGTGTGTGTGTGTGTGTGTGTGTGTATACCTGTGGAAACCAGATGAAGGCAAGATGGATTGCAGGTGATTTTGAGCCACCTGACAAGTGGAGCTTGAAACCAAACTCTAGTCCCCAGAAAGAGCAGGAAGAACTCGCTGCACCATCTCTCCATCTCCCAAGGGAGAACCTTAAAGCCCACATTTTCTTTCTAATGATGACTAGAAAACATTCTTTTAAACATTTGTGAGCATGTATTAACTTGGAAGATGCTTATAGGACACATCGTTAGCTTATCTCGGCTTTTCTTGAGTTGGACCTTGGGATTCTTCTGGATTTTTTTTTTTTATAGCCTTGTGTAGCTTTGGCAATCCTGGAGCTTGCTCTGTTGACCAATCTAGCCTCGAGCTCATAGAGGCCTCTGCCTCCCAAGTGCTGGGATTCAAGGCATGTGCCACCACTGCTGTGGTGTTTGTTTGTTTGTTTGTTTGTTTGTTTGTTTTAAAAGGACTGGAGGAGCTAAAGAGATGGCTCAGTGGTTAAGAGCACACACCACTCTTGCAGAGGACCCAAGTTTGGTACCCAGAACCTGCAGGGGACCTCACAACCTCCTATAACTCCAGTCCCAACATCTCCTCTGGCCTCTGTGCGCAATGCACTCACATGTGCACAGTTAAAATTAAAAAAAAATCAATGTAAAGGACTTGATATATTCAAGAATGAGCTTCATCATATTCCTGGAGCTCTTGCTATTGTTTATGTATTTATCTCTTAATTTGCTTTTTTGGTATTTTGAGACAGGGTTTCTCTATGTAGCCCTGGCTATCCTAGAACTCTCTTTGTAGACGAGGCAGCAATCTGGGATTGCTCTGCTGGGATTAAAGGTATGCGCCACCACGCCCGGCCACTCTTTGCTTTTTGAGACAAGGTCTCATGATGTAACATAGGCTGGCCTGGAACTCAAGATCGTTTTGTCTCAAGCTCCTGAGTTCTGGGACTATAGGCATGTGTCACGCTGCCAGGCCCTGAGTTCCTTTTACTAAGAGGGCCTCGTAGGAACAGCTGTCTCTGAGCCAGGTGTGGTGGCAAACTCTTACACTCCTGACACGGATACAGAAGGATTGCTACAACTTCGAGATTAGTCTGGTCTGCATAGCAAGTTCCAGGCCAAGCGGTCTACCTTCTGAGACTTTGTCTCAGCCAAAACTGAAACCAGAGCAAAGCAAAATCAACACAGCACGCGTGTGTGCTCTGCGCATGTGCGCATGCTCAGCATATGCGTGCGCGCTCTGCGCATGTGTGGGTGCCGTTTATCCAGGAATCCAGGTATGGTTGTCACTACTTGGCGCAGAATGATTATGCTCTTTCAGGGTTGTCCTATAAAGAAAGACAATTCTTTCTCTCAAAGGAATTGGACGAGTGTCTCACTTTTCTCTCAGAACTGAAGGCTACTGATTCCAGCAGAGGAGCAGGGTGCTCTGTGCCCCTAAGAGACCTGATTCTCTGCTATCTTGGGGACAGAGGCTATACAGAGCCATGTGGTGCTAAGATTGGGGAGATTACAAAGAAAAGGGACCACCTGGGCAGTAGCACAGTACCAGCTGGCTGACCAGCTGGGAACAACTTGAACAAAATCCCTATTTCATTCTTTTTTTTTTTTTTTTTTTTTAACAAGGTCTCACTCTAGTCCAGGCCGGCCTTGAACTTGATGTGCCCTGCCTGCAGCCTCTCAAGTGCCGGGATTATAGGTGTGTGCCACCGCACCCAACCCCTAGTCTTCAAACTAAAATAAATTCCTAGCCCAGTGCAGTGGTGCAAGCCTGTACTCCCAGTGCTCAGGAGGCAGGCTGATCTCTGTGAGTTCGAGGACAGCCTGGTCTACAAAGTGAGACCAAGACAGCCAAAGCTACACAGAGAAACCCTGTCTCAAAAAAAAAAAAAAAATAAGTAAATAAATTCCATGTCAGAGTTCTAAGCATGCAGTTAAAATGATAACATTAGAGAAGGCACTGGCGATAAATCACCCAACCGTCAGGGCCTAGGCCTCTGCAAGCAGAACGCAGCCCTTGGGCACTGTGGAGAAAGACGAAAAAGACCTTGTGTAAACCGGAAACTCGCGCTTGCGTGTGGCAGTGAATGTGGGCAATGCCAGCATTTGGGAGACAGAGGCAGGAGGATTATCCGTTCAAGGTCATCCGTGCTGAAGATCCGGTTCCAGGACAACCTGGCCCACACAGTGAGACAGTGTCTCCAATAAATCTTAAGAAAAAACAAAAAGAAACAAAACAAACAAGAAAACCCTGTGAGTAAAACAAACAAAAACAAAACCAATAAGCCAAATTTAAATTTAAAAACAAAAGAAAAAAGGCTGAGACAAAGGTATTTGCCACGCATACCACACATAGGCTTGTGTACCTTAATTTACAGACGGTTCATTTGAGTCGCTACAAAAGATATGAATGGTCCCTCAGAAAAAACTGGACAAATCAGGCTAGGGGTGTAGCTCAGGGGCCAGAGAGCTTGCCTGGCACACACAAAGGCCTGTGTATGATCCCTAAAGCCAACTAAGCTGAGTGTGTCAGCACACACCTGTAAGATGAGATGTTCAAAGTTAGCTTTTAATAAATCGAGCCTGGTCGTCCAGCCTGAGCTACATGAGTCCCTGTCTTAAAGGTAAACAAATAAACAACCGCAAACAGCCCAAAGGCTCTGGACTGGCTGTTCCCAGAAACTGAAAGACAATTGAAGCCTCATTCACAAGGAAGCTGTGCCTTTTAAAACCTTTCAAGTACTTAAAGCCGAATGTGTTGGCAAGCCCCAGTGTCAGTGAGACTTACAGAAGTATTCACTTACACACACACATACACACACACACACACACACCTTGATGGATAAATACGGAGGGCTCTGTAGGAGAAGTTGGTGGTATATTTAAATACAGATGCCCTTGCAGCAAAAGTACTTAGCTCCCAGTTTGCAGATGTGCAAATGTGCAGGTGGCCAAGACAAGGAAACAGGGATATTTGCTACAGTGCTGCTGTAGCAGCAACAGAACTGGAAACACAGAAATTTCATCAGCAAAGGGATTGTTTAAATGAAACAATGAACATTTATAAGACTGGACCCATGCAGCCATTGAAAGAATGAAGTGAGGAAGTGTCCGGTGGTGGTGGTGGCGCATGCCTTTAATCCCAGCACTCGGGAGGCAGAGGCAGGCGGATCTCTGTGAGTTCGAGGCCAGCCTGGTCTACAAAGCGAGTCCGGGACAGTCAAGGCTACACAGAGAAACCCTGTCTCGAAAAAAAAAAAAAAAGAAAGAAAGAAGAAAGAAAAGAAAAGAAAAAAGAAAAGAAAGAAAGAATGAGGCAAGCCTGTGCACATACAAATGAGAAAACCTTTAGTGGACCTTAATAAGCTCAAAAGGCATTGTTCGTATACTACACAGAGTCTCAGCCCTTCTAAGGACACACACACACACACACACACACACACACACACACACACACACACAGAGCTTTAATATTATACAACTGTTTTGCATCAATTATTACTACTGGTGGTCAGAAGGAGAGGCTTTCTATCTTATTTTATTTTGATTTTTCAAGACAGGGTTTCTCTAATAGTACTGGCTGTCCTGGACTCACTTTGTAGACCTGGCTGGCCTTGAACTCACAAAGATCTGCCTGCCTCTGCCTCCCATGTGCTGGGATTACAGGTATGTGCCACCATTTCTGGCCTCAAGACTTTCTATTTTATACCTTTCCTGTTGGACTTTATTATTTTTTTATTTTTTTTTTGGTTTTTCGAGACAAGGTCTCTCTGTGTAGCCTTGGCTGTCCTAGACTTGCTTTGTAGACCAGGCTGGCCTTGAACTCACAGTGATCCGCCTGCCTCTGCCTTCCAAGTGCTGGGATTAAAGGCGTGTGCCACCACCGCCCGGCTCCTGTTGGACTTTAAAAACTGCTCTTGTGACTTTTATTTTGTAAATATATATATAAAAAAGAAAAAAGAAAAAAAGAAAATATAAAAGAGGTTACTTGAGTGGGGGAGTACTTTTGTGTGTGTGTGTAACCAAGACTGGCCAGCCTTCAGGTTATCACAATCATCTTCACTCACCCTCTGAATGCCGGGATTACAGACATGAGTTATGAATTACCATGTCTGGCTTATTTCTTTTTCCAAGACAGGGTTTCTCTGTGTAGCCTTGGCTATCCTGGAATCGCTTTGTAGATCAGGCTGGTCTCAAACTCACAGAGGTCTGCCTCCCTCTGCCTCCTGAGCCCTGGGCTCTCCACCAGGTCAGGTCTGGCTTAGATTTTTAAGTATGTTTCCATGTGTAATTAGATAAATGTTACTCTTAAAACTGTTGGGGCTGGAGAGATGACTCAGAGGTTAAGAGCACTGACTGCTCTTCCAGAAGTCTTGAGTTCAATTCCCAGTAATGACGTGAGGGCTCACAACAATCTATAATGTGAATTGATGCCCTCTTCTGGCCTGCAGGTGTACATGCAGACAGAGCACTGTATACATAATAATAAATAAAACAAAACAAAAACCCTGTTATTGATTGATTTTGTGTGTGTGTGCGTGTGTGTGTGTAGTCATGTGCATACCTTATCATGCATCTGGAGGTCAGAAAATAATTTCTGAGAGTCAGCTTATTAGTTTGTTTCTCTGCTGCTGTGATGTAACACTTTGATCAAAAGCAAGTTGGACAGGAAAGGGTTTGCTTGTCCTAAGGATTACGGCCAAAGCTGGAACCTGGAGATAGAAACTGAAGCAGAGATCATAAAAGAATGCACTATGCTGGTTTATGTTCCATGGCTTGCTCAACCTACTTTCTTCTACAACCCAGGACCACCTGCCCAAGGGTGGCATCAACCACAGCAATCGTTAATCATGAAAATGACCCACAGACATGCAAATGAGGCCAATTGATGGAGGACAATTCCTCAATTGAGAGCCTCTCTCCTAAAGTGACTATTTGTGCCAGTTGACAAAAACTAACCAGCACAATTGAAACCTTGTGAACTTGACACACACAAACACATCACTGTTAAACCATAACCTTTCCTTTCTTGTTGATCCCCAAGATCTCATGTCAAAGTCATGATGTAAAACAAAATATAATTTTTAACACCTCACAGTCTTTACAAAATTCAGTTGAAAGAACGAAGTGACGAAGTGTCCGGTGGTGGTGGCGCAGGCCTTTAATCCCAGCACTCGGGAGGCAGAGGCAGGCAGATCTCTGTGAGTTCGAGGCCAGCCTGGTCTACAAAGTGAGTCCAGGACAATCAAGGCTACACAGGGAAACCCTGTCTTGAAAAACCAAAAAAAAAAAAAAAAAAAAAAGTTCAAAGTCTTAGGCTGGAGAGATGGCTCAGAGGTTAAGACTACTGACTGCTCCTCCAGAGGTCCTGAGTTCAAATCCTAGCAACCACATGGTGGCTCACAGCCATCTATAATGAGATCTGGTGCCCTCTTCTGGTGTGCAGGTGTACATGCAGGCAGAGCATTGTATACATAATAAATAAATAAATAAATCTTTAAAAAAAGATCAAAGTCTCTTTAAAATATCTAGTCATTCAACTGTGTTCCTATAAAATTTTCTTACTCCAAAGGGAATAACCAGGACATTGGAAAAAAAAAAGTCACGCTTAAGAAAAGGCAAAATAAGCCGGGTGGTGGTGGCGCACGCCTTTAATCCCAGCACTCGGGAGGCAGAGGCAGGTGGATATCTGTGAGTTCAAGGCCAGCCTGGTCTACAAATCGAGTTCAGGACAGCCAGAACCACAAGAGAAACCCTGTCTGGGAAAAACAAACAAAAAGAAAAGTCAAAATCCAACAGAGTAGATGTCTCAGGGTCACAACTTTCTAGGTCCCCAAAGGCTGGGCCACTTTGCTGCTCTGCTATTCATCACACGCAGCTCATCTTGAAGGCTCTGGCCAGCTCCACCCCGCAGCTGCAGTTGTCTCATAGCCCCATCGTCTCCAGTTATCCGGGTCTGTACTGCAACTGAAGCTGCCCTTTAACCAATGGCTTCCTGGCCTTGCTTCAGGCCACATAGTTCTGTGCTTTGGTTTCTCTCCATGACCCCTTCAGCCCTTCAAAACACAGCACCGCTGGGCTGTGGTGGCGCACGCCTTGAGTCCCAGCACCTGGGAGGCAGAGGCAGGCAGATCGCTGTGAGTTCGAGGCCAGCCTGGTCTACAAAGTGAATCCAGGACAGTCAAGGCTACACAGAGAAACCCTGTCTTGAAATAAACAAACACACCAACCAACCAACCAAAAAGCACCACGTAGGAGACACAGTATTTGCTTAAGTTCTGATACCAGCTTGATATGAAGCTTCAGCCCCTGCCCCACCCCTGCCCCACCCCCACTAAGTCATAGCTTCTGTGTCCTGATGCCGAGGAACTGCATCCCAGATCTTACCTCCATGGTGCTGATCTCTATCGATCCCAACTGAATTCTCAGCTCTCACTCACCAGCATCCACTGGCCCAAGACAGCAAAAGTCTCACTTCCACAGACTCTTAATCCAGTATCGCATGAATAGCCGCAGCAGAGTCTTTACTTCCCTGTGAAACATCGCAAGCTAGGCCTCCACCATCTGTACTTTCTCAGCATTTCCCTCTCGTGGCTTCCAACAACGTCTCATTGAGCTTTAAGCACTCAGCAGCCTTCTCTAGCCCAAAGCTCCAAAATCCTTTCACTAAACTTCCAAAGCCAACATAGGATCATCACAGCAACACCCCCACTTCTGGTACCAATTTCCCCCTTACTGACCAAAAGCAACTTGGGGAGGAAGGGCTTGGGATGCCTTGCAGGTTAGGATCCGTTATCGAGGGACAACAGGGCAACAGCCCGAGGCGGGAGCAAAGCAGGAACCAGGAAGGAACGATGCTTACTGGCTTGCTCTCCGTGTTTTGCTCAGCCAGCTTTCTTGTTCAGTCCACGATCATCTGCCCAGCGGTGGCAACACAGTGGATAGGCCCTCTTCTTCAAGTAGCCACCAAGAATATACCCCACAGACATGGCCACATGACAACCTGATGGAAGCAATTCTTGTTTGGGTTAAGTTCACAAACACTAACCAGCCCAATGTATTTTACTGGTTGAGCCATCTCTCCAGTCCCCCACAAATGTTTTTTTGTTTTTGTTTTTTGAGACAGGGTCTCTCTGTGTAGCTTTAGCTGTCTTGGACTTGCTTTGTAGACCAGGCTGGCCTTGAACTCACATCAATCTGCCTGCCTCTGCCTCCTGAGTGCTGGGATTAAAGGTGTGCATCACTATGCCCAGCCTGTTTTTTTGTTTTAGTTTTAGGGGTTTTGTTGTTGTTGGATTTTGTTTTGTTTTGTTTTGTTTGTTTTGCTTTTTTTTTTTTTTTTTGAGACAGGGTTTCTCTGAGCAGCCTTGGCTTTCCTAGACACACTTTGTAGGCAAGGCTGGCCTTGAACTCATAACGATCCACTTGCCTCTGCCTAGTGCCTAATCCCTAGTGCTGGGATTAAAGGTGTGCATGCCGCCACTGCCCGGTCCAACAAATGTTACTTTTAAAAACAGGATAAAAGGGGCTAGAGAGATACTCAGTGGTTGAGAGCCTGCTGCTCCTGCAGGAGACCTGAGTTTGGTTCCCACACCCACAGCTTACAACTGCTGGTAACTCCAGTTTCCATGGATCTGCCATCTTCTTCTGGCCTCCATGTGTGCCTACAGGAACATGCTACACATACTCTCAGCCCCACACACATACACATAAAATCAATCTAAGCAACAATGACAAGAAGCCAGAATTGAAATGTTATGATTGACACACAATAAAAGAAGTAGACTCCAGCCCTGACATTCTTACGTAAACTCTTGGTCCTAGTCTGCAGGATCCAGGAATTGGAATGCTTTGTTTTATTGCTGTTTTGCAATACTGGGCATTGAATGCAGGGCCCCGTGCTTGCCAGGCAGGTGCTCTGTCCCCAGGCCTGGTACACTCTAAACTTCTTTCTTTTCAGAAAAAGACAAATAAGCAAGAGCTTTATAAAATTACTTTCTCTTTTCTTTCCCCGTTTGCTTTTACTAACAAGCTATACAAGTAAATTATAACACCTAAACTTGCTGATCTGGTTGAAGGGCGCTGGTTTTCTAACTTAAAAGATCTTTGAGGGGCTGGAGAGATGGCTCAGAGATTAAGAGCACTGGCTGTTCTTCCAGAGGTCCTGAGTTCAATTCCCAGCAACTACATGGTGGCTCACAACCATCTATAATGAGATCTGGTACCCTCTTCTGGTCTGCTGGCTTACATGCAGGTGGAACATTGTATAACAAGGAGAGAGAGAGAGAGAGAGAGAGAGAGAGAGAGAGAGAGAGAGAGAGAGAGAGAGAGAGAGGGAGATATCTTTGAATACTACACATGGGGCTACATGCAAAGACTCCAGGACAGAACAGGTGGGCTAATGGGGTACCAGGATACACACCACGGTTTTCACTTCTACTCCCCAAGTCCACCAAAGCCAAAGTGGACTGCAGGCTTTCTTTTACCCAGCCCTCCCCTTTCCTTTGAGCCCTGGCTGGCCTGAAACTCTCTATGTAGACCAGGCTGGCCTGAACTAACAGAGACCTGGCTACCTCTGCCTCCTGAGTGCTGGGATTAAAGGTGTGCGCCACCGCCGAGCCTCCTTTTATCCTCTTGCTGATGGAGGCTCCTGAGCCGACAGCTCTCTCAAGCTGGCCCGGTGGGAAGTGGCTGTTTGCGAGCATGCGTGTGCGGGGAGACCCCGCTGAAAGGGAAGAATCCCAGCTCTGAGGATAACAGCCTGCTCAGACAGCCACACCAGGGAGCAGTCTGGGCCGGATATTGGGCACACACAGATGTTCACCCGGATTACTAGAGGCAGTGAGGGCTGTGGCCAGGAGTGCTCTGAAAGGGGCCTTCTTCGTGCTGAGGGTGGTTTGTCCTTCTTTGGTCAGTTGCCATAGTGGGGAGGAATCCTCTGTCAGGATGAAAAATGAGGAACAGGTGAAGCAAACATGGCAGAAGGGTGAACAGCTCAGTGGCCACTGTAGGGCCAGTCTCCTCGGTTAACATTTCCTTTATTTGGAAAGCAGTTAACTCAAGCTACAGGACAGACAATGTCCTTCCAAAAAGATCTTTGGCGCTTGAAAGAAGCCTAACCGGGAACATCCTTTAAAGTCTCCTGATTGGCCTGAGGTTCCCTCTCAAATGTTATTAGGCACTAAGGGATCCGTGATGCTCTCCTGCCCTCTAGGGGTGGACGGGGAGAAGACAAGACAGCTCTCGCGTCGCCTTTGGGTTGCCTGTGAGGCAACTGCCATGGCCTCAGCTCACCCCTACTGGGTGTTAGGACAAGAGCATTTGGTGTGATTTAACACTACAGGCGTCACTGGAGAGGCGCCACCCGGCTCCCATTTGTCTTGTGACGTTTGCCACCAAAGGGTTTTACAGCTTACGTAGTTGCATTTATCACGAGCCCTTTATGAGTCCCTGGTCTTTGTAATCTTCTCGGGAGGCTTTCTTGCCAAGTACGGGCCATTTAATTATCTATGAGAGAAACAGGATGCTGGGTCTTGCACCCATTTCAACCACCTTTCTTTGGTTTCTGTGTCCTCTGTCTCTATTTTGTGTTCATTAGCCCCCGGCTGTTCCCTGGCTAGAGAGCCTGGTGGGTTGAGGGTCTCTCAAGCAGGAAGAGGCTGGTTCCTGAACACAGTGAAGATGTTGTTCTTGCAACAGGTGCCTCCCTCATGGAGGTGCAAAGGGATTCAGGTCCAGCACTGACACAGTACCGCAGACTGAACTCAGGCATCCTAGAATCGTAACTCCGGAGACTTCACTTACCAGCTCCTAGGCAACATCCCTAAGCCTTGGGGTTCTTTTGCTCAGTGGGAAGAACGGTAACACCGCCAACAGTATGCAGCTCAACATGGTTGATTGCAGTGAACGAGCTCATGGGTAGTACTCAGGCCAAGACTCAGTGCTTAGAAGAATAAGGGCTTTATAAACACCACTCACGGCTGAAGGGACGGCTTAGTGTTTAAGAGCTCTGTCGTCTCTTCCGGAAGACCCAGTTACATTTTCAGCCCCCACCTGGCAGCCCGCAACCCTCTCTAACTCTAGGCCTAGAGGATCTGATGCCCGCCCTCTTCTGGCTTCCGCAGGTACTGCACCCATTCATCACAAAGGCGTACATATAAACAAAATACCCACATCAAAAAAAAAATTAAGCCAGTGGCCTGGAAAGGGCGAGGGGAAGCTTGGACTTGGCCATCCCACACGCTTCCTGGATGGGGCATTTGTTTTCTTTCCTGCTTCTTGGAGGAGACTCCACTTCTGCACTGAGCTGCTATGACGAGACCAGATGCCGGCCTGGGTTTTGTCTACTGCCACCCTAGAGCCAGTACATAGACCAGTGGGACTTTTAAGGGTATGCTTATGACTTTGGGGGAAACTGATGACTCCAAATTATTTTTTTAAAACCTTCAAAATTAAAATTAAGAAATGTTGGCACACATGCTTCCAAAACTTGGCATTATGTCAGCTCCACTGGTCATTAAAAGTAGTACTCATAAATAGTTCATTACTCTTGAAGACCATGATTTTCTCCTCCACTTAGGAAGAAACCCAAGACATGCATGATTGCTCATAAATAAAATCAAGATAAATTCAGTGACTTCCTTGTAGCCCTTTGATTCCAAAGCCGTATTTGTAAAATTCCTTTCAAAATGTAAGCTGGGCAGTGATGGCGCACACCTTTAATGCCAACCCTCAGGAGGCAGAGGCAGGCAGATCGCTGTGAGTTCAAGGCCAGCCTGGGTCTATAAAGTTAGTCCAGGACAGCCAAGGCTACACAGAGAGACCCTGTCTCGAAAAACAAAAACAAAACAAAAAACCCAAAACAAAAGCAAACAAAATGTATATATAGGGTTATATATATGTGTGTGCTATATTTTATTCTTTTTTTTTTTTAGTTCAACTCGGTTTAAGTCACTATAACTTTATCATAATTATGCCTGAAAATATTATATGACGCTAAGATCATTTTAAAATCATCACTATAACATGACAGGGATGAGATAATCTTTTTTTAATTAAAAACATTTTAATGTATTCACATTACATCCCCATTGTTATCCCCTCACTCCTATCCTCCAGTTCCCTCCCCCCTCCCTCTTCCACCCCCTTCCCCCACCATTTGGTCTCAATCTATCAGGTCCCATCAGGGTAGGCTGCGTGCCCTTCCTCCCTGTGCCCCCAAGGCCGCCCTGGCATGGGGCAGTGATCAAATCGCAGGCACCAGAGTTCGTGTCAGAGACAGTCCCCTCTCCCCCCGTCTCCCCACACACATGGAGCATGAGCTGTCCATCAGCTACATCTGAACAAGGGGTCCAGGTACCCTGCATGCTTTGTCCTTGGCTGGTGCAGTTTGTGCAGGCTCCCTGGGTCCAGGTCCACAGGCCTTGGTGGTCTCTCTGTAGAGCTCCTGACCCCTCCGGGTCCTTCCATTCCCCCTCCCCACTCTTCCACATAACTCTCAGCTCTCTGCCCGTAGTCAGGCTGCAAGTCCCAGTACCTGTCCCAAAACCCTTAGGTAGAGTGTTGGGATAATCTGATGTATTTTGATGCTAATTACTGCTGCTGTCTGGCCTACCTTTTACTTAATAAAAAGCCATCTCACCTGGGCAGAGCAGGAGATAGGTGGGACTTAGAGAGAGGAAGGAATTCTGGGAAGAAGGAGGACTGCCAAGAAAGGAGGAAGGAGACGTGAAGGGAAGAGAGGAAGGCTGCCATGGGTTAGCTGGAGAAGCCATGGCTGCTGTGGATGGAGAATCCGGCCCAGATGAGGAACACTGGCAAGTGTTTGGGATTATGGATGGAAAGTAACTTGATAGAATTTATTGGAAGCAGATGGCATGGGATTGAGGCAGGGATCCCATGCCTGCCCCACTTTGGGAGGTAATTTAGAGGATTGATATCTGCCCTGCCTCAGGTTAACTAAGGCTATCTTAAAATATAACAAGTGTCTGTGTCTTGATTGATTGCTAGCTAGGCCTACAGATAATACTGATAATACATGTAATTTTAAAAACAATAGTAGAGTTTCTCAAAAACTTCTATGTTGGGCTAATATCCACTTATAAGTCAGTTTATACCATGAGTATCTTTCTGGGTCTGGATTAACTCATTCAGGATGATCTTTCCTAGTTCCATCCATTTGCCTGCAAATTTCAAGATTTCTTTGTTTTCAACAGCTGAGTAGTATTCTATTGCGTAAATGTAACACAGTTTCTTTATCCATTCTTCAGTTGATGGCCATCTAGGTTGTTTCCAGATTCTGGCTGTTATGAATAAAGCTGCTGTGGACATAGTTGAGCACATGGCCTTATTGTATGCTGGAGATCTTTCAGGTATATGCCCAGGAGTGGTATAGCTGGGTCTTGAGGTAGCACTATTGACAAATTTTCTAGCGCCAGATTGATTTCCAAAGTGGTTGTACAAATTTGCACTCCCACCGGCAATGGAGGTGTGGTCCCCTTTCTCCACATCCTTATCAGCGTGTGCTGTCACTTGAATTTTTTATCTTAGCCATTCTGATGGGTGTAAGGTGGAATCTCAGAGTCGTTTTGATTTTCATTTCCCTGATGACTAAGGATGCTGAGCATTTATTTGTTTCTTAGTCATCCTATATTCCTCTGTTGAGAATTCTCTGTTTAGCACTGTATGCCATTTTCTAATTGGATTATTTGGTTTGGCGGTGTTTGTGCATACGGGTGCATGCAGAGGCCAGAGACTCGATCCCCTGGAGTTGAAGTTCTGGGTGGTTGAGCGCTGCCTGACGTGGGTGCCATCTCTCCAGTCCCCGGGAATGGCATGTTTTAGTACCTTTGACCTGATGGAGTTGGCCCTAAAGATAAGAATAGCTATGGCTCCGTGAATATTCCTACTATTGATTTCTGACTCAATATTGCCTGGAGATGTCAAGTCCCAGGAGAGACTGTGGTCCCTCTCCCCAGCTCAGCTGCCCTCCTTCCCAGGTATTCTTGCTGAGGTGGCAGTTTGTACTGCCCTAATTTGTCATGTGGTACCCAGTGTCCCCAGGGAAGTTTGCAGGTCTACTTTAAATCTCATCCTTTTCACTAGAACATGAGGCCATAGGCAGCTAAAGTGCGATAGGAAGTGACCTCCCATATTCTGTTGAGTCAAGATCTGGGGTGCGGGGCTGCCGGCTGTTTCTATCCATCTGGCCAGCCCTCATGGCCGTGTGCTCAGGGACCTTACTGCCCCATGGCGACTTCTTTCTGTCTTGCTTCCTTTCCTCCTGTTACATCTTCCTCTCTCTCTTCATGGTCCCCCCTGGTACCCCAAGCCTGGGAACCTAAGCTCTGCCTACTTCCCTTCTGCCCCGCTGTAGGCTGTCAGCTACTTTATTTAACCAGTCAGAGTGTATTGGGGAGCAAAGTTTACACAACATTACTTGTGTACACGAGAGTGTGCTCTTCAGGGCAGCAACCAGATCTTGGGAATCAGTATTTAACATTAGAATGCCCAGCACCAGACTAACCCCCCAACGTGTGTGTGTGTGTGTGTGTGTGTGTGTGTGTGTGTGTGTGTGTGTGTGTAGGTCAGAGGACAGGCTCTCTCACCAAACCTCAGGCTTAAACTTTAGGCTACACTATACCAGTGACCCCAGTGACTCTTCTTTGGAAAAAACCATTTTCCCTCCCAGTAGGTATCATCTGCAAACAACTTCTTGGCTAGGGTGGGACTTTATGACCATCTCCCCTTCCGCTCGCCAGAATTGTGGCCGGCTTGAGCCTGTGACGGTCTTGTCTGTGTTTCATACACTCTGTGAGTTGATGTCTGTATCCGTCCTGTTGTATCTGGAAGATGCTGTTTCTCTGAAGTTGGCCTTGTACTGTAGCTCTTTCTGCCTCCTCTCCTGCATAGACCCTTGGACCCGAGGAGAAGGGATGGGATGTGAGTGTCACTGGTCAAATCAGCCACACTCCAGAGCAAGGACTAGGTCCAGGAGTAACTGGCCAACAGAAAACGGAGCCCATGGCTTTGTATGCGCTTTTAGTTTTGTTTTGGTAATTTTTGCCTCAAAAAAAAAAAAATATATATATATACAGTTTGCACGAATTCTCATTTTGTTTTGAGAGAGAGAGAGAAGGGTACAATGTGGGGAGCATCTGAGAAGAGTTGGAAGAGGGGAAATATGATCAAAATATTATATAAAATATTTTCAAATTAAAAAATTAGATAAGACACTTCGCTAGGTTATCAGCTCAGCAAAGCCCCAAGAATCTTCCTGTTTCTGCTGGATTACAGGCATGTGCCTCATGTCCAGATTTGGTTTTTTAACATGAACTCAGCTCTTTATGCTTCTAAGGCACGCATTTTTGCTGACTGACTCATCTTGCCAGGCCTACAAATGGTTCAATGAATGGGCAGCGGGCAGTGAGGGAAATTCAGTGGCTGGGAACAAAGCAGTGTGGTGATCTCAAGCTCAGAGGAAGCCCAGCCTGGCTTGGATGAACCCCTCTCGTTTGCCCTGGGGGTGGGGGGAAGTCTCCTTATGTAACGCTGGGGCCAACATCTCAAGTGTCAGGGAAGGAAGAAAGCAGACTCTTGGTCAAATATACTGTTAGTTTGTCAACATGAATTCGGTTCTTGGAATCAGACAAGTGGGCACCGTGGAGAATAAGAAAGAAGGAGATGAAGCTGGGCGTGGTGGCGCACGCCTTTAATCCCAGCACTCAGGGAGGCAGAGGCAGGTGGATCACTGCGAGTTTGAGGCCAGCTTGGTCTACAAAATGAGTCCAGGACAGCCAGGGTGACACAGATAAACCCTGTCTCGAAAAACCAGAAAAAAGGGGGAGGGAGGATGGGAGGGGTACAAGAGAGGGAGAGGGAGAGACTAGAAAGGAGGGTAGCACGGGTGAAGAACAGCAGAGATGGGGGAGTGGAATTTTCCAGAGCTACTATTGATGAGATCCTGATCTCTCTTGGGGGTCCCCTCTCCCTTGTCCTATTAGCTGGTGTGAGCTCTCACAGACACACAGACACAGACAGACAGACAAGCTCTCGGAATCTGCACTGCTAGAGAGGGGTTGCCACGGTGACAGCTGCTAGAGCGCCACCTTGTGGTATTGTTTTGTTTGCTTGGTTTGGTTTTTAGAGACAGGATTCGTCTGTCGTAGCCTTGGCTTTCCTGGAACTCAATCTGTAGACCAGGCTGGCCTCAAACTCACAGATATCCACCTGCCTCTGCCTCTGGAGTTCTAGTATTAAAGGCATGCACCACCACTTGGCTCACCCTGCGGTACTGACAGCTGTCACTGAAACCACCCAAACAGTGAGTTCATCTGGTTCTAGTCTCCCCATACCGCTCTTCTCCCTCCTCCCTTCCAGGATGGGGCGGAGTTACCCCTTTGTTGCCGGTAAGCTGCCTGGGTGTGGGGAAGGGGGCTTAGAAGTCTGGGGTTCAGCCCAGTGTCCAGGGGATGAAGGCTGCTGGTGCTCGGTGCTTCTTTGAGGTGTGTTCACTCAGAGACCCTTCCCGGAAAGTGTTCCTGGAGCCTAGCACAACCTGGAGAGCTACACTTTGCTGGGAAAAATGCAGCCACACCCTCCTTCTATAGGTCTCTGCCTGGCTAAAGACCTATACCTGGTTGACAATTAACATTCATCCCCCAATTTGAACTCCATTGAAAACCATTGTGGGGTTAAGGAGAGGCCAAGGGGTGACACTAAGAGGCCCCTGTTGCTCCTCAACATGGCTCCTTAGTGGTTCTTCACATTCACACCTCAAGTGGCTTCCTTGCCTCAGCCCAATGGAGTCCTACCACGCTCCCGTGATTTCTTTTTAACCTCTTGAGTCAGGGAAAGTGTTCGGCTCTCCCTTTCCTTTGCTCCTGATACTATTGCGAACAGGGGGTCACAATCTGGCCCTTAATTGAAAGGAGGTTTAATCAACGTGGTCTCGTTAGCAAGAGGGACAAAGAGATCCTGGGATCTGACCCCCCACCCCCACCCCCACCCCCAGAGTCTGTCTTCTGGGGTCCTAAAGTGAGACTGAAGTTTAAACAGGGGGCCGAGGATATGCACATCTAAGCAGGTTGTGACAAGTCCCTGACCATTCTGCAGCTGGTTAGCACAGGAACCCAGGCATCCCAGAGGCTGGTGGCTGGGGCTGGGGGGGAGATGGTTGTCTTTCTCCTCAAATCCCAGGACGGACCTCTCACAGGCATTTCTAGCTTGCCAGGAAGGAGATGGGAGTCAAAGGCAGGACAGAGGACTAGAGGGTGATTCAGGGACTCTATCTGCAAGGATCACAGCAGGATTTTACTGCTGCAGGCAGGGAGAGCTATCCACTGCCCTGGGGGCTAGGACACCATGAGGAAGGTGGTGGACAGACTCTCTCCTCTCCAAGCTTGCTCTCTCCTGGGGGAGGCAGGATCTAAGCAAGCAGAAAAGGCTGCTTTCAGGCAAAGTCACATAAAATTCAGGAGGAGAATAGGATAATCACGTGGAAAATGACAGGCAGCAGCAAGGCAAGGATGCCTATCTGGGATGGTTAGGAAGAGCAGGCAGGGGAGGGGGGTGAGCTGTGCCTAAATACTGAGGATGGGACCCGTAAAGACAGGAAGAAACTTCCAGAAAAGCATGGATGAGCTGCCTGTGCCCCACACATGCCTTCGAGGACTCTGGGGCAGAGCTGATGAAGTCAGAACGGAGAGTGAGGGATGGCCTGGAGAAAGAGGAAGGCTGGTCACGGTGGGATGACTGTCTATCCTTCCCCCCGGATGTACTGGGTGAAAGGAACCGTCCCAGATCCAAGAGGAAGAATGACTTCCTGGTTCCCTCCTGCAGCTCGTAGTGCCTACCTACACTGATGGAGGACTCACATGAACAAGGCATTTACAGAATGCCCCCTTCCTCCAGGAAGCCACCTTGGTCTTCCACTCCTTCCCCAAAACCTCTTAGTTTTCCAGCGGACAAATTCACTCAGCTTGGAACCGGTAACTCTCTCACGGTTTGTATCCGAGCTTGATCCCCTCAGCTCGGTTCTGGTCTCATTCTCTGGTCTTGAGCATGCAAAGGCCCTAAGTGAGGAAATGGGCCTGACTGAGGTTCTGGTTGGGAGCTCCTGAGGAGCGGAGGGGAGGTGCCCGTATTCCTTATCTCAATGTCTTGATCCACGGTCCACTCACTCTTGAGCGTTTTAACCTGTGTCAGGCCATGTAGCCAAGTGTTAA
Source organism: Acomys minous (assembly GCF_964271855.1). Lineage (NCBI taxonomy): Eukaryota > Metazoa > Chordata > Mammalia > Rodentia > Muridae > Acomys > Acomys minous. The sequence goes on along the minus strand of NC_140484.1, from coordinate 13,651,554 downwards.
GGAGCCTCCATTAGGGTTATCTTGCCACGCCCTGGCATTTGGGGCACCTGGCGTTGGGGAGGTCCTGTTCCTCTTGTTTTCAAGTTCTATGTCCGAAGACCTGAAACCGCTCAACCTCTGGAGCCCCGGTTTGTTCCGGTTGTCAGGCCCCGAGCGGTGCCGTCCCACCCCCGCCCGTCCCCCCTCTCCCGCGCGCACCTTCGAGAACTTGTGGCCAGCGGGAACGCGGCGGGTCCCGTGGCCACATCTGGCAGAGGCGGCGGGCGCGCGCGTGTCACTAAGACGCTCATTCACCGGCGCAGCTGTCGCCATAACAACCGGAGCCAGGGAGTCCTGGCGACGCTAGGGCGGGGGTTGGGGGCGGCGGCCTCGGGAGGGACCTGGCGGGAGCGGGGGCGGTCCACAGAAGCCGGGCGCTGCAAGCTCACCCGCGGGCGGGAGAGCGCCACGCACGTCGCCGTGGCCGTCCCCGCGGGCGGGGACCGAGCCCGCCGACGAGCCTCTGAGCAGCCGCGCGCCGAGCCCCGACTCTATGGCCCGCGGGGAGCGCGCCGCCGCCGCGCCGCCCACCCGCAGCCGGAACCCGAGCTCCAGCACCAGGCAGAGTGCAGCGGCGCGCGCCGCGGGCCCGGGCTCAGGGGCCGGGCCGCCCAGTGCGCGGGGAATGGGAGCTCGGTAGCCCGGTGGTGCGAGGACCCCCGCGGTGGGCAGGACCCGCCGAACGAAGACCGCCAAGCCCAGGGAGAGCCGGAGACAGCGAACCGCCCGCCCCCGGCCGCAGCCCCGCCAGGGCCCTCCCCCGGCGGCGCGCACCCGCGCGCGCACACACTTGCACACCTTTCCTCCGCTCCTGCCCAGCCTCGCTTGGCCCCTACCGGAGCACCCCCGGGGGGCCGATGCCATGGGTAACAACTTCTCCAGTGTTTCCTCTCTGCAACGAAGAAATCCAAGCCGTGCGTCGCGGGGCCAGACCCAGAACCTCAAAGGTAGGCTTCGCCGGCCGGGGCGCAGCTGGAAGGCTGCGGCGCAGGTGGAGAGGTGGGCAGAGGTGCGGTTGGGGAGGACTGGCAGGTGCCACCTGTTGTTTGCATTTGGCTAACGGGAGAGGCGCTTCCGAGGGTGGAGGTGGGCTTGCGGTAGCAGCTGATGGGTGCTGATGGTGGAGGTGAGGGAGGATGGCGGTCGGTGGGGGTCTGCGCAGTTCTCCCTGTCTGCCCCGGCAACGTCACGTCACGGGAGTCCCCTCCAGCGATTCTAGGCACTGTGAAGAGGTGAGAAATGCATTTGTCGCCTGGCTACGGGAGTGTGGAGGGAAAGCCAGGTTCTCCAGCTGAGCTTCCTAAGAGAATCATCTTACACTTCGTTGCATCTGCCTAGGGTTGAGGAGATCCGGCTGGAAGCACTAGTTGCGTTTCCAAGCAGAGGGTCTTAGAGATCCAGGGCTAACAGGGCAGGAACTAATGGTGTGCTCCCGGGGGGGTCTTCTGCAGTGGGCGATCTTTTGCACTGACTGAGTCATCTTGGTTTTTTAGTTCATCCAAAACAAAATATCTAGTCTGAACCCTAGAAAGAGGGGTAGGGAGCTTCCAAATGGATAGACCTTTACGGAAAGGTTTGCTGTCTAGGTCCCTCCCTCCCTCCATTATCCTCTGAGGGAGGCCCGAGGCTCAGCCCTAGGCCTTCCAGCTTCCAACATGTCTCTGACCTTTGGAAGATGCTCCTGGGTTCTCTGGAAAGCTGATTATTTTTTCCATAATTACCAGAGCCAGGTACACTTAGTTCTAGGGGTACAGTGCTAGCTAAAAGTCTCGGGGCTTTCCAAACAACAACAACAACAACAACAACAACAACAACAACAACAATTAAACAAAACAAAACAACAACCCACTCTCTCAGGCTCCCAGGATATGATTAGGATAGCTGTACCCTTTAACCCCAAAGCCTTGGTGTTTACAAAGCATGCTCGCAGACATCTTTTCAGGGTTGACAGAAGCTTCTCTGGTTAGCCAGCAGAGCAGAAGTAATCATGTCCACTATATAGATGAGGGGATCTGAGGTTTGTTTCCGTTTCCAGAGCCAGTAAGAGTCAGAAGCAGAGTTAGGCTTCAGACCCTCCAAAGGCTTGGAGCTCTGTCTCATCTTGCTAAGCAGTTAACTTCAAGATGGAGAAGGGATGACAGACGGTCCTGCGTTCTAACTCCACCTTTCAGAACTCCACTGCCACTCTGCTGCAGGTGTGGGGGGTTGTGGAGGTGGGGGGCGAAATTAGTGGGTCTTGGTGGATTTGTGGAAATTAATATGGCGATTCATGCACAGGCCCTTTTAGAGTCATGTTTATTGACCTTGTAATTCATAGACCTGATGTGAGGGAAACGGAGATGCAGGTGGAACAGCACTAGGCTAGGATGCTCATGGCGGCATCATTTTGACTGGGAAAACGGGCTAGATGCCTAGGAATCATGGTGTTGCCTCTTGGGGGAGGATGTGCTGTCATCTTCAGGGACTCGGATGACTTGGGGAAGTGCTCACAGCATAAGCACAGTATGCAGAGCTATAAAAAAGTATGCAAAGCCATAAAGACTTTGTGATCCCTGTTCCCTCTGTGATTCCCATTTTGTTAAAAGGCAGTTATGTGAATAGAAAGGTAATCACAAAACAAATAAGAGCCAAGAAGGAACACTTCTTACAGGTTCTAGGTAATGAATCATGTGGGATTTTCGTTCTTTCTTTTTTTTTACTTACATTTTTTTGAAAAATGTGTACAATAAATACAAGTTATTATTTTAAATTTAGTTTCATAATTATATAGTGCATCCTGCTTACCCTCTCCCCTCAGCCTCTTTTATTTTCCTTTTACGTTTATGGGCCATCCTTCCTCCTTACCTGGCCCTTTCTTAGATTCATTATTTTTTATTTTGTTGAGTGCGCCCCCTTTTAAATCTAGGGCCATCTGTGTAACCAGTGGCTTGGGGCTATGGGTTGGTGGGGGTCACTAAATGGATGCACCACTGAAGGCAGTGACTCCCCCTTTTCCCTGGATCTGTCTGTAGGAAAGAGTTAAGCAGTGAGGGGTGGTGCCCTCTGAGTCCTTCCTCTGTCATCTGTAGTTGTTGCGAGTTCATAATTGCAATGACCGTGTACTTCCCAGAAGATGACATTTCACAGTCTTTCTGCCTGCCCCCTCTTCCCTAATGTTCCCTAAGCCTTGGATGGGATGATACAAATGTTTTATTTAGGGCTGAGCATTCAACTGTCACTTATTCTCAGTGTCTTGTGACACAATAAATCTCTGCCTTTATCACAGTTCACTGGAAAAAGAGGCTTCTCTGATTAAAGCTGAGTGTGGTAATGGTCTATTAGGAGGTAGTTGAACGCTATGGTATTTTACGCTCAAATTCAAGCGTAAAGCGGTTGCTTACTTCTCTGACAGCTGTGCCACTATTGCACAAGTAGGCACATCTTACCTAGCAGTTTGGTGTCATAGTCTGTAGGATTCACAGCTGTGTAAGACCACTGATAATCCTTTTTTCCCCAAAGCAGCCTGCGTGGCACTTTCAGCACTGTGGAAGTGCAAAGAGGATTCCAGCCCAGTTCTTGCTTGCCGCCACGGTGTGCGGGCATCTTCAGCAATCGAGTCTTATCATTTAGTTCTGGTGAGCATCCAAGAGGATGGCACGAGATTGTATTATTTTAGGGACCTCTAAGGCTTCCCTGACCAACACGCAAGGAGTTTTCCCACATTTGGCACCATTTTTTTTGGAGTCCGTTTTATAATCTGTAGATTCAGGAAGGGGCTTTCTCTGGCCGTATAAGGGGTCTCCCTTCCAACTTAAAAACGGTTGGTCTTTTCGTGCCCCTGCTGTTCCAGTTGAACTTCCTGCTGCTCCTTCATTTCCCCTCATCACACACCCCTGTTCCTTTACCATTCAAACCTACCCACCCCTGGAATTTCCCTTCTGTACTTTAATATTAGCTACATCTACTGCCCAGCTTTTCTTTTTTTCTTTTCGTTTTTTTTGTTTTGTTTTGTTTTTTGTTTTTGTTTTTCAAGACAGGGTTTCTCTGTGTAGCCTTGGCTATCCTGGACTTACTTTATAGACCAAGCTGGCCTTGAACTCACAGTGATCCACCTGCCTCTGCTGGGGTTAAACGTGTACGCCACCACCACTGGGCTTGCCCAGCTTTTCTCAAGGGTTCCCCCTACCAATGGCCTCCGTCTAGATTTCTGGCCTCCACATCAACTCTAACAGAAACTTAGAGATATTCAGTTATGACCCACATATGAAGGAGAACATGTGCTATTTCTTTTCCTGTAGCTGGGTTATCACAGCATAGTTTTTCCAGTTTCCTCTTTTTTATTTGTTTGTTTGTTTTTTTCAGGGTTTCCCCATGTAGCCTTGGCTATCTTGGACTAGATTTGTACACCAGGCTGGCCTCAAACTCACAGAGATCCGCCTGCCTCTGCCTCTCCGAGTGCTGGGATTACAGGCGTGCACCCCTGCGCCCTGTTCTGTTTCATCTATTTACCTATACAAGTATTATTTTATAATTATAAGTGAGTAGCTACAGGCTGGGGCTATAGCAGTGGTAGAATGCTTGCCTAACGTGAGTGAAGGCCTGGATTCAATCCCTAGTGCTGCTAAATAAATGCCTGAATAAATAGACTGTTGGTGTCAGCATGTGTAAAGATGGTTTCTAAGCACCAAAAAGAGATTGTTAATGAGGAAGGAAATTGTGGGCATCGTTTGGATGCATTTCTTCTCTTACAAATGAGAAGAAAAAGGGAAGGGCACACTGATTTGTCCAAATTACGTAGCGGATCAGTTTGAGGGGGAAAGCTGAGCTGTGCTCTTCGTGGGCAGGGGTTCGCTGGCTGCCAGCAAACTGACCTCTTTGTTGAGCGCTTACAGTCTGTTCCCCTAAAAGAGACACCGTTCTTTTCCTGGCTCCAGGGAAGCCTAGAGGAGTCTTCAGGGGCTGTACCGCTTCTTACCTGGCAGTTAGGCTTGTGAGGGATGTGAGATCTCTGTGTCTCGGCTGGACTCAGTCACATATTTGCTAGCACACACCTGAAATCCTAGCACTTGGGAGTTTGTGAGTTTGAGGCCTGCGATAGTGAGACACTGCCAAAGAAGGAAGAAAGGAAGGGAAAGGAAAGAATGAAAGAAGGGAGAGAGGGTGAGAATCACTTCAAGAATTGCCCGTGCGCGCACATCCGGGGGGCTGCCAGTTCTTCCTCCTCAGCCTGACTTTTAGGTACTTACTCCTACTTTCCTTCTCTAAGAAAGCGTTCACCCACGGGTGCCAGAAAGATGGCTCAGTGGTTAAGAGCACTTGCCGCTGTCTCGGAGGACCAGAGCGAGCTGGGTTCTTAGCACCCACGTTGGACAATTCACAACCACCTGCAACTCCAGCTTGGGGACGCTATACTCTCTTTTGGCCTAGTGGGCATGTCACATGTGTGAATACACACACGCATACACACACACACCCCACATACACACACACACATGCATCAGAATTAACAGAGAGCTACCATATTTATTCAGTAATTGCTTAGTTTTCACTACAAGTTTCCTTCTACCCATCCAACAGTGCCACCGGCAGCCTACCTGGTAGGTTAGTGGCCATCCAGAAGTCTATTCCAATTGTGTTGGTTTTGACCCAGGACTGGGACTCCAGCTGCATACCCAGTGTTCTGCATTTGGCCAGCATCCAGCTGTGATTTTAGCCCATACCCATCTAGAAATTCAGTTGGGGGTGGAGGAACCAACTCCCTTTTTCCCCCTTCCCATTGCAGTTCTTTTGGTTCCTTACCATTCCAGCTACCAGAGCCTGGCATGGTGGCACATGCCTGTAATCCCAGCGCTCAGGAGGCAGAGGCCTCTGCCTCCCGAGTGCTGGGATTAAAGGCATACGCCGCCACCACCACGCCTGGCTTTCTCTTCGGGTTCTTTTAAGTGATTCTGTTCCCTGCTATGTGTGGAGGAGCAGACCATTAAGAAAGCATTGGGGAGAAGTTACTCAGCCCAGTGGTCACCCATGGATGGAGAGTGGGTGGGCCGCCTCTCCTTCCTTCTGAAAAAGTCAATGCAATAAAATTTACATGATGTGGGCTGGAGAGATGGCTCAGAGTTTAAGAGCACTGACCACTCTTCCAGAGGTCATGAGTTCAATTTCCAGCAACCACATGGTGGCTCACAGCCATCTATGATGAGACCTGGTGCCCTCTTCTGGCTTGCAGGCTGAATACTGTATACATAATAAATAAATCTTTAAAAAAAGAAAAAGAAAAAAAAACTTTACAAGATGTAAAACTTGCCATTTTAATGCATTCACAGTGCTGTATAATGACTTCTGACCAGTTCCGGGTGGTTTCACTGCCTCCAAAGGAAGCCCTGAGACCATTAAGCAGCTACTTTGTTGCCCCACCCGCCTGCCAACCGCCATTCTATTTCCTGTCCCTATGAACTTGCCTACCATGGGCTGTAAAAGTAACTTGATGTGAAAGGAACCTGATATAATTGTCTCAGAGGCTTTTACTGCCTCTGTCTGGTAACCTAGGCCCAGTCCTGGAAGCTTCTAGCTTCCGTACAGTCTCAGCCTAGACTTTTTTAGCTACTGAGACTTATTGCTGAATAAGCTCACCCTGTCTAGTTCTTTGTGAACTCTGACTGGCTGGTTCAACTCAGCTGTTCTGGCTCAAACTCCTCTCCAAGCTGACTGATTCAAACTGGCTTCTCTCAGCTTCTCACTGAATTGCTCTGAATAGGGGTCTTCACACCAGATTCTGTGACAGCTGCTTTTATGTTTGTTTGTTTGAGACAGGGTCTCATGTAGCTCAGGCTGGCCTCTACCTTGTTTATGTAGCTGAGGATAGCCATGAGCTTCCGATCCTTCTGCTGTGCTGTGTTTTGTTTGCTTGTTTTTCAGTGTGTGTGTGTGTGCATGTAAGTAAGGGGCGGGGGGGGAGAGAGAGTGTGTGTGTGTCAGAGTCACGTGGGTCCTGGGGATCCAACTCAGGTTGGCAGGTGTCTGTACCTGCTAAGTCATCTTACCAGCTCACTCTGTAGCTCAGGCTGGCCTGAAGTTCACTATGAAGCCTAGGCTGCCCTCCAACTCATGACAATTCTCCTGCCTCAGCCTCTTGAGTCCTGGGCTTAAAGGAATGCACCATCACACCTGGCTTGGCTACCATTTTCATGCTTGCCTGTGTCCTGAGAGTGACTGTAGTGGTAGCACTGGTCTTCCCATCCTCAGTGGCTGCCACAGCCATAATCATATAGTGGAAGCTTTCATTCTTCAGCCAGCTCAGGCATTTCCACGGCCTCTATCTGGGCTCCTTCTTCAGTTGCTGTGATGTTTGCAGACTGTGTGAGCTCATGCATCCCCAGCTGCAGCGCAGAGGCCAGGGGAGCCTGGTGGCCTCCTTAGTCACCCCGGATGTCAAGAGAGGCTGGGCTGTTGGTTTCCAGTTCAGCGATACCTTTGAACCCTGTTTGCTAATCGCCATAGTGATGTTTACAGTACTGGTCATATATTGGGTGGTTACTGTGTGCTCTTTTCCATCAATATCCTCCTGACAATATACCAAGGCATTTTATAGATGGAGAAAAAGAGGCTGAGGGAAGTTGAGTAATCTATCCCATGTCTGTTAGAAATGAATGGAAGGGCAGGCGAACAGCTCAGCAGATGTGCGTGTGTTTGCTCTCCAGCCTGGTGACTTGAATTTCATCTCTGGAATCCACATGTGAGTTCCTGTATACTGTCTTTTTCACACCCTCCATATGTAATAATAATAAAAAAAAAAGATGATGGGCACAGTAGTACACACATTTAATTCCAGCACTCAGGAGGCAAACGCAGGCAGATCTGAGTTTGAGGCCAGCCAGAACTACATAGTGAGAGTCCATCTTGGGATTGGGGGTGGGGGAGGGGGAAGTAATGATTAGAGCTGGAATTCAAACTCAGGATCCTGAGACTTTTTATTGTTCTCTTGCTGTGGAGAGACACCACGACCAAGGCAACTCTTACAAAAGGCGGCATTTGATTGGGGCTGGCTTGCAGTTTCAGAGGTGTAGTCCATTATCATCACGGTGGGGAGCATGGTGGCGTGCAGGCAGGCACTGGAGGCCGTAGCTGAGAGCCACATCCTGTTCTCCAGGCTGTGGGGAGGGGAGGAAACTTAAAGAGACTGAGACTGGCGCTGGCAGGAGCTTTTGAAGCTTGAGACCAACCCCAGGGACACACTTCCTCCAGCAAGGCCACACCCACTCCAACAAGGCCACACCTACTCCAACAAGGCCACACCCACTCCAACAAGGCCACACCTCCTAATCCTTCTCAAATAGTGCTACACCCTGGTGACTAAGCATTCAAATATGTGAGCCTCTGGGGGGGGGCAGTCTTACTCAAACCGCCACACTACTGTAAGAATGGTTTTTCTCCTCAGCTGTAGAAAAGACAAGGCAGAGCCCCAGAGGGAAGAAAGAAGATGTAACAAGGCTCTGGGCGCTCCTTTTCCTGGTTAGTCAAAGACCATCTAAGATGACTTGGCTAGTCCCGAATTCCCAACCTCTGGCCCCTCAGAACTTACTTCCTCAGTGACTTTCGTTCCCAGCAGCCATGTTGGGTGGCTCACAACCACCTGCAGCTGCAGCTCCAAGTGTTTTGATATTCTCTTTGCCTTCACAAGAGCATGTACACAAACAGACACACATACATAAAAACAAAAAAAAATATATTTTTTAAAAAAGCCCTATTTCTCATGATGCCTTCAATATAGGTGAATTCATTCGCACTCCCAGTAAATGTAAGGCTGGTGTTTTCTTCTCAGAGTTTCTGTCCCTGGACGTGGAAAGCAGTAGGGGAGAAGAGCAGCCTTGGAGGCCTTTCTCCTTCCTAGGACTTTTCCCTGTCCCAGGAATGGTATCTCAGACCGCCCAGCAACCAATCCCGATACAGAACAGACTACCACTGCCGAAGGCTTGGACAGCAGCAACATGTTTCTCACACTTCTGAAGGCTGGCAGTCTACACTGGCATAGTTTCTAGTCAGAGCCGTTTCTTGCCTTGCACACGCCTCCTCCTCCTCGTTGGGTCTTTAACTGGCCCTTCCTTGGTGTGTACACATCATATAAGGCCGCTAACCCACAGCAGGTGGCATGGACTCTCACAGTTTGCACATGGAGACTAGTTGTTGGCTTTACAGAGTCCAGGATAGAGGCGACATAGGCAAAGACAGAAACAGATGGAGGGAGGGGGGAGGGGAGCAGGAACTGGGCACTGCGTAGCGGATATCAGGGTTGTCCTGTGATGTGCAGCTGGCTGGGGGTGTTTCCTGTTTAATCTCTGATTATCTCATTCCTGGACCTGCACACCCAGAGGCTAGAGGCTGAGGGGCTGCTTCGCACTGAGCTGGTTGCTTTGGCAACCCTGGGCAGGATGCAAGTCTCCTTGGTAACATCTGGGAAACCTACTTCAGGGACAGAGAGACATGAACTTGCCAACAGTCAGGCCTGGTGGCACAGACAGAGCTGGGCCAGACTGCTGAGATGGGCAGGCCTGCGAGGTAGGTGAGGTTTTGGGGATAAATTGGGCTGTTTCTCTGTCAGTGAAGAGTCCAGAGGTCCTGTGGTCCTATGGGCCTGGCTTACCAGGAGTCATTACCCAAATCCTGCTGGTTCAGAAAATGGACAAGTGTTGGTAAATGTGGGGTGAGACAGGGTAACTTTAAGGAGAAAGGATTAGGTAGGCGTCTCTGAGAGGCAGGTAGGTGGCTTGGCTGCCTTTGCTTTAGCCACAGTTTGGGGTGCTAGGGCTCTGGGTTTATGCTAGAGGTGGATTCCTGGGATACTCTGTTTGGGGGAGGGGACCATTTAACACACATATTAGGCCCTAGCAGTGGCCAGCACTCTCTAGGACACAGCATTGTACAAAACAGATGGGGCTGGCCACCACGGAGCTAGTGGGAAGCAGACAGAATCCCAAATGATAAATGAGCAGATGAAAATAAGTCGGAATATGAAAATCGTTACCATTCTAGGAGCCTGTACGGCATGTCATCTTTTTTGTTTATTTTGGTTTTTTGAGACAGGGTTTTTCTGTGTAGCCTTGACTGTCCTGGACTTGCTTTGTAGACCAGGCTGGCCTCAAACTCACAGTGATCCACCTGCCTCTGCCTCCCGAGTGCTGGGATTAAAGGCGTATGCCACCTTACCTGGCTGGCATGTCATTTTATACCCCTCATCAAGCTGAATTATTTGAACTGTAGAAATGTCATTACATTTTATTTAGTGTGTATGTGCTCACCCAGGAACATAAGCATATGTGGGGTTCAGGCCACAACTTAGGGGAGCATTCTCTCTCTCTCTCTCTCTCTCTCTCTCTTCCTCTCCCCCCCCCCCAATGACAATCCTGGGGATTGAACGTGGATTGGTAACTATGGCAACAAGTACCTGTACTTACTGAGCCACCTCACCACTATCCTAACTCTTTGGATGATGTACTAGAGAAGTGATTTTTAGCCCTTTTACAGATGGGTAAACTGAGGCTTAGATGGGCTATGTATGCATCGACGGTCACATGGTTGGTATTAGATAGACTTGTAGGACTATCTTGGCTTTGAGCTCTTACTTTTTTGGTTTGTTTTTGTTTTTAATTTATTATATATACAGTATTTTGCCTGCATGTTTGCCTGCACACTGGAAGAGGGCTAACCATCACATTATAGATGGTTGTGAGCCACCATGTGGTTGCTGGGAATTGAACTCAGGACCTTTGGAGGAGTAGTCAGTGCTCCTAACCACTGAGCCATCTCTCCAATCCTTGAGTTCTTACTTTTAAGAGTATAACTCGGTTGACAAAGTGCTTCCCTTACATGCTTAAAGCCCTGAGTTAATGCTCTGGTACGTGCTTGTAATACTTGCTTATAAGCACTTGAGTGGCAGAGGCAAGAGTATCAGGAATTCAAGGGGATTCTTGACTAAATAGTGAATTCTAGGCCAGCCTGGGCTACATGAGTGAGCACCTATGTCACCCAATGAACACAAAAAGAGCAAAATAATAATAATAATAATAATAATAATAATAATAATAATAAACCTTTTATGTCTAGAATGGTGATGCATGGCTGTAATCCTGTTGCTTGTGAGGCAAGGGCGGGAAGATCTTGAATTTGAGGATATCCTGGGTTATATAGCAAGGGAAAAACCAACAAAACAAAACAAAAGTGGAAGAAATGTCTTTAAACAAAAATTTTCTAAAAATCTTGACTTCTGATCTACAGGGCCCCTTGTGCCTTGCCTGGAGGCTGAAAGGCCCCACCTGGTGCCCTGAGGTGGAGTGGGCACTGTGGCCAAGTACCTGTCTCAGATCACCACGATGGCATATAGGTGGAAGGCAGTCTCTGTGCAGGCAGCCGCTGATGCCTGGGGATGTGCCAGGTACCAGTGTGTGGCTGCTTCCAGTCTTTCTAGCCTCAACCTCCAGGAGGCCTGGTGCATTCATAGCCTCTCCAAGCTTAGTCACAGGGATGGCCAGAAGATCTCCGAGCACCTCTATAAAGTGAGGTGGTGGCGCTTTCCACCTGCAGTCAAAGGAGTGCCTACGTGAACCCAAGTCCACAAGGACACTGACAAAAAGAGCAGACCTCCCACCACATCCACATCCTTGCAATTTGTACCTTCATAATCAGTGTCTTCTTGGCATGAAACAATTTAGACAATCCTTTTATTTCAGACACTTTTAGATTTATAAAACTACTGGAAAGGGGCATGGGGGATTTCTATAATTCTGTTCTTATTGGCTTTCTTTGTCCTTAAATTTATTTATTTATCATATATACACAGTGTTTTACGGGCATGTACACCAGAAGAGGGCACCAGATCTTATTATAGTGCTGGGAATTGAACTCAGGACCTTTGGGAGAGCAGCCAGTGCTCTTAACCTCTGAGCCATCTCTCCAGCCCCCTGATTGGCTTTTCTGTTGCTGTACTAAATCTGGCTAAAAGCAACCTGGGGAGGAAAGGGTTTATTTCCTCTTACAATCTGCCCTCGAGGGGAGCCAAGGCGGGAACTTGAAGCAGAACCCACAGAGGAATGATGTTGCTGGCTTTCTCTTCAGGATCACGTTCAGCTACCTTTCTCACATACAGCTCCAGCCAACCTAGGCACAGTGCCCCTTTCAGTAGGTTGGACCCTCTAACATTGATTAACAGTCCAGAGAGGGCCCCAGACATGCCCACAGGCCAGTCTGATGGACGCAGCTCCTCAGCCGGGTTTCCCTCCTCCCCGGATGTCATAAAGGCCAGTCATCTGATTTTCCTAATTCTTTTCATCATAGTTGCTGGTAATTGAATCCGGATCTTTGTGCACACTAGGCAGGTGCTGTGCCACTCAAGGACACTTCTACTCTCTGGTACTCTTATTAGCATCTTCTATTAATGTGGGACATTTGTGACAGTGACAGTCCTGACACCATGCTATCAATGTCTGCGGTTATTTAGATTTTCCTCAGTTTACCCCGAGTCTTTTCCTGTTATCAGAGTTCTCATCTAGGATAGCACATTACATTTGTGGTTAACACAAACTGGTCAGGAATTTATTTTGGAGACTTACTGGAGTTCATCCGACATTCCCCATCATGATTAGATTGTGGCTGAAGGCTTAGAGAGAAGGGCTCTGAAAGGCAACGTGTCGTTTTTACTGTGTTATATCTGACTCTGGACCGCCGGGTCTTATGGCATCAGAACTGTAGAGACAAGAGCAGCGTGCGCAAGGCTCCTTTGCTGCGACGTGCAGCCCAACCCAGAGGAACACAGCTGTGTTCAGGAGGGATCCATGCGAATGTGAGGTCAGTGTGACTTACATAACTGCTTCTAGGCCAGCTTGAACCACAGGGCCCTGTCTAAACAGAAAACGTCTGGGTGGGGGGTGTCTCAGTGGCAGAGTGCATGCTTGCCTAGTGTTTGTGGGGCCTAGGTTGATCTCTATATTTTTTATTTTATATTATTTATTTATTTATTGGTTTTTTTTTGAGACAGGGTTTCTCTGTGTAGCCTTGGCTGTCTTGGACTCGCTTTTGTAGACCAGGCTGGCCTTGAACTCACAGCGATCCGCCTGCCTCTGCCTCCCGAGTGCTGGCATTAAAGGTGTGCGCCACCTCTAGCACCACGCAAAAATCAAAGCACAGCAGTGTGGAAACCAGGTGTGGAGATGGGAGGGGCCACACTGCTGCTTGTTGAAGAAGAGAAGCAGGCATTTATCGATTTTTTTTTTTGGGGGGGTGCACCAATACTTGGTAACTGTCCGTTGGTCACAGGCAAGATTTGCGAAGATGTTTTCCTTCTTGTACAACAAGCACGCTCCCTGGCCTTTGAGCGTGCAAGGCAAGCACTTTACCAACTGAGTTATACTCCGAAAACTTGAGGCTTCCCAGGCTGATGGATGGATGGTGGGCTTAAGCCTCGCTGCTGTCCTCACAGTCTGGTTTGTGTCCTGATGAGACTTAGTTGCTAAGAAAGCCTAAAGCCTTGGTAGGGGAAACACCTGCCACACTTGGCAAGAGGCCAAGTACATACTGAATTAAGATCTTGCACAAAACATTTAAAAAATGGCCATCATGTCCATATACAGAGCTGCATAGGATCTGGCCAAAGCGTAAGACCGCAGAGGGAACAGACAGGACATGAGGACCAAGAAGCCCAGCCTTTTATCCCATTCTGCTCAGCCGTCAGATGTGTGCAGGCTCCAGCGAAGGGGAGTCCGTGGTCTCAGCAAAACGTGGACTCCAGGTTTACACAAAGTAACCAGGGGAAACTGTCACCGTACCCCACATCGGGGCGCTTTCTGCAGCCAAGCGTGATAGGTGGTTGATGAGGTACTGGCAGAGGCCAGCATAGGGAACTAGATGCCTCAGGGTTGGAGTTATGGGCAGTTGTGAGCTGCCCGATGCAGGTGCTAGGAACCAAATCCCAGTCCTCTGCAAGAGCAGCAAGTGCTCTTAACCTCTGAGCTGTCTCTCCAGCTCCCCCACAATTAGTAATTTTATTTTATTATTTTTTTTATGATTAGTAATTTTAAATAAAATTTTGTTTTGAGAGAGAGAGAGAGAGAGAGAGAGAGAGAGAGAGAGAGAGAGAGAGAGAGAAAGAGAGAGAGAGAGAGAGAGAAGAGAAGGAAAGGTGAGGAGAGGAGAGAGAGGTTGAGATTGGTTATGGAAGAGCCTCTGGGACCTTACTGTGTCCATCAGAATTCTCTAGAGGAAAAGACCTGATAGAATGAGTCTATATTTATTTATTTATTTATTTATTTTTGGTTTTTTGAGACAGGGTTTCTCTGTGTAGCCTTGGCTGCCCTGGACTCACTTTGTAGACCAGGCTGGCCTCGAACTCACAGAGATCCGCCTGCCTCTGCCTCCCGAGTGCTGGGATTAAAGGCGTGCGCCACCACGCCCGGCTGAGTCTATATTTATTATAAAGGACGTTTATTGGCTGGTTTAGCAGGATTGGGCTGTGGGGGGCGTGTCCAACAGCGGCCCCCTGCATGTTGAAGAGGCTGAGAGCCTGGTAGTGTCTCAGTCTGTGAATCCCAGTCTGGCAGTGAAGGCCTGGGCTGTTCCTGGCTGGTCTGGGGTCCCTTTTAGAAGGTCAGAGAAGCTGTGTTCTGATGGTAGCATGTACGGAGGCAGTGGTTGCAGCCCTGGGACAGACACATTCCCTAGTAAAAAGTGAAGATGGCAGGCGGGTGGGCAGGTACTTCTTTGTGCTAGAACCTCCTTTATTTGGGCTGACACCCTAAGGTGCTGCTGTTCTGAGGGAGAGCCTTCTCCCTTCACTGAACCCTTCCTGGAGATGTCCTCACAAACCATCCCAGAGGAGTGTCACTGAGTTGATTGCAGACCCAACCAAGCTGTCAATCAAAACTAACCGGCACACTTAGCAAAAGGTGTTATATGTGATGTGGATTTTCTTTGGGAACAATCCCCCTGCTTCAAGACATGCCTTTGAGGATGATCAGAATTTATTTTCCACATTTCCCCTGTGCTAATCCCTGCCTGACTTGACACCTGTGCACATGCTTTCAAGTCATTAACTGGGTCATCGCTCCTGACATGGTCCTTGAGTGCCTGCCTCAAGCAGTGTTTGTCAGTTTTCCGGTTGGAAAGGTGAGGCGAACTCCCTCCATTTGTGTCCTTTTGAAGGAAGTGACCAGCAGGAGTGACCACTACGTGTACAAACAATGCTCCATCTCGTTCCTAGGCTGGCCTTGAATCTTTCTAGCTTCTGGAGCTGGGATGACAGATTCGAGCCACTCTGGCTGGCCTCACTGTTTCTTTGATTGCTCAACCAAGGCAGTCGTGTTTACATAAAGACTCAGCACACACCATGGGGTGGGAGTGGGGGGAATTTTGTGGGTGTCTGACCTAGGCTTTGGGCTCAGGGAAGGCTGCCTTAGGTCAGCAACCAGATACGAGCAGGGGTCTTACTTCATGCTTCTAGGCAGAGCATAAGAATGCTGGATGTGGCGCTGTTCCCATGTCATCCTTGGTGCCTGCATATAAATATGGGTTATCCCACATGTCCTTGTTACATTCAGTTAGGAACACTGAGCTTAGGTGTGGAAGGATGCAGTGAGGACCTGGGATGAATCCTGGTACCCAGCACTGGAGTGAGGACCACGCTCAGGGCAAGTTGGGAGATGCTGCTGCTGCTGACTGTAGAGGAACTGAGTCAGGCCAAAGGCATCCTGTGCTCCTGGCCAAGGAACTTTGCATAGATAAGCATTAAGCATCCACTTCCTTGTGTCAGCTATCCCGTAGTCCATCTGTCCTTGCAGGTAACTTGCTGGGTATGTGCGGAAAATAAGGTAGACAGAGATCTGGATGGATGGCTTTTTTTTTTTTAAAGTCCTGATTACTCCAGAGGTCAAAGTAAGTACAGAAAATGGAGCACTTTGCCAGGGCTCCCAGCATCTGCTGAGAGGCTACTCAGGTTCTCTAGGGGTTGCATTGCAGCATGCAGCGCTCCTGTGACAGAGGGAGGGGCATTTGCTTCAGTCAGAGCCCAGTGAAGCTCTAAGAAGGTCTAGCCTGTTCACTTCCTGAGTGGTGCCATCCTGAGCTGGGTGTGGTGCTGCTTTGGAGAATGGAGATCTGCAGGTGGTCAGGCGTGCTAGGTGGCAAGTGGAGGGCCAGTGGTTGCTGACGTCAGCCAACAGAACCAGGAGAGACTGTTTGTTACTCACCCTTCTTGCCCAGCCCAGGACTCTAAGCAGAGAGGGGATGCTATTAACGCATAAATGCCCAGGCCTTCTTCAAAGTTCTTCCTATGTGTCAGCATCGGACACCCTCCTGATGGCCTCCCCTGAGGAAATAATCAGTATAGCCCCCATCTCGTTAAAAAGATTTAGCTTGGTGTGGTGGCACACACCTTTAATCCCAACACTCTGGAGGCAGAGGCTGGCGGATCTCTGTGAGTTCAAGGCCAACTTGGTCTACAAAGTGAGTCTAAGACAGCCAAGGATATACAGAGAAACCCTGTCTTGAAAAACCAAAACAAAAATTAAAAAATAAATAAATAATTTATTTATATTTCTGTTTGTGTGTTAGTATGCACACATGTGTGCAGGTGCTTGTGTCAGCTGGAGGAGGGCATTGGATTCCCTGGAGCTGGAGTCCCAGGTAGTTGTGAGATGTCTGATGTGGGTGCTTGGAGCCAGAGCCGCCTTAAACCCTGAGCTGTCTCTCCACCCTAAGCCAGGATCTCTTCCTGCCCCAGGGTGCCTTGGAATCTTTTTTAGCTTCCAGGGACAAGGGTGGCCTAGGACAACCCCTTCTTACCTCCCCACTCCCCCATCCTCTCAGCCCCACCCCTCACTCAAGCCCTATAGTAGTGACTTCCATTGCTTTACAAAATGTTCAACAAAAGTAGTTTAGTGGCCGGGTGTGGTGGCTCACGCCTTTAATCCCAGCACTTGGGAGGCAGAGGCAGGCGGATCGCTGTGAGTTCAAGGCCAGCCTGGTCTACAAAGCAAGTCCAGGACAGCAAAGGCTACACAGAGAAACCCTGTCTCAAAAAAAAAAAAAAAAAAAAAAAAAAGCTTAGTGGAGCAAAGACGCATCTCAGCTTAGCTCTGGAGGTTTCACCACAGCCACTGGCTGTGGTAAGGCAGGACAAGGTGGCAGGGCATGTGGTGCAGAGCAAAGCAGTTCACCTAAAGTGAGCAGGAAGCAAACAGGAAGCAGAGAATATGAGAAGAAGGTTCTAGGGCCCACTTCCTCCAGGAAGGACCCACTCCTAATAGCCCGTTCAACACGGGTGGCTTTATTCATTGACAAAGTTTGAGCCCTCATGTTATAGACACTTCAGCAGTGCCACCAGCTGGGGAGCAGGCCTTCAACAGATGAGCCCGTGAAGGACAAAACCTCATGAGGTGTGGAGGTCAGGGCTGAGGAGAGCAGCTGGGTACCCAGAGGAGGTGGTCAGGCCAAACACAAGCAACCGCAGAGTCGTTGACAAGAGTTTTCCTACCTGCAAACTAGCTGTGCCATCACAAGGGTAAAAGGACTCCTTAGCTGGAAAATGAGAAGAAGCCTGTTTGAGGGAGATTTGGCTTCTTCATTAGAAGTTGTATTAAAGAAACAAAGCTAAGCTTGAGGGTGCACACTTTTAATCTCAGGATTTGGCAGAGGCAGGCAGGTCTCTGAGTTTGAGGCCAGCCTGGTCCACAGAGCAAGTTCCAGGACAGGCAGAGCTATACAGTGAGTCTTAAACAAACAAACAAACAATCAAAATATAGTCAGGTATGGTGGCACACACTTGTAATTCTAGCAAGCAGGAGGATCATGTGTATGAGGCTAACCTGGGCTACATAACCTGGGCTACATAGCAACAATCTCTTGTCTCTGTCTCTGTCTCCATCTTTCTTTCTTTCTTTCTTTCTCGCTCCCTTTCAAAAACAAAACCCTCAAACCCTAAATCAATAGAACAAAACCAAAAGAAACAAACCAAAACTGGCTGGGTTGGATCTTGAGGAGTACATGAACTAGCTCCTCAACACTCAGGCCTTATCCTGATAGGAGAGGCTAGCTGCTGCCAACGTTCTATTCCTGAAGCCCAGGGTTCTGTTTTGGGGCAAAGGTGTCATGTTTGCAGGCAAGATTCTAGGTTGGTTCTGGGTTGCCAGTGTCAGGGTTTGAGTCCCATGCAGGGTGAGGATCCACTCCTGGGGCGCAGCTGTCCCTGTCAGTGTCTAGGGTCAGGATTGCACTTGACCTTTGAGTCCTGTGGACAGACATGGATTTGAGGTTTTATTGCATTGGGTAGAGGCTCCCTTTTGGGGCTTGGGGTTTGGCTAGCTGGCCTTGGGGTCAAATGGTTTATTTTCCAGAGGAGACTTCCTGGGGCCATCAGCAGATGAAGGGCCAGAAGACTCCTCTGAGATGATGCTCCTGGCTTCCCCACTCTGTGCTTGGACCTAAGACCATAGCTAAGTCTGTTTCAGCCCTCGGTCTCTGGGTGTTAGCCTTGGCCAGGCAGTCAGGCTGTCTCACACAGCACCGTCTACACTCGCTGAGTCTTCCAAAATGACACTAATGGTGCGCTCTATAGGCAGCGACGGCCATTGCTCTGTGAATCCAATCCATGCTGACAGTGCTTAAGCGGCCCCGGGCATTGCCAGCTGGGTCCAATTAATGCCAATTGGATCTTAACTTGTGCTGAGTGGCCCCTGGGGAGAGGGAGTGCTCAGCGAGCAGGGTGTGGTAAGCCTGGGTCTTGCGGGCTTGGTACAGTATAGCTCAGGAAGGCTATCCAAAGCCAGGGAAGGCTATCCAAAGCCAGGGCAGGCTAGTGAGGCCCGATAGCTTAGCTTCCTAGTGGCCAGTTTACTCTGCCCAGACGGTGAGTGAGATTGAGTTAGAGCACGCTTGAAGGAGCCTGGCCGTCTTAGTGGCTGGGATATATATGGGGCGTTGGCTTTTTGCCTCAGCTGTCCTGGCACCTGGGTGAGAAAAAGCAGTGTCTACACAGGGCCTCAGCCTCACCGCCTCTCCCACGACCTCCAGTGTGGAGTCCCCTCTCAGAAAGCTGAAGTTGTTGCAAAGAAAACATTCTGTTCCACGTGTCCTGGGCTCTCAGTTTTGCAAACCCTCTTTTTCCTTTCTGGGTCTTGCTCAAGATCCCCGCAGGCGGGTCTAATATGTGGTCCATGAGCTGCCAGCAGCCAAGGATCATAATGAATGTAGCCCAAGACAATATTGAAAAGTATGTAAAATTTATGAGATTTTTTTTTTCCCTTTTTGAGACAGGGTTTCTCTGTGTAGCCCTGGCTATCCTGGAACTCATGTTGTAGACCAGGCTGGCCTTGAGTTCACAGAGAATACCTCCCCAGTGCTGGTATTAAAAGTATATGCCACCCCTGGCAAGGTTTTTTGTTGCTGTTTGTTTTGTTTTGTTGTTACTCAACCACACCATTCTCAAGTGTGAACTTTGTAGTGACAATATTGTGTTGCCATGTAATATGCCTGTGTGAGGGATGTGAGCTTGGCTTTATTTCCTGGGAACCCTCTTGTCTCCCTGTACCTACTTGTCCAGGTCAGCTGCTGCCAACAGGGTTTGAGTTGGGGGTCCTGAATGAGGCATCCCAGCTCTCACTCCATCCTTTCTGCAGACTGAAGGATCCCCTCCGTCCTCAACAAATCAGGAAGGCAGTTTCCAGCTGTGGTGTGATTGCCCTCCTGCACTGAGAATCTTCCTGCCACTTCTGGCCACTTCCCTGTGGCCGGAGACTCAGGACACCTGAGAAGGAGGACAGTCTCTCTGCTAGCGAGTCTGTCTAGGATGTGGGGTAACGTTGTCTGGGTCTGCAGTGAACCCATCTTTAGCTCAACTCTCTGGGCCTGAGAGGAGCTGTGGGAACCCAATCCAGATGCTGGCCTTCGGGAAAGCCCACTGGCCTCTGGAGCAGGGTCAGGTGGGGTCGCCAGCCGGTGGTATGAGACAGGAAGGTGGGGGGGGGGCCAACATCAGCCATGCTGCACATGCTGCAGGCATAGGCTCAGAGACACTTTACTAAGAGGCTTAACTTCCACGTCCTGGCTCCTTGTTTGAGATAATGTAACCAAAGCCCAACGAATCTTGGATAAGGTCATTCTTAGACTTTCACCTCAGGCCTCCTCTCAGATCAGTTCCTTTGGAGCCTGACTAGGGGGCTAGGTTTGATGGACTTGTGGCCCCCCCCCCACCCCATTATTGTCCTATGTTCCCGATTCTCCATCTGAACAGTGATGACACTAGAAGTCGGTGCCTGCTTGCGTGTTGGTGACTTTTGCTGTCTCTTTCACTTGTTGATGAGGGCCATGCCCAGTGCCTGGCACTCCTAAGGGCATTTAACGTGCTCTGCGATGAATGTGTTGACCTAGGGAAAGTCAAGCTTCAGGACTGCCAGGTTGTATGGTTGTGGCTGTTCTGCACCTCACCCTCGTCCCATCCTGCCTCCCCCCCTTTTCCTTCTTTTTCCTCTCCCTCCTCACTGGGGAAGGAACCCAGGCTCCTCTGTTTGCTAGGCAAGAGTTTCATCCCTGGACTCCCACTTTGTCGCAGTGACACGTCCTGAATACCAGAGCTGGGGACTCTGAGTTACTTGTTGAGAGTGTGGATTCTTTCTGGTGCCGGACTGCACGCCAGGCTCTGGCTACTGGGCTCATGGTCCTTCCCTTATAGAGTTGGTGGCTGTAGATCACTGAGGTGGAGGTCAAAGGTTGGAGAAGGGTGAGAGGTAGACAGCCCAAGTGAAGGGCGGGAGGGCTCCCCAGAGTAAAAATGTGTTTTTATTTATTCGAGACTGTTTTATGTAGCCCGGGCTGGTCTTATTCTTGCTGTGTATCTGGGGTTTCTGATTTTCCTGCTTTTCTTTACTTCCCAAGTGCTGGGATGGCAGCTGTTTCTCCACACCCAAGCGCTGTGTCTGCTAGGAAGCACTCTATCGTCAAGTGAGCTTATTGTTGGCCCCTTGTTTGGTCTTTTGGGAGAGTCTTGTTCCATAGCTTTGGCCGGCTTGGAACTCACTGTGTAAACCAGGCTGGTCTCTGACTTGCAGTGGTCCTCCTGCCTCCGCCTCCTGAGTGCGAGTATTGCAGGAGTGTGCCAAAAAGGCCCAGGTGAAGACTTTGTTTTGAATGATGGTGGAGTTTGGTAGACACTGAAGGGGCAGCTGAGCTGCCTGTGACTGTGACAGGAGGGCCTAGCCACAGTGTGGAGGCCTGAATCAGAGGTTTCTGGAGCGGTGGAAAGCACTGGTCCCCATTCTCCACCTGTACACAGTGGCCTCGGGCAGGCCACATTCCTCCCCTCGTGTGTTCACCCCTAAGACAGAAACCGTGATGCCCCCTCAAACTGTGAGGCATGATGGCTAAGGCCTTTGAGGGGTGTGGCAGCAGGCCTCTGGGGCACACCGAGGCTGGAGGGCAGCTGAGTATGGACAGGTGGCCTGCTGGGAAAGCAGGAGGTCATCTTACGTCAGGCTTCTCCGTTAAATAATTAGGTGCTCATCTCACGCAGGTTGTGTCCACACCGAGGGAGGCAGTGGAGGTGGCTGGGAACTCGGTGCATGCTGGCCTGGAAGTGTCCAGCCCCACCCCCACCCCCCTTCTTTTTCCTGCCTCCTGGTCCCTCGGGTAAATTGGGGCAGAATGGTGGTGGTTGTGGTGTGTGGGCTAGTGGTGGTGGTGGTGATGGTTGTGGTGGTGATGGTTGTGGTGCGTCTGGTGGTGGTTGTGGTATATTTGGTGGTGTATGTGGTGGTGGTGTGGGTGATGGTGGTGGTGTGTGAGGTGGTGGCGGCTCCTCAGGTTTTCTGTTGTTGCCTGTCTACCTCTCTTTCCTGCTGCCCCTCATCTCTCCACCTCTGCAGTCACAAGGGTGCTGCATCCCCCCTCTCCATCCCCCACCCGCCTCAGGCTTTGCTCACTTTGAGGTTAGCCTTCCGATCTGCTGCCCTCAGCAGGCACCCGGGATCCCCTAGCTGCTCAGGGGCCTCAAGGGAGCGCTAGCTTCTCCTGTGTCTCGAGACAAACAGGCGCTTTTTCATTTTGAGAGCTTAATACTGGGAACACGAAGGTCTGTTTAGTCTTACCCAGCTAACATAAACCAGCCGGAACTGGACCATGGCAGGGGACTCTGCTGTAAGTTCCCTTATTTGGAATGAAATTCATTGTTTTTCCCCCCCCCCCTCCTTCACAATGGGAGGCACTGGGAACTTTGAGGAGGTCTTGCTGGCCTCAACCCCACTGTGTAGTTTGCATGGCCCCTCTGAGGCTAACTAAGGTGCCTGTACCATAAAATCTGGCCCTGGGACCGCTCTTCTCCTTCCGGGTTCACAGACTACTCACACTTTTGAGCCATACTCAGTGTCTTGGGAATAAAAGGGGCTGGTTTTGCGTTGTATCACCTTGCCCCTTCCAATAGGAGAAACTGAGGCCTAGAGAGAAGAGACCTGGCCAGACTTACAGGGCAAGCTGAAGTAGGTAGGGGCTCAGAAGCCAGGGCTTCCAGTCTTCTGGTCCTCCGGCTTCTGTGCTTTGGGCCAGTGGCTCTGTCCGGGATGTGAGTGGAGCGTGAGGATGCCGATTAATCTGGCTGGAAGTAGCCTGGAGTGTGGAATCCTCCCAGGCTTCTGGGAAGCTGATCATAGAGGCCCAGGGCAGAGAGCTAGGGGAGGGACAAGAGAGACGAGGTGGTGAGAGGGAGAGGGGGAGGTGGCTGGGAGTCTAGGAGAAGCTGAGTTTGACCCTGATCTGTCCTGGAGGTTCAGTATTTTCCTGAGCATTCTTCCTGGATGCGTCTTAGATGAGCCGAGGTAGTGGGAGGATTTCTCAGCAGTGACATGCTGTGTGAGTCAGCTTACTAGGCAGGCCGCTGACTTCTTGTGTCTTGGTTTCTTAACGAACAGGGCTAGGAACGCTCTGTGAGGTTTCCACTGACTACTTCTGGCCCAGGTTAGCCTCTGTTGTTTCAGTGTGGGCCATCTACTACCGGGCGTCTCCCTCTTCCAGAATTCTGCATCTCTGGGGTCAGGTCCCTGGAAGTTTGTCTGGGGAAAGGTTTCTAGCTCAGACCCACAAGAAGCCAGGGTTGGTGGGAGCAGGCACAGCGCCAGCAGGCACCGGAGCCAGGGCATGAGCCTTCAGGGCCAGAGCTGGGGGTCCTCAGCCCCGCAGAGCAAACATTACATCTGGGTTTACAGAGATGATATGGATGAGCTCACAGGCACAAAATATCAGTCCTCAGATTCCTACTGGTTAGGGTAGGGATTTAGGGGAGACAATGGCTAGCATGGTGGCCACCGTCCTCTAAGCCAGAGTCCCCAGGGCAGTGTGAGCTATTTTCTGCCTTGCATCTTTAGCTCCATCACCTCTGGTAACACAAGAAAGCATTTGCTCGGATATTCTTTCGAGAAGGCACACCCTGCTGCACATCTTTCAGAAAGAATTGTCTCATCCAGCCGATACAGTTTCCACCAAGAATATTCAGTTGGGGGAAGGGAGCTGCAAACTAACTGCCCAGCGTAGGACCAGCTAAACAGCCATCTCAGAAAGTGTAGGCCTAAGACACCCTGACCTGTATGTGTGTGGGAGGATGGGGGGCAGCGGTTGGGGCAGGAGGCACACTGCATTGTTTACTATGAAGATTCCATTCATTGCTCTTTTGCAGTAACAGCAGTACTGTGATCCAGAGCTGTTTATAACGCTACAGTAAACTTTCACTTCTCTGCAGTCAGTGAGACACTCATTTAGAAAAGATTGCCTTGTTGCCAGGAGCAAGGCACCACCTAGTGAGCCCTTAAAGGCAACCGGAGATGACGCGAAGATGACTCAAAGAGAGCATCCCTGGGTGTCTCCCGGCTGGCTGCGGATGAAGACTTGGCTGTTTGTGCTCCACCCGCAGAAAAAGTATGGTTAGGCAAGAAGACGCTCTCGCAGTGCTGATGGCCCTGAACTCTTGAGTGCCCAAGGCCTAGGGACTGTTCTAGTTTCATTCCTCTCGCTGTGATAACATAGGCCAACAATAAGCAATGTAAGGGAAGAAAGGGGCCTATTATGCCTTACAAGTCCAAGATATTGTCCATCATTTGAGGAAGTCAAGGCAGGGACTCAAGTAGCTATTCTCACGCTCACAGCCAGGAGCAGAAAGACAAATGCATCCCCACTTGCTTGCTTAGTTAGTGGTCCTCACTCTTACACAGTGCAGGGCCCAGCTTGGGGAATGGTGCTGCCCACAGTGGGCTGGGTCAAATAAGCGTCGCGACAGTTCTCCCACTGACAAATGTGGTGGGAAATGTTCGATAGGAAATGTTCCCCAATAGGCTCAGGTATCTTTGAACTCTTGGTCCTTAGTTTGTGGTGTTGTTGGGGGAGGGGTTATGGTGTCTGTAGGAGGAGGAGCCCTGCTGGAGGGAACCCATCACTGTGGGTGGGCTTTGAGCCTCACCCCACTTTACAGTGTTTGTTGTTGACGATGTGATCGGTCAGCTTCCTGCTCTAGCTGCGGCCTGCCACATCCCTGCTTCCTTTTATTATATGTAATCGATATTAGATTATGGACTCTCTCTCTGGGACTGTAAACCCAAATCAGCTCGGATCCCAGTGTTTTGTCACAGTAACAGAAAGCGGACAAGAGTACGTGCACACAGGTAGCCTGGTCTACATAGTTCTTTACTTACTGACATGCTCTTCCCAGGTGATGCTAGCTTATGGCAAGGAGACATTTAAAACAACCCACCACAGGGCCGGGTTGGCAGACCCAGGCCTGTATAGCCCTGAGCTCTGAGAGCTATAGGCTCACTACTCTGGGCTTTAGAGGATTGTGGCTCTAGGTTTTCACGTTAGAGGCTTATTGCTGTAGGCATTAACCACAAGTGGTCCTGGAACTTGGCAGCTGTACTGTAATCCTCGGCTTTTAGCAACAGTGGGTGGCAGCAGGCCGCAGTAGCAGCCAGCGACACCTAGTTTTAGAACTCTCAAATAGGCCCCAGTCTGGACCCTTCAGATGTTCTGCACAGTGACAAATGCTACAGCTCTGAACGTTGGCTCCTCAGCTTCTGGCAGCAGCTAGTGTTGGAGGTCTCAGGCACCAGCTACCTGACTCCCTTGGCTTGAAAGGCTTGGCTGTTCTTTAGAGCCCTTCTAGTGACCAGGCCTTGCATCTCTTGAGTCAGCTCTTCAGTAGTCGTTGTCTGACCCTGTCATTTCTGTCGTAACCAGTCTCTGGAACTCTGTGTGTGCATGTGTGCACATCTGTGTGTGAGAGTGCAGGTAACCTGCATGCCAAGACAGTGTGTGCAAGTCAGAGAACAGCCTCCAGGTTGGTCCTCATCTTCCATCCTGTTGGAGACAGGAGTTCTTTGTTGTGCAGTGTAGTGTCTACCAGGCTGGCTGGCCCACGAACTTACTCTTTTCTCCTCTTGCCTCGCTGTAGAAGCACGGGGATTATGGACATAACGCTACATCATTTGGCTTTCCGTGGTCCTCTGGGGGTTTGAACTCAAATTCTTGCATTTGCTTGACAAACACTTTACCCGCTGAGCGTCCCCCCAGCTCCACTCTCTAGCTCTTTAGCTGCCTTTGTACCTGACTTTGTACCACGACTGTCACTGCCGCTGCTACTCCATCGCTGCTTGCAACGGCCAAAAGCAAAACAACAGCAACAACAAAACAGACAGACTTGTGAGAGAAGCCCTTTCCTCGTTCTGTTGTTGCAAGGGAGTGTCTCCCTTTGGCTCACCCCGACACAAATGAGCTTAGGTACATGGCAGGGGCACCGGCACCAATCACAGAAGTTCTTCATGCAAATAAAACATATTGTCTGTATCAGCCAATCACAGACAGTCTTTTATGCAAATGGAAGTCCACCCTGGCACCAATCACAGCAAGTCCCCCACGTGTGTACATGAAAGAGTATACCCCCACGTATGTATGTAAGTGTGCCCCATGTATTTGCACCAGTCGCTGGCCTTCTGCGGTGCCACCACTGGAAAGAATAGCTCCCTCTCTTGAAGGGCAGAAATAGAGGTGTCAAAACTGTCCCAGCTGTTGGAAGCAGGTGTGGCCGGGACAGGACCTTCAGAGCTGCAGATGTACTTCACCAGCAAGCGGTTGTGGGGACAAGTTCTGTACATCAAGGCATTCTGGCAAGTTGCTTGGGTCACAGTCCTTTTCTCAAGGTGGCTGAGGCATCAGAAAAGGATCTACTATCTATCAACTAGAGGGTCAAGTTATTCCGGGCGCCCCTCCCCACACCTTCCCTTATTTAAAGGAAAAATAAACAGTAAAAGAAGTATTATTAACATTAGCTGTACCTTAACAGTATTTAGTGCTCTATGCTTTAACTCCTCCTGTGCCTCATAGAGAGGGTTCTCCTAATGTGTCTCAGAAATCACTTTCGCTGTCCCACGGAAGATGAATTGATGCGAGATGAGAGATGGAATGGAGCTGTTTGGGGGGATGTGTTCAAAGTCCAAAGGGATGGGCTTGGCAGCCACTGTGAATGGTCAGTGTAAATGGCCACCAGGGAAAGAGGAGAATCCAAGATGGCGCCAGCCTTTCAGATGACAAGGAGGACAGTACTCAGGAGCTCAGGCAGAGGAGAATTACAAGGGAGGATTGAAGGACACGTTCTGGTCAGGTTATAATTGGAGGACCCCTGACATATCCTGGGGACAACGTTGGGTCAACAGTTCCAAGTGTGAGCTTGAAACTTACGGGGGGGGGGGGGGTGCGGGGTGGAGGTCATGGCTAGAATGTTTCAGCTCTAGTGTCACTTAAACTGTGAGGACGAACAAAGTGTCATGGGATGGGAAGGATTGAGGCATGAAGGAGGCATTGGAGAGGTGCAGTGAGAGACCCGGAGAAAGGCAGAGGCCCCGAGACGGGAGGAGAAGCCCCTGGAGCAGGCACAGTGCAGTGGCCCTGAGAAGTTAGGGGGTCTTTGGTTGGCACGGTGGGGTATGTTGCCCAAAGGACCACATACAGCTAAAAACAATTCTGAAAAGAACGAAGGTAGAAGACTCACACTTGCTAATGTTAAACTTACTAGGACCACACAGTAGCCACAACAGATGGTCCACGGAGATAGACGTGTAGACGGATGGAACTGGGCGGAGCGCCCGAAGCGGGTCTTCTTATCTATGGCTGGCTGTTTTTCAGGGAGAGTAAGCCAGTCTTTTTTTCAACAAGTGGTGTCGCAGCAATTGGATATCTATAGGCATAAGGATGGACTTAACATTTAAAAATGGATCCATGGCACCGTAGGCAGCACCTAAAACTATCAAATGCTTGGAAGAAAGCATAGGGGAGGAAACCCTTGATTGGGCTTGGGGACAACTTCTTGGGTATTAAACCAAAAGCACAGGTGACAGAAGTGCTGCTGCTCAGTTGGTGGTGTGACCTTGGGAGAGCTGGGCCTGAAAGTGAGGCAGATTAAAATCGTATGCAACAGCCGACTTTGTTCAGCACATCAGACAGTTTACACTCTAGGGGTTAAGAAGACTCACCCAGGGGTCTGGAGAGATGGCTCAGAGGTTAAGAGCACTGGCTGTCCCAAAGGTCCTGAGTTCAATTCCCAACAACCACATGGTGGCTCACAACTATCTGTAATGAGATTTGGTGCCCTCTTCTGGCATGTACAATGCAGACAAAACACTATATATAACAAATATATCTTAAAAAAGAAAGAACAACCCAAATGAAGTTTATAATCACAAAGACAAGGCGTACACAGCAAAAACATGTTTTTTTTTCATAGAGACATATAAACAAATAATAGCCAGTCATATAAATAATCTGAAGTAAACTCACTCCTGTCTGCTACAACTGGAAGGGGGTACAAAAATATTCCAAGAATAATTCTATGTTTTGAAGAAACAGGTCACAAGACTCTTGTCCTGTTTTCTTGGCGCTGTCTCCCAAGCACTCAGAATTCTCCTCACAGGACTCCATTCTTGGACTGTGTCCCAACAAAAAGAAAACAGAGAAAGTGGATTTCAGTAGACATTCTGAAATTCACACCTCAGACAATAGTATAAAACTTGCCTGGGGCAGGAGGATGTCTTGTGCCTGCTAGTTCAAAACCAACCTGAGCAACACCGTGAGGCCGTGTTTCAAAACACAAAGCAAAACAGAAAGAAAAAGCGGGCCACCAGTATTTACAATGTCTGCCTGCATGTGCTCCCCTGGCCCTATCACAGCTCACCTCACGAATACTCCTTTTCAAGACAGGGTCTCTCTGTGTAGCCCTGGCTGTCCTGGAACTCACTCTGTAGACCAGGCTGGCCTCGAACTCAGAGACCCCGCCTGCCTCTGCCTCCCGGGTGCTGGGATTAAAGGCATGTAGCAGTGATACTCTTTTTAAAAATAAATTTTACATATAAAAATTTAAAATAAATATTACCTTTCCTTATGTATTGGGAGAGGACCACTTGCTTTCTCCACTATGTGGCTCTCTAGAACTAAACTTGAGTTGTAGGCTTGGCAGCATGTGCCTTACCTGCAAGCCATCTTGCTGGCCCCTTTTAGGGTCCTGGCATCCAAAGGACACATCTTTTCTTTTTCTTTGTGAAGGTCAAAGTCTCATGTAACTTAGGCTAGCCTTGAACTCATGTAGCCAAGGATGATCTTGAATTTCTGCTCCTCTTGCCTTCATCTCCCGAGTGCTAGGATTCTAGGCCTGTGTCACCACACCTGTGCAGTACGGGGATCCAATCCATGGCTTTGGACATGCTCGGCCAGCTGGACCCCTGGGCCATCTTTCACAAAATTCCTGCCAGTGAGATGAAAGTTGTCTATTATATTATTAACAGGATTAAAAAAAAAAAAGCAATGTGAGAGCTGAAGAGCTGGGTAAGGGCACTGGCTGCTCTTGCAGAGGACCTAGGTGTGTTCCCAACATCCACACAGTGGCTCACATCTGTCAGTTCCGGAGAATATGATTCCCTCTTCTGGCCTCCGTGGACACCAGGCATACACACAGTGGACATACACACAAGTAGGCCAAACAATTCATACCCTCGAAATAGAAACAGATAAATCTTTTAGAAAAACACTGTGCAGCAGTTTGCAGAATGTGAGCCTGTCTGGATGAGGACTGTTCTCTCTCTTTCTCCTTCCTTCTTTCCCTTATCTTCTTCAGTCCTTTCTTTCAGCTAACATGCCTTCCAGCCTTACTGCGTACTAGGCACTGTTCTAGGCACTAGGGTATAGCACTGGACAAATTCCCTGTGTCAGAACTATCTTCTTTGGAGGAAAAGCAGATTAAGGCGCGGGGGGTGGGGGTGGGGTGGAGAAGAGAAGGTGCCATATGGGATGTCAGATGGTGAACAGTGCTGTGGAGAGAGAGAAGTCACGAGGGGGCACAGCTAGGGATTATGGGTGGGTGGGGGTGTTATGTTTTTAAATCTGACTGGCGGAGGAAGCTTGAGGGCATTAGAAGGCAGCGGTGGAGAGAATGATGCAGGGAGCCAGAACTCTGTGGCTGCATGTCGTGTCATCCACTCTGCAGTGTGCTCATCACCCGGCTACTCAGTGTGAGCAAACACAGGCTAACTCTGACTAGATGCCCACACTCCCTCCGGGGGTTAGTTTGAATAGCAATGTAGGGAGTGGGATGCCTTTTCCATTTTTTTTTTTTTGTCTTCCAAGTCAATATTGTTTTTCAAATTATTATTGTTGTTGTTGTTGTTGTTGTATGTGTGCACATTAGTACATGTGGAGGTCAGAGGACACAACTCAGGGTCTCTCACTGGCCTGGTCTCACTCACTTGCCAAGTTGTCAAGACTGGCCGGCCAGAGTTCCACTTGTCCCCACCTTCCCAGTGTTGAGACTACATGCCTGTGCTATTATTCTTAGCACTTTTTACCTGGGCTCTGTAAACTAAACTCAGGTCTTTGTGTTGAGTAAAACCGTATCACTCCCCTCTCATTTTTGCTTTAAAAACAAACAAACAACAACTACAACATCTCTGGAATTCTTTTTCAAAAAGATTTCATTATTATGTATACAGTGCTGCCTGCATGTACACCTGCAGGCCAGAAGAGGGCATCAGATCACATTATAGATGGTTGTGAGCCACCATGTGGTTGCTGGGAATTGAACTCATAACCTCTGGAAGAGCAGTCAGTGCTCTTAACCGCTGAACTATCTCTGCAGCCCCACATCTCTGGAATTTAATTTTTTACAAAGATGAGCTTTTATAGCCCTGTGCCTCCCCAAGGTGACTGTGGTCTGCAGCGGGAGCACCTGCTTCTACAGCTGTGTTCAGGGCGGAGCATGGTTCTGGAAAGGCCTATGGTTGCATATATACTCCACATAGGCCACTTTCCTGCTATCTCCTCCACACACCCAGAGACAGGGTGTAGTAGCCCTGGTTGGCCTTGAACTCACTCTGGGGACCAGGTTGACTTTTGAGCTTGCTACAGTCTTACTGCCTTGGCCTCTTATTATCATGGCTCTCAGCCTCTTTTCCTTCTTTTATTCTCCATGAGTGTTCCAGCCAGGGCTGGATGTTTCCAAGTGTGTGAACTCTCTTGCCCTCATGGAAATCTCTGAGTCCCTCCCAAGGCCCTCATGCCTCTACAGGATGCCTGGGTCTGACTCTGGAACAAGGAGCATTTGTTTGTTTGTTTTTCAAGACAAGGTTTGTTTGTGTAGCCTTGGCTGTCCTGGACTCACTTTGTTGACCAGGCTGCCCTCGAACTCATAGCAATCCACCTGCCTCTGCTTCCCCAAGTGCTGGGATTATAGGTGTGTATCACCGTGCCTGACCAAGAGCATCTTTTAAAAAGTATATTACTATTTTTATTAGGACAGTGAGTGTGGGGGTAGGTGCCGCAGGAGGCTGGAAGGCACTTTCTGATCCCCCTGGAAATGAAGATACAGATGCCTGGCAAAAGCAGCATATTCTGGCTCACAATCTGAAAGTGAACCAGGCAGTTCACAAAGGCAGGGAAGTCAGGGAGGCGGGAGCTGCAGGCTGCTGGTCACATGGCATCCATAGTCAAAGAAGCAGAGAGCTGCATGTCAGTGCTCAGCTCACCACCTTCTTCTTCTTCTTCTTCTTCTTCTTCTTCTTCTTCTTCTTCTTCTTCTTCTTCTTCTTCTTCTCTTCCTCTTCCTCCTCCTCCCTTCTTCTTCTCCTCCTTTTCTTCTTCCTCCTCCTCTTCCTTCTTTCTTCTTCTTCCTCCTCCTCTTCCTCCTCCTCCTCCTTCTTCTTCTAATTTTGTATTGGCTCTCTGTGAATTTCACACAATGTACCCCAATCCCACTCATCTCCTTGTCCCTTCATACCCTCCCTCTGCCCTTGCAACCTCCCCCTCCCCCCCCCCCCACCAATAGAAAAAAAGTTTCATTGTGGAAGTTGTAGTGGAAGTTTTGGTTTCTTAAAAAACCCAGTTATGTTATGTTTTTGTTTTATCCCAAGTGTGGGATATGGAGATGCTTTTAGTTTGTCCACAGTTGGTAACAGCTTTGTGCTGCTCAGAGAGGGGCGTGGTCTTTGTCAGCTGCAGTTAGTGGAATTTGAGGACTCTGAGTGTGTCCTCAGAATATCAGAAGCTAGAGACAGAGAGGAATCCTTTGAGGAGATTCTTTGGGTGGGGGTGGGGGTGTTTTGAGGAGACAGATGGAGGAGGAAGAAGGCTGCTGGTTTGTTGGACAGCTGGTTACCCTGACGACTGAGATTGGTATTGCCCCTAAAGACCCCAATAACCCTAAACAGCAAAAAGTAGCTAAAGAAAACTCCACCCTCTCTCCCTTCTAACCTTATTTCACTCCTACCCAGTGTTGGGGGGTTGGAAGATATTAGGGTGGATAAGGGTTGGAAGGGAGAGGTAGAGGTGTAAGAAACCCCATTAAAATAGATAATAAAAAAGTAGTGCTAACAGGAAGCTGTAGTGTGTCACAGTGTGTCCCACAGTATACCCTTTTGTCCACACTTTGCTTGCAAATGTTCATTGCAATGACTGATTGGTCTGGTTTGAGGCCTCTGGCTTCTCCTTCGCTATCAATACTGGAACTCCTCTCAGATATCCTGTTGTTGCCCTGTGTCTTGGAGATCCTGCAATTTTCTATCTGTAGGATTGGCTTCTTTGCTTGAGTTCCAGCATTCACTGATGGGGTAGATGTTGGGTGAACCAACTCAAAGCCCCGGATCTGGGCCTGGGAGGTATCTGAGCTGGTCGGCCTTCCTACATCCACATCATGGAGAGAGCTCTGTAGTACCGCCCCTGCTAGCTCACCCAATGCTGCCGCCACATCTGCACGCACACTCTACTGTGCTTCCTGGATGATGTGTGTATGGGTGCTGATGGGGGAATTGCTCTTCCAAGGACTGCAGATGATGAGGGGTGGGGCTAGCTCTCCTGCATTCACAACCTCAGGGCTGTTCAGCCTCGGACATCAGCATGGCTCTGGGCAGCAGCCCAGACCAGAGATATCTACCTGACCTTTGGTGGTAACAGATCTCTGCTGCAAGGCCGTGGACCCAGACATGACCCTCAGTGGCAGCACAGGACAGGACCCCATCACGGCCTTAGGTGGCATCACTGACTGCTCACATCAGGCTGTTCCTCACTACCCTCCAGTCTCCTGTCTCTCTTCACTGTGCACGCATCCTTCTTCTCTTTCTCTTCCATTTCTCCACCACTTCCTTCCTCCTCTTAGTGGCCCATGGTCTCTGGGCATCTGGGGTCATTTCAGGAGTACTATGCTCTGCCCATGCAGTGTGGTCGTCTTGGGCTCACCTCCTCACTGGGCCATGTGGCCCCAGGTCCGTTTTCTTCTTTTTTTATTTATTCTGAACCCCTAGCCCATGGAATGGTGCTCCCACATTTAGGGTGGTTCTTCTCAGCTCAGTTAACATGTCTAGAAATTTCCTCACAGACATGGCCAGAGATTTGTCTCCCAGGTAATTCTAAATTCTGTGAAGTTGACACTCAATACTAACCATCCCACTTGCCTATCTATAACTTAACGGCACCTCTCCCCATTTTTTTGGACACAGGGTCTCATGTAGCACAGGCTGGCCCCAAATGTTCTATATAGCCAAGGAAAACTTTAAACTACTTCAGATCCTGCTGCTTCTATATCTTTTGGGCTGGGGATTATAGGCATGCACCATTACACTTGATTATTAAACCAACGCTTTTTTTAAAGATTTATTTATTTTTATTGTATGTGTATGTGTGTTTTACCCACATGTATGTCTGAGTACCATGTGCATGTGCTACCTGTAAAGGCCAGAAGAGAGTGTCAAATCCCCTGGGACTTGAACTTATAAATGATTGTTAGTTTCATGTGGGTGCCAGGTCCTCTAAAAGAGCAGCCAGTGCTCTTAACGACTGAGCCATCTCTCCAGCACTTGTTTGTTGTTGTTGTTTGTTTGTTTTTCGAGACAGGGTTTCTCTGTGTAGCCTTGGCTGTCCTGGACTTGCTTTGTAGACCAGGCTGGCCTCGAACTCACAGAGATCCACCTGCCTCTGCCTCCTAAGTGCTGCAATTAAAGGTGTGCGTACCACACATGGCCTCTCCAGCGTTTTTTAAGGGACTAGAGTATTCTTAAAACATTCAGGTTCCTTTGTACTTTACTTATTTAAATGTTTATTTCCGTGTATGTGTGTGTATGAGGAAGATCACATACCATGGCATTTGTGTGGAGATCAGAGGCTAAATTGCACGCATCTAGCTTTTATACAAATCCTGTGCTGAGGTCCTTCAGCTTGGGATGCAAGCCATTTTAGCTTTTACATACTTACTTTATTATTTTGTTGTTTTCTAACAGGTTGTCAGGTCGCTCTGTTGGTCTTAAGCTTACAGTGTTGCCAGTGGTAACCTTGAACTCTTGATTTTTTTTTTTTTTGGTTTGGTTTGTTTTTTTGTTTTTGTTTTTTTGAGACAGCCTTGGCTGTCCTGGAATTCACTCTAGACTAGGCTGACCTGAACTCACAGACATGTGCCTGCCTCTGCCTCCTGAGTGAAGGATTAAAGACCTGCACCACTATTCCTGGCCTCTCAATCACTTTTTGAAGTGTAAAGTCTACTGTGTTAAATATGTGCACTGTTTTATAAACATCATCACCTCCATCTCCAGCTTCTCCTTTCCCAAACTGAAAGTCTAGCTCAGTAGCTCCCTGGTTCTCACAGCCCTTAGTCCCTAGTGACCACCATTTTTGTTTCTATGAACTTGATTACTCTTTTTTGTGTTAGATAAATGAAATTGTGTGGCATTCGTCCTGTGTAAATGGTATATTTCATTTAGCACAGTGCCTTCCATGTTCATTTTTGATGTAGTTTGCATCAGAACTGTTTTCTTTTTAATTAAAAAATATGTATTTATTTATTTTATATATATGAGTATTCTCTTTTCAGACACACCAGAAGTAATCATATTCCATTACAGATGTTGTGAACCACTATGTGGTTGCTGGGAATTGAACTCAGGACCTCTAGAAGAGCAGCCAGTACTCTTAACCACTGAGCCCTTTAATTTTTTTTTTTAATTGACAGGGTCTCACTATATAGCCCTGGATGGCTGTAACTCATTACATAGACCAAGCTGGCCTTGAGCTCACAGAGATCCCCCTGCCTCTGCTTTCTGAGTGCTGGAATTAAATGCATGCGCCACCCTGGCTGGCAGAAATTCTTTTCTTATTAAGGGGTGGGGGATGCTACTGTATTATATTTACACACCATATTTTGCTTACCCATTTATGTGCTGCTGTTACCTGCATGGCTGTGAGTGTGACCTGACTAGGGTAGGGAACGAAGAAACAGACACATACAGAAAGGCTATGATCGGGCGGGCCGTGCGCTCTGCTGGAGATGTACCAGCAGTCTGGAAACTCTGTGCTTTTACTATAGACAGCTGAACGAAGAGCTGGCTTAGCTGATCTCGACAGGGGCTCATGTGGGAGAGAGGCCTCAGGCTGCTGTCTCTGGGACATCCGTGTTTCTGATTTTCCTGTTTCTACCTTCTAAGTGTAATCCCGGGATTATAAGTATGTGCCATCATGGCTGCTTTATGCTGCCTGAGACCTTAGGGATAGAAGCCTGGGCATCAAGTGCTGGACAAGCCCTTAGCCAAATATGTTTAACTTCTAAAAAGGTGAAAATGTATGTGTGTGTGTGTGTGTGTGTGTGTGTGTGTGTGTGTGTGTGTTGGGAGGATAGAGATAGACAGAGAGTGAGTACGTGTGAGCAGGTACACACGCCATGGTATGAGAGTCAAACAACATCCAGGACTTGGCTCAGTCTTTCAACTGTGTTTCCAGGGACTCAGGTCACCAGGCAAGAGTTGCCAGTGCTTGCTTTAATTAACTAATTAAGTAATTTACACCCTGACTGCAGTGTTCTCTCTCTCCTTCCCTCCCAGTCCTTTCCCTGCAACTTCTCTCCCTAACATCCACGCCTCCTCACTTTCTCTTCAGAAAAGAGAGACCTCCCCAGGAGTAGGTGGAACTCCGTGAGTTCAAGGCCAGCCTGGCCTACAAAGAGAGTCCAGGACAGCCAGGGTTCTGTGTAACAGAGAAACCCTGTCTTGAAAAACCAAGGGGAAAAAAAGAAAGAAAGAAAGAAAAGAAAAGGGCAGCCTCCCATGAATCAATGGGCTGTGGCCTATACATTGCAGTGAGACTGGGCACGTCTTCTCCTAGTGAGCACTTTTACCCTCGGAGTGATCTCGCCAGCCCCCGAGTATGCTTAACGTTTAAATAAAGAGGCTAATTATTTTGTACAAGAGTTAAGCCATTTTAAATTTTCACCAGCAAGGTATGAGCTGGTGTGAGTTCTGGTTTCTCTGTGTCTTCACCAATACTTGTTAGCTTTGGCCCTTCTAACGGATGTGTAAGGTAGCTCGTTCTAGTTGGAATTTGCATTTTCCTAACCACTAACTATTCTGAGCATTTTCATGTGCTTTTTTGGTGGGGGTTGTTTCAAGACAGGGTCTCTATGTGTTAGCCTTGACTGTCCTGGACTCGCTGTGTAGACCAGGCTGGCCTTGAACTCACAGTGATCCACCTGCCTCTGCCTCCCAGGTGCTGGGATTAAAGGCATGCGCCACCACGCCCGGCTTCATGTGCTTTTTGTGTCATTCACTGTGTACTTTGGCGAAGTGTCTGTTGAATTCTGTGTCCATTATATTTTTGTTGGATTACTTTTCTTATTGTTGAATTGTGAAAGTTCTTTATATATACAGGATTCTCAGCAGCCATCTCAGGCTGTCTGTTGCAAGTATCAAACCCTGGCCTGGCCTGGCTTTATCAGTGAGGGGTAAGAATTCCTGACACAAACAGGATATCTGGCGTGGGTGGATTTTAAGTGAGCCACGGCAGCGCTGCCACTTGGGGGAAGACTTGCTTCTAATCTAATGATATGCCACGACCATCCTGGGAACCCCAACCAGACACACAGTCTCTGGAGGGAAGAAAACGACTCCTCTGGTACTTTTTTTTTTTTCTGGACAGCAAGGAGCTTATTTAGAGTGTCTGTGGGAAATGTCACCCAGAAGCCCTCCTGCCATGCCTCATTGGCCAGGTGTGGGCCACATGGCCATTCTCTTCCTAGTCACTGAGGCAAGAGGGATAGAGTCACATGACTGGCGTGAACCAGTGGAGGCAGCAAAGGACCATCTGGACAGCTTCAGAAACCACCCCTGCCATCAGGTATGGTGGCATCTGCTTTTAAGCCCAGCACTCGGGTAGGGGTGGGAGCAGGGGTGGAGGTAGGGGTGGGGTGAGGGCAGGGCCTGGCATCTGGGCCAAGGCAAGAGGACTCTGTCTTCCAAAACCAAAGATTAGGAACGTAGATCAATAGAGTCCTGTCTGTCACGTGCCAGGCTCTGACTTCAATCCCCAACCACACACAGACAGACAGAATTGCAAACCGCCCCTGCTTGGGTGCTTCCTTGGATACTCTTGACCGGTCTGGATGGACTAATGTCCGTCTCTAACTTCTGCAGGGGATGCTCATGCAGGGTTGAGCATCAGTGACATCTTGGACCAGGACAGATGTTGAGAGTCAGGCACCGTGGCCGTGACGGTCTTGCTGAATAAATGTGGCTTAAACAAATGACCTAACCTCTTAGAACGTCACTTTGCTAATCTGTTCCATGGGACTAGCCCTCCTAGAGCTCCTGGAAAGGCTCAGTGGGCCCATGGGAGCTGGCAGGCTTTGTGCCCATTGACACCTGAGGTGGCTGCCTAGCCCCTCATCTTAACTTCCCTCCTGCCAGGAGTAGCCAGCAGAGATTTTTTTTTTTTTTTTTTTTTAGCTCAGCTTCCTGTCATTAGAGAACGAGAAGGGGAAAAAAGAAACCCGACAGACTGGGAAGCCACAAGCAATCACAGTGGGCTTTTTTCTTCTCAGAAGGTGTGGGCTTGAACAAGATGCTATAAATGGTTCATGCAGACGGGCTGAAGGTGTGCTTCCCACTGCTGCTTTAATCAGGAGAACCTGGGAAAGGTGCTGGGTGCAGGGCGTTCATCAGCTCTTCCCTGGGGTCCTGCAGGGGGTGGACAGGCCTGCCATATGCACCCCTGCTTCCTTCAGGAGAGATGGTGGGACAAGCTGTATATTCTGCTTCCTCAATGTACAGGACACACTTGGTGCTTAGCTTTCTGGCTGTTTCTTAGTGAGGCACAGACCGGGGCTGCCAACATGTCAAGGGAAGCCCATGCCTTAGGCTATGAGGTACTAGGCCAGGTGGCCTGTCACTTTTGGCTCCTAGTGGGCCCAGAGGGGTCAAAGTGGGCATGGAGACAGGGAGGGTGACCTCCAGGCTACAGACTGGAAGCTGGAGAGGAGAGAGCTGGGTCGGAGCCAGGACCGTACACCATCCCTAGCGTCCCCTCTGCTCTTCTCTTTGTTTTCTTCCTGACTGTGTAAAATACTCTTGGCAGAACTCTGGGTGCCACCATGTTAGATGCTGGGCATCCATATTGCTCTAAATGGGAAAGTCCATGCAGGCCTGGCCTGCCTTGGATGGGTAGCTCTGCCTTGGGGCTTTGTGATCTCAAGAGTTGCAGGATAAAAGCAAGCCGGGAGGTTCAGAGTGACCAGTGTAGGAGGATGTGCTAGGTAGGGGACAGCTTTCACAGTAACAGGCCTTTGAGATGTGGCCATGCTCTAGGGCTTATGGCTCATGTGCATGGAGTACTTTGGTGGGAGGGTGGATATCGTGGGAGGTGAGGCCAGATCCATGGGATGGGGCCAGTTTAGAGAGTTCTGAATGCATCCCAGAGGACCAAGCTGATCCTGAGGTGTTCAGGGACCACCAGAGGCTCTGACATACAGAAACTCCAGCCTGCCAACCCTAGGAAGGAGGCAAAAGCAAGTAAGTATCCCAGTAAGAGTGATGTTGGTAGCTTGAGCTCTGGGAGGGGCTGGAGGGCGGAAGGAGCTAGACTTGTAGCTCCTCAGAGCTTAGTCATTATTCAGAGGCCACCCAGCAGGGCAAATGCGTGGGTGATGATGTCAGCAGATGCTTTTTTTTTTTTTTTTTGAGACAGGTTTTCTCTGTGTAGCCTGGTTGTTCCAGGACTCTCTTTGTAATCCAGACTGGCCTTGAACTCAGAATCTGCCTGTCTCTACCTCCCTAGTGTTGGGACTAGAGGTGTGCACCACCACATTTGGCTCCGCTTTTTTGTGTTAAGCTTAGTTTAAGCTGTTTTGTAGCTAGCTGTGTAACCTGCACCAAGTATTCTGTGTCCCTAAGCCTCAGTGGCCTCGCTGAGTATGCCAAGTTTCCAGTGCTGGCCTCTCCTTCTAGGGTCCAGGGCAGGTATTTCAAGATGACAGTGGCAGACAGAATTTTCTTAGTTATATGTATATTAGTTACTTGTCTTATTGCTGCGACAAAAGCAGCCGGAGAAAGCAACAAACACGATTCTAAGTTGTAACTGTTGCAGGGAATACAGCCTCGCTTGCCAGGGAAGTTATGGTGAAGGGAGCAAGAGGTGGTTGGTCACATTGTATCCACAATCAGGAAGCAGAGACAAAGCTTGCCCAATGCTTGCTTTCTGAGTTTTAATTAGTGGGAGACCCCAGCCTGTGGAACGGTATCACCCCCTTTAGGATGGGTTTTCCTATCTCACTCAGTCTAATCTAGAAAATCCCTCACAGACAGTCTCAGGGATTTGTTTCCATGGTGACTCTAAATCCCATTAAATTGACAACAAAAGTTAACCATCCCAGGTAGTCACTGGCCTTGGTCCCTGCTTTAGTTTTATATAAGGGAAGGTACTAGGGGACAAAGGAGCCCTCCAGGAAAGCCTCCATGGAATGCTGTTTCCCATTCTGTGACCCTGATTCTTTATCAGCAAGATGGGCAGGTGGGGGGGGGGAGTGGGGGAGGGCCCGACATGATGGGGACATTATGGCGTGTCCGTGACGGAGGCTCCATCTAGATCACACTGGAATTTCTAGGCTGTTCTGGACCTTGTTTCTATCTCCTGTTGCTCTCTCTGGCAGGTAGGGCACTGTCCTTCTCAACTCCGTTTTTCCTGAGGTTTGAAACTAAGTAGTCCGAACCACCCAGGAGCCTGATCCTAACACCTCCTTTTCTGTGACCCCCACCCTGATATTTCAGCGGTAGCAGAACTGTCGGAGTCACTGGACTGCTGGCAGTGGTTAGTTGCCAGTGCTTTCCTGGGAGTGTCTGATCCTAGAGTAGAGGCCCTTGTGGGTCCTGGGCCATCATCTCTCTGTGAACTTGCTAATGATGCTCAGGGTCTGAGGGAGAAAGTTGGAGAAAGACCCTGTAGGATACGGGAGCATGTGGAGGGCTGGCCCAGCTGGCTCTGAGCTCTGCTGTCCTCTACAGACCAGACCTTGGATGAGCAGGAAGGAGGACAAAGCCAGAGATGCAGGCACTTTAGGGAAGGCACAGGGGCTGCAGGAGGCCTAGGGGTATCCTCAGATTTGCCGTGCTGCGTGTG
Source organism: Acomys minous (assembly GCF_964271855.1). Classification (NCBI taxonomy): domain Eukaryota; kingdom Metazoa; phylum Chordata; class Mammalia; order Rodentia; family Muridae; genus Acomys; species Acomys minous. The sequence goes on along the minus strand of NC_140484.1, from coordinate 13,611,576 downwards.
TGTGCATGCACGTATGCGCGTGCATCTGAGTGTGCATGTGGAGAGGGATGGGGGAAGATTCTTCCTTGCAGAGGACGTCTTTATCCTCCGCACGTCCAGCTGCCAGCTTTGCTTATAATCCAGCCGCCCAGCAGGATCAGTCAGGTGCATGTCTGCATCTCAGACACAAGGTTTGTTCCAGCACATGTGTCCTGTCTCCTGCGTCACTCTGGTGTCCTCTCTGCTTTTCCTCCCTCCGTGCATGCCTCGTTGTCTTCTTTCCTTTCTGTCCCCAGAAAGGTTATGCTGTATACAGATCTTATAGACTTCGAGTGATGATTTATCACTTGTGCTTGGACAAAGGGCTGGCTTCCAACTTAAAATTCACTCCACTCTGACCGGAACCAGAGCACTAACCAGGTGACAAGGGAGAATGCTTAATCTCCTTTCTTAGTGGAACTGGCTGCTGGCCCGCCCTCTGACATGGCATTTGCATATGTAGTGGGTGTGTATCAGTCCGCATGCAAAGCTTAGAGGAGCCCTGCCTGATGAGGCACGTGTGTAGGGCTGGGTAAACAGGAGATGGTGCTTGCTGAAGATGGTGCTTGCTGAAGCAGGCTCTCCATTTCTTCTGCCTGGAGTTACAGAGTCTGTGCTCACACCCAACGTTCCCAAATTACTTCTTTCCCCGGGTTCCCCCTGCGTTACTGACACAACGGTGGCCAGGCAGCCTGCCTTGCCGAAATTGTGTCTTTTGCTCCCATTAGAGGAGTGAGCACAGAACCTCAGAGAAGTTGAGAAGTTCGCCCTGTCATGTGATGGCAGAGCTGGTTTATGTGGCTGCAAGGCCAGAGCTCCCAATCCCCACACAGTTGGCACAGTCTTTCCTGGGAATAGGGATCTGGGTACCTCTGTGTCTGGGTCCTTTCTGCCTGACAGAGATGGTGAACCCTCTGTCTAACTCAGGGCAGCAAGGCTGCCTGCGAGGCTTGGCACTGGGGGGCATGAGCAGGTATGTTTGTGGCTTGGAGGGTCTCAGAAGATGCTACTGGCAGTGAGCCTGAGGCTGGGGGGGCGGAGCTAGGAGGGGCCCCCAGCTCCAGGTTGTTTGCTCAGATTCTCTTTCAGCCTCCACCCCCGCGCGCCTGCACCTGTTGTGCTCCCATCATCCCTGGCAGCTGGCAGCTGTCACTGTTTAGGGCACCTGTCCCAGAGGACGCCCTCTGGTCTCCTTAGCTCCGGTTTCTCTGCACCGTGCAGCTTTTGTAGTCCGTGTGCCTGCTCCTCCCATGTCTCTGTCTCCGCCTCCATTCTCTTCCGGACTCCAGGTAGCAACCTGTATTTTCCTTGGGTCTGGATCTAGAAGGAGTCTGGGGGCAGCCTTCCCTGCTCCTCATTCTCCAGTTCCAGGCCCAGCCTAGTAGGTCAGGCAGGGTAGGGGGAATGGCCCTGGCGGGTCGGCATTAAGCTCTAAATACCAGATGACTCATCATGGCAATCGAATTATCCTTTGTTCTTGATGGAAAACAAAGCAAAACAAAAGCTAACCTCAAACAGTAGAGCCACCAGGAGTGTTTCCAGCTCCTCCCCAGCAGTCCACTTCCGCTTCCCCCCCCCCCCACTTCTCCACATGCCAGCCGTTGTCCCTGTCGCATAAATGAGAAGGCACCCACACTTCCTTCAGCCAGTTGTCTGTACTCTGCATTTGCCTATAGGCCACTCTGAGGAAAACCACAGAAGACATCAGTCCTGACCAAGGCCTCACCCGCCATGCCTTGAGAAAGCCCACACTTTTCTGAGCCCCGCCTGGGCCAGGGGCTGGACCCACTGTCCTCTGGAGGCCCTTCCCCCTTAGCCTACGCTTCTGGTGAGGAGTTAGCTGCTCCCTTCTGCAGGCACTGGCTCTCCCTTTGACTTTCAGCTCCGAGAAGGCGGATTTAGACAGAGGGGCAAGTGCCAGGCCATGGGAAACACGGATGAGAAAGGGCGGGGTAAAGAAAAACTTGAGCTGGGCAGCCTACCATTGAAGCCCATGAGGAAGGAGAGAGTACAGACAGGGTGAGGCAGACAGGGGAGTGTGGTTCGGTGGGGGGAGGGCATTTACTTTTGTTTTATTTTTATTTATTTATTTATTTTGGTTTTTCGAGACAAGGTTTCTCTGTATAGCCTTGGCTGCCCTTGACTCACTTTGTAGACCAGGATGGCCTCGAATTCACAGTGATCCGCCTGCCTCTGCCTCCTGAGGGCAGGAATTAAAGGTGTGCACCACCACTGCCCAGTTTATTTTTATTTTTTTAAGTTAAACTCATTCTCTCTTTTATTAAGAGTATATTTAAATTTTAAAAATCTTCATTTATGTTTGAATGTACACACACACACACACACACACACACACACACGCTCAAATAGGCACCCCAGGGCACGTGTAGGGAAGTCAGAAGATAACCTATAAAATTTGGTTCTCTTTTTCTACCATGTGGGTTCTGGGACTGGAACACACACAGCTTGGTGGCAAGCGCCCTTCATTGCTGAGCCGTCTCACCATCCCTAGAGTTTACTTATTTATGACAGAACTTCTCTGTGTAGCCCTGGCTGTCCCAGTATTCTGTAGACCAGGCTGGCCTGGAACTCAGAGCTACAGCCTCTGCCTCCTGAGTGCTGGGATTAAAGGTGTGCGCCACCACTGCCAGGCTCTTATTGTTATTTTGATGTGTCTGAGTATTTTGCCTGCGTGTATGTCTGCGTATCATGTGCATGCTGGTCCCCACAGAGGCCAGAAAGAGAGGGGAGGAACTGGAGTTACAACTGTGTGCTGCCGTGTCAGTGCTGGATATTTGAACCTAGATCCTCTGGACGAGCAGCCAGTGCTCTTAACTGCTGAGCTGTCTATCCAGCCTCCAAGAACATTTAAAATTTATTCTTCGACAAGTTCATATATATCTTGATCGTATCTACCCTCAGTTTCCACATGGCTCTGCCCTGGACACCCTCCAACACATCTGCTTCTTGCTTTTCTGATTTTCTTTCTTTCTTTTTTATTTTTATTTTTTATTAATTTATGTTTTTCTGATTTTCTAATCCACTAAGTCCAGTGAATGCTGTCCTTGTTCATGGGTGTAGGGCGTAGGGTGTTTTTTTTTTTGTTTTGTTTTTTTTTTGGTTTTTCAAGACAGGGTTTCTCTGTGTAGCCTTGGCTGTCCTGTCCTGGACTTGCTTTGTAGACCAGACCTGCCTCTGCCTCCCCAGTGCTGGGATTAAAGACCTGCACCACCAGGATTAAAGGCAAGCCCCAGAGTCTTATCAGTGGCTACATCCCTGGAGAAAGTGACTCTCTGCGAGGAGAGTCTTGACAGCTACATGGGCTCAGAGACCCCAAGGGACTGAAGTTTCCCAAATGCAGCGAGAGCACGTGCCACTCCCCAGGGAAGTGACTGAAGATTACTTCAGCCTTCAGTATAGCCTCTCTGAGCCTCAGTTTTATGTCCTGCAGAGTGAGAGAGAGAGAGAGCACTAACTCATGAAGGGTTGCTGTGGCGTTAGCTGAGATTATGTATACAAAAAAATCCATACCCCTGCTTGGCACAGGTGTGTGCTGAGCCAATAGAAACACTGTTAGCCACCTCTGTTGGCTTGCCTGAAGACTTATGTGTTTGTCACTCTCCTTGCTGTGACAAAATCCTTAACAAAAATCAATTTAAGGGAGGAAGAGAATGATCTTTACCTACAGCTCAGCGGGAAGCCCATCGCTGGGAAGGTTGCAGGAGCATCAGGAGCCTCCTCCGCCAGGAAGCAGAGCATGGACCACAAGTGCGAGTGAGCTGTCCAGTGTCAAGGCCAGCTCCCAGTCACTCGCTTCCTCCAGCAAGGCTTCACTTCTTAAAGGTTCTACAACCTTCCAACTTGGCTAACTGGGCCAAGTACTCAAACCTATGGAAGGCACTGTGTACTCCAGCTGCGGCTTGCTTTAACCCTTTCACAGCCTCGGCTCTGTGTGGCTGAGGAATGCCCACTGAGCTGTTTGCCTATGGCCCCAGAAGCCTGACTCCGCCATGGTTTGCACCGTCATCTGCCTCCTGGCTTCTGAGCGGTGAGGGGTGAGTCTTGCCTGCCCCGTTGGTTCATGGTGGTGCACGGGGAAGCTTGCTCAGTGAGTAAGCACTGCTCTCCCCATCCCTTTGAGCAAATGGAATCCTTTGATTAAGTGGAGGCTTGTGTGGTACCCCAGTAAATAAAACCTAGTAGGGATGCGTCTCCAGTCCCACCCTGAAGAAGGGGTGCCACCTCCCCTAAAGAACCCCCGGCACCACTCTGAGGAAGGGAACAGGACGTCGCCGCTGCCTTCTGAAAACAGGGCAGCAGCCTGTGGGAAACAAGACCCAGGTAGGAAGACCCCTTTGTTCTGGGGTCTGTTCTGGAAGATGTCGGAGCCCCCTAGGTGGCCCCTAATTTGGAATTTTTCCTATCCCACCAAACAGGTTTCTCGCTGTTTAGCTGAGACTGGGCCTCAAGCTCACACGATCCTTTCCCATCCGTTTCCTGAGCGTTGGAATTACACCTGTATGTCACCCTGCCTAGTTTCTATTTCATTTTTTTCCCGCCGCCCAGCTGAAGGCCTCCTCGACTCCCTCACCACAACCCCCCACTTCTGCTGCATTTACTTCTCAGCTTTACGCCCCACCGTCCTGTGAGTGAACCCCCATTCTACCGTGAGCTGTTTTTCCCAAGGACCTCCTCTGCAAGGCATGATGTGAGACTCAAGCGGGAGTGAGGGAAGCCAGGTGCTGGCCCCATCCTTCCGGCGGCTGCTGTTTTCTGTCCTGGCACCTCTTGTCTCTTCCCACGCATGCCCCGCACCAGATGGCAGAGTGACCTTTTAGAAATGTGTGTCTGGTCTTGTTCTCCCCCCCTGCCCCCCCCCCCCCCCGCATCCTTGCTGAAGCCTGCCAGGGTTCCCTGTTGCTCTCAGGGAACTAGCCTGGTCTTTATCCTAATCTTCCAGGCCCTAGTGTCATTTAGTCTTGCCAACAGCGAGGCTCTTCTACAGATCCAGTTCTATCTATACCAGCCTTGATTTGGGAATATGCTGGTTTCCTTACGGGCCTGTGGGCCTTTGCACGGTTTATTTTCCGTAGCACCCCGTTCCCCGATACACCTCTACAGTACATGGACATGAACCTACAAATCTTGGCCCTGCTCTGGCTGCTTTTCAGGAAAGCCTGCCTCAAAGCTCACCAGAACCCGAATCTGAATCTGTGGTTTCAGAGTGCGTTTTAGGAAAGTGATGATGTACTCTGCGTGGTGGTTGACTGAGAAATGTCTGTTTCTCTCAGACCCATGAGAGCTCGGCCTTGCCTATTAGGGATCACATCTCACCCTCGCTGTGTAAGTTAGTGTTTGGCATGTAAAAGATGCTCAATAACTGTGGGTTTAGCTGCGTTAGGTTGCTGAGCCCTGCTCAGGAGAAGCTGGGCTAGACTAGGTTCTAGATAGGCCATGGCTGCCTCTGCGTTGTGCAGAATAATACAAAGGTTAAAAGAGACCTAGCTATGGGGCTCAGAGGAGAAACAAGTTCCAAGAATGGGGACTTACCAACTGCCTGCAGCCTCAGGGAGGCTTCCTGAATGGTTTCCCCAGTACTGGGCAAGTAGGGAGCGAGCATCATCTTCAGTGGGAGAAAGCGGGAGCCAGGGGATGAGGGAGGCTGGTATGCGGGATGCTGAACCATGAGAAGACTAGATTGGCATGTGGGAGAGGCTAGTGGGCCAAGGTCCAGCTGGCTATATTAAAAGGCAGGTGGGAGCTAGGGGAGCTCCCCGGGTAAAGTGCTTGTTGTCCACACATGAGACAAGACTGTGGCTCCCCAGAGCCCAGGTAAAAGCTAGGCAGGCTTGGTGGTTGCCTACAGTCCCAGAGGCTGAGGGGCAGAGACAGGGGGCAAGAAAACTGGCTAGCTAGACTAGCCGATGGGTGAACTCTGGATTCAAGTGAGAAGTCTTGTCTCAGTCAGTAAAGTGTCAACTCCAGGCCTCCACATTCGCATGTTAATGTGTGCATCCCCACAGACAGCTGACCCCATATTCACACATGTATATACACCATACATACATACACATGTAATTAAAGTGTGTGGGCAGGGGGCGGTGCTGGAAAGAGACACTCTTGTATGTAACCCACTTAGAGCAGCGCAGACATGTCAAGGATTTGCCTTTAATCCCCCATAGGTAGGGGCTAGGGGAGTGTGTGTGTGTGTGTGTGTGTGTGTGTGTGTGTGTGTGTGTGTGTGTACCCACAAGTGAAGGGAGCTTCCTTGCATAGAATTCTGAGTCACAGCTGCTTCTGCTTCTTCTTCTTCTTCTTCTTCTTCTTCTTCTTCTTCTTCTTCTTCTTCTTCTTCTTCTTTCCTTCCTTCCTTCCTTCCTTCCTTCTTCTTCATCCCTGGTAGAGAGAACCACCATGCAGGCTCTAGGCCCTTGCACCCAGGGCCTGCCCAGCCTTCTACCTACTGACCCCAATTAGGTCCCAATTGTCCCTTAAGTCTCTCTGTCCTTCTGCCAGATTCCAGTTGGGGGAGGTTATGTGGTATGTGGGCTGCAACAGTGTCTTGAGCACCATACCTTTGTCTGGGAACATAGATCTTTGACTCTAAGGATGGCCTGGGAAATGGCAGCTCTCACCTGGGAGAAGTGCTTATCCTGGAGAGAGTGTGACAGTGTTTTCTAGACCTGCCTAGGCTGGAGTGCTAGCGCTGCTGTGACATGCTGGGATCCTCAGGCAAGTTCTTTGCTTCTCAGAATACCCACTTTATCCAGGCTCAGTGGCGCACATCTGTAATCCCAGCACTCAGGAGGCAGAGGCAGGCGGATCTTGTGAGTTCGAAGACAGCTTAGTCTACAAAGTGACCCCAGGACAGCCAAGGCTTCACAGAGAAACCCTATTTTAGAAAAAAGAAAAAAAGCCAAGCACGGTGGTACACGCCTGTAATCCCAGCACTCAGGAGGCAGAGGCAGGCAGATCTTTGTGAGTTCAAGGCCAGCCTGGTCTACAAAGTGAGACCATGGCCAGCCAAGGCTACACAGAGAAACCCTGTCTTGAAAAACAAAAAACAAAAACAAACAAACAACCCCCCAAAATACAAGCAAACAAACAAACAAACAAACAAACCATAAGCCTACACCACCCCCCCCCACCCCCACCCCCCGCTTTTTCTGTAAAATAGGTGTAAGAATAGCTCCTGCCTCCCAGAGCAGTCCCTGTGCATTGCTCCCTGCACCGTGAGTCCTCCCTGCATGGCTTTGCCCTTCTGGTGGCAATTTGGGCTTGCCACCTAGGGCTAGAAGGATTTTCCACAATTACAACCTCTGTGCTTTCTTTTTGCCTAGGTGCAGGGTGCATGCACCTGCACCCTAAGATTTCTCCAGAGGCCGTGTGACTCTGTGGGAGAATGCATGTAGTGCAGTGGGCAGGAGGGGAGCAAGTGGGCACAGTGGTGATGCTTAGGTATTTGTATTTGTGTACACGTGTCTGTTCATAGGTGCGTGGCACAGTGCAGACATACTGTGCGGGTCAGTGTGGCTGTGCAAGTGTGTGAATGTGTGTGGTTAAAAAGACAACTGGGCATGGGGGGTAAAAGCCTGGATTCTGGCACACTACCCAGGTCCTCAGCACAGCCCTGCTACCTTCTGGTTAGCTCTCTTTTCATAGACTTCTGGATGTTGGAAGGTACTAAGTGGTGCCTATTGATAACAGCAGTGGTGCTGACCGTGAAGGGGTTAATCCTTGGGAAGTGTGCTTGCCACAGAGTCTGGAAGAAGACAGAAGTGATGTGAGTTCTTTTGCACCTTAAGTTTCCTAGCTTGGCTGTGGTACCCTGAGGGCAGGGGCAAAGTCAATGCCGTTCCCATCTCATCACGCCCTTGCTTCCCTCCTTATCTGCATGGAGTGCCATGATGTCCCCTGAAGATCGAATGGCTATTGGCCTGGGTGACTGGGAGGAGTTGTGTGTATCTCATGTCCGTGGGACAGTGTCTATGTGTGTGTGTGTGTGTGCGCGCGCGCGCTCTCCACTGGGGCATCTCCAGTGCTTTCTGGAGCTTGGCTATTTCAGGAAGCCTCCAGTCTCCTCCTCCTTATGTAAATAAACATGACAGATCCCTTTGCCTGAACCAGCACGGAAGGTGGGGGAGGCTCCCAGTGGGTGGGAGCTGGGAGGCAGCAAGCACAACCAGGGGGTGTGCGTGTGTGTGGCCGGCTGGCTGGCGGGCGGGCAGGCGGGCGGGCAGGCGTGTGCATGCAGGAGGGAGAGAGAACGTGGGGGTGCAAAAGGGGCCGCTTGGCCCTGCCATGCCGGCTGGCCGCGGGGGAGGACAGGGGGAAGGAGGAGGGGAGCTGGCAGCTAGGGCTGCTCAGTGACGAGGCCGGCCGGCCAAACGAAGGTGGCCAAGCTGCCAGCGGCCTGAGATGGGGGGACAGATCACACGGAACACTCTCCACGGTAAGGCCCTAGTTGATGTCTGGGGTTCCACCCACCCCGAGCCTGTGGACCACTTGGGAGGTTGGAATGGAGAGGCATTGAGAAAGAGGGTTTAGTCATGTGTCTGCTCTGTCACTCTTGGTGGGCTCTGAGGCTGTGTGTGTGTGTGTGTGTGTGTGTGTGTTTGTGTGCAGGGGTGGTATTTGGGTGTTTGGCACTATGGCTGGAGAAAGAGGTCTAGGGAAAACTGGAAGGCCAGACATTTGAGTTTCCCTGCAAAGTGGCCTTGTCCTCTTACCAGGGTATGGAGCAGCCTCGGAGTGGGATGTGAGGTCCTGGGTATTCCAAATGTACCTCTTGATGCAAATCTCACTTAGACAAGTGCGGGGAGAGTTGATAGGTCCTGGAGGTAGTCTGGGAGAGATGTCTGGGCACCCCATATGTATACACAGTGCCTGTGCTCTTGAGTTTGCGTTGGAGATACCTGTGGGTATATACCTGTGCCAGCTTGTGCCCAAGCACACAGGTGTGCTTAGTGGCAGCCCCCACAGAGCCTGACCTGGTTCTCCAAGGGAGGAGAATAAATATCTGGCAGATCCACAAGTAGGGAGGGAAGGAAGCGGGCTGACTGGCATCCTATGTGCTGGGCTCTGTTTGCCTGGACTCTCGTCTCCTGGACTACCCAGCTCTTGTGCTGGGGTCTTGGGAGCAACATGGCTAATGTGGAAACAGATCCAAAGGGGAACCCTTCCTCAGAAATGGAACTAGGATCCCCTACAAATTATCTGGAGTCAGAATGCCCGCCTCTATGTCTGTGACTCTCCCTACAAGGAAGGCAGGGTCTTGAAGGTAGGCACCCTCCTGCTGAGTCTATGGGAGAAGCCCAGGCAGGAAGGAGGGCAGTGTCAGGACCTGGGCTCTGGCTTAAGGCTCAGAATGGCTGACCAAGGCCTGGCCTGCCCGCTGTGGCCGGGGCTCACTATTGGCAGAGGGTCTGGAGCCAGCTGACATTTTCCACTGGGGTCAGACCTGGGCAGGCTGACTGGGCAGGACAGAAAGGCCCTTGAAGCACGTGGCCACTGTCCTCTGGCTGCCTTGGAGCAGACAATCCACAAGTCTTGGGGCATGAAGCCCTAAGACCTGCTGAGCTCATGCTCTTAAGTAGATGACATCGCTGTGATAAGGATGCGCCGGCTGTATCCAGTGTTCTCACGTGTCAGCGGGACCAACAGTAGCTTCTCTCACAAGGTTATAGGGATGAGTATACGGATGGGGCTGAGTAGAGAACGCAAAGTGGAGCCACCTGGGTCCAGGGTCAGACAGTCCTTCTCCTTTGGGTATCCCATGCCCCAAGGAACAGCAACATAATTGGATGGGCATCTAGGCTGGGTAGCCATTTCTGAATGTTAAGCAAGTGTCTCATTTGCCTACACTCCCTTCCCTGTCAAGTCAGGCCTCTCTCCCCTGCTTGCTCGGACTGTTGCCTCAGCTGCCATCACATGAGTAGGGGGTGTGTGGAGGGGTGTGCCTGTGTCTACCAGTATCAGCAAACACCGCCCATCTGTCCTCACACGTCCGTACCCACATATGTCCTTCTGTTCTGCATAGTGATTGCCCCATGGTTCTGCTTCTGCCTCCTTTGGAAGGGGAGCAGGAACTAGGGGAAGGCACAGACTCTGTTCCTATGGGTACCCTTACTCTGCATGGGTTGCTTGGGCCCCCAGAGATAAAGACAAATGGCCCTCAATAGCATTTTCAAAAGCCTTGGATTTTGGGGTTGGCAAATGTTTTGGATTGCTTGGTAACAGTCAGTGAAGAGAGGTGGCAGGGTCGGCCCCTGCCATCTGTATTGTGTTTTATCTGCTGTGTGTGTATGACGTCATGTTTTGGGTGTCCACAGATGGTATAGCTGTGTTTTGAGTACCTATTTGTACACCCATGCGATGTGTCTTTGTTTATTGAAGAGACTGTGGTGTTTTTATTATAAGCAGACATGTTTGTAGTGTGCCCTGTGATGGTGGCATGCGTGTGTGTGTGTGTGTGTGTGTGTGTGTGTGTTGCTGTGTTGGGTCAGTAAAGTGGAATCCAAGTCCCAGCGGGGAGCAGCCAGGCAGGGCACTGATGGGCATGATAAAGCCCATTTGGAAAATGGTTTCTGCAGTTAGGTACTCTGTCTCTTTCCCTAGGCAGGAAGTGGGAGCCCTTGGTCTGAAGGGCAGGGTGCTGGGGTAAACAGGGTGGCAAGTCCCACAAGGAGGCAGCAGGACACTGAGAGAGAGTCTTCCCCCTCCCCCTTTCTTTCCTCTTCTCTCCACTTCCTCCTTTTTCTTCCTGTAGTGTTCATCAAGTCAGGACATGGGCCCCATGTTTGAGAGGTGATGTATCACTGCCATCCAGGTGGTCACCTCCAACGTGGCCTCTAAACCTCACAAGCCCAAGCATCAGAGTGATCTGAGAGACTGAGCCCCACAGAGAGATGACATCGCCCAACTGGGAAATGGCGGGGGCTCAGCTTACACAGTTGGTGCCTCAGACGAGACATGTGGCCTCGTCTCGCTGGGCTGGCTCTTTGCTTTCCCTTCTTGGGTTCCTTAATCCTGAGAGTGGCAGCAGGGCCATGGCCTCCTATGGCCTTATGGGTCCTGAGATTAGCACAGAGCAGCTGTGGGTGGGGGAAATGCTTCTCAGAGCCCAGGGCCGTTGAGCTACTGTGATATCTGTCAGTCTCAGGGAAGGCTAGCAACAGGCTGTCCCAGCATAACCCAGCTCAGCGTCTTCAGTGAACACCAGCAGGGTTTGGTCTGTAGGGAGAGAGAGGAATGTGGGGTACAGGTCTGGTTTGGAGCTGAGGTGGGTATGGAAGTGTCAGAGAGCCAAGAAAAGTTGAGGCTGATCAGGGCTCCTGGTGGATGAGGCCAGGAAGGCTGCAGGAGGGAGGGAAGAGGAACAGGTCCTAGGTGAAAGCTAGAAGCTGCCCCAGTCCTCCTGTCTAGTGCCTAAATTGGCCCCTGGGGCAGGGTAGGAAGATCTGATGGCAGAGTGGGGATAAGGATCAGGAGGTTGGCTGGTCTGGCGTTCTCTAGGCAGCATCCTTGGCACATGGCATCATATGGGGTGAGCATCCGGGAAGGTTTCTCGGCGGGTCTTCTGTCCACATGTGCTTGCTGGTATGTACAGAGGCATGGACTCTGCTGCCCCTCCACCCTCAGTCCTGCTGGGCTCCCAGGACAATGTTCCCTAGGTGTTCATGCCCACTATTTTACATACCCACGGGCTGGCTACCTAGAAGTGAGTACTTGGATTGGACCCGCACTGGAGGGCCTAGGTAGAGGTACTTCCTCTAGGTTCCAACTTTGCAGGATGGGGGCACTAGAGAGGCTTGTATGAAAGATCTCAGCTGCAGGGACAGGTTGGCTCTCATGGAATTCTCCAGTGACTCTGTGTGTGTGCAACATGGGAGTGGCTCTGGTAATGGATGCTGAGAGGCAACACCATGTGGGGCAGGGACTGATGTAAGCCATACCTTCCTTTGTCTCAGACCTGGCTTTGGGGTAGCCCTGGCAACAGAGGGACAGTGACATCAGGCTGAGCCATTTGGACATTCCCCGTGGAGCTTTAAGGTAGAAGGAGAAGGAGATGGTCTGGTCCCTCTCTCGGGTGATGGCATTGGAGCCGCAGCCACTGGCTGCCAGGAACATCAGCTTGGGATGTCACCGTGAGCGAGTGAGGGTGAGTGGGCAGGAGGCTCAGCTAAGAGATGAACTTGCCTATGGGGTGGCTGTTCAGCACATCTTCAGCCACCCTTCTTTCCCTCCCACATCATCCTGGACCCCGTCAGTGCTGCAGGCAGCTTCAGGACATGCCATATGCATTGTCAGGGTTTTTGGGGGACTGGGGGTATAACGGGGTGTTGCGTGGCTCCTCATGCCGGGCTGAAACAGCAAGAGTGTACGGGACTGAGGCTCTCGACGTGGGCTCAGGGAGGGCAGAAGGCAGGAACTACAGTGAGTAGGTTGGCTGGCTGGCTGGGGCAAAGCGAGGAGCCCTTGTGCAGTGTGGCTGGTCTGAGTTCAGAGCTCAGCTGTGTGCCCTTGGCAAAGTCATTAGTTTTCAGGGGAAGTTCTGAAAACTGTGAACTGGGGCCATCATCTATTGTTATTGCCTGTCGCTGCATAACAAATTACCCGCTAGTCCCCTCTGCCTGAAACTGCAAGCATTTAGCCAGCTCACCATTTCTGTGCCCTGGAATCCTGTGGTTTCGTGAGGGGGCCCAGGACCCCTGGCTTCTCCACTTTCCTGAGGTTGCGGTCAGTTGGCTGGGCCTGCAGCCTCATCCAAAGGCTTACCTGGAGGGGAGCCATCACGAAGATTACTCACAATTACTGGCAGTCCTCGGTCCTCCCCTCATTTCCGTACAGGCATGGCAGCTGGTCTCCCCAGAGGGAACAATTCAGAAAGGACAGCGCAGCAACCGAGATGAAAGCGACAGCCCAGTGGGAGTGACATTTCATTCCTCCAGCTGAGTTCTGCTCTGGAAGCCCACACTTGAAGGGGAAGGGGCCACACAAGAACAAGAAGGCCCAGAGACAGATGGTCCTCTTGAGCTAAGTTCAACAGAGGTGCTTCCCACAGACACTCACCTCAGGGTTTGGGAAGGTGAAGCAGGCTGGATATGAAGGTCGGGGAGTGCAAGGACTGGTGCGGGAGTCATGAATTTCCTCTCGGCTTTTTTCTTGCCAGCAAGTGTGGAGCTGACGAAGGATCTTGGTCTGGTAGAGCTGTAGTCAAGTGTATAGCGTGGGGTCTTGGCGTTGGGTAGGAAAGGGGGCGCCTCTCTTCACGTTCTAATGTCTCCACTGGCCACCAGTAAGGGTGAGGCACAAAGCGGCTGCCCAGATGGGAGAACCGAGCACTGGCAGTCCCCTTTCATTGCTTTACTTTAGCGCCTAGTCTGTGCTTAGGTCTGAGCATCGGAAAATAGCTGTGAACAAGATGGCAGCCCTTCCCCCTGGGAGCCTCCCAATCCACCATCGAGAAGCGTAGACACCAAAGAACCTCGTTGCCCTTCCCAGCCAGGAAGTGGCTCAGCTCTCGCAAAGACATATATGTACAAACCACTGGATGCAGAATTGCTGAGGAAAAACCCTGTGTAACGCGAGTGCCTCAGGGGTGACCCAGGCTTTCAGAGTCCTGTGTAGTGGGGGACACTCTGCTTAGGGCTAGACAGGTCCCCAGAAATCCATAGCAGGGCCCTCCCTCAGAGACTTCTGTTGGATGAGCAAAAGGGCGGGTCCATGGTGGCCAGGGGAGGAAGCCAAGAAGTGGGTGGATCCATTCCTGGAGGTGAGCAGGGATGTGGAAACCTTCGAGGAAGCCACTGTGCTCCTGCCCAGCTGGGCAGTCATCTCCATCACCCTGCTTGCCTACTTCCTGGCCTGATGTTGGACTCAGGTGCTAACATTTGGAAAATTGCTTTGAATCAATGTGTTCACCAAGTCCTCAGCTGGGAGAAGTAAGCAAGGCTGATGGGCCTCCTTTTTTTTTTTTTTTAAATAAAGATCTATTTATTAATTTTTATAATTTTTAATGATTTCTTTTTATTTCGTGTGCATTGGTGTTTTGCCTGCATGTTTGTCTGTGTGAGGGTGTCAGATCCCCCTGGAACTGAAGCTACAGACAGTTGTGAGCTGCCATGTGGGTGCCGGGAATTGAACCTGGGTCCTCTGGAAGAGCAGCCTGTGCTCTTACCTGCTGAGTCATTTCTCCAGCCCCCTTAAAGATTTGCTTTTATTTTAAGTTACGTGTATGTGTGTGCCTTTCTCTAGGGAGGGGGTTATGTGCACACAAATGCAGATGACTGCCGAGGCTGGGGTTATAGGTTGTGAGTCGTCTAAAGTGGGTCCCGAAACACAAGTCAGGTCCGCTGCAAGAGCATAAACACTGAACCGTCTCCCCAGCCCTAGGAGTCTCTTTTTATAAAGAACTCAAGGTCCAGAGTGGTAAAGCAACTCACCTGATGTCACAGAGCAATTTTGCAGCCTGGTTAGGGTTTGAACTGAAGGCCACCTGCTTTCAGTGTTCATAGTTTTTGCCTGCCCACCCCTACTCCCCCCCAAAAAGTGAGTCAGTCTTTGTAGGAGACGGAAATGAGCCTGGCACTTATATTCAGGGCCAAGGTTCAGAACAAGATAGTGTGAGGAGTGATGGATGGGACTCAGCTGGGCCCTGAAAGACACTCAGGTGGGGCTGGGAAAGAAGAGGTGTGGGCAGGCGGACCTGCTGGAGCAGAGGTCACGGAGGTGGGAAGGCATGGAGTGGTATCCCTCGTAACAATCAGATGACAGTGACCACCGAGGTACCCCTACACTGCCTCGTTTGATTCCATGAAGGCCTGTGGTGACCCCATTTCACAGATGGGAAAGCCGACCCTCCGTACAGTATCCGCACACAGAGCACAGCGGCTACCTTGGAGACAGCCAGGATTAAGCTCAGATCTGGGCTCCCTGCACTCTGGCTGAGAGACCACAGTGTAACTTAACTTCTGTTGGGGAGGGGGGGCTATGTCAGGTGGCATTAAGGGAAAAGCCAGGACACTGCCCAGTGTGTGCATCAGGGTTTGTGCTGCCTCTCACACTCAGCCTGCTCCTTGGCAGCTCTGCCATCAGACCCCACAGTAAATCTGGGTAGAGCTTGGTGGGGGCCATGAGGTCATCACCCCAGTATGCGTGTGTGTGTGTGTGTGTGTGTGTGTGTGTGTGTGTGTGTGTACACACATATGTACACCTACCTCCCTTGTGACCTTGTGAGGACCAGGGGATGTGAGCTGGAGCTGGCTGAGGGTCAGGCCTGTGTTAGCATCTTGCATACTCAAGGAAGCTGACGAGTCTTCCTTCAGCATCAGCATCACCAGGGGCCCTCAGGGAGGCTCCCATAAGCTTGTAAACTTGTTACTAAAGGGTCCTACCTTGGACATGTGCTGGGCGCTGGTGGCAGGATGGGGCCTCTGCTTATGTGGCTGTAAAATCCTCAGGCCCACCACAAGCCACACCTTTGCTGGGGTGCATGTGTCTCCTCAGTGAAACCTGTTTCCTCTCTACCCACTGTCCCAGAACAGGGGGACATGAGCTCTAGTATTGGCTACAAAGTGGGTAAAGCACCCTTGACACACACACATTGGAAGAGCACTGGTCATTCATCTACAGAACAGGGACCTCACAGTGTCATAGTGAACATCAAAGTGACAGAAGGAAGCCACTCCAGCTGCCCCCTCTGGGTCTTTGGTGCCAGAGCTGTGCACACAGTGTACTCCTCCCTTCCCCCAGTCAGTTGTGACAGGGAGGGAGACAGCAGAAGCAGGGACTCTAGGGTGGAAGTCACTCTGGTCAGGCACTTCGCATTAGTCACTTCTGAGGGTACCATTCACAGTAGAGCCCATAGCTGCCTCTAATGTGGTGGCCCTGACACCTTAACCAAAGAGGTGGCTCCATGTGTTGATCACACAGCGTCTTGAGAGAAGCAGGGTCTGGGAGTCGCTCAGTGGCTGTCCTAAATAGCCTTGGGACAGTAATATGGACAGGAGAGGTAGACCCAAAGACTTCACACTCCCTGGCATTGAAGCTGCCACAGTGCCTTGTCTCCACTACCCCCCCCCCCCCGGGGCAGGAATAGCACCCATTTCACTTTGCAGGTTGGGAAGGGACATTTGGTTAAGGTGAGTGTCAACCCAACTTGGCTTGGGGACTTCCCATGAAGTCTAAACCCTTAGGAGCCAAGTTATGGAGGTGCCTTGGTGGCCAGAAAATTTCAGTCTTTCTCCCTGCTGCTGTCACCATCAGAAGACGTGTGTGTGTGTGTGTGTGTGTGTGTGTGTGTGTGTGTGTGTGTGTGTGTGGTGTGTTTGAGTGGTGTGTGTGTGTGTGTGTGTGTGTGTGTGTGTGTGTGTGTGTGGTGTATGTGTGTGGTGTATGTGTGTAGTGTATGTATACATGATTTTGCTCATGCCCAGCAGTTAGAGGAGGGCATAAAATGTTGTGCTCCCAAGACAGGGTCTCCCACTGCATGCGCAGTGAGTCTGGCAGCCAGCAAGCCCCAGGAATCCTCCTGTCTCTGCTCCTCTCCCTCTGAACGCTGGGGCTGTAGCTGCACACACAGCTATGCCTAGCTCATTATGTGGGTGCTGAACTCAGGTCTTCATGCTTGTTCAGGAAGCAACATGTCCCTGGCCTCAGTCCCTTGCTGAAGTCTAGTGTCTGGTCAGTGAAAATCATCCTTCGACTATAGATGGGTTCGGGGACCACCGTGTAAGTTCTGTGACTGCCGCCACTGTTAAGATAGAGACCATTTCTGTCACCATGAGAACTTCCTTTAGGCTTCCATGTGGCCAAGCCTTTTCCTCTGACCCTGCAAACCTCTGTCTCCTCAGTGTCACTGAGCTGCAGTCACGTAGTAGGTGACCTTTTGCTCTGACTTTTGCCATGCATGTAAATTCTTCCACTTTTCCCTCAGAGCAACCACATTGTGTGGACACACCCACTGCACTCACCCCTTCCCTGGCAGAGGCTTGCTGGAGCGGTTTGAGGACAGCCAATCAAGAGGCTATATACTGTGTGCAGAACCATGTTCTCAGTTCTGGGGGGTGGGGGTGGGGTCCTGAAATGTAGTGTTCCGTCGTATGGAAGCTGCCCGCCTCTCAGGCAGACTGCCAGCCTGTTTTCGCCTTGGTCTGCCTGTGTCCCAGCACCACATGAGGGACGGTGTGGCTGGAGGGGACATACATGTGTGTGTGTACATAGCTCAGGCCAGAGGATGTTGTGAGTCCTGGTATGTCTCTGTCTTAGTCCCTGAGACAGACAATCCTCCTGTCTCTGTCCTACACAGCGCTGGAATTGCAGGCACTAATGTGGCCTGGCTTTTTATATGGTTACTGGGGATTTGAACTTGGGCTCTCATGCTTGCCTAGCAAGCACTCTTAGCCACTGAGCCCTCTCTCCAGCCCTAGCAGCAGGAACTAAGATTCAAGGTGCTGGGTGTCTCTTTCAATAAGGGTACCTGGAACTACTGCCACTCTCTGTCCTTTACCTGGGATGACCTCCCACCCTCCACACTACCTAGAGGCCACTTAGGAAGCCCTGTCACCTGTGTGGGGCTGAGATATTCCAGCCCTCGTGGCCTTGTACCTTTAGATGGTTCTAGAACATCTTGTCTTCCTAGAGAGAGCAAAGCAGCTCTTTTTCACGCTATCCCTTTCGGGCCTCTGGCACACAAGAATCTGCTCTAGAGAAGCCCAAAGGGGTGTGTCCAAGGGTCACATGGTGCTAGGATGTGGAGCCTGGTGTTGGGGCTCTCAAGAGAAGGGAACCAAAGTAAGTGTCCTTACAGGCTTGGCCTCCCAGGCCTTCAGACTTGTCCATTCCACTTCCATTTCTGCCTTCTTCCTCGCATGTTGAGAGAGTAGAGGGGTCTGTGCAGGCCTGATGCTAATAACCACATCTCAGTGCATTATCACATTGCTGTCTCGTGAGGACCAAAATCTGAAACACCCCCAAAAGGCCAGTCATAAGTGGAGGCGTCCTTCCGCCTCCTTCGGCCCCATTGCTCTCCATGGCTTTGCTTAAAATGACAGGATGGGCAGGCTCCATTTTCTGTAAGACTGATGGGGCACAGAGTCTTGGGAAGAGAAGGCACCCTAGCTCCTTGCCCATGTTAGGGTGCCCCCTCCCCCAGCTGCGGATCCTGAGGCACAGGCCAGTCAGTGTCAGAGAGACGCCCAGGCGATGAGTGGCAGAGAAGCCACCAGACACCTTGTCCTGCAGTCTTGCCTGTTTCTATATGTCTCCTGGCTGCTAGCTACATGTCTGTAAAGTGCTCGCCCCTCCCCCAAGCCTGCCCTGCTCTCTGTCCCACTTCAATAGGGTATCTGTGGAAGAAAGCACCACAGTTTTGTCTGGTGACCCCAGTGCTACTGGCATGGGCAGTGTTAAGCCTGAGTTACATAGGGATAGCCTTGAGGGAGGGACATCGTGTCCTAGACACTGGGGCTGAATGGCCTCTATGGTCACAAGCCCACCATAGCTCTGCCTCACCAGATGAGTCCCAATGGTGCCCTGTCCCTCTCCTCCTCCTCCGAGGCATTACCGAGAGGCAAGCCTCCTGGTGGGTCTTCGGGTGGTGGTTACTGTGTGCCCTTTAGCACAGTGATGTCCATCAATGTTTGTGTCCTGGGAAGGACTGTTGGCTTCAGGACAAGAGCCATGTATGTTTGTGGTTCCAGTGCCAAGGACAGAACTTGGCACTTTGTAGATAATGAGTGACTATGAATAAGATACGCGAATGAGGGCTGGAGAGATGGCTCAGAGGTTAAGAGCACTGGCTGTTCTTCCAGAGGTCCTGAGTTCAATTCCCAGCAACCACATGGTAGCTCACAACCATCTACAACAAGGTCTGGTGCCCTCTTCTGGTGTGCAGTTGTACCTGCAGAGACAGTGTTGTATACATAATAAATAAATCTTTTTTAAAAAGATACACGAATGAATAAAAGCAAATGAGTGCTGATAGTGACAGAGCAGGATGTTAGCAGGGTGACAGGCCATCATGGATGATGGTGGGGGAAGAGGCACCTGCTCGTGGGGAGGAAGACAGGATGGAGGTGGCGACAGAGCAGCGATTCTCAGCCTCGCCAGCGCTGCGACCTCTTAACATGTTCCTTGTGTTGTGGTGACCCCAACCACAAAATTATTTCCGCATAACTATAGTTTTGCTATACTTTTATGAATTGTAAGGTAAATATCGGATATGCAGGATATCTGATATGTGACCTCCAAGGAGGTCATGACCCACAGGTTGAGAACCGAGGCAGTAAGGATGGTGGCTGGGAAAACAGCAGATGGTAGCAAGAAGGAGAGTGGTTACAGCTGGCTGTGCTGGTGAAGGTGGAAATGCTGAACAGTGGTGATCCCCATTTCTCCCCTGGACCTCCCCTAGGAGACCCTGATCTGGCGCTGTTCTCTGACACTATGGCCTGTTCCTTTGCAGACTCCATCGGGGGCTCTTTCCCGGTCCCCTCTCACCGATGCCATCACAAGCAGAAGCACTGCCCGCCTGCGTTGTCAGGTGGGGGGCTCCCGGCCACACCGCTGCTCTTCCACCCCCACACTAAGGGCTCCCAGATCCTCATGGACCTCAGCCACAAGGCCGTCAAGAGGCAGGCCAGCTTCTGCAATGCCATCACCTTCAGTAACCGCCCGGTGCTCATCTACGAGCAAGTCAGGCTGAAGGTGGGCGCCCCTGACCCCTGCCTTTGACCTCTTTACTGCCATGGCCTGCTGTTCCGCTTCCAGCCTGCCCCCCTCTTCCTACTTGCCCTTCTCTTGGTCCTCACTCCTTTCCTGGCCTTCCTGGATAACAAGACTCATTGGGGAGTGGCCTTCACCAACCAATAGGAAGGCCCCCCTGGGGTGGGGGTTGGGGGAAAGACAAGCCACACTGTGAGTTTTCTGGCTGTAGGGGACTCCCAAGAGTTGGCTGAGGGTGGTCTGTAGAGAGCCCACCCTGTCCCCCTCGGTCATCTGACCAAGGAGGAGAGGCTAGCCTGAGGCTCCCCCCACTCCCTGTGGCCAGATCACCAAGAAGCAGTGCTGTTGGAGTGGGGCCCTGCGACTTGGCTTCACCAGCAAGGACCCTTCCCGCATCCACCCGGACTCGCTGCCCAAGTACGCCTGCCCTGACCTGGTGTCTCAGAGTGGCTTCTGGGCCAAAGCATTGCCCGAGGAGTTCGCCAACGAGGGCAACATCATTGCCTTCTGGGTGGACAAGAAGGGCCGTGTCTTCTACCGCATCAACGACTCAGCTGCCATGCTTTTCTTCAATGGGGTCCGAACAGCGGACCCACTCTGGGCCCTGGTGGATGTCTACGGCCTCACGCGGGGTGTCCAGCTGCTAGGTGAGTGCCGTCCCCCTGCCCCATTAGTTGCAGGTGCTGGGACTGACCTTCAGTCTCACGAGTCATGGGGGTTGCTGGTGGCATCCCTAAGGCTAAGGGGCCCAGGAACAACAGGTCCCAGGGCTCTCTTGTAGACTGCAGTTTCCTACTTCTGGCTACGGCTTTGGCAAGTAAGAGTATGACCCACACAGTTCCTCCCTTGGGGTGCTTTCTGGGTTGTCTGCACAACTTTCACCAGAGAAATGGCTGCCCTGTCCCTGCCCTGGTAAGGGTAATGTTGCTCTGGCGGCCTAGGCATGTCTCATAGCAACCCAAGGACTCTAATGGAGGAGACTCACATTCAGGCATGCTGAGTACTGAATGGATGAGTGGAGGCGCCAGCTCTCTATACTGGGTCTCCCCTGCTCTTAACTGAGCCCTCTCCTGGCACCCCCGCTCCATTCCTCCCCCCACCCCTGCACCCCCTCCCATCTGAAGGGATGGGAAGGGGATGAGAGAGAGGAGCAGGAGGCACTGGGGGCAGGGGCAGGGGCAGGGGTGGGGGTGGAGAGAAGACAAACAGCCTGTAGGAGTCACCAGGGGGAACATCAGAAGATGGGCTGGACCTGAGCACCAAGGGACAGGCTTCCTGGCCATGGAATCTGCCAGGACTGCCAGGGGCCTCAGAGAATCTGCCTGCCTAGGGTCACCCAGTGAGCTGGGGGGTGGAGGCGAAGTATAGCCCAGCCCGTCTTCCCAGATAGATATATGTGTTCATGTATATTCAAGACTGTGCTTGCAGGCATGTGAACTCTATGTACAGGCAGAGCCTTATGGCGCCTCAGCTTCCTCATCTGGAAAACGGGTCCTGGAAGGAGCTAAAGAGCCCTCGTAATGTAGCTTGCACTGTCCTAGGTATCAATGATATGTCCAGCCAACACCGGCTACTTCCCCCATGCCCTTTCTTTTGCAGAGAGAAATGCCACAAAGGGGGGTTCAAACCGTGTTTGCTTTTTTCCTTTCTGACTTCTAAGCCTAGAAATTGTGAATGTTTTCAGATTGCTTTCACTTGCATTAAAAAAAAAAAAAGACAGTGAAAGTAAAAACAAAGACATGAGTAATTGCCAGAAGCCTCTGTGTTAAGTTCCAAACATCAGGAGGCTGTTTTTATTAACTAGCAGTTTGGGAACTTTCTGTTTTTCAAGTCAATAAAAGTGTTCCTGCTCTCATGCTGACATGTTGAGAGCCCAAACGGGCTATTCCTGGTGACAGCTACTGAGGTGGTTATCCAGGCTGGCTGGGAGGCCTCCCCCACTTCCTCTATGTACTGGGTACACCTGAGGCCTCTACCCTGCCAGACAGTATGTGCCTTAGCTAGAGAGACAGATCCAGGCTTGATCCTGGTGCAGCATGAGGCTGTGGGCCCATCTGTACTGTGTGGCAGTAATAACTGTGCTGAAGACTCTTTAGACTTCTCAAAGGATGGGCGTGTAAGGCTAAGCTGATACACGGCAGTGGCCAGTGACTGTCAATCATCTTGGTCTGTCCTGAGCGGGACAGCGCTTAACCTAAGGTTAAACGTAACCAAAGCTTAAACGTAAGCTCTAGCCCACGTATCCAATCCAGCCTCAACTGTCTGCTCAGAAACAGTGTAAATCCTGTGTCTTACTCGGGTCCCTGCCATGTGGTGGAAGGGCAGAGAACAAGTGGCTTCCTGCTCTTGAGAAGGTCTTGCTGGGTGAGGGTGAGGGAGGTGTGAGCAAGACTCTTTGTCCTTCCTAAGCAACAAATACTCCTTCCTCCTCCAGGGCCTGAGACCTGGACCCGGGGCCTCCTGCGTGCCAGGCAGGTGCTCTACCTCTGAGCAGGAGATCTGTGCTTTTTGCTCTGACGTAGGGTCTCAGTGGGTTGCCCAGGCTGGCTGAGAACCTGCAGTCCTCCTGCCTCAGCCTTCTAAGTAGCTGAGATGACAAGCCCTGCGCCACCAGGTCTGGCTGAGAGTGCCTTTTCTCTCAGTCCCGACTCTGGCCTGAAGGCCCAGCTTGGGAGCTGCCTCCTCCACGCAGCCTCTGAATAGAATTTTCCTTTCTGTCCTCTTCCCACCACAGCTCTGCAGTCACAGGGAGCTTTAGTCCATCCTCATGTCTGCTTCCCCACAGGACAGGGGTTTCTCTGAGGAAAGGACCCAGGTCTTACACCGCTAGCTCCCTTTAGAGCCAGTGGCTCTCAACCTGCGGGTCACCACCTCTTTGGGGGCGGGTGTCGAGCAACCCTTTCACAGGGGTCACCTAAGACCATCAGAAAACACAGGTATTTACGTTACCACTCATAACAGTAGCAAAAATCACAGTTATACAGTAGTAGTGGAAATTGTTTTCTGGTTGGGGGGGTCACCACATGAGGAACTGCGTGAACGGGGTGCAGCACTGGAAAGGTTGAGAGAACCATTGCTTTAGAGGAGACCGTCTCATCCAACCTTGCTGGGTAGAGGTTGCAGCAAGGGAAGGAGAGAGGAGGCTGGCTGAAAGAACAGAGCAGGTGGGCGGGGCTGACGGAGGCCAGTCCGACCCCCAGACAGCCCCAGGCTCCCTGGACAGTCAGGGAGGCTAAGGCGACACCAGGATTCAATCAGCATACAACCTGAGAGGGTGGTACATTGCCAACCTCTGTGGTCATAGCATCCTTCTCCTCTGCCCAGACGCTTCCATCATTAGCTCACTTAACCTCTCCGTGGGCCCAGAAGAGTGTTTTTCATCCCCATTAGGCAGGGAGAAGACTGAGGTCTGTGGAAGGCCTGGTCTGCCCATGTAGGGATGTGGCTGAGCTGGGTCTGAACAAGGAGTTCCATGGTAAAAGCCTTTCCTGTGGCCTTTCTGCGGATTTAAACATAAAAGGAGGCAGGAAGTCAAAGGAGGCGCAGTCCGCGCCGATGGAATCGGGAGAGGCGTCTTGAAAGAGTAGGCTCAAGCTGGACCGTACACATTCCAGGAGGCTGGATAGACAGGAAGGGGGGAGCTGTGCCTAGTGACATGTGGCGGGGGGGGGGGGGGGGGAGGGCTCCGACCTTCAGGGTATTTGGGGTAGGCAGAGGTGGAAGCCGGAGATGAGTCAGCAGCAGGGCCTCATGCTGGCACTGGAGCCCAGGCTGTCCAAACCAGCCTGACCCACACCCCTTCTGTGACTATACATGGGTTTGCTTGGAGTGGCTCACTGGCCCCTGGGTCTCGCAGCAGACGACTCGATAGGGCCGAGGCTGTCCCAGCCATAAATCACCATGACTCCTGGCATTTTTCAAACGGGGATTATGGCCCCTGAAGTCAATTAGCAGATTAAAATAGCTCTTCTTTTTGCTCCTCCTAAATTGATTTGTGTGAGTGTGTTTAAAAAAAAAAAACAATCAAGAGTGTCAGAGGGGGAGGGAAGGACAGAGATGGGAGGAGTAGGTGGTGTGGACTAGAAGAGAGGTGAAGGCCTGGGTCCCTCAGGGGCCCCTAAGGCGCTCTGGCCTTACTCTAGCCAAGCACTGGGATTCTAGGCCTGTGCCACTATGCCTAGCATTTCTGAATTGTTGGCTGTCCCTCTCTTAACCGCTCTCATCCCCCTTAAGAAAGTTTTTCCTTTTCTTGGTAGCTCTGAAGATGGGCCAGTCTTTCCCGGGGTGATTATCCCCCAAAGATTATGTGACCTTTAGGGACTTCCTCCAGGCTCACCCTTGTTCTCTCCAGCTTCTGTGTGGGTTTCCCACACCTTACCTGTCCAGTCTTCAGAGCACAGGGGTCAAGTGCTTGGTATAGCACTGTGTGCCTAGAACGTATGCATGCATTGGGTATTGGAGCCAGCCCACAGACGGATGGCTGTGTCCCTGAAGAAGTGGACAGTTTAGAGGCTGGCGTCTGACTCTCCTTCTCTGTGGTCCTGACGTAGGCCAGCTCCAGGCCACGTCCCCATGTGCCGGAGCTCAGTAGCTCACCCTCTTTTCCTGCGGGTGCCCTGGCCCAGACCTGGGATGGTATCTCCAAGAATAACAGCTTCCTGCCTCCAGGAAGATGGGCCTGCCAGCAACCAAATAAACACAAGTTTTATGGGGTGATTAATACAAGAACAGATAAACTCCTGTCCTAGTTTCTCGTGGCCTCCTTGCTTCTCTTAGAAATGTTACTGCGGTGTGGGACACAGACCTATAATCTCAGCACTTAGGAGGCTGAGGCAGGAAGATTGTGAGTTCAAGGACAGCCTTTTGTGTCCCAAAGGGAAAAAAGTTGGAAAGAGCAGGCAGAAGGCTGGTGAGCCTAGACTACGCTCACAGTCAATGTCCTGGACATCATGCTGTGCCTACCATGGCCTGGGCTTTTTTCAGGGAAGGAAGAGTAAGTAATAGGAGACTTGAAAACCTAGCTCTTGACCTTGAAGAGGTTTACACACCGAGGCACTTGCCACATCACAGCTGTGAAGTGGC
Source organism: Acomys minous (assembly GCF_964271855.1). NCBI lineage: Eukaryota > Metazoa > Chordata > Mammalia > Rodentia > Muridae > Acomys > Acomys minous. Next base: position 13,586,754 of record NC_140484.1, on the reverse strand, counting down.
CCCAAATCTGATTGTGCCATTAGGCCCAAAACATCTAACTATAGGATGCCACTACGCACAATGCAGGAGGACTTTGGTGGGAAAAGAAACTCAAGTTGATGAACAACAATTGAGCCATAAGTGGGTTACACTGGGGGGCTGAAGAGATGGCTCAGTGGTTAAGAGCACTGCCTGCTCTTCCAAAGGACCCGGGTTCAATTCCCAGCACCCACATGGCAGCTCACAACTGTCTGTAACTCCAACATCTGACACCCCCTACACCAATGCACATAAATTAAAATTAAATAAAATATTTTAAAAAAAAAGTGGGTTACACTGGCACAGAGTGGGGGACGAGCTAACAGGGGAGCCCCTTCCTGGAAGGGGACAAGAAAGGCAGCAGCCTACTTGTGCTCAGGAGGATTGTATACAGCCGGGCACATGGGGACGTGTGCTTTGAATTAAATGCTCCCCTTTGGCCCTTGTGCTGTCTGCGTATTTACTAGGAGAAACTGTGGCTGACAATAGAGGCATGCCAGGCCCAAAGTGAGGTGGGAAGGGTCTGGAATTTAGACCCCCAGCCAATCTGAGCATGAGGTCAGTGTGAGCAGACATGGTGCCATGTCGGAGTGGTAGTGTCCGAGCCAAGAGGGCTGGGTTCGGCCCCTCCCAGTCTTCTCCTTGAAGCACACACTTCTGTGCCTGGGTGGAAAGCCTCACCTGCCTGCTCAGGGGTGTTATGCATGGAGACTCAGATGATGTAGCCGTGGGCCAGATTCTAAGGGGCTGCCCATCCAGGGCAGTGGTCCGGCTTTGCAACCCTGCACCGAGAGACTCCTCATCCTCTCGTGACGAGGCCCAGGGGCTGAATCCTGTCCTGGGTGTGCTGTCCACAGCTGAGGGCTGCACTGCCATCTGGGTGGGCTCGTTGATGCTTCCCTGGCTAAACTGATGCTTTATACTCAGCCTTAGCTGCTGGTTCAGGAGGAGCCTGTGCTGGTCTTGGGATGGGGGAAACCATAGGGGATGCTATGCTGATGAAGGTCTTTCCCTCTTTGACAATTTTCCTGTCCTTTTCACTTAAAAAGAATAATCCAGTCAGGTGTTGCAGTGTACACACATGGGGAGCAAAGGCAGGGATATGAGGTCACACTTAGATACCTATTGAGTCTGAGGCCAGGCTGGGCTACATGAGACCCTATCGCAAATCCAACGCTCCCTCTACCCCCTAATTTTACTGTTTCTTCTGCAGAGACTCTTCCAGGCATTTACTCTTTCTTCTCATTTCACATCTTGCCAGTTGTCTAAGGCCCAGGCACCAACCCTCCCTTCCTCCATCTGGACTTTCCTGCCTTGCGCGAACAGGATGGCACGTCCTCCCCTGAACATGCGGGGGCACATGTGGGCCTAAGTGGTTAGCATGGTGTACTGTCCTGCACTCTGCGGTGGCATGCATCCTCCGTGGTTGGGGAAAGGTGTTCTTGTACGTGTTTTCCTGAGAGGGGGGCCCAGGGGCCCAGGCTGCATTCCTGTCCAGCTTCTCAAGCTGTGAGTCCATCTGTGCTCCCTCTTGAGTCTGGATGTCCTCCTGCAGGTGGTCACTGAGGACCTGTTGTGTCTGGAACAGGGGGTATGAGAGCTCTAGGCAGCAAGGGTGGTCCACTCATGTTGGGCAGTGGAGCTCCAGCAGTGTTGGTCTGAGAAAGAGGTAACGGGGTCCCAGGGTATCTGATTCAGCAGAGAGGGCAGTTTTTTGTTTGTTTGTTTTATTTTTTGCTTTTGTTTTTGTTTTTCAAGACAGGGTTTCTTTGTGTAGCCTTGGCTGTCCTGGACTCCCTTTGTAGACCAGGCTGGCCTTGAACTTACAATGATCCACCTGCCTCTGCCTCCCGAGTGCTGGGATTAAAGGTGTGTACCACCATGCCCGGCATATGGGCAGCTCTTACTGTCTGTGTTCTTCACAGGTTCTCAAGGATTCATCTAGGCTCTCCTGTCCCAGAGCAGACTAGCCTGGGCAGCATGCGATCATGTCCCCAGGATCACCAAACTGGACTGGACTACCTGTCACCTACAGAAAAGGCAATGCCACACTTCCACCTAGCGTCTCATTGGCTCCAGATGGAGTTCTAGGGGGCCTTGGTTAGGCATATGGGGATGAGAAGGTCATAGTGGGACCCAAGGGAAGGGAGGAGCTGGGTAACTCTAGAACTGGGGACCAGGCCCTCATTTCACAAGCTGCTTGTGAGCTGTGGGCAACTCCCAGCATCTCTTGCCTTGGCCTCCGGATTAGTTGGGCATACTATACATGGCCTACTTAGCTCGCAGGTATCTGCAGAGTCTCTCAGAGACAAGAAAGTGTGCATAATGTAAGGAGTCGTCTATCCTTAGGTTAAAAAAAAAAGACCCAATTTGCCATATTTGCCATCACCAAATAGAAAACTCCGTGCCAGTCTTGTAGCATGAAGGAAAACCTTGCAATCTGGGTTTCCTGGGATACGACCTGTGCTTCTTTGGCAGAGTTCCTTGGAGCCCTGGGGCTCCCCAGGACATCTCTGAGGTAGCGAGGTGCAGAGGCATGGTGAGGGTTAGGGTCATGATGCTCACCTGTCAGACTTCAAGTGTCTGGTGGTAGTGGAACAAAGATACCCCGTACAAAACGAACACTTGAGGTGTGGTGGTTAACGCCAGTCACCCTAGCACCGGAAGGCTGAGGTAGAAGGATCACTGTGATTTCCAGGCCAGCCTGGGATACAAAACTCTGCCTCAAAAAACTTAAGAACAGAGCAGGCTGTGGTGGCACACGCCTTTAATCCCAGCACTCCATCTCTGGGCGGATCTCTGGGAGTTCGAAGGCAGCCTGGTCTATAAAGAGTCCAGGACAGCCAGAGCTCTGTGTAACAGAGAAACCTTGTCTCGAAAAACCAAACAAAACCCCCCAAAACAAAAAACAAAACTAAGTATACAAAACCGAAGTCAATAAACTAACAAACACACAAACGAAACAATCAAAGTCTGAGAACCACTACATCAAGTGACTTTGGGAGTCTCTGGCTCCACCAAGGAGTCTGTCTTTGAGTAATTCTGGAACAGTCAACGCCTTCCCTCAGTGGCCTCAGAAATATGAGCTGCCCATAGCTGAGTTCAAAGGGAGAGGGTGGAGGAGGGCAGTGTGGTTTTCAGAGCACTGCCCAGAGGGTTGAGAAACCCTTGGTGTCCATCTGGGCTGTGTACCGCCTCCATGGCTCCTTCCCCGGCCTGGGGCAGAGGCAACGCAAAAGGGTGATATTTATGGAGACAGTCAATGTGCTGGCAGCACCTTCCAAACAGGGGCTGGCTGCTGCGGCCTCGTGGTTAAAGATTACCCAGTGCTGCGGATGTGAGACTACAAACAAACACGAGTCTGGGCTGGTGGTGGCCCAGCTTCAAAAGAGGCACCTATGGCAGGGCCAAGACCCTGCCTTGGTCACCCTGTGTGGCTGGGTGGCCTCTGAGTGAGAGCTGGCCCTTAGCCCTTATAACTAGCCAGTCTTACCCATGGCCTGGCTCAGCAGGCCAGCAATATTATATAGCCTACGTGCCCTTCACAGGCTGTCTGTCCTGCGGCTGAGGGAAGGCCTTCCCTGACTCTCTCCAAAACGGAGGGTGAGCTGGAGAGCTTTATTCTCAGGGCAACATTTGTCCCAAAGAAGAAGACTCAAAGGGGGCCTCTGAGGCATGGTCTACCACCCAAGATCCAAACCAGGAAAGCTTTTCGTTCTCAGGATGGGCTTTCATGTAGCCCAGGCTGACTTCAGATTCATTATGTAGCTTAGGATGGATGACACCCCCCCCCCCTCTCCACCTCTGGAGTTCTGGGTTTACTGGTGTGCACCACTGTGCCTGGCTTGTTAGGTGTTGACTATCAAATCCGGTCGCTTGTATGGGCTCTCGCTCTCCCTCTCTCTGTTTTTCAAGACAGGGTTTCTCTGTGTGGCCTTGGCTGTCCTGGACTCTCTTTGTAGACCAGGCTGGCCTTGAACCTACAGTGATCCACCTGCCTCTGCCTCCCGAGTGCTGGGATTAAAGGCGTGGGCCACCACGCCCGGCTTATTTGTGCATTCTAAGGCAAGCACCCTACGGACTGAGCCATGCACCCCACCCAAAGAAAGTTTTTTGTTTTGTTTTGTTTTTTTAAGAGTTATACAGAGATAGGGGCTAGGAAGCTTTTTGAGGTATTGGCCTTCCTGTCCCCAGGGGCGTTCTAGGCAAGGATGAGTAAGAAGCTAGCAGGGGCAAAAGAGTGGCCCCCACCTACCTCCTCATTTCTTCTTGTAACTGAGTCTAATTTGGGTTCTTCCTGTCTCCAGGCCTAAACTAGCTAGCTGTCTGCTGATTGCCAGGACCCAGGTCCTGGCTTGTCTCCTGCCTGTGGGTCAGTACATGAGAACAGTAACAGCCTTGCCCTGGCAGGGCCTGGTTACTTCTGCTCTGGACCAGAACCATTGCCAGGCACCAGAATTGGCAGGCACCAGAGGGACGCAAAGCACAGTGGCTGAGCAGCTCCTGGTGCCTCCTCTGCCTCCACTACTAACTCCTCCTGAGCGGGCAGCATGTTTCCAGCACTGGTTACATAACTTGTTGCTTCCAAATGTGGGGCCAACCCATGGCCTGTGGTTCCAGATTACCTGTGTGCTGGGAGAGTGCCAAGGCATTCTCCTGGATGTGGGGGCTGGACACAGTGGTTACCCATCCCCATGTCAGCTCACTCAGAGGCCCTTTGCGTCTGCCATGCGGTGGGTGCTCTCTGTGGCTCAAGTTGCAGCTATTTCAGGGCCTCGCACAGCTGACCTGCTGCTAGGACAATTATTTGGAGCCTGCTGGCTGCCCGCAGCTGCTCCTGCTGAGTGCTGGAGAGGAAGGGGAGCCGCCGTCCTTAGGCTGGGTCTAGGGCTTCCAGCTGCCCCTGGGCCTCAGCTCCCAGCTCAGCAACATTTCTCAAAGTAGGCTTCCTAGTCAGCCTTCCTCCCTCCATCCACACTCTCATTGTTACTTCTTTAACCTCCGCACTTTAGCTGCTTGCTTCTCCTGGATTTTTAGTCAATAATCTAATTCAGAGAGTATTTCCTGGGCGCCCGCTGTGACTTGTGCGTCTACAGACAGCTTGAACCATCTGTCTGTGTGGGCTCGCGGGGCTGGAGGTTGAACCCAGAGCCTTGTGCGTGCAAGGCACTTTACCACTGGCCCCGCCCCCAAATGCTAATACCCAAAGTTATCTGGGCAACTGGGGCTCTGCCTGCCCTGGCTTGCCAGAGCTTGTCAAGGCAGGCATCTGCCTCCGTTCCCTAGGTACACCATCACGTGATTCAGGAAAGTTGCTTAACATAAAGGCTCCCAGCGAAGTACCAGGTTGAACAGTTAACACCTGGCCTGGAGTGCCGTAGAGCCCATGGTGACATGGAAGCAGTGGCTCGTATTGACATATGGTCAAGTGTGCCAGGTACTTTAGCAGGTGCCCAGTGGGCCGTATTTCATCATATCTCTGCAGCATCCTTCCAAGGTGAGCCCTGAAATACAGGCTTTATATAAACCAGATACATCTCTCACAGCTGAAGAAGAAAGGCCCAGGAGGTTAAGCCGCTTGTCCAAGTTCATGTAACTCATTAGGAAATGGCAAAGTCAAGATTTGAACCCAGGCTGATGGCTTCAAATTCACTCCACTCCGCTGTGTTCCTGTCAGCCTATTGCTTACCCCGTTATATGGATTTGGTTACAAAAGCCAACCGACCGATGCCCAAAGTACCCTTGAGTTGGCTGGGTTATCTGAAGTACAATGTACTTATCCTTGGACGTGGTGGTCACTGCGCCTTGAGCTTCTCAGAGCACATCTGGAGGAGGGATGGGGAAGGCGTGTCCGCAGTCTTCAGTATGGAGGGAGCGGCGTCTTCCACACGGGCTCAGAGTTCCAGAGGTGTGGCGTGTTACACGCGCAGAGGAAGAGTTCAGTTTGAGAGAGAACCAACCCCTCAGAGGTCGATGTCCATCCTTGCTTACTAAGCTACTTCTGTAAGTCATGCCCGCAGATTGGGCTTGTGCGACTATGAACCAGTTCCCCCCCCAGCTCGCCCAGCTCCAGGACCCTGAGCACACTGTCCCGAGAGTACAGGGTAGCCTAGATAGCCCACGAGATCTTTCCCACAGCCATGGGTGCGCATCTCTGAACAACTGAGTCCTCTCCCTTTCTCCCAACCCCCTAGAGTCCCCAGGGCCCAGTACTGGAATTCCCAAAGGGCCGGGGAGCAGAAACTGGCTCTCCAGGGTCTATCCGCCTGCCACTCGCCCCCCCCATTGTCTCCTTCCATTGGCCTCAAATTCCTTCCTGTCCACACAATTCCCCTCCCCTCTGCCTCTGCACCGTCCCCAGCCTCCAAGCCATGGCCATCGTTGTCAGAGTCAATTCCCTGGAATAATTGAGTTTTCCGGTCGGCTCCCTCCTCCTCGCCAATGCATTGCTGGGAAAGCCCAACCAGTCAGGCCCCAGGAGGCTTTTGGAGCAGCCTGAGACTCAGACAAGGGGCAGCACCTAACCTTCCCAAATCTAGATAACACCGCTTCTGTCATGGGCAGGGAGGGGGACAGAACACCCCTTCAGGGGTGGCCGATTGTGGCCTCTGCTCTTCCTGCTGGCCTGGGCTCCTAGGCTTTGCTGGAGGACATGGACACCCCGGCCACTTAGGCTCAGGGAGGGTCCTGGGAAGGCATAGGTCATGGTGTGGTTTATGGTGGTGCCAGTCTGATTTGGGGACACCAACTCTGCAGAAGGGGCTTATCAGAAATGAGCTTGGCCTTGGGGGATGGGCAGACCTTGCTCCGATATCGAATCTACTTGCTTGGTGACTGTCACCCAAGACTCCTGAGCTGCATCCATAGTGGGACGCCACCCATGGGCTGCTTCAGGGATAACACGCAGGAGTCATGCACATGTCATTACTGTCTCTGTAAGTTACAGGTATGTAGAGCAGGACATAGCATACCCATTAAAAGAAAAACGGCTGGAAACAGCTGTTGGCATGAAGAGGTGTTCAGGACACAGTAAGTAAAACAAAAACAAAAACAAAACAACAGCAAACACAAACAGTGGTTGTGCAAAAGAAAATGTGTGCAGCCGGAATTTGAGCCTGAAGCTCATGCCCATGGAAGAGCTTAATGTACTTCATGTATGCCCAGACGTTACCCACAGACTTTAGTGACAGTGTTCTCAGGAGATGGGTCAAAGTCACCACATTTTCAAAATAGTGTTTACCCATGAAAGGTTAAACATCATTGGTGTTTATATAGTAGAACCCAAATCTTTGCATTGACCGAAACAAAAAAAAAAATACATTCAAAAGAGTCTGTCATGCCACAGCCCAAATATGGGGAATGCTTTTTCTCTGGGTGGTGGGCAAACAGAGCTGTGTTTTCCTTTCTGCTGGAGTGTATCTTCTTCAAAACTCAGTTTGTATCCCTTGTCTGGATTAGTGAGGTAGCCGTCAAGCTCACCGGAGCTGCTCTCAAAGGCTCTGTTTCTTGGATTTACTTAACTTCCTTCTTCCTTGATGTCTTTATGTGGCAATGATAACCACTAAAGGTAAGTATTGGCTTTTGATGCCAGAGTTTATGCAGAGACTGGTTTCCTAGAGTGTTACAGTGTCAATGGTGCCTGTGACAAATGCATATTGTTTGTCTGAATGCCACTCTGCGTTTGTTGTTGGTGTGTATGTGTGTGTGTGTTTCAAGACAGGATTTCTCTGTGTAGTCCTGGCTGCCCTGGAACTCCCCTTGTAAACCAGGCTGGCTTTGAACTCAGAGACCCACCTGCCTCTGGGATTAAAGGCAGGCGTCACATCGGCAAGTTTGCTGTCTTTTAAAGGTGGGATGTAGCGGTGTATTTATAACCTCACCGCTAGGGATGCTGAGACAGAGGGAATCCCCTGGAGCTCTCTAGCTAGCCAGCCCAGTCTACTTGGCCAGTTCCAAAAAACCAAACAAAACCAAAAGTGGATGGTGCTTGAGAAACACTAAGGTTGATCTCTGACCTCATGCATGTGTACATGTGTGCACTCACATACCTGTGTGCATACACATGGGGAGCTACTCCTTTCTAGTTAAGCATAAAGTAGGAAAGTCCTACGGGTTAGAATTTAAGAAACCTTTTTCTTCTGTGGAGGGACTGCTAACAATAAAATTCTTTTTAAGACTGTAAGTCTTAGTGGGCACTGTGGCACACTCTGAGTTCAAGGCTAGCCTGGGACAAAAGACTCTTTTCTCAGAAAAATAAAGCAACCCTCCTAATATGTTTTATGAATCAATATGCTACAAGTTCTGCGGGGTTACTGGAAACAGTAAGGAGAAACCACTTGCCAGCCGGGAAGCACGTAGAAACAATTAGATGCCCTTCAAATTCCTGTCTTCCAGCCGCATGCCTTTGTTTAAAGGGTAGATCCCTGTGCCCCCTTCGCTTCCCGACTTTGCGCCTGAGCCGTAGCATCTTTAGTGTCCGTGACACATGCTACGCGACCTCTGTGGGACGGTGACGGTCGCCCTGTCTTTCGCCCTTCCCGCCGCAGACAGCGAGCTGGTGCTGCCCGACTGCCTACGGCCGCGCTCCTTCACCGCCCTGCGGCGGCCGTCGCTGCGGTGCGAGGCGGACGAGGCGCGCTTGTCCGTGAGCCTGTGCGACCTCAACCTGCCCGGAGCCGACGGCGACGATGGCGCACCGCCCGCCGGCTGCCCGATCCCGCAGAACTCGCTCAACTCGCAACACAGCCGCGCGCTGCCGCCACAGCTCGACGGCGACCTGCGTTTCCACGCGCTGCGCGCCGGCGCGCACGTCCGCATCCTGGACGAGCAGACCGTGGCGCGCCTGGAGCACGGGCGCGACGAGCGCGCGCTCGTCTTCACCAGCCGGCCGGTGCACGTGGCAGAGACCATCTTCATCAAGGTCACGCGCTCGGGCGGGGCGCGCGCGGGCGCGCTGTCCTTCGGGGTCACCACGTGTGACCCTGGCACGCTGCGGCCGGCCGACCTGCCCTTCAGTCCGGAGGCCCTAGTGGACCGCAAGGAGTTCTGGGCGGTGTGCCGTGTGCCCGGGCCTCTGCACAGCGGCGACATCCTGGGCCTGGTAGTCAATGCCGACGGAGAGCTGCACCTAAGTCACAACGGCACACCGGCAGGCATGCAGCTGTGCGTGGACATCTCGCAGCCCCTCTGGATGCTCTTCAGCCTGCACGGCGCCATCACGCAGGTCCGCATCCTCGGTGAGTGCCGGGTGTCATTCCCCCAGTTCATGGTGGCCTTGCTAGGCAGTCACCATAGGTGAATTCTGGGCAGGGAGGAAGCATGTGGTCCAGCGATAGCTGGGGAAGAGACCCCATCAACTCACATCCCAACAGGCACACAAACTGGCCTGAGCCATACACCTCAGAGGTTGTGTGAAAATGGGGCCAAGGGAGTTTCCACCAGCAGTGAACTCTGCGACTTGGTTTCCTCGCAGCTGTTTCCGGTCTTAGTGCGAATCAGGCTGGCTGATTGTGGTGGTGCTCACCTGGAGTCCCAGCATTTACGAAACAGAGGCAGGAGGATCACTGCAGGTTCTAGGCTCAGCCAGGGCTGCATAGCAAGCTCTGCCTCAAAAGCAGAAAGACAGCAACAACCAAAACCAAACTCCCAAACATGACATTGGTGTCTTCTTGGGCAATACCTGCATCTGAGTAGGGGAATCCCTGGGCAGGAGACTGCAGTGTTCCAGACCTTTCTTCTGGGAAAAGGCAGTTTGAAAGGACTGGAGGGTGTGGACTTGTGTTAAGCCACGATCCCTGGATTGCGCTGTAGCATCAGTCTCCCCAGCACCTGATGGGAAGGAAAATGCTTGGTATGAGGGAGCGGTCCATCAGAGGGAGGGAGGGATGGCAGGAATGTGAGGGCTGGCCACACAGCATCCGTCTGCTGTCCAGAGACAGGTGCCAGCAGTCAGCTCCGTTCTCCTTTTTTGTACTCAGCATGGGAAGCCAGCCCTTCCAGTGGGTTTACCTTGCTGGGCTGGCCTTCTCTCACTAAGCTCACTAGAGAATGCAGATCTTTGAATCCTGGCCCCAGAGATACTAATTCTGCAGCACGGAGATAGATTCTGAATGTCCGATTTTGTCCTGGTTGCTTTTGGTTTTATTTTGTTTTTGGTGTTTTTTGAGCTGTGACTTTGTCTGCATAGCCTGGCTGTCCTGGAACTCACTATGTAGACCAGGCTGGCCTTGAACTGACGAGATCCAGCTCTGCCTCCTGAGTGTTGGGTTTCAAGTGGTTGCACCACCATGCCCAGCTGATATATATATATATATATTTACAGTAAGTATCTGCAGTTAAGGTTGGAGAGCCCTGGGCCTCTCAGCCTCATGGCTCAACCCAGGAGGCTTGGTAGCGTCGGCAGTGTAAGCAGATGAGCAAGCCCCGGCTGCTTTCTGAGCTCAGCCTCTGTGAGGGGCTGTATAGCGCAGTCCTTGTGTCTGTGTCTGTGGTGCTGTTGAGACTGGACGTATGGAGAGCTTGTGAAATGAGATTTAAAAAAAAAGTGTAAGCCGGGTGTGGTGGCGCACACCATTAATCCCAGCACTCGGGAGGCAGAGGCAGGCGGATCGCTGTGAGTTCGAGGCCAGCCTGGTCTACAAAGTGAGTCCAGGATGGCCAAGGCTACATAGAAAAACCCTGTCTCGAAAAAAACCAACCAACCAACCAAACAAACAAACAAAAAACAAAAACAAAAAAAAACAAGAAAACAACAACAACAAAAAAAACCAGTGCAGACTTCTAGCTTGTAGAGACCAGATGAGGGGATGGTAAGAAGAAAATAGAAAAGCTACGGAGAAGAAAGGAGGCCAGAACACCAAGAAAGATAATTCAGGAAGGAAGGAGATGAAATTAGGTTAGATGACGCGAAATCAAACAGGAGGGAAGGTGAATCAGTCTAGGGTAAGAATTTTGGGTGGAATGAAACGAAATTGGATGGGAAGGCACACACGCACACACACACACATATACACACATGCGTGCGCGTGCACACACACACACACACACTCACACCCTGAGCTGAGGAGAGAGGTAACTGGCTCTGCTCACTGCTTCTCAGAGAAGGGAAATTGCAGGCACAAGGTACTCTGGCTCTTGCATCAGCATCACCTAAGAATAGCCAAGTGGCTTTCCAGTAAGGCTTCTGCCACCCAGAGAGGTTTATGAGACTGGAGCAAAGGGGACTTAAAACAAAACACAACACAAGACTCTTCCTGTCCCAAGTGGTAAGTGGGCCAAGGTGGTTGTCAGGAAATGCCACCCAGAACCCTGTGTCTATTAATAGCTTTGGAGCTGCTTGGAGAATTGGGCATGTCTCTCAGGCAGCAAAGTGATGCTGGGGAACCTGACAGTCTCTAAAGGAAAGACTCCTCAGCTGCAGTGGCACACGAAGCTTCATTGTCCCCGATACATTGTAGAAGTCCCCCATAAGCTGGTCCATGAGGGATATTTCCTTTATCCACACATACGAAACCCACGGCTCTCTTTGTGGTCACGGTAGAACAAAACTACTTTCAGTAAAGACAACTGGGTCAGGGTTGCAGAAAACCACTAGGCAGTGCACAGGCTAAGAAAGTAAATAGGCTCGCGTTTCCGAGAGCTCAGGGTCTGCTAGAGAAACACGGATGGACCCTCGGGCCAAGAAGACACAGTACTTCAGGGTGTGTGGCTGGGTATGGCTAGTCAGTGACCATGACTAGTGGTGGAGTTTGGGGGGGGGCATAGTTACCTGGAGACTGAGGTTTGAGGACAACCTCAGCAGGGTTCCCGAGCAGTCATCTCTTCGAGGGCCAAGGCTCTGTCCTAGTCTCGTACGTGCACGACATGAACTTCCGGGAGGGAAGGCCTTAAAGAAGGAAGTCAGGGCAGAGGGAGGGAGAAGAGAAGGGAGATGTGGCAGGAACAAAATGGCGGGACCAGGGTGCCAGCGTAGAGATGGTGGGTAGTTTCTAGGCACTGTGGTAGAGAGGGCAGGACTGACAGGAGGCCGCGTAAGAGGCAGGGACTGTCTTCTCTGAAGGTACCCAGGAGGTGGGAGGGGGCTACCAAAGTGGCAGGAGTGGGTTTGGAGGTTGTGGGTGATGCAGAACGCAGTGCTACCTCCAGGTCTATAGGTGAGGACAGAGCAAGGGTCGGGGCTGAGCCAGCCTATGGGGTCCTCCCTGAGCCGGGGGGGCTGTCCTATAGGCAGGTGTGGGAGCCCTCTCAGGGGGCAGGGGCCGAAGCATTCTCCATGAGGCTAATGGCAGTGTGGCCCATCCCCCTTTCTCAGGCTCCACCATCATGGCTGACCGGTGTGGCCCGTCTCTCCCCTGCTCACCTGCCTCCACTCCAACCTCACCCACTGCCCTGGGGAGCCGCCTTTCTGACCCCCTGCTCAGCACCTGCAGTTCTGGGCCTCTGGCTGGCTCTGCTGGCGGTGAGTACCAAAGCGCTGTGGTTGGGTCATTGCTTCTCCTCACATACTCTGCAGAGAAGGCCTGGCGTAGCCTTTGTTAGGGCCAGGGCTGACAGCTCTCACCAGGGGTTCTTGGCTCTTTAAAAAGGTGATTTTTAATTATTTTTAAATTTTGAGTGTGTGTGTACATGCATGAGTGTGTGGAGAGCCTGTTGATGCTAGAGGGTATGTTGGATCCTTCAGCTGTGAGCTAACTGATGTGGGTGTAGGAAACTGAACTTGGGTCCCCTGGAAGAGCAGCAAGCCTCTTAAATGTTGACAAATCTCTCCAGATGTTGAAGCTGTGGCTTTTTAAAAATATTTATTTTAAAGTGTGTGTGTGTGTGTGTGTGTATGTGTGTGTGTGTTGGGGTTTGTGGCTATGTGAGCTCTAAGTACCAATGGAGCCCAGAAAGAGGGCATCTGATCCCTGGCTGTCCTGGAACTCACTCTGTAGACGAGGCTGGTCTCGAACTCACAGAGCTCTGCCTGACTCTGCCTCCCAAGTGATGGGATTAAAGGTGCTCCAGGAGACTTCTTAAAAGTACACATAGGGGATTAAAGGCTAGTGCAGGATGGTTCCTCCTCAAAAGACTTGGGAAATCCTTTTTCCCTTTTTCCTCCTTTTCCCTTACTGCCACTCTGGCCCTGGTCTGGGGTTGTGTGGTCAGAGCCTGGCTGCCCGAGGTCAGCTTCTTCCTTGGGCAGGAAGGTGGGTTGTCAGTGCCAACAGTTGGCTTTCCATAAGTGGAAGAAGAGTGAGCTTTTCTCCTGTGCTGGGCTGGGTCACATCTCATTTTGATGAGTGCTTTTGCTCCCAGGGACAGCCCCCAACTCACCAGTGAGCCTGCCTGAGTCACCAGTGACCCCAGGTATGGGCCAGTGGAGCGATGAGTGCACCATTTGCTATGAGCACGCAGTGGACACAGTCATCTACACGTGTGGCCACATGTGCCTCTGCTACTCCTGTGGCCTGCGCCTCAAGAAGGCCCTGCACGCCTGCTGCCCCATCTGCCGTCGCCCCATCAAGGACATTATCAAGACCTACCGCAGCTCCTAGCCCACCACAGAGCCCCACTTGCACGCCCACCGGTGCAGACTTCAGCCCAACACCAGCCGAGAGCGAAGCCAACAGGGTCCCTCCCTTCTACACGTTGCAGACTTTTCCCCCCTTTTTCCATTAAACATGGGAAACCAAGGTCCCTGAAGGTTTGGGCTGAGAGGTTCTGAGGCAGGGAGGTGGGGCACAGGTAGTACAGGAGGAATGGAGGAGAGGCGAGGCGGCTACCCCACACCCTCCCTCCTCTTTACCCAGGTTTCTGCAAGCTGAGGGGCTGAAGTAGTCTCAGCTTGTTGCCATGCCTCATGATCTGGGCAGATCGCTAGGCTCCGTAGCCTGTGTGGCACCTTGGAGGGAGTTCGTGAACAGGTAGCTAGCTTCCCCCTTGGGCAGCTGAGGAGGAGGCCATTGGACTCCTCCCACCCCGAGCAGCTGCAAACTGCATGCCGTGTCTCTTTCTCCTTACCCAGAGTGGGTAAACAGACAGGCTGCAGACTCCAGGGCCTAGGTCCCTGACCGTGTGCCAGCCTGCCATGTCCAGCACCTCTCCTTGCCATAACTTGCACCAATCATCTCGCTGGTGCCGTTGTCCAGGGTGCCCTTTGGTATAGGCTGAGGCGGGCCTTTCTGTTGTCAGGGTCTCAGGAGAGCAGGTCCACAGCCACACACTTTCGGCCTCATCTCGGTGTCAGATTAGGCCTGGGCTGATCCTGCCATCACATGCCCAGGAGGGACAGGGACCCTCAGTGGGGTGGGGGTTCCCTGGCCTATGGACAGCTCTTATCCTTAATTTTAATTTATTTATTTATTTGGTTTATGAGTTTTGTTTATGGGTTAACTCTAACCTGGGGGCCCCTAAAATGATACTCTCGGGGGGTTGCCTGGTAAGGGGCAGCAGAGAATAGCCACTCAGAATCTGCCCCCCAGGCCCCGACGAGGCTCATGGGCAGTTCTGTTAACCATGAGGTAGAAGTCCAGGCTGGAGGTTTCCCAAGAGGTAGATGAGGCTCTCTTGGGTGGGGGGACCACTCACATCCACCCTTGGGTGTCCTTACTCCTTGGGTGGGAACTTTGTTAGTATGGTTGCTTCAAGGGCACCTATACTCTAGGAGTCCACCTCTATAAAGACATGGAAAGTTCAAGAAGGTTGGGCAAGATTATTGACTTATGGGCCGAGACCAGAATGGAGACTCTTGTTAGAAAAGGGAGGCTGGATCCTGAAGGCCAGCCTCTTGGCCTGTCGCCTTGTGCTGTGGCCCCTGTAGCCCTCCTACCTGTTCTGGGTTACTGTGGCATCTTAGCCTAGACTCTCCCAGCCTTTCTGATGCCTGGCTTTATACCCTCAGAGGTGGGTTTCTGCCTTGACAGGCAGGACCTGGGGCTGTGTCCTGGACACTGGCCAGTGGTCACCCCCGGCCCCAAACCCCAGCTTCTCCTGTGTAAAGTGCTTCGGAAGTGGAGCCCTTTCCATGTAGTTTCTGGGAGTTCTTCTCAGGGGTCTCTCAGCGGGGGATGGACCTGGGAGGCGTTGAGAATGGGATCTCATGGTGGGCCTTTGCCTGCACTGGCTTTGCAGGGACCTGGGGAATCTGTGCCACCCTTGGTCTCACCTCTTCAGTCACTAGCCCTGGTAGACACCCTTCTGTGGGAGCAGGCTGGAGCTGGTAAGTCGCCCCAGCTAGTTGGGAGCTCAGCCTAGAGTGAGAGAAGTCCCAGTGTAGAGCCATCTGGCTGGAGGTGGAAAAGAAGCCATCATCCATCCTGCTAATACAGAGGTAGCACTGCCTCCTTTGTGAACTGGGTCACTGTGTTTGTGAATAAAGATGATTTCCTACCAGCCTGAGGGCTGTGCTGTGCGTCTGGAGGTTGGGAGGGGGACCAGTGTGTGAGCACAACTGAGTGGTTAGGGGTTATCAGAAACTGCCCCACTCCTTTCTCTGCTAACTCTAGACCCCTAAGGCCCAAAGGACCTGTGTGACAAGGAAGCCTAGGAGTCAGGCTCTGGAGCATGGCATGGGGCTCGGACAGTGGGGTCCATAATACCAGACAAGCCTTTTAGGTTGCGAAGCTGCTGCCCTCCTGCTGGCCTCATGACTCTGAGTTTGGGTAGCAGGGTCAGGGAGGGTAAGTTACCAAGGGAAACCACAGTCATGTGCTGGAGATCCTGTGGGGTGAGTATCGCCATCTAGAGACAAACAGGGGGATGACAGGTCAACCCTGTAGCTGGGAACAGGTAGGTAGATTGGGCCCGAGGTCTAAACAATGTTAGAACTGTGCACATATGGCTGGGCCAGGCCTCAGAGACACATGCGATGGCTGCCCACACCCTTTCCTGGGAGGAGGCTTTGGCCACCTAATCTTAACCTGCCTTTGAACCAGCCTCAGGTCCAGTTTTTCTTGCTTACTAGAGCCGGGAAGTAAGGACCAACAGTCTGGCTTTGGCTATTTCCAGACAACCATCTGCACATGGGGAGGGCCCAGAGGAGCTGTGGGAACTGACCCCTCCACCGCCCTCCACCCCATCCTCTTGAGTAGGCTGATATTTGGGCTGGTGGGACTTTGCTAGTCAACTGAATGGGTCTTCGGAGGCTGGAAAGAATCACCTGATTCTGTTCGGTTAAAAAGGCCAAAAACTTTATTTAGTTTTTAGGGAAATACAAGATGCCTGTAAACGTAAACAAAATATGAAACAAAACAACCCAAAATTTAAAGTATAGAAGCATGCCAAGACAGATCATTTCTGACCAGAGTCCCATCATTTTTTTTTTTTTAATAAAGGACACCCGGAGAGTGGCAGGTCAAGGGGGCAGGGTCCCTCCCTCAGCGACACTGCGTGTTTGTGATGAGACTTATAGAAACAATCCGTTGTTAGAATTATGAGAAACATGGAGATCGCTTAGCACCACCGAGGATCCTGGAGATGTGTCAGCACTTGTATGGACCCCTACTGCATCCAAAGTCCTGTGTCAGTTTCTCTGCTGAGGCGGGGAGGGAAGGGGCTGGGGGAGGGGCTCCTGCTGGCCCCATTAAGCTGGCTATGAGTGGACACTAAGGCCCTGTGATTCAGGAGTCCAAGTGACATCTACCTGCTCCTCCTCACCACACAGTCCACATGCCCACACTGCAGGAGAGGCCATCCACATCTGCCCTGGAACTCACCTCCCACAGCTCTCAGTAACCGGTAGGGGCACCCATGTCCTCTGTTGCAGGGGACAAGTTGCAAATCTAAGAATGTTAACTGTGTACCCTTTGAAATATGCTCAAAAGCCATGTGTCTCAGTAGACACCCCTAGAAGACAAAAAGTACACGCGGGGATGTTGGTGCGCCTCACCTGGTCTGACTGACTGCGGGAGGCCGACCCAGCAGGTAGACCCATAGGTTCCGGTAGAGCCTTGGGAATACATGTCCTGAGTCACCAGGACAGATGAGGTCACCTGCCTCCTGGACAAGCCTGGGCTCTTGAGTTCTGGTGTGGGGATATTGGGTCCCTACTGTGTTGCCTGTTATGGTCAGTGGTCTCTGATTTCTACAGTTTGACAGGCTAGCTCTGTACTAGACAAAATGCACTGGGCAAAAACTACTGGGTTTCTGGGAAAGGGCCTCTAAACCCAGCCGGGCTTATGGTTTGCAGCACCTCTTCCTTAGGATGATCCGTGATAACTGGATCCAGCTGTGGCCCAGTGGGTGAGTTGTCTCTGGCTGGACTCCTGGCTGGTGAGTAACAAAACTACTCCCTGTAAAAACCTGTCCTTTTCAAACACCAAGAACTCACTTCTTCCTGCTCTAAACACAGTACAACTCCAAACTCTCTCTTTCAGCCTTCCTACACCTTCTCTGCCTAAAAGACATCCCTGGAAGCCTCCGCCCGGTGCAGGGACGGTAAGCCCCGGTAGTTCCAAACATGCGTACTCGCCTTGCCAACAACATGCCTCCCACTAGCTTCCCAACATGCTAGATACACCCGTTTTGCACTAACTAACACACTTCCAAAGACACAGCCCATTGTCCAGCATGAGACTGGGAGTAAGGCAGGGACCTTCAGCAGGGGTGACCTCACTCTAAGGCCACCAAGTCCTATGATTGCAATGGGGGGAGGGGCTACTGACTGTTAAGGTCTCCTGAGATTTAGACAGGATAGGGGAAGAAGGGCGGGGTGTCTCATGCCAATTCCTTGCAGCCAGGTTGGGATCAAGGCTTTGGAAAGACCCTTCCATTCAGCCTACAAGCACCAATGTGCCCACTTTGTGGCCTGGAGGCACAGAACAAAACAGTAGTTAAAAGCAGAGCTAAGGTCACTGACCTTGTCCTATCACTGGCTCTCAGCATTGAGCTTGGCAAACACAGGGACTTAAGACGGCACCAAACGGGACTTAGCCAGAAAGCTCCGAAGGTCCCGAGGAGCCTTCCACACACTCTCAGGAAGCACTCGTAAGGCTTGCAGAAGACATGGGAGACAAGGCTGTGTGGACACCCACAGGTGCTTCATTTCTCAGCCGGTCCAGCCTGCCTCTCCCTCAGAAACAAACCAAGTGTATGTAGGATGCAGGTGGGTGCCCTAATTTAATCACCTCAGCACTTTCCATACTCAACGTTACCTCTCCCACATCTTCATGTTGGTGCCTGGCATGATGGCCTGGGCTGCTTCTGTTAGCTCTGTTAATGCCAGTGTGAAGTTTCCAACTAAATAATAAAATAATTACAAAAACAAAAAGACACATTGCACTCTCCAGCCAGAATCGTGTGAATGACACACATACTTACTGCTAGAAGCTGCCAGTCCCTTGGGACCTGCCCAATGACAAGGACTAGTTCAATGGAGACCGCCTGCCCAGTATTAATTTTCTCTAACCCCGTGCTATTTAGTTCAAGTGGGAAATTACCATCAGTCAGTCTCTCTCTCTCTCTCTCTCTCTCTCTCTCTCTCTCTCTCTCTCTCTCTCTCACACACACACACACACACACTCTCATGTAATTTCCATGCACATGGAGATTACTAACCATCACACACATGCACACACACACGCTTTCTCAGCCCTCAAAAAAGCGAGGGAATATTAATTGGTTGGTGACGTGGACTGCTGTCTTTCCAGAGAGCTGCATGGGGATTCTACCTCATCAGCTATGCAGCATATCTATTCCAAGGGAAGCCCCAGGAGGGCCTGGTCCCTCTCCCTATCTGTATAGAAATTCACACAAGGTGGGCCGGAGCAGCAGGCCTACAGTACTATATAAAAGGGATATGCCAGCAAGGCTTTGCTTGCTATCCTGCGGAGCTGAGTCCTGGAACTTGCTCCTCGGCCCCAGGAAGCCATCTTATCCTGCCACTTCCCTTGCTGCATGTGAAAGGAGGCTGGTGTGTACCTGCCATGGCCAGGGCTCATGCCTTTTGCCCAAGTCACTGAGATGAACAAGCGGGCAGCTGCGACTCAGCCCCAGGCCGACTACAGGCCTGGAGGAATTGGATCTTACTGGGTACGGAGGGGTTAAAGCACCTACCCTCCAAATGTGTTGGTGGATGGCCAGGATTCCCTGTCCATAAGCTGAACTGAGGTTCCATAGTTTTAGAAAGACTCATTCACACATCCAAAGCATCATAGCCCACACATCAGGAGGCTGGGGCGAGAGGGCTGCTGGGAAATCACTTCTAGGACGGGTCTCTCTTGAGCAGCTGGCTACGAAACAATGGGAATAAAAACCGAGTGGACAGGGACCCAGGAGGTCAAGAGCACCATGCCACTGACCCAGATCTCCTTCCAGGTGGACCACACTAATGGGCTGTCCTCTGCTGGCTATGCTTTCTTCGTGCTGGGGCATGGGGGTGGCCTGCCTAGAGATCAAAACCATGACCCCACCCATGTGCTCCCCAGTGCTGACTCCTCCCAGCAGCAGACAGACTCAGCAGGGTCTCTCTCCACTCTGTCCCACATCCCTTTTGGTAGTATTGCACTTTTTCCTGTCTCAGATTTTCATTTTTCCATTGAGAATGCAAAGTATTTGGAAGGAACAGGGGAAGTAAGTAACCTTAAGGAAATTTTGTATTAGTCAAGCCTAAGGAGAGTTGGGGCGATTTCACCTGGTCCCCCCTCCTAAGGACAGAACACCACAACTTAAATAGCTCTACATGTACTCTGCAAGTACTAGCCATATGAAAATAATGTTCGGCTGAAATTCCCTTGTCTTTTTTTTCTCCTTAGCTGATAAAAGTAGTAATGTGCCTTTGCTGAGGAAAGCCATGGATATAAACGCCAGTAAAATATGCCGCTCTAACATTCAAAGTGACTACAATGATTCTATATAATGCCTTCGTCCATTTAGGAGTGAGAAAGAGAGGAAAGACCTTGGGGCCAGGCTTGGGTGGGGGGAGATTTGAGGCCTTGCAGACAGAAATGTGCCCCCCAGCACACACCCACACACCCACCCACACACCCACCCACCCACACCCGCCAGCTCCCTTCTGCTGCCCCGTGAGAACACAGAGGAGCCAGGCAGTGTAGCCAGGCCTGCTAGTGACAAGGAAGGATAAGGTTTGAAGACTTTCCCTCCACTCCCGTAATAAGAAGAAAGGGGTCTTTAAACTGAAAGAAAGACAAAAGCACCAAATGATGCATGTTCGGGCATTATATAAACCTCAATAATGACCTCAGAAGGGCTCATTATGATTAAAGTTGCAGTATACAGCAATACAATGTCGTTCACATTTTCAATCAGAACTAATGGAAAACTAGGTTTGGACAATGCTGAGATTCCACTTTTTTTTTTTTTTCCCTTTTAGTCCGATCTGGTTTTCCTCCAGATGGGTCAGAGCCCTGGGCCCTTTCCTCCTCCGCTGCTGCCACAGTCAGTCCAATATCACAAAGCAGCTCATTGGCTCCAGGGACACAAGGGCTGGCATCCCTTGGCCACATCTGGGAAGGCCTAGCATGCACCCTTCTTGTTTCAAGTATTCTTTGGGCTTGCGGGGTTTGTGCTGTGCCCTGATGGGTTGCTGGTGAGGGACCTTGGCTTTCACTATTCGGTGTCCAAGTCTACGTACTGACACTAGGTGGCAACATTCCCCACTTTCCCCAGACGCCTGAGCAACGCCCAGCCATCCCTGGGGCTGGATGTTACAATGTAAACACAGTGACCACACAATAAACTAAAGGGGTGGGAGAGGAAACAGTATTAACGCAGTGAGGGGTGGGGGACCTGCCTGTTAGCTGGGCAATTTGGGGAAATCCATTTCTTGTCTTTGGGTTGATGTGACAACAAAGGATGGGACCGAGTGACCTCTAGGGTCCCTTCCAGTCCCGCTTTTGACGACCTATGATTTTAGGACACTGGGAACTGGGAGAGGGTCTTTGGGGTGCAGAGGGCAGGGCAGGCTGGAAAGGCAGGTTCTGGGGATCCCGGTGGTCCAGTCCAACTGAGATGCTCTGTGCCTGTCGGGCACACTAGTCATCGCGAGCTGGCTCAATGCCGACATCTGAGGAGTGAGGCTGTGGGCCGTCCCCCTGGCAGACAGCTATGTGGAAGGTCCTTTCACCTGACAGTCACTCTACTTTTAAATTTTATTTTAAATAGTCATAAATTACTTTTTCTTCTTTTAATAAATATGTGCTGTTTAAAATGAGAAGAGTATATACTGCATCTTTAAGTAATGCACTTTGCTCTCCGAGTTTCTTTCCATTTCACCTTAATTAAAGTGCACTAATTAAGAAATAATGAACCACTTCTTTATCATTATTGCTCAAATAAGTACAAATAATATCATGAAGACACTAACCCACTACCGTTAGTACTGCAATCTAGCAGATTAACTCAACGTCCTGCTCTATTTAATACTGTCCAGCAGAAGATAATAACTAATCTCAATTTAAAACAAACTCATGAACACAGAAGATGAAAACAGAGAGCAATGTCACCGCGGGCTTTTGACAGAGGAGGCTAGCGGGTCTGTATCCGCGTGTAGGAGGGACGTGGGCTTGGGGCTCCAGGAGGTTTGGGTTGGAAGCTGAAGGCAGACCTGCCTGGGAGGAGAGGTGAGGGGAACTCGTCCGTCCTCCCGTGTCTGTTGGGACCAGCGGCCCTTGGTCAGGGGAGATGCTGGCAGCTCAGCCACAGGCTGTGAGGCAGGATCTGTCCCAAATCAAGGCACGTGTGGAATCTGCTCCCAGCACAAAGGGGAGTCCTCGGGCTTCCCTCCGGAGGATCCCCTGGGAAAATGTCATCTATCGAATCACACCCCAAAGCAGACAGGAGACGGCAGCACACTCCATGCCTTTTCTTCTCTGTCCTCCGTCTTCTTGGGCACTCGTAGCATTGCCAGCAGGCTAAGGGGCACAGTGGGCGGCGTCTGCTCCAGGCTGACCCAGCCAGAGTCCCTTCTGCCCAGGGTTGGTGGTGACTTACTTTTCTACAGTAAGGCTTTCTTTGGGCCCTGCCCAGGTTGGAGAAAGTGGGCAGAAGCAGGCAGAATAGTCACCCAGCAGCCTGGCTTCTAACAATGCCCCTCTCCTTCTCGGGGCAGGAACCTGAACACGTTGTTTCAGGGAGCCGAGGATCTGGCCTTACCCCGTCCCAAATTCCCTGGTGAGGTGCCATGCTCGGGCACTGTGCACACAGTGGAAACCTAAACAAATAACTTGGCTTATGGGAAAGCAAAAAAAAAAAACAAAACCGTTAAACCAAAATCCAAATAAAACATCCCTCCATGGAATTCAACAGAAAACCCCACCCACCACTACTCCCTCTGCTATGTGAGGCCGAGCCGCTCGGGGGGGGGGGGAGCAAACAACTTCTAAAATAAACCCCAAACCAAACGCATGATATGTAACCTCCAAACCAATAACCCTTTCCCAAAGATGCTAAAGGAGCTGCCTACTCAGAAATCCTCAAGCAATCTCTAGAGTATGAGGAGCCTGGCATCCTCTAGGTCAGCTCCCACACTGTGTCCTCCATGTGCCCTGAGGAGGGCAGGCTCTTTCCAAGGCCAGGCCAGCACAGCAGAGGAGGCAGTCCTTGTTGGCACTGGAACTCTTTAACTACCAAACATAGGCTGTGGCCTGGCTCCAGAAAGGGCTGAGCTCTCAGGAGCCACTGCCAAACCCCAGAGCTGGTGGTCTTCCAGAGCACCCCCACCAGTGGTCGGCGGTAGACTAGAAGCCAACATAATCTCAAACACATCATTAAGACAACACAAGGGTGACTTCCAGAGGTGAAGCCAGCCGCCGAAGTGGCTTGAGCAGGGGCAGGACCCTGGACGCACCTCACGACATCTTTTCCAGATCTGCAGCAAAGGCACAATTGGGCTTTCCCACACGGCCTGTACTAAATAAATGGTCCATCGGCAAAGCCATCAGTGTGCGTGCGGGGGTCCTGGGTCCAGGATAACCCTGCTCTTCCCTTTCTCCTACTACGTGTGCACACCCATCACATCCTCCCTTCCAGCTGGAGGGTGTACTGGGGGGGGCGTGTCACATGTTCTGCAGGGTTCAATGGTGTCACCCCCCTCCCCCTCCCGTTTTGTCCCTCCCCCTGTCTACATGCCACCACTCATCCCGTGACAGCCAGAGCAGCACACTGAGGCTGGAAGGACTCCGAGCTCTGTTAGTTCTTCTTTTCTAGGTAGTTGGAGGGGACCCAGCCCTTGAAAGGCTTCACCTCGTCCAGGATCTGGCAGTACCACCAGCCATTGGGGTTCCTCTCCAGCACCTCCATGGACACCCCCTCCTGGAAGCCGGCTGTCTCCTCATCGCCCTCGTAGTCTGCGATAGAGATGTACACGTCTTTGAGGTTATTGTGGATGAACTGAGACTTCTCAATGGGCTTCGGGCGCACTGGGGAGACGGGGATGCCGTTGCGCTGGGCAGGCAGCAGGGGTGATTCTGAGCCCTGGCTGGCAGCGCGCTCTGCCAGGCGGCCCTTGGCCTCAGTGGCTGCCGCCCGCGCAGTGCTGAAGGAGGAGTTCCTGCGGACACCCCTGAGGTTGTCGGTGGCCGTCAGCGACTCGTTCCTCCGCAGGGCACAGGACAGGTTGTTGTCCTTGGGTGGGGGAGACACAAACACAGACTGAGGCCTGACTGCCACCTGGCGCACACCGTTCCTCATCTTCACTGCTGCGGTGCCCGAGGTCTTGCCAAAGCCCCCAGGAGGCTTAGAAGGGATCGGTGGCGTGGCCCTCTTGCTTTGGTTCACAGTGTTCAGTGCTTGCACCCGCTTCTCGATCTTTTCCAGGCTATCTGACTTGCCCTCATTCTGCGTGCCCTTTACTGTGTCTGGCTCCTTGCCAGCGGTGTCAGGCTGCTGGTTCTCTTCGGGCACCAAGTAGTGGGAAGGAGCCCAGCCTTCCAGCTCCCCAAACCTCACGTACCACCAGCCGCTCTCCACCTTTTCCAGCACCTGCACCTCAGCGCCTGCAGGGAAGCTGATCTCGGAGTCCTGGACCTTCTGATAGGCGCTGCACGTCACATAGGTGGTGCCTCGCCCTTCCCATTCCTTCTTGGGAACGCATGGGGGAGTGGTGGCAGGGAGCGGGATGGTATCTGCAGAGCCTCTCCTGGACCCCTCAGAGGCTGTCTGGGGGGGCAGCTCTGAGTCCTCACTCCTAGAGCCCTTGAGGCCCCCCCTGAGCTGGCCAGTGGGCCTCAGCTGGCGCCGTAAGGAGCTAATGTCCATCTTCTCCTGGCTTTGAGACTCAGCTCGGTTCAGGACTGGCTTTGGTCGGACTGATGGCTTGGCTCGGCCGCAGGAGGCCAGCCCAGCCTTCACATCGGCATCTTTCTTGGTCCCGACCTTGGGGGTGCCACGGACACCTGCGTCTGAGGCAGAGCGTGGCTTCAGGTCACCACTGTTCTTGGACAAGGAGGAAGAGGAGGAGGAGGAGGAGCAGGTGGTGCTGATGGTGATGGAGGAGGAGAAGGAGACGTTGGACTGGTTTTTCCCCAGCTCTGCCTGGGCGTTCTTCTCTGCCTTCAGCTTTAGGAGGGACGATGATTTGGGAGACCCTGACTTGGGGGAGTTTTTCACGGCAAGAGACAGTGAGGAGCTGCCGGGGGAGTCGCTATCCCCAGAGGAGCATCTGGTGGACAGGGTGTCCTCTGTGTGTGGCCTGAAGGCCTCGTTCTCATAGATCGTCTCCTCTTCCAGGGCCACATCCTCAGAAGACTCGCCCACCTTGAAGCGGGCCCGCTGCAGGGAGGAGGCAGGCGAGACCCTGCGGGGCTGGGCAGGCCGCCTGTCCTCTGTGGCCTCCTCACTCAGCTCGGGCTCTGAGTCAAAGCCAAAGGCAGGGATGTCGTACTCGGGTTCCTCATACGTGAACTTCAGTGGGGAGTCCTGGCCCTCACAGGCAGCCGTGGGATTCTCCTCTGCCTCCTTAGCTTTGTTGGGGGGCGCGGGGGGCGGCACCTTGGGCCGGGTCAGGGTGCTGGTTCTGCGGCTCAGGTTGGGCTTCTTTCGCTTGTCGATGTACGAGGCGGGGGCCCAGCCCTCCTTCTCTCCGATCTGCACGTACCACCAGCCGCCTGAGTTCTTGTCAATGACCTGGGGGGAGGAAGGGCAGGCCAGTGAGTTGCAGGGGTCTCTGGGTGCCTGTGATGTCCCAGACTGTTTTATAGACACTGCAAACCTGAGCCCTTGAATAAGTGGCCCAAGACCCATGGCAGTCGGTGGCAGGCTGGATTCAAACCCCGGTCCTGGTTGAGAGGCTCCCGCTCACTCGCCTGGTTTCCTGGCCCCCTAAGTCTGTGCCAATAACCTGATAGAGAGTAGGTTTCCTCTACAGACCTCCATTACTTCCCTCTAATCTATCACATTGTTCTTAGCCCTAAAAAAAAAAAACCCAACCTGTAAAGGGTTATATGTCTAAAGAACCAGTGTTCTATTGGCCCTGTCCTCCACCCATGCCAAATATTCCTCAAAAGGGCCTCTCAGATGAACAGGCAGATACCACACAGACCAGATGCTCCCGCAGAATCTCCTCCCAGGCCACACGAAAATATCAACAAAATTTCATCAGGATAAGAGACTTCATGGGTCAGTACACAGTACTGCCCTCCGATCTCCATGTGTGTGCACGTGTGTGCATGTGTGCGTGCATGCCATGTCCTTTCAAGTAAAATATTCCCGATGGAGCAAACTGTTCCTGCCTGGGAATTCACATGCCCTCATCAACACTTCATTTTGAGCCTCTTCAGGCTTAGCTCTGCCTATGTTTCGGGACATGCCACTACGGGGCAAGCACTCCAAGCAAGTGAAGGGCAGAAACCCAAGTCCTGGGCTTTAGCCCTGGTTGTGGCCCTGACCAGGCAAGTTGTCATGGCTGGGAGGCTCATTTCTGCTCCCTGCCCTGGCCTGGCCCTCAGGGACCTTGCCAAGAAGACAGACACATTATAAAATACAAAACACAGGTCTTTGGCCAGAAGGAGGCTCACCTCTGCCTTCTGTCCCCCGCGAAAGCTGATCCCATCGGAAATGCACGATTGGAATTCGGCAATGGTGTAGTATTCTACCTCCACAGAAGGGGGCTCCGGTGGCTTTGGCAGCTGGAACCCCTAAAGCAGAAATGATCAGTGAGCAAATCCAACTACTCAGAGCAGCACCAAGGCCAAGGACTGGTGCCCACTGGCTCCCCAGGTGCCTGTGGCCTTTACTGCCAGCTGGGTGGCAGCTGGATGGCAGCTGGCTCTGCAGGCAGCTATTGATGATGCTTCAGGCCTCCCCCAGGAGGTGGCACTCAGGGTTCACATAGCACTAGTTTGAGCTATTGGGGCTGCTCACTATAGAGGCCTCCATAGTTGCACCCCAAGGTGGAAAGTTAAAGACAGAAGAATCATTCTAACACAGTGGGGACACCAC
Organism: Acomys minous; assembly: GCF_964271855.1. Classification (NCBI taxonomy): domain Eukaryota; kingdom Metazoa; phylum Chordata; class Mammalia; order Rodentia; family Muridae; genus Acomys; species Acomys minous. The sequence continues at coordinate 13,560,363 of NC_140484.1, read as the reverse complement.
CATTTCCTAAGTCTAAGAGCCAAGTGGGCAGCTGCTGGGAGAAGAGGGAGAAGGAGTCAACCGTCCCCACAACAGTCAAGCAGACATATAAGGGTCAGCCGGTTGGGGGAAGGAGTCTATGTGTGTGGGAAGTCAGCTGGCACACAACTTTTGTTAGTGGTATTCAAGGACATTTAGAACAGCAGGCTCATGATCTGTGAGCCATACCCCACCCCACCCCAGCCATTTGCTGTGCACCTACTGGGTGCTGTTCTGAGGCAGTCAGTATAAGCCACACAGCCAGCGAGCCTGGTGCACTCTGGGTGTCTGTTCTTGTTGTTTCTGTTATTGCTATACTGAGGGGTTAACACAAAGCAGCTGAAAAGGCAAGGTGGAGGCGGGGCCTATGGTGTGAAAGGAAGACCAAGAAGACCCCACTCTGAACTTTCGTTTCCTCTTCTGGAAAACAGAACTGAAATGGGGCCGTGAAGACGACTGCTGAGATATTCTGGTCCAGGGATGAGGAGTACAGGAACGGTTGAACAAAGCCAGGTCACTGCCTCTGGAACTCTATCTCTTTCTTTACCCTTCAAGGCTCAGCTCCCACTGTCTTCCAGTCTAAGCTGAGCTGTCTTGGGTCACTCTGAGTGAGGGAAGGGAGAAAGACAGGTGTAGGGGTGTGTGTGTGTGTGTGTGTGTGTGTGTGTGTGTGTGTGTGTGTGTGTGTGTGTGTGTGTGTGTGTGTGTGTGTGTGTGTGTGTCGACGGCCCCTGCCCCTGGAAGTACAGCCACATACAGGGGCTGGCACAGCAGGCCAAGCTTCAGCCCCTCTCATACCCTGACAGGGTGAGATTCAGCCAAGCCCGCGGGAACCAGCACCCCTGCCTCGGCCAGCCTGCATTTGTAAGTGTGGAAGGAATGATTCTGCTCTTGCCAAAGTCAAGTCTGCCCGAAAATAATTAGCTGCGGCTAAAAGAAAAGGGAGGAATGGAGAATTCATTGTTTAGTTGAAAAAACAAAAACAAAAACAAAAACAACTCAAAAAACAAAAAACAAAAAAACCACCCGGGGAATAAAGAGACAGAACTTTCACTGGGACTAATGGTCATGCCAGAGGCCACATCTTGCAATGTATGGAGGTCTCCCAATTCCCATGGATGGCAGATGTTGCTAGATTAACATGTGGCCAGGTGTGACTTAGGATCTGTCCCATGTAGAGTACCAGATGGTGCCACCTAACACCCAGGAGTCCATATAGCAAAGGAGAACCTGGCTGCCAGTCCTGACCATCTCTCAGAGAAGGAAACTGAGGACGTTGGAGGGCAGGTGACTTACAAAGGGTCTTCCTTTGTTCCTGTGTCAGAAATGGAATCTATTCTCGGTTCCAATATCCCCTCCAGGCCTCGTGCACGCTGAGCAAGCACCCTAGCCCCCTGAGGCGTGTCTTCCAACTCCATCACACCACCCACTGCCCCCGCCTTGTTTCAGGGCTTTCAGCTTGTCACCAATACTGCTGTTCCCCAAGCTCCCAATGACACATCTCCCTGCCTGAGATGCTAGTTAGTTGCTAGTCACCCACTCAAGAGCCAGGGACCTGAGCAGTGTCAGCCCTCCAGGTCTCCTCGCCTTCCTGGAGGATAAGCAGTCCTCTGTCCTCTTTATCCTCTAGACTGTGACGTCTACCACATCCACTGGGCAATCCCGATGAAGCTGTAAGGCTTCCGGGTCAACATAGCCAGAAGCCCCATTGCTAGACCCTTGCAGTGCCCCACTGGACACTCCTGCTGGCCAGTCTAAATGTTTATGTCTGCTAGTGCAGAGGCTGGGATGGATTGATTTGGCCTTGGAGTGCAGTGCATTTCCGATTACAAATAACTCCCATCCTTGTCCCCAACATTGTAAAGATGGAAACCCAACCAACTCCTGGGCCCTAGGCTCTGCTTCAAAGGTATCAAGCTAGTGAGGGCGCTGTAGGTCACCCCAGAGAAGGAACGGAGAGACAGTCCACATACCAGGCTGGATTCTCTGCGTGGAGGGGGTCTTGTCCTCAGATTTGGGGAGCCTGAAAGAAGAGCCACAGCTTTAAGAGTCCCAGTGGACAACGGTACCCACACCTGCCTTCCCTGGGTGGGGTCCACTTGGATCCTTGAAACTTTATGCTTTGGTTCTGTAACTGTGAAAGACCCTGTGTTCTAAGTTACTGTAGGCACGAAGAGAGACTTAGGCTTCTTTGCCTGTTCTTTGGAAGGACCCACAGCCCCCCTCAGATGATATGTACAATCTGCAGATATTGCAGGGAGTTGTCAAGGTAAAGGATGCATGAATTTATCACATTTCTAGTAGAAGCAGGGTCTCTCCGTGCAGCCTTGGCTGTCCTGGACTCGGTTTGTAGACCAGGCTGGCCTCGAACTCACTGTGCCTGCCTCTGCCTCCCAAACGCTGGGTTGAAAGGTGCGCGTCACTACGCCCAGCCTGGCCTCATCCCACCTCGATCAAACTCGGCTTAGGTTTGAGGGGCACTGAGCCTCCTTGCCAGCTCTCCTCCACATCTTCCACCCCAGAAAGCAGATCGGCACAGAGGGCCACAAACTCGGGGGCTTGTGGGTTTGTAAAATCACCTAGATTTCAAAAGCCTTTTCTGGAGAGAAAAGATGTCACTTATTGCTCTTGGGGTCTGTCCCTGGGGTCTGTCCCTCTGCTAAAGAGCCATCCCTGATTCTTTCTCAGGGAGAGGGAGGCAGCAGCCTGCTTTGTCCTGCAGTACATCTTCAGAGCAGTAGCACACAGGGACACGACCACTCCCTGGCCACCTTCACTCTTGTGACCAGCGCCGAGCATGCTGTCAGTCAGAGCCCAGACTGCATAGTCCCTGGATTCCCCTGCGCCCATGTCTACCCACTCTATGGGAGCTCTGTAGGGAGAAACTGGGGCCTCCAGGCGCTTACTGATCTGGGCCCTCTGAGGGGCAATCCTGGCCACGGCTGGGGAGCCCTGGGCCAGCTTGGATGTAGTCCTCTCGGGGACGCCCAAGGCGCTGCCGTTGGAGGCATTGCAGAGGATGGGCAAGCTGATCTCCTTCTTGGAGATGGGGGGTTCGGGTCCCTCGCCATCAGCCGGAGCCTCTTTATCCCCAGATGCCTTCTTGTTGAGCAGGTTACTGATCTCCATGATGTTCCCAATGATCTCCACTGGGCCGGCCAGGTTCTTCTTCCGGGTAGGCAGGTCATCCTTGGCCTTCTTCAGATAGGATGCTGGCGCCCAGCCCTCTTTGCCTAGATACCTGTTGAGAGAAAGGGCCACGCCATCATTAAAGCCCTCATTTCTGGCTTCCCTTCTCCTCCCAGGCCGCAGTCTCCACCTGACCTGGCCAAGCTGAGCCTTCGCTTTCATGCTTTGCTAGAGGCAAAAGTTCCACTGTTCCCGAGGACACCAGAGCTGGGGTCAGCGGGAAAGATACCTGACGCTGAGCTGTGGCTCGCAGACAGATGCGAGACCGTAAAACACTGTTCTGCCTAGAAGACAGACTGCATGGTGGCCTGTTACTACACGACCCAAGAAGTTGAGGGTAATTCTGGAGAAAAGAAGTGAAGTGTAGGTGTGGTAGGAGTAGTCACATCCTAGAGAGGGAAGTGTGACTAGAGAGGAAAGAAACAAGCCCAGGTGACAGGCCTCACAGTGTCCTCATTCAGCACTTTTCCGTAAGTGCTGAAATGGACCCCCCCCCCAAAAAAATGGTCCCAGCAGGACAGACACAGAAGGACTTGAGACCAAAGGAGGATCTCCATAAGGCTTGCTGAGTGTGGTGGAACATGCCTAAAATCCCAGCAGTCACAGGGCTGAGGCAGGAGGATTACAAATTCTAGGCCAGACTGGGGAAACCAATTACTTTGGGATTGGATTTAAGGCCTGTGCAGTAGGAGGAGGTTCACACCTGGCACTGTGAACCTGGTCATAAGCCCCTGGGGGTGCCTACTATTGTCCTGCTAAATCAATGCTTCTCAACCTTAGTGCTGCCGCCATTTGTTACAGTCCCTCACATCGTGGTGACCCCCGAGCCATAAAGTTATTCTTGTTGCTGCTTCATAACTATAATTTTGTCACGGCTATGAATCATAATGTAAGTGTCTGTGTTTTCCCTGTGAAAGGGTTGTTTGACTCCCAAAGGAACCCACAGGTTGAAAAGTGCTGTGCTAAATGGACAAGGCTGTTGAGCTTCCTTCTAAGCATTTACTTACTATTTATCTATTTAGTTTTCTATTTAGTTATTTATTTACTTTTTGACATGCCTGTCCTGGACTCGATTTGTAGACCAGGCTGGTCTCGAACTCACAGAGATCCATTTGCTTCCGCCCATGAGTGCTGGGACCAAAAATGCGTGCCACCACACCCAGCTAAATTTATTTATTATTTATTTATTCATTCTTTTTGTTTGCTTGTTTTTTGTTTTTTGAGACAGGGTCTCTCTGTGTTGCCTTGGCTGTCCTGGACTCACTTTGCAGACCAGGCTGGCTTCGAACTCACATCGATCCACCTGCCTCTGCCTCCCAAGTGCTGGGATTAAAGGTGTGAGACACCACGCCTGGCAATTTATTTTTATATACGTAAATTAGTGTGACCCTCAACCTTGGCCAGAGAAGCTTCTCTCCCTGGTGGTCAGTAATTAATGCAGAGACTCACACTAGTTTTAACTATTTTAATTCTAAGTATATTTGATTATTGAATGTTCTGCCTTATATGGGATATCCATATATATCACCCGTTCCCACCAAAGGCTCTTGAGAAGGCGTGGAGACAACGTAGGAGCCAGAAGGTAGGGAGAAGAGCTGGGAAATGCTGTTCTCTGCATGTGACAAGGCTACTGCACCCATGAGCTCACAGTAGCTACAGTTACCTGTGTAGTAAGTCCAAGGCCACAAGGTCAATAAGCACTACAGCACTAACTGAAGCCATTGAGTTATATGAACAGAGAGGAAACGAGGAAGGAATGGGATGTTTGGGGGTGCCTTCAAGGAGTAGAAAGGGGGATGTGGGGGTGCATATGGTCAAAATACAGTGTCTACATGTATAAAAGTGTCAAAGACTAAAAAAGAAAAAAGAAAAAAATTTTAAGTTCTAGGTCAGCCTGGGCTAAGAGTAAGGCCCTATCTAGAAAAAGGAGGCAGGAAGGGTTTCAGCCTTAGCACGCCAAGAACAAGCACAGGCACACACCTGTAACCCAGCACTGTGGAGGCAGAGGCAGGGGATCAGAGGTTCAAGGCCACCCTCAGTTACAAAGGCCAGCTTGGATACAAGAGACCTTGTGGGGTTGGGTGGGGAGGTGGCCACCACCTAATGGGAGGGGGGTTTGAGTGCGGCAAGGGAGCCAGCAGACAGATCAAGTTGTCACAGAATAAGTCCATGAATATAACCTTTCGATGATGTGGGGCAAAACAAACCACCCAACTGGTGAATTAAGGACAATTAGGAAAAACAAATAAATGAGATCTGGGGAAAAAAGAAAGCCCAGGCATGGTGACTGATGTCTATAATCTTACCACTTGGGGTGCTGAGGCAGGAGGATTGACTTAAGTCACACCAGCTTAGGTTACATAGGGAGAAGAACCAGGCCTACTGGGTCTGTATACAAGGCTACAAAACCTTGTATTTAAAAAAATAAAAAGTTATATTTATATAATCTTGAAGGTTGAAAACCCTTTTTTTTTCAGGGGGGTGGGGGTTGGTGGGTTGAGATGGTTTCTCTTGTAGCCCTGGAACTAGCTCTGTAGACCAGGCTGGCTTTGAGCTCACAGAGATCTGCCTGCTTCTGCCTCCTGAGTGCTGGGACTAAAGGCACCCACTGCTACCAATGGAAAAAGCCTTTCTAACTGGGATTGCAAATCAGAAACATAGATGCACATGAAAGCACATGACTGTGTAAAATCCAAACCACTGTTATGGCAAAACCAAACCAAACCAAACCAAACCAAACCAAACCAAACCAAACCGAGCCAGCAGCTCATAAACAAAGACTAACAGCAAATGACAGGGCCCACTTAATTGTTGGCGATTCATCGACTTTTAAAAACAATCCCTTCTCTTCCCTCACATGGTTCTGAGCCTTTACCCGAATCCACAGGGAGCTTGCTTCCGGGCCCAGCACCAGCTGGCCAGTGCTTCCAACTCTAGGTTGCAATGGCCCCATCTGCTCCCTGGGACACAGCTGGCTCTTTAGACTGGCTCTAACAGACAAGATGTCTGACAACCTCCTACCACCCTTCCTGATGTGACCTTGATCTTTTTTTTTTTTTTTTTAAGACTTATTTATTATATTTCAGTATTCTGTGCACATGTGTACCTGCCTGCCACAAGAAGGCACCAGATCTCATTACCGATGGTCGTAAGCCACCCTGTGGTTGCTGGAAACTGAACTTGGGACCCTTGGAAGAGCAGACAGTGCTCTTAACCTCTGAGCCACCTCTCCAGCCTGTGACCTTGATCTTGGGCATACGTTAGGTAGGAGAAAAGGAACATAGAGGTTCAGACATGAGGCGGCTCTTCACAGTAATGGCACTGGGAGGTACACACAGGTTGTGCCTAACTTACTTGTTCCCTGGAAGGCACTGACCTGAGGATGGCTCCTGGCTTTGGTGGGTACAAACAAGCACAGAATGTCAAGGATGGAGAGGAACAATGAGTAAGATTGACTGACCTTACTATGGCAGCAGCTAAGGCTCAGAAAGGCAAGACAGTTAGCAGAGAGGCCTAAGGGAGCGTGTGGCACACCAGGCCCAGAGCCTGGGGTTCTTGAAGCTCAGAAAAAGATCTCACTGGTATCTTTTTATATGAAAGTAGCAGAGGTGTAAGGATGGGGCTTCGGGGTAATAGGCCCATATGCAGCCTGGGGTGCCCCATTTCATAGCCTTCTTGTTCATTACGCTGTATGGATAAAGCTATGTTCCAGGCTTTGTGTTACAGGACACAGCAGGCAGAGCAATACACAGCATCAGGGTGTCTGTGTGTCTAGGATACAGGCATCGGGGTGTCTGTGTGTCTGGGATACAGGGCATCGGGGTGTCTGTGTGTCTGGGATACAGGGCATCGGGGTGGCTGTGTGTCTGGGATACAGGCATCGGGGTGGCTGTGTGTCTGGGATACAGGGCATCGGGGTGTCTGTGTGTCTGGGATACAGGGCATCGGGTGTCTGTGTGTCTGGGATACAGGGATTGGGGTGTCTGTGTGTCTGGGATACAGGGCATCGGGGTGTCTGTGTGTCTGGGATACAGGGCATCGGGTGTCTGTGTGTCTGGGATACAGGGCATCGGGGTGTCTGTGTGTCTGGGATACAGGGCATCGGGGTGTCTGTGTGTCTGGGATACAGGGCATCGGGTGGCTGTGTGTCTGGGATACAGGGCATCGGGGTGTCTGTGTGTCTGGGATACAGGGCATCGGGGTGTCTGTGTGTCTGGGATACAGGGCATCGGGGTGTCTGTGTGTCTGGGATACAGGGCATCGGGTGTCTGTGTGTCTGGGATACAGGGATTGGGGTGTCTGTGTGTCTGGGATACAGGGCATCGGGGTGTCTGTGTGTCTGGGATACAGGGCATCGGGGTGTCTGTGTGTCTGGGATACAGGGCATCGGGGTGTCTGTGTGTCTGGGATACAGGGCATCGGGGTGTCTGTGTGTCTGGGATACAGGGCATCGGGGTGTCTGTGTGTCTGGGATACAGGGCATCGGGTGGCTGTGTGTCTGGGATACAGGGCATCGGGGTGTCTGTGTGTCTGGGATACAGGGCATCGGGGTGTCTGTGTGTCTGGGATACAGGGCATCGGGTGTCTGTGTGTCTGGGATACAGGGATTGGGGTGTCTGTGTGTCTGGGATACAGGGCATCGGGGTGTCTGTGTGTCTGGGATACAGGGCATCGGGTGGCTGTGTGTCTGGGATACAGGGCATCGGGGTGTCTGTGTGTCTGGGATACAGGGCATCGGGGTGGCTGTGTGTCTGGGATACAGGGCATCGGGGTGTCTGTGTGTCTGGGATACAGGGCATCGGGGTGTCTGTGTGTCTGGGCCCAGCTTCCTCACAGCTGTTTCCAAGCTCTGTAGAACTGACTCCAGAGGGATGCAGACTGCAGAGGGAATGTGTAGGAGAAAGGGAAGGAAGGAGAGGGGGAGGGAGGGAGGGAGGAAGGGGAGAGGGAGAGAGGGGAGAAGGAGAGAGATGGAGAGGGAAAGAGGGGGAGAGAGGGGGAGGAAGACAGAGAGAGAGGGAGAGAGACACTGAGACTAAGGCTGGGGGGAGGAATGAAAGACAGGAAATGAGGATCAACAGACAGCTTGGAATGTTGGGAAATAGCATGTTTAAGGAGGTATCTGGCAGTCTTCTTAAGGTAGAACGGGATCACTAAGGTCTTTCTCAATTCAAGTCCTCACTGGCTAAAAAGAACCAAGTTATAGGGTCGGTAGCTGACTAGAAGTAGCCTAGAGTGATGCTATTCATTATCTTAAAACACACACACACATACACACAGAGTCAGACAAACAAACAGAAACCCCAAAATATAAAAGGCAGCTGTCGTGATCACATGCTTAGGCCACCCGCCAGCTGGGATGTCTATCTGCTGGCCTTTGCACATCATGGACTTGCAGGCTGGTTCCAGCTTCCATTGCTTAGAGAACACAGGAGACCAGGGGTGGCTGCTTTGGATAACACGTGTGTTAGTACAGAGTCTCACGCCACGTAACAGGATAGAAAGGTGCATCTCAGTCCTCCAGACTGATGGGCACCTGGGCAAGGCTGCCAGGGGTGTCAGTTCACACTCACACTTAGTTATCTGCATCCTCCCTTGCAGCGCAGACTATCCTTTAAGACCATCACGCTCCGCTGTGTTCTTAGCCACTGTTGCATCAAACCTGCTGCACTGATGGATCTCGGGGTGCTGTGGCATTGGCCCTTTGAGAGCGCCCACAGTGAATCTGGGGGTGTGGTATACTGGGACAGCTGTCCCTATAGGCCACATAGGGGACTGTTTCTGTCAGCTGGGTTGCGAGCAGTGAGGAGAGAAGCTGAGTAAACTCCCCAAGACCGACGCTTTCTGAACACAAAGCAGGTTTAGGGTTGGCGAGAGCAGAAGATCCACGGAGTTTGGCTTGTGAGACTCCCAGACACATGCCAAAAGGACTCTCTCAGCTGAGAAAGCGGCGAGGCTCGGGGACAGACAGTGAGGGAAGGAAGAGATCTCACTCTTCCCACCTTACATCAGGCCTGCAGCGTGCAAAGGCCTACACCCACCAGGGACATGGATGCCCGAAGCATCTGGAGCCCTGAGTATGGAGCTGTGAGGCACAGACAGCCTGCTGGGGCTTATGTGGAGGCTGGTGTTTCAGGTTGTCTCAGCTGAAGAACGGGCTAGGCAGCCAAGTTCGGATGTGCTGGACCCCTGGCAGATGCACCGGAAGGGATTGCATCGCTGTTGCCTATAGGCTGAGCCGGCCCCCGTGCCCCAATGGCTGAGGCTCAGCCTCTTGCTTTTAGGGCCAAGGAGACAATCGGTAAGCTGAGCAGAGCTGGCACACCGTTGTCTTTAGTATCTACCTGCCATCGGCTACTTTGCACTGGGCTCTGTTGCCCAGGAGCTGGGCTCCTACCTGATGTACCACCAGCCTTCCAAGTTCTTTCGAATCACCTCCACGGTGACGCCCTTCTCGAAGCCAATCTCGTCTTTGCTCTGGCTGGTGTAGGGCTGCACGGTGACATACTTCTCCTCTGGGCATGGGTGGGTAAGTGAGAAAGCACAGTTAGTTGAGGCTGCGGTGCAGAGCCTGTGTCCCATTCCCCTCTGCCCCGCTGCCGAGCCTTGCTCAGCACTCACTAACGTGCCTGAGCCGGCACTGGCTTTTCCAGAGAAGGAGAAGGAGCAGAGCTCAGAGAGTGGAGGAGGAGTCACTGGGTTAGGGGTCATTGCTGTGCCCAGGATAAGCCAATGCCAGGCGGGTTTCCAGGGTGCCAGCAAAGCCTCAGGCAACATGAGGGCAGGTCCTCCAGCCAGGGTGTCAGCATACACGGCAAGGGCTGTTAGAGTTTGGAGGAATGTTCTAAGTCAAGCATTTGAGACCCATGTTGGGTGTCTCCTGAATGCCTTGGGAACCGTAGCGCGTCCCCCTCAGAACATGCCATGTCCCATCTACACTCCACACTCAAGATTCCAGCCCTGTAAGCCTATTATATTCTCTCTTAGTCTGACTTCCAGATGCTTCCAGGAGTGCCTTCACTGAGCACCTCAGCACCATTAACAGGGGCAAGTTCTACAGGAGTGGTTGTGGGTTTTGTTACAGTGAAGTTTCTGCTCTCACAGGCAGGAAGACCTCAAGGGCCCCACCACCTGCCCCTCCTGTTGAGCCACATGCTCTATGCTCCATGTGTGCGTTGGGAGGGGTGTGGTCCTCCAAGTTTTCCCATAGCACTGGAATCTTGGAAAAGCTTGGTGGGAAGGCTGAGCAGCAGGCATATCCCTGGGCACCCCTAAGGGCCTTTGTTCAGGCTTCCATGTCGGCTGATGTCCACTCCTATGCTCACGAAGTCCTGCAACTGACTGGCTGAGGACACCTGCCTCTTGTAATACTGTCCATAGGATGGCCTGGAAGGAACATGAGACCCCCTCCCCCCACCACTGGAAGAAGTGGTTCTAAGGAGATGCCATTTGGGAGGACTGCCCTGAATCCTGCTGTGCTGGATGCTTCCTGGAAGTCACAGTGGTACCTGGCACACACAGCAGGGGGGCTGTTACAGGAGAGACTTGGACTCTATCAGTGAAGAGCAAAGCAGAGACAAGCAGGGACTGAGTGAGAAGCTTGCTTGGGAACCTGGCCTGCAGATCCCAGCCCTGCCCAGCCAGATTCTGACTAGGGCCCTGGAGAAGTTCCATAGGTTCCAGGCCAAGTCCCTGCTCTCCTGCCTGCTCCATTTTTCCAGTGGGGCACGGTAAACCCTGGCCTAGGCGGTGGCCATCGGGACAGCGCCAGGTCTGTGAATCCAGGGCCTGAGGTCCAGGCAAGGAGAGGCCTGGGCTCCACATTTTGCCTTTGTTCAGCCAGGCTATTTTTAAAAGCCTGTGGTTCTAGCAGGAAGCCATCAGGAACGTTTTTCCTAGGCAAGGCTGCTTTTGAAGAGAAAAATGACAGCCCTACTTAGGGGGAAGATCAGAGGAGGCCTGCCCTGCCCCGTGGCTGAGAACAGGGCCTTGACCATGTGTTCAGCCTCTCGGATGCAAAGCCTGGCCACAGCAGCCTTTTAGGCGTGTGTGGTGGGCAGAGTCCACGGCCAGGCACTTGTGGCAGGGCAGAGCCGTGGATACTGGTTCTGGCTAGTGAAGCTGACTGCAGAAGACCCTGTACTTGGGGCACTGGGGATGTCATGCTCTCCCAGTTAAACTTGTGACCACCACAGAGGCTCACTCTACCCTGGTCACTGTGGGGTTTCAGAGGAGCGTTCAGTCCTGGGTCATGACAGGGAGAGACAGTCAGACCACCTCTCCCTGACTGTCTTTAGACAGGTGGCTTCCAGCTCTGGGAGGCAGAGATGTCGGCCTCTAACTGACACAGGTGACTTGGATCTTGGGCCATCCATTTAAAGAGGAAGAGGATAAGCAGAGACCAGTCCCCTCACCCTGTGGCCAAGGGGGGAATGTCTAGACAAGAGCATGTTCAGACAGATGGAAATGGTCTCTGTAGGTAGCTGAGTCTGCAATTGGGTGGGTGAGGGGTCTTTGGAAGAGACTCCCCTTTTAGAGACAGGGTTGAGGGAAGAATGAGTAGCTAGGCCAGGGCTCCTGGGCTCTGTGATCATGCCGTGCAGAGACGATGGCATTCCTGCCCCGGTGAATGAAGGCTGGCCGGGAGGCCGCTGGGTGGGGAGGCTGGGGGAGGTGGCTAGCCTGTCCCAGTTTGGGAGGCAGGGGCTGGAAGCCCTGCAGTTTCCAAACCGCAGAAGCCTCCTCTTTCCAAACACTTTCCTCCCTGTCAGCAGTCTCTCTGCTCCCCTCCTGGCTCCTCCACTAGCGAGGCCTCTGGTTCCAAAGGCCTGGCCAGCTGAGGTACAGGGGGTGGAGGGGCCAGGGAGCACTGACTTTTCTGATCTGGTTACTCATGAGCTATTGCTGGCTTCCCCCCTCCAGCTCCACTGCTCACGGTGCAGCGCCGGCCGCCCCGCCAGCTCTCTGCAAGCCCTCCCTGGCTGCCTGATTTCATATGATATAGTTCCTATGGCTAGGGCTGGGCAGTGTGTGATAAGGAACATTTAAGTTATGGCTTGTCTTTGCTCATGTATAGGTGGCTACAGAGCTAGGATTACTTGGGGACTTGCAACTACACGTATTGTTTTGTCTGAATTTACCATGTCTTCATGGTAGGAGGGGTTATGCATATGTGTCATTTGTGGGTATTGCTGTGGTTGCATGCCCACGTGACTGGGAGCCATTATTTGTATGCAAAATCCATTTGTGACTATGTAAATCGGCCATAGGTAGCCTGGCTTGTTTGGTGGTACCCTGGAACTACTCCCTCTGATTGGCTATGTCTACAGGACTGGATGTACAGCTGAGGTGCTGGCTGGATATTGATATGACACAGCACTAGTCACACCCATAGCCTTGAGGCCCTTGTGTGGGCCTGTCCCTGGTCTCTGTGTGCATCTGTGTGGTCATGCAGGCAACGGCATGTCTGGGACTCGGCAAGTGATGGGATGTAGAACAGGCCAAACCTTTGTCTCTCTTGTGTGATTCTGGGCCTCCGGCCTATTTGTCTTCTAGAGCTGGAGGCCGTGTTCCACCCTAACCTCCTGGCAGGGTTGTCCCTTCCCTCCTCATTTTAGGGTGGCCTTTGCTTTAAATGTAGCCTGTTGGTGCTTCTCCAACTCAGGCCCCGTGTATCAGCCCCCAGGGGCCGCACTAAGCCCTTCCACCGGACAAGCTGGGTCCTTTATGGCCAACACTGTGAGTCAGGCATGGGCTGTGGCCACCCTGGAGTCCAGACGTTCTGTAGCCTGACTCTTGGGGTAGGCATTGAAATACACTGTCATTTGGGAACAAGCTTTAAGGCTGAGCATGTTGAGTCATGGGTACCCCTGTTTTCCAGAGAGGCCTGTATTCACTATACACCCACTTCAGCTTCCAGCATGTTGTACAAGGAGTACACATTTCTGTGGGGCAAGAGAGGCTGACCACCCAGCATGAAGGTCTGCGTATGTTTAAGGGTGCATCCAGAGGCTAGCCCTCCTGTCTCTCCCTCCCTCCCCACAAGTTCCTGGATGTTGGGAAGGATCTGAGCCAGACGGTCCTGACTCAGCAGATGTCAGCTTCTTCCCGGTCAGCCCAGGGCCTCCCTGGAGCCCTTGATTGAGCCCCTCCTGAGATCCTATGGACCAGTGTTCCTGCTGAGAGATGGCCCCTCATCAGCGTTGGTTGGGGAATGCTCTCTTGCCATGATGGGTTTGGCTTCTGGGCCCTTATAGGTTCAAGTGGAGATGCTGAAGAAGGACTGTAGGCTGGCACAGCAGCTGGCGAGAGAGCTGTGGCTGAGGGAGTCTTCCTTAGTGGAAGGTGGTGGTAAAGGACAGAAGCCGTAGGGGGAGCAGAAAGCTCGGCTCTAATGTGCAGTCCACAGTACCCCAGGACACGGATGGCCTTCCCTTTGAGACCCAGGGACTTCCCTCACGTCTCTCTTCCCTCCCAGGGAACATAAAAATCATCCTAAGCCCCGTATCCCCAATGCCCAGGACACTAGCAAGCCAAAACCACCTAGTGCTAATCCAACTCCCAAGAAAGGCCCTGTCCCCAGTTTGAGCTGCAGTGAATGAGAAGCCGAGCTGGCCAGATCTGGGTGAGCCAGGAGACTACAGGCAGAGAGCATTGCAGGCGGAGGAGAGGGTGTTAGTGAGAGGCAGGCAGCTGCGGGAGGAGAGGCAGGCGCCCGTGGTCACCTCGGCTGTGCTGCCTGTTGACCATCCCGCCCAGGGTCCACCGGCGATCCAGGCGCCGCAGGTGAGCTTTGCGTCTCTTGGACACTGACGTGAGAGATGGTGATGGTGCCCATGGCCCACACGAACCGAACCGGCGGAGAGAATGGAGATGAGGGTGAGAGGGGGTGGTGGAGGGGAGGAGAGAGGAGATGTGGCCACACTGCTGGGTCACCGTCGCCTAGACTGAACCGACTGAACCGGGGGGCACACCCTAGCTGGGTGAGGAATGGTCTGACGGTGGCACTGTCAATGTGAACAGACAAATTCAACCAAACCCCTTAGCATCTACCTGCGAATCTAGGAGTAGACTGAAGGATTTTGAGACCTGCTACCTTAGAGATGGGAAGACCTTCTCCTGCGGCCCCCAGAGCTTTTCCTTGAGCCCTGGACAGGGTCGTTACCCACTCGCCAAGCATGACTACCAACTTGCCACTATGGCCAGGAGAAACAAGAGTCCCTTTCCATGCTTGGCCAGAGCTCTCCCTACTAGGTGGGGTCTGTTGAGGGCGATGACTTTGCCTTGCATCTGTGGGTCGTCCCCAGGGCCTTACACATTACCAGGTCCTGGCCCAGGAGAGGCTTACTCAATGATATAAACATGGGCAGATGCCGCCGCCAAGGCTCGGTCCCACTGTGTTATCCCTTTATGTCTCCGATGACCAAGACCCAGCTGCCTCGCTTCTCACTGTGCTCGTCTGCTTGGCTTGGACCCCACCCCCACCATCACAGATGGGCACTGAGTTTCCATGCACCCTCAGCCCTGGCCTGGCTCCCCACACCCCTGTCTTCTTATGTGACTCCTAAGAGGATGAACGCTGGACCAGGGCCCCAGGGTGCCAGCTCACCTCACCTCCTAGCACCAAAGGAAGCTAGCTGCCAGGATGCCTATTCTTGCGGGGGCAGGAGGTGGGGATTGTTGGATGGTAGAGAGAGTAAAAATAATATTCTCTACACACACCTGGACCAAAATCCAGTAAAACATCTGGGAATAGCCGCTTGCCTGTGGCCACGCAACCTGCTTCTATTCCTCTTCTTCATAAGTTTTATTTTATGTGTGTGAATGTATGGCCTCCGATGGCAGAAGAGAGCATTAGATCCCCTGGAACTGGGGATTGAAATGGTTGTGAGCCGCCATATGGATACTGGAGACTGAACCCAGGTCCTCTGGAAGAGTAGTCAGTGTTCTTAACCAATGGGCCATCTCTCTGGCCTTGCATCCTGCTTCTTACTGGGGCCCAGGCAACAGGCAAGAAGTGCGGGCTCTAGCCCAGACCCACTCCCACTGCCCCATGAAGGTAGGAGAATTCTTAACATGTGACCAGAGTACTGGCACACAGGGTCCTACCATGTCCAGGTATGCAGAGCAATAGCACCCTTGTGCTACACACACACACACACACACACACACACACACACTCACACACACACTCACACACACACACACAAAACCTGCGGACACAGGAGTTTCCCTGGCTGTCCCCTAGTTCCTAATCCATAGGGTCAAAGTCTTCCACAACCTGCCTTGTAGCTTCAGCTGTCTTGACACAACTCAGAGTCATTTGGGGGGGGATCTCAATTAGGGGTTACCCACCCCCAGAAACACACACACACACACACACACACACACACACACACACACACACACACCTCTCTTATTCTCTCCTTCCTTCCTTTTGGATTTTTTGAGGCACAGTTGCTATGTAGCCCTGTCAGTCCTGAAACTCAGTCTATAGACCAGGCTGGCCTTGAACTCACAGAGATTGGCTTGCCTCTACCTCCCCTAAGTACTGGGATTAAAGGCCCACCATCTACCAACAATGGGGCAATCTCTTGACTGTTAATTAAGGAAGGAGGGTCCAGCACCCCCTGCCTGCTGCCGCCATCAGTATCATCCCTAGGTGGGGTAGGGGGTGGGGTAGGGGGTGGGGTAGGGGGTGGGGTAGGGGGTGGGGTGTAGGAGGTGGAGGGTGATCCCAGGCTGTTTAAGAAAGCTAGCTGAGCAGAAGCTAGGGATCAAGCTCCTGCCCTGGCTTCCTGCTGATTCCTGACTATTGTGAAATAACCCTTTGCTCCCCAGCCTGCTATGTGCCACAGCAACAGAAACCTCACCAGAACAATTGGGTACCACTTGTTCCAAAAACACCCATGTTAGCCAGGCCTGTTGAGCTCTGTCCTACCTTGTCTGCTTCTGTCTGGGGCCTCTACTGCTACCCAATACCTCTGCTCTGTTCTGCTCTTTCTACTGTCACCTGTTCTGTCATATACTGTCCTTAACACAAGACACAGTAGTGATGCCACCTGCACTCAAACGTGATGGGGACAAACACGTGACTAAACTCCTTGAGCTTCTGACCCTGTAGGTAGGACATATGTGTCATCTCCCAGGGTAAGTAATAAGGGTTTGCTCCTGGCCTGGCATTGGGACGTTTGAGTGGTTTTATCTATTTTTTTGTTCTTTTAAAACAGGGTCTCATGTAGCCCAGGGTAGCCTTGGACTCTTGACCTTCCACCTCAACCTCTCAAGTGTTGGGATTATAGGCATGCATTGCCCCTCCCAGAGAGCTGCTGTTTTGTGAGGCCTAGCAGGCACTAGGTAGGTGACAAGGTCTGGGGATTGCAGACAGACTGGATGGAACCAGCTCAAGGGTACAACAGAACCAGAATAGAGTCAGATATAAGCTCAAGAACGCAGGGAGGGAGGAACCTTGGATCTGGAGCCTGTTACAAGGTGATGTGTACTGGGTACGTCTCTAATCACAGGGCCAAAATAAGGCACCGACACAAGCAGAGAGGGGTCCCAACCACCAATAAAGAAATAGCATCCTGGGGAAGGGCGAATAAAGATCTGGCCCTGGCTGCCTATTTGGCTTGGGCAGCAGAGAATAGGGGGATGGGGGAATGGGCCTGAAGGTGGCCTGAGCTGTGGGTGGCCTTTAGACGTGGCTGCCTGGGTCATTCCTACTGACTGTTAGAGACTGGAGTCCCCCTGCCACGCCGTAGGAGAGCCGGAAGGCATTAGGAGCATGGCATTGGGAAGTGAGTGGCTCACACTCATTAGGGTACTGATGGCTTAGAGGGTGGAGGCAATCGCTGTGAAATGCATGGAGAAACATCCAGAAGCATCTCACAGAGCCAGAGCCAGCCAGAAAGTGCTTGTGTGGGAGCCTGAGCACCCCAGTGTCTGGGAAGCTGAGAGGGGGTTCACAGGCCACCAGGCAGATGTCAGTGTCCAGAGTGGGATCACAGAGGAAGACGACACACAGCAGGAATCACATCCACCTGACTGCTCGGCATTGGCTTTGCCACAGGAAGTCCAGTGTGCGGCTGGGAGTAGAGGCAGGTCTCTGTGGAGTTCTTGAGAGAAAGCCAGGGTTTCTAGCACTAAGCCTGTTCTCTACCTCAATGATATCAAGAGGATTTTTCCTGTTCTGGGACCCACATGGGGGCTGACAAAGACAGGCCAGGGTATGAGGTGACCTTGTGGGGGGACTCGAGTAAAATCCAGCCCACTGTAGCAATTGAGGTGGCTTAGGGAGAAGATTCAGGGAACTGTCTCCCCGAGGGGTCAGGGGCTGGCCCCTATACAACCCTTTAGCCGAGCTTTATTACTCTCCTAAGAACACACAGGCCCTCACCTTCCCCAGTCTTGGAGGTGTTGATGTCCGAGTCATCTCGTGTGCCATTCTGGGCCTCCAGGTAGGTGGCAGGGACCCAACCTTGCTCTTCAGACGTGCTCACAAACCACCAGCCTACAAAGGGGACAAGAGAGAACAGGCTGTGAATGCCGTAGGATGCTTGAGGCAGGTTGGGGCCAGGGTGTGGAGAGTAGGAGTGGCCAGGGGGCAAGGCGTGCCCAGGGGGCAAGGCATTAAACCAGACAGCCTAGGCACCTGGGAAAAGCCTTGAGCAGCTACAGCACAAAAGACAAAGAGACTTTCTGAGAAGAGGGCCTGAGAGGCTCCACCCACCAGAGACTCCACCCACTGCCATGCACATTTGATGAAAACATTAAAGAGTACTGGAAACAATATTGCCCCTTGTGGAATGCGTCATTGTTCAGGAAGGTGGAACAAGCTATGCTGGGCACCACTGAGCAATTCAGGACAGGGAGGTACTGGTACCCACCTGCAGGGACACCGTTGTAGACGCCAGTAGGCTAGAGGCTAGTAACCCTCTAGCATTTCCTGCCTCTGGGGCTGTAGGTAGCATTCAGGGCACCAGACAAGGAAAAAAGTCTGGTCCCAGGTGGCTCATATCCGGACAGAATGTATTTTCAGCACCACTGAGAAGTGGTGACAGTGAGAGAGCAATGCTCACTTGGAGGCCAAGGACAGGCAGGAGGTGATTCTTGACTATGGAGACGCCCCCCCCCCCCCGCCCCCCGCGCCCACTCACCCTCTGTTAGTCAGTGGTTGGAGAAGACTGACACAGTCAGCATCCATGGATATGAAGAGAAGGCTTTCGTTAACCACCCCTCTTGAACCAGGGAGGCCCCTGAGCACCACAAGCTGGTCAATAAGTGTCAGGCTCTGTCCGAATAGGTTTCTCTGTCTACTCTACAGAGATGGCTGGCAGGCGTCTCTGCGAGGGCTCCCTCTGGCCGCCCGCTCATGGAGGGAGCAGGGAGGTAGCCACAGTGATGGCAAGATCGCCAGCTGCTCCTTGACCCTAGGCTTGAAATGGAAACCTTTCTCCCTCCTCTGCCTGATTCAGGCGGGTGAAACACTTCACCAAGCAGGCTTACCAGGTGGACCCCCAAGAATTCACGGGATCGTTACCAACTTGGGGTTACTTTTTAAGAGGCTCCCAAAAGCCAAAGTTCACACCTAGGTTTGCAGCCCCAGGTTCTAATGCTTGAGAGCACAGCGGCTGGCATCCATGTCGCATTATCACTGACCCTTCTTGTGCTACAAAAGCCCACTCAGCTACGCTAAGTGGGCATCCAGCAGGGCACAGAGAGTCTGCAAAGCCTGGCCTTCATGGCATCTGTTCTTCTGGGAGCTCATTTCTCTGGGACAGGGGGTTTCTTGTCATTGGACAAAGATGTTCTTTACAGCTCAGAGGCAGATGTCCTGGTGAGGACTTGTCAAGATCTTTTCATGACCAAGTTTCTCCTATGGCAAGGTGTCCCTACTGCCAATGGCACCCTCTAAGGAACTTCTCAAGGCCCCAGGTAGGCAGGTGACGTGGTGGTCTTATGGAGGCTGGCTGGTTATCTTCCACGATTGGGGCTCCAAAGTCATCCTGGGCAGGAGCTAGGGCTGATCGCCCCTTCTATAGGCAGAGAGCTTGTGGAGGATGCTAAGGATGATGTTTCTTCTGCATATGAGGTCTAGAACCGTGACTTTCCTAGGAGGATTTCTCCTTTCACTCCTATCCACTCAGTCTGTATCTGAACTTCTAGAAGGCAGGTCCCTAAGTCTACCAGATTCCTGTTCCTACCCTCTGCTTCCTGTGTAGACCTTTCTCCTTGTCGCACAGGCTACGACACCAGGAGTCAGGGCCCTTCTCCCTTGGATGCCTTGTGTCCTCTCCCTTAATTTATCTCGTGGGCGCTTTTCCTTGTACATGTTGCTTCCTCCCTTTCTGTGGAGCCAAGGATGTAGAGGAAGGAAGCTCCTAGGCCAGGAGCAGGCCTGTTGTCTGGCCTACCTCTGCTGCACAGTCCTTGGTACTAGGTGTGGGGCCGGACAGAGCCTTGCTCAGAGTCTCAGTGGATGACGCTGGCATCCAGTGGACAGAATGTTATCACTAGGTTCCTGCGTACCCCTTTCCTAGGTGCCCTTTTAAAAAGGTGACATGCATGCCAGCAACTTCTGGGGTGTCTCGCTACATCCACATAAACCTTCTCCCCGAGACATCAACTTAGAGGACTTTATTCTCTTGCTGTGGCCCTGGGACCTGGGGTTGAGACGGCTGTCATCCTTACAGCCTAGTGGCCAGCACTGCCTAGGAACACTAGCCTGGTCGTCTTCTCCGGCCACAATACTTCCAGGACTGGGCTGGGTAGATTCCAGGCTCCCACTGGTGCCAGGTGAGATGACGGCTGTAGAGAAAAGCCTAACACTGGCTCAGCTGTGGGCATGGCCACCAAACCGTGGGCCTGGAACACTGCCTAGGTGGGCCTGAGTGAACACGGGCAGTGGACAGTGTCCGCCTAGCTCCATGCAGACTCCCTAGCCTTGCTCCCACCCATGGCCTTGGGCAAGCTACTAGACCTTTCTGAGTCTTAGCCTTTTTGACTAAGAGTAACCAATAGGCCCATCTCCCAAACTTGAAGAGGAGAACAGGGAAGACAGCAGTGGCTGGGTTGAGCTAGTCCCATGTGGTGGAGCTGTTAATCACTGTGTCCATACCCTATGGATGGCTGGGGTACTTTCCACACAAGTAGGATAGCTACTCCCCCTACAGGACCCATGGGGATAGGTGAGGGGCTCCCACTCTCTGCTGCTGAATGGACAACTGCAGAGGGACTTGTTTCCGAGAGGCCCGAGAGAATACCTTGTGGGTGTGAGACACGCAAGAGAAGCCTGGTGTTCCCAGCAGAGCCCCATGCTGGGGAGTCACCTCGAGAGCAAACTCCTGCAGCAACCCCTCTTCCTTCCTTGGAATTAAAGGCCCGCAGGAGCGCCAAGTCCTCCTCAATACTCCTCCTTTATCTTGGTCCAAGTGCCAAGAAGAGAGACAGAACCAAGAGGCGTGACCAGCATGTTCGGCTAAGGGTGGGGTGTGGAAGGCAAGGACCAAGTCCAGCCCCAGGCTACAGAGCCAGATGCCCAGTCTCAGGCCACAGGTAACTCTTTGGTGACCATTCGGCTGTTAGCTAAGAGTCTACCTCACTGGCCAGTTTCTGGGAATGGTTTTAATAGGAGGAAGTGCAGTGGGAGAGCAGCTGGGGCTGTCTCTCCAGGAGGGGGCTGAGCCTGGCTGGGGGTTGGCAGGAAGTGATGGGCACTCCCAGGCCACTGCTGTCCCCAGGGTGAGCAGGCCACAATGGCCTCCTTAAGTAGGGAGGATAATGAGCTCATTAGGGCCAGAGTGAGGCCAGCTGTGTACAATTAGGATGTTAATAAAGTCCTGTGAGGTCACTGCTCGGCCTAGGACAAAGCAGATGGTGGGGGAGGGGAGACCCTATCCTTGCTCTCCTTCTGAAATCCTCCCAATCCTCCCAGATGTTGTGCTCTTTGAGGCCCCCCACTGTCCCCACTCTTCTGGCTCTGCTAACCCTGGGACTGAGCCCAGTCTGGACCCTGGCTTCACCATTTCCTAACTGGGCCATTGACCGTCTGTGAGCCTCACTGGCATACCAGGATAATAACTATCTATTGGGGAGGGGAGTGTCCCCTCAGTTGGGTACACAGTATTGTCAATCATCTGGGGGTTTTTATTGAGCTCCTGGTAAGTGCCAGGCTGTGTTCCAGTGAAAGAGACACCACTCCCAAGAACACACTTGGAGGTCCTCCTTCCTCACCACCCCAGGCAGGGCCTGCAGCTGTGAGGACGGGACCGGAAGCGATCTGTCCTCTCTGCTCCTGGTGTCAGCCCGTTGGCCCAAACCCAGGATTTGGAGACAGGCTACAACTCTGACTTTGGAATTTAAGAAACCTAGCAACCTTTAGATGAGCTCTAGGCCTTGCTTTTGTACAGTGCCCCAACTCTTCCCCATGTGAGCTAACACTACTCACTGCAGAGACCATATGTGGCACTGTCTCTAACCCAGGCCCCCTAAGGCTTCTATACCGGGGTGACCAAGGGTGTCATGAAGCCAAGCATGGAAGGCACTGTAGACACTTTGGATCTTGATGGTTTGGATATTGGGGAGCCAAAAGCCCATCCTACCAGAATCCTCATGCAGTACCCCAATCTGCTGCCATAAATGCCTCCGTCCCTCCGCAAGCCTTCTCCTTGTTAGCAGTGTGATGTGCCTAGGCACTCCTATGGTTTTTCCCTGGAGTAGGCTTAGAGAAGGTGGGAGAGTTAGGATCAGTTAACATCAAACGATGAGAGTCGGGAGATGTAGAGGAGAAGGATTGACCAGGCTAAGTCACCAGCACTCAGCACCTGGCCAGGGCCTTAGGCTTCACCCCTCTCCTTACAGAAGATCCAGGGCTTCTCTCTAGAGGGGCCAGGGGAACAGGAAACGCAGCCCACTCATACATGCTGTGCCTTTAAGAACAGTGAAAGGCCAGCCTCCCTGG
Organism: Acomys minous; assembly: GCF_964271855.1. Classification (NCBI taxonomy): domain Eukaryota; kingdom Metazoa; phylum Chordata; class Mammalia; order Rodentia; family Muridae; genus Acomys; species Acomys minous. The sequence goes on along the minus strand of NC_140484.1, from coordinate 13,538,195 downwards.
GCCAGGCCTCCCCTGGTCAGAAGGCTCTGTCACTGAATTCTCTTGCCAAGACACACTCCAGCTCTCAGCATGTGGTCTCCACTGTCCAAAGAAAACAGGAGAGGCTTTGGAGCCAGTCAAAGGCTCCCCAGTCCCTCCTGTGTACACCCACACAGCCCTGCCCTCCTGACCCACTCACCTAGTCCTACCCTTGGCACTCACCCTGTTTTGTTGTCCAAGGCCCACACCCTTCCCTCCCATGGAGCCTTGAGGCCATAGGGTCCAGAACCTTCCCAGGGTGCCTGGATTCCAAGACCATGAGCACAAACAGCCTACATCACCATTTGGACTGCTCCGTGGAGCCTATGGCAAGGAGACTGGAGCTGGGCTGCTGCCACCTCTCCCAGCCTAGGCTGTCCACCTCACTGGATGAACCCAGAGTTAGGCTGGGGTCTGTCAAGCCCACAGGGCTCTGATGGAGCTGGGCACGTTAGTGTTCTGGACGAGCTAATGAGAAGGTGGTTATCTACCAAGTGTCTGTGGGCAGAGAAGGGTACATGACAGAAAAGCAGGCAGAGACACGTTTACTCAAGAGCTCTCCAACTATGTACTGTCGGATCAAATCCCAGCCCTGCTACTTCCTAACTAATGAAATGTAGCAGTTTCCTTATATGTAAAGTGGCCCTAGATAGTATAGTGCATGTATAAGGAATAGATACACACTAGTATTCTAACAATGTAATGAACATATAGTAATAATATCTAATTATATATTAGATAAAAAAGATTCAAAATGACACCTGATTTCTAACAAATTTGCCAAGAGCTGGTCTCCCAATTTTTAACTGCAGACTATGGAGAAGAAACAAAGGCCTCAGGGCTGGGCAGAAGGATCTTAAGCCGTGTGTGTGTGTGTGTGTGTGTGTGTGTGTGTGTGTGTGTGTGTAACTGAAACGTAGTCTTGGTGATGCTGTCATTTGGCTTTGATCCAGGAAGGCCTCCATTGAAAACATGTGGATCTGGTAAATTGAGCATGGCAGTGCCTGCCTAGCACTGGAAGGCAGAGGAGGAGGAGGAGGAGGAGGAGGAGGAATAGAGTTCAAGGTCACCCTTTGCTTCATAGTGAGTTTGAGGCCAGCCTGGGCTTCATGAGACCCTGGGAAGGAAGAAAGGAAGAAAGGGAAAGAGGAAGGGAGGGAGGAGAAAAAAAATACAGATCTGGCAATATTTAGGGTGGGCAGAGCGGTGGGGATGGAGAGTGATGGTGGCACTAGGAGCTGCAGGGCACAGGCACGCACTGGGCGGGCTGTAGAATGAGACTGCTTGGTTAAGTGCCACAGGAGGGCCCAGGCAGCTCCAGCCCTGCGCGTGCTGGTGGCTGATGCAAGCCTTGCTGCAGAAACTGAAGATGCCCAGTGATGAGATCTGGAGTGATGGGAGAATCCAGAGGCGAGCTTGAGCTGACCAGCAGTTAAGGCCTGCTGGGGAGTGGAGGGGTCAATCTGTGGGAGCGTGAGCTACGCAGAGTGGAGGAGGCAGGGCTTGTCCAGGTGACTGACAGGCACTGTTTCCTGTCCATCTCTTTATCCCTCACACAGGAGGTAGCTCAGAAAGGCCTACAATCTGGCAATGTAATGCTTAATAAAAAGGTAAAGATATGAACCGTAGGACAGAAGTGGCTGTAGGAAGGAAAGCTCTGAAGATGACGGAGGAGCGAGAACTACAAAAAGTGAACAGAGACAGGTGTGAGCTGCTTATACTCGGGGCTGAATGGTTGCATTCCCAGCAAAGCAAAGCGCTAAAAGGACAGGCCTCCTACAGTTCCCGACAAGGAGCGAAGTCCCTTTCTTGAGGAGGGTGGAGCGGGGATCTATGGCCATTCTGCCCACACTCAGGAGTGGGTTCTGGACTGAGCATGCTTCCTGGACATGGGGGGAAGGACAGTGGACCCAGGGAGAGGAGGCAGCACGGTGAGCTACTGGCAAATGCTGCCAATCTGCTTCCAGAAGGATTCTGTGAGCACTTGGCAAAGGTTCTAACCACCATCAGGGGTCTCAAGACACTGAAACAGGAGCGAGGCCAGGGGACACAAAATGTGCAAGGTCCCAGCTTTCAAGGAAGGGGGTTGGAAACTGCCAGAACAGAGAGTACAGGACTTCAGTGATGGTCATGGGATTGGCAAGGCAGGTTGCCCAGGATTGCTCACAAGGCACCGGATGGGGTTCTGCAGACTAGCCAGACTATGGCGGACAGAGAGGAAGATCTGAAGTGCTGATAGCCAAGTGATCTGCTAACCTGGTTGGTCAGCATGTGCCAAAGCCCAGACTTCTGGGCCCCGAATCTGTGTGATTCCCCTAGCCTCTGGAGCTGCAGGGCTGCAGGAGCCCCAGCTGCTGGCTAGCATGTCTACAGAGGGCTGATAGGAGCTCATCCTGCTAGATGTTTTAATCAGCCAACAGGGTGAGGACATACACGCTGCGCTGGTGGCACCGTCTCACTGGAGAAGAGGCTATGCCAGGACCAGAAGGTGGGGGCGGGCGGGGGTGTGTGTGCTAAACAGATGGTAACGACAAGTCAGAATCTAACAAGATGCTAAGTATCAAATGGAGAGATGAAAAGGCACAGCTTAGAAGTGTGTTTAGAGTTTGTTTCTACTGGCTCATTGGACCTGACGGAGGATGCTGGCTTGGAGATGTGGCTCAGCAGTTAAGAGTACACACTGCTCTTGCAACTTGGGCAGCTCAGAACTATCTATGACTCCAGCTCCAGGGGATCTGATGCCTAGGTGGTCCAGCTCAGTTACCTGAAGGAGCCTTGTGATATAACCAGGAGAGGCCATAAATGTGAATTGTGTGAGACCAGTAGCATCATAATATAGCAGATTGTGTTAGTATAATTTTTTAACTATATAAATAGGTGCATATACTAAAACAATGTTAAAAACTACAGTATAGTAAGTCCACGTTAACTAACATACTTATTCTTCGGTTACACATTATATATATACACACACACACACACACACACACACACACACACACACATATATTGGGCATAATTGTGTGTGCTGTATTTTTATATAATACTGCAGCTTAAATCGTTGAGCCAGACATGGTGGCACACGCCTTAAATCCCTGTACTAGGAGGGCAACGGAGGCAGATCTTTGTGAGTTCAAGAACAGTTGGGACTACATAGTGAGACACTGTTCTAAATAAAGATGGATGGATAGAAAGGCTGTCCTTGAACTTGCAATCCCCTGGCTCTGCCTCCTGCATGTGGGGATTATAGCAGCACGGGCTTAATTGCACTTACATCAGCATCACCAACATGAATTACACTTTCCACTATGACATTACAACAGCTCCAGCACCACCAGCAGACAGGAGTTCTTCAATTCCGTTCTAAGCTTATGTATGGGGCCACTACAGTACATAGGACTTGTCACTGCCTGAGCGTTAGGGGCTGTGTGGCTGTAATTCCTTCTTTTACTTCCAACTTCAAGGAAGAAACCTGTGTCCACTATGAATAAATAACCAGGGTAGCCAGCCCCAACCAGGGGGAATGGAGGCTGAGAGTGGATTTGAGCTCTGCTACAACTGAGGAGCTTGGCTGTATCCTGTGTCCGGTTACTGGGTAGCTCGGAGAGAGCCAGCCACTGCAGAACATCAAGGTGCAAGGACCATGCTTCCAGGGAGGGTAGGTAGGGCAGATGACGGTTTCAGGGTCCACGCCTCATATCAGAATTGACACCTGCTTATCAACGCAGCTGGAAGAAGAGGCTGATGGATGGGGCGCTTGGGAGTAGGGAAGGGAGTCTGAAATCCCGTGGCCTGCCAGGGCTGTGGGGAGAAGGGGGTAAAACAAAAGAGCAAAGTGCCTAGGCACATGACTGGCTGTGTTTGGCAGTGTGGAGCTAAGGCTGTGGACCACACTTGTGGTTGTTAATTTGGGGTTCGGGGGGTGGCAGTGTTGGGAAGTGAACCCAGGATCTCGTTCGGTGTTCTGCTACTTATCTGTTCCTCAGCCTGCCTGGTCATTTCAGTTGCTTTGTTTTTGTTTGTTTGTTGTTGTTGTTTTATGATTTTGTGAGTATGTGTCTGTGGGTAGGTGTTCGTTTTGTGTGTGCAGGTGCCTTTGGAGGCCAGAAAAAGGTATCAAGATACCTCGGAACTGGAGTTAGAAGCGGCTGTGAACCACCTGGTAGATACGTGCGCTAGGAGTGGGACTTGAGTCCTCTGGAGAGCAGCTCTTTCCAATGACTTGCCTCTTCTCTTTTGCTAAGAGCAGCAGTTCTCTGGCCTTAGAACCGAGTAGGTTTCCACTGAGAGCTGTGACCTCCCTCCCAGCTGAGTCCAGCCCCTTTCAATCGGGCAAAAATAAAACGGGGGCAATTGCAACTTTAAAGACCATCTCCATAAACAAAACAAACCCACTCTACAATTTGTTGAGGGCATTCCTCTCTCCAAACCCTCCTTATTTAATTTCTGGGGAATTTTAAATAGAGGGCTTACAAAACTTCTGCTCCGCCTGACGTCAGCGGCTTTCTGACAACGTGGATTCCTCTGCGTGGTGTGGGGAACAGCCACCACCAATGCCCATGCTTTCCAGGCCCTTTTCCCAGTTGGAAATTGGGAGCCACTAGTGTCATTCTAGTATGCTGTGGGCCAGGAGAAGCTGTCCCACTGGGGGGGGGGGGTCCTTCAGACTTCAGTCCTTACCCCAAACCCTCAAAGAACTCATCAAGCTATCTGAACAACAGCTGTCCTGGTGTTGGCCTAAGTCCCTAAGTTGACAACTTTAAAACAAATATGAGTATGCTTTCAGAATGATGTTTTCCCATGCCACACACTGAATGCAAAACCACTATCCCAGATAGACGATAACCGGAAAAGTACACACAGCAATGCCTTGAAGGTCTTAGCAAGGTGCTAAGGCGTTCAACAAGATACTCGACTAGGTCACATTTTTCACTTAAACAAAGGCTATCGACCCAATGTACTGGCTCTTCAGGAGTCCCAGTGAACACTTTATCCTCCACCCAATGTGGAGTGAAAGAAAAGCGAGGCGATAAAAGGGCTATTTGGCAGGTGTTCAGCAGCACACACGCACAACTGTTCTCTGGGAAACACTGACTTGGTGATGTGGCTTTACCATCCTGTAGGCCCTAGGCTACACACAACTCGGCCACCAGCAAACTTTGAGGCGGTCTACAAACTACTTCCTTCTGTAAAATGGGCACGGAACCCTGCCCTCATTACCCTGGGGCCACAGCTGAGAAACTTGCTTTGGAAAGTCTCTCGGGTCTTGGAGAGTGGGGGCAACTTCGGGAATCCAATAGACCGCCCCCCCCCATGTCATTACTGCCAGGGACTCGAGGGTTGCCTACCCCCGCCTGTCAGAGAAAAAGGATGGGGAGTAGCTGCCCCTTGGTTATTTTCCTTCTTTATTGCCACACTGGGTTCAAAAATTATCCTTGTTTTACAGACAGCCTGAGCAGGCAGTTAGCTGCACATAGGCTACCGGTTTGCTAGTCAAGGCTGGCTACTCAGTAGCGTGGGAGCCGAGCACGAGTATTTCATGGGCCCTTGGGGGAAAGGATGTCTGTCTTGTTCTTTTTGACCCTGTGGGACTCAGAGTTCTCACTTGTGCTGGTTTCTCGGACCCGTCACTGTTCAGGCCCTGAACTTCAAGCCACCCCCTCTGTGACGGTCTATGTCTCCCTATCAACCGCCACTCTGGTTTCCTCCCCTCAGCTGCTCCGGCACCCTGACCTGAGGTTTGAGTTTGACCATGTCCCCAGCTAGAGCAAGAGATCTGTGAGGACAGCATCTTGTCACTCAGTGTGGCATCCTGTGGGGGCCCCCAGCCTGGCTTGGGTGTTTTGGACCGAGAAAGGGCTTAGAAATGAGAAGGCAACACTGGTTTCTCACCCCAGTCCTCTCTGCACAGGCTCAAGATCTCCCAAGCTCAGCTCCCGGGGCCCGTGTAAGCTGGTGCTGAGCTGGTTCGCCTCAGCGCCCCCCCCCCCCGACACACACACACACACACTCTAGCCCAGTGCCCTCTTCTCTTCCAGTTCCTCAGTGCTGGGAAGTAACTGCAGCACCCCCTCTCACTCAGGGGGATCCGCCACAGGGAACTGGAATAGAGACTGTTATTGTTGGCTGTCTGGATGGCCCTAGCCACACAGGAGGCAGGCACTCCCATCCATGAGGACTGGAGCCCCTGCAAACTGCTGGTGAACCCGACTGGAGCATTTCTGCTTGGGCCTCTCCCCTCACAGGAATGGAAAGGCAAAGTCCAGGGAGGACAGGAGGCCACTCACCAGGGACACGCTTACTCTCTGGTTAATCCTCCTGAAGGAATCGGGGGGGGGGGCAGTCCAGGGAGGAGATGCCCATCTGAGGAAGCCAGCTGTGCACCAGCTCCACACACCAGGATACATGAAGAGGCCCCTCCTGATGGGTACAACTAAGAGTTCTGTAGTGGGCGGCCCCAGGGACCCGCTCCCTTGTCCCTAAGAACAGAGGGGAGACAGCTGTGGCCAAAACAACTCCCTTGCTGTGGTATCCTACTCAGTGCCCGCAAAGGAGTGACCAGGGTGCTGCAGGACGTATGTGAAGACCGGCAGATGGCCTGAGTCTGCGGCTGTGGCTGTTTGATCTGGACAGCAGAGGTCATGTCACCACACTGTGCAGGACTGTGGAAATAATCATCACAGGAAAGGGCGCTCAGCACCATGCCTGGCATAGAGGGAATCCTAGGGCCAGTCACATCTCCAGAAAGCGGCAAATCTCTACCTCTCCTTGTCCTGGCCATGACTGTCTTGGAGCCTTGGAGGGGTTGGCAGTGGCCCCAGTAGGAGGCTCTCTGAACGTCATGCTCCATTTCACTTCTGTGTCTCCGTGGGTAGACACCAACTTATTCCCTTGGTCCCTGAGAGATGCTACCCCAACATCAGAGAAAGATCACCCCTAACTAGATATTCCCCTGGTCCGTGCCCAGCTCACTACATACTCTCCATAATGATTGGCCAGGCAGTGGTGATAGGTACCAATGAGAGAGGCAGCTCTCCCAATACTACCAACACTAGAAGCAGGTGGGTGGGGTAGTGGGGGGGGGTGCGGTGCAGAAGGTCCTCTTAGTTGAATGATGATGGATAAAGGCTTAGCTAGAGTCTAACAGCAGAAAGCGGGGAACAGGGATGAGCTATGGGCATCTCTCTCCTCTACGTATGTCTTGGCAACGACAGGCCCCAGACACTCCCCTCTAAGTCCCTATCCATTAGCTTTGGCATGCTAGAATATCATCTCACAGAGAAAAGGCAGTACTGCTAACGCCGTGTCCTCAGCTTAGCCTGTCTCTTGAACTGGAAGGCAGCGTCTCTGTTTCTTTCCTCCTGCCTTGGCCTCAGGATCAGAACCTGCCCTGCTGGCTTAGAGCTCACCCACTTTCCCACCTGGGAGCCCCATCTCCAAGGTAAGGTAGTGGGCTGTCCCCATGGGGCTTGAGAGATGGGGTCCTTGAGGGCAGACTGGACTGAGCTCTGAAATGTTCCCTGTTGCTGTGTCAACGTCAAGGGACTCTGGCCCCATTGTAATCGGAGGCCCTCTGGATCCAAGGAGGCAAGTTTATGCTGCCTATGCAATGAGGCCCAGGACAGTGCTGGGTGCTGGAAGCAGAAGAAGGCATATACTTATAAGGGAGCCAGTGAGGCAGGACCCCTGGATGCTAATTTTCCTTATGCAAAGCCCAGATGATGAGCTAAAACTCCTCACCTCTTTTCCAATGATAATTGGTTATAATCCCACTGCCCTGGTCCACACTGCCCTCAAGTTCTGCTCAGCACCTGGGTACCATGCTCCACACAAAGCCATGGCTCTGCATACTGAGGCTTACCTGGGAAGCACCAGTTGAGGCAGGGGAAAAGGAAGAGAAATAGCTCCCACCCCTAAGGCTAGGCTAGACCCCAGCATTCCACTGTGCTAAGGCATATTCTTCGACCCAGCCATCTGATCTGGCCCATCATATACTGTGAAGGTATATGGTGCCCATGCAGAAAATGTCAGGACCCTTGGACAGTGAGTGTGCCAGTGGGGAGGCAGCCCCAGGAAAAAAGGAATGACTCTGGGGAAAGTGGGGTTCCCCAGGTCACCTCAAAGAGTAGTGGGGAAGGTGAATTGCTCAGGGCAGTTCCCAGCCCCAACACTAATGGAGCTCAGTGGAGCCCACCAAAACTGGCTCCCTGGCTTGAATTCTGGCCTCTTTAAGACCCAGAGCTGCAGCTTTCACAGATCTTGTTTAACTCGAGAGGGTGGGGGAAGGGCCGAGGAGAACTGCATTCTTCCCCATCAAAGCCAAGAGTCTAAAGTAATACTTCTGGTTGTAAGTGATCGCGGTCTGTTTGTGATTATGGCCCTGGCTTTTTCTGGCAGGGCAGCCCTGGAACCCCACAGTCTTGCTGACGGGAGGGACGCTCTCCCTCACTTGGGTAATCTTGTCCTCATCTGACATGACCAAAGACATCCATCAGTCCCCCCCCCCCCCAGTTTCAACAGTTCTCCATGGTAACACCTCAAAAACATCATTTAAAGAGGGGGAATAGCCACCCCAAAACCCTAGCACCAAATTCTTTCTGTTCCAGGCATGACCTAGAAAATACAAGATGCCCCAGCTGCCCCCATGGCTGATGTCATCTGCAGGCGGGCAGGGGGTGTGGGGGGGGCACCGGGCCACCCTCGGCCTCGTCCTTTCATGGGGAGAACAATGCAAACCAAGCGCGTGGAAGCCCCTCTGCCGCCACAGCTCCACAGCTCACGGCAGCGGCGGCTGGGGAAGCTCAGCTGTTCTCTCTCAGGAAATTCAATCTGCAAAGCATTTGGCCTCGCAAAGTCAATTCCAAAGGTGTCCAGGAGCCCTCGATCCCTGTGATCATTGTTACAAACCCAGGGACGCTTTGCAGCCACTGACCCAATTGGCAGCTGGGGAGAGCTGGCTGGGGTTGGGGGGGTTGGCGGGGTTGGGGGATGGTCAACATGGCCACTTTCCCTTCCCTGGTGCCGCCTGTGTGTGGAGACAGACTATGTTTACACAGGCCCCAGGGGTGGTGGGGTGGGGGGGAGATCATAACTCTAGGGATCTCCACACCATGGGGACAAAGAGGCTACTTCTGGCTCAGTTGGTAAAAGTACAATGGTTAGGGAGGGAACTGGGGAGCTCCAGCTCAGAGAAGCAACTGTGGCCACTGCTGTCACTCTCTACCCCTTCAGAAAAGGGCAGCCAGTGTTCTAGGGAACAGAGTCACCCATTAGCTGTCAGTTGAGCTCAGAGCCCAAGCTGACCAGAAGCATTTTACGCAGTGCCTGGCATTTCTTCCAGAATGGCTCCACAACACTGCCCATTAACACAACGCCCTGAGCACTGGGCCAAGTGGCAATCCCTTGGCCCGGTGCCTGAGGCAAGAAGTGGGTGTCCGGAGCTGGCAGCAAGCACCACAGGGGTAGAGAAAGGTTAGTTGGTCAAGCTACCATGGTAGCAGGCTGGAGTTGATGCTGTAGGTGCTGGCTGGTACAGGGGCCCGAGGCCCTGTGTTCTTGCCACACCTTGCTTGCTGTCTCCTCCCATCAAAGCAGCTCGGACCAGCCAACAACTCTACTACGTGAGCACAACCAGCCACGGGCAGGCCGGGGGCCCTGAGAGAACAGAAAACAAATGAGAAAGACAGAGTGTCCAGGAGTGCCGGGACTGGGTACCTAGCCAACCGCAACAGAGACCTTGGTGAAGGGAGAGAGGAAAGGAGGCTGCGGGGGGAGGGCAGGGCTGGGGCCTGACAGGGACACCAGACAGTCACGGGCAGCACCGCATCCTCTGGAGGACACCAGCTTGTCCCCAGCTTTACTCTAGAGCTGAGGTTGGACAAGCCAGCCTGCGTTTTCAGGCTGTGTGTTCATACGTGTAAGGGGGATGGGCCTCTAAAGGCACAGCGCTGGGGGGACGTGAGTCTAAAACCTAGCCTGGGCTACAGCCTCAAGTGGTTTGGCAGGAAGAGTGGATCCAAAAGCCCTGCTCCGGTCCCTCGATGGCTGCTACATTACTTCTGGGGCCTTAGAGGCTGGCTCCTCAGTACCAAAGTCCCAGAGCCACAGGCAGCCCCGCCCACCTCCTTCCCTTTGCTATCACACTTACTGCAGCTGGTTCGCCTGCACAGTGAACCCCCTTGTTTCAGCCAGATCATATCCACCCTTTGCCCATTCACTCTGCAGGCCACATCTGACTCCTCCACTCTTGCAAGTTCCCTGCCTCTGCTTCTTCAGAAGCCTTCTCGCTACCCAGTCCAACCCTGGGCCTCCACAAAACCCATAGCACCAGGCCATGTACCTCCCTGAACCCTAGCCTCCCGTGGTCAGCATCACCTTGCTTTTGACTTTACATGCTGAATATTATCGGCTCACTGTATCTAGGCCACAGGTAGAGCCCCAAGGATGTCACTGACAACAGGGGCAAGCGGCTTTCTGCCCACTGCTCTCCCCGAGTCCTATGCATGCCCTAGGTCACACAGCAGTAGCGTCCTCTATGCTTGTTTCCATAGCTGCCTGCCTGCTATAGAAGCAGGAACTCCCTAGTATGGAAGGCTGGAGGAGAGGAGACAAGGATGGAGGGTCTAGTCCATGTGGGATGGGGCTGGAGGAGAGGAGACAAGGATGGAGGATCTAGTCCATGTGGGATGGGGCTGGGGGAGAGGGGCTCAGATGGTTCTGTTTGGTTTCAAGCGGAGAGGGCAACATGGACTGGAGGTACCTGGGCTAGGGCCAGGGGGGCACAGTTCCGACTCTATCCAAGTCCCCCCTCCCCACCCCGCTGCCACTCACATAGACCAGCCCTTCCTGAAGGACCTGGGGAGCCAAGACACTTTCTCCGGTCTCCTTCAGAGTCTCTCTGGCCTCTAGCCCTTGCTTGTCCTTCGCCTGCTCCAGGGGAACTGACCGCTGCTTCCTAGCTCTTGGGGTGTGGTGTGGGGGAACTCACACAGCAAAGCTTTCCAGGGCACGTTACCTCACTTTTCTGGGTTTCGATTTCCTCCTTGGAGAGACAGAACAGCAAGCTCCGCTAAAAGGTTTTAAAAATCACATGGTTTTCTATCCTGTGACGCAAAATATTATGATTCAGAAAGAGATCACCTTGGGGGGAAAAAAAGCTCAAAATCCCCAGATAGCTAGCATGTCCCCAGGAGGTCTTAACCTCTATGGTGATGGTATCCAGCAGGCAACTAAGAGAACAGACGTACAGACTTCTGGCCGCTTAGGTTCCAAGACATGGTGAGCTAAAGGTGGCTGTGGCGGTGCAGGTGGAGCAGATTGCAGGAGAGGGAGACAAGGTGATCACGCATCAGTTTCGGGCCCAGGCACAGTTTTACTCCCTTTACCTTGGCAGACTGACTCTGAGCTTGGCATTCTCTTACATCCCCCGTGGTGCCCCTGGGCCTTCCCCAGTCCAATAGAAGCTTGAAAGAAACAGATGAATTTTATCGGGAGCCTGAGAGGTGCCCAGCTAGAAGGGAAACAGAGCCTGGGTTGAGCCGATGAGTCCTAAACAATAGTTTCATATCACACATTTCAGTCACAAAGAGATGAACTTGAGCTATAGGAACCAGATGCGTCCCTACATTTTAGGGGGTTCAACAGGCTCCAAGATGGGGGACCCTATGGAACAGTGACTCCCACAAGACTTTTCAGGTCATATGAGCCAACTGGGTCACCTTAGCTGCTCTGCATCTTCAGACTAGGATTCTCGGTCAGCACTGGACACCCAGAGCATGAAGCTACAGAACCTGAAAAGATGCTGATAGGACTGAGGGTGGTTGCCACGGGCTACCCTCAGCTGCCACCACAGTGATTGCTAAAAACCCAAGTGCTGAAGTGTGTGACATCCAGCAGCCACAGGGTAAGCTAGGGAAAGAACAAGAAAGGGGCAATTTCTCAACCCAAATTCCCCTGAGGTTCTGACAAATTATACTCCCCAGAAAGTGTGTGCCCTGCACTTAGCTAAAGCCCATTACGTAAGAGCAGAGCACATGTGGGAGGAGCTTCTCCCTGTTCTTTAGCTGGGGAGTGAGGCCTGCCACTTCCACTGGGGACAAAGTGTACATGCATGCCTATGTGTAGAGGGCAGGGTCTCCAGGACTGCCCTCTCACAGGCTAGAGCAGCCTGAATCTGGAAAGTCAGGTCACCTCTCTACAGAGACAGCATCAGGTGAGGGTACCTGTCCAACGCAAGCAGGGAGGACATGAGACAGAGGGACGGTCCAGCACTCGTTGCCCTGCCCTGCTGTCTGGCAGCTGGTTCCTGGCATGTGGCTGGCAGCACAGTGCTGACAAGCTCTTGGATGCCTTCCTGACGACAGCCATGGCACATGTAGCTCGAGGGAAGAACTATTTCAAGAGCCTCCTTGTTGCCTGACACCTGCTCCTGCTGCACCACCCTCCCCGCCCCCGCACGCCAGGAAGATGGGCTCCAAGCTCCCCTCATCAGGCAGCACGGAGGCCTAACTTCCACATTCCTTCAGCTTTGATATCTGTACCCACCACCCCACATGCTCCCTTCTGCCCATGGAACATGTTCATTTTCTTTCTTCTTCTTCTTCTTCTTCTTCTTCTTCTTCTTCTTCTTCTTCTTCTTCTTCTTCTTCTTCTTTTTGTTTGTTTTTTGTTTTTTGTTTTTTGAGACAGGGTTTCTGTGTGTAGCCTTAGCTATGCTGGACTCGCTTTGTAGACCAGGCTGACCTCGAACTCACAGTGATCTGCCTGCCTCTGCCTCTGGAGCTGGGATTAAACGTGTACACCACCACTCCCATCCCATTTTCTAAGGCTCAGCCACCGCCCCACTAGACCCAGTCTTGGCCCCCAGCACTGCAGCTCTGCACCACATGACAGAACTTTGGTGGCCAGCACAGTAGTGTCCCAGCTGGGCCTCCTCTCTGCCGGCCTTGCACGAAGCATTCTGATGGAAGGTATCCACCCCTGGATTACCAATAGCAGTCTGGCCTCTGACACAAGCCCTTCTTTCTTGTCACAGGCTGGGACAAGGACAGCTGTGCAAGTAAGAACTCCAAAGCAGGTGGCTCTGGCGGGGGCTGCCCTAACTTCACAGGCAGTAACTCCTCTGCTGCTGTCTCTGCCTCAGAGACTCAGAGCTGACTTAGAACCACTGAGTATAGTTCACGTGGGGGCACTGGCCCAAGAGAGTAAACTGTGCTGTTGCTGTGTTAGGGTGATGTGGCTTGGCTTGGGTTTGAGGCTCATATAGTCCAGACAGGCCTCAAACTTGTTATGTCGCCAAGGATGACCTTGAACTTCTGATCCTCCTGCCTCTACCTCCCAGTGCTGGGATTATAGATGTGCACCTAGCTTACTTTAGGGGTCAAACCTGCTAGGCAAACACTGCCATCTAACTATACCTCAAGTTCCCAGCCTAGTGTCCTATCTATGCTGTCATACACCGTCACTTGCTGTGTCTCTATCCCTGAACACGAAGCCCTTTTGAGTTACAATATCTCAGCTCTGCAGCAGGGGCTGTGGCTGTGGCTGCACAGTTATCCCTGTCATATAGGTAAGAAAGTCGACAGAGGATCCAAGGGACTTTCTGAGAGCCGCAGAGTAATCAAAACTACAAGCAGGTTTATGTAGCGAGAAGTCTGGATTTTCATGAGGGGGCTATTCTGCACTCTCAGTGCTAAGATGGCCTCTGTCCTACAGTGAGTAAGGCTGAAGAGCCCCAGGCTCACTTGCTCAGGGACTTATGCTCTCTGGCCCTCTTTCCTCCAGCCAGCTTCGTGAAGTGAACAAACTGCATACCAGAGATGGCCTTGGACCAGAATGGACTTAGGAAGTGCTGACTAGGCAGATACAGCAGGGACGCACACATGCACTTAGGAAGAGAAGAGCTATCAGAGAGCAAGGCATTGTGATGCTCCTGTAGGGCCTCGTGAGGGCCAGACTGTACCTCTAAATGCACACGGACTCAGGGACCCTCACCTCACAAGGCTGTTTGGAGACAGGAATGCCAGTTGATTCATCTACAATGCATCTGGCAGTGAACTACCCTCTGGAGAAACAGCCTGGAGTGTCTTTACGGGGTGTCCGTCTCTTGGCAGCACAGCGTGGAAGTCTGGGTCAGTATTCAGGCTCTTCCTTAGTCAAGCACAGTCCAAGCACAAGACTTAGAAGCTAAATGGAGTCAACTTAAGATAGAGGAAAATCAAGCCGGGCGTTTAATCCCAGCACTCAGGAGGCAGAGGCAGGCTGATCTCTGTGAGTTCAAGGCCAGCCTGGTCTACAAAGCAAGTTCAGGACAGCTAAGGCTACACAGAGAAACCCTGTCTCGAAAAACCAACGAACCAACCAACGCAAAACAAAACAAAAACACAACCCCACCACCACCATTAAAAAAAAAAAAAAAAAAAAGACAGAGGAAAGTCTGTAAAGCTATGCCACGTGGGTGAGATGGACCAGTGGGTGGGGATGCTTGCCACCAAGCATAACCACATGAGTTCATCTCCAGGACCCACACAGTAGGAGAGAGCCAACCCCCATGTGTTATCCGCCAACCTCCATATGCATGCTGTGGCATGAATGTCCCATGCAGGCTCCTACCCCTAAGAAATAAATGTAAGTTAAAAAAAAAAAAAAAAGAAAGAAAGCTATCCTATCCTCACAACACAGTCCATGTTTTAAAAAAAGATTGTATTTATTTATTTTATGTATATGAGTGCTCTGTCTGTATTTATGCCTGCAGGTCAGAAGAGGGCATCAGATCTGAGGTATAGATGGTTGTGAGCTACCATGAGGTTGCTGGGAATTGAACTCAGGACCTTTGGAAGAGCAGACAGTGCTTTTTTTGTTTTTGTTTTTGTTGTTTGGTTTGGTTTGGTTTTTGAAAACAGGGTTTCTTTGTGTAACAGCCCTGACTGTCCTGGAACTCTCTTTGTAGACTAGGCTGGCCTCAAATTCCCAGAGATCCACCTACCTTTGGGTGCGCCACCACGCCCAGCTACAGACAGTGTTCTTAACTGCCGAGCCATCTCTCTAGCCCCACTTCCCACATCTTAAGTGCTTGAATTCTCACACCAATTGGACATGAATCCTGTGGGTGTATAAACAATTATCACAGTGCCCGGGACAAAGGAAACATGCAAATATCATGAAATAGACAAATGAACACTATGTACAGTACATTTCACCTTTTTAAAAAGTCCTTGTTTGGGGCTGGAGAGATGGCTCAGAGGTTAAGAGCACTGACTGCTCCTCCAGAGGTCCTGAGTTCAATTCCCCACATGGTAGCTCACAACCATCTATAATGTGATCTGATGCCCTCTTCTGGCCTGCAGGTATACACACAGGCAGAGCATTGTATACATAATAATAAGTAAATTAAAAAAAAAAAGTCCCTGTGGTACATGTCACTGTCCACCTGTACTCTGGAAAAGGAAATTGAAAGGCTGGAGTTAATAGCACTTGGATCTTACAGAGGACCTGGGTTCAGTTTCCAGCATCCAAATGACCATCTGTAACTCCAGTGCTAGGGAATTCAATGCCCTCTTCTGGCTTCTGCAGGCACCAGACATGTATGTGGTGCACATGCATACATGTAGACAGACACTGATACACATAAAGTAAATAAATCTAAAAAATTTTTTTAAAGAACTGATTCTTGTTTCTAATGCCAGGGTAACATTGGATTTCTTCTTTTCCTCCTCCTCCTCCTCCTCCTCTTCCTCCTCTTCCTCCTCCTCTTCCTCTTTAATCGCACTGAGGGTGAAGTCCAGGCTTGGAGCATGTTAAACAAGCACTCCACCACAAAGCAACAGCCTCAGCCCCCAGCACTAGATCTGAAACCCAGTATTTCAGTTCTAGGTTTGTGGTCTTCTCCACTTACATACACAGCCTCTCGAGTAAATGGTTGCAGATACCCATGTTTTGGGGTCACCCCTTACCCAAATAGCTCTCTTCTTTAAAACATGCCTTCTAGCTGACAAGAATAAATGAAAGCATTTGTCCCACAAGCTGGATGACGTGAGTTTGGTTCCCAGGATCTCCAGCGAAAGGAGAAATGCAACTCTGAAAACTGGTCCTCTGACCTCCACAGGAATGCCATGTGTTCTTTTTCTCCACCCCTAACCCCCACAGCCACAACAGCAACAACAACCATGCTTTCAACAGTCACTGCCGAAAAGGTTAGCTAAGTAGTCATAATTACACCCTGTGACAACTCTCCTGGAGTCTGCCGATTGAATCAGGCATGTCTCTAAGAACTGTCAATCCACTGGCTGACAGCCAATCAGATTCGTATGCATGCACATTCATATACACAACCAGTCTTCTTACTGGGAAAGTAAGGAGGTTTGTGACAACAGTATACACCCACACTCACTAGGAGAGACCAGACAGGGTCTCTCCCTCTGTTTCTCAGATTAGTCTCCTCCAACTTGTAGATGGAAGGGATCCTCCTGCCTCAGCCTTCCCATGAGCCAGCTCACACTTCAAAACCTGAGCTCAGAACTGGAGCCTATAGCAAGTCTCGCAACTGAAACCTCACAGAGGCTGAGGCTGACAAGCCACCCGGATGTAAACAAGCTGCTGTCTTAGGTGAATGAGAGAAAGAAAGCTGGCCTGCAGTGAGGAGCGCACAGCTCGGCTTCGCGTCCACGTGGTACCAGAGAAAAAGAGATCGGAACACACATGCCATGCAGAGGCAGGCACACGCACAGAGTGGGGGGGGGGGCAGAGGCAGAGCCAAGAAAGGACAAAAGCAAGGCCGTGCTGACTGTGCGTCCCGGTCCCATTCCCCCCCCAGGGCTGGAGTCACATCCCGCTCTTGGCTTGAGTGAGTTTTTCCCGTAGCTTTTCAATAGACTCTTGAGCAAGTTAGAGGAATTTCCAGCCTTTAGTCACAGACCAAATGCACTAAAGAACTAGCTTTGGAGGGTAAAGCTTCCCGAGGCTTAGTTTCCTCCCTGGGAAAGGGAGTGGATTAACGCAAAGAGCGTAAAAGCCCTAGTTTCCACGGAAGGATGAGACCCCTCCGTGTGTCACAGCAGTGCCAGGAAGTAAAAGGCTCAGGGTGAAAGCTGAGGCAGGAAGAATTCTGTTGACTCACCACCCACACTCCCAGCCCCGGCTGCACTCTTGGAAGGAAACAATCCTGGAAAGCTGGAGGCAGCTTTGGTCAGCTCGGAAATCGGCAACCAGGGCCCTGACCTCACCAGTCTGCAGATGTCAGACCAGTTATGCGGCCAGAAGGTGTGGCTGAGACAGTCTTCGAGACACAAGAATGTCCTATGAGCACACACTTCAGGTACCATTGCTCAGGTCAAGGGGTTTCCATAAAGAAACAATGGCTGTTGCAGGCCCAAAGCTGCTGTGTCTTCCTGTTCTCTGTGATTCTACTGAGCAGTGGAGAAGGGTCTTCTTACATGAGCTCTTTCTTTTTAATCAAAAAGGGTGCTTGTAACTTCTGCCCTTATTTGTGCTCCTTGGGATGGATTATCCTCGGTTTGGGAACACAACATCTTCTTGAGGTCTTTTCAATTGATGCCTGCCTCCAAGGTCAAAGGACCAATTTCATCACCAATAGCCCACCACCTGTGAACGCCATGCCAGCAGGATCCGAGGGACAGCTTTTGGCACGGGTCCTCCAGGGAGATCTACGATCATCTTGACCAGTCCATGTCTCTAATCCAGTCACCACAGACACAGACATCATAGACACACACTTTTACCCACTCAACACTCCAAGACGAGCAACTTCTCAGCCTCCTCCAGGGCCTTTTTGGAGCGAGAGACCTCAGCTCTTGGAGTCTAAGAATCACCTAGACGCTTTGCCTATTTCCTTAGTTGCAAAATGGTTAAAGTGTCTTCTCCCACATAGGATTACTCCATGATGCTGGTAAAATTATCCTATTTAGTATGGTGGCCTGGGGCCTGGTGCTTACAGTTTATAGACTTGGAATCACCTTCCATCTCTTTTGACGGATGACAGCCACAGAGTGCTGGTGTGTCAAACATCCCACATTACCTTGTGGCTGTAGTTCAGGTCACTCAGGGGCCTCTGACAAGCAGGCAGAGGTTGCTGGGTCTCCCGATGGGCCCTCCATCTGAGCAACTCCCAGCTAAGTAAAAGGGCACACAGGCAGAGGCCTGCACCCAATGGGAGGCCTGGGGGATGGTACTCACTGGGGCTGCGGCCCAGCAACGCCCGTGGAAATGTTGCAACATGCTCACCATGTCCCAGGTCAAAGGCATCACAGTTGGGTCTTTGTTCTGGAGTTTAGATGCCTCACTCACCACTCTGAGACAGCTCACAGGATGCCCACGCCTCACCTACAACCCTCTCAATCCAGCCTCCTGCTTCCTTACCAGAGAATTACCGCCCAGGGCCTTAAGTCTGGTCATGTAGCTTTCTCTCCTCTACCCCCTCTCTCTCTTGTTAAGCTGGATGTACATACGAGCCATCCTGTTTCAATGGACAGACAGACAGGTAGCCACAGTACTCCAGAGATTCTTGGTCAAACACACGGTGTAGCTACATAGCCATCTTTACAAACCACCAGAACGGCAGAGAAGCCACAAATAATGAGGCTCTCCTCCCTCTGACACCCAGGGCCTTGCTGAGTCACCCAGCAGTTCAGACACAAGGCAGGGCTCAGGGAGACGGCTTGTTCCAGCCTCCACTTCCAAGCAGCCATGAGGTTATCCAGAAAAAAACAGGTAAGGCCCAGAGACGTGAAGGGCTCTGAAGTTGCCCACCTATGTGGCAGTAGCCAGAATCCTGCATCTAAGCACAGTGGCTATCTTATGTGGTCTCTGTGCCAGACTGGCCTTCTCAGACGATGGATGTAGGGGCAAGCTGAGGCACCTTTTAACAGCCAAAGGGACTCTGCAGGAAAGCAGGCATCTCCACACTGTTTCTAGGTCTCACACAGACGCTTAGGAAATAGTCCATGTATTCTAGGGGTTATAGATATGGAATGGGAAGAGAAAAGACAAATGAATCCTGGAGGGTTTTGCTTTTGGGGTTTGTTTATTTGTTTGTTTGTTTGTTTGTGACAGGGCCTCACTATTTAGCCACAGATGGAGTCAAACTCACTATATAGACGAGGCTGACCTCAAACTCACAGATAGTGCCTGCCTCTGCCTCCTGAGTGCTACGGTTAAAGGCGTGTGCCACCACCCTCAGCATGCAATCATGTAGCAAGACCTTCTGTCATCCTGGCCAATGGCTAACTGACCCCAAAGACTCAGGGGCTTACCCCTCCTGCTACGCTGGGTCACATAGCGACGGTGGAGAGACAGGGCACGTGTGGCAGCACCCAAGAAAGCACCTCTCTGGAAGAACTGATCTTGCATTCAGGAGCGAGCTGTCTTCCTAGAAGCCGGCTCCCAAGCAAACACCCACCACCACCACCACTTCTCATGCTGTCAGGAGAGAGCGAACCCTCCATGGCGCCTCAGGGACTCGGAGCTTCCAGAGCCAGCCCCCAAGACAATGCCAGCTTCCTTACAGATCAGGGAGTTAGGGACACCACGAAGTTACGCAGGGAGGGAACCAGTGCGGGGGTCACCTGGAATCAAGATCTAATTACCAGGTCATGTTCTGTCATGTGTGCAAGTGTCACTGCCAACTGCCCAGGCACGAGGACAGAGCCTGACTTATCAGGGACGGAAGTGGACTATGATGACACCGGCCTTAGGAGGGGGAGTCGAGCCTAGGTTCACATCATAGCCTGGTGCTCAGGAGCACCAGGAGTGTCCACTGAGATTTCTTTAGTGTCTCCCTCAGCCACCCAGAGACATTATCGTTCAGGAGTTTGGGAGTACTGTTTTTGACCTCAGAACACTTACCCCCCACCACCACCACACCAGCTCTCTGTGCCTCAGTCATCCTATCTACAGAATGGACACAGTGCTCTTTTAGACTGCTTTCTTTTCAGAATATTTGAAGGGAACAGAGAAGATGTGCCTCCCTCTTGAAGGGCCCCCAAATACAATCCAGGGGTACACCTATGTACAAGTCCTGCCCCCAGAAAAATGAAACCGAAACCGAAACAAGATCCTGACCCTATTCACATACCACCTGGCAGGGTGTGGGAATGCTGCAGGGGACTCTGTGGCTTCAAGGACCCTCTGCCCCTTCAGGAGCCACATGAGCCTGCAACACAGACCGACACACTTGACTCCTCTTTTCTCTATCTGCTGTGCCTTTTCTCGTCAAGGACATCAAGGGACTTTGGTCCACTCTGCAAGAACCCTGGAACCAGCCAACCCTGGCAAGCCATGGGTGTGGTTCCTATATCAGTTCTTAGTGACAAAGTGGCTGCTACAGGACCCCTCCAGGACCTGGCTTCATCCAGGGCCTGGGCCCTCTTCCCAGGTCCTGCTGGCTTCCAGCTCAGCAGGAGGCAGGCAGCTCACCACCCACTCACTGCCCAGACACTAGCCAACCTCCCACAAGGCCTGGCCCTTCCTCAGACATCTTGCCAGGGGTCTGGGGACTCTGGAATCCATTGTGATGCCATGGCCTGCCTTCTCCACCAGCTGGCTGAGTCCTCCCACTCTTGCCTGGATCCTGGCACATAGACAACTCAAAGTGGGAAAGCTGTCACTGGGCACCCCTGAGCTAAAGCTACCATCTCCTCCGGGCCTGGGATGGCATCAGGGGTCCCCGAATAGAGAATGGATGCTTCTGCTGCCACCTTGGCTTTGCCTTAGCACAAGCTGGCTAATTAGCCTCAAGCCAGGGAGACATTCTTCCCCCACCAGGCAAACTGCTGGCCTGCAGCCCAAACCAACAGGGGAACTTCAGACTTCTCGGCCCGCTCCCTTCCAGATGGAAATAACGTATAGCTGCAGAGGTGGGGGGTGGGGGGAGGAACAAAAACCCAGCGGGGCCCAGAAGCCAGGCTGGAGCCGGGAGTGGACAGCCAAAGGCCAGGAGTGGACAGCCAAAGGCCAGGCACTCACCACTTTCGTTCTTCTCGATGACATCTACCACCTCCCCGGCCTGGAGGCTCAGCTCCGAGTTCTCTTGTTTCTTATAGTTGGACACCACCACGTACTGTTCCAGGATCATGGGCTCGGCGTTGGTGTCGGCACCTGGCGAGGGCAGAAAGCATGCGGTGAGCCAGCGGCCGGCTGTGGCCCCGCGTCCGGGGCGCCCTCTGTCCATCGCCCTCGAGGGAGGCTGCTCGGTCGCCAGCTCTGCACCGAGGAGCAGCCCGTAGCCAGGGCTCGAAGCTTGCTGGGACCCAAGGACAGGCCATATAGCAAGGCCCCACACCGGCCCGCTGCACCGCGGGGACCGGGGGACATGGAGAGCCAGGGGATGGGGAGGGGGGAGGAGAAGGGGGTGGAGAGAGGCAGAGATGGAAGCCAAGGGAAGTTGAGGGGAAAGCCTGCTGCTGCGTGTAAAGAGTTAGTCACAGGCCGGCATGGGGGAGTCTGCAGAGAGGCCTGGGGCCTCCCATCATCTTTCCAGACTCTTGGGCTGGCTGGGGTGTGAGAGGGAGGCCACAAGAGCACAGTGGGCGGCCCATGAAGGCTGAGGCCAGAGCACAGGGGAGAGAGAGAGAGAGAGAGAGAAGAGAGGGAAGTGGGAGGTTCAGGAGACCGGCTGCCTCTACCCCAAGCCTGTAAACCCAGAGAGAAAAGGCAGCAAGGGCTCCACTCAGGAGGGAGAGAGAGAGAGAACTTCTCCACAGCCTAGGTCCAGCAAAGAGTCAAGAGGGTTGGAGACCGCCAATCACTAGGGCTTACTCGAAACCCTTAAATAGAAACACATGAGGAGCTGGGGGTGGAGGCAGGGGATGGGAGGAGAGCCCAGACTGTTTACTTGAAACCCAAGAAGAAAGTCCCAGCGCCAGTGCTGGCGAGCCTGGCCCCCCCCCCCCCCGAATCCCACCCCCACCCCCCTCGCCAACTTTTCCTCAAGTTCTGCTCCATTCCTGTCCTCCTGGTTCTTCAAGGGCCGGGCAGACAGCAGCCTCAGGGGTTCCGGAGGAGCCTTCCTGGCCCCCCCCCCCCCGCCACCCCCCTTCACCATCTCAACCAGCAGAGGCTGCCTGGTCCCTCTTGCCTTGAAGTGCTAGGCGGTTTTTTAAAGCCTCAGAGTCAAAGGCTGGGGTTTACCAGAGAGAGGGCACGTGAGCCCTGCTTCCAGGAGCAAGCCAGCTCTTTGTCCTATTTGGCTACTGGACCAGTGTGACATTCGTTAAACAAGCACCAGGATAGGAAAGGGACAGGCTGGGTGCCCATCTCAGCTTAAAGGGAATACGGCTGGATGCGCTGTCAGATCGATCGTCTCTGCTCTTCAGCTGTTACCTCAGACACTCCCGAAGACGGGATGCCCTGCTAGTGTTGTACGGATCTACGAGCCAGAAAATGAGTAATCACCTCTTTCAGGAAGCCTTCCCAGACCCCTCCAACCCTAAGGGAATTCCTAGCACATTTCTTACACCATATGTTTGCCAGTCAGCCTGTAGTTCCCACACTAGAGGCCGAGGCAGGAGAACCAGGAGTTCAAGGTCAGCCTGGGTTGCCACTCAAGAAACCTATCTCAAAACCAAAACAAATGCAAAACTCTACTACCAATGTTCTCGAAGGCTGGGCTCTACACTGTCAGAGTAACCAAAGAAATGGCCCAGTGAGTGTTCCCAGTCTCCTGTGGTGCCTGCCTCACCCCTCAGACACATTCCCTCTGCATGACCAAGTCTGACTCACATGCTGGGCAGGTACGGCTTCAGTCTACCTTGAGACACCCTTTTCTCTTCCCGTTCCCACAGCTCATACAGAGACAGTCAAAGCACTCACGGTCTTTTTAAAGGTTCAAGTCCACTTCTCTTCAAATCACGGGACACTGACCTGTTTCCATACACACTGTCCTTCAGACACAATGACCCTCCACTTAGGAACTCGTCACAGGAGCTTTTAAACCTCCAACTCTGATGCTCAGGCTTTAGAGGGCCAGCTTTAGTGGGTGGGGCCTCCGCATGAGTCACTTTGCATACCCCATCCTGTCAGTTCTGAGATGCAGCCAAAAGTAAGATTTGCTTTTCTGGCCCCAGCAGGGCCCCATTGGAGACTCAGAAGCTGAGGTGTGCCCCATGAGTGCGCACATGCAAGCCCCGGACGGTCCCTGCAAAGCCAGAATTGTATTTCAGGCAGAAACACAACCAACAGCTGGGCATCCCAGCCTCTATACTCATATGTCCGCCAGCTTCGGCACCAGCTAGCAACAGAATAGGCTCTGGGCTGACAAATGGCCTCCTACTGTGCCCTGGAGGGTATCAGTGCCTGTCCTGTGTAGCACAAACCAAAAGGGGACCAGACACTGAGAGGACCTTAAATGCGACAAATGGGTATGGAGAATACCAGACCTGAGTGTGTGTGTGTGGCGGGGGGGGGGGGGGGGGGGGGCAGGGGTAGGAATTCTGGAGCAGGTTGAGACTTTTAAGTCCTGACAGTGGCCAAGCACATACAGGTCACCACCAGGGCCCCTCAGGGTCGGTCTCATAGTCAGCGTCGTGCCAGGTCCTCACCGTACCCTTCCACAGTAGGCTCCACGTGGCCTCATGCTACCCACGTGTAAACTGAAAGTCACGAGGGGATGCAGTGTCCTGAGGTGGGACTGTACCCAAGCCCCATGCCTCCGAGCACATGATCTTAACTCCTGTACCACACATGGCCTGCAGGTACCATTGACGCTCAGTCTCTAGGAAGGACCCGCGTCCCCAGACACCTGACACACAGATGGTGCCTGATGAACACTGGAGTCTGGGATTCTTATAGGCTCTGCTGAGTAGCCCGTGCATCCATGAGTGGCAGGCACTGGGCGTGAAAACGAATGTCCTTCCAGACAGATGGCGTGACTGCAAGTTCATCTGGGTAAAGCAAGAAGGGCCTTACCCCCTCCTTCCCCCAAAGGGGGGGGGACAATAAATGACTGAACTGGAAGGGAGGAGGAGGAGATGGCAAACTGAAGCGATAAGGAGCAAGAAGCTCTGGGACCGTGGCCAGACGATGGACAAAGATGAGGTGCCAGTGGAGGGGGACAGATATCAGCTCATCTTGGTACAAGCCAAGAAAAATCTGAGGCAAGATTTCAAAGCAGAGGAAAATCTACACACCCACAGTCCTCATGCGCGGTCTGCCTGGAAAATTGGCTGGAGTCTCTAACGCCTAGCGCTCTGTGACTCAGGAAAGTAAAGCAAAGAGAGCTTCTTCCGGGGTCACACAGCATGGGCAGGCTGCCTCTCTTCTTGCAGACAGCTGCACTAGCTGTGGGTTCCCTCTCTTCCCCCCTTTCTCTCCCCCGCCCTGGCATCTGCCTCTTGGGGTGTTCATGCATGGCGGCAGGCAACTAAGAGCAGGTATCCAGATGAGAAACGGCTAGCCCGGCGGTGGGTGGTGATGTCATCTGTAGAGGCAGCTCTGGATTCCCTCCAAGACAGGCAAGGCCTGGAAAATTGGGGTCTGGAGGAGTCTGCCTGAGGGAGGGGGGAGGGAGCCTCTTGTGCTCAGATGAGGCTTTGGCACGGAGCAGAGGGGTGGACCCTTCTGGAGAGCTGTCTCTCCTGCATTAGGACAGGACTTGCATAAGAGATGGGTTCTTAAGCTTTACTGGAGTCCTTGGCTGGGCCCGCTGGGCTCCTGAGGGTCTCTGCCCTACCCTGCCTCACACCTGCATCCCTCCAATTACCATCTGCATAGAAATTTGGGGTGTTTTGCTGTCAACTTAAGCTTCTAAACTAGGTCTTTGCCAAGTCATTCCCTGGCCCCCAACCCTTCAATGGCTCCCGGGCACTTGAAGAATCAAGGGTAGACTGGAGCCCAGTCTTTCTTGTGATTGGTGCTCCTTTGGCTCCTTGATACTCCTCCATTCCGCGTAGCATTTGTTATTCAGCACCGTGTGCTGAGTTCTCCCTAAGCCTTGCCTGTAGGCCCTGCCCCAAATGCTTTCCCTTCCCTTCTGTTACTCTCAACTCTACCCGGGCATTTCTGCCTCTCAGGAGGCTCCCTTAGCACTCCGTCTCTCGGTCTCTCCGGGGCTTTTGCTTGGGAATGGTTCTCCAGACTAGTCACCTCTGATTCCCGTGGCAGACAGAACCGTTACCCAGCATTCCCGAGCCACAAACTTAGCATCAGTGTCAGAGGCTCTGGAGTCCAGTCGGGCCTTGCCCTTGCTTGCTCTGTGACCTCGGGGAGGACACTTACCCTTCCTGAGTTTAGCTTCCTCATCTGTAAACAGGAACAGTACCTCATGGGACTGTTCCGAACGCCCTGAAAATACGGGGCCAAAGCCCTGTGCAGAGTACAAACAGCTGGTTAGAGAGCAGAGACTATGGAAGAAACTAGAGACCTCACTACCAGAGGCAGATCATAGCAAAAGCCACAGCACCAGGAAGGTGGAGAGGGAAGCCGAAAGCTACTTCTCCGTGATGCGCCTCTTCTAGACCCACCTCCAGGCAGGCACAGGCTTACTAGCCAGAGAGAGCCAGCTCAGAGCCTCGCAGGCCACTCTGGGTTGGATGCCAGGCTAAGCAGCCCCAGGACCCTATCCTTTGGGATCTCTGACTCTCCTGTTTGACAGAATTCCCCCGACATTCCAGAAGGGAAACCGAGGCTGGGAGTCTCTAGCCCTGGACTCTCAGTTGGCTGCCCCCCGCCCCCCACTCTAGGGTGTGTGTGGGGGCCTCTAGAGAGTTGGACTTATCTTGAGAAGCCAGGCCTTATGGGAGCTCAGCCACCGGTTCCCCATGACACTCCCAACCCTAGGCACTCCACCAAGCCCCAACGGTCCCTCAGTCCTCTCAGGCTGCACTGGGCCTGCTGGCCTCTCAGCTATACGTTTGGTGAATAGAATGCATTGCCGTGGGCCAAGTGTGCTCTGCGTTGCTGGCTTGAGCAGAGGGGAAAAAGGGACAGGAGCCCAGTGATTAGCTCAGGCCCAGGCAGGCGTCACAGGGAACGCCATAAGGACGACCAAGAGGAAAGGGGACCTCCCCTACTGCCGTCTCTCCTGGCCTCTCTCCCAGGATGCTAACCGCCCCCTTCCTTGCCAACAGCAGTGGCGTAAGGGGGGGTGGGGGGGATGTGGACTGAAGCTTGAGCTTTGACCCTGCAATTGGCCCAAGATCCCTTTTTATCTCAGTCCTCCACCATACCTCCCAGGCCCTCAGCCTGATTATTTGCTCTTAGGATGGAAAAGGTCCTGTTGAAGACTCTTCTGGAAATGCTGCCCCTCTCCCAGTATCTACTGCAAGCCTTATAGTCTTGCCAGCAAAACTGACCCTTTCCCCAGATATAGGCTAGGTCCCTGGGCCCCAAAGGGCACCTCATCAAGCAAGCTAAAGGCCGTGGGGCAATTCCAAGCTCTGAACTACTGGGAAATGGGGACTGTGATCCACAGTTACACTCACAGGAAGGCCGCCCCACCCCCCACCCCCGACCCCCGTGCTCCAGATCTCTAGCTCCCCAGAGAGATCTCTGGAAAGTAGGTTTGGGAATCAGAAGCTCGCTCGCTGCATCAGGCTAGAGATGGCTCCTCTTTGGCTATTCTCCCTGGGAAGGTCGATGTGATGAGGTCAAAGATGACAGCAGCCCACCATTACCCTGGCACCGAGAGGCCCAGAGATGGCATTGTATGCCTTTGGAAAGGTTATGCAGCTTACCCAGGGCAGCACAGGCAGGGCATGGCTGAGCTGGGATTCAAACCCACAGGCACTGAGCCAGCATTCGCTCACACTCTGATACCTGGTCACCGCTCTGCAAGGCTCCATAGCTCATCAGAGGACTACAAAGGGTTCTCCCTGCAGGCAGAAGGCCCAGGGAGTGGGAAAGCCTGCATGCAGATGAAGGGAAGCATGCCTGTGGGCACCAGCTCCTCAGCACACATGCTGGGACACACATGTTCACACGCATGCATGCACGCACGCAAAGCAGTACCTGTCACGTCCTTCTTGGGAGACTCAGCCCAGCTGGATAACCACACTTCCGAGTCCCAGAGAGAGCAAGGAGAAGCAGGAGAGAAAACCGTTAGGCAGGCAGGAGGACCACGGATGTGTGGCTGCAGACACTGAGGTTCAGGGCGCCCTGGGCGGAAGGCGGGGGAGGGGAGGGAGTGATTTCCTGGCCTGGGATGACTGCTGGGCGTGGGCCTGTATGATTACAGAGACTGGCTGGGATAATGAGGTGTCTGTAGGAACACAGGAACCTCTGAAGCAGATTCCTGACCCAGGCCCTCCCTGCAATGGGATTCGGCTTTAGTGTGGGTTGGAGAAGGCAGCTGGGCTCTGCCTCCTCAGCCATGTGGGAGGCTGGTCCCATGGGGCCTGGTGGTTCCAAGGATTGTCAAAGGCCAGCAGGCTCAGAAGACCATCCCCAGGACCTCAAATGTCAGGGTAGTTTTCTAGTTTTATGGTACCACATCTACTACGCCTTGAAGTCCTGTTGAGCTGCACCCACCAAGGGAGAAAGCAGGCCTGAGGGGGCAGAAGACTCCCTACAGCGGTGGCTCTCAACCTTCCTAATACTGCGACCCTTTAATACCCTCCACCATAAATTTATTTTTGTGGCTACTTCATAACTATAATTTTCTTCCTCTTATGGATCATAATGTGAATATCTGTGTTTTCCAAAAGTATTAGGTGACCCCTGTGAAGGGGTTGTTTAGAATACCAAAGGGAAGCCAGGCGTGGGGGTGCACGCCTTTAATCCCAGCTCTTGGGAGGCAGAGGCAGGCGCATCGATGTGAGTTCAAGGCCAGCCTGGTCTACAAAGCGAGTCTAGGAGAGCCAAGGCTACACAGAGAAACCCTGTCTTGAAAAGCAAGCAAATAAACAAACAAAAAAGAATACCAAAGGGGTCATGGCCCACAGGTTGGGAACCACTGCTGTTAAGAGACTGTTACTTCACGCTGGACCCAGGAGCTAGTGGCCAGGAGATGAAGACCGTATTCTAGGCTCAGACAATGGTATCCTATCTGGATCTCAATTTTCTCACCAGAGAAACAAAATGTCTCCTGACAAGAGGGAGGATAAAACTGAAGTGCTGTAGAGGAACAAGCCATTATGTGCTAGGATGCCATTAGCACTGTGATGGGGTAGAAAGGTCTCCACCTGTCACCTCTATGAGCATTTCTAACTTTCTTGTTTTGTTTTTCGAGACAGGGGTTCTCTGTGTAGCCTTGGCTGTCCTGGACTCACTTTGTAGACCAGGCTGGCCTCGAACTCACAGCAATCCACCTGCCTCTGCTTCCCGAATGTTGGCATTAAAGGTGTGCACCACCATGCCTGGCGCATTTCTAATTATTTATTTTTTATTATTTATACAGTATTATGCCTCATGTATGCCTACACAGCAGAAGAGGGCATCAGATCACATTATAGATGGTTATGAGCCACCATGTGGTTGCTGGGAATTGAACTCAGGACCTTTGGAAGAACAGCCAGTGCTCTTAACCTCTGAGCCATCTCTCCAGCCCCCTTTTTTAAAAATTATTTATTTGTATTTTATGTGCATTGGTGTTTTGCCTGCATGTATATCTGTATGAGGGTGTCAGATCCCCTGGAACAGGAGTTACAGATAGTTATGAGCACCCATGTGGGTGATGAGAATTGAACCCAGATCCTTTGCAAGAGCAGCGAGTGCTATTACCTGCCAAGCCATCTCTCCAGTCCCCGCATTTCTAATTTTTTAAGTGTGCATGTATGTGTTTGTGCGTGCATTGGGTGTGCATGACACCGGGGAACTTTAGGGGGTCAGTCCTGTCTTTCCACTTGCCATGTGTCCCAGGGGTTAAGCTTGAGTTGAAGGGCTCGCACAGAAGCTCCTTCACAAGCTGAGCCACCAGGCCAGCCCTGGCTCAGACACTTCTGTGCTGTCAAAGGTCACCATAAACACCAAGCGCGCCACAGGCACTATCTGCCCATAACGGACCATTTACGCTCATGATGGCTCAGGGGGTGGGCACATACCTCTGGCCTCACACTGTTAGGGAGACATTTCTCACATGGAAAGTGTCCGCCCCAGGCTTCCATGACATAGAATGGAACCTGGCCTGGCGCAGAGCACTGGCTGCAGGAGCCGGTCACAGGGCCCATGCTGGGCTGCGTGTGTGAGGCAAACCCTTGCAAGGAAACCTAGCAGTGGCCTGGGGGAAGCCTCCTCACAGCAGATTAAGGGCACCCAACACTGACCCAGCATCTATGGCCCGCCAAGCTTTGCACCAGCACTTCACAAATGGGCTAGTTACCTTTCAAGACAAACCTACACCAACAGGTACTGCTACCCCTCCACTTTGCAGACTGGACCAGAGAGATCAAGTTACTCACTCAAGGCTACACAGCTAATACTGTGCATTAGTCCCTCCCCAGGCTCCCACCCCTCCCCGGCTCCCACCCCTCCCCAGGCTCCCACCCCTGCCCAGCATCCCACCCCTCCCCAGGCTCCGGGCTCCCACCCCTCCCCAGGCTCCCACCCCTTAAGTAGGTCACTTATTCTTTTGGAGCCTATTCTTTCTTTCTAAATTAAATTTCTTTTTCATAACTTTATTTTTATTTTTTTCTATGTATATGAGTGATTTTTCTTGCACATGTGGCTGTGTATCACTTGCATGCTTGGTGCCTGAAACAGATGGCTGAGAGCCACCAGGTGGGTGCCGGGAGTCTAACCCTCTGGAAGAGCAGCCGGCCATCTTAAGCACTGGCCACCTCTCTAGCCCCTCAAAGCCTGTTCTCGAACTTGTGAGATTCAGAATGAAGTGGTATGCTTGCCTTGCTGGCTGCTGTGATGACTAAAGGAAGTGAGAGCAGTGGGCAACATGATGCCTAGTAAGCCAGTGCTTACTAAGGATGCCACCATTGCCAGCAACACTTCCGTAATGTAGCTGGCAGGGGCCTGGCTCTCAGCTTCATTCAGCTCTGAGAGCACCGGGGAAGTCAAGGGTCCGGGATGGAAGGACGGTGATGCGGAGTGAGTGACATATGCACTAGACACACCAAGAAACCCCTGCGCCTGAGATACTTCCCAGCATCGCCCTCAGATCGGGTCAGTTGGGATTAGGGACAATCGGAGCTGGGTCTGAGACTGGAGCCTCTCAGCAAGCCTGGCAGCTGGCAGGACTGCCCTCATGGGGCTGAGACCACCAAGGACCTGAGTGGCTGCAGACAAGGAGAACAGAGTGTGGTGGGATGGTGGGGCGCTTACCTGCCTGAGTTCACATCTTGCTCCCTCTCCCTTTGGGTTCTTCATGAGGAAGTGTTGTGAGAAAGGCAAATCTCTTCCAGGGAACCACAGCAAGGCATTGTGCCTGGGTGTGGACAGCCCAGGAAGAAATTAGTCTGCTATCCAGGGTGGTCTCTGGGAAGAATGCTTGGCTCGGCCATTATAGTGCAAAAGTGGGCTGGGCATGCTGAAAACTGTTAGTCCCAGCACTTGGGAGGTGGCTGCAGGTTAACCAGAAGTTCAAAGCCTACCTGGGTCACTTTCATTCTGACTCAAAATATAAAGAGGGCTGGGAGTGTAGCTCAGTGGTAAAGTGCTTGCCTAGCATATTTGAGGAATAGGGTCAATCTCCAGTAAAATACACAAACACACACACACACACACACACACACACACACACACACACACACACACACACACACACACCCCATCCAGTGATTATGCTAAAAACAGTGACTGGGCTATCTCCTAATAAAATTTTATTCACAGGAGCTGGGTGTGGTGGTACATGTCTTTAATCCCAGCATGCATTGAGGCAGAGGCAGGTGGATCTCTGTGAGTTTGAGGCCAGCCTGGTCTACAAAAGGAGTCCAGGACAGCCACAGCTACATAGAGAAATCCTGTCTCATAAAAACCACAATAAATGCAACAACAACAAATTATTCACAGAGGCACCAAGTAGGCAGGATATGGCCAGCTACATTAACGTGCACTTGTGTGCTTCAACAACCTCAAGACGCAGGCATTTTCTTCCCTGCCCTCAGAGGAAAATGGGATAGACTAAAAACAAACCTGCGTTTTTAAAGGCAATTCATCCCCCAGTCCCTGGATGCGCAGAGTAAATCCAGGCCTGTTGCTCCCAGTCCGCCCTGGCAAGCTCCTCCTGGGGTGGGAAGGACCCCTTCCATCTCCTTCTGATGAACAGAGGAGAGCCACTGGCTCTTACAGCCAGGCCCTCCAGCCAGCAAGCAGAAAGGGCTGCTGGCTCAGGGGCAAGAGGCAGGCACAGCCAAGAAATAGCTGTGACCAACACAAGCCAGCTGCTGCTTCCCTCCCCTCTCCTCCACTGACCAAGAAGCCAGGATCCTGCAGGAAAGGGACACAGCCTGCTACAAAATGAGAGGTATGGGGCTGGTAATCTGCATGCCGGGCCTTGTGGAGAGCTAGCTCTGTGGCCTTGGGCAAAGAGCTTAATTTCGATGGCCCTCGACACTCAACACCTGCCACCACCAGCACTCAGACCTCCTGATCGCTAAGGTGGTTGTCTGACGGCCTAGACTTTACTGGCAGGAAGCTGGTGCTTGCCATAACACATGTGATTAGATGAGAACTGCAAAAAGACAGTCTTGCCAGAGGAAAAGAAGCACTCGAGGGGGCTCAGTGGTTAAGAGCACCATCTGCTCTCCCAGACGTCTGGAGTTCAATTCCCAGCAACCACATGGTGGCTCACAAGCATCTCTACTGGGATCTGATGCCCTCTTCTGGTGTGCAGGTATACATGCAGATAGGGCACTCAAATATATAAAATAAATATATAAATCTTCAAAAGAGAGAGAGAGAGAGAGAGAGAAAAGAAGAAGAAGAAGAAGAAGAAGAAGAAGAAGAAGAAGAAGAAGAAGAAGAAGAAGAAGAAGAAGAAGAAGAAGAAGACGAAGAAGAAGAAGAAGGAGAATTTCCCACAAGCTGGAAGTCTGGTTGCTAGCTGATGGACCACAAGGAACTGACTGGATCTGGAGACCTTGGACCTAACGGGTGGAATGGGAGGCGGAAAGAAGTAGGAAGTGGGGCCTACCTGGAAGGAGGTGGGTCACTGGACGCACCATGGCCCCTACCCTTCCTTGTCTGTCTGTCTGTCTGTCTCTCCCTCTCTCCCTCTCTTTCCCTCTCCCTCCCCTGAGCTGTGAGCAACTTTGCTCTGCCACAGGGTCTTGCTGCCAGGATGCATGCTCTGGCTCTCCACAGCCCAACAGCCATGCAGCTGAATTTGTTAGTTCCATTTGCATCGCTGTGACCTGGCAGAAACAACTGGAGAAGAAAGCTGAATGTGGATCTGTGGCTTCGGTCTGTCGTGGTGGGGAGGCTCATTTCGTGGCCATAGCTGTGTGAGTAAAACCTGCTCACACATCCTGGTGGACCAAGAAACAGGAGGCAAGGCTAGAGCTGCAGCACTTGTGCCCTCCGTGGCCTGTTCCTGGTGAGCCACACCCATCGGCAAGCCCATCCCCCCAAACAGTGCTACAAGCTGGAGAAGCCTTCAGACCATAAGCTCAGGTGACAGTGACCACAGACAGGTGCCTCTGTGACACCATGAGCCAAAACAAAGATGTCCTCCCTTTAAACTGTTTCCTCAGCTATGTGCTATTACCATGAAAAAAAAAAGTGGGGGGGGCATGCCATCAGGGACAGAGATGAGGAGCCAAGTGCAAGTAGCAGAGGCCTGGGCCCTGTACTCACTTTGCCACTTACAGAGGCTGAGGTAGGACATTCAACTATCTGATCTTCCTTTCCTCGCATAGCCTGGCAGTGAATGGGCCTACACCACATCTTCTTCCCAGTATTTTCACACTGACAGGATCCCCTGCCTGGGAAAG
This sequence comes from Acomys minous, assembly GCF_964271855.1. Taxonomy (NCBI): domain Eukaryota; kingdom Metazoa; phylum Chordata; class Mammalia; order Rodentia; family Muridae; genus Acomys; species Acomys minous. The sequence goes on along the minus strand of NC_140484.1, from coordinate 13,505,352 downwards.
CTCCAGGACAGGTAGGAGTTAGGCCTCTGGGGTATGAGCAGAAGCGGATAACCCACACATGCAAAAGCTGTGAGTTCCAGGACGCTAAGACAGTGTAGAGACAGGGTCTTTCTGTCATGTATGGTGTCCGTGTTCTTGTCACCGCAAGAATCTAGGCCCAGAGAAAAATCCAGTGTCTGCAGATGTGGCCAAACACTGGGTCTGGTGTGCACTTGGGAGGCTGATCCTGGTTCCTGTCAGCTCTAGGTGATGAGGAAGAAGCCAAGGACCACAGACAGGTACCTATAAACTTCCAGAAGCTTCCCCCTCTCCAAGGTCTGGCTTGCCTGGCTAGTCTAAATGAGGAAAGGACACCCGCTCCTCCCTTCCCCCCAACCCTTAACCTTGAACAACTGCAGAGCTGTGGAGACCAAGGCCCACACACCCCAACCCGGGATGCTTCCCTGGAGAAAAACAAGCTCCGCATTCCAAACTAGTAAGCCCTGAGTGGGCAGCAGTTCTGGGTGGAGGAGCAAGGGGAGGGGGGGGGCTGCCCACTGCCCAAACTCTATGAAGGATGACAGTGAGCCAAAGGCTCAGGGGACCAGGGTGGATCAACCACCCCTTTACCAGCTTTCACAGCTCAGAGATTCTGCCAGGCCCCGTGGAATGGAAATCTCTGGTCTCCCCGGCCTTCCCTCCTTCAGGATCTCAGGAGAGGCCGCTCCCTCTTTGGGAATTCTATTGTTCGTACTGTGTGCAGCTTTCTGATCTTTCCTCCTTTTCCCTTGTTACAGTTGGACTCTGCACAGGGCCAGTTTCTTTCTTTCTTTTTGTTTATTTACCTTTATTGGTATGTGCATTGGTGTTTTGTCTGCATGTCTGTCTATGTGACAGTGTCAGATCTTGGAGTTACAGACAGTCGTGAGCTGCCAGGTGGTTGCTGGGAATTGAACCCAGGTCCTCTGGAAGAGCAGTCAGTGCCCTTAACTGCTGAGCCATCTCCCCAGCCCCTGGCCAGATTCTTAAGTTCCTTAGATTCCAGGTGCTTCTTTCCCTTTTTGATTATGCCACCAGGAAACCTGGCCACCACTTTCAGCCCTGTAATTAACAGTAGCAGCAGCAACAGCTGTCTTGGTGAGCCGAGTATGCCCCTGCTCCGCCACTGTCTGCCACGGACACACAATGGTTCTTTATATTGTAACAGCCCCACCTGATTCATGGTGTTTTACAGGGCAGAGCAGGCACAACAGGGTCCCAAGCCTCCTTCTGTCCCTTCTGCACATGCCTGCCTGCTGGCCTGTCTGCTGTCTGCTGTAGAGCTGAGGCAGCTATATGACCATGGGCTTTTTTGGCCTCCTGAACCTTGAACCAAAATATAAACCCTTTTCTCTGTGAAGCCCTGGATGTCCTCGAACTCACTTTGTAGACCAGGCTGGTCTCAAACTCAGAGATCCTCTTGCCGCTGCCTCCCCAGTGCTGAGAATGAAGGTGTGCCCCACTGAACCTGCCCTAAACCCCTTTTCTTTATAAATTACCCAAGTCTCAAGGCCGAGGGGATGTGCCTCAGTTGGGAGAGTGCTTGCCTAGCATGTGTGAAGCCGTGGGTTCAAATCCCAGTAGGATATAAGGCCAGGGGTGGTGGCTCTTCCCTGGAAATCCAGCACTTGGGAGGCAGAGGCAGGAGAGTCGGAAACACAAGGTCATCCTCAGCTACAGACCAAATTTGGGGCTACCCTGGGCTACATGAGACCTGACCTCAGGAACCCTGTTCCTACAACAGAGCATGACCCAAGATGGTCTGTGAACTGTTTCTCAGATGGGCAGCGCTGGGAAGGGGACGTGAGCAGAAGCCACAGCCCTTCATGCGAACTCACAGACGAAGGACCCCACCATCTTGGACTAAGGGGTGAGGGGTTACTGCCACCACAGCAATGGTTCCCCCACATGCCCTGCGTGCCCCTCCCAGCCTCTCAGGCAGGCTTGCTTCCTGGAGGCTTGCTCTGCGTAGCCTTCTGGGATCCTGTACACGGACACAAGGGCCCTGGGATAGCTTAATGCTATAGTGGGTCTGGAAGCATCCATCATTTATGAGCAAGAGGTTCGTGTTCTCATTTTTTAAATTATGTAGCTTGTTTTGCCCTAAGTGGCTGGGCTGCGGCTTCAGAGCCAAGTGGGTGGAAGCGCTTAAGGACCTTAGTGGCACTGAATGACCAATGGGGAGCTGAAAGACAAGAAAATTCCAAATGTCTCCAGTCTCCTCTCCGTGCTACATCCTTGGCTGCCTGGTCTCATCACACGGGCCAGGAAGACCATGCGGTGACTCGAGGCCAGAGAGAGAGAAAGCCACTTGCCTAAGGTTCAGGTAGATGACATCACTTCCTGCTGAACTGGGAGCAGAGAGTGGGGCACAGTGCTGAATGGTTAAGTACATTTCATCACTTAATCCTTACAGTAATCTGCCTTCCACAGACGAGGAAACCGAAGCTCAGGGGAGCCAAGGTCCTGTCCCAAGGCCCATAGCAAGAAAGAGAGGGTGTCAGGGTTGAGCCTGAGCAAGCAGGTAGGAATTGGGACCCTAAAGGGAGCTGTCACTTTCTGGTCTTCCCCTCTGGCCTTATTTATTTCTGCTGTGCTCCTCTGTGTAGAAGCAGCCATGTTTTTACATTTTGCAGCTACAAAGGTCTCCTTCCCCAGAGTCTTGCCTTTCCCAGAACCCAGGTTACACAAGGGACAGCCCAGCCTCCGGCAGGAATGTACCAGATCCTGACGCCTGAGCTGCTCAAGGAAAACTGTCTGCTCAGGTGAGGAGATGGGAGGGGTCCACCAGCTTAAAGGACCAAAACCAAGGATGCCCAAGCCAAGGCAGAGACCAGGTCACCTAGCCTAGTGGATGCAAGGAAAGCCACCACTGGGACCACTCAGCTGTCTGGGGGAGGGGCTTCAGCACACTACTGAAACAGGTGGCCACTCTGGGATATGTGTGGGCAGACAGAGGAGCACTGAGTAGAGCAGTGGGTGGGCGGGACCGAGCATCTGCTTCCAGCAGCTGCAGCTTGATCCCACATAGCCCCTTGGGTGTGGCCTCCCCCTCAGCTCTCAGGTCCTTACCTCTCCTAAAGTCTGAGAATCCCAGCATCCCGGCCACACCCTCCACCGGGTGGTCTGCCTTGGTGGTCCACCCGATTTACTGAGCTGTCTTCCAGCCGCTCCTCCACCCCTCCCCGGCAGCCCCCACCTAGGCCACTGTGTAAGTTCACACACACACACCACACACACACACACACACACACACACACACACACACACACACACAAAAGCAGCTCAGAAATGGGCCAGTGACTTCAATAAGCCAGTCAGCTGCCACCACCACAGGCCTATAGCCCTTGGCCAGCCCCTTCAGCAGCCAAATGGAAGGGAAGGAATGTAGGGAGGGAGTCACGGGCAGCATGCTCAGGACGGACATTCCCACCCGGGACAGTGTAGTGCAGAACATCCTGTCTCTCACTGTGGACTCTGGTTATCAGATCATCAAAAGAATCAACTGCCAGCTATTTAGAGAGTGCTGCCTGCATGCGCTGCCGGGCCCTGCTGCACTGGATGCTGCTCAGCACAGGAGGACGGACGGACAGTATGTACACAGTACATCCCCCCCCCCCCCAAGCAACAGAAGCCCCTGCTTTGAGGCAGCCTGGCAGCCTTGGCTACCTGCTTGATTCTGTCCACACCACCTCCACAGGGTGTCCTTCTCGGAGGCTCACTGGAGTGGCCTGGGAGAGAGAGTCAGGGTGTGAGCCCCAAAAATCTTACTGGTACAACAGGGCCTGACTCTGAGCAAGGGTCACTGAAGTTGGGGATATCCCCTTTTTTAAACACAATCTTTTTATTGGTTATTTGGAAATTTCCCATAATGCACCCAGATCACATTTACTTCCCAGTCCTCCCAGGGCCAGCCCTCCACCCTTGTACTCCCCTAAACAAAAGAAGAAGAAGAAAAGTGCAACGTGTGCTGCCCATATACTCACTGGAACATGGTCACACTCCCAGTGGCCAGCTCCTGAAAGAAAGCTGAGCCCTCCCCACCCCCACCCCACCAGAGGCGGCAAATGGTGAAGAGCTACACTTCAGCATCCTATCATAATTTTTGTTTTTCGAGACAGGGTTTCTCTGTGTAGCCCTGGCTGTCCTGAACGCACCTTGTAGACCAGGCTGGCCTTGAACTCACAGAGATCTGGCCGCCTCTGTCTCCCAAGTGCTAGGATTAAAGGTGTGCGCCACCATACCCAGCTCCCTATTGCACTTTTTAAGAGTTTTCTTCAGGGACTGGAGAGATGGCTCAGAGGTTAAGAGCACGGACTGCTTTTCCAGAGGTCCTAAGTTCCTGAGTTCAATTCCCAGCAGCCACCTGGGGGCTTACAACCATCTATAATGTGTTTTACTACCCTCTTCTGTTGTGTAAGTGTACATGCAGGCAGAGCACTGTATACATAATAAGTAAATAAATCCTTTTAAAAAGCCATCTTCAATGGCTTCCTGTCTAGACTGTCTCTTTTTTTTGGTGGGAGGGGGAGGGGGAAGTTGTCACAGAAGCCTTTGCCTGGTGGACAGGCTGGCAGGGGATATCCATTTTTTGGAGGGATACCCATTTTTAAAAAGAAAGATTTATTATTATGTATATAATGTTCCTCCTGACTGTACACCTGCAGGCCAGAAGGGGGCACCACATCTCACAGATGGTTGTAAGCCACCATGCAGTTGCTGGGAATTGAACTCAGGACCTCTGGAAGAACAGTTAGTGTTCTTAACCTCCAAGCCATCTCTCCAGCCCCCAGGATAGCCATCTTTTAAGGTTGGTCTATCTCATTCATCTTTGCCCTGTAGCGTTCACTGTTTCAACTAGCTCCAGAATGCCTGCTAGGGCTATACTCTTAGCAAATGTTTGGCACATAGTACGTGTTGAGTAAAAACACCCTGAGCTAGGCTAGGTGCATATCCCAGTGTTAGAGCACTGGCCTAGAATGCACAAAGACCCTGGGTTCCGTTCCTAGCGCACACACGCAAACTGTTGTGTCTCTCCTGTTGGCCCTGACAGTCCTTTTGTCCTAATCCTGCCTCCATCCCTCCACACCTCACATACTCAGTGCCCAGACCAACCTCAGTGGATGACAGGAGCATGATCCTTGGTCCTTGCTCTGTTGGTTTCAGGGGAACCCAAGCTTACTTGAAGCCTGTGTCCCTGACCTTAATCTAGTCCGGCCATTCTCATCCTGTGGGCTGTGACGCCTTTGGGGGGCCCATTATCAGATATTTACATTATAATTCATAACAGTAGCAGAATTACAGCTATGAAATAGCAATGAAAATTGTTCTGATGTATTTTGATGCTAATTACTGCTTGCTGTCCTTTAATGTGCCCCAAGTATTGCTATATAATCTTACCTAAAAACTTATTCCTACTTGACCAGTAAAAAGCCGACACACTTGGGCAGGCAAATGGGATAGGTGTGGCTAAGGCTGGTGGGCTTTGAAGACTGAGAGGATCTTAGGCGAGAGATGGGGCCGAGGAGGAAGGAGGCGGAGGACCACCACGGGATAGGAAAAGAGCCGCATGGCCCCAGAGGAGGAATTCTGAAGTTCCTCACAGAAAGAGATGGCCAAAATGAGCAACAATAACAAGTATTTTGGGGTTATGGATGGGAGGTAGCCCAGATAGAAATTATTAGAAGCAGATGGAACGGGATGGAGACTGGGAGTTATTGGAGGGCAGCTTAGGAGGTAACATCTGCCTTGCCCCGGGTAAAGGCTCATTTTAAGATACATCAGGCGTCTGTGTTCTCACTGATTGTTAGTGGGTTAGAAAATACTGCCATCATAACTACAGCCTAATAATAAGCATTTATTAGGCCATACCTCTAAATTAGCCACAAACCTGGGATCACCACAACATGAGGAGCTGTATTAAAGGATCACAGAGTTGGGAAGGTTGAGAACCACTGATCTAGTCTCAGGTTACCCTCCTGAGCCACATGCAGGCATTCTGATGCTGGGGAATGCCCTTGACCTTCCTGGGCACCACAGCCCTCAGGCCCATCCCAACAGCCCAGAAAGGCTGCCTGGCAACATCTGCTTCAAAGCCTTCCAAGGGCTTTAAAAAAAAAAAAAAACCCAAACCCCCATAACCAATATAGGCTTATGGCAAGATGGATGTCACAGGAAATGGGAGCCTGTGCAAGGACAACATGCTTCTCTACCATGACTGGTGGAATCCGGGTTCAGCCAACCCCTCCCCGACAGCGTCTGCTAGAAAAGCCCCTGGGCCTCTCCTGACTTGGCCCACCCCTGCTCTGCAAGGCTTTGGTCAGAATGCAGAATGTCCTCTGCATTCACAGATGACAGCTAAACAGTTGTGCATACTAAGTGAAGCACACGGGCGGACACACTCACACACACACACACACACACACACACACACAGATGCATGCACGCGTACATGCATGCATCACTGCTGGGGAAATCCCCACAGCTGGTGCTCACGTGACTAAGCTTTGTCCAGAAAGCAGCTGCAGAGAAAGGCTGCTGGTCAGGGGAGCGCTGGGGGTGGGGTTAACCCTTCCATACCACAGCACAGGCCCAGCTTCCTTCCCTCCAGGGAGAATGGACAATGTGCAGCGCACAGATTCTCAGTCCCTGTGTTTCCTGCTCACAGTGGGCAGACTACTTCTCTTACGCTCCTAAGAAGAGGAGCGTGTCCTGATGCCAGACACCCAGGTGGGGACCGTGGCCAGGAAGCCAGTTAGAACTATTGCCCTCCTTTTACAGGTGTGAACAAGTGTCTCTGAGCCACCGCCACAGGGTCCCCATTAACCAGAGGCTGGAGGAGGCCCCTGGAGCAAGTTTTCTCTCATTCTGATGCACTACTTCTATTAGCCAGTGGTATCATCAGACCTGTATGTCTCTGAAACAGTTCCCAGGGTACCTGGAGATGTGGAGAAACTAGATGCCCAACTTACTCTATGTTTCCTTACTGAGACACTGTGTAGTCCAGGCTGACCTCAACCTCAATGTCCCAGGTAATAGGATTTTTTTTAATAGTCCCATGCCTGAAGTTTAGAGACAGTGTCTTAATGTAACCCAGCCTGCCCTTCAGCTTGCTATGTAGCTGAGCATGTCGATGAGCTCCTGGTCCTCCACTGGGATTGCAGGCATACGCTACCATAGCCAGCCATAGGATATGTTTGCACACTTGGCCACCAAGTGCTGTAAGTGGCCAGCCATCTTCTGCACAGTTGTCTTCTCTCTTTGCCAGGCACTCAGGAGGCCAAGGTGGAAAATGTACAAATTCATGGCCAGCATGGGTGTGTTGGCTAGTTTTTATGTCAACTTGACATGAGCTAGAGTCATCTGGGGAAAAAAAAAACTTATTTAGGAAAATGCTGGACTGATGTGGGAGGTTACGCCCACTGTGGGCGGGACTAGTCCTAGGCATCAGTTCTTCATGGTGTAGGAAAGCAGGCTGAGAGGACCAGGAGGAGCATGCCGGTCAGTGGTGTTCTTCCATGGCCTCTGCTTGAGTTTCTGCTTCAGGTTTCTAGCCTGCCCTCCACCCCTTAGTAATAGAGTGGGATCTCAGAATTGTAAGATAAAAAAACAAATAACAATAAAACCCCACATTGCTTTTGGTCGTGGTATTTTATCAGCAGCAGAAACCCTAGCTAGGACACTAGACAACTTAGCTAGGCTTTGTCTCAAAATACAGAATAAAATAAGATACAAGGGGTGTGTGTGTGTGTGTGGCAGTGTTGGAGGATATATAGCTCAGTGGTAGACAACGTGTTTAGCATGTGTGAGGTTTAATCCCTATGTGGTGGTTTAAGTGGGGATGTGAGCCGCCCCGTACCCCCCTTCCCCCCATAAGATCATATGTTTGAATGCTTGGGTCCTAGTTGGTGTACCTGTTTGGGAGAAACTAGGAGGTGTTGCCTTGTGTTGGATGAGGTGTCAGTGGGGATAGGCTGTGAGGTCTCAAAAGTGTCTCCTACACTCAGCAGTGTGCTGTCTCCTGCGTATGGGCCAAGATCTGAGCTCTCAGCTGGCTGCTCCAGCCGCCTGTTGCCACACCTACATCCCCACCATCACAGACTCTAACCCTATGGAGCCATAAGCCCGATTAAACTCTTTCTGCTATAAGTTAACTATAGCAGTGTCTGTCTTAGGTGTTTTGTCTCTCCATGTTTTGTCACAGCAATAGAAAAGTGACACACCCTAGCACAACAAAAGTACATGACTAATAAGTAAATTAGCCGCAGGAGGCCTGGCACTTCCCTGGCAGGTCTATGTGCCTGGATGGCTTCACTCCACCATCTATGGTACTTGTGCTGTTATGTTTATTGACACGCTGGTGGACTTATTCTCCCATCCAACTGGGGGTCCTGGAAGACAAAGACCTCCTCACATTCATCCTGCCATCCTCCTCACGTTCATCCTGGCATCCCTGGGGCTGGGACCATACAGACTGGCACACAGCAGGTTCTCAGTTACTCCGTAAACAAATAGATAAGCCAGCTATGACCAGAGCACAGGAGGCCAATTCTAGGTCCAGCAGCAGCCACACAGCCCTGGAGAGAAGATCCTAACCCAGCACTTTCTTGGAAACTTGCTTCCTATCTATTTAGCCTTCAAGGACCTCCCCTCTACCCCCCCCCCCCCCCGTGTCTCCCAGAATGCCACTGCTGTGCACAGGCCACTGGCCTGGAGCAGAGGACAAGAGTGTGGGGATGAGCTCTGAAGTCAGAACCCTGGGATCAAATGTAAATGATGACCTAGGAGCCAGGAGACTGGTGGCGTGAAGTGGGGAGCAGGGGCACCTGTGCATGGCGGGAGGGTGTCTATGTCTGTGCAAGGTCTCCATGGAGCCATGCTGACCTACAAAGGCAGTCTTAGTTTGGCCTGTGTCACTGGCCTGTCATCTCTGCTTTCCAAGGACCTCACCCTCCTGCGGGAATGGTTATAGACTCCCTTGGATCTTGTTCAAGGCTCAGGGAGCCTACAGGGATCCCGGGTGAGCTAGGGAGAACCCAGAGACGAAGGGAACGCTGTCTCTGGGACCACAGATGGACCTCACGTACAAGTCAGAAGCAGAGCTGGGAAGGAGCGACAAGGAGCCAGTGTTCCTCTGTCCCCAGGAGTGTGCCGGGATCCTGACGTGGCCCAGCTATGTCGCCTGTCCTACCCGTTAACTCAGTCCTTCCTTACGCCAGCTGTGGGTGACAACAGGATCCAAGGGGGCAAAGAAAAACTCAGGGGGAAAAGCATGCTTTTCCTGCAAACTTCTACGTCTCCCGAAACTTTGGAAACATCTCGCTGCCTTCCCATTTCGAAACTGACCAATTATAAAAAGGCTGTGAGCCAACCAAGTTCCACATGGCACATTTCTGTTTCTAAACTAAGTAACTTTAGATCAGAAAAAGGTGCTAAAACAACAAGCAGGGCGCGTTTCCCTCGAGTCTTTGTTTTTCCCCTGGCCTCATCGTTACTGGAAATGTTGCCCCAATGTCACATGTCTATAAACCAGAAAGCTGGAGTGAGCAACACGCGCTTCCTGGCTGAGGCCTGTGGTGGGAAGCATTTCTTTGCTGGACCACAACTTGGGTGCCTTCTTCTCCAAGACCAAAACCTTATGGCAGAGTCTCACCACTGCCTTGTGATGAGGCCAGATGGGGGGCCATTAGGCAGCGGAGGCCAGATTTGGGGGGGGCATTAGGTAGCTGATCTCCAAGGCCCCAGTGTTAGCCCAGTGTTTTAGGAGTGATGGGTTTAGAACCTTGTTTCCTGACAGTTCCTTGCAAGTTACCTCCAACTGCAAGCATCTTCAAAGAGCTGGTCCAGGAACATGGGGAATCCAATGACAGTCGTCCTGCCAGCCTCACTGTCTATCACGCCTGAGTGTGGCCATCAGTCCACAGAACGTAAGCCTGGTTTGGTTTAAGAATTCTTAGGCAGCAGGCTGGAGACATGGTTCAGCAATTAAGAGCACTGTCTGCTCTTCCAGAGGTCCCGAGTTCAATTCCAAGCAACCACCTGGTGGCTCACAACCATCTATACTGGGATCTGATGCCCTCTTCTGGTGTGCAGGCTTTACATGTACATAGAGCCTTCATGCATAAAATTCAATGATGATGATGATGATGATGATTGTGGGAAAGGTTAAGTTTTGTCACAGGTGGAAGCAGTCTTGGTGGGCTTTACCCTTGGGGCACCCCATGAATACCTTGTGACAGACTGAGTGGAGCTTTCCTGGGCCTGGAATTCAGGAAGCAGACCTGGGAACCCCACCTGGACTATTGTTTTCCTAATTGACCCTCAACGAGAAGGAGACCGCCCTTTCCATGTGACTCAGGCAGGTGAGGAGGAGAGAACAACAAGTTCAGCCTGGGCATGCGAGAGCGCGTGGGGGGCAGTGACCAGGCCGGACCAGCACGCTGGCCAGAGAGACACCTAAAGACCTGTCCCGTGGAACGGATACCGAAGGCTCACTCTTTTGTCCCTTTAACCTTTCTTACTTTTTGTGTAAGCTAATTGGGTTGTATAATAAAGTTTAATTGTTAAGAAACAGAGCCAACAGATAATGATAATAATAAAAGAACCCTTAGGCAATATAGTATAGGCTCATGCCTATGATCCCAGCACACACAGGAAGCAGAGGCGGAAGGATCAGGAGTTCGAGGTTAGCCTCATCACAAAGAGAATTTAATGCCTGCTTGGACTACTGGAGGCCTGTCTTAAAACAAAACAATCCTTGAGAGTCCACGCTGAGTTAGTTGTCCTGAAAAATCTACATTTTAGGGAGCAGGCCCAGCTTCCTACTTCCCTAGCAGGAGAAAGGGGGCGGGGAGGGAGGAGGGGAGGGAGGAGGGGAGGGGGAGGGGGAATGGGAGATGTGGACAGCAGGATACAAGGCCTCAAGGCTATCTCTACTTCTTTCCTGAGATTCCAGGATCTGGGAAGTGCTCCTCCTCCTCCTGCATAGCGGCTTTGTCGTGTGTCCAGGCCAGCTGAGCAGTGGGTGCTGCCTTGGCTGGAGTTGCGGCATGCACCCACGGATGCGGAAGCACGCCACACGTGAGCAGGATTGGCACTCCATTCACATCGCTGCCACGTGGCTGGCCGGGAACCGTCACCAATCAGCCTCGTTTCCAATTAGATATGGCTTTGTATTTCGGGGGTGACACGAGGCTGAGGAGCCAGTGCCATAAAAAGTGAAACTGTTTCAAAACACAGCCCTGGGGGAGATGTGCCAGATGCCTCAACAAGACAAGACGTGATGTTGCTCACCGGGGCCTGGCCAAAGGAGGGCGCCAGGAAGATTTTGGTTGTGTTCACAAAACAGCCCAGGTCTTCCACTGGGGACGACTTGGTTTAAGTAGAGCAGGGAGCCCTGGAAACAGTGGGAATGCTACGTTCTCCAAGGCAGCCTCTCTAGTTTCATCTCACCCTTCTCCTACCTCAGCCCTTTCTCCTCTCCCTCCTGTCATTTCTAACAGGGCACCCAGCTTACAACCCACAGCTCCTGCCTCTCCTCCGTGAGTGACATCTCTCCTGCTTTCTCTGGTCTGCCTCCGCGGTCCCTGACAGCGTCCTTCCCCACCAGGGGGGATGGGCATTCCATGGGCAAGGAGCCAGCAAATGCCTCAGAGAGGCAGAAGCCAGTACTCTGCAGGGAAGATGGCTGGTCAGCACTAACTCGGGGAAAAGCAAACCTCCAAGGCCTCAGGGATCTGCTGGCTCAGCTGCACTGTAGGCCTCCTCACACCTCACTGGGTGCCAAGGCCTTTCCGGAGCCAGCAGGAGACCAAGCTCTGTTCAACTTTAACCCTGGGCAAGTGGGCACTCTTGGCTACTTTACGTATAAAAGAAGAGTGGGGGCTGACGTGATAGCGCAGCAGGTGAAGGGGCTTGCCACCAAGATTGACGACTTGAGTTCGATTCCTGAGAAGGACACAGTGGAAGGAGAAAAGTGATGTCCATAAACTGTCCTCTAACCTTCACATGCATGTGCACATAAATAAATGTAAAAATATGAATTTTATTTTATTTTTAAAGATTTATTATTATGTATATAGTGCACTGCCTGCATGTACATCCGCAGGCCAGAAGAGGGCGTCATCACATTACAGATGGTTGTAAGCCACCATGTGGTTGCTGGGAATTGAACTCAGGACCTCTGGAAGAACAGTCAGTTCTCTTAACCTCTGAGCCATCTTTCCAGTCCCCAAAATATGTATTTTAAAGGGCAGGCTAGGTGGTGGTGGCACACGCCTTTAATCCTAGCACTTGGGAGGCAAGGGCAGGCAGATCTCTGAGTTCAAGACCAGCCTGGTCTACAGACGGAATTCCACAACATCCAGGACTACCCAGAGAAACCCTGTCTCTAAAACCAACACCAAAACAAAACAAAAAAAAGAAAAGATGGGTCCAGCTTTTCTAGATAAGATAGCTTTTTATCGTAGCCAGTACTTATGGGTAAGTCTTACTATTAGAAAAATAATATATTTTATTTAAAACAGAACTTAGTGGGTTGGAGAGATGGCTCAATAGTTAAAAGCACGTGCTGCTCTTTCAGAGGACCTGGGTCTAATTCCCAGCACCCACATTGTGGCTCGCAGCCACCTGTAACTCCAGTGCAGGGCGTTCAACCTCTATCCTTTAGCCTCTCCAGGCAGCAAGCATACATGTGGTGTCCAGATATACACGCAGGCAAAACACTGACAAACATAAAATAAACTTAAGACATAAATAAATAAACTTAGCACTCGGGAGGCAGAGGCAGGCGGATCGCTATGAGTTCGAGGCCAGCCTGGACTACAAAGCAAGTCTAGGACAGCCAAGGCTACACAGAGAAACCCTGTCTCAAAAAACCAAAATAATAAATAAACAAACAAACAAACAAACAAACAAACTTTAAAAATAATAAAAACTAAACTTAGCCAGGCACAGTGGCTCATGTGTCTAATCCTGTATAAGAGAGGCCGAGTCAGAAAGGTTGCCGTGAGTTCAAGGCCAGCCTGGGTTACAGAGGGAGACTGCTCTAAAGTTACAAAGCAAGGGGCCAAGGGGATGGCTAGGTGGGTAAGGCACTCGACACCAAGTCAGATAACCTGGGCTCGCTCCCTGGAACTCACATGTTAGACAGAGAGCCAACTCCCACATGTTGCCCTCTGACCTCCATGTATGTCACACATAACCCTACACACATAAAAAAATTTCAAATAGGTGATGTTTTTATTTTCAAGAATTTTATAATAGGTTATAAAAGTAAAAGCTTTAAAAGTAAGAACAATTAAAAACAAAGAAATAACAAAGCAACAAATCGGGCTGGAGAGATGGCTTAGTGGTTAAGAGCAACGTTTGCGCCAAGCATATCATGGGCTTTTCTGGCCTCTGCAGGCACCCATGCACACATGACATCTGCTTGCTGCCTGTTCTGGAGTGGGGAGGAGCCTACACCAGCCCTCTCCTAGAGGATCCCGGTTTCTCTCTGCAGCCTCCTGCGTACCATTTTATAGATGAAACAGAGGCACAAGGAAGATAGGGGCTTACTTGAGAGCGTATAGCAGGCAGAACTAGGGCACGAAGCAGGCATCCTGGGTCAGAATCTACACTCCTTTGGAGCTCACAAAGAGGAAATAAATACCATGATTGTATCTTTTTTGTGTGTCAGATGCCAAACCGTAAACTCTCAACTCAACAACAGAACCACATCAGTGCTCATCTCATTAAGTGGACCCAGTAAGACTGGTTACAATGAGGCAGGCGGATCTCTGTGAGTTCGAGGCCAGACTGGTGTACAAAGTGAGTCCAAGGCTACACATAAAAACCCTGTCTCAAAAACCAAAAACAACAACAAAACCAAAAACAACAAAAAGACTGTTTAACGATGGAAGGCAGGCTGAGCTCACCGCTTTTCTAAGTACAGAGTGAACGACTTCGCCAGGAACATCGACACTTGTCCAAGAGAACAATCTTGCAACACTCTTGAGCAACCTCATTTGCATTTAATTTGGAGCTCGGAAAGGAGGAGCAGCAGGCTCCTCTGCGTGGCAAGTGGCTGCACGTGGAAGCCGTGATCCCACTGCGCCCCCTAGTGGCGACTCAGAACTCAATCATCTTTCTTGAGAGCAGTGGGAACTGTGAAGGGAAGCCCTTGCCCCTGAGGATCCTGGGAAGAATGTCTGCCCACCATAGGGAGCTGCCACAGCTACTTCTGGTCTTTGCTGCTGCTGGCTGGCAGAAGGCCCTCAAAATGTATGGGTTCACCTGCTCCCTCCAGACTGCTTCTGCAGTTGCTAGTCAAGCAGGTGTGATACTCAGCTGGAGAGGCCAGCCAGCCCGAACACATGCAGTCATTTTCACAAAACATCTTTCTGTTGGTGGCTAAGGCCTATCCTTAGTGGATGTTGTCCAGGACTGAGGCGGAAGTGAGGGAGACCGGAGCCAAGAAGCCGTAGCTGCGCTGCACGGAAAGCCGAGACTCCCTGAAGACCCACACGGGTGGATAGCAGTCCCAGCCTGTGCCTGGGGTCCAATCTTGCTTTCTTCAGGGCTGCCCTATGGTTCAGGCTAACCTAGACAGCCCTACTGGTGTGTAAACCTGTTCCTAACAATAGCCCCCACACCCTCCTCCTATAAGGTCCAGGCTGGCCTTGGACTCAGCCTTTTGAGTGCCGGGGTTACATCATGGTCAATTACAATAAAATCTCTTACTATCAGTCCTCTGTTGCTTAAGGTTCTGTAGCCGAATTCTGACTCACACAGGAAAACAGGTGAGCTCCAGCTGAAGGAACATGTCCAAGGTCACATGACTGACAAACTGTGGGCCTGAGATAGGAAACTCAAGTGTGCTGGTCAGTTTTTGTCAACTTGATACACACTAGAGTTGTAGGGAAGCGGGAACCTTAAGTGAGAAGATGCTTTTATCAGGCTGGCCTAGAGGCGAGTCTGTGGGGCATTTTTCTGATTAATAATTGATGTGCACAGTGCCACCCCCACCCCCCAGCAGGTAGTCTTGCCACGGAGAGCGAGCCAGCAAAAAGCGTTCCTCAGCAGCCTCTGTTTCAGTTCCCGCTCTGACAGTGAGGGGCTGTGAAAGTGTAAGCCACATAAACCCTTTCCTCCCTAAATTGAGTTTTATTCCGAAGGTTTTTTATCACAGCAGTAAACTGAGAAACTAGGCTATCGAGCAGTTTGCCTGCCTGACACCTCCATAGGCTCATCACTGCAAACTCTCAAACAGCAGGCATATTTCTGTAGCCCCAGCACTTGCGCAGCGCCTGCCTTGCATACAGCTGGGGCTCAATCAGGTCAGAGAAGCCAAGCCTTGCTTGCCCAGATCTGAGTGTACTCTCTCTGGAGAGCCAAAGTCTCTAGCTCTCTGCTCCCAAATCAGGAAAGTTCCTCCCATTTCCAACGGCCCCCAAGCTGGGAAGAGAGGACACCTTTCCCGACTCTCACAGGGCGGTCCAGGTTTTTACATTCTCCAAACCACTCAACAAGCGAGTGGCGCTAGTACTGGTCCAAGCCCTGCAGCCCGGTTTCCCGGGCGGTGGGAGATGGGCAGTTAGCAAGAGCAAGCACAAGGCGAGAGGGGAGGAGCGGGGATTTGAGAGGGAGAGGCTGGGGTAGCTCCTCTGAGCCTGTAAACAACAAAGCGGGAGCCAGCCATGGGGAAAGGAGGAAGAACAGCAAGTACAAAGGAATGAACACGATGTCTGAAGAGCAGAGGAGGACCGCGCGGTTGAACAGGTTCGGCCTGGTGGGAATGTGTGCTGGGGCAGCGCCCGGGTCAGAAAGGCAGCGGGAGTCAGTTATGCAGGGCTCTGAAGCCAGAAAAGGGAGTTGTACTTCACGGTGTGGAAGTCCCCCTGGGGCCGTTTCAGCAGGTTTGGAATGTACTTTAAGAGTGCCCCCTAGCGGTGCTACAGGGGATGGCAACTGCAGGGGTTAAAGGTGGAAGCCTCCGAGTGACTTGGGGAGGTGGGGGATTCTTGGGGAGGTGGGGGATTCTTGGGAAGGTGGAAGGTGGAGGCCAGGAGAAGTGAGTGGATCAGGAGGTCGAACTGATTAGGCAGAAGGGAGGGAGGGCCCAAAGATGGCTTCTAGTTGTTAGATGGTGCCAGGTCCTGGCAAGGAAAGATTTATAAAGAAACAGGGATGCAGGAAAAGCTCAGGCAACACGCTCTGCCCACGGTCCTGCCCCCTCCATGAGGCTGTAATCATGAGGCTGAAATCACTTTTCCTCTGCTCTGTACAAGCCTTGCTTCTGATTTTCTTTGGATAGGGTCTTGCCAACTAAAGAAGCAGGTCTCACCTCAAAGGAACAAGGTGACGGTTTATTCCAGAGCCCGATATGAGAAACCACAGGCCAGGGACAAAGATTCAGGCCTCCCCAAAACACATGTTCCGGAAGAGGGAGCCCAAAAAGTCACAGAGTAATCCGCATTTGCATGCACTGGGTAAGTCAGGTAGGAAGGTACAGCTGCTCTGGAGGAGACAGCATTCTTAACCCTTTGGATGGTGCAGACTAGGATTCTGTGCATACCTCCCAAAGGATCTACTGATGTCACCAGGTCTCACATAGAGGAGGGCAATAAACGGCTATCGATGAGGCTAAAGATGAATCAAGATAATTAGGCTCTGGACTTGCAACATCCCAACCCCTCCACACCACTGAGGCTCTAAGCAGTCAATGAGGCTTTGCCATCACAGCTTCTTTCTAGGCACTCGAGGAATAGCTCAGAGCCTCGTGTAACAAAGGCTGGCCTTGACCTTCTTATATGGCCAGTGATGCCTTTGAACTTCTGACACACACACACACACACACACACCGTTCGCCTTTGGTTCCTGAGTGGCATGCACTCCCAGACTGGGTTTACTTGATTCTGGGGATTAAACCTAGGGGCTCACAGTAAGCACCCTGTCTGTGCAGCAGGACACAGTGACATGTACCTGCTCACTTGAGCATAACACAGAGGGCAACCTGGGCCCTACGGCCAGACTGGGTTTCTAGAAAAGTGTCCTAGGTCCCATCCTCAGCAAGGATCATCCGAGGAGGAGCCAAGCTTTGGAACTAGGCTAGAAAGCAGACAAGATGCCGCCTCTGCCTCCCTGTGTGAGCGGCCCTGGGAGGTTCACTGTGGACTGCAAGTGAGCCCTGCCCCCTGGATTCTGCTTCTGTGTGGGCAGCTTCTCCTCGGAGTGTGTCTGAGCAGAACATGAGGGAACACTTGTGGGGTTCTGGGCACAGGGTGCTCACTGAGTGACAGTAGCTTGCACCTCAGGAATGCTTCCTCAGCTGCAGGCAGTGACCTGAGCACACTCACAGACACTGACCCATCCAGTCTTCATTACCACCAACATGATAAGTGTACAGCGAATAAAAGGTTTATTTCAGAAACTGGCTCACGTGACTGGAAACTCGGTGAGCACAAAGTCTGACGAGGGAACAGGCAGGAGTCTGGGAACAAGCTGCAGTCAAGTCCAAAGGCAAGCTACAACAGAGTCCTGCCTGGCAAATGTATACATACACGCGTGCATGCATGCATGCATGTGTATGCATACATGCATGCCTCTGTGTGTGTGTTCTATTAATGGCTTTAATTGACTAGATAAGGCCCACCCATATTAGAGAGGGTAATTGGATTTATTTGGGGTTCACTGATTTAAATGTTAATTTTATTAAACAATAACAGCATAGAAACACACAAATTAAGACCTGAGCCAGCATGCAGGTGCCTAAGGACATACAGCATAACTATCTAAAGAGAGAAACTTAGCCACCACAAAGTGAATGCAAATACCCTGGATTTACAGACAGAATAGATATGGAGAGGGAGAACGTCTCCCAAGAGTCTCAGGGAAAGAGCCTGGCCCTGAATGCCTGCCTGCCTGCCGCCTAGCTCCAGCCTGGCACTTTAGCCACGACACTAAGTGGCCATTACCATAAGCATACCAATGTAAATTAAATTTGCCTCATCTGTCCTTTTCCTGGATGGAGGTGGAAGGCAGAGAAACTGAGGAGGCAGCCTGGGTGGGGTGTGGGGGAGGGGCAGGACCCCCAACTTAAACAAGAGGACCGCAAGTAGCCACTACTGCTACAGTATTACATAATATATATACATATATACATATATATGATTACATAGTACTATAGCTTTACTATGTACTAAGGGCTATTCTGTATTACACGAGACAGGCGTTATCATTATTGCTTTATACATAATGAAGAAACTACAAGGAACTTCCCAAAGCCAAACAGGAAGCTGGAGCTCAGTGCACTAGACTGAAGTTCAGGGCAGTGTCTTGGTTATCACAACCCCAGTTCTGCCCCTCCAGCCCGGTTCTCCCTTTGGGATCTGGCTGATAGTGTTGATGACAACATTTTTCAGACTCTGCACTCTCCTTTTCACAAACGGAGATGCCCGTCTGCTTCAGAGCATAGCTGAGATCCCCTGGCACAGCTGTCAGTCGTGTGTACACACACACACATCTTACCCCACGAGAGCATGTTTGAAGAACACACAGAGGGCACCCACCCTACGCAGACAAAGACGAAAGGTACTGCACAGTTGTCAGCAGGGACCACCCATGTCCACACAACCCAACACTTGGCCTCCCACACACAAGGACACAACTTTGCTCCTCGCAACAAGCAGGTAAGATAGCATTTGTACACAGAACACATCCAAACCTATACTTACAAGGACACAGAATACAATTACTTCCACGTCAGTGCCCACCCATCATGGGCAGCACACAAGCCTCTATTTGGTCTATAGACCCCCAGCATTGAGATGCAGGGGCCTTGAACAGGAGCTTTTTGACATACCCCAAGGGCCAGACTCTACAGAAGCCTGTCCATGAGGCCCCACCACGACACATACAGTAAACACATATGCCAACATAGCTCCATCAGTCTGTCCCAGCCCCACACCCCCAGAATTCACCACACTAACTTCAAAAGATCACCCTTCCCCAACTAACTACACCCTGCCCACACACCATTTGGGAGAGCCTCCCCCATCCAGAAAGAATCATCTCTGACCCTCCTGGGACAGCAGAGGACAATCTTGCTCTTGGGGGAGCGCCTATACCTGCCGGCCCCCTCCTCCTACGTATCTGCAAGACACACGGCTTCAGACCCCCCACCCCACCCCCGCCTCCCCCCAACCCAGAGCGCAGGCTCAGAGCTGGGGGAGGGTTCAGGCCCGCTGTGTGGTGCAGCAAACCCAAGTCTCTCAAGAGCGACCTTTCTCAGTTCCCTCACTTTCTCACGCAGAAGACCCTGCATATACCTAAACTCTTCCACTGCATCGCAGAGGGGAAGGGCGCATGGGAAAGCCACAGCAGTACCCAGCAGTGGCTCCTGCAGTTGGGGTGCAGGATCCAGCTGAAGATGTTGCGGGGGTGTTTGGCCTCTTCACAAGTCACCCCCTTCCCCATGCGTCCCCCACTCCCACCCAGGAGTCAGAGGGATTAGGAGGAGAATGAAGGTGTGAGTGGCCGAGAACTTAGAGGGCAAGGGAAGGGGGAGGGAGGCATGGAAAACTCCCCCAATATACTAGACTAGGGAGCCAGCCGGCCAGGCAGACATTCCCCCTCCCCCGAAAGTTCTGCGCAGGATCAGAGGGAAGCGTGCAGGCAGCTGGGAGGTGAGAGAGGAAAGAGCCGAGACTCTCCTACCTGATTTCCTCTTGGAACTGCCATAATCTCTGAAAAAGAAACAACAACAGATAGACATGGTTAGAACTGGCAGGGGCCCGGGGCTTGCTGCAGCTGGGAGGGCGCCCACCGGCGGGCTGCGGCCGCTCCCGGCGCCTCTGCTCATGTGATGCCGAGGCCGAGCCGAGCCCAGCCGCCCGCTCCGCAGTCGCACGCACTGCGCGCTGCTGCGATACCCGCCCGCAGACCCGACAGCCCAGCCTCCCCACTGGGGCGACCAGCCTCTCGCCCCGCCCTGCCTCTCCACAGCCCGCACCGGACCACGCCCCAGCAGCCTGTCCAAAAGAGCTCACCTTTCCCAAATCCTCACTTGAGAGAGCTATCAGGAGGTTCAAGTGCGCTCCCTGAACAGGGAAACTGAGGCTACGGGAGGGTGAATGATTGCTAGAACCCAGGCTCTGAACCAGTGCTGAGCCCACGCCCACCCCTGGAACACTCCCAGTACGTTGCATTGCTAGCCCGGTGGCATGCTCACACTCCTACAATTAGTCTGTTTGACTCTTTGATGCAGTGGTGCCCTCCCCCCACCCTCCCCTCAAAGCATGCTGGCTGCTTTAAACCGCTTCTTTTGGGACTGGCACAAATGGCTGGGCAAACATCGCCTGCAGGGACAAGATTTAGCGTTTGTAGTTCTTTTTCTTTAAAGGCTAAGGCTGACACTGAGCAGTCTGCTCTCCAGAGCGCTCTGCAGACGTACCAAGGAAGCCGGGAGGGGTAGGAATGGAGACTAAGCTTCTGAAGTGAGCACGGAGTTCAAATCATGTCACTTAAAATAACTGTTGCTAACCTTAGGCATACACCCCGCCCCCCACGCCATCTTCCATTTCCTGAATTGGACAGCTTTGAGGTCTGCTCACTTCTGCCCTCCAGGCTCCCACAGACCTGGACTCAGTATCAAGCCGAGGCAGACTCCCCAAAACTGGCTGCTCCTGAACCCTCCAGTCCTTCAACTTCCCTTTCCCCAGCCTCCTGTGTGCCCACAATCTGAATGGATTCTGTTAATGCCCAGGAAACAGCACAGTAGCCATCTTGGGACTTATCTGGAAACAAGAGGAACCGCTTTCCTGGTCCTTGGGGACCAAAGAAAATGCCACTTGCTACCCCTTTTTGGCCAAGCAAACTAGCTAGCTGGATCTGCTCCCTGGAGGAGGGTCTCCCTGAGAAGGGCAGGGAGAGACTCCCAGCCAACAGAAGTGATGGCCTACACATCACACTGAGAGGCTCAGGCACTGCTCCGCTGCTCCCTCTCCCAACGGCTGGCTGCACAAGACCCAGGAAGCTGCACTTCTCATTTGGTATTGAGACAAAGCCTCACCATGTAGTCCAGGTTGGCCTTGAACTTTTGCTGGCCTCTGCCTCCTGAGTGCTGGGGGCTGGCATGGCCCCCCCTCCTTCCTGTCCAGTTTGAAGGCCCCACTTTGCAGATGAGGCTCACTCACTGCCCAGCATCACCCAGAGTGAGGAAGTCCCCCAAGAAGGATCAAATCTGGAGAGCCTGTGGTGGCAGAGGTAGCACTGTGTTGCCTCCTGAGAGAATTAGGAAGGTGGAGGGCAAGGCTTGGTGGCACAAGTTTGTATCCTATCACTCGGAAGAGAGAGGGCTCGCATCCTGCTTCCCTGGATGTGCTGGCTAGTTTTCTGTCACCTTGACACAAGCTACAGTCATTAGAGTGGAGGGAGCCTCGACTGAGAAAACACACACACACACACACACACACACACACACACACACACACACCTCCACAAGACCAGTCTGCAGGCAGGCCTGTAGGGCAGTTCTTAACTAGTGATTGATGGGGGAGGGCCCAGCCACTGTGGGTGCTGCCATCCCTGGGCTGGTAGTCCTGGGTTCTATAAGAAAGCAGGCTGAGCAAGCCATGAGGAGCAAGTTGACAGGCAGCACCCTCCATGGCCTCTGCATCAGCTCCCGCCTCCAGGTCTCTGCCCGGCTGAGTTCCTGCCCTGTCTTTTCTCCAAGGATGAACAGTGATGCAGAAATAGAAGCCAAACAAACCCTTTCCTCCCCAATCTGTTCATGGTGTTCCATCACAGCAACAGGACCCCAACCAGGACGCTTGCTGTCGCAGAAGGAAGACGGGCAGGAGCTGTGCCCAAGCCTGCTTGCCCTCTTGATGTCAAAAGTGGGAAGAACTCGCAGCAGGGAAAGGACCATGACGTGGTGCCTGGTCCCCACCCAGAGGAATTCCTTCTCTAGCTTTTCCACTGAGGCCAGGCCGGGGTGCGGGGGGTGCGGGGAGGGGGCCAGGACATGGCCGGCCATCCAGAGCCACCATTTCTGCAAAGGGTTTGCTGCGTTCTGGGACTCAGCTGGCCATTCCCAAGGCTGCTAGTGGCCAATCGGGAGGGGCTCCCTCACTTCAGTGTCTACCTTCTCCTTTGCTGGAGGCTGCCTAAAGGTTGTCTCTGAGCTGGTTAGCAGCCCCAGTGGGGAGGCCAGCAAGCTGTCCCCATGGGGACAAGGAGCAATAAGTCACATGTCTGGAGCGCCTCTGTAGCAAAGCGGCACACTGGCGAGTCTTGTGCTGACCATTCCACAGCCATCATCTAGAAAGCTGGCTAGAAACTCAGGGTGGAGCCGCCCCAACCTACTTGGTTGTCTGCGCTTCCTTGGGATTCTGGGGCTGAGCCAGGGTTGCATAAGCACCAGGCCCCAGCCACCTCTTAAGAATATCTGTGTGAAGAAGCAATGTGTTCAGATTTCCAGACAAAACTCTGGCCTGGCCCTGCAATCACAGCCTGCAGCCCTTCTCCCAGGATTCCTGGCTCTCTCTCTCTCCCTGTAGGTACTATGTTCTCTTCTTTCAAGGAAGAAAGGCAAGGATGAGAGATACTTCCTTGTCCAAAATCAGCCAATGAGTGGGTGTGGTTGGGTTGGGCCCCAACAGGGAACCCTGGTTTAGCTCTGGGGCTACACACGAACTCTCAAGCCCCACCCTGTTGGAGCTATGGGTGCAGGAGTAGAAGGCAGAACCCTGGGGCCTGACAAACAGGGGGGTAGAGAGGAGATGGGGTGGGGGTGGGGTGGGGTGTACAGGGTAGCCAGGTCATAACCGAATGGTAAGGGGGGCAGTTAGAGGAATCCATAAGGTGCCTGACTTCCAGCCCAGGGGAGGCACTGCCCTAGTGGAAAATCTTTCAGAGGAGGTTTCCGGTTGGGCACCTTTCAGCAAAGCCATTTTGTATTTTTAGCTGCTGAAATGCTGAGTAGCAGCTTAGGTATCTGGGACTCCCCCGTCCTGCCCCTCACATGCCAGGCAGGATATGGAAAGGCCGGGCTCTCCCACCTCAGGCACACCCACTCTCACTGCTCTTCAGTCAGTTCTGGCCTGACAGGACAACGGGGGACCCTCTGTTGGGGGTGGGGGGAAGGGATCCAATTCCCCAGCAAGTCAAATCCCCTCCTCACTTGATTGTAGCTGCCTTGACTGTGCTCTACTCCCCGGAAGTCACAGTCTAGCCTGCCTCGGACCTCCTGCTGAATCACTAAGTCCCAGGGAGCCACAGGAAGGAGCAGAGGACGGAGGATAGCATCTCCCTTTCAGGATGCCAGAAGCTAATGTAATTGGAAAGGTCTCCCAGGCTCCAGCAGGCCGGTCAGCCTTTTAGCTGGCCAGGGGTGACTAAGACAACAGGCAGCAACTGTACTGAGGAAATTGGAGCAAGGGACCTGTGGGGAGCAAACTGGGCAAAACGGGACTGGTGTGTCCTGTGTGGTCCACAGGTTGGACTGCAGGAGAAAAGGCCGAGTTCCGCCTTACTGCTCTTTATCTGAGTCTGCTAAGGGAGAGTCTCCCCTCCCTGAGGAGATGCGATCAAGTTCATGAGAGGCAGGCTGCTTGTGGTGGTGACCCTGAACCTCCACTTCTCCACCACAGGATGAGGACAGTCACAGGGCCAACGCCCAGGCTTTGAGGAGGATGGAGAATACGGTGCTGCTGCACTGGACTGTTGAGGAAGCCAAACAACAGCCATCGTTGGGAGTTCAGCTTGACCATTTACACCCCTCATACAAGGGTGGGCGGGGCTGTGAGACCCCCTCCTGGGTATCCAGCTGCACCATACCTTGCGCAGTGTGCACCTCTGCCCCAACTGCACATGGCCTGGGAGAGGGGCTTGAGTATATAGTCCAGGGAAGACTAGGGGAAGGAACTCCTCTCCTATGAGGCCACGAGAGCGCCGTTGTTCCTGTAGGGTAAAGACTTTCTGGTGTGGCCTTTTGAGGGGGAGCACCCACACACCAGAAAGTAACCCCCAACCTCTGCTTTGTAAGGAAACTCAATAAGCTCTGGTGGAATCTTGCCTTGATTCGTCAGCTGAACCTTAGGGGTACAGTGTACGGGGCCATGTCTTCCCCTGGGGAGGAAGTCAGGCAGCAAGTGTGCTGAGGAAAAAACACGGCCTTGTAAAAGTTATCTTTAACTGTCACTATGACATACTCAAGGATCACCAGGAGGCCGGCCTCCAAAAAGACAGTTTTTAAAAATGAGCTCCTGAATGCAAACATATATATCACCATTACGCTGTGCTTCCCAGCCCAAGGCCTTTAAAAGAAGCAAAGGCCTTATCTGTAGGTTTCAGGGTGATTCTTGAGCATGGGCCTGTTCCTCTAGCACTTCCTGTTGGGGGTCTTATTAGCCATTAGCCCAGGCTGATCTTAAACTGGAAACCCTCCCTCCTCGGACTTCCTGGGGCTCAGATTGCAAGCATCACCACTTGCAGCTTGCAGCTTCTTCGCTTTTCCATTTGTTTCATTCTCTGGGCCGGGCCTGTGCTCTTCCCTGGGTGTTCCGGGGAAGCAGGAGAGGCTACAGCCTCGGGCCAGGGAAAGACTTGCTTGTTTGTGTTAGCTTCTGGGCCTCACTCTGATGGCCAGTGGGAGAGGAGGGGGTCACTAATTTAATTCAGGCCCACCTGTGAGGGAGTTCTCGGCCAGGCTTTGGAAAGATTATCTAGATTCAGATAAGTGAGGTAGGAGAACCCAAGCAGTATGGGCACCATCTTTCTTTAGACTGGCGTCCCCCAGAGTGAAGAAAAAGGTGGTTTTCCGTGGGATTTTATCACGGCCTGGGGAAAAGTAAAACAAAACATCTCCTCTCCCTATACCACCCTCTTGGAGATCTCCAGCATTTGGCCTTCGGAGCTGAGGCAGGTGGATGAAGAGACTGAGGTCCCAAGGGAGCAAGTGGCTTGCCCAGGATCCTGAGGTAGACTGACACAGTCCTGACCCCCCCAGGGCTCCAGTAGGACTGCACCAGGGCCTGCCAAAACTGGAGTGCCAGAAGAGGACACCAGCAGCAGCAGCAGCAGCAGGCTCAGACTGCCAGAGTGACAAGGAAGGCAGAAAGAGTAAGCTGAGGCTGGGGAGAAGGGAGTCAGGGAAGCTAGGTCCAGCGTGGCCATGAGGAAGGGTACTAGGTCCTTGCAGGTGGAATCTGGCAAGCGAGCAAGCAGAGCAGCCTGAGGCCTCTATCCCTGCTCCCCCTCCCATCGGGGATGCCTTGGCACGGAGCTAGCTCAGGCTTGCACTTCCATCCCACTGTCCTTGCCCTGCTGTCTGCTGGCTGACTTTGGCTGTGTGGCCTGGGGTGCCCGTCTGCAGGTCTCCTGCTGCTGCTGCTAAGAACTGCTTAGAAGAAGCAGACTTGCTGCCAGGTGGCTGACTTGGGGTGACTTTGAGAGCTGGGACACGGTACGCCTGAGAACAGGCGGGCTGGGGAAGACTATTGTGCGGAACCTTCACTGAGGCAGCTAGTCTAGGAGAGAGCGTGGTAATTCTGAACAGCCCTCAACCCATAAGCACGCTGTAAGCTGCTGCTGTGCGACCTTGGGGCCTACACAGGTAGGCACGGGGGAGCCTGGTTGACAGGTTTGTGGTGCAGGTGGGCACCATGCCACACAGTACCAAGAGGAAGGTAACATTCTCAGACAACTGATCCTGAGAGTCACAGGGTCCTGGGGCTGAAGCAGGG
Source organism: Acomys minous (assembly GCF_964271855.1). Taxonomy (NCBI): domain Eukaryota; kingdom Metazoa; phylum Chordata; class Mammalia; order Rodentia; family Muridae; genus Acomys; species Acomys minous. The sequence goes on along the minus strand of NC_140484.1, from coordinate 13,479,610 downwards.
TACCCTCAAGGACAAGGCCTTTTGAATCCAAACCACGGACAGGAGCAAGGGAAGGCTCTAGGAACAGAGACAAATGGCTTCCGGTATAGGTAAAATTGGCCTCTGTAAACAGGTGAATTGGTGGAGGGACAGATGGACTGGGTTTGAAGGTCCAGCTGTGAAATCCAGGGTTAGGAGTAGGGAGGGAACTGTTCCGAGTCCAGCTGAGGAAAACTGTTGGAACTAGGAAAGGCAGATAGCTATAAGGAAGGTGGCAGTGGCCCTGAATCAACCAGCCTAGGGCTGGGCTCTGCTCTGCCAACAGGATCATCAGCCCTGGGTGAGCCACCTTAAACTATTCACTTCGGCTGGGCATTGCAAGGCATAGCTGGAGTCCCCATTTGGAAGACAGAGGCAGGAGAATTAGGATCAGAAAGGTTTTCCTTTTTACTAATTAATTAAAGAATGCTGGGGTGTTTTTCGAGAGTCTCATGTAGGCCAGGTTGACCTTCAACTCACTTATGTGGGTTGATCCTCCTGTCTGTGCCTACAACATGCTAAGATAACAGGAAACCTACCATTCCCAGCAAAACCAACTCTCATCAAATAAACATTTTGTAGTCAGCTCTGTGGCTGATTCCAACAGGCACTTTGTTTGTTTGTTTGTTTGTTTGTTAAGACAGGGTTTCTCTGTGTGGCCTTGGCTGTTCTGGACTCACTTTGTAGACCACGCTGGCCTAGAACTCATAGAGATCCACCTGCCTCTACCTCCCAAGTGCTGGGATTAAAGGCATGGGCCACCACACCCACCTAGGCACTTAAAAAAAAGATTTATTTATTTATTACATATAGTGTTCTGCCTACATATACACTTGCAGGCCAGAAGAGGGCACCAGATCTCATTATAGACGGTTATGAAGCACCATGTGGTTGCTGGGAATTGAACTCAGGACCTCTAGAAAAGCAGCCTCTGAGTCATCTCTCCAGCCCCCAACATTTTGTGAAATGTCAGTAGTCAGCTCGACTGTCTGACTCCCCATGTTGGGTTGTGATGTGAGATGCGTTTCCTAATTAGCAGGGACATTTTAAAAACACTGACAAGGCCTCTGGGCTTTGCTTTCCCCAACTCTAGAAGGAGGCTGCTCTGAGGAGCTGACAGAGCTGCTATGTCACTCTGGTTCTGCATGAGACTCACACAGAAGGAAGGAACATGGTCTTCTTGGAGCCAAGTGAGCACATCTGAGCAAAGGGCGCCCCAGGTCAGCTGAGGTCTGCGGAGCTCTGGGAGCTTTCTTCCCCCCTATAGCCTGGAGCTAGGTTTCTGTTCTGGCCTTTGAAAGCCTTTGCACAGCATGGTCTCAAGAGGCAGCGACCTCCAGGCAGGACAGAGGGAGCGTGGATGCCATTCTATACCCCCATTTGTGCCTGATCTAAATGGCTGCACTGAAGGCTCTTGTGTCCAACAAGAATCTGGCCTTTCTCTGCAAGGCCTGCGTTTTCCAGGGTGCTGAGAATGGGCCCCATTGTGACCATGTGGCTAGTCCAGGGAGGCCAGATTCCTGCCCTGGGTGAAAAAGCTGAATTCCTGGGGGGAAGAAAGGGGTCTTGGGTCCTCTAGCCTGTAAGCCGGCTGTTATGACCATCACAGACCTCAGAAGACAACACACACACACACACACACACACACACACACAGAGAGAGAGAGAGAGAGAGAGAGAGAGAGAGAGAGAGAGAGAGAGATTGCTCCCAGAGTCTCCGCTGCTCTGTCCACAGAGAACAGTAAAAAAACAAAAACAAAAACAACAACACTGTCTGTCTGTGTCCTCTGGCTTGTCCACCACGGTGGGCAGAGGCCATGGCTGTGCCTGAAGCTCAGGGATGGCTCCAAAGTCTGGGTCTCGGAGCAACCCGTGAGGAGGGAGAGTGGGAGGGGGCGGGTGCTCAGAGAGCCTGGTCTAGCCGCCTGCCACTTCGGAGCTCCCTGCACCTTCAGTTATGAAGAAGCTACAAAAATTCCTGCTTGACGAAGTTGGCCTCAATTTGGGCCAGTGCAAAGCTCTTAGCATGGAATTAGGCACATGGGGAAGACTCCAGCTGAAAGCCCAGGATAGGGGCTAGACGTGGAGTCTGGACGGTAGCCCTCTCTCACGGGAATGGATGCCAACTTAGGGTCATGAGAGCGAGCAGAGCCTGATTCTCGCCTGTGTACCTTAAGGAGTCCCACCCAATGGGAGACTCTGACAAGCAGTCTATGGGAGAGGTGGGGAATGAAGAACCACAAAGCTGAGCTCCTCGGAGAGGGAAAGCGGGACAGGCCTACTGCCATGGAGTAGTACAAGTTCTGCCTTAAGGCACTGACATCCGGCCGCTACCTCTGCTGCCCCTTACGTGGTTCATGGATTTCTGACGGACTCAGAAGTATCAACCACAAAATATAGTGATGGGGTTCAACTATGAAGTCCCCATGGAGAATGGCAAAGCGGCCCTTCCAGGTTTGGAGGCTTTCTCTGTCTCTTTCAGAGCCCACTGCTTATCCCCCTAGTCAATCCATCATGTACCCTCCATGCATCTCCACCCATCCATCTTCCATCCTCCATCCTTCATCCGTCACACACCCACTATCTATCCAACACTCAACTCTTCATCCACATCTTAGCCGAGAGGTTGCTACAGACTCATTCCCGTGCCTGAAGCAGGAGCGCGGCAGAAGATACCCCGCCCTGCCCGAAAGCCTGCATCACCTAGTTAATAAGAGAAGACGAACATGCAAGGAAAGAAAGAAGAACTCAGCTTGTGACTGGATATCAGAAAGCTTTGTCAAGAGTCTTCTGTATTGGAATTCTCAGGGCAGGGGGGTCAGAGAGGCCTGGAGTGGTCAGGGAGGGCTGCTCAGACGAGGGAGGCCCTGAGGCTAAAGGCCAAGAGAGAAAGGACATTTAGAAAATTAGAGTGGATACAGGAGGGGAGTGGGGTGGAGGGATGCATGTACGCAGGGGCAGGGGCAGGGGTAGGGGTGAGGTAGGAAGGGATGTAGACAGCACGCCTGGGTCTCAACTCAGTCTGGTTTCTCTGTGTGTAAGACAGACATACAGGAGGCCGGGCGTGGTGGCGCACGCCTTTAATCCCAGCACTCGGGAGGCAGAGGCAGGCGGATTGCTGTGAGTTCGAGGCCAACCTGGTCTACAAAGTGAGTCCAGGACAGTCAAGGCTACACAGAGAAACCCTGTCTCGAAAAAAAAAAAAAAAAAAAAGACAGACATACAGGCCCACCGCCCTGTACCTGTCCTTGGCTGTGGGCTCCTAACCTCCCAGGCCTGACCAGCGCCTCAACTTCGGTGTGAAAAGGTGGGAGGAGGAAAGAGCGAGCGAGAGAGCAAGAGCGAGAGGGAGAGGGAGAGGAGAGAGAGAGAGAGAGAGAGAGAGAGAGAGAGAGAGAGAGAGAGAGAGAGAGAGAGAGAGAAGGTGGGAGGAAGGCAGTCCCTAAGCATCCCCCAGGCCCCCAGGTCTTTGGGGCACATGCACTGCTCTGGCAGGGCAAGGGTCCTGAAGGTCACAGTCTCTCCCAGGAGGCTGCAGACCCTGTATCACAAAGACACAAGCATTGTCTTTAAGACAGATCTTTTACTCTAATTTTACTGATGCGGCTCAGAGAGGCTAGGTCACTCTCCTAGTGTCACATAGCTAGTAACAAGGAAGCAAGACTGCAAACTAAGACCTGCCTTGCAGGGCTGGAGAGATGGCTCAGAGGTTAAGAGCACTGCCTGTTCTTCCAAAGGTCCTGAGTTCAATTCCCAGTACCACCCACATGGTGGCTCCTAACCATCTATAATTGGATCTGGTGTCCTCTTCTGGTGTGCAAGCAGACATGCAGACAGAACACTGGATACATAATAAATAAATCTTAAAAAAAAAAAAAAGCTATCTATGCTTATGGCCACGACAGGTACGACAGGTACCTAACTACCCTCTCTCTGGTGTGTCATACCTTCAAGGCTCAGGGGGACAAAGGCCTCTCTTCCAGAAAGTCCTCTCAAGCTTTTGACCTCCAGTGTGTTCCAATTCTGCACGCCCCCCCCACCCTGGGGCACTTTATGAGCTGTCCAAATTTGTCCAGATGACGGTAATGGCCTCTGCTGGCACTATCCAAAGCAGTAAGCACTAGCTCTGATGGCCACTGGGCACCCCCAAGTGTGACTACTATCTCAAAAATGTGACAGAGCTGGGTGCTGTGGCATGCATCCCTAGCCACAGCACTTAGGAAGCCGAGACAGTAGAACTACTGTGAGCTGAAGGCCAACCTAGGTTACAAAACGAAGACAAAACAACCAGTTACACACACACACACACACACACACACACACATACACACACACACACACACACACACAAATCATGGTACAGGCAGTGCTTACCACAGTTCAATTCACAGAGATGAAAAAAAGGAAATAAGCCTGGAGAATTTTAATTTTACTTAAGTCTTTACTTTAAAGGAGGGATCACAATGGCTAGTGAGTTCTCTGAGCCCAGCTCCTCCCTATAACTCTTGCTGTGGGGCAGTTTTCTCCTAGATTAAAATATTCCATCCTGCAGAGAGGCTCCTTAAGACAGAAAGTAAGCAGCTCAAATAGCTTCAGGAAGTTCCAGGAGCTGACCAGACTCACTAGGTCCCTCCCTCTCTAAGAGTGAACAGTCAAGAGAGCCGTTGTCAGACAAGCCAAACTGCAAACAAGAAGCAGAGATTGGGTAAACAGACTGAAAAGAATCAGAAGCTTGGGGGGTGGGGGGAAGGGGGGAGCCTGCCTGGCAGAGGCTTTAGGCCAACTGAGGCACCTGGAAAGGACACTCTTCTACCTGTTGAGCTGCCTGCAAGCTATGCAGTGTGCTCTAGGTGTCCAGCTTTTGTGAGCTGTCACTGTGCTTGGGTGGGCTTTGGTGCTGCAGCTGTCTGTCTTTGAGTTATTTCTCCTGTAAGTAACCCTTCACTCATATTCCTGTAAGTAACCCAAATAAAACTCATTGGTTCACCGAGTTGGACTTCAGCAGAGTCCTTATTTGCTCTATTTGCCCCCTATCTGGGGTGAATAGATGTACGTGTTTGGTCTCCCCTGGAAAAATGTGTCACACAGCTCTGAATGTCATCTTTCCAAAGTAAAGAGACTCAGCACATAACCTCCCTGGAGGGAGAAGGAATGAGTGAAAAAGCATAATCAAGCATGGGGTTAGCAGCTAGGCTCAGCTCACACCATCCTCCTCCCCCTCCATCTCCACGGCTGGCCTCTACACTGGCCCAGGAGAGACAAGATCCATAGGCACCATCTGGGACAGGCCACCAGAGGTGGCCACTGAAGGGAGATGAGGAAGTTGGGCTGCTAGAGAAGATGGGCCTGGGAGGGATGTGGGAAAAGTAGCCAGGCTGAAATGATGGAGCATCTCCATAAGATGGGAAGAGATCCCAGCTCTGTGGGCAGAATTACTCTGCAGAGAACACAGGGCTGCGGGGTTGCAGAGTTGGGGCCCCAAGACCCTGGGGAAATCCTACTGCTTTCACAGTCCCCAGGACTCCCCTCTGCTGCGAGGCTGACTGGCCTCTTGGATCTCAGGGAACAGGAATGAATGCCAAATCTAGACGTCTTCAGTGAGGCCGGCCAAGAGGAGGACTTAATGAGGCAGCTCCACAAAGGGGCAGGCGGCCACCACATTCCACACAGTGGGCTCAAAATGCAGGCCAGGGGCTCACGGCCAAGGGCCATCTGCTGCTGGGGAAACTTGGAGAAGAGCCTCCCCGGGGCAGCTTTGGGCTTTCTAATGGCTGAAACTCCGATGGACTCCAAGGGCCACTCCAGCACTGGAGTCGAAGCCCTACGCTTCAGGTCTTGCTTTGTCTCAACAGGGAATAACAGCCTTCTTTGTGCCTCAGTTTCCAGGATCCGACTGAGTTCCACCAGCTCTAGGTCTCACACAGACCTGCCTCCCTTCAGGCTTTGGACCCCAGATAGGGGCAGGAATGGTGGTAGTCACTACTGAGCCATCCTCCCTATCCCCAGTAAACACTGCTCCTCAGAGATGGGGAAACAGGGTTAGATCATTTGTTTCACCGTTAATTAATCCCACCATTGGCAAGAGTTCCCACATTTGTCAAGTGTTCCCACCATGTAGCTTCGAAACCATGTCCTTGAGAGCCCTTGGCTCACCACATGCCTGTGGCAGATGTGCCTAACCCCATGTTATACAGATTCACCAGGAGGCTGCTCCCCACCACAGCCTTCCCTGAATATGGGCCTCATGAGTTCTCCAAGGTTCCTGCCTTCCTGGACTGGGCATCTTTTCCTGCTCAGCCACTGTACCTGGGACAGCAGCAGAGCTTTCCTGGGCATCCTGGCCTCCTCCAGGCAGCACAGAGCTCAAGCCTTGAGGCAGTGCCAGCTGAGCCTCCACTAGGTAGGAGAGCACCAACTAGCTGCTCCTCTCAGCACTGCTATTCAGCCACGGTATCTGCTGAGAACCTACTGGTGTCAGGCTCAAGGGTCTCGGGTTGAAAAAAGGTTCACTCTAGGGAGTGGAGGACCTGGGATGTAGCCTGGAGGAAGATGCCAAGGTGGCTGTGACAAAGAAAGGCGTGAGGGGGAAATCAGAGGGTGAGGGGCAGATCAGGGTAAGACAGGACCTGAGGTTACAGCTGGGGAAGTAGGGTCCCCAAGAACAGGCCCCTTGGGGCACTTAGTCTCCCTTAGCACAGTGGAAGGTCACCCATATCTGACTCGAACACACTCTAATTGCTGTGTGCCAGCGGGCTAAAGGGGGTGCTGGGCACCCCTGTAGTTGGGTAGGCCAGCCTGGAGCTGAGGCTGCTGGTTCCTGCCTCCCTCCTCCCTCCCTCCCTCCCTCTTCCCCGTCGGTGTCATCTCCCAAATGAACTGCAAGAATCGGGTATGACAGATGACAAACCAAGACATCCATCTCTCTTGGGGGCATTTTGTCTTAAGGGGTGTATATAATAAGGCCCTCATAGTCACTAAGTCTGGGCCCAATGGTACACAGACATACATGCAAGCAAAACACCCATAAAACAATGATACTGCAACGGTAAAAATGTTCCCATGGAACCGTGATAGCTGCACAACTGAAACTGTGAAAGGCTAGGTGTAGCTTAGTGGTCGAGCATTTGCCTAGCACATGCAAGGTCCTGGCTTCCAGACCCAGAACCATTAAAAAAAAAGTGAATTATAATATACAAAACACATAATTATATATGTAAATTATACCTTTCTAAGGGAGATCTCCTGCCCTCTGACCCTCACCACTGAGCTAGGCTCTCAGGCTAACAGCCTGTCAATGGAGGTTCTAGGTGGGTGGGACATGGGGTCAGCTGTATACACTCCAGATCACCTCTGCCCAGTGACGTGTGATCTGGCTACCTAGTGGGAGGAGGACTGGGCTCTTCTGAGTGCTTCTAGGAACAGGCTCTCTGATTGCTCAGAGCATACTGTACCCACAAGAGGGCGCTCATCCTTAGAATTTCATCTCAGAGTAAGACCCAGGAGCTCTGGAGGCCAGAGGAATGGTCTCCATGAGCACCCTTGGGGGTCTCTACAGCTATATGCCTTCAGGGTTGGGGGTATAGCCTGTTGCCTCATCTGTAGAAGGGATCACCAACTTCCTAGGAGAATACCAGTACGTAGACAGGACCATTGCCAAGTAGCTGTAATACTCAGTGATACCACCAGGTGGCGGAAGATACACACAGCTCTGAAGTGAGGCACTGGTTCCAAGCATCCCAAAGTGAGTCTGGTGCTTTACAGACCGCTAATGGAAAAATATCACAGGGTTTTCACAAAGCTTGTACCTCACTCTGAGGGTGTGTGTGTGTGTGTGTGTGTGTGTGTGTGTGTGTGTGTGTGTGTGTGTGTGTGTGTGTGTGTGTGTGTGTGTGTGTGTGTGTGTGTGTGTGTGTGTGTGTGTGTGTGTGTGTGTGTGTGTGTGTGTGTGTGTGTGTGTGTGTGTGTGTACACACGTGTGTTTATTATTTATAGCTATTAGACCTGGCTTATTGCTCACTTAGACCACTGCAATAGCTATCTAGTTTTGACAGGCCCACAGGATGTCAGAGCTTCAGTCCCCATATCTGATGCCAGAGTGTTGCCTTGCACTCACCTCCTCCTAGAATACTTCCTAAGGTTCCTTTGGAGACAGACTCCTGAGGTTTCCTGTGGACTCCCTCTGGCCTGGGTGCCCCCCACCTGCCACCTGGTTTGAGTAGCTTGCCATCCCCTGGTCTCAGGTTGAACGCCCTCCCCTTATGAGAGTCCCTGACCACCTCGCCAGGCTGGCCTGTTGCTGTGGGTGGCCATGAGCCTACACAACTACTTCTGCCTGCGCCACTGGATCGGCAGCTGTCACTGTTACAGGAGCCCGGGAGCTTAACCGATTCTTAGGCACCCGCACATGGAGAAAAGCTGGGGCTCCAGTGAGCACCTGTGATGCTCCCCACAGGGTGAGCCCATGCCCTGCAGTGTGCTTTCCTCCCTCAGACCATGAATTCCCTTGCCAGGAACTAAGCTGTGCCTCAGACATTGACCCTTCGGCCTCACATTGTAAACGGGCAACTGATGAAGAGCTTCCTGCCTGACGTCAGCAGAGAAGGCCCTCCACAGACAGCCTACGACCCAGCTTTAAGTTCAGCTATGACTTGGACTGTCCCTGAGAGGCCACCATCCAGGGAATTACATATAGAGTAGTCAGCAATGCTAAGAATGGGGCTTTGGACTCTGAGGAGAAAGAGGGCTCACCTATTCCAGCTGGAGATGCCTGGGTGGAGGTAGGGCTCACCTGTCCAGCTGGATGCCTGGAGGGAGGGGTTCACTTGTCCTTCTGGAGATGCCTGGTTGGGGGGGGGACACTCACCCAACCAGCTGGGGATACCTGAGAGGGCACCTGGGCCTCAAATATGAGAGAAGACGCATGCAGGTATGACAGGCACCCACACCCCAACTCCTCCCAAGCCTAGGGGTCAAGAGAGAATAGAAAACACAGCATGAGAAAATCCTAGGACCCCAGCACCCCCATATTTTCACTGCATTCTTGCTTGAGGGGGCTGGAAACCCTGTTTCAGCCCCGTGAACAGTCTGTCTCCATGTGCCAAGCCCTCACTGGCCTTTGCTGGAGTTGTCAAAGCCAGAGAAGAGCTTTTGAGTCCTTTTGCCTCCTGCTGGCCACGCAGCCTGTCAGCCAGACTCAGGATCTCTGTTCCTCGGTGCTGACACCCTCTCAGGCGGGGTGGACACATTTCCTGTGAGCACCTTCCCACCACCTTCCTACCTGGGTGGAAGGGACCATGGCAGAGGCGGACAGAATCCAGTCACATGGAGTTTTGCGCCCTTCCTCCTCCAGTCTCTCTTGGACCCTGCGCCCAGCTGGCTGTCCTGCCTCTCTCTGTGAAGAGGTTTTCTGCGCATTAGCCAGTGGCAGTGGGTGGGTTGCCAGAAGGGCAGAGGAGCAGAGCTGCCTAGCTGAGGGTCCAAACAGGACACAGCCCAGCATAAGGTAGGGTTGGCTTTCTAGCCCAGTCCCTAAGCCGGAGACCAGCTGGGTGCCTAGCCACCCAAGGGAGGAGCTAGAGTGAGGGCTCCGCGGGATGCCTCCGAACACTAACCTGCAGCAAAACCCACTTCCGTTCTCATTTATGAGCCTGCCCATCTGTACAGGGTGGTGGGAGGTACCACTGGATCTGGGAACAAAACAGGAAGCTGAGGATTGAAGAGAAGTGGTCCACTGAGGGCCACAGGAGGGCTGGCTGTTCCCATCCCATCGCCATGATCAACTCAATGCAAGATGCCAGCCTAGCAGTCGCCTTAAGCCTTGCAATTCACTGGCCCGTGCAGTTCCTGGCATACAGTAGGTGCTCGATAAATACCTAGGAGTAAAGGAAGGCTGCAGGAGACCTCTCCATGGCTCTTTCTACCATCTTCCATGCAGAGTGGGGAAGAGGTGCAGTGCGGTAAGCTGCACACCCAGCTCCCGTCGCTCTAACCAGCCATGCTGTGCCTACTGCCGTCAAGGTACAGCCACAATGCAGCCTGGACTCTAAAATGTCACAGGCAAGCTGACTCCCTGCCTTGTAGGCAGGCCTGGAGTTCCAATGCATTTGACAGTGTGAGGACCCCCCCCCCAAAACAGTCACCCCAAACTCTGAGGAACCTGGCTGAGCTGCCAAGATGGCCTTACCCTGCTTGGTCTGAGGCAAAGCTTATAGCTTCTTCTGTCCTAGACCGCTACCTTTCCTATGGGGGAACGTAGTGATCACCCCATCTCCTCCTGGGACCCCCTAGTTTTATCAGCTCATCCTGGATGATGCGCCATCGCCAAGAAGGCCCCGTCTGCGCTGCGACTTTGTATCACTCTTGTCCTTCTTCACTCCACCTGCTCGGTACCCCCTTCCCGAAAAGGCTTATTGCTGCTTCTCAAGTATGCCAACAACTTACCCCTGAGCCAGCCTGTCCCTGTCCCCACATCCAGTGCTCTGGCTCAACTGGACCACAGCTCAAGACAGTCTCCCTGTATGTCTGCTCCTGGGTCCCAAAGGCAGAGCCACCATAGGGAGGCTAGGGTGCAAGCCAGGGTGCTGGGACTGCGGGCAGCAGGGGTGCTGGGGGTGGACTTGGCCTTGTGGAGAGTAAAGTGGCTTGGGGTAGGGATTTTCCAGCAACACTTGGGCCCCTGAGTCAGAGAGAAGCTGACCCTCCAGGCAGGCTGGGGCAAGATGGTTCTGATCTGCCCACGGCCCCATCACCTCCCACCCCGAGCCTCTCTGAACATTGGGACATTGTTCTGTGCTCTGTGGCCCTGAGGCTGAAGAACAAAAACCAGCTTAGCAGGGCTCTGCCTGTCCCATAACATCTCAAGAATTTCATCAGGGCCCGGGCAGGTTAGGCAGGGAGGAATAGACTGGAAGACCAGAGCGCTCTGCCTGAGGGGTTCCGGGAAAAACCAAGGAAACAGGAGTGCTGAGTCAGCGTAAGAGGCCCCACAGCACTGAACTGGACAAGTGGCCATATTTATGAGTGATGGGAAGGGGACACACGCATTGCACCCCACACTTGTCCAGGCTCCTCCTGGTGGTCGGAACAAACTCAGCACGCCAGGGTTATGTCTGAACTGAGTTCCTTCTAGTTTTAAGTGTGGGTTTTAAAGTTTAAAATTTTAAGAATCTGTGAATCTTATCTGGGTGTGGGTGCAAGTGCAGGCAATGTGACATGGTGGATGGATACGCAGAGCCTAGAGGACACTTGTGGGGGTCAGTTCTCTCTTTCTATCGCATGGGTCCCCAGACTGAACTCAAGGTCACCAGGTGTGAGGGCAAGCACCGTCACCCACAGAGCCAGACTAAGAAACCCCATCACGAGCCTTTCCTGCCCACTAACCTCTGTGACTATAAGGCGAAGAGCCACGGCCAGGGAGGAAAGGTCTGAGGGAGGCACCTAAGGGAGCGAACCTGTGTCTTAAGACCCGCCTCCCTGCTTCTTGGCTGTGTGGTCTGGGGCTTTGGGAGTCACCATTTGCTAAGTAGGGTGAAAGACTCTTCCTCAGGTATGTAAATGACATAATATCGTGTGGGAGGCCAGTAAAGCGGACTTCTCCTTCTGCTGCACTCCTTTCTTAGTAGTTTGTTTACACACACACACACACACACACACACACACACACACACACACATCTTTTTATATGCTAGCACTCCAAGAACACAGCTACAGAAAAAAATGTTAATTAAATTCAATGACAGCATTAGGTTACGGTGAGGCCTTAGGAGGTGATTAAGCCGTGACAGGGAACCTACATGGATGGGATCAGAGTCTTCTAAGAGATCCTACAGAACGGGTTGGAGAGATGGCTCAGAGGTTAAGAGCACTGGACTACTCTTCCAGAGGACCCAGGTTCAATTCCCAGCACCCAATGGCAGCCTGTAACTTAAGTTTCCAGAGATCTAACACCCTCACCTGGATATACATGCACGCAACACTACCAATGCACGTAAAATAAAAGTAAATAAAACATTAGGAGGTAGCGAGAGGGCGAGCCCAGAAAGTCTGATATCGGATAAAGATGGCTATCTATGAAGCAGGAAGTACCCTCATCTTTACCTACTTAATACTACTGTGGTACAGTTTCTGAGACAGACGAGTGTGGGGCCACACACATCCTGCTGACAGGAGTCAGTAAGGAGGACACAACTGGTAAGTTCTATAAAGAAACAGGAAGCAGCGGAGGATGCTGGGAGGTTCAGAGAAGAAGGAAGGCTGTCCTCATGGAGAAAGAGGGGTGAGGGGTTCTCTTGGGGGCTGCGTGTCCCAGGCCCAGCAGCAGCAGTACCAAGGCCCCAAGTGTGCACGGTCAGCAGGGCTGACCAGAGCTGAAGGCGGCGGAAGAATAGATGCTATCAGAGGAAGGTGACAGGATGAGTGACCCGGGAGTGACATGAGCTCATCACAGGGAGCTGAGGCGACCTGAGAGACTAAACAGGAGGCCGGTGATCCACAGAAGGCATGGTGATAGGCTGGCCCCAGGGTAGGCCAAGAGATGCTGAGACTCAGACCAAGTGGGGAGATAAGCTCAAGGGAGGAGATGGAGATGTGACGCAAAGAAACTGATGTGCAAGCACGCCTGGAGCTGAGGTGTAAGTCAGGGGCCGTTAGAAGAGCATTCTGTCCTCCACAGTGCAGAAACGTGCATGGGCCAGTGTGTTCACAGTCAGAGGGGGGACCACGGCCCCATGGCAACCCTCCTGGGATGTCTGCGGGAGGACGTAGCACCATGCCTGCTCTGTGCCAAACCCATCAAAGGGGTCTAGAGGAATGTCCTTTCTGTGCCAGGCAGCAGCTGGCCACCACAGTGGCCAATGAGGGGATCAAAGCCTGGAGAGACTTCTCACACCCCCAAGACTGGACTCTCTGGATCTTGTCTTCCCTATAAGATGGCAAAGATGGCCCTGGTGACCCGGTCCCACGCAACCAAAGAGCCCCCACAGCAGTGCACTTGAGAGAGGCCGGGCTGTCTGCAAAATTCCAATGCCATGCACTGGCTCTGATAATTTGATAATTCTCTTCAGAGTCGCCACACGTCAAAACATTCTGCTACCTGATCCATATGTATGTTTCTGGAGGAGGGGCAGGAGCATGAACGGTGGCCAGCAAAGGTGAGCAGCCGTCAGAGGGAGGGGCAGGCGCTGGGCTAATAAATCACCAGGCAGTCAGACCAGGGTCACAGGATCTGGGGAGGGAGGAGGGGCCCAAAGGCAGTGGCCAGGGCTACAGGGCCCCTTGTGAACTCTCAACTCACACCTGCCACACTTCTGGAGCCACAGGTCATCCAATACTATCTCAAGAAAGAGGCAGCTGGCTCCTGACTCCATGGGGACATGAAAGGCCAGATGTTTTTTCATGCCGTGCTGTGTACTCTGCGAGGCAGAACGCACCCTAAGTCACACAGCCTGTTCTGTCCCCAGGCTTTTGCAGACAACAGCGTGAGTACTTACTGCGTGCCAGTGGCACTGACTGAATATCCTCAGGGGGGCCCCCTTGACCACCACCACGTATCCAGTATCAGTTTGCATTAGAGACAGGAAAATGGGATTCTAGAAGTTGCCATAAGTGACAATGACTGACTTCAGAGCATGACCCAGACCAGTCATCCCTCATTACCTGGGCTGTTGTATGGGAGCTACCATTCCCGGGAGGGGGTCCTGGAGCTGGGCATGAGGCTAGTCAGTTGCACAGCATTACTTCACAGGACCACACGTGAAATGGGGCCCACTTATTTAGCCGACTGGCAAGGAGCAGGAGCTGGAATAAAGGTGGGGTTCCCTGCGTTCAGCCATTAACACTCCCCACTTTCCTTTTAAGCACCTGATTGTGGCTTCCACCACACAGGAGTAGAAGTGTTCGCCCCACCCTAAGGGAGGAGAGGGAAAGGCCGTCACGGCTGAGAACACTAGCAGGTTGGACCCAGAGCCATGGTTACCCTGGAGAGTGAGGAAGGCTCAGAGAGGAGCAGGGCAGGCAGGACAGAGGCGGCTGAAGAGCCAGGGCCGCACAGTCCCAGAGCGGAGGCAACCTGGAGGGCTGCAAAGTCTCAAAGGGCTTATTTGCAATCTGGAGCTGCTGCTGTAGCCTGCTTCCCTGTCTATCACATGCAGTGAGACTCTATAGCACCTAGGTACGAGAGCATTCCATCCCCTTTTGAGACAGGTTCTTACTATGTAGGCCTGGTTAACTTTGATTTCACAGAGATCTGCCTGCCCCTGTCTCCTGAGTGTTGAGATTAAAGATGTGCGCCAACATGACTAGATTTCCCTCTTTTAAGAATTAATTGAATTAATTAATTATGTATGTATGTATAGTTTTTATGTGTGTGGTATACGTATGCACAAATGTTCACTGAAGCAAAAAAAAAAAGAACTTTGACTGTTCCTTGATTTTAAAAGTTTTCTAGATTATGGCTCATATGCCTGCTGAGGATAGGCAGGCCTTTTTAGGCAGCTATCTACAGCAACCCTCTGCAGTAGGAGCACTGGGAAAGTCGAGCTCTAGTTCTTGGCTGCATCCTTAGCTGGCAGCATTGGCAGCTCACAACCCCATGGTTTCAGACCTGGCCCACACCTCCCAATCATGCAGAAGAGGTAGGAGTCACTACTCACTCTTTTGGGGGGTTGACATCCTCAGGCCGAGCCTCGAAGAACCGGAAGACTTCATCGCACTGTGAAATGTGGGGAGGCAGCCGGACAAGTGCCTGTGAAGACAAGGAAACGAGGTCATTAGGTATGAGGACGCAGACGGCATCGGGTCAGCCAGGGATGGGGGTGGCCCTGAAGCACTACGCCAACCAGTCAGGCCACAAGGGACTGAAATAAAGAGAAAAGAATAATTCATCAATCCATTCATCTATAAGAAACAAAAACCAAACCACCACCAACAACAACAAAATATCTAGGGCCTGGGGACACAGCTCAGTCAGTAGAACGGTTGCCTAGCACACAAGAAGCCCTGGGTTCTACCCTTAGCCACCCAGAGGCCGGTCCTTGTGGCATACACCTGTAATTTCAACAGTTCAGAGGTAGAGGCAGGAGGATCAGAAGTTCAAGGTGGTCCTTGGTTGTGTATTTTTCTGGTCAATCTAAACTAGTGAGACTTTGTCAAAACAAAACAAACAAATAACAACAAAACAAAAACCAACAATCAGCAACATCAACTAACAAACATCGTGGTGTGGTGCATGTCTACAATCTCAACACTTAGGAGGCGGAGGCAGAAGGACTGCTGGAATTTGAGGCCTGCTGGTGTGAGCACCCGAGCTCAGATCCCCAGAACCCCCACAAAGCTGGATCTGCAATCCCAGCACTCCTCCATCGAGGGGCAGGCAGAGAGGAGAGTCCCGGAAAGCTTATGGACCAGCTTAGCCTGGTGTAGGCAACAAAGAACGAAGAGACCCTGGTTTTTTTGTTTTGTTTTGTTTTAGGTTTTTTGAGACAAGGTTTCTCTGTGTCATAACAGCCCTGGCTGTCCTAGACTCAATTTGTAGACCTGGATGACCTTGAACTCACAGCGATCCGCCTGCCTCTGCCTCCCAGTGCTGGGATTAAAGGTGTGCGCCACCACCGCCCGGCTCAAGACCCTGTTTCGAACCAGGCAAGGATCAACACCTGAAATTATCCTGATTGCCACACAAATCCTGTGACATGCATGAGCAAGCCCCAATTCACACACACACACACACACACACACACACACACACAGAGAGAGAGAGAGAGAGAGAGAGAGAGAGAGAGAGAGAGAGAGAGAGAGAGAGAGAGAGAGAGAACCAGGCAACCAATCTGCCAGAGCACTAACAGTCCGCCAACTAACCATTCCACCAACAATTTCAGGAACTATATATGCATCATGGCTTGAATGTCCTCACGGGTTCTGGCATTTGAATACACGGTCCCCAGTAGGTGGCAGTGTTTGAGGTGACTTAGGAGCTACGGTCTTGCTAGAGGAAGTGCCAGTTTTGCGATTCCAGAGCCTCGAGACATTCCCCGTTTGCGCTCTCTCCCTGCTCCAGCCACCACTCCTCCAGCTCACAGCCATGGTGGACTCTCAGAGCTCTGGAACGGCAAGCTCCAATAAACCCTGCCTTCTCTGTGTTGCCTTGATCATGGTGTTTTACCACAGCTGTGGGAACGTAATTAGTACACCATGCCAACAATTAGTCAATTAAACAAGCAAAAGTTAACCAAACCAAATCGATGAGCACTGAGTTCAGGTTTCAGGTCGACAGGGCTGGTCACTCCTCGGGAGCCCTGAAGGAAACTTACCCTATTCAAAGACTAAATCTGAGGGCCTTAGCCTCACGAGGTGAGGCTCACCCTCACCGGCCCACAGGTCTAAACCCCTTAACCTATCAAGAGAGTGCTCACCCTATAAGCCTTGCCTTCCCGGCGCCACACCTGTGCCCCACAGTTGCATTTCCTCAACACCCAGCTGCAGAGCTGGTTTTTAGTGACAAGGTGAGAAGGCCAATGGAGGGCAACAATGTGCTACAAGTCAGACAGGACCTACAACAACGGAAATGAGATTCAGGGAGGGCCCCGGAAGCTAAACTCTGGGGAAAGGGTCTTGCTCAAGCATAGTGGCTGTGGAAGCTGCATGAAGCTATAGCCACTTGGGTGCAGAGAGCAAGGGAATTGGGGTGCAGTAGGGGGTTAGACAAGGCTTGCCAGAGCACAGTTCATGGTAGACTGGACAGTGTTGGAATGCTATGCTTGACGGACTCCTATGACGACTGAGTCAGGCCAAGAGGCCTATTGTTCAGAGACGGTGTCTAGACAAGACTAGCCAAGGGCACATGGGAGCCCAGGCCTGGTCACCTCTAAATGGAGGGGAGGAAGGCAGAGCCCCTCCCTCAGTATGGGGAAATGCCTAAATAAGGAGAGATTCTTGCTTCAGAGAGGACACAAAGTAGGACTTTGGGCAAAGGACAAGGCCAAAGGAACGGAGGGCAGGGGCCAGGAGAAAAGAGAGAAGCCCAGGTTAGGAGGAGTCCACAGATACACAGGGCGAGACACCAGCTGCTGAAGAGGCCCCTGCCCAACACAGAAACACGTTGTCAGATGCTAGCATGTCTCCTAACTCCACACTAGAATCTTCTTCAGAGGCTCCATCCAGTCTCCTGCAGCCCCGTGATCCTTTCTAAGGGGCCCCCGGGACTCCTAAGGAAGGCCCTACCCCCACATTACAGATGAAGAAACACAGATTCACGGGGAACACCACCCTGGGGCACCCGCAGAGGCTGGGAAGACTTGGAATATAAGCCTTGTGCAGACAGGGACTTTAGTCTGTTCTGTTATTGGCAACTCAGAGCAGAAACTCAGACCAACAGGGCTTGAGGTCCAGAGGGCAGTGCCTGAGCGGTGAGGCAGAGGAGGTGGTCCAGGAAAGCACACTTGGCCTTGGGTGGCCACAACCGAGCTACAGTATGGGGCAAAGAGGAGCATTGGCTTCACTCTCTGAGGTGATCAGACAACCCAACCCAGCATCGGGCATCCAACCAAGAGGCACTTTTCCATGCCCAATCCACGCCCAGGCAAGATGGAACAAGATCGGACAAGACCAGACCTTAGCTAGCTTATGAGAGCATTGGGCAACTCTTCCTTAAACTCCCAGCCTTTTTTTTTCCCCCTAGAGCCTGTGGCTTTGCAAAGGTCTCCAACCCCCGCCCTGCCCCCAACAACAACAACGACAACCAGGAAGCCGCAAAGAAGAAAAATGAGTAGTGATGAACAACTCTGCTGGGCATTGTCCCAGACGCCAATTTCCCAGCCCCCTGACAACAGGAGGGCGGCTCTGTATGTATGGATGTGACCCTGGAAGAGGAAGGCATGACATGCGCTCTGGGGAGCATATCAAGTGACACACTGCCTCTGCTTATAGTGGGGACACTGAAGCCGTGATGAGCAAGGAGCTGTAAACAGAGGAGGTGGCAGGAACCAAGCGCCCCAAATGGGAAAGGTGGGTGAATCTGACCCCAAAGTATGACTAAGGGAGACTGAGAGGGAAAAAGGAAAGAAGGGGTGTGGCTAGGCATGGAAAAAAAAAGACTCCTGGGGGGCGGGGGGTGGGGGGGCAGAGGTTGCCAACCAAGACTGGCTTGAAGGATGTGAGTGCGGCAGAAGCAAGGGAAACCATCACCAGGTTGTGCTGTGCGCAGTGGCCATCAGGAAGTTACAGCTGGCCCTGGGGAGGTCCCCAGACCCTACCAGACACCCGCAGCCTATGAACAGAGGGCTCTTCATGCCCGAAGAGAGCAAGTGGCACTTGGAGGAGAGGATGCGTGGGCCACAGACAAAGAAGTCTTTAGGTGGAGTGACAGTGACATCTTGACTTAACAGGAGCCTGCAGGGAGCTTGTCAAGAGTTCGTCCTGATTGCTGGCCAACAGCAAAGGCTCCCAGCCCGGAGCAGCCCTGTTTTGGCCAAAACCACTTGGCAAAAGTAGCCAGTGTTGAGTGGCCTGTCCCCGGGCAATACCAGTGCTGGCACTCGAGAGCAGGAACCCAAGCCTGGCCACACTGAGCAAGGTGCGGGCCGGGGTTCCAGCTCAGGCCTTGGGTTCTGCCTATGGGCATTCATGGTGTACGCCCGCCATGTGGAGAGTGAAGCCAGGCAGCTCTGGCTGTGAGTCCTGCCTCTGCTGTGAGATGATGAATGCCTTACCTGCCCTCTCTGAGCTCCACACATTGGATTTGGTAGCGTAACCATCACCCAATAAGAGGTGACGATTCTGAGGAGGCCAGCACAGTAGCTAGGCTGGTGCTATTACACCACTGTCATTCTTTAGGTCAAAGCAATGGTGCACAAGCAAGAACTCCAGAATGTGTGGGGAGCCATTGACTCTAGTCCCAGCACTGCAGCTGTGTGTTTGTTGTGTGACCCTGGGCAGCTCATGTCATCTCTGGTTATCAGTTCTTCTAGGATTGGGGGTGGGGGGGTGGGGGAGGGGAAGGCATTCTACAGGAATGCTGCTGAGACCAGTTTACTATCAGTAAGGACATCCTAGGAGCCCGGCTCGTGTGCTGTATGGATGCAGAAGAAAGGCTGTGACCATGATTCTAACTGCAAACTCTCACGTAGCCAGAGAGTAGCATCATTCTGCATCAGTAGCCTGTATCCAGATCTGGGCTTTCTGCTTCTGGAGTTCCTCACTGGTATCTACGAGATGCCCTGAGGGTCCTTAAGCTCTATGGCCAGTACAGTCATCAGTGAGATATCTGCCTGACCCATGGCTCTGACAGCCTTGCTCTAGGGTATGACCCAGGTGAGATCACAAGGTTGACCTCAGGCCCTGGCCAAGGGCCAACGCGCCACGCCGTCCTCACACCCTGGTATCACGCAGGAGGGAATGAGTGGCCGCGTGCAGAGGGGGAGGGGAATGGGGACATTCCAGACGCTAGGCTGCTCTGTCCCTGCATGGTATCTGATGAGTGACCCCGCAGGCCTTGCCTTTGGTGACTGGTTGGTGAAACCACTGAGAAGAAAGACAGGCCAGGGCTATGGGGACTGACACTCTTCTGCTCTGACGGGCCCACCAGTGCCCTCTTTTTCTGTCCTAACCTGTCCCAGAGCCTCTGTTTCTTGCCTCTTTCCTACAATGTTTTCTTAGCCCCCAATGCCAGGGCAGATAGGTCATGTTTGAGCAGGGTGCGGGGAGGGCAAGAGGAATGGAGGGAGGGAGAAAGAGACTTCCATTCAGTTGTGGGGAAGGTCAGTGGCAGGGGATGAGTACGGTAGGTCAGACCTGTCATCCTGGCACTCGGAAGGCTGAGTGTTATGTAGCAGAATCCTCTTAAGTTAAAACCTTCCATCTTGGAGGAAAGCTAGTTAAAACACGGATGTTAGAAGTAACAGGATGTTCTAAGTGGAAGTGGAACACTGCACTCTGTGTGGAGCTTTAAGCACAGGAAGTAGACTCAGGAAGTCCCTGAAACTGATCAGAACCACTAGGCCCCGCCCTCCCAAGAGTTTCTCAGACAGCAGTTGCCTGAAAGAAGAATGAACCAGCCAAGCTGCCTGGAAAGGACATTCATCAACTAGTTAAGCTTCCTGCAGGCTGTCCACTTCCAGCTGTCACCGATGCTGGGATGGGCTTTGTCCATGTACACTTAAGTCATCTCTGCTCCTGTAAGTAACCCTTCACCCATGTTCCTGTAAGTAGCCCCATTAAAACCCATTGGTTCACCAAGCTGGACTTCGGTACTATCCATACTTTGGTCTGTCATTACTTCCATCTGGGGTAAGTAGACATTTGTTCACATACCCCAAAGGAGAGCTTCACAAAACATTGAGACAAGAGGTTGCTTGGGAGATTTGGAGATGGACAGGGCTACACAGTGAGACCCTGAATCAAACAGCAAACAAACAAAAGGACAGGGGCCGAGCTGCAGGATGAAATATACATGACACTGGCCATGATGTTAGTCGTGGTGTGCAGTGACACTTAAGTGGTCAGAGATTGTACCATCTGATGGCGGAGCTGTGGAAAGCACCTCTGGTGGCAGTGAGCACCGACCTCTGGGAGGGTATCTCACTGACCTTGGAAGGGTCAGTGGGCTTCTCAGACAACTGCAGTACAGACCTCAGCTTACTTGCTTGTTTTTATTGTCTTGTTTGTGGACTTTTGTTTGTTTGTTTTGTTTTGCTTTTTTGAGACTGGATTTCTCTGTGTAGCTCTGGCTGTTCTGGAACTCGCTAGGTAGACCAGGCTAGCCTCAAAATCAGAGATCCATCTGCCTCTGCCTCCTGAGCGCTGGGAGTAAAGGCATGTGCCAGTACGCCAGGCAGACCTTGATTTTCTAACTCAGCAGGATTAAAGGCCAGCCTGCACAGCCCTGCTCCGACACATTCATAAAGTCTTGCTTGAGAGGTGACCTTCAGATAGTGGACCACCAGTCCCACTCTGGGCTGCTGCCATCCATGCTAATTGGGTCAGGAGGCCCCTCCCCCCTCTCACAGACCCCATTATGGGAGCTCCCCTGTTCAAAGCGGAATACCCAGGAGGTAAGATGCAGCTGGCTTCCTCCTCAGGCTGACCCACAGTCAGGATGCCTCGGGCTCAGTAGTTCAGGCGGCAGGCTGATCTGAGCCATAAGTTACAGCTGGAAGGCTTCCTCCTGCCTCTGCCTCACCTCCCTTAGCTTTGCTCATTCATTTACCTTCTTAAAGCATTAAAAAAGCTAGGCCGCAGCCATCAGTTTAGAAAGAGTGAATGTCTTTTAAAGAGGAAGGAAGGATATTGATCTGAAGACGAACGCTATCTAGCTAAGGACCACTCATTCATCATTTACAATAAGGCAGAACATGTGACCCAGGCCGATCTGGACAAAAAGTCAAACCTGGGTTTCATGGGGAGAAGGGAGCACTTGTCTTCCTAGGGGCTAGAAATGACAGTTAAGGACTCATTTTAAAATTTGTAGCATGGGTTATTTACTAATCTATAGATAGGTCTCAGATAGCTCAGTATAGTCAACTGAGGCTGGCCTTACATTCCTGGTCCACCTGTCTCCACCTTCTAAGTGCAGGGCTTATGGGCATGTGCCACTATGCCAGGCCTGACTTAAACATTTGTGTTGCCAAGCATGATTCATTATAAAATATTAGAATCATAAAGTCTGTGTCTTGGCTACTCTTTTTTTCCCCTAACTGTACCTAGTTCAATCTAGAGGGACAGTAACATTTGAGGATCCTTCTAGAGACTCGAGACCTTTTTTAAAAAAAGATTTATTTATTTATTTATTTATTATGTATACAGTGTTCTGCATACTGTATACATCAGGGCACCAGATCTCATTATAGATGGTTGCTGGGAATTGAACTCAGGACCTTTGGAAGAGCAGAGGGTGCATTTAACCTCTGAGCCATCTTTCCAGATATTGGCTACTTTTAAATTGCTATGACAAGACATTCTGACCAAGACAGCTTATAAAAGAAAACATTTAATTTGGAGTTCATGGTTCCAGAGGGTTAGTCTATGACCACCAAGGCTGGGAGCATGGAGGCAGTCAGATGACATGGTGCTGGGGTAGTGCCTTACAGCCCACGTCTTGAGAAAGCAACCATGAGGTAGAGAAAGAAAGCTGGCTGAAAAACTGGCATAGGCTTTTTGAAACCTCAGAGTGACCCCCCCCAACCCAATGACATACTTCCTCTAACAAGGTCACACCTCCTAATCCTTCCTAAACAGTTCCACTAACTGGGGACAAAGTATTCCAATATATGATGAGCCTATGGGGGAGGAGGGTGTTCCTATTCAAACCGCCACAGAAATGGACCTTTCCAGTAAGAGCTCAGTATAGGGACAACATTTCTGAAGTCACTTAACAGGGATGTGCATTTCCACTCTACCCCTGTGGGACCATGGTTTTCACTGCCATTTATTCAAGGTCAGACAGCTAGCCAGGCTGTGGGACCAGACCCCAGGGCTTCTTACCCAAGTGTGCTTTAGGTAAAACAGGCTTTTCTTCCCTCATTAGGAGTCTTTGCTTTGAGTCAGCCCAGGATGGCCTCTTCCATCTTCCTACCTTAGATTCCTGAGTGTTAGGTGTCACCAAACCCAGCCTCCTTGGGATTGCATGTGTCTGTGGGTGTGTGTCTGTGTGTGTGTGGGGTGTATGTGTGCGTGCTCCCACGTGCAGGAGTGAGGGAAAGACATCAAGTCGTGTGTTCTATTCTAAGATCCTTTGATTTATTCCCTTGAATAAAAGCGTCTCTCAGAATCTGGAACACACACACACACACACACACACACACACACACACACACACACACACACGGCTGGCTGGCCAGCCCCATGTATCTTCCTGTATCTGCTCTCCCCAGTGCTGTGTTACAGGTGTGTGAGGCCACATCTGGCTTTGAACATGAATGCGAGGGACTTAAACTCAAGCTCTCACACTTGCACAGAAACATTCCTACCCACTGAGTCACCCCCCCCCCCACTTTTCCTTTAGAATCTTTTAACACACACACACACACACACACACACACACACACACACACACACACACACACACACACACATGGGCACACACTCACTCACACACATACATATATATGGGGCTGGAGGGATAGCTCAGCAGTTAACAGCACTGGCTGCTCTTCCAGAGGACCCAGGTTCAGTTCCCAGCACCCACATAGCAGCTCACAACCACCTATCCCAGAGAACCCCACGCCCTCTTCTGGCCTCCATGGGCACTACATGCACATGGTGCACAGACATATATGTTCAGGCAAAACACTCACATACATAAAGTAAAAATAAAATTAAGCCAGGAGGCAGAGGCAGGCAGATTTCTGTGAGTCCGAGGCCAGCCTGGTCTATAAATTGAGTCCAGGATAGCCAGGGCTACAAGAAAAATCCTGTCTCAAAAATGTTTTTAAATTAAAATACGTGTTCTTAATATTCCTGTCGCTTCCTGCCCTCCCTCCTTGTGCTGTGCATGTACAGGGCATACATGTGGAGGTCGGAGGACAACATGCAGAAATTGGTTCTCTCCTTCCACCACAGGGTGCTGGATTCGAGTCATCAGGCTTGGCAGCACGCCTGCTCTGTCCCTGGAATCCTTGCGTCACATTCCACAGTAGGAACTAGCGAGCTCTAAGTATATTTTACTGTTTAGAGCCGTGGGGTCAGACCCAGGGCTCTGGGCACACTCTACCATTACACTGCATCTTTAACTGCTGCTTTTATTTTTCTCCCTTTTGTGTTTTGTTTGTTTGTTTGTTTGTTTGTTTTTCTGAGACAGGGTTTCTCTGTGTAGCCTTGGCTGTCCTGGACTCACTTTGTACACCAAACTGGCCTCAAACTCAGTGATCTGCCTGCCTCTGCCTCCCAAATGCTGGGATTAAAGGTGTGCGCCACCACACCTGGCATAACCACTGCTTTTTTGAGACATGGTCTTATTCTGTATTCTAGGCTGGTCCTAGGCTTATCATCTCCCTTCCTGCCTCCTAGGATTACAAGCATGTACCGCTAACCTAGCTTAGCTAGAGATTCCACTTCTATTAAAGCCAGTGGTATCATGAATAACAATAAATTTTTTAGTGCTTTTTGTTTATTCTTATTTCAAACTTTATATTTTACCTTTTCAGTACTAAGTACTTAACATACTATGCAAGTACTCTACCCACTGAGAGACCCCCAGGCTTTACTTGATTCTAATATTTTAAAATATATATTTATTTTATGTGTTTGAGTATTTTGCCTGCATGTATGTCTGTGTGCTACATGCATGCAGTGTCTGTGGAGACCAGAAGAGGGTGTCAGATCTCTAGAGGTCCAGAAAGGTGTTAGCTGCCTGCCATGTGGCTGCTGGGAACTACAGCTAGGTCCTCTGCAAGAGCAACAGGCACTCTCAACTGCTGCTCCATCTCACTAGCAGCCTTTTAAATGCATTTAAAATGTTTACTTATTTATCTAATCCAAATGTCTGTGCTCTATAATAATAACAAAAGGCGGGGAGGCCTGGTGGCACTCAGAGGAAGGATAGCAGGCTACCAAGAAGAGACTTGATACCCTATGAGCATATACAGGGGGAGGAGGTCCCCCTCAGTCACAGTCATAGAAGAAGGGAGTAAGGGGGAAATGGGAGGGAGGGAGCAATGGGAAGATACACGGGATGGGATAACAATTGAGATGTAATATGAATAAATTAATAAAATATATTTTTTAAAAAGGGAAAATAATAACAAAAGGCCCCCGCTGAACGCTTTCTCTGAGCCACACACCACACTGGCACCTACAGCACTTCAGCTCCCTCTGCCCCACAATGGAGGAACCACCCTTTTCCTATGAGCAGATTGGAAACAGGCCGAAAATGTGGAGTAAGTTCATAAAGCTAGACAGGGCTTTGAGCCCAAACAGTCTGGATGCCCATAGATCAACAGCACTAATGAGTATCTTCCGGGAGGTCCCAGACTATAATCAGTATAAAAGACAGGATATTAAGGCCTTGGGTTCAGAATTAGCATCATGTCCCCTAAACAAAACAAAACAAAAACACAAGCAGAAAGACAAACAGGCTCTGGTTTATAACATACTGCTGTTCCTGTCTGCTCTTTGACATTGGCTATTTTGGTGTTGTATACACAAACACACACACACACACACACACACACACACACACACACACACACACCAGACGGACTGACAGATAGACCAGACAGACAGACCAGGCAGACCAGACAGACAGAGACAGAGACAGAAAGTGAACCAGAGTGTATTGGCATCTACTACACAGATAGGAATAAACAAACATGTACACCAGATGCCACTGTGCTCAGAACTGATTCAAGCACACTCAGAAGAAATTCGAAGGACCACCCCTCCTCCCTAGCACCCACCGGTAGGGTCCTGTCAGCACTCATCTCCTAAGCTGGAGGAAATGGTTCAACCCAGCGTTTTATAAACGTGGACGCATTCCGAAAGGGGATGCATCACAGAGCCTTGGCTGTGAACCATACCTGTGCCCTCTGCCCCGACAGTGGTCTAGCCCCAGGAGCGATCCCTCCCAAGTGACAGTCACTCCACACGTCCCACCCCCAGGCAGCAGACGCCAGGCCCCAGGTGGGTTCTACACAGGCACCTCCCTTCGCCCCAGCCCAGCCTTACCCTGCAGTACTCATCAATGGGTTTCAGTCTCTTCACAGCCACGTCCCGGATGTGGCTTCTCCGGAAGAGGATCTTGCCTGGGAGAGAAAGCCTAGTGAGCAGCAATTCGGCATCCTCCCATTCCCTCGCCCCCTGGGTTTTCAACTGGTCCCCACCTCAGCCCCTACCAACAAAGCAAGAGAGAAACTGTCACCTCTCCTGGGGGGCAGGAGGCGCCCAAGGCTGAAGGCCCAGGGCCTCTCGCTGGAGGCTGCCATCTTGGGCTTGTGTGAACAACCTGATCAACTCACCGTGTCTGGATCTGTGGTGGGATCAATGCCAGATGCTAGGGTGTGGCTTTCTAGTGACCTCACAAGTGACTATGAGAAGTGTTTTGTCTTCTGGCCCCTCCTTAAGAGATGAGCATTCCCTTCTGCTAGCCAGGCAAGGCATTCCTATTCTTAGCTTAGGTGGGTGGCTATTTCCAGGGTGAGACAAACAACCAGAGACTATAGCTGTTCCAGTTGGACTGTCCCCTGGCCTCTCTGAACACAAAGCCTTCAGCCATTCAGGCTGGGGCATCCCATAACATGTATGGGCAAGGCTTTACAGGAAGTCCTGGTTCGTCAGGTCTCGCTCAGTCATGATGAACAATTCAGAGTGTTCAGTCATCACAAATGTATCAAGACATGGCCAGTCAGTCAATCATGAGCACACCAATACATGGTTCTCCTCCAGTTTCACAAATGCAGCTGGTTCTATCCCAGAATCCTCATGCTGGGGACAGAGCCCCCAGGATCTCACATGCACTAGGCAAATGCTCTGAATTGCACCCTCAGTCCAGCCTGTCCAGCTTAGAGTCTGAACTCACAAGTCTGATTTTCAAGGCCTTATACACAGACAGTTCTGGGCCCAGTGGGTGTCAGTGTCCATCCCCTCTGTCATCTTCCTCTTTCTAGAATATCCACAATTACATATTCCTAAGGCAATTGCTTCAGTCTGCTGTGTGTGACAGTGTAGGTGACACACCAGGGGACCCATGGAGCCGGCAGGTGATGAAGGGCACACCTAGAGCTCTACCACCTATCTGCTGTCCCCATCTGCCCACTGTCCTTTGGAGAAGGCGTCCTCCATGTTAGTGCCTTGTAGTACCAATATGGCTAACCACACCCCCCGAGCGATTGGTAAGCTCAGGACCCCGCCTCATCAGCAGGAGACACAGCGAGTGGCTCAATCATGGGTGGGACCCAATCTGAGCCAATCAGGTTCACCCCTGAGCCTTCTCTTTCCCACTGCGCTAATGTGGCTAGAGGAAAGCCTGGCGCCCCCAGTGGCCAATTTTATTATTGCTTGAAAAGAAAACGGAAGAAGAAAAACCGCATGGGTTTGTATGAGCTCAATAAAGGCCTCTTGAGTGACACACAGAGGAGAGACCCTAGTGAGGGGCAGTAATCCTTCAGTAACTGGGTGTGGCTGTTTCTGAGTCCAGGGCTATCTTTGGACTTTTCAGTTGTGTTTCTCTCCGGGTCCGAGTGAAAGACAATTGAGGCCATTCCCTTAGTTCGGGCTGTTCTCCCCACAGCAGCCCCAGAAACAAGAATTTCAGTGCAAGCCACCGACGAGAAAGCAGCACAGTAAACACCACTGAGAGAGAAGAATTCGGCAAAGGAGGGAGAATGCTCAGGGCAGGGGCTCCCTGTGGGCGGCTGGCTCCTGGTCCTCTGGGCGACTCAGGGTGCTCCTCAGGGGTGTCCCCTCTGAAGCCGGAGTCGAGACCCACCAGCTCCCTCCTACCACCAAAAACTGTGCCCAAGGGTACCATTCTGCCACTCTGGCTAAGAGGGTTCCTTCAGGGGGAGCCCACCTGTGCCGTAAAGCAGAGCAGAAGGGAACGTAGGGGACCTTGGGTCCTGCAAGAAGAGGCTGCAGTGGCCTCTGACTTCCCTGTCACCACGGTAGAGGTCACCAGCCCTGCATAGGTGAGACAGGGTCGCCAGGACAACCAGCGCGTGTGATCTGCTCCCCTTCCCCTCGTCTCATCTTCCCACACATGGTCTACAGTTCATTCTCCAGGCTGCCCCCAGGATCCACCTAGCATGGCCTGTCATACGGCGTTGGTCCAGCACTCCCCATCCCTACCTGAGCATCTGCCCCAAGTGCCCTTCCTCCATGCTCTCTCCAGTCAAATGTCTGCCCATCAGCAAGAATCCCCCATGGGATTCCCTTGCAAAAGGGAAGCCAAGAGCTGATTTATTAAGATCCTAGTGACACCATTCCACATGGAGGAAAATGTCATTGATGTTCCTGCCTCTTGGTCTCTTATCCTTTTTGGTTGCCTGTCACTTTAGTGCTCATATGTCAAAGGTGTGCATGAGTGTTGGCTGTGTGGATGCTGTGTAAAGTGGCCTTTATCCTTAAGCTGGTACTTGGTATGGGGAGGCCACTCTCAGGACTGATAAAATGATGGGTGTCCCTGGGTTGGAGTCTGGGCTTCCCACCTGGGCCAGTTGTTTGTCAGAGCAGCCAGACTCTATGCTATTAGAAGTCTAGAGGTGCCCAGGAGGACCCTGAAGGACCATGTGAGGAATGGAATAAACTAAGGGCATCCTAGAGAGGCCTCACCCTCCAATAATGGAAACCCACCCTTTCTCATCCTATGAGAGGACAGAGAAGGAGGGAAGGAGATGTGGAGGCTACCTGGGTTCCCTTCCCGCCATCACCCCAAAGCCAACTGCACCTCTGCAGAGCCTTGTCCTTACAGGGCTGAAGGTGGAACCAGTGAAGGTTTAAGGAGATGCAGTTCAGGCCTCCAGGAAGTTCAGAGGCTTGGAGAAGGGGGAGGGAGTGGGAGGGAAGGTTCCATCTGATCGAAGCTGTCCTGGCTCTGGAGCACAAATCCCTGATGGCTGCTGGAAGGAAGGCCACCACACTATGGGTGACACTCTCTAGCCCCTCAGCAAGGCCACCACACTATGGGTGACACTCTCTAGCCCCTCAGCAAGGCCACCACACTATGGGTGACACTCTCTAGCCCCTCAGCAAGGCCACCACACTATGGGTGAGGCCCCCCGGCCCCTCCACAAGGCTCAGGAGTCAGTTGCTCCGGTGCAAGGCAGCTTGCAGTTGGCCTCTCTGAACTCTAGAAAGGTGGCTCTCGTGAGCAATACTTCTTTTCTATACTTGGGGCTTGGGCCTAGTCAGCCCACAGGGATGAGGGAGGGGAGGCCTGGAAGAGTTCTATGGTTTTGACTTCTCCATGAGGAATCCAAACCGCACTGGGAAAGCCAAACCAGGGACCATATTAAAGGAAAAGAGGAAAAGCAGGGGGAGGGAAATCCCCATTAAGGAAGCCGTGACCACAGGGCATTAAAGGCTGCTTGTAAACCGTCCTGCAGCCCCTTTATGGCAGGCTTGGCTGCTGCCACTCTTCAAAGCCAGGGAAAGCTGCCCCAGAAATACGATAAGCACTACAGGGCAGATTACAGTGCGACCTGAAATAGACCCATCTCAGTAGGACTTAACTCATTCCTGGAAGGCAGAAGGAAAGCTGGAGCAACCAGCTGGGGTACCCAACAGTATCTGGGGCCTGGGTGGAGGGCTGAGGAGGTGGGGCCTCAAGCAAGAGTCCTGGGTTCCTGCTGTGCCGGATTCACAGGCAGGCCCAGCAAGCGGTGGACTTTGTAGCGCACACCTCCTTGCTGGGACCTCTGCATTCTCCATCGGATCCTAAGCTCTACAGACGGTTAAGGAGGGGAAGTCTCAGTGTGGGTGGGAACCCTAAAGAGGCAAAAGGAAGGGGTGATGAGCACTAACAGTAGCTACGGGTTTATTGGGGCTAGGTGATCAATCCTTGCAACAACCTTAAAAGAAATGCTTATTAGTGTATTTTAAGATTTAAAAGATTTTTAAATTGCCAGGCATGGTAACACACACTTTTAGTCCCAGCACTTGGGAGGCAGAGGCAGGCAGATCTCTGTGAGGTCAGCCTGGTCTACAAAGTTGAGTCCAGTATAGCCAGGGCTACACAGAGAAATATTGTCTTGGAAAAAGCTTTTTAAAAAAAATTATGTGGATGTAGGTATCTATGTGGGGGTATGTACGTGTGTGTACATGCACACACGCACATGCACAAGCGCAGAGGTCAAGGAAGGTCAGGGGAATAACCCTCAGAAGTCGGACAATATATGTCCCAGGGATCAGGCCATGAGGCTCAGGGATCACCTTTATCTGCTGAGCCATCTCGCCTGCCCTGGTCTGTTCTTGAGGCCCTTCACGTGCTCACACAGCAGAGACCCTTTTCCAAACGAGGGCTGTGTCCACAGTTTCTAGGGCATAGGACTTGAACACGTGTCTTTGGGGGCCACAGTGAACCCTCTATAGGAAATTACAGGCGAGAACCTCTCAAATGCTGGCATTACAGATGTGTATCACCACGCCCAGTCCATATAGTGCTGAGGTCAACACGGGGCTTAGTGCATGCCAGGCAGGCACTCTGTCCAACTCCCTGGCTCCTACCTGCATGGAAATACTTGCAAACACCCACTGTTTCACCATGGATTGAAATGACCACCCTTAGCTGGCTGCGATGGTCCATGCCTGTAACCAGCAGTGGACACCTGAGGCAGGTGGATAGCCATGAGTTCCAGGCCAGGCTGGGCTGCAGAGTGAGGCCAAATTCTAAGTGTGCTGTTGCCACAACCCACACAGCCTAAGGAAGAGCTGCGACATCTTGGGGGAGGGGGTGATGATTTTTAGCTCCCAGAGTCAGGCTTAAGGGGACAAAAAGTTTTAAAACTTAGGAGCACCAAGCCGGAGGTCAGCTGTGACACCACCATGCTCCTGGACACAGTATGCTCTCTTAAGTGTCAGCTATCTCATCCATCCAGCGAGACCATGGTGTGGAAAACGGGCCAGAAGCAGTGTAGGGTCCAGCGCCGTCATACGAGGTGGGGCTACAGCACTATCCAGGGCCTATGTGGGTCCTACAGAGCCAACCTTTGAGTCCGTCTTCCTTCCTTTCTTTCATCCCTTCCTCCCTCTTCTTAATTGTTTGTTGAGCCATTCTGTCCTCGAACCTCTGGGCCCAAATGTCTTCCCATCTCAGGCTCCCCAGCAGCTGGCAGGGCACCACGGAGCCCACTGCTGCCCCTTTCCACCTTCTAGCAGCCAGGATAATCTTTCTGTTGTGGTAGTTGCTGTTGCTGTAACAGGGTCTCATCTGTAACCCAGGCTAGACCTCATTATGTAGCCTAGGCTAGAACGCATTTGTAGCCTAGGCTAGACCTCATTATGTAGCCTAGGCTGACTTGAACTGGTGGCAATCCCGCCTTAACCTCATAAGTCTGTGGCACCGTGCCCAGATTCAGAATAATACTATTTCATTTTATATTTCCTATAGTTTTTCACTGTCGTGTGTGTGAGTGCATGTGCGTGAGTCAGACCACAACTTGCAGGAGTCAGTTCGTTCCCAGAGTGCACCACTCCTGGTAATGTTCGGATCGCCTCCTTTCATAGCACTGCTGCGGAACAGACTACAGCACAATGCTATCAGATGTGGCCTTAGGGCTCAGCACAGGCCTTGCATACAGCCTGCCTTGTACTGAACGCAATCAATGTACTAGCAAGCATGTGTCCAGTCTTGCTCTGAGCATCTCTCTCATTGGTGCACACTCATGTACCTACAAACGCACTCTCTCTACTGACACACTGGGGCTGCAGTCTCTAAGGCAAGGGCTGGACTCATCTTCCAGGACCCAGACATCGTGGGGCCAGAGAGCCTGGTTAATAGAGAGGCTGGTACTGAGGCCAAGTGTCCCTGCTCAACTCCTCCTGGCTTTGGGTGTGGTGGGCAGTGGCTCGGCCTCCCAGTGGGAACTGGGGATAAAGGGCCCCATTCAGCCTGGCTGCCTCAACTCCACCCCTGTGGGGAGCTGTCCTTGGAAAGGGGGTGGAGGGATACTGGCCAAAGCATCCTGGCTGCCTCTCTTTGTGGCATGGCCTACAGTGTGTGGGGTAGCTGGGCCAGGCACCAGGCTGCCAGGACTCTGGGGGCCACAAGAGAAAGGCGCAGCCTTCTGGGGCAGGGGATGCCAATCCTTGCTCAGCAGTGACCTGAAGGGCCTTTGTTCACTCACTCCTGATCCACTGGGCAATTAGGAGCTTCTGTCTGAATTCCCTTATGCAAAGAAACGTCAGGACTACAGCTAGGCGTGGCCAGCCAGAGAGGAGTTTGCGGGACTTTCCTGGGATGGAGCCTCACCTCAGAGCCTGCTTCTCTGAGGTCTGGCTCAGCTGTCAATACCAAGTCTAGACAGTCAGACCAGTTCTGCCTTCTCCACCCCCAGAGAATTCACCCCTTCTACAAGGATGTGACGACACAGAGAAGACAGGCCAGGCACGTGGTCAGGGCTAAGTGTTGTGTGCCACGTGTTTAGTGATTGATATCTGAGTGTCACAGTGACCTATAATTTAGGCACAAGATACTGAAGTTACTTCTGTTTTACAGATGGGTAAACTAAAATTCCAAAGCTGACTGGCCCACTGCGGGTCACTCCCTAGTAATAGTGGCTGGGATCTGAAGCCCGCCCACTGACCTCCACACCGAGGGGCCTGTGCTTTTTTTTTTTTCCACCCCCCAAGACAGGGGTTCTCTGTGTAACAACTCTAGCTGTCCTGGAACTCGCTCCATAGACCAGGCTGGCCTTGAACTGACAGGTATCCACCAGCCAGCCTGCCTCCCGAGTGCTGGGATTAAAAGTGCTTTTGTCTCATCTACTCCTTTTCCTGAACCCAAAGCTGTGTGCTTCGCCAGCCACCGCACTGGAGGCTGGGATGTGAATGTGTCCAACTGACACAGACCTACGTTCACGGTAGACAGGGTATTGTGCGGCAACCGAATAGCTTCAGTGGGTCACATGGGAGGGAGCGGAAGTAGAAAGAATGTTCCAGGTAGAGGCAGGAACCCCTTCAAAAGTCCCGCGATGAGAGTGAGCAGGCCCACCCGAGAAGCTGAAGTTAGTCAAGGGTGGCTGCAGAGAGGGTACATTTATGCTGAGGAAGGGGCGGCTGGGGTACCACCCCAGGGTGTGGGTCGTGAATGTGAGAGAAAGCGGCATGGGTAACGGCTTGATCACAGGGGCCAGACAGGGCAAAGTGACCTCCTAGAGCTCCCAGACCAAGGGCC
The DNA here is from genome assembly GCF_964271855.1 of Acomys minous. Lineage (NCBI taxonomy): Eukaryota > Metazoa > Chordata > Mammalia > Rodentia > Muridae > Acomys > Acomys minous. Next base: position 13,446,781 of record NC_140484.1, on the reverse strand, counting down.
ACTCATTTATTCCCTACTCACTATACTGCAGACAGAACTCAGAAGCTCACACTCATGTTAAAAAGGCTCGTAGTACTCAAGCCATTGTCTCAACACATTAACAACATTTGGTTTTTGACACAGCCTCTTACTCCAAGCTGGCCTCAAACTCCATATCCTCCTGCCTCAGCTCCCTGAGTTCTGGGATGACAAGCATGCAATACCATACCTGCAGAATCACAATTTTTACCTAAGAGGACAAAGTACCTTCTGAGTTCTTCTTTCTCGCCTGTGAAGGCTGAGGTCAGGCTGGTGATGCTACATGAGCTCAGTTTGGGTCTTGTCATTGTCAACAGGGGCCCCATAGATCATGGGGGTAAACACGAAGAGGCCCCAGAAGCCATCCTTTATGCAAGCCTTCATTTCCTTAGGTCAAAGTTGAGCTCACAGAAGTCCATGACTTGCCCAACCTCATGAAACCAGTGAGAGGCCAGGCCGGAGGAGTTACAGGTTACACCGCCTAGGATCTCCAACTTAGCGATCCTTCCTAGGTCAAAATCCTATCCCAGCCGTCACCCAGCAATAATAGCTACAACCAATGACATTACTTCAGAGAGCCAAGGAACTCATCTGACCCTGGCTATTGGCCCCAGATTCCGACCCACTTCCCGAGATGAAATAAGGCATGGATCCTTCTCTCTACAAACCCGGATACCTAAAATTCTTATGAGGAACGTTGAAGCTGTCCACAGATAGCTTCTGGATGTCTCTGGGACTTAACTTTGCTGTATGTGCCTGGTCACATGGCTGATGGGTGCTGGGGCAGCAGGCAAGGAGGATGTTCCAGAACACTGAGGAGGTTTCACCAGACCCCACTCGTGTACTGGAAGCACCCAGCAGACACTGAACTGACAGGAACCCACACTCGCCGCCATGCCTGTGTGGTTTGTGGCTGCCTGCTGCTTGGGCAACATTCAGGTCTCCAGATATTTGGAGGGCGCCATTACTTATATATTATATTTCTATTTCTATTTTCATTCAGTTCTTGCTAGCCTTAGCTGCTTTCACTCAGAAAAACTTAGAGGGGGGAAGAGAAGAACTCTTTGTTAGAATAAGTCGAGGGCAAAGGTGAAGGTCAGAGCCTTGGCTGTGTATGCAGGCTTTCAGTAGGGAGCCCTTTTGCTGGAAAATACTCAAGACAAGGGGGCATTCTGCACCTTTCAAAGGAAATGGGAGTAACTGGGGACAGGGGGATAAGAGGGCACAAAGCGAGCCTTATGCAGGGGCAGCCACAGATTTCAAGTATGGTTGGCTTTGAGGCAGGGCTAGAAGACCGAGATGTTTTTCCTTTTGCATAATATTCCATTGGTAGGCACTCATTCCTTTGGTCTTAATGGCTTTCAGAGAAAAGTCATACACTAACAGGTCAACCCTTGTATTTCACAGAGATGGGAACTCAGGCTGTGACTCTTCTTATGTGAGGTCTGAATGTCAGGACAGAAAAAAAAAATGAACTCAAAGCCTTTTTCCTCCAAGATTTAGGAATGAACAAGTAAAAACAAGTATAGAATATTTCTCAAGACTCCATTTGGTGCCCCAAATGGAAATCTGGAGGATTTACCATCAGATAGAAAAACAAAGGTAAAGCGAGTTTCTTTTTCAAAATAATTTATTTATTTTTACTTTATATGCATTGGTGTTTTGCCTGCATGTATGTCTGTGTGGGTGTCAGATCTCCGAGAACTGGAGTTACAGACAGCTTTGAGCAGCCATGTGGGTGCTGGGAATTGAACCCAGGACCTTTGGGAATTGAACCCAGGACCTTTGGAAGAGCAGCCAGTGCTCTTAACCACTGAGCCATCTCTCCAGCCCCCAAGAGGGTTTCTTTTGCCTCCATTTTTAGTCTGTGCCAAATCGTGGTTTGGGAGCAGCATTTGTGGTGTTATTATATAGTTTTCCACAGAAAGTTAGTATTTCCTGTGGGGCACTATGCCTGCAATTTGAGAATCTGCCAGTAGGTGGCACATTAAAAATAGAGTAGGTTGAGAGACCCTCAAGAAAACTGTAATAGAGACAAAACCTTTACTCTAGGCATGTGCCTCTACTGAATAGAAATCTCTAAGGGACATCTAATTGCTACATTTTTTAAAAACATGATATAAAACTTGAAACAAAGTTAAGAAATAAGAAAGCCCTAGTGTAAGCAATGTGCCATCATTTTATACCAAATCTCAATGGTAATCTCAATTGTCTCACTCTGCAGTGAGCACTTCTAGGCCACTCTCAGCCATGACTCTGGCCTTCACCTTTGCCCTTTGCATGGGTAGAACGGCCTTGACTCCCCCAAGCTGTTCTCTGACTTCCGCATGCCCCCCCACAGAGGCCTGGGGACCCGGGGGCTGGTCTTCCCCCTCTCCAGAGATGCATCTTTAGGCAGATGGGGAGACAAGGTCTTATGAAGACAGAGAATACAAAGCTCAGGCTGCCCTACAATCTTCCTGCCTCAGCCTCTCCCACGCTAGGGTTACACGTGTGCTACAACCGCTGGCTAATAGGAGAAGCGTCTAAAATAAAAACTCCAGCAACGTTCTTGGCTCCGCATTCCCCCTGCCTTGGATGGGAGGGAGAGAATCATGACTCACAGCTGATGAAAGAATCTGGCAGGACCCCGGCATCCTCCTGCTCTGTCTAGTGATGGGGAACAGGTGGCCATGCTGGTACAGGCTCACACCCCACTGGATGCAGGCATCTCTGAGATGTGTGAGGACCACATGCCAAGACCCGGTCTTCATCAAGCTGTCAGAGGCCCCTGACTTCCTGTGCACCTGTATTTTGATGCAGCGATGTCTTTGCTCATCAGTACTTCACAATATATGAATGGACTCAACATAGCTCGAGAACAAGAATGTGTTAATGATAGAGCAGGCGGCCTACCAAGAGGCGCAGAGGGCCTTAAACAAGTGTTTCTCGCCCCTTACCGAGCTCTTGGTAAGATACAGTACTGATTCAGCAGGTCTGAGGAGGAGACTCCACGTCTGAGGAGCTCCTGGATGACGCCCAAGTGGCTGACCACATTTTGAGCAGCAAATCCTCAACCGCCTAGGACTGCGTCTAAGAAGAACCCTCATTCCTGAAGAAGATTCCAGAAGGCTGCATTCACACTGGCCCAGAGAGTAGGCTCACCACACAGTCATAACCACGCTCACCGCGGCACTGTGGGTGTTCACTGTGCCTCACTGATGACTTTCCACTGATGCTGAGCCACACTGAAGGTACAGGGGTACTATGGGGAACTTGCCCAGGGTCACAAAGCTGGAAGGAAGCTGAGATGAGATCTGAACCCCAAGTGTGTTGACTCTAAGTCCCCCAGTTCTTAAATAAATGTTACAGTGCCACACATTTCTGCTCACCTTTCCCCAAAGTGGTGTTTTTCAGTCAGCGCAGTAGCATTGAGTAGGAAGCCAGGTGTAAGAGCGGATCTGAGCCCAAAGCCTGCTAGTCTCCCTGAGGCCCTTCCAGGGTCTTTGTAACTAAGGTGAGACCTGGTACCTTGTGTTTTGGCCCAGAGGGAAACAGATAAGACTGTTGTCCTTATGGGCTACCTGGCATATGATGGTAGAGGTAAGCCAGGCATAACGGCCTGGCCCAGCCCTCTCCCAGGCTTTTTATTCTGGAGGCACAGTCAGATGAACAGACCTCATCTTCAGGCCATGCCACTCCCCTTCGGCTAGATCCTTGCTTTGGAGACCAGGAGCCTGACTGCCTACGCCTCTTCAGTGGATGTCAGTGCCGGGGTCTTGGGGACAGAGGGCCATGAACTCCCTGGGGGGAGTTTCCATGGTCTGATGACTACACTACACTGCGGGATGCCAAGCAGCACCCGCTGAACGATGCACCAGTTTATAAGGTAGGGTGGGGCTCTAAGAGCCAGCTCAGACCCTGTCAGAGGAGAGTGAAGGCTGGGGAATCTCTCTCTTTTGGCCTGAGTCCAGGCAGGGTGACCTAGGCTGGCTTTGAACTTGGTGTGTAGCTAAGGGTGAGCTTAAACTTCAATCTTTCTGCCTTTGCCTCCCGAGTGCTGGGCCCACAGGCATGTACCACCATGCCCCGTGTACACAGAGCAGGGGCTCAAACCCAGAGCTTTGTGCATGTTAGGTAAGCGGTCTACCACCCGAACTACCTCTCCACAAAGCACCTTTCAAATGTTCTTACGGCTCTCTGAGGAAGAGAGGAGGAAGCCATCTTCTTCCCTCTTTATGGTGAACACAGGTAGGTCTGGGAAAGGGGCCATTGTACAATGGTGGCTTATGTTTGACCAAGGCAGAGGCCAACAGACAAGATTTACAGCTTCATCATTCTTGGCCCCTCCCTGCCCCCACTTGCGGGCCACAGTCCCTTAACTGATCCTCCCTCTAATACGTACTTAAGAATTGCCAGGGCTGGAGAGATAGCTCAGAGGGTAAGAGCACTGTCTACTCTTCCAAAGGTCCTGAGTTCAATTCCCAGCAACCACATGGTGGCTCACAGCCATCTACAACGAGATCTGGTGCCTTCTTCCAGCCTGTAGGTGTACATGCAGGCAGAACACTGTATACATAATAAATAAGTCTTTAAAAGAAAAAAAAAAAAGAATCGCTTACTTCCCTCACCTTCCACAAAGCCACTTTCCTTCTCTGCCTGCCTCGGTCACCTCCAGGCTTTCTACCTCTTGTGTGGCATGTGCCAGCCCGAGGAGCCTTTCAAGATAGAAATCCGTCCTTTCGGTCTAAAACATCTCCCTGTGCAGGGAGGGATAAGTCCCCAGCCCTTAGTGTGACCTTGGAGGACTTGCTCTGCTCAACCTGGTGGAGGTCGCCAGCCCTCTTCCCTACCTTGCGCTCTGTGTGGCTGATGCTGCATTCAGATTAGCCCATCTCTGCCCTCATGGGCCCATGAAGCCTATTTTCCGTCTCCTGCCTCAGTTTCCCTCTTGCTCCTTCACCACTATCAAATGTGGGCCAAGTAACTATGCTTAAATGTGAGTTTGCTGACAGCAGCACTCCCGGAGACACCAGACTGTTAATTGTTATCTCTAAGCACAAAGTGGAAGATTTGACCTTGTGGAATGACGCTGGGCTTCCCGAAGGAAATTCTTTCTTTCCAGGGTGAAGGGCATGGGGTGGGGAAGGTCACGAGTGTTAAAGAGGCCTGAAGTCACGCCCGTCACTTTTGATGGTGGCGTCTGCTGACAGCTCTGAGGGACTGGACTGGAACCCTGGACTGCTTCCGGGCCAGAGCACACTTCCTGCCGTGTCAAACTGCAGAAGAAGTGGGGGTGTCTGCTTCAACCAAAGGTTGCTGGGGAGAAGCCCTCCGAGACAGACACTCCAGGACTCCAGGCCTGGGCTGACGCTCAGGGGGTTCACTCCTTCCTGAAGGGATCTCTAAGGCAGGGACAGAAGAAACAGAAAATCCTGACCAAGTCGCTAGTTATTCCTGGCCCAGGGATGTGGAGATATGGTAGGGAAAGGGCTTGGCCTGATCCACATTCTCTCTCAAGAGCAAAAAGGACCCCTGCATCGCGGCTACCCCCAGAGACCCAGGGATTCTGAAGGTGGAGGCCTCTGGGGCTAGTGACATTATCTTGGCAGGCAAGGGTCTCACAGTTCACACAATCCTGTGGAGCTGGTGCCCTCTCTTCAAGGGTGACCGCTCTGGTCCCATCTCCTGTCTGCCCAAGTCTCTCTGTGGTCAGCTAGCCTGCCTTCTTCACCACTGGTTCAATGCCGTTATTCACACACAAGCCTTTGTCCCCCTGAGGTCACTGTCCTTGCTGTCCTCTCAGCCTGGTATCCCTGGACCCTGATCTGCCCGTGCCTGGCTCAGTTCAGATGTCACCTCTGCAGAGTCCCCCTCTTGGCCAACAAATCTCAGACATCCTGGGCAACCTCACAGTTCTTTTTCTTCCTGGTTCTTGTCACTATTGGAAACTGCTCATTTGTTTGCACTCTGGACCCCACCCCACCCCCCAATTGAAAGATAAACTTCCTATCAACCGTGGTCTGGCCTCCTGTACTCAGCTATATTATCTGTGCCTACAGCTGGTCCAGGCGCACAGTAGGTGCTTGATAAATACCTGCAGCAGGAAAGGAATGAACGAACACCACTCTCCCGTGCAGAGGTCAGAGCAGTGAGCTGTGAGCTCACGGCAGGCTTTGGGAGACACTGGCCCAGAGTATAGAGTAGGAGCTACAGTTACAAGATGAGACCCGGCACCTTCCAGAAGGATGCGGTGAGCAGTGTAGACCTGTGATTTTGTTGATGGTTTTTATACCCCAGTATTCCCAGAAGACACTGTCTTATCCCTATCACAGAGGTTTATCTTTTTCCTGCCATTTCAGGTCACCAGTGGGATCCAGAAATGCCCCCAGGCCCTCACCCTCAGAGGCTGCATCCTGCCAGAGCTCAGAGTCATTGCTTGCCTCAGTTTCCAGATCCTCTGAGGAAAGGCTTCTTAGGCTAGAGCCTAGCGGAGAAGGAGAGAAATGTCTAGAGCCAGGGCGAGAGGGCCAGCTCTCCTCAGCCTAGCTAAATATTGTCCCTGCCCCCTGCTTCCTCTGCTGCTGAACAAACACCGGATCTGCTGCGGGGGCTCCACCGTAAGGAGAGGAAAGCCTTCTGTCTCTAGTTCACTCAGCACCCTCCTGCACCGTGGCTCCAAACTGCCCGCTCATTAAGAAACTGGTATGTAAACTGTCCAGCTAGTACAAAAGAAGCCAGCGCGCCTGCTGTCTAAAAATACCATCCCGTGAGCAGAAGAGGTCAGCAGGCAGCCTTCGGGTTGGCAGCCCCTACCTTGATTATAGTTATGGGGTCACTTTGTGACCCAAGTCATCTTACAGCTCCATATTTTATTCACCCCAGGGGCGGGGGACAAGGGGCTTTGTGGGGCCAACTCAGCTATTAGGACCACAGGGCTTTCTGCAAGCCCAGAGCTAAAGTGAGGCCAGTACAAGGGCACAGGTAGCTCATTAAGTAGAAGGTGACCCAGCACAGCCTTGGCAGAGTTAAGTACAGCTCTTTCTGCTCCACTGCCTGGCTTCTGAGGTCCCTGGGCCCCTGGTCACAGTTGTTTGCTTTTTACATCGGCAGCCATATACACTTCACTCCGCTCTGTAATGACCATTTCCTCCCAGGGAGGCTCCTTAGGTCAGCCAAGTCAGGATACACAGGAAATGGACTCCAATCCCAGGATGGGCAACAGGAGATGGATTTTCCACAATGGCCTTTTAAAACAAGGCGGAGGGTTCCACCGAAACAGTGGGCTGCACCAAGAGGCTGCAGGCTTAGCCATGATTGGCCGAATACCCAAAGCGCACTTCATTTTCTACCCACTCCTTCAAGCAGGCCTCAAATGCATGTGGGAGACCACCACACCCGGCTCTCTGGTATCAGCTTTCTGTTTTGGATTCTCTTTCCAGAGATAACAGCCTGGGCACATCTCTTTCTCTGTGGTGAAGAAGCAGGTTTGCTTCCTGCACGTAATAAAAGATGTAGGCTTCCTGTACTACAACCCACGCTTGCAGGCGATGTCCCCAGATTATCATGTGACCTCATGGGAATTTGGAGGGAATGAGAATGGTTGTAAATGCGCTACTCACGTTGGGGGTGCAATAAATTCTAATGTCTCTGATTCAAGAGTGTTCTCTTTTATATGGCTAGCCATATAAAATAAGCTAAACTGGCTCATAAAGAGGGCGCAATCAGACACTGTGCATGGGCTTGTTTGTTTGTATATTTGGTTTTGGCTTTTTGAGACCATGTCACATGTAGCTCAATCTAGCCTTGATCTCGCTTCACAGGCCAGGTTGGCCTTGAACTCTTGATCCTCTTGCCTTCATCTCACAAGTGCTGGGACAGGCTTGCAACACCACACCTTGATCCATTCACAGTTCTTCACAGTGCTGTTCCTGCCCTAAAGCCTGAGAGGTCAAGGTGACTGCCTAGTCTCCTAGTTTGTTTCCAGCAACTTCAAAGCCACAGACTTCTGTTGTTGTTGTGATTACATCATCATCACCACCATCATCATCACCACCATCATCATCATCACCGTCATCATCATCACAGGTAGGATCTCAATACATAACCCAGGCTGGCCCTGAACTCACTATGTAGCTCAGGTTAACCTTGAACCCTCCTCCCACCCAAGTATTGGGTAAACTAGTGAGCACCACCTCAAGAAATTTCTTCATTTTGTAACAGAATTACCACATGCTTCTTTTTGTTTGTTTGTTTTTGTTTTTTGAGACAGGGTTTCTCTGTGTGTCCCTAGCTATCCTGGAACCCACTATGTAGACGAGGCTGGCCTTGAACTCAGAGATCCACCTGCTTCTGCCTTCCGAGTGCTAGGATTAAAGGTGTGTGCCACCAAGCCGGTCTACAAAATGAGTCCAGGACAGCCAAGGCTACACAGAGAGACCCTGTCTCGAAAAAACAAAAACAAAAACAAAAACAAAAAAAAGGTGTGTGCCACCATTTCCCGGCTCACAGGATTTTTAATAAAGTATGTGGCATATGACTTTAATCACTGGGGAGGCAGAGGCAGGAGGATTTCTGTGAGTTTGGAGCTAACTGGGTCTACACAGTGAGTTCCAGTTCCAGGACAATCGGGACTAGATAGAGGGACTCTGTCTCAAAAAAGCAAAATAAAACTGAAAACCCACTGAGGGCAATTGGAAGATGGTGGGATTTGTCCTAAGGAATTTGTTCAGGAGCCTTCAAGACAATTCCTTTGTGGAAATCAAGTTCTACCCACAGCTTTTTTTCTTGGAATGCTGAGCATGCAGGGAGGCTGCTCATGGGCCGCTGTCCCTCTGACTGGCAGCTGGCGTGCTCGCTTAGTACCATCCCCATATGCTTAACACACAAACCAGCCACTCGGGTCAATGGTCTAGTTAATTTCAGGTGCCAACATCGATTTCCTGGTTGTGATGACACACTATCATTATTGGCTAAGATGGTCCAGGCTGGAGGGGTGCTCAGTGCTTCAGAGTACAGACGACCTCTGCGGAGTGCCTGGGTTCAGTTCCCAGCACCCATGCTGGGCCACTCACAACTAAAGGCCTCTAACTCCAGTTCCAGGGGAATCTGAGGACATCTCTGGCCTCTGGAAGTACTGCACACATATATACAAACTTAGACTGACATACAGATGTACATAATTTTAAAATAAATCTGGAGAAAAAAAAGGTGTTCCATTGTGGGAAATACTTTGATGGTGGAAAACGGCTAGCCTGACTGTGCTTACAGTGAACTAAGGCCACCCACTGTACATTCTGTGGTGGAACTGCAAGAGAGGAATGTATGCTGTTATTTTTGCAACATTTCATGAGTCTGTAATTATTTCAAAATTAAAAGTTACATCCAGATATAATAGTGGTGCGTTCCTATAATCCCAGCACTTGGGAGGCAGAGGGAAGAAGATCAAGAGTTCAAAGTCATCCTCACCTACACAGCAAGACCAAGACCAGCGCAGGCTCATCAGACCTATCCTGACCTATCCTGGTTGGTTCTGTTTTTTTTTTTTTTTTTTTTTTTAAAGTTGACCCAAATTAGAATTGTCTGAATAGAAGAAACAGTTGAGAAAGTGCTTCCAGGAGACTGGCCTTTAAGCAAGTCTGTGGGACATTTTCTTAATTAGTTATTAATGGGGAGAGGGTGCACAGTCAATTGTAGGTGATGACACACCTGGGCAGCTGGTCATGGGTGCAGGCTGAGCAAGTCATGGAGAACGAGCCAGTAAGCAGTGTTTCTCCATGGCCTCTGGTTCAGTTCCTGCTTTCTGGTTCCTGGCCTGCTTGAATTCCTGCCCTGACTTCCTCAATATTGGACTGTTACCTGAGAGTTATAAACTGAGACAAAACCTTTCCTTCCCAAGTTGCTTTTGGTCATAATATTTTGTCATAGCTACAGAAGCCCTAAGACAAGACCCTATCTCAAAAAGAAAGGGAATAACAGGTATTTTTAAAAGAGACTCTATAGCAGGTCCTGTTAGGTTTGCAACTGAATGAATATGGCGCTCTGAAAGCCTTAGAGCAAAGTCAGTATCTGGGACATGGCTACTCTAGCCCCTTAGCCTGGCAGCGACAGCTCCCCTCCTAAGCATGGCTGATGAGATGACAGACTCTTCCCTTGCAGCATTGGCCCGGAGCAGAGCAGAAGAAAAAGCCCTGTCCTTCCTGAGTGAACAGGTAGCTCCAGGTCCTAGGGCAAAGGCCAGTACCCGCACAACACTGATGACCTCATATTCCTCCAGGACACTTCTGCCCATAGCATCCCAGCTGGACACCCATGCCCAAGGTGGGTGCAGCATCCAGACTGCTGCAGATCTAGATGTTGGACGCAGTGCAAAGTCACTGTCTTGTTACTCAGAGGCTGACAGCGGAGAAGCTGTGCCGTGCCTTCAATGAAGAAAGCCGGTGAGATACCTCCTCTCAATGGCATGTTCACGTCTTCCTGAACTGTGGCTCTGGCCATTCTTCTGAGGGGCTGGTTATTTCCCTACACGTCTAGCACAAGATGCTGAAGATATGTAGCCTTTTGCTGACTCTGAGGGTTGGGTAAGGAACACCCTTTACAGGGGAGCCACCCTCCATGTTTTCAGTCAACAGTCGGTACTGACTACAGGCCACGAGCGTCTAACTGGCAACCCATCCTGAAGGATGGCCTGTGAGGGTCCAGAGCCAGTATTAACTGAGTGGGACTGCCTGAGAGCCAGCTGGACCTACTGGCTGGAGAACCCGGAAAGCCAGCGGGCAGTGTCCCCCTCAGGGTTCAGGGCTAAGCCCTGAGTTCATGCCTTCGTTCTGCCATTTCATGGGCAGTCCATTAGCCTTTCTGGATCCTAGCAGCTTTGCCCTCATGAGAAATGATAACACGGCTCTCAGGAGGATGAGCTGTAATCAACAACCGTAAGGAAGAAAGCTGTAATTATATCACAGGCCTCTACTCAAACTTTAGACATCCCAGTAATAGCAGGCCGAAGCTTATCTGAGACATTTTCCTCTAAATTACACACGCCTGATTGCATGACACAGGCTCCAAGTGGTGCGGCAACGGCTGGCTAGACTGAGCTGGATTCCAATCCTGTCTGCCCGCTCCCCGGCTGTGAGGGAAGTAAGCCACAGTAGCATACGGCTGACGGGAGATCAAGACTTGCGTACTATGCTCCGTTAAGGAAGTGGGAGAAGCAGTTGTGCTTGTAATTAGCAGCCCTTTCCTAGGTGAATTCAGGTCACATGCTTGCGCGCACACAGAGCCAGGCAGTTACAGAGCACACGTTTAAGCCCAGAATTTGGGAGGCAAAGGCAGGCAGATCTCCTGACTTTGAGGCCAGCCTGGTCTATAGAGCAAGTTCCAGGACAGCCAAGGCTACACAGAGAAACCATGCCTTGAAAGAAAAAAAAATTATGTATATGAGAGTTTTTGTTTGCACGGGCATCAGTCTACCACGTGCCTGGCTCAAGCCCCACTGAGGCAGGAAGCGGGCTGTGGAAGCTCTGGGGAACTGGTTGCTACAGATGGACGTGAGCTGCCATGAGGGTGCGGAGAAGTGAACCTGGGCCCTCTGGAAGAACAGCCAGTCAGTCCTCTTCGCCACTTAAGATGGAGTCTCATGTAGCCTAGGCTGGAACTCACTATGTAGCTGAGGATGGCCTCAAACTACTATGACATTGTTATTTTGTGAGCATGGGGTGGGGGTAGGGATGTCAAATGTGGAGGTCAGAGTACAACTTGTAGAAGCTGGTTCCCTCCTTCTACCATAGAGGTCCTGGGAATCAAACCCCGGTTATCGGGCTTGCAAATCCTTTGGAGAGTGGTTAATACACTCCTAAGCCAGTCTTATCTTGGCTTGGGGGGGGGGGCGGTTCTCCTAGTCACCCCCAGCCCTCCTCAGGGCCCCTTGGAGCTCACCTGGGAGGAAGGGGATGATCCTTTGCTTGGGGTCCTTCTGGCCACCTTCGATAGGAAACTTATCCAGAAGCTGCATCTGTGGAGACAGACAGACAGACAGACAGACAGACAGACAGACAGACAAGCTTGAGAATGCTGAACAGAATCACCACTGCCCTGCTGCGCTCACACACTGCTGAGTGACGCCTGAAATCCCTCATTTCACAGCCCATTAACAAACCATGTGGGGCTTGAGAGGGAGAAGGCCAGAGCTCTCCAGGCATCAAAGGGGTGTCTGAACCTTCTCAGGAAGTGGGAGGGGGCTAGAGACGCTTGAGGGTGAGGCTGAGCCAGGGACCAACAGGCAGGCGGGCAGGCCAGCCTGAGGTTTGCAGATGCTCCTTTGGGCCCTGTTCCTTCCCACTTCATCTTTCTGTTGAGTAAATCCTTCAGCTGCCCCACACATCCCAAACCTTTCTGGGCCAGGAACGGAGGAAGGAGGCCCCACCTGATGCTTCAGACAGGCCACCCACCTTCCAGAACTGCTCTGCAAAACCGGGCGCAGATGTTATTTTAATCACAAAACCAAAGCTATTGCGTTGTCCCATGGCTGGGGACCCCGTCCTCCTGAGCTCACTACTGTTTTTCCAGGGACCGTCAGAAACAGCTGTGTCTTCTTTTGCTATATTCTGGGCTGAAATTCTGTGTCAACTGGAAAAACACACGAGAAGCCAGACGGACAAGGCCAGGGCCCCTGTGTGCAGTTGATGCTAAGTATCTATGGCCAGGATGCCTGCTGGTGTCCCAGCTGTGACCCTGAGCAAGGCAAAAGCCCTCTTCAGGCATCTCTTTAGTAGGATGAGGATCTGTCCCGTGCACTTAACGTACATTCATCCCCCAAGTCTGCCTATACTGGACGTAAGGCGGTCAGCACACATTAAAGAAAAAAGGCCTTGCCCTCAGGGGCTTGACATCTGATGGAAGCAGACAAACAATAAATAAGTTGGTCATGTGCCAGGGAAGATGAGTGCTATAAAAAAGAACGAAGCCAGTTGAAATAGCTAAGCAAGATGTGGGATCTTCTGTTTGGGGTGCTGAGTAAGATTTCACCAATTCAAAGGTAAAGTCCCTCAGGAGGTGAGGAAGCAGGGCACTATGGGTAAAAGTCCCTGTGTTCCAGAAAGGGAACTGGAAGTGCAAAGCTCTGGGAAAGGCCAATGTGGCTGGCATGAGTCGAGGCAGGGGGAGGAGGGCCGTGACCTGATGGGTCTTTGAGAAGATGTCTCAACTAGAGTGCAGTAAGTGAGCCACAGGATAGAAATGGCTAGGGACGAGGTATCAGCATTGAGGGTAACCAAGAGGTCCTGTGCTAGACGGTGCATGCGTGTGTGTGTGTGCATGTGTGCGTGTGTGCGCGCGCGCCTGTGTGCTCATGCGTGTATTCATCCAGCCTGCTCTAACACTTGGTTTTAGGACTGTCTCTTACATAATCATTACTCGATCTCCACAGAGCATTTAGAAGCCACATAGGACGGGGTTAGGTGGATTCCATTCAAAACAAGATTGTACCATAATCAACTTTCACTTCCTCAAATAGATACTTAGCAAAAGCTGGCTCATGAGTTTTAATGTTCTAACTTCAACTCTTGAACATCTGATAACCTGTTGTTGCTCCACTTAAACACAGCTGTTTGGGTATAACATTATAAACTTGTCCTTGGGCGCTTGGGATACGTTTTGAAATAAACACTTCGGGCGAGAACGCCTACTTTCCTCACCTGCATTCTATTTCTGTACATTTTACTTCTAAGTAATTCTTGCTCAGGGAGGAGAAACCAGAAATTACCAAAGCAATTGGGGGTGCGTGTCTGAGGTGAAGGAAGCTAGGTGTCGGGGTGCACACTTGTAATCTCAGCACTTGGGAGACGAAGGCGTGAGGATCAAGAGTTCAAGGCCAGCCTGGGCTGTATAATGGCCAGTCTTGCTATATAACAAGACCATGGCTCAGGAAAACACAAACAACAAACAAAATTTTAAATGTTAAACGGAAAAAGAATGACTTATATTCAGCTTCCCTAAAAAGCACCACTAGCACTGGGAGGCCGCACATAAGCTCTCTACCAGTAGTCTATGTGTCCAACTAAAACGACCTCATCACCTTCCCACACCACATGCCGACGACTACTTTTTCCATATAAATGAATACTTCCATATTAGCACTGTTGTAGTGTTAGGCCCTTGTCCATGCTAAGCAAGTGCTTAACCACTGAGCTACATCCCCAGCCCCATATTAATATCAACAGTCTTTCTTTCTTTTTCTTTCTTTCTTTTTTTTTTTTTAAATTTTAAGACACTGTCTGTGTATCCCAGGCTGTCCAGCCAGCCAAGTGCTAGGATTACAAGCGTGTGGCACCATGCCTGGCCATACTGCCCTTTATAACTATGACACAGACTTTCAGGGTCCGCACGGCCCACAGCTCCCGCACCCATCACCCTGTCCCCAACCCTTCATGCTATTCCTGACTTGTCACTGCTTTATACAGCATTACAGTTACACATCTTAGTACCGCACGTCTCGCAATGCTCCCCTCATAACAACATATTCTTCTCAATTTTATTCCATGCATATTTATAAGTGAGTCTTTTCCAAAATGTTGAAGATGAATAACAGCATTCGTAGACCAGGCCTGGGGCCTCCAGGTAATGACTCCAGCACTAAGAGGGCCCAGCCAGACACCCAGGTATGGAGTGATGTGCTTGTCTGAATTGACTCTCTCTGGAACCAGGGTGTACCCAGACCACAGCAAACTGTGGGGCGTTGCCTAAGTGGCTATATCATTGAGGAACTTGTGGGAGTCTGGTTATTTAGCAAGAAAGACCATTATACAGCCCTGACGCTCTCGTGTCTCAGCCTCCCACGTGCTGTTACAAGTGTGCACCACCACGCCTGGCTTTCTTTACCTCCCATCTGCCCTTCTCCTCTGTGCCCCAAATTTTGCAAGTTCTGGTTTCTCCTCCTCCGGCTCTACCGTTCGCATAGTCTCTGACTCTAACACTGTCTTTCAGACCTCAGCGCTAACAGCCCGGGGAGTGTGGTGCAGAGGGACATGGGATACTCATGTATTCATTCCTTTCCTCCTAGAACACAGGGTGACTTCTAGACGGCAGACTCTCTGCCACATGCTACACTGGCATCAGCGAGCCCTCGCGGTGGGGTTCACAACCTTCACCGTGCATATGAGGCAACAGTGAACGAGGAGAATGCAGTCCTGGTTTACGGCGCCTGGGCCGGAGCCCCCAGGTCCCTCCATGTCTGCAGCTCACAGGTGCTATGTAGCAGCTGCTGACGTGACTGCACTGAAGCTGAGCAGCTGCGTTCCCGGCAGGGAACTCTGTCCACACCTGACACTGCTCACGTGCAGTGCAACCGGCCCTGGTTGAGATGGGCTGTACGTGCAAAACATATGCTGGACCAAGAGTATAAAAGAGGAAAGAGGGAGCGGAATTAGAAGGGAGGGAGAAAGGGGAGGAGGGAGGGAAGGAGAAGTGACACATTAAGAATTTTATTTTGGGCCTGGAGCAATGGCTCTGTAGCTAAGGGCCCTGGCTGCTCTTCCAGAGGACACAGGTTTGATTCCCAACACAGCTCACAGCCATGTGTAACTACTTCCAGCATCCAATGCCTTCTTGTGGCCTCCTCAGGCAATGCACACTTGCGGTACACAGATACACACGTGGGCAAAACACCCATATAAATAAAATTAAAAAAAGAAAAGAAGCCGGGTGTGGTGGCACAGGCCTTTAATCCCAGCACCTGTGAGTTCTCTGTGAGTTCAAGGCCAGGATGGTGTATAGGCCATGCTGGATAACCAATGCTAACGTAACTCCTTCAGAGGTGGGCACGCTGCACAGTGCCAGATGTGTATGGCTGAGTTTCACAAAGAAAGGCATACTGAGGAGCTATCTCCCTGACAGACCTAGGAGGAAGGAGCCTTCCTTCCATGAGGAGGAAGCCTAGGAGCGTGGACAGGGAGAAGGGGTCCATGTAGCATGGACCACCGGTTCAGGCAATAAGTAGATTCTCCTGTCAGTCCCAACAGGCCCTGAGTCAGGCCGGAAGAAAAGGCACGTCTCACGGCCAGGGTCATTCTTGGAGTAAGCGGGCGCCTGCCTAAAGCAGCCTTTGCAACCACACCACAACCCCTTCAGCTTGTCTGTTTATCTAAGGGGTGGGTCGTGAGAGAAACACAGGACAGCTTGGTTCCAGGAGCTGGCTCAGCCAGAGAAAGCAGAGTCATTTGACAGTTCTCCTTGGGCAGGGCTCTGCAGCAATAAACACTGAGGAGGAGAGAAGACGTGGGCCCCACCCAACCGGGGCACATCTGTAACCCAAGAGGTCCAATCGCTGGCCTGCTGGGAGGAAGAGTTCCAGGGAGTACCACTAAACTCCAGGGTTTCAACCTTAATCCTTTAGCATCCGACCATTTTCCTACCTGGGGAATAAAAAGAACATTGCTGGAAGCTGCTGAGCTCTTTGACATAGAAATCCCCTTAAAAAAAGAGACAGGCACCCAGTTTGTACGACCACGAGGGAGCAAGGAAACCTCAAGCGCCGTTTGTCCATGCTGCACACGGTGGGCTCTGCAGCTCCTGTGTTAAATGCTGGGGTCTTGTCAGTGCACATCACAGAGGCAGTGACAGGAAGTGCAAGCAGGCCATGGTGGTTAGCTTGTAATGACGTCCGTAGTGCCAGCACTCTAGATGCTGAAACAGGAAATCTGGAGTTCAAGGCCCGCCAGTGCGCACCACACACCGAGGCATTAGCTCAAAAACCCTGGATCAAGCTAAACTGAACAAAGCAGAGTGAGTGCGGCATTTCTTACAGTGTATTTCACCCGCTTGCCACCATTCTTGGGCGGTCTTCCCTGTGAGGACGACTCTAAAAGCCCTCTGGGTGGTCCCAGCCAAAGACTGCCACCTCCTTTCTTTGAATCCCAATGGTACTTCCAACTTGTTTACTCCAGTTGACTAACTGAGAGAGCCCTATGTGACTCACAGCTCACACCCATCTCTTTGAGACAGGCTAAGGTGGCCCAGAACCCACTGCATAGCTAAGGACAACCTTGCACTTCCGACTGATCCACCTGCTGGGATTACAAACATGCACCCACCACCACACCGGTTTTATGTGGTACATGGTACTTGGAATCGAACTCTGGGCTTTGGGCCTATGAGGCAAGTCCTCCACTGACTAACTGAAGGACAGCTGCAGCTCTGCGATTCGTGCTTACTTTTTTATGTCCTGAAGAGGAAGTGGCCTTTGCCCCCGAACAGTCAGGCATCCATGTTGAGCCAATGTGACATGAACTATATAAATAAGGGGGAGGGAGGGACTGGGTGGCGCCTCCAAAGTAATTATTTGCAAATCCTCTTATATGGGAGGCAAGGGAGTTCAGCAGAATTCTCTGCTCCAATTAGATCCGACATGAAATGTCAACATATATTTCAGGGGTGGTTATCCCACTATCTCAGAGCAGTCTGCTGAGGAGACTCTTTTGCATTTTAAATTAGCCTAAGTTCTTGTCAAAAGTCAATTAACTCAAGTCTATTTCAGGGCTTCATGACCCCAATATTATCCTCTCTTGATTTCTATAGAATTTTGTTAAGTCTTTTTTTTTTTTTCTTCCTTATTTGGTTTGGTTTTTCAAGACAGGGTTTCTATGTGTAGCCTTGGCTATCCTGGACTCGATTTGTAGACAGGCTGGCCTCAAACTCACATGATCCAACTGCCTCTGCCTCCCAAGGGCTGGGATTACAGGCACGTGCCACCACACCCAGCTCTCCGAGTTTTCAAACATGAAGAAAGGAAGAGGGAGAGAGGGAGGGAAGGAGAGAGGAGAAGGAGGGAGGGAAGGAAGGAAATAAGATCTTAATACTGAGTAGAACAAGCAAGGACATAGGACAGAAGGGCCAAATACAGTAAAGCTTGGAGTGACGGGCACCTTCGTTAACTCTGGCCTCTCCCTGAGATGAATTCATAAACATTCCCCCCACTCTTTGTGCCACACATAAAAGAAAGCAAACAAGAGGGCAACCTGAAGCTGGGCGTGGTGGTGCATGCCTTTAATCCCAGCACTCAGGAAGCAGAGGCAGGCGGATTGTGTGAGTTTGAGGCCAGCCTGGTCTACAAAGCGAGTCCAGGACAGCAAAGGCTACATAAAGAAACCTTGTCTTGAGGGGGGGGGGGGTGCAACCTGGGCTCCAAAACCACACTGGCTAACCAGGTGACCCTCTGCAAGCCCAAGCAATGAGCAAGGTGCTGCAACTCACCAAAGCCTGTAGGGGAAGAGGATGGTGCTGGGTGCACTGCAGTGCAGAAAGGGGCAGCCATGAATGGGACTGTCACTCAGAGTTCCCAGATGAGGAGGTTCTGGGTGGTGGAGAGGACGGATGCAAGCTCTCCTGTCAAAATCTCTACAGCACTTCAGGCAGCCGGCCTAACACTCAGGCAAACATCAAGGAAGCCAGGGAAAGAGGAAGGAAGCAGAGAGGCTCTTCCACCCTGGCAAGGGTGACCTGGTTGTTGGGTCACAGGCACGTAAGATGCTAATGCCAAAATGCAGGTACCAGAACATTCCCCAGTGCCCAAAGGGGCCCACTTGAGTTCTAAAGTCTGTTGCAAGCTAAACCGTTGCTTTAGTATGTTCTGGAAAGCATGCTGCTGTCACTGCTCCAAATCCCTTCCCTTTACCACGGTGGTCTGCACGCTGCATTAGCAGGACCCAGAGTGTGAATCATGGCCAGGCTCTGAGTGAGCTGGGACCCACACACCAGACTTTAAGTAGGGGTCATGTCGTTTATATACAGTAACAGTTAGGGATGGGACAAGATCAGTGGCTGGGTGGGCAAAGCAGACTTGCCAGAAAAGGCCACAGAGTTAGGCCCTGAATTAGCACAGATGGAGAAAAAGAAAGAGAGCAGCCCAGCGGAGGAATAGGGCAAATGCTTGCTAGTGTGGTGGTCAGTCACAGCGGACTGAACAGCCTTGTTCATGAATGCTACAAAATGCCACCATGAGTTAGAAAACGTGGTGAGATCCGGGAAGGGGGTTCTTGATCACTTGTTCCAGGGACTCGGGAGTGAGCACACAGCGGGCACCAGCACCGGTAAGGGTAGATGCCCAGTGTGCACCTCCACAGTGGGCCAAGCATGCTGATGCAGCCCCCAAAATGCAAAGAGATGAGATGAGCTCATTGCCAGAAGGCAGCTCGAGGGTATTGCTACACGTAGTTGGGGGCTCTTGGGAAGGAAAGTGGTAGGAGAAACACTTCAGAGCCGAGCAGCAGTGCTCACCCAGCAGCTAGCTCCACCCAGTCAGTCAGGTGCAGCTGAACAGAGGCGGCTCCTCCTGAGGCTCCAGAAGAGCAGCGTCCCTGCGCCTTTGTCAGCGTCTTTGTCAGCGCCTGGAGACCGCCCTCACTTCTTGGCATACAGCTCCTCCTCCCTCCCCCCATCTCCTTCCTCCCCCCTGTTTGTATGTGTTAGATTGTGTGTGTGTGTGTGTGTGTGTGTGTGTGTGTGTGTGTGTGTGTGTGTGGTGTGTATGTTGTATTGTTATGTTGTATGTGGTGTGTTATGTTGTGTATGTGTATGTGTGGTGTGTATGTTGTATTGTGTTATAGTGTGTGCTGCATTTTGTTATGCTGTTTTCTGTGTTGTGTGTGTTGAATTGTGTGTATTGTGTTATGAGTGTGTGTTGAGTTGGTTATGTTGTGTTGTGTGTGGTGTGTATGTTGTATTGCGTTGTGTGTGTGGTGTGTGTTGAGTTGGTTATGTTGTGTTGTGTATGTGGTATGTATGTTATATTGTGTTGTGTGTGGTATGTATGGTGTGTTGTGTTGTGTGGTATGTTATGATGTATGTGTTGTGTTATGTTATATTGTGTTATGTGTGTTGTATTGTGTTATGTTGTATGTGTTGTTATGTTATATTGTGTTATGTGTGTTTGTTTTGCATTGTGTGTGACAGAGTCTTATATGGCCCAGGCTGGGCTTTGCTTAGAACACGTGACACAGTCAAGGACTATGCTATACCTGCCTCCACCTCCCAGTCAGGCAAGGGCCACCATGGACAGTTTATGTTGTGTTGCAGACTAAAGCCTGGACACGGCACACGCTAAGCAATCTCTCCACTAGCTGAGTTGTACCCCAGGCTATGTGTTTGCTGACTGTATTATTTTGCTAGGGCCATCATGACAAAGTATCACAAACTAGGTGGCATAAATGACACCACAGTTCTAAGCCTGGAACCCCAAAACAAAGTGTCGGCGGCCTTGGCTCCTTCTCAGGGCTACTCGGGAGACTGCTGCTCACCTCACCTCTCACTAGTTTCTGGTGAGGAGGGCCACACAGGACACTGCATGGCTGATGAAGCATCACCTTTATCTCCACACACCTCTCCCTGTGAGCCAGTGCCCCTTTAGTAGGTTGCTAGGCATGCGGCACAGGAGGGCTAGCCTATGCCAGAGCAGACTCCATGTCAATGAAGCATACCAACTTGCACTCTAGTGCCGGACACAGCCACTTCCCGAGGTCCTGCCCTCTAGGTGTCAGTACAGACTGGGCGGCACAGTCACTCGCACACTCTACACCTTAAGACAATAAGACTAGAGGGAACTTTTCCCTTCTCCTCCCAAAAGACTTTCTGTAGTCACCATGGTGCAGCACAGCGAGGTAGTAAACCTGAAGGCTAAACAGGCTGAGCCGGCAGATCAGTTTCCCTGGCTGCCAGGCGGGGACAGTACAGCAGCAGTCTGACCAGCAGGCTCCACCTCTGAGGTCAAGGAGCCAGTGGAGAGGCTGGGGAGCAGATGGTGGGTGTTGTCTTGGCCAGGCCCTACCTAGCTGTGAATATCCAGGGCCCCAGGGAGCTGCCCAGCTGTGTGCGTGGGCCAGTCTCAGAGTGGACGCCTCAGATTGTTCCACCAGTTCAGCCAGTGAGGAGAGCTGGCCAGGACAAGTGTTAGATTTAACATGGGGGAGGCTGGGCCGATGGCCCACCACCTGCTGAGGGGCTCACAGGAAGAGAGGAAATCAGCCACATGCTGACTGTGCTACCCCAGCTATTTCCAGACTGTGAGCCTTCTCTAGTGCCTGGCTAACCCAGGCTACCCCAAATCTACTCCCACGGTCTCACCCCACAAGCAAGCAGGAGAAAGAGCACTGGAGTTAAGAGGAGGGCCCCAGCTCCAGCCCGCCAAGGATTTGCTGACTTCGGAAACCCTCCATGGGCATCAGTACCTGCACTAGTAAACTAGTTGCCGTGTTCCTATGCACAGGCTTACCAAAAACACTCAAGAAAGAGCTGCTGAAGTCCAGGAACAGTATTTAGTAGCAGTGGTACTCTAGTCAGTCCTGGGACACTTGGGTTCTCAAAAGTCACAATTCAGCCTGTTCCTTCCCTGCGTGGCCGGGGCAAGGTCACTTAGTCTATGCCCTGTCTCCTCATCTCTCTTAGTTAGCATTGCCACTGCCAGGATGAAACACCAAGACCAAAAGCAACTTGGAGAGGAAAGCCAGTATGGAGCACCCTTTCAAGGTCTGTGTATCAGTTCCTGCCTCCAGGTTCCTGTCCTGCACTGTCTTCCTGTCCTCAACACTTTTGATAATGAACTGTGATATCAAACTATGAGTGAAATAAACCCTTTCCTCCCCAAGTTGCTTTTGGGCTTGCTCAGCCTTCTTTCTTTCTTTCTTTCGCTTTTGTTTTGTTTTTTGAGACAGGGTTTCTCTGAGTAGCCTTGGCGATCCTGGACTCACTTTGTAGACCAGGCTGGCCTCGAACTCACAAAGATCCACCTGCCTCTGCTTCCTAAGTGCTGGGATTACAGGCGTGCGCCATCATATCTGGTTTTCAGCCTGCTTTCTTATAGAACCAGGACCACCATCTCAGGGATGGCCCCACCCACTATGGGCCCTCAGTCACTTACCTAAAGAGTGCCCTACAGGCTTGCCTGCAGCCTGATTTTACGAAGCCATTTTCTCAACTAAGGCGCTCTTCTCTTTGAAGACCCTGGCGGGTGTCAAGTTGACAAAACTAGCCCATATATCAGCTTTGAGTAAAAACAGCATCACAGAGTGGCACATTGGTAAGAGCAGGTTTGGCCTACTGTCAGCCTTTGACAACTGGGCTGTTTTAAGACAGTGACTCACAACTCCTTGATACCATACCATCTCTGATGCAGCTTTTAGCTTTTAGGAAAGTTGGGCAGAGTCTGCTGGGCCCAGCCATCCCTTACTGTCAATGACTGAAAAGTCTTTGGTGTCCATCCACAGTGAATTGACAGCCCTTTGCATCCTAAAACTTTAGCTTCATCACAGAGTGTTAGTCCTCAAGCAACCTCAGCTCTCCAGGGCCAAGAGGGAAGGGCACAATGCCAGGAAAGCCGGTGGCAACGGCGCCAGAGTGGAGATGTGGGCTCAACCAGCTTCCAGCCTGGCTCTGGGAGAAGGCAGAGGGCCCTGCACATCACGGGCTGTGGTTTCCTACTAGAGAACAGCGTACCCTTACCTATCGCCAGACTGCAGTGAGCAAGGTTAGCACTTGGCCCTTCCTCCTTCACTCCTAGGAAGGTGGCCAGTGCTGGAGGCTGATCCTAAGGAGGGCAGGGGTGTGCTGGGCAGGGTGAGGGCAGGGATGAATCTGAGAAGAGGAAATTGGACTTCCTGCACAAGGCAACAGGAAGTCCCTGGAGAATGCTAAGCAGAGGGGGAACACACTGAAAGTGGAATTCTAGAAAGGCGCATCTGGCTCCTACACAGGCTGGGGAGCGGTAAAGAGACATCTGGGGGGAAGGGAGCAGATGGCCAGAGGAATCCTGCTGCCAGGTCAGGGGACCCACACGGAGGGTCCTGGCTACAGTCATCCAACTTCCTCCTAAGGGTCTGCGGTCCCTTAACCCTTCCAGAGACCTCTCTTAAGATTTCTAAACTAGCTGGGCGTGGTGGCGCATGCCTTTAATTCCAGCAGAGACAGGCAGATCTCTGTGAGTTCGAGGCCAGCCTGGTCTACAGAGCAAGTGAGTCCAGGACAGCCAGGACTGTTACACAGAGAAACTCTGTCTCCAGAAACTAAAGCAACAAACAAACAAAAGAGTTCTAAACTATCCCCTAAGCTGCCAACACTTTCCTCTCCCATACAAACCTTCCGGAACACACACCCCCAAAAGAGGGAAGAGGCCCTCTTTTGTGAGGAGAACAGAATGGAGGTCTCTCTCCCTCCCACCTCCCACCCCCCACCCCCAGTTTCTGATTCTTACCTTCCACATGGCCGAGACTGTGGTTGGCAAGCTAACTTCCTTCTTTCAGTACTCAGGTGGCTTCTTTCTCCTTTCCTTTACACTGCTCAATTTTTTTCCTTTTTCTTTTTTTTGGGGGGAGCGGGGGGGGGGGAGGTTGTTTTAAGATAAGGCCTTTCTATATAGCTCTGGCTGTCTTAGAATTCACTACGGAGACCAGGCTGGCCTTGAATTCAGAGATTAAAGGTGTGTGCTACCTACCATGCCCACCTGTTTGCTCTGTTCTAAAAGATCTATCTATCTATCTATCTATCATGTATACAGTGTTCTGCCTGCATCCCAGAAGAAGGCACCATATCTCACCATAGATGTTTGTGAGCCATCATGTAGTTGCTGGGAACTGAACTCAGGACCTTTGAAAGAACAGCCAGTGTGCTGTTAACCTTGGAGCCGTCTCTCCAGCCCATTTGCTCTGTTCTAAATGGGTGAAGGTCTTTCTAGGTCTTAGAGCTCTTTCCTCACAAATGCCTTGTGCAAAAGGAAAAGAAAAAAAAAGAGGAGGAGGAGGAAGAAGAGGAGGAGGCAGCAGCTGAAGAGAAGTCAGGAGAGACCCAGACAGAGCCAGCTCTTTCACCAGTCTTCCCCTTGAAGTGAGAATCCTAGTACCCAGGAGCCCCCGTCTCCTTGCTTGAGGGTTAGGAAGCAGCTAGGCAGTGTGGGTCAGACCAACCAAGCCTTCCTAGGCAGAAAAAGCACTGGGGTTGTAGTACAGGGTTAGGCACTTCCTCAAAGCTACCACTGTTGTATGTATGAACAGGAGAATCCAGCAAAGGACACACAGGCCATTTGCGGTCCAGCTAGGGTCACATCTGAACTAGTAACTTGAGGAGGTCACCACCCTAGTGCTCCCCTTTCTCCCATTACAAATTCCACAACCAAACCAATGTCACTAAGGTGCCAGTAATCACAGTGCCAAGGAAACACCAGCCCTGAAGTCTGCTGCCTTGGGCTTCATGCCCTCTACTTGCCCTCTGCCATCCACGTGGTACCAGCACGTTCACCACCTCTGCACCACTGGCCTGTGGTCCTGTGTCCTGCCACCTCACGTGTCCTCCCCAGCACAGCACACTGCCCTACAGCCCCCTCCTCTGCAGGTAGCTTCTGCAGATTGGCCATGCTCCCAGAAGTTCCCTCTTGTCAGAAGCACCTGTCCACCTGTCAATCAACGCCTGTAAGTGTCTCAGAAGCCCCAATGTCTACCACAGTGGCCAAAACACAACCGGACACCTCTAACCCACACTTCCCGTCCTCGCATGTTGGCAGGACAGTCATGTGACTGATCCTGATCGGTGGAACATGAGCAGGAGTGAAATCCACCCCCACCCGACCCCATCACACGCACAACCAGTAAAACTCACGCCCTGCAACCCCCTACATTCTCCTTAGTAACCTGCAGCCGGATAGAACCATCCATGGCCGTGCGGTCTGCAGGTGTGAGGGTCCGAGCTCCAGAATGGTTCCCTGGAGCTGAAGGCTCCTCTGACTTATTTTGGTCTGGGACATGAGCAGAAAAATGAATACTCCTTATGTTAAGTCGCCGAGAGTTTGTTAGACAGCAGTTGGATTATCCTAATAATACGAGGAGCTTAATCAAGGTCTCCCAAATCAAATTGAGAAAGGGAAGACTGCAAGCTGTAGAATCATCCTATAAGCGTTCTGGATCCACAGAAATCAGGCAGCAAGCACAGTCGCTGTACAGCTGAACATCTGCACCAGCGGAGCCATCCTTCCCCTAGCTCCTGCCAACCCTGCCTGCGAAAGTGAATGAGCTAGCCCCAGCTGGAGAGCCTGGTTCTGCAAGTCTGTGGCAAGTGCACTGACACACAAACTGTAGGAGGAGCCACCTCTCCTCCTGCTCCTGCTCCTCCTCCTCCTCCTCCTCCTCCGCCAGGCACCAACACTCTTGATGCGTGACCTCTCAAGCTTGCCACTCATCCAAGGCAGTCCACATCCTCCCTGGGCAGCTTCTAGAGGTGTCCAAACAGTGTTCCTCTCACAGAGCCCTAATTCACCAGGTCCAATTCCTTCCTGAACATGGTGACCAAGCAATCAGCTTGCCCCAAGATCACAACTTGAACAAAAACAAGAAACAAATAAAGGGGGACTTCCAACTGGCCCTTCAGTGACCTAGGCCTTTGCTGTTCCAGGTGCAATCCTGAAACCAGTGGTATAGACATCAGCTAAGAATCCCTTGCTGTACCTCAGGGCTCCTAACAGCTGGTCTGACTGACTGCTTCCAGACTGTGCTGACCCCACATCTGATGATTTCCCCCCCTGGTTACTAAGGCTGATCTCTGGCCCACAGGAATCTCCTGTCATTTCTCTCTGGGCTTTGGCAGTCTTTCCACATTGGGGGAAGCAGAGAAAAAGTGGAGCTCAGATGGGAAAAGAGAAATCCCAGAAAGAAAATAAAAGTGGGAGGAGTTGCTGAGGGAAGCCCCTGCAGGGAGCCGTGCCCACTGCCTTCCCAGCTGTCCTCCACCCAACCCCACTCAGAGGCTTCCTGTAGGTGCTTCTGTCAAGGAACCAGGAAAATGTCATGGGGGAAATGTCCCTGAGCATCTGGGTGCTGTCCAGCCCACCTCACAGGCTAGCCTGAGGTCCCCCCTCCAGTTGCCGCCCGGCCTTGTGGCTGACTCAGTGCTAGGAGTGGCTGTCTACCTAGGGTTCAGTGTGGAAAGAGGAGGAAGTAGATGGGCAGATCATGGTGCCTGTGGTAAGATCTCTGGCCTGTCTGGGCTCCAGACCCTGCTGGCCACAACAGTAGGGGGCCCCTGAGCCCCTCTCAACATCTCCAGGAAGTCCTGCCTCTGCACTTCTGTTCCCCAGGAGCCCCCAACCCCAGCCTCTTCTTGTAATCCTCAGTCCTCCTTCCCCGAGTCCTCCTTCAGGACTCTCTGCTCAGTAGAACCTCCCAGCACGCCTGTTCCACCCACCCACCGCAAGAGGAAAGGAGTCCTATAGAGACTCAACAGATACTTCTCACAACCCAGCAAAATGTCACATGTGTTAGCTCCAGGCAAGAGGCCCACTGAGGCCTGGCATGTTCTACAGGGTTCGAAACAGGGCTCCACACCAGGGTCTCCTATGAAGTCCTAGACGGGATTTGGAAATTTTCAGTCAAGAACAAACAGCAGAGAAGAAAAAGCTGATTGCAGTGCTGGGATGTTTCTAGAACATCAGGGAGACCTGGGAAGAAGGCTCTGGACTCAAAAAGCAAGAGGCAGTCTCCTGGGTGACAAATGGTGCAAGGGCTGAGAGAAAGGGGAGAAGGGATGGAGGAGGAAGAAGGGAGGGAGCGGGAGAGGGGAGGGAGCGGGAGAGGGGAGGGTGTGGGGAGAGGGGAGGGTGTGGGGAGAGGGGAGGGTGTGGGGAGAGGGGAGGGTGTGGGGAGAGGGGAGGGTGTGGAGAGAGGTGCAGACAGCAGCTGGGTTTGGAACATGGGACAGTAGGTGCATAAGCGTGACTTACAAGTTAAGACACTTAGCAGGGCCACCTACTGGGGTGTCCACACGGACAGGTCATTCGCCTCCAGGTCAGGCTCCAGGCCAGCTGTCTCCCACGGCTCAGCCTGGCCCGGATGATTTGCCCCTGGCTAGTCCTCCACAGTCACCCTCAGGTGCTCACTTCTCTCCACGCTCCAGGTGATGACAGAAACTGGGACTAGAGAAAGCTGCCATTCACCGAGAGAGGTAAGCCCTGAAAACCTGCTCCTGAAACCATGTGACGGAGACTGCTGACAGCTGTGGGAATTCGGGGTCCAGCCTGACCCTACAATAGCCACTGTTTACTAGACAAATACCTACTGTTGATCTGTTCCCCCCCTAAATCAGCAACAAGACAAGCATAGCACTAGAGGACCAGCTAAGGAGGGGGGGGGGTGTCCATCAATAGAACAGGTCGGTGACCCTATCAGGCCAGAAGAGGGAGAAGTAAGAGAGGCCACAATTAGATTAGCTCGCTGTGTTCAAAAGGGCCCAGACGCAGTATAGTCACAGAGATGGCAGGAAGCAGTCACTCCCTCATGGGAAAGAAAGAAGGGCCCTCTGAAGACATCAGTCATTCCCCAGCCTCCACTGGAAACTGATGACGCAATAGATGGCAACTACAGACTTGAGTCCTCCTCTACAACATTTCTTAGAACTATGGCCCCCGAGGCCAATGGAGACAGGAATGGCCACAGCCAGCATCCACTAGGCCCACGCACAGGGGTTCCCTCCACCCTCACTCGCACTGGGGAGTCCTCCTCCAAGTTGAGGAATGAGGCACTAGGAAACCCAAGACAAAAGAAGCCTGTCTCACTGGGGAGGGAGACAGGCTGGCCTTCACAGAGGTGCCCTTGGGAGACACAGTGGGAAGAATGGCCAGCTTGTCACACACAGAGCCACCTCTGCAAGCATCTCCCCACCAGCCCAGACACCAGCCACATGCTTCCTGTTTGAGTTTTTCTTTTTTCAATTTTATTTTGTGTATCTGAATGTCATCCATTTAGCCTTGGGGGGGCCCCCCTTACCAATGCCTAGCCACATCCCCCATCCTCCAGCATTCCAGCAAGACTGAACTGGCCACTTTGTTCTGCCAGGCAACAGATGAAGGCTCCCCAATTAGCCGACAGAGCCGAGCCCAGGCTGCATTGAAAGCTGTCCCCTCGCCAACCCAGGAACACTCGCTCAGCGAGGCTCCAGAGATGCCCAAGACCCTTCTGTAGCTGGAAACTGTTCCCTAAGTCCAGCTGGACAGCCACTTGCAGAAACCTGGAGCTCCTTCATCGTATGGCAAATCTACGTCCACAACTCCCCAGCTGCTGGAGGCGTGTAGGGAGGGTCCCGTGCGCTTAGTCCCTTAAAATATTTCATGGCCACAGAGGCAGTTCTTCAAAGACTACCACTGTAGATACGACCGTGGAGAGTTCTAGAAGTTAGACAATGGCCCAGAGTCCATCAGCAGTAAGAGGCGGGGCCGCAAGCCCAACTAAATGTGACAGTGGCTGAGCTCCTATCTCCCCACTCATGACATCAGGAAGTTGGCACCAGGAATCCCACAAAGCCTTAGATAGCCAGATGTCATCCAACAGTAGGAGCTGAATCCCTTTCCTCAGCTCGAGCTAAGCTCTGGCTATAACAGAAGCAGCTCAGTTCTTCAGTAACTCCCGCAACAGCCCCACTTGAAGAAGCATCCCTCGGATCTAGGGACGGCAGAGCTGCTGAGGCTCAGCCCCTGGGCTGGCTGCTGAGGACTAGTGATGACATAATTCACACCTCCACAAAGGACCAACCCGACTCTTCTCTTAGCAAGACCTCAGGTTGTCATCCCTTATCCTAGCTGTCCCACGTGCATAGTTCCCTGAGAGTCAAAAGCAAAACTAGCCAGGCGTGGTGGCACAGGCCTGTAATCCCAGCACTCGGGAGGCAGAAGCAGGTGGACGGCTGTGAGTTCAAGGCCGGCCTGGTCTACTAAGTGAGTCCAGGACAGCCAAGGCTACAGAGAAACCCTGTCTCCAAAAACAAACAAACAAACAAACAAAACCAACAAAAAGCAAAACTAACTGTTGCCCTGACTAGAGCTGGCAAGAACAGGATGTTATATTTGTGGGCCTCTAGTAGAGAGTACCTGTGTGGGTGGGACGCCACAGCACACAGGCCCATGGGTGGTCTGCCCTGAGGATCCTCGCCATGGGAACACTTGTTCTGTCCTATCTGTATCTTGCCACTAGCTGATGCTGTCAACCTGCCTGTTCTCCTGGAGCCCTCAGGATGGATCAGGAGAGCCGTGCAACTCCCTCTGGCAGGAAAGGAGTGAACTAATCACAGATGAAACTTAGGAATTCACACACACACACACACACACACACACACACACACACTCACACTCACACTCACACACAAACTCACTCACATGCACACACACACCCTATAATCACTCACCTGGCCAACACCAAAGAGCTTCCTTCCCTTCATCCTCCAATTTGGAGGGGTTCACGGTCTTCCGTATGCACTTCTTCACCAACGTTCTCCAGAGAGGGGTAGGTGGGGCTCAGCGAAGACTAACTTAATTTTCTAGGCCAAGGCTTTGAGCATGGGACCAAGGAGGGAGGTGCACAGGGCGGCAACTGCGTTCCGAGGCCTCCCTAACATAACGCCCAAACACACCCCAGCATGACACCTTACACCAGGAAAACAAGGTGTGCAGCTCCAGGCAGGCACAGGTGGCGTGCGCTGACTCACACAGACATGGTCCCTGGTGGAGCTGGGTTTGTTATTCAGAAGAAGGAGGTGGTGTGGGCTGAGGGCCAGGCAGCAGTGGAGCCCAAGACAGAGACTGCTTGGAAAGGCAATTCTATTGCTTTTGAGAGATTTCTGCTTCTGGTACCATCAAGAGAATAGGTTCCTACCCCTCCACTTCTCATCAGTACCGGTGAGGCATCAGGAGTTCCTCCCTCCTCACAAAATTAGAAAGATCCCAACTAGAAGCCGGGGCACCACAAGGCTTACTGGCTTATTGGTGTCATGATTTGGGGAAAGTTTTATCTTCTTTTTTTTTTCTTTATGTGTATGTGTGTTTTGGTTTATTTGTTTGTTTGTTTTTGGAGACAGGGTGTCTCTGTATAGCTTTGACTGTCCTAGACTCACTTTGTAGACCAGGCTGGCCTCAAACTCATAAAGATCCACCTGCCTATGCCTCCTGAGTGCTGGGATTAAAGGCATGTGCCACCACGCCCCACTTTTTTTTCCTTCATTTTTTAACATGTGTGTATACATGTGTGTAGGCACAAATGTGTGTGTGGATATGTACACATGGGGACACCTGAAGCTGGTGTTAGGAATTATCTCTAATGGTTTTTCCATTTTATTCAATGAGGCAGGGTCTCTCCGTCAAACCCAGAGCTTGCTGATATGGCTGGCACCGCTAGCCAGCTTGCTCTTAGGATCCTGTCTGCGTTCCAAGGCTGGAATTACAGGAGAGCAGCCGCATTCATCGGCATTTCTGTGGGTTTCCGGGTATCGGAACACTGACCTTAGGCTTGCACAGCAAAACTCTTTAACCACTAAGCCACCTTCCCAGGCCTCTGGTGCTATGAGTTTTGGACAACACCGAAATCAGACTTAGGATCTAATTTCCTCATTTATCAAATAAGGGGATGGAGTTAGGTCAGAAGGGGGCCAATCAAGTTTCACCCCAGAGGTTGTTTACTAAGTGATAGGGAGTGACATCCTGAAGATACTGGGGTTTGTCCTCTTAAAAGATTGGGAGATACGGGACTGGAGAGATGGCTCAGCGGTTAAGAGCACTGACTACTCTACTCTTCCAGAGGTCCTGAGTTCAATTCCCAGCAACCACATGGTGGCTCACAACCACCTATAATGTGATCTGGTGCATACTGTATACATAATAAATAAATCTTAAAAAAAAAAAGATTGGGAGATGCATATGGACTCACGACTGATTAGCAATGTCTGTGGGGGAGAATATGTGAGCCATGAATGTTGTCTGTTGCGGGCACGTTAGGACTGGGTAACTAGAGCATCAGACACGCATCACCTTCTCTGTCTCTAAAGGCTTCTAACTATAAAACACATATCTAAGCATTCCTTCGTGCACACAGTTAATACCAGTATTATTAAAAGTGTGTACCGTCCATAGTGTGATACTCACACGTAGATAACTTCTCCACCCAAGACACACTCTCAGCAGCCCTGCAGGGCTTGGGGAGTAGGCAGCACCCCTCCCTGCAGTGTCCTAACTCACAAGATTTCTCCTAGAAGTTCAGACCCGCTTCCTGTCACTGCAGCCATCGGAGAGCAGCAGCCATGGCCCTGCGCTACCCCATGGCCGTGGGCCTTAACAAGGGCCACAAAGTGACGAAGAACGTCAGCAAGCCGAGGCACAGCCGGCGCCGCGGGCGCCTCGCCAAGCACACCAAGTTCGTGCGGGACATGATCAGGGAGGTGTGCGGCTTCGCGCCCTACGAGCGGCGTGCCATGGAGCTGCTCAAGGTGTCCAAGGACAAGCGTGCGCTCAAGTTCATCAAGAAGCGGGTGGGCACGCACATCCGGGCCAAGAGGAAGCAGGAGGAGCTTAGCAACGTGCTGGCAGCCATGAGGAAGGCCGCCGCCAAGAAGGACTGACGCCCCCTCCCTCAATAAACGTCTGTGCACAGTTTTATGCATATTCGCTGTCACAGTAAAAAAAAAAAAAAGTTCAGACCCACTGAGCAGTCTCTATGCCGATACTAGAAGACAAAAGACACCCTAACTTCTGTTATGATTTTCCTGTCTAAGGAAGAACTTCCTGTACGTGAGGTAATAACTCCAGCCTGACTCCAGGGAAGAGCCGAGGGAGGCAGCGACAAAGGGCAGAAATGGCTTCAGAATTCCCAGTGCACAGCAGACGGGCTGGTCTGATTGGACCTGCTATCTACTAGGAACAGGTTACGACTGAACCCCCTGCACCCAAGAGGTGGGGGCCTCGCTCCAATGTGCACAGCCCCTCAGCTTTCTTCGGAGAAGCCTAGGTGCAGGGGCGGCTACACAACTCTGAGCTGCTTCTGAGTATTGGAAAGACCTAGCTAGAAAGTTATGCGAGCAGGGCTCCGAACAAGGTTCTCAAGCCTCAGCCAACATCTGGGCCTTATTTCCCTCTCTCACAGATGTGGAAGAACCCTCTCTAACACTGTCCCCTCCTGCCCCATGCTTTCTATGTGTTCTCAGCCAGGTCCTGAGCCCCTCTGGACCTGAGAAGCCCCAGCCCCAGGAACAGTAGAAGGCTGTTCCTAAATGCACAGGCCTCAGAACCTGCAAGGGATGCCACAAGCCTCATGTGCCTGAGATTGGGGGTGGAGTGGGGGCGGGGCAGCCTTTTTCCTAGACTTAGCTCAGCAGTAAGCTTTCCCATCCTGAGCTGACCTCCAGGGACCATTGCACCCAGGGCCTCTCCTCCTATCCCTCCCATCCCTCCACACCCTCCCTCCATAGGCTGGAGTTCACTTAGCCCCCCCAGAGGCACAGGAAGGGAATTACCAGGAACCAATGGAGTCCTCTAGAGCTTTCCCGGGAATCCTTCCATATTCTTCACAAACAAGATGCCTCTCTCCGAGGCTAAGGCAAAGCTGTGGACCAATAACGGCTTCAACAAAACAAAACAAAAAACACTGTTTCCTAACAGTGTGACGGCTGGGAGGAAGTGGGTTGGTAATTGAACTTTGGAGGGAATCCTTCACACTGCCATCTGCCTCTCCAACCGGAGCAGACCATGTGTTATCTGGCAAAAGTGAAGACTGTATTAAGGGGCACAGGAAGAAGCCTGTGCCTACAGCTGGGGGGCGGGGGCACACGGGGGATGCCCAGCTACTTCCTCCTAGAATCGCTGAGGCTGAACTCATGATGCCTCTGTTTCCCTAAGATCATCACACCCGCTTTCCTAATGGCTTTCTTTCCATGGGATCTGTCATTTCATCCTTTCTATTATCCTAGGAGGCAGGTCTTTATAGTGACTCCATTTTAAGATAAATCGGGGGCACAGAGAGGCTAAAGAACTCATCAGAGGATATGTAATCAGTAAGGCTTGCTGGAGCCTCGCCATCTCAGGCCTGGATGCGCTAATCCTCAGCATTGCTGTGCCTCCCCGACTCACCACCACCTCATCAGGACCAGAAAGCAGCGCTGCCAGCGGCTTCCCATTACCAACACACTGCTCATGGGTTTTAAGTAATATCTGAATACATGATTACAGTCTGACAAGATGATCTGGACAGGTCCCTGGGGTTAGTTATAACGAGATCTAACTAACTAGTTACATTCCATGGGAATGACCTAGAACAATGGTCCAGGAAAAATGAGGTAATGTAAGTTAATTTATTATTTTCATTTTCTTTCTCTTACTAGATGCATTCTTTTTTTTGGGGGGGGGGTTGGGGTTTTTTTTTGAGACAGGGTTTCTCTGTGTAACCTTGACTGTCCTGGACTCACTTTGTAGACCAGGCTGGTCTCGAACTCACAGCGATCCTCCTGCCTCTGCCTCCTGAGTGCTAGGATTAAAGGCGTGCACCACCACATCCGGCTTACTAGATGCATTCTTGATATAAAATTTTCAAACCTGTTGTTTTCTGTTGCTGTAACGACTACAAGACACAATTTTTATTTTAAATTTTCTACTTTCCTACCTTCCCCCCAGATTTCTCTTTAATTATTTTCCTGTTCTTCACAGATGAGCTTGAAGTTGCCCTTTGACTAAGCCTCTCTCCCATCGATGTCCCTAA